>NC_138787.1:37862816-39132150 GCF_965178545.1 Coloeus monedula
ACAGGACGGCTCGTAGAAATTAATAACAATTTCCCATTTACATGCTTTTCCTTTGTTTCTGCAATAGAACCATTCCCAAGGTACAACTGGTCTCAGATGATAATTACCTTGACAGGTGCTGTATTAAATTCCTCATTTCTCCCATGTTTGGAACAGGAAGCATCAGATTAATGTAACAAAACTGGTGTTGACTGTACCTTTTTTTTTTTTTTTCCTGCTGAGTGTGTTTGTTTTCTCACCTTAAATCCTGGCTCTCCCCAAGCTGCCTGGTTTCTTATTCCATACCTCTCTGCAAGAGTTTACAGGCTTCATATATAAATTACAATTCCCCTTTATTAATCTAATTGATCGTTTGGTTCCAAATGCATATGCAAGATCTTTTGAAACCTTTTAGACCCCTGTGGTTCAATATCAATCTCAAAATATTAAAAGCATCTTGTGGAAAATTAGAAAGCAGATGAGACACTTTGGGACTGGAGATGCTGTAGAAGCTAAAACTTTTAAAGCAGCATTGACACAATTATTGAATGCTGTCATTGCTCAAAAGGGCTTTTTATTTTATTGGTTCCCCTGTAATTGTTTTGTACTTTTACTCTGTCTGTGCAGTGCAGCTGCCAGGAATTCAACCTTAATGAGCAACAGCATTTAGCTGCAATCAAACAAAGCCCTACACCTTGAGGTTGTTTCATTCTTCTTTTTCATGTCCATTTACCAGCCCCTGATATTTTGTTGCCTGGAATTTACAGAATCTTGGAATGTTTTGGGTTGGAAGAGACCTTAAAACCCATCCAGTTCCAGCCCCTTGCCATGGGCTGGGACACCTTCCACTAGACCAGGTTGCTCCAAGCTTTATAAAACCTGGCCCTGAACATTTGCAAGGATGGAGAAACTTCTTGCATCATTCTCATCTAAGAATAAAATATTTTGAAAGTACAGGTTCTCATTTCCAATTGATGAAAAAACTCCTTGAAAAGGACAACACACAAAATTGGAATACAGTCCATGCCACATGGATCACTTGACAAATTTCTGTTTGTTTACACAACCTTTCCCCTAAATTTGATATATTTCGGGAAGGGGCATTTCCCACGGTGACTTTGGAGTTTCTGGGAAGCCAGAAAAGAGACGGCTTCATTCAGGAACATACAGCATGCAGTCGTGACTGCAGGTGGCATGATTGTTCCAACTGAATTAATGTAACAAACACAGCTATTCTCATTCCTTGCAAGGACAGTTCCCTCAAAAAACCTAAAGGAAAAATATTCCTCTCCTTTTCTTAATTCTTATCAAAGTGCACACTGGAAATGAGTTGAAAGGAATCAAAACAACCACGCTGCCCTTTCTTATGGAGGAAAAAATAAACCTTGATTGGTATTACCAGAGTAAGAGATGGTTGTTGAATTCAAAACACCTTTGTAGGGTCTTCCTGAAACATTCCCTGTTATGAAGTTTAAATTCTTGTGGAGCACCTCGAAAACAAGGGCCCTTTGAGAGAAAGGGGGTAACAGTCTAATTGGTCTAATTTAAAACTTTCGGCCAAATTTAGAGGCAGATTTTAAATATTTAAATTTTTTTCGGTGGAGTGAGGTAGCTTAAAACACATAAAAATACTAAACATAATATTGCAAGTGAATTATTAGGAAATTTGAGCAAAGTAAGTCTGGAAGCAACATTCTTTCTTCAACTCTTTGCTTAAAGATTTTCATGGTGACCAAGGTAAAAAAAAAAATCACAAATAATTAGGGGAATCTCAACAAAACTTCTCAAATAATTATTAAAAAATAAAAATACACCTACCATTTGTTACATTTCACCCAGACTCTTAAGTAATTTCTTTTATACATGTCTGTATCCCAAACAAGCTGAGTTTAAAAGTGGAGAACATTGGGTAGGAGACCACAGTGAATCCATTGAAAAGGAATAATGAAAGAACTCTTCCCCAGGATCAAGAAAAGTCACTCAGATGAGTTTTATGGACAATTAGTAATTGGAGGATAAGTAAATCAACAGGAAGAAATTAGGAAAAATAAAGAAAAAATATTCAGAAGATCAAACAATTCAGAGATTCAAGTAAATTGTGAGACTTTGCCTCACTTATTTGAACATTTTCTTTACTCCTTTTCCCAAACTATTTCTTGTTTTAGGGAACTTAGTCATGCAACTAAATCTGTCTCTTTCTTTGTAACTCCCTCAGTGTGTAAATGGCTTACACAAATCTAATCCTCCATCTCCAGGCTCTCGGAAAAAGCTGCCATGAAACCTGTCATTCTTCATTCCTCAGATATGGAGCTTCTCCAGTAAAAAGTAAGACTCATAGAAATAGAGAAGAACTGGGAATATTCACCAGCAGATGAGCCGGAAGATGGAAAATGCAGGGATCAGCAGGAAAATCTTCTGTGAAGGCCAGAGCCGTCTGTCTTTATCTAATTTAGAGTTAGTCTGAGAAAAGGAAAAGGCTACCTGGCCACACAATCCTAATTCAGCCAGGGAAAAGCAGTCAGAGGAAAATCATCAGCCTGGCATGATCGTGGAGGAAAAGAAACAAAAAGAATGCTTTTATATGGGTAAAATACAGCGTACAAGTCTACTCGTCGCAATGAAAAACTGCATAAAAGACAAATTGCAATCTTTTGAGAAATCCAGCTTTTAGAATTCTGATTTTACCAGTTGTCTGCTTTAGTTCAATAAAGAATTAATGGATGAAATATATTTAGCATGAACTTTTTTCACCAGTCACAATACTTTTCAGTCTACACTCAAAACCTCTTCCTCCCTCACACCTGAGATCTACAACTTCTCCCCATTCTCTTATGTAATATTGTCCTTTACTTATGGAATCATTAAGGTTGGAAAAGGCCTCCAAGATCATCAAGTTTGACTGCTACATAGCAGAATCATGCCTGAAGTTTCCTCCTTCCACATTCACTGGCCACACCAGCTGTGGTTTCATTAATTCCACCCTATTAATTGGCAACTGCCCTGCTCAGTTGACTCTGAGTTGGCTCAGCCATCTGTTAGCCCATCACCATAATACACCTAATACATCCCTGATTTTTTTTTCCATTTGAGACCTCCAGCCCAGAACAGTCCAAAAAGACTCCCTTGTCTTCCCAGTCCACAGGTGAGCAGCAGCAGAGGCCCTTACTTCAGCAGTGATTCATGAACCACTGGCGACAGCTCCCCCTCAAACCTCCGTGCAGGGCGGTTGGATAAAACCATGACTGGGTAATAAGATAAACATTCCCAATAAATCCTGACTCAGTGTCACTCTGCAGCAAGCCACAGCATCACTCACCTGTAAATCAATAATGAAGATGTAAGATGGATGCAATTTGACCACTGAACAGTGCAAAGAAGCCAGGAACTGCTTCTAAATTTGCTTTTCCTCCTCTACCATCTCATAAGGTGAGATCTGGGCAAGGCTCACTTCCTGTTCTCTGGCCATCTTTTAGGATCAACACATTGTCTGCAAATCTGGATCTCCACCTTGCTCTCAATATCACCAGTCAATTACAATCAGAAAAGACTCATATTCTTCCATTTGCTCCTACTTGTCAACATTATGATCTAAGCAAAGGTCATAATGCTCCAATATCCAAAATCCAGTTAATTGATTCCCTCTGGGTATCAAATCCCTACAGCACTGCAGTTATTGCTGCATCCATCATATTGCTATTCATACCAAAGAATTAGAAGGATGTCCAAAACACTGAAATCTCTTACTCCTCCAGTCCCCAGCTTCTCCTCCGGCCATTTCTAAGCACACCAATTTTCTTGATAACACATTTGAAATTCAATTTCTTTCATAGGATTTGATTGTGCCTATAAATCTGAGCCTGGCCTCTGATCAGATCCCCAAAATGTTCCAGCCTCCAAATTTCTCCCAAAAATCCTGCCTAACTCTCAGTTACTGTATCCATATCCTAACAAAATACCATCCCTGCCACCTGTTTGGAGATTAGAGCACCCAAGAACCACTGATAACTCATATCAAATATTTCTACATTATTCCCATTTTCTGTAGCCACATATAACATTTCTACATCTTTAATTTCACATCCAAACATATCAACTTTAATCTTTTTTTTTCCCAGAGGGACTAACAAAGGTATGAGATTCCCAAACATAAGAGTTTGGGTTTTTCTCAGTGAATAATAAATCCATTCAAATAATTAGGTACTTTCAAAATAGCCTCAGAGCCGGATACCTGCTCAAGCAACAGCTGCAAGTTTGCTACTCACAAAAAATTCATTAAAGCACAAACAAAATGAAGTCCTTTAGCATTATCTTAGACCTGAAAAAAAAATAACTTTGAATGAGACTATACATTCAAATATAAACCAGGATCAATACAGTACTTTTGCTGATGAATTTTTCTGGTCAAATATAACACCAATAAACTCTCACTGAGTTTGAGAGATGGAGGCTTGTGGATGGAGAGCTGTATCTTCAGCAATAGTGAGTTGAAGGGCCCAGCCTCGCCCTCAGCAGTCCCTTCCATTGATTTTCTTCTACTTAGAGATATTTGTTCTCACTCTTAAGGTGATTCTAATATTAATGCCATATTATTACTAAGAATTCTGCCACTAGAAGGAAATTACTGAAAATCTGGGCTCTACAAAGGGACCAGACACAGCCAGGGAGACATGAGTTACCTTGGGCATACCTGTGGCAATCCTGACCTCTCACAAGACAGGGAAATTGAAGATATCAGCATCCTTCCCAAGAGATTTTTCAGCAGCTCAGGTTGAAAAGGGAGGATCAGTTACCCATAAGCCTTTTGTGGAGCCCAGTGGGAGGATTAATTAAATGGTAAAACATGTTTAAAATGGCAACTAAGTCATCACAGCTGGGCAAAACCAAGTTTTTTGGCCTCAGAGACAAGCACTTTAGGCTGAGGTCAGAGGTGCCCAATCCATAGACAGAGAGGGCACCTGTTTGGGGCTAATGCCTGTTGTTTCTGTCATGTCTTTTACACCCACACTTGTCTTTCAACTGTTTGCAAAGATGATGCAAAATTTTGCTGCAGAAAATGTGTTTTCTGAAAAAAACCTGAACCAAACAATCATGGACTTGTGAAATTAGAGTGTTTTCTAATCACCTGTATAGTATATCAAGGAACTTTCTTTGAATAATTAGAGGAGCTTTTCAAGATGGGATTGTGCTTCCTTACCCTGAGCACAGCAATAGCATCAATAAATAATATTAATTGCAGGGTAGATTCAACTCCAGCTCTTTTATTGCTGAGGAACTCAAACAACAAATAATGCCAGAGCATCTATCAAAGAGAAAGCCACACGAGTTCACCGAACCATCCTGTGTGCATTTATCTAAAATAAAAAATGTATGTAAATGTGTATGCAAATTAGGTATGGCCCTCAAGCTCCTGGAAAGTCGCCAAAAAAGCCTTTGGTGTTGCAAAGTTGAGCATCCTATCTACCATATGGTGGTACCTATCAATCTCAGGAGGGAAAAGATACCAGCTCCTCATACAGATGGCACCTATCACAGTACCTGTAAAAATTTGGGGATTTAGCAATGAAAATGAGGCATTTTCAATGTTATGGAAAACATTTGGAGTTCTAAGCAGAGTTTAACCATTATTATTACAGCAATATGATAAAAAAGTAATAGTAAGCTATTGCCAACCTGAAATTCTTCTAGGAGGGTTTATTAACCAATGATAGAAAATAAAAATATTTCCACAGACACGTCTTGATGAGTGGGTGCATTTAACTGGGACATGTACCCCTGGGACAGGATAGTACAATGACCTCATAGAAACACAGAATGGTTTGGGTTGAAAGGAACCTTAAAGTTCCTGGGCAGGGACACCTTCCACCATCCCAGGTTGTTCCAAGGTCTGTCCAGTGTGGCCTTGGAAACTTCCAGGGATCCAGGGGCAGCCACAGCTTCTTTGGGCAACCTGTGCCAGGGCCTCCCCACCCTCACAGGGAAGAATTTTTTCCTAATACTGAATCTGAACCCACTCTCAGTGCGAACTCATTGCCCCTTGTCCTGTCACTACAGTTCCTGGTGAAGAGTCTCTCTTGACTTCCTTGTAGGCTCCCTTCCAGTACAGCTACAGGACTGAGTTAGATCAGATCTCCAGTGGTCCCTGCTGATTGCTCCTTGATTTTCATTAATAGTGCCAAGTCTCCAAATAAACAAACTGGATTTCTTCTGAGAAAAAAAAAAAAACAATTTCTGAAGCATATATTGGCTTTAGCATCGTGGTTTGTGTGATTGGGCTCCCACTGCCTCACACGATGATTGATGAACGTGCCCCCAGAAGCACCACAGGACCTAGAAAATCATCGAGACCTGGTTTTGCACGTGGTTGCTGCAAAGAGTCTTGACTTTTCTCAGTAGTTTGGGGGCTTTCACTTCTCTGAAACAGAGTTTGGAGGGACGATTTTCACTTTTGCTATTGAGCACTCGTGCCAAAGAACATTCCCGTTCTCCCATGCATACCATTAGCACAGTGTACATCTGAAAAAATGTATTTATATATCTCAGAATGTGAAGTGATGTGTAATTAGGAGTTTAGATGAGAAATTATCGCGGGGAAACAGGGCTTGGGAGTTGTATCATCTGTTGGGTGCAGCGCTCGCGCGGCTCCGCGAGGAAGTTGCACGAACACCGCGAGGCACTTTCCCTATTTATAAAGCACCGAGAACTTCTTCACTCAGCTGCAAGGCCCACTCAGCCAAGCTGGGGGAATATTTCATAATGAACAACTCATTTGCAAGATTTTGACTCTGTCTGTTTACACGTTGCTGTTTAATGGCGAGGTGTTTATTCCCGTGGTTTCTGCTCGAGCGAACCACAAGCTGGAGCAGGTGGGAGTTTCCCTTGCTCTGGGAAGAGCATGGATCTTATCATTTGGCCCAGTGGGAGATGAGGGTGCCCAGAAAGACTGAAGTCCCAGGAAAGGAAAATAGTTAAGGCTGAGTTGACAATGTGCCTTAATTTGATACGCTGCCAAACAAGATGTGTAGATTTTGTGTAGTGTTGCCCGTAATCAGCCTACTGTGATATAATTGAGGGACTGGTTTAGTTTAGACGTAAGAAATGAACTCTCCTCCTCAAATGCAAAATTGGTCAAGGGGTTGGTTGGGTTTTTCATTTTGCTCCAGTTTATTTTCTTGTGAGTGAAGAGAACATTTATAATTTCTGTTCTTTCTGTTGTAAATTGTACAGTGCTGAAACTTAAAAAATGTCTGGCAAGCACACATTGCATATTGCACTCCCCATGATTAGTCCAGGTCCATTGGTAGAACGAAATCAGTTCAAACAATGAGTAGAAATAAATCATTACTGGGTACATGTGATCTGAGATGGAAAAGGCACTAATGGTTGTTAAATGAGGTATATTGCATAGAAGGATTATATTTTGAATGGTGTTAAAATTGCTTTGGGAGGGAATATTCTGACTAATATTATTTTTTTGTGTACTTGAACTCTGACGTGATGGGGTTGTACTCCTGTAAAGAGTTCATGAGAAGTAGAAATAGATTATCAATGTCTTTTTTTTCTCTTACATTCTGAATAACAGGACAATAAACCACACTTACAGTGTATGAACTGCAGCTTTATCTACTTCTCACTGTGAGCCAATCAAGTCAGAAGTGTACTTAGGTTTTTTTTCCATAAAAACATGTTTTTGTGTCGATGACAAAGGATTCCATAAAAATGTGTTGATCCCCAAATATAAATGTGTCTCAGATCGAGCTGGGATTTGGGGAGAGAGGAAAGAACTCGGAGAGAAAGATCTTCCAAGTCACGACATAAATATTTAGCAAATACTCACAAGTACAAGCTGGTTGGGCAGTAACCTAAAGCCTTCATCGTAGCTATATGAAGCTACAGAAGTTGGATTTTGATGATTCTTGTGGATCCCACCCAGCTCAGAATATTCTATGAGTGTACCACTCTACAGGTCTGTTTTAATGATGCCTTCTAGTAAATCCTCATGGCCATTCTGCAGGGGACACAATCCCAGCCTCTGGCTTTTGCCACCAGTGCCACATTCTTCCCTCTCCAGGGGCTCCTGGACACACAGCTCAATCCAGAAGATGTTGCAGGAGATATCACTCACTTCTTCTCCTGTCTCCTCTTCCTGCTGTATTTGGGGGGATTTTTTTTCACTCTTACCTTTCCAGTTGAGAAATTATTTCTAAAATGTGATGCTTTTCTCGGCTGTAAATCTCAGTTTTGGTACTGTGCCATTGTTGAAGGCAAGCTGGCAGACTGTCAGATTGTTTTCAGTAAGTTATACCGCATTCAAAGTTAAAATGGGACCATTTATCCATGTTTGTATTTCTGGGATCATGGTTTGTAGAAACAATTCGTTCCAGGAATGGAACTTTTGTTATCGTTTTCAGAGGAACATTTGGCAGGATAGGCCCACGAATTTAAAAAAAAAAAAAAAAAAAAGTCTTGAAAAAAAGCAAAAGAAACACAACTGTGCTTTTAAAATTCTCCCATCTCTGAGTTATCAATAACTACAGTGAATGCTGCCCTCAAAACTTGATAAAATAGATTTTTTTCTTTGAGATCTACCTCCTCTCTTACTACAGCTTCTCTCACACACAGGTATCAGTGAAGATTGCCTCAAATTTTCATGTGGTTTAAATCTTTTTTGAATATCAAGAGTGGGGGGAGGGTATGGAATCAGGCTGAGGCTGAGTTAATGTTTGATGGATCCACCCTGAACGAGGGCACTCAGCAGCTCTGAAAGGTTTCAATTGGTGTATTAAGACTGGGGAAAGGGTGTAATTTATCTCAGATCACAGGCTGTAAAATCACTCAGAATTCAAACTTGCTTGCAAACAGGGTCCTTTTTATTTGCCTATCAGCTAAAAGATGTTTTGTTGTCCCCCCCCTCTGTCCCCGAGTAGAGTGGATGAAGTTTTTCTCTAATTACTAATACATTTCACACAAAAGAAATAAAAATTCTGGGAAGTAATCTAATCACAAATTCAGATCTCATCTGATAAAAAGGACCACAAGAAGGAGATTTTTTCCAATATTTGTTTGAAATGAAATGTGCTTCAGAAATGACGCAGTTTGTTTTGACGCTTTCAAAGTGGAGCTGCTGGGGGTTTATTTTTGAAGTTAAATTTGAAAAGAAACGGATTCAGAGTAGATTAAAATGTTAAATAATTCAAAACTAATCTAAACATTTCACCTTGGTCAACTGTATCAGCTGACTTCAGGTTTTAATAACAAAAAAATTCTTGGCAATTTTTACTGATCCTTTTTTTCCCCTTTTATGCCAAGGAGTTCCTATTGATTGCAATTTAAATTGAACCTTCTCAGGTTTCTGCTGTTTTTTGTAGTCTCACCTGAAACAGAGCAAATGAATTATTTTCCCAGCTCTATCACGGGTTAATGAGCTCATAAATGAATAAACTGCAGTAAATCCACAGACTGTCTCTCTTTCTTCTGTCAGCCAAATTTCACAACTTCACCTGCTAATCATCTATATTAAAGCTGCTACATAATTGGTTTCTTTTGGACTAGAAAGTTTTATTCCCACCTAAAATTTTCTGGAAATTCAGTGGTGGAGTCATCTGATATCCTGAAAACATTCAGTACAAACTTCGAGGTCTGTTAACTTTCCTTTGATGCGCTATTTACACCACAAAAATGGCTGATTTTCACTTGCACTGAAGACTCTGCCATGTAATTTTGAACATTGATAGCAAAAGGAGATGATTTTACAGAGCAGTTTTATGTCATTGTTTCTCATCAGTGATATTTCCCTGCAATTTAATGCAATCAACAAAATTTGAAAAGTTGCTTTCAACATTAAGTAGCACCCTGTAATTTTTAACATAAACCTCAGTGGACCCAGGATCATTTCTAATATATCCCACCACTGACCCTCGCAGTTGGTACAAGGTCCATTGATTGTTCGTGTGCCACACTTTGTTTCGTGTTTTTTAGCCAATTTTAAATCCATTTAAATCAACTTTCCACTTATTCTGTGGCTCCACATCTTAGCATTAACCTCTTCTAGGAAACCCTGTCAAAGGATGTCTCAAAATGTAAGTGTAGGATGTCTGTTGCATTGCCTTGTCTCTCCTGGCAGAGATAATAACGATAAAGGATTCCAGCAGATCTGTCAGACCTGAGGACTTCCCACCCCCTCCCCCCCCCACCATGAAATTAAATTTGCTTTCTCTAATTGGGCAGTGCTTGTCCCAGTGTACCTTTCATTTGATTCCTTGAAATATTAACTAGGACATTCTCCACAGTTTATGCCAGCGATATGTTCTTTCCCCATATGTCCCTGGACCAATTTTAAATAATTCCTTTATTAAATTTCACCAGCCTTCAAGGATCTGAAATTTCTAATAGAGTCTCCAATTTCCCTTCTTACTTCCTTTGGCTCTCTTGGATATATTTTGTCTCATTCTGATGTTTATCAGTATTTTTAAAAGCCTCTAATCTTCTGATAGCAAATTTGAGTGATATCTGGATGCTTTCTAATCCTCATTTTCAAGCTCTGAAATCTGGTGTCAGACTTATTCAAATGAAGGGGGCAGGTGTACAGAAATTGTCTCAGGTAATTTGACTTTTTTTGTGTCTCCTCAACTATTTCTGAGAATGCTCTGGGTCTTTACCAATGCAACAATTACTGTCAACCTTAAATACATTTAAGATGTTTTGCAGAATATTTTTAGTCTAAATTTGATTTTGTGTGCCTAAACCAGATTTATGGGTTTAGAGTGATGCCCACTAACCTTGCTGGAGTTCAAGTTCTGCCAGCACTTCCACTTTAAACCAGTGCTGCTGTTGTAACTTAGCTGTGAAAACCAGCCACAGGCTAAAATAAGGCACTGAAAGTTCCCTCCAAAGCCTTTTTGTTTGGGGTTTTTAAAGGGTTTACATTAAAAACAAGGAGGCTTTTTTTAGCACATGCTTAATTTGAAAAGAATAATAACCAAAAAAAAAGACTTCATAAAGAACTTATGCAGACTATTAGTCCCTAATGTGGACCAGACTCTGTGTGTGTGTATCTTTTTAAATTATTAACTGCAATGGGAAATTATTAGAAACAAGAAATTGGCAGAAGTCATTTTTTCAAAGAACAGTTTAACGAGGATGGATTTATTTTAGAAACCAAACAGCCTGAAAACACCAGAGCCGGAACCAAAGAATCACCAGACTCATCTCATGCATGGGTTGATCAATGGTGTGAGGACAATGGCATCTTCAGCTGCTGCATCCTTGGTCCTACAATGTCCCAAATCCCTACAGGCTGCATCCCACAGAAGGGACACACAACCCAGGCTTGGACAGAAGTTGTGCATCTGAATTTTACATCACAGTCCAAAGGAAATTTCATCCATTCTGGGTGCTCTCCATGACTTTCCTAAGATATGGGGCAACTTTTCCACCTCAGACCTCTACTTTTAGATTTTTGATCATGTATTTACATAACGGTGACAAAAAGTGAGACAGGAACAAAACAATTTATGTTTAACAAGTGGAAGAATTCCAGGCCAGGTTGGATGGGGCTTGGATCAACTTCTAGTGGAAGGTGTCCCTGCCCATGGCAGGGGGTAGAATGAGATGAGCCTTAAGGTCTTTTCCAACACAAACCACTCTGTGATTCTAAGATATTTCTTTTTATCACTTTTTTTTAAGCACTCCAGAAAATTAAATCCATTCTTTTATCTCCATGTGCTTGCCATGCCTTCCCTGGTGCCACAAGCTGTGAACAACACACTTAATGTAACAAAACACCCAAGTCTTAGTGTGAGTTTCACAGCAGGTCACAACATGCTCTGATCCAAAACGCAGTTGAGTAGCAGACTTAGGGGATCACACCTCAGGAAAAAATCATCTCCTGACCCCTTATCTACAGCATCCCAAAGTTTAGGGCAGCTTCTGAGAAAGGGGGCTTAAACCTCCAGCCCTGATGTCTCCATGAAAGAATCTGACTGCTGGGACTGGCCCCTCGAACCTCCTTCCTGAGCCTTCCACATCAAATAAAGCACATTTATTAGGTGAGGGAGCTTGTTTAACAATCAGGTTACATTCGCTCGCGGTCACCTGGGAAACATAGGTTGCAGCCCTTGATATAATAAATCATTATCAGGATTTTGCACACATTGGAACACATGGGATGCTTTGCCCCATGCTGTGTTTTATACTGAAAGACCTGAGCAGTTTGCATCTGGATCTAAATTGCCTGTAGGGTTTTTTTGGAATATTTGTAACTGCTGTTTCAAAGCATCTCTGACATGCAGCTCTCCCGTGATCTGCTTAGGCATCATCGAGATTTCCTTCCAAGCTGTTTAAAGGGCATGGTTTCATGAATGAGGACAAATAATATTAATATAAAAAGAAGACACAGATATAAGGATTTAGGCACTGAAAACTGGAGGTGGTGCCACGGTGCTTCAATCATTCAAACCCGAACATCACAGATCAGGTAAAACCGGGTCTATATTAAAACCAAACAACTATTAATCTAATTCCTGCTTCAATTTAAATTTCTCGAAACCACATAAAAAATCCTCAAGTCTCAATAAATGTTGGTCATTTGAAAATGCTACCTGCAGAATACTAAATATATTCTCTAAAACACAGAGCAGACATGGTTGTCACTTGCTGGGTGAATTTGGCCAAATAGCCCTTCATGTCACAGGTTGCTTAATTTGAAATAAAGGTTTCAATGAAAAGTTATGAAGAATAAGGCCTTTAATAAAGAATGATAAAAAGTGACAGACAAGTTTGTATTCATTACATATTTAAAGTTAGTTTATAGCATGGGGAGGTTTTGGTTTATTTTTTTACCTGGGCAACCAGGAATTATAAGGACATTCAGACTGTAGATTTTGTAAAATGTGCTGAGTTCTATCATTTTGTTGACACCCACTCCAAGTTTAGCCACGACATGTTTCTGTTCTAAGAAAAAATACATCACACAACAGTGTTTTCAGAGAAATTTCAAGTAATAAAAGATGTGCTCTTTAAAAAGTGACCCAACAGGGTCCGTGGAGGTCACAGGCATCTGCCAACTTACCCACCTAAATGATATAAATTTACACACTGGAAAGTCCAAACGGTTGAAAGCAAATCTGTTGTTGCTGCAACACTGGGATCTGTTGTTAATAGGTATGACAAAGCAGTAATAGCATCCCAGCATTTTTTGTATTTCCACTTCAAACAGCAAATCCGACTGAATTTACCTAATACTTCAATAATCCAATTATAACACTTTACCAGCAGAAATCATCGGCGCATAAGCCTCGCAGTCAGTTAAATGAGGGCTGTGTCGAGCTGCTCACCCAAGATACATCACAGGCCCTGGTGAACGAGTTCCACCGGGATTGCTGACGTACGTGAGCAGCGAGTGGAAAGTCCTCACTTCAAACACAGGGCTGCCAAGCTGCTGGCAAATCCACGCTAACCAGGGCAGTGAGGATGGGGGCAAGACACCAACCAACATGGCAAAGCTCCCAGCCTTCAAATCAAACCAGAACACAACCAAATTCTCAACCTATGCATCGGCAGAAGTGGCACAGTTTAGTGTAACCCCCAGAAACCACTGATTTATCAATGAAAATCCATTTATACAAAACACCGCGTGTTCTAAACACAAATTGCAGATATTTTTCAATTCTGGAGGATTTAGTGCCCATAAGTGTCGTTTCATTTCTCTTTTCACAGCCATATCACTTCCTTTTACTCCCTTACCCCATAAATCTGCGCCCAGAGATGGCGGCTCTTGCAGATCAGTCTAACACCCTTTTTCCCCCTGCACGTAGTATTTATTTAATGGATCAAGGGAACTATCCTTCAAACAGAATGAGATATTCTATTCACAGCTAGAACGTTAATATGTCAGTAAAGTTACTTGCCTTCAAAGTAGGAGAAAATAAATCTCGAAGGCTTGGATTCGCACAGGGCTGTTAATGAGCGATGATGGTGTGATTTTTCAAGGACTACGTGATCGAGCCAATTCCTTAAATTTAGACAAGAGTTTCAGTCCATATTTTAGTAAGTTCAGCAGAAACTACGTATGCTGCCCAGGGAAGTTGTTGGTGCCTCATCCCTGGAAGTGTTCAAGGCTTGGAGCAACCGAGTCTGGTGGAAAGACTCCCTGCCCCCCCATTCCAGGGGATGGAATGAGATGAGCTTTAAGGTCCCTTCCAACCCAAACCATTTCTGATTCTGTAAGGTTTTGATAAAAAAATAACTTTCTATGTGTTAAAATACACCCTGCTCCTCAAGAAAGGCTTACAAATGTGTGATGACTGGAAAAGCCTTGTGTCAGAGTTAGCCCTAAAAAGTAAAATTAAGCCACAGATTAAATATTACCCACAGAATAAATACTCTTCTACTTCCCCAAACTGGTGCCTCTACTCAGATATGAGCTTCCTCAGACGTTCAAGCCAATAATTGAGCTGGGTCCACCTCTTCTTTTTTATTTTTGAGAAATGTATGGTTAAATATCAACTGCAATTAATAGCGTTTTGAAAGATAGATTATTACTGTAATTTCTGCTGACATTTTGTGTGCAGTATGTTTTTCTTTACTAATTAAGTACCGTGAACTGTTTTCTGAGGGTTAATACATTTCACAAAATTTCCAATTTATAAATAAGTCAAATTCAGGATATTTATTTGTAGTTACGTGGCAATGTAAATCAGAGATGGGATAAAAGAGGTAGACTGGACAAAAAGAAACATAGATTTTATCTACTCCATGTTTGGCAGTTGGCTGTGGAAAATATAATCCAGTCATAAATCTATGAACCAGCCCTGAATTTCTATTGCATTACTTTTAAAATAATTGCAGCATTTTCACATCCCCTAAAATATGCCATAAATCCATAAAAATTATCCATATGTTATATATCTAGGAATGAATTAATTACTTTTCACTGTACTGTAAAATACAGATAAAGAAACTCTACCCAGAAAGTTAAAAACGCCTTTAATAGATGCTTTTCCATATGCATAATAAGGAATTATTGCACCAAGGGATTATCTAAAAACTGAATTTATATGACAAACAGTTAAAGCAGGAATTTAAACTGATGCTTCTGTCTCTCTAAGAGCCTTTTTGGGTGCCAATATTTGGGAGCAGATGGAGTACAAGTTACAAGATGGAGTACAAGTTTGCTGACAAACCTGGCCCAGGTAACACCTGCTGAAAAGCCCAAATCTAGTGGTACTCATCTTCCAATAACAGAACTTTGATTAAGTGCTTAAATGCAACTAAAATGAAATATAAAAAATATTCTTCTCATTTTTTGGGACAACAGCATGAGGAGTCTCATCTGTAAGGTTCACAAACCCTTTTGCTGTGTTAGTAAAGAAGACAACACCTCTGACAGAGAGGAAAAGAAAGGAAAAGGAAAAATTACTAGGGACAATGTTTAGTTTCTTGTAGAAGCGTGGAAATACTGAGGTTGGAGAAGACCTCCAAAATCATCGAATCCAACCTTTGACCAGATAACACCACACCCCCTAAACTGTGTCACAAATCACCCCATCTACTTATTTTTCTGAACACTTCCAGGGGTGCTGACTGCACCAATTCCCTGGGGAGCCTGTAGCACAGACTTTCTCAAACTTATTCATTCTTTAAACGTTAAGGGACTGGATATCCCAGTCCAGTAGAATTTCAAATTATAAATAAATAAATAAACAATTTTAAAAAGCAAACACAAAACTGGACCGTGTCTAATAAGACATTTAGAACAAAATCAAACCTGTGTATTCCCCACAGCCTGTCTTTTTAACTACATATTCCTCTAGCTCCCACTGCCCCTTCCCTTGCCATTGAGCACTTTTGCTGTGCAAATTTTCTTGTAAAGAAACCAAGTGGTGTGAGAAAAACTGCAGCTCTGAACGAGCCTGGATTTTATCAGCTCATCATGCCAAGGTTGATGGCTGGAGCCTCCCAAGAACAGCCAAGCTCAGGGATGCAGGTCTAGGTGATCAGTCACCCTCAAAGGGCACAAAAATGCTGAGGAAGGGAGAGCAGAGCTAAAAGCCCTAAAGTTTAGACACTGAATATCTGGAGGACAGCTGGAAAAGATTTAAGGAGTGTTTCACTCTCTCTCCAAGCAAGGGGTGCCAGCAAAAAACAAACGTAACTCTTCCTCTCTATATATTTTTCGTGACAAAAGCTGATTCTCAACTTGTGGATGTTTTTAATATTTAGACAGAAAAACCTAACTCTGAGAGGATATTCAAGAAGTGTTATGAAAAAGGAAGATTGATACTTCAAAAAACAGAAGGGACAAAGTGAAATCACAAAGGAGTGGGACTGATCCAAGACTAAGAGCCAACCCCCCTCCCCAATCCTGAGGTTCCCACTAAATCTTGGATGTTGATGAAATGATGGCTGTGTCCTGAGACAAACATTCCTAATTAATCCCTGCAAAGGGGTTAAAGTTTGCAAAGGAAGCACCAATGCCAGGGTGAAATGTGGAGGGTGAACATCCCTGTGGTGTTGTTGAGATGTTTGGGAACACACAGTAAAACAAGAAAGGTCTGAGGTGAAAATGCTGCATTACAAAAAGGGCAAGATCTAAAGAAAATAGGAACGTGTCTGCTGTGGCAAGCAACTCACGTAAAGGAAAACCCCAACATCCAGAAGGAGGTACCAGCTTTTAATGGATAACAGTGCTTGGGAAGAGATTTTAATCAGGCATGAAGAGCTCACAGTGAGAAGAAACAGGACAAGCAACCTCAATCCTTTGGAGAAATTATTTCAAAGAGAGAAAAGAAACAAACCACTGATGTGTGACGTTTATTAATTCTTTGCCAAGTACCTACATCCATAATGTGCTGGACATAGACAGGGCCAGCCCAGAGAGCTGGTATTGTTTGGGCTGCCAAAAGCTGCCAGCACTTCATATGTGCTTAAGATTGCACCAAAAAAGGCTCAGGCAGAGCCAGTGTTAAAACATTGAGACCTTCAGCTACAACTTAGGTGAGTATCCAGCCTCATGTAAGAAGTTGTACCACAGCTTTACCCCAGGTTTATGTCCTAAATTGGGATTTTAGAGGCTGCTGATGGCATGTGCACACCATGCAGAGGTGACACCTCAAACTCCTCGCACACAGAGCCAGAACTTAGAGCAGAAATCACATTTGTGGGGCAAAATCCCAGCACCTGGGTGAGAACATCCGACAGCTTTACAAACAGCTTTACCCTGATGTAGTTTCATCTCTACTACTGCTTTCACCATGACAGAAACTCATACAAGATGAGGAGCAAGATCTAGGAGCAGATCCTGACATCACCATCCTTGATTTTTCCCTATCTTGAGACCACTTTCTTTAATGGTGTGTTTGAACAGTGCCAAGCATAGCTGAGATCTCCTTGGCTGGGACCTTTAGGAATTTTTTCAGCACAAAGAAACACAAACAAGTAGCTAATAGCAATCTATCACACCGCAAGTCCATCCAGCAATTGCTCTGTGGTGCAGCCCTGCCTTTTATGTGGTTTGTTAAATGTCTTGCACAGTGTAATAAGTATTGCATAAGTAATAAATAATAATAAGTAATATTTGTAATGCTTATAACAGTGACTAAACCACGAACATGCTGACTAATACTGTCTCACTGGCTACCTCCACCATCTGCAATCTAAATGCATTCATCTCAGCTCTTTCTGAACCTGCTCTTTCTCATCTGAAAGAAGGCAGGTTCAAGTTAGATATTAGGAAGAAATTCTTCCCTGTGAGGGTGCTGAGGCCCTGGCACAGGTTGCCCAGAGAAGCTGTGGCTGCTCCTGGATCCCTGGAAGTGTCTAAGGCCACACTGGACGGGGCTTGCAGCAGCCTGGGATAGTGTAGGTGTCCCTGCCCATGGCAGGGGTGGCACTGGATGGGCTTTAAGGTGTCTTCCAATCCAAATCATTCTGGAATTTTATGACTCTGTGATGATTCTTACACGAGAAGTTACCAACCCAAGTGTAACGCAGGAGAGACACTCCTACAGTGAATGTATATTTATAACATCTTCATATGGACATGTATAATTTACAAGAGGACATTGTTTCACAACCAGCCAAGCCTTTGCACATGTGCTACCTCCATCTTCTCCTTCCAAAGATGTTTTCTTTACCCAAGGAGTCAAATCCATGTTTCACCTTAGAAAGGGGAGAGCCAGCCCAGGGATGGGCATGTAGGGTGATGCTTGTATTTAATGTGCTTGTGCTTTTATCCAATCCTATTTCATGTACCTGCTATTTCCTAAGGAGCTGGGGGAGCTGCTCCTCTCTTCTTGTGCCTCCTGGGGCTGGAGAGTGAAGCAGGTGGGCTTCTGGATGTGGACTCTGAGAGCACTGAAAGCAAAGCACACTGAGGGGGAAAGCAGAGGGAATTGAGGTGCAACAGCAAATTATTTATGTTGGTACAAGTATGAGGAAAAGTCCAGAGGTTTCCTTATTGGCCAACAGCTCTGGCAATCAGAAAAGAGCAGGTGAGATGGAGGGACTGACCTTTGACTCGTGAATCATTGACAGGTCCTAAAGGATCTGTCAAGCTGCTCTAAATCCGTGCTGTGCAGTGCTGATCCTGCGAGGCTGGAAGGATAAACCGTGATGTGATTTGACACCTCTCTTTATCGCGGGTGGAACCAGGCCCTGGATTTTTAATACTAATGCTTTGGGACATTTAAAATCCACATGTGAGGCTTGGCTCTCTCCCTGCTGTTTACATGATAAAGTGACATTCTGATTCAGTCTATCTCATCAAATTCATGATTTCAGAAGTTCCTCTAAACATGTCTGCAGCATCACGCTAACTTTTCAATACCTCCATGTCAATACATGCCAGTTGCTTAGGGTTATTTTTTTTCCTCTTGGAAAGAAGGTCAAAACGGCAATGCAAATATATTAGGGGGAAAAAAATGCATTCAAGTAACATTACTTGTTTCTGGAGTCAAGATGCCAGTCCATCTTTAAATCACGCAGTTGAGTATTCAATTCACAAATACAATGAGGGTACTTTTAAATTTTAACTGTCATATTCTGTTATGTGGCCTGATGTTAAGTTGCATTATGCTAGCAGTGAATGGGATAGGACAGAGCATAATTCACTGCATTATAAACAGCGTAACAAAACTTGACAACTGGAATTTAAAAGGGGGAAATTCTTTAACCGTAGGATCATATTGTATATTCCTATACATTTAAAAACCCTGCAGCAAAAGAGCCAAGCAGAAAAGCTGGTCGTGTACCTACTGCCAAGAAACAAATGGTGTCTCATTTGTGGGGCATGTAAATAATTTGGGGGAGTTTTCTTTACGTTTTAATTTCCCAACTGCACAGCTGCCACTTCCCCTTCTGTGCTACTGAGGGAGGCTGGTGGTGGCATCATCTGAAAACTTTCATACCTAAGCCACAGAGCAGCATTCACTTTTACTGAAGCTGTTTTGTTTGCTCTCCTGGGCTAAAAGAATGAAGTAACACATTTCTTCAACATGAATATGCTAACAGCCATAAATCTGCTCCCTGGCATTACTGTAGAACAAACCATAGTAAATGTTTAAAAATGTGCTCCTAAAATAAACCCTGACTGAGCTTTGATGTCACTTTATTTAATTCACATTGGCATTGCATACACAGCTCAGTTTACCAGAGAGGATTCATTCTTTACCGAAGCATAATTACATTATCAGATATTCAGTAGAGGCCATAAACCACAAAATGGAAATTAGACTGTCAATGGCCATTTTATACTACAAGGATTATTGTATTTTAACATTTGTGTTGTCAACCACTGTGCTGGCAATCTAGCATGTGGACCCCAATTTTCAACATCACTCTAACCTGAATAAAATTTAAATATATGAACACCAAATTGAACAATCAATAACAATCTTTTAAGCTATATAAGCTTCTGACTGGCAGCAAACTAAGCAATAGCACAGAGGCAAATCAATCAGGAAGCTCTGTTTCCCTTCCTAGTCCTATGCATTTCAGGCTGAGGGAAACTTCTTTTGGGGCATTGTTTCCCAATCTCCAGTATATAAAAAAAAAATTTCAAAAATAAGCTGCAGCTTTCTCTCTCTTGCCCACTCAGACTTGTAAATGGAATTTATTGCATACAGTGTCCTCTTATAGATTAAATTAATGTTATTGTAAAGAGGTTTAATGCTCAAAGATATTTATGACTCATGCTGAGAAAGAAGCTGTACTCAGTTATGATGATTAATATAATTTTCCCAAGTTCTCACAGATGAAATTGCTCCGTGTGCATATTTTGAGTACAAAACAGATAACCATAATTCTAAGAAAAGGCAGCCATGATTGTGTTATTGATGCATCATTTGGAATTAGCGAGTCGCTTGTGGAGCACATGAAATGTTTTTGCTGAATTTAGTTTCTGCTTGATAGGCAATGGGAGAAGCAACTCACATCACCCCAACCTGTGCTTGTGGTTTTGATCTTGGCATAACAAAAGTTAGCGCTTATAAAGAGTTCGTTTTTACGGTCAACCACTAATAAGACAGGCTGTGATTTGAAACTTATATCCTCTGTCCAGGATGAAAACGAACTGAGATAGGATTTGACAACTTCTATCAAGGAACTGAAGATTTACCAACTCCTCAGGCACACAGGTCAGCAAATGGTACAATCTCAGCACTGTTGCAGTTAAAGCCTGGAAATGGATCACACATGTCTGATTAGAAGAGCTCTCCAACAGCTCTGCAAGGTCAGGGAAGATTAAACTAAACATTTCCCAACACAAGAAAGATGTTGACCTGTTGGAGCAAGTCCAGAGGAGGCCACAGAGATGGTCTGGGGGCTGGAGCCCCTCTGCTCTGGAGCCAGGCTGGGAGAGCTGGGGGTGCTCACCTGGAGAAGAGAAGGCTCCAGGGAGAGCTCAGAGCCCCTTGCAGGGCCTAAAGGGGCTCCAGGAGAGCTGGAGAGGGACTGGGGACAAGGCCTGGAGGGACAGGACACAGGGAATGGCTTCCCAGTGCCAGAGGGCAGGGATGGATGGGAGATTGGGAAGGAATTCCTGGCTGGGAGGATGATGAGGCCCTGGCACAGGGTGCCCAGAAGCTGTGGCTGTCCCATCCTAGTGGAAGGTGTCCCTGCCCATGGCAGGGGGTGGAATGGGATGAGCTTTAAGGTCCTTTCCATCCCAAATCCTACTGGGATTCTATGGATTTTCTGATCTCCACTCCTTACCTTCCTGATGGTCAGCCCTCACTAATAATTAACATTACAAATGTTCATTTAATGACCTCCCTATTGTGGACTAAACTTTGCTATCATTAGATTGAAGTGCTGTGGCTGTTACACAGGCCAGTTCCAAACTGTGAAGTTTCTTTTCAGATTGTAGCTAATCTTTTTGTTGTCCTGTGAGAATAGCAAACTACAGTCTGTGTAAAAAATGGAGAAATTCTCCGTATTTAAGAGACTGCAATAATTAAAGGCTATACTTCCTTCAAATAGAAATATGTTTATTCCTAGTATTTCCCCTTCTTCTTACATTTCTTTACATTATGCCTAAGGAGCTGGTCAGGTTGTAAGCTCAATAAATCAATGTTAAATGTTATCTGAGTTGAAACAATTTTATAATTTAAGTTTGATGATACCATAAATATTACAGATATTAGGAACTTAATACCCTTTCTGCGCAAATCACACTTCCCAACCTGGCTCAAAGTGGACAGAATTTGGTCTGAAAGTGCAGTGAACAATCTACAGCCACAAAGGGATGAATAAAATCAATGCCAGATAATGATGGGACTCATGTATATTTTAAAAAGGCATTAAAAAGTGCCAGAAAAAGTTTCTCCAAACTTTTCACACACTTCTGTTAAATTTTCTGCTTAAAACCTTTTTTCCCCTCTAAGTAATATTTAATATTATAACCAACTTTGAAATAAATGTTTCTTCGAGGAAATACAAATACATTTGTCTCTCACTTCATCACATCGTTGGCCCCATGCTTCAATTGTCAGAGCCCTTTTGAAAACCACACATTCCGAGTTAATTGGTTTAATCTGGTTGTGGGGATTAGCTATTGTTACCTACAGCTACATACAAAACAATTATATATGAAATATTGACTGTTCATTAATGTGGGGGTATCTCCCTTAATGTATCTTGTAATAGTTCAGGCTCCTGGAGTATGGAAACTGTGGAGAGGTCTAGGGAATTTTAACTAGCTTTTAAAGTTGTAAATGTTATTTTGAATTGCTTGACATCTGAAGTCAATATGAAGGTGTTATATATATTAAAAAAGGCATATAAATGCATTTAAATAAAAGAGCAGCGTCACTGTACTCATAAATACATGTTATAATTCTTACATAAATATGTGTTATAATTCCTTTCAATTTCTAGTCAGTTAAAATGAGGAAACATTTGTGTTTACAAAGGCATTCTCTCACTTTTGGCTTCTCTGGGACCTGGTCTGTATTTCGGGTGCTCATGCTCGTTCATCGTTCTAAATGAAAGAGTCAAATCATTTGTGGTACAGATGCAAATAACAATAAATACCAATTTCTACAATGATATCAAGTAATACAAATACCAGTTTTAATATTTGCAGCAATTACAGCTTCAGAAATCAAAATAATTCTCAACTCCCAAATTAATTCAGTCCAAAGACTGAATATTAAAGCACAGACTTGCAAACCAGGTGGATTTTAGCTCTCAGAAAGCAAGAGAGTATTTGTTATAAAGTGCCTTATTTGTAGCCAATTCAAGCACTCAAATCTGTAGGTGAAGGTTGAGAACCATTTGATGTGTCCATGCAACCATTGTTGCTTCTGGATGGGTTTTGGTCACAATGGGATTTCTGGTATTTCATTAACATACAGAAATTCCATCCTCAGTAATGAAAATTTACAAAATTCGCAAAGCCAATGGACTATAATCATGATTTTTAAAGGAGAGCATTATGAAATGGTCAAAGTTCTCCACGGAGAGTAGGCCCAGGTGTAAATCCATTCAGCCTAAAAAATAAGCAGTTCTGCTTTCCTAGCCCCTGCCATCTTAGCTTCTAAACACCCCTCAGTCATAAACCCCCAGTCTGTCATGCTGGGAGCAATTCACACTATTTAAAAGGTTAAAAAGGTTAAAAAGTTGGGGGTTTTTAAGGGTCCTGTTTAAAACAGGTTATATTTCTCCAAAAGATCATTGAAAAATTCGAACAATGCACTTTCTTCCAAACTCTTGCATAACCTGATTGCTACAGAAATCCATGCAATATATCAAATTATCAGGGATCTATCCATTGCATCCACCATTTTTCTCAAGAATTACCATAGAAGATGCTAATCCAAACAAAAATTCCCAGAAATCTTTCTTCACCAGACAATTTATTCCAGTTTCCATCCTCCTCCCTCTTTATGATAACTCTTGTCAGCTATCATTATAAGTGAACAACACAAAGGCTTAAAGACATACCCTCCGGTTAAAAATGAAAAAATAAAAAAAAACTCCACAGCTTTCAAGTGTGAACAGGATTAATCACACATAATAATTATACAAAGTGATAACACTTATTATAAGATCACATAAACACCGTTAAACCAGCAGTGGCAGTAACCTTTAGGAAGGAAAAATAAAGCCACCAAAAATAATACAAATCAAAGTTTCCATTGGGAAGACTTCCTGGCTGAGGCTTCTCTGAAAGCTTTAATGAAACTAATGTGCAGCATTTCAAAGCAAATGACAGCCACAGCTGATTTACATGTTCCATACTCTTCAAAATGCAACATAAAAAGCGGAGACAAAATAGGGGTGGGGAAGATTCCCGGTCCCCAATCTCTCATCCCTCAGCACTCCTCAACAGCACACAAGCCTCTATTTCTAAGCTTGTTTTCTAGATCGTCAATGTAATTATCCAACAATTCCTACTCTTCATATTAGCAATTCTTTGTTGAGCTTCATGCAGTTCTAAACCAATGCTTTCAAAGACTTTTTAAATTTTTTTTTTCTTATTGCATTAGCTGTGGCTTCAAACACATCAGCCTTTTCCTTCCAACTGCTTTGTTTTTCCTTAAGAAACTCCAGTCTGTTGAAAGTTTCGTTTTGATCTTATATTATCACTCATTTTTATAATTCCTTCTAAGCATCTAAGGAATAGTTTCCAACAAATTCTTCATGGACAACCACACATTTTTTAAGCACCAGCAAATCCTTGTGAATTCTGGTACCAAGGAGAGGATCTGCTACTTCAAGTCACCAGGTGAGCAGAAGATTGTGAGGCACTTCCACAGCAGCAGAATATAACCAATGGATATGGGGATAATTCAGGGCACAAACCTGCTAACAGCCTTCCCATTCCAAGTCAATCAATATTAGAAATTTTCCAAAGGTCCATCAGCAGCTGTGGGGAGGAATCATGATCTGATTGACACGGTGTGATCGGTCAAAGGTTGGACTTGATGATCTCAGAGGTCTTTTCCAAACCAAATGATCCTGTGATTCTGTAAAGATTGAGGTCAGGCAAAGGGGGAAAGTGGAAGAGCAATACATGAGGTATAGAAGGTTAAGGAAGATGGAATGTAAGGAATTTTTCTCTACTGGCAGGTAAAAGACAAAATATCTTGCAATTTTTCAATCTCTAAATATATTCAAAGTGCAAATTCGTGAAATTATCAAGTGTTATTGGGAAGACAGATTTAGGGCGTGGCAAAGGGTGTATGAAATTACTGAGAGCACTGAAAATATTCATTTATTTAAATAAAAGCAAAATTATTAGGGATGGTAGAAAATTCTGCAGGTCATGATCAGAACTGGCTTCAGGCAATGTTCTCAGTATCACAGAGCAGAAAGAGGGCTTGAACCTGGACTGCCCAACATCACAACAAGAGGTGGAATTGATGATGGTGAAAAGAGGAGTCTGAGCTGCTGACAGAGCCTCTGATGTGAAAGATAGCAAAAAAATCACAGAAATTCTCAGAGAAACCTCCATCCTGACAAAAAGCCAGAAATAAAAGTACACCTGGCCTTGCTAAATGTCTGTACAAATGTAGCACTTAAATGAATGGGTTTAGTCTTCATATTAATTAACAACATGTAACAGCTACTACAAGAAAAATAACTGCAAACATAAGAAAGGAACAGCTTGTTCACAGATTTTTTTTCCTCTCCTCTCCCAAACAAGTGACATTTTGCTATTTGCCTATTGTCCAAGAAATGGTTTGGGATCATTAAATATATAAGGGGCTCAGATATCTATATTTTACCTTTATGTCAAATATTTACATGTCATACACAGGACCTCACCAAGGAGTTGTTGTGATTAGTTGCCAAGAAGCATCAAGAATCAAATAGGATTGTTAGTGTTCAAGGGTTTTCCTGTTTATTTCTACAAACATACAGGATAAACACTGTCAGGCCAAAGTAAACTATAGAGTACACATTTTTTTCCAAAACTAATACCCTATAGAAGCCCAGGATGGTTGAAAACCACATTTCAACCAATTCATTCTGATGGCTTGAACCATGCATGAAGGCTCGAGGGTATTTCATAGTCCAGAGATGCTGTTAATTAATTAAAATTATAATTAAAAAGCCACCCTTGGTTTAGACCTAATAGTCAATGAAGTTCCTCCTAAACACACCAAAAATATGGTCAGCATTTGGAACTGATCAAAGTAAGTCAAACAGATACGGGATATAGTTTTATGAAACAAAACCTCAAATTCAGCATAGATTGATTGAAAGGAAAAAGCAACAACCCAGCCCCACATATGTACAGTATCCTAAAATCTGAGCCACCATGCCAGGGATTGAATTTTGAGTGACATTCAAAAGATTTTCATTAAAGTATCCATTTGTTTCAGTCATTTGAGAACTATTTAGTCACTTAACTCTCCCTGCTGAATTTTTTTTCAGATGCCAATTGACAGAGAAAATTCATTCCAACTCAAGATAAATCCCTACTTCCACTGCCAAGGGTTTTCCTGCCATAGATAATTATTAGTCTAGAGGGGACTTTTTCTTTCTTCTTGAAATGTAGCTCCTTCTAAGAAACCTATGTTCAATTAAGTACTTCATTAAACTGACAAACTAGTAAGTCTAACTTTGTGCTTTGTTTCTTCTGAAGCAAAGTTAAAGAACATGAAATGGAAGAATCATTCATATCTAGAGATCAGAAAATAATTCGTTTGTCAATTTAGTAGTTAGAATGGAAAAACAGGGTAAAAAGAAATACAGTTTAGGCCAAACAAGCTCTTATCTTATTAATTGTTTTGGGTTGGTTTTTTTTAATATTCAAAACTAAAGCATTTATTTTAAAATGCAACATGCACAGTAATATCTCCTGTCTTCCTGTTGGCTTTCTAGTATTAATTACAGCAAACTGTTACCCATGAAAGTATTGAATTCATCCATTTTTGTCCCCTGTGCTCTGTCCTGACGTGTTTTAAGTGGCCAATTTATTATGGAGCATCTGAAAATTTCCTGTGAAATAAATGACAATGAAAAGGGCAGAACAGAATGAGAAATTCCACAATTTAAAACACTTAAAATTGAGTGGCAGAATAAGGATAACTGATCAAAATTGCTCAGAATTAGGTTCAAAGGACATAGAATTTGGTTTGCTGGGAAGTTTTCAGAAAATCACCATATTCTTGAAAAACAGGATAGTCCAAGTAATAAAAATATAGTATTGAAAAGGAGAAATATTATAGTAGTCTACTAAATACAGATAGAACCTTTGTTTGGTTAAATACATCATTTAATATATCTTCCAGTGGGGACTAATTGAAGTGTAATTCAAAAGACAAAATTATGGCTAAAAATATTTGTGCCATCAAAAAATTGTAAGAAGAAATTTGAAAACATTTTGCTACTTAGAAAGTTATGTAGAGCAAGAGCCATTCTCGTGATGCCTTAGGTTTTAACTTTTATATTTTTCAGATCCTGTACTGCTTGGTGTGTAACTCTGAAGTTTCTTGTAGCCTCTTAATTTCTGCTCTCTCATGCTGGGTAGACATAACAAAGCCTCTCCAGGCCTACTCTTCAAGGACACCCAGACCATCCCAGGCCCAAAAATATAAACCAAAGTGCCTCTAAAGGGGGGCAAGTGGAGGGGAATTACATCATTAACTGAAGCTTTAATTGGAGAATTAACCCTGCTATTCAAATGAACCCAACCTATAAAAGTGTGAAGAACTCGTGACCTGGGGTCCATCTTGGGGTCCATTTTGAGAATATCCTCTGGCTTCCCAGGGGTACCTTTGAAGGCCTTTCAAATAAATACCTACCTTTATTCCCTTACTTTTGTCAAGTCTCTGTTTCTAGGAGGCCTCTCAAGGCATCACTCGACATGGCAAGACAACATATATTTAAATGAACCTTAGGGGGTTCATAAAATGTAATTTTTTCCAGTATGGTTATGGCACAAATAAAGGCTTTGGCATTTGTGACCTGTGCTTTGCATTTGAATCATTTGAAAATCGATAGGACTGCACTTTGTGTTGATATTTACATTCAAAAAACTATTCACCACACCATAAGAAAGGATCTAGAAGAAAAATTAGGGATTTTTGCCTCAATGGCATCACACCATTATTGCATCTCAAGGAGGAAGAGGTGGGAGGGTACTATTTTGCTCATTAATTTACTCATTCCTTAATTATATGAAAAAAATTCCCTCAAACCAAAATTCTGGAGGTTTATCCATTTGCTGGCTTGGGAAGGTTTGCTCCAAAAAGCAAAAGCAATGAATTGCTGGTTTTGAAGATGTCTTTGCAGGCCAAAATGAGAGCCCTGTGTCAGTCATGGAAAACCTCATTTTAATGCTAAGGATCTCCAGGTCCAGCTCAAGGGACCCAAAGTGAGTCAGCATCACCATGGAATCCACACATCCTGTGCTCAAACCCCATCCACGAAGAGCCCATTCTGTGTCCTGCACTATTCCAGAATTTTCATTAATAGAGAAATTAATCTTTCTACATTTTTTTCATAGTAGAGGAAAATAGATTAGAAATGTGAGGAAAAAACCCTGCGGACAAGTAAGACTTAAAGCAAAAATAGGGTTCAGTCCTAAATCCCTCATGTGCCTGGAAATCCCACTGCACTTTTCCCATCTTGGTGCTTAATAATTAGTCATTAACTCCTGTCCTGCAACGAACAGAACACACTCATCTCTCCTTTACTTGACAAGACTGGGCTCGTGTTGATTATTTTAACAGACTAATTTAATTCAGGTTTCTGTAGTTTCTCTAGGAATTTGCCAAGCAGAAATTTATCAGATTCCATATAAATCTGTGTCAGGGGGAACTTTAATGGAAATGACTACATTAAGAATTCAGGATTGGGCCCTTAATAGCTGCTATAATTTATCATCTTTTTAATATGGAGAAATCAGTAAAATGAAATATTCTAAAGACGTAAAAGTAATAACCCAGTCATTTAATATGAAAGAATAACTAGACAATACTGCCCTGAAGAACTATAGATAGCCTGACAGAAAGGCACCAAATATGAAAGCCAGAAAAGCATTGGCAATAATTCCACGGAAATACTGTATTCCTGAAAAAATTACCAGTGAAAAGAAAACAAAACCAATCCGTTCTTCTACATTCTGATACTTTTTTGGACGCCTTCAGACACAGCTCTGGGGGCATTTCGTGCACAGAAATTGTTATCCTGACTCAGAACGTAGGAGAGAAAGGGAAGATCCTGGCCAAAAGCAAAAGGACATTAATTCCTTGGGAAAATTTGCAATTTTGATGGGTTATGAGCAAGAAAAATGCATAAATTTACAGTAGGTACCTATTAGCCTCATTTTCATCTATAGCTATTATAACTCCATAAAAACATGTTTTGAAGGTAATATAACCTAAATAATAACTGGGAATGAAAGCAGAAATGTATGAAAATGAGAGGCTGTCATTTCAGTCATAATATTAAAACTAAATACAAATTCTAATAAAAAGGAAAATAGCCTGGTTTACATTTGTACCAACCCGCAGCAGTGCTTTGATAACGAGAGATATCAAATCCCTTTGGAAGGGAGATTAATACTTACATCCTGCTTCCACCTCCAGGGAAACTGAGGCACGGGATTTTGACTCCACTGCTCGTAGAGGCCAGAGGCAGAACCACGCTGGAAGGTGAGCAGTCCTGGAAGATGGAGCTTGGAATGGGCATTGGAGGGAGGGGAGGCAGGAACGTGCTGCAGGTGTGGGTACAGCCTGAATAGCAGCTGGTCACTCCATCTTTGGGATTTAACCTCAGATTCATTTCCTTTCACTGATGATTCCCAAGAAAGAATGGAAAGCTGAGCTTCAAAGGTTGCTTATCCCTGTGGATTTGGACTGGTCCTGATGTTCCTGAAGCTTCTCCACAACATAAAGGCAAAATTCCCTGCCCAGCTGCTGTTAGACTCTGAGAAACTTCCAGGCACCTCCAGATTTCCATTCATAAGGTGGGATCTGGCTTTAAATGTCTTCAAATGCTAAAAAAAAGTGACTTTTTCCTGGTGGTTATTTACAAAACAGAAGGTCCTTTCCACTGTGCAGTGATAAAGGATAAAGACTTCAAATTAAATACATTTAAAGGCAACAAAAACACCTTAAAACACAGAACAGAAAGGAAAGGCCTTTTTGGATTTTTTTCTTTCCTGCAGCAGGAAATTACCATTTGCCTTTTTTAGTATCACATGAACTGTGATAAATTCATCTTTATTTGCCAAAGAAAAAAAGAAAAGCCCTCACCCAATTAAAAGTGTGTGTGCTGCATGCCCGCTTCTACAGGGGCAGGATGCAAACTTCCATCTGAGACTGCCAAAAAAAAATGGTTGTGTAACTCTGGAGATGCTTTGCTCAACTCCAGCAACGCCATTTAACAATTTAGCTAACTGATAAAACCAAAAATGCTGCTAATTCCCATTTGTAAAACGCTAAATTGCCTGCAAATTATTTAAACAATAAGCAAGCCAGGCTGTGAGCTGTTATCTGCGGGCAGTTGAGCAAAAGACTTTATTTGCCATCTCTTCATAAGCATAGATTAGCTCCTAAAATCTGTTCTGCAAGTGGACAGCCCCTGTGGCGTCAGAACAGTTAAATTCTGCAGAGATTTCACCACCTGAGCTTGCCAAACTTGCCATTTTCTGATAAAATACACTTATATATGCAAAACTTTTCGTTTCAAGTTGCACGTTTTTGGTTTTTCCCTTTTGATTTTCTTCTAAAGCTTAAAAGTTTCCTTTGGGTTGGGGTATTTCTAAAGGTGTAATGAAAGCACAACCTTGAAACAACAAAAAAAGCCAGAGCATAGGATATGCTCTGGTTGCTTCCTGCACTGCAAAAAAAATTAGCTCAAATCCCAAGATCCATCCTCAGGAGCTTAATTGCTTCAAAGAATAGGAATCTTGTCAAATTCAGTCCAAACAAACATAATCAGTAGGTTTCAAAGCCTGTTTGACATTGAGGAGGCATAGAAAACAACCCAGGAACCAAAGAAACACACATCGATGGTCTGTCAAAATTTTTTGTTAGACATGATGCTATTATCAAGGCACATCAGGATGAAATAAAGTGACCTGGCTGACCACAGGCTTACAAATGTCTTGGGAAGGAAGGGAAAACGGTGAATCAAAAGGTAGCTTTGTTGAACGTCCCCCCAGGCCGTCTTATTGACAGGGATGACAATGGTCCCAAGATGCACCATTATCTATGACCAGCAAGCAGACATCAAATGCTACCGAGCTGTCTCTGTCAGAATAGAAAATGCTGCTCAAAATATACAGGGCTTGTTACATTTTGTTCAGCAAAGGTTTGTCAAAAGCCAGGGTCACTCTGTGTGTGCACTGCCCTGAAGGGTAATTTTAAAAGGCAGGAGAGATGCACTTGATTCTTCAGTGTTTCTCCTGGAAGGAGACTTGGAGTCTGTGGATGACCAAAATGTTTTGAAAATCAAAGAATGACTCAGAAAAAAAGAAAGGAAAACAAAGTAAAGCAAAGCTAATAGATGTTCACCACAGCAGTGTTGTTAGAAGGAAAACCACTTTTCAAAATAAACAGGTTAGGGAATTATTCCCATATTTAGATGTTTTTTCAATAAAAATTGAGTTGATTTCTAATACATCAGGGGTGGGTGCTACCGTAAAGGGATGACTCAAATCATAGTGGATAAGTACACCCTCTCCAAGGATCTGTGTTGCACCATTATGCAGTTAATTGCAGGAAAAATATTTATACTGGCGAGAAAAGAATTGTTAATATGGTACCCTTTGGAAAGAAAAGAGAGAGGCTGTATATACAAACTCCAACCTCAGAAATGTTTGGGTAAACTTTGCTTTTCTGTGAACATCTGCTAAGCACACACTGAGGGACCAAAGTCCAAAGGCACCCCACTAATTGACACAGAAATCTTTGTTTAAGGACTGTGTGGCTAAAAAAAAAAAAACCCAACCTTAAAACAAAAAAATCTGGAGGGTGAAAAGAATAATTTGGTGGGGCTGAAAGGAATTATTGATATAGACATTACAGGAGTTGTCCACTACTTCTTGCTTATGGGTCAGCTCTTCTTTTCTCATTTCGTTGTCATTGCCAGGGTACAAATTTAACAAGAGAGTAAAAAAGGAGCCATAAAATCTCCCTGGTGCTGCCCTAGAAACCAGAAAAAACAGAGTGACCCTCCACTGTTAACTTTACAATCCTATCCTGCCTGAAAATGTTAATTTAATGCCACCTGAACCTCTCTGCCATGCCCCCCATACCTGGTACCATGTGGGGGTCTGGTGCTCCCCAGCTCTGCTGCTCATCCCCAAAAACTGAGTGTCCTGAAAGCATCGAGTTCCTTCTCTTCAGGCCTCAGCTATCCAGACCCATTTCCCTGCTGCCTTCTGCTATTGATTATTGTGACTCCTCAGAGCATGTAATTGTCTTGTTTTCTTTCTTTCTTAAGGATAAATAAGAGAATAAAAAAAAAAAAAAAAAAAAAAAGAAAAGAGCCCAGTTACAGCCTTTTACTTCAGGTTTGTGGCTCTGAGGTAACAGCTGATGCTCCACTGTCCATACCCCATGATTTTCAGGACAGAAATTAGGATAATAGTCTATCAAATGTACTTTCTCTTCTCCTAGGCCAATCTCAGGATGATAGATACGATCCTTTTGCGTCTCATGGGATGTGCTCTTTTGTCCCCAAACACAAGGCTATTAATTCAATGCAATAGTTTCTTTTTCCTTGCCCTGGAAGTCACAATATGCTGTGAGTAAGGCTGGCTTGTCTTTCCCCCTGTTGGAGCACTCATGAGTGCCACGAGAGGCTTTGCACACCAAGGATTTGCCCACCAGTACTGCTCCAGCAATTTCCTCAAAGCCTGCTTGCCCTTTTTTCCCCATTTATCACTATTTTTGTGGACTCATAAATTATAAGATCCAGCTTTCAATGGGGATGGAGTGGTGTCCTTGGGTTAAATACAACCTCTGTTTTTTTTCAGCTGGCAATTATTTATATAGACAGAAATAAAGGAGAAAAAAATAAAAGAAAATTATTATGTTCCTCATCAGTAAACTCAATACTCGGTTAAAATATCTGAATTAATATTCTTGCACATCCTAGCCCTTAAAACCAGGATATCTTCCTGGTGACTTCCCTGCTGCAATACTCCATGGGAAATTTAGAGCTTTAAGGTATCTTCAGCATTTTGACATCAAAGCCTTCGTAGAAAAATAGTTGCCTGATGCCATCTGGAAGGAAAAGAAGGCACAAATATATCTGCAATCCCTTTTGCCCCCCATTCTGCCCTGCATGGAGCAGCTCCCTGACACCAGGGACACTGGACCAAGTCTACCTGAGCAGGGTGTGGGGTGGTTGCCTCCTGAGCCAGGTTTCAGATGTACCATGGAAGCAAAAGAGTTGGCAACTATAAAATTCTAGAAAATCCTATTTATTAAATAAACCCTGTTCTACTCACCACACAACTCATTTCCATGATTTCTGACCATGGCAACGTCCTCAGCCTCCCATCCTGCTTTCACAGTATTTCACCTTTGTTTAGAATCAAAATAAATTGGGGGAAAAAAAAAAAATAAATAAAGGCAGCATCAACTCCACTGAATTGTTGTGCATCCCCAGGGCAACCAAACAAGCAACCTGAGGCTCAGGGATGCCCCTCACACATGAGGTTACTCTGTGTGGAACGAGGTAACGCGCTCGTGGGTGTGATTCCCACCCCAAAAATAAGGAGCACGACATCCTCTCAGGTTTGTTGCCCTCAGCAAGGAATTTGAGCAGCACCTGTAATTCTCCAGTGCTTGTGTGGCCCTGCAATAACCCTCTTAATTTCTGAGCTACGGAGGGTTTACCACTAATGACAGCTACGTTCTTGCTCTAAGGATAGACACCAAGCAAACGAGGATGATTGCAGATGTTTAAGAGTAAATGTGAAAGGAAAGGAATGAGCATTTAAAAAAAGGGAGCGAGGGAGTATTGATTCAGTGTGACTGATGTGAATGAGTTAAATGATTGACTATGAAGTGTGAATTCAAATTTACTGTGAATGGAATTTACTGTGAGTGGAACAGAGTATGCATGACCATGACTGAGTGTGACTAGGTATCATTAGGAAGAACTAAGCGAATATGAGTGGAAAGCACTGATTATCTCCCCTGTAATCTATAAATAAACAGTATTGCAGGAAGTTTTGAAAAATGTATTTAATAAGGGATTTCCACTGCCTGAATAAACTTGCTGAGGCCAGACAGCCTGATCTGGAGGAAAATGTATCATTTCACTCAGAGGCCTGTCATGTAATAATACGTGAACTCATATCTGACAGGAACAAAATAGGCCTGAATTTACAGCAAAATGGAACCTCTGGACTGATAATAAATGTCTTTCCAATTATCAGCAAACAAATTTACTAACTCGTATGATGCCAATTATCCTCTCTTCTGCTTATGGGTATTTTCCTAGCATAAATGTTTAAACTTAGAAATATTATTAGAAATACAGAACATTCAGGACCTGCAAATTTGGGGACTGATGCTGTCTCCTGCAGATCAATATAATAAACTTTTATTAGCACAAAAGAACTGTCCTTTGGCCCAGTGACCAAATACTTCATTTACACCCTTGTGCAGAGTTACAGAACAGAGCCTGGGGTTGCTCCAGTTTAATTCAGCGAGAGCAAAGTTTACATCCCAGGATCTCAGACCCCACGTGTAAAAAATGTCTCAGTTTGTTCTCAGCTGCTGCACTTCCTCCACAAATATCTCTGCTTGCTTTCCCAAGTTTCAGCACAAATCAGGCCAACAGAGGCTTTGTCCCCAAAGGTCTGTGCAAATAAATGTTGATTTTAAAGGTGGTTTAAAGCAATGACTAAATACTAGAGCTTGGTGTAACAAACATGAGTTTTACCCCTTAATCCAGCTTTCTTTGCCTTAATTAGGTAATTTCTTCCCCCTAAACCTTCTGCATTTGTTACCAATCAAACATTCATCAGAATTCACGCAGCTTCCAAAGAAGACAAGAGGAAGGCACTGAGCTCTGTGTTTAGAGTAGACAATCAATAATCGAAACTAAAAAATGGGAAAGAGCAGAGAGGCCATTTCAGCTGCAGAAATTTTCTTGGGAATTTTCTTGGGAAACCTGCTCCTTTCCTCTGCTAATGTACTGGTGATTAATTTACCTTGAATTAGCTGGGGCTTAATCTCAGCCATGCACATGAGCGTCCTTGAACCCTGGGGTTCTTGGAGTTAGGGGCATTTTAAACTGATGTTCAGTGGATTTACACCTTTAAAACTTTACAGGCTTGAAGTTACCACTGACAATTAAGAGTGGCCGAGAACGTGGCCCAAAATTCTGTATGAGCTTTTGTTTGCATTAAATTTGGGTTTAGGTGTATTTCACTTTTACAAAGACTAGGACACAAGCTGTTCTCTTTTACTCCCTGACCAGCTCCAAAATGAATAAATTATTCCTATTTGGATCTTCTTGACCATCAAGGAACACCTCAAAAATGTTGGCACTGTCACCTTAAAAGGAGTTTGTAGAATATGCAACAGAACTTTAAAAAAAAAAATCCAATGAAGGAAAAGAAAAAAGGTTATGGAATGTACCCTAATCCATTAAAATAAAGAAAATATATTTCTTGAGATCATGAAACCTCTTTCCCCCTTCTTGCTAACTCTCCTCAGGAGTCAGGTCAGAGTCAGGGTGTCTGCAATCCTCTCTAGATGTGCTTCTCCCCAGCAAGACAGAAAACCATTGACAGGAAGCAGAGGGGGATTTACACCCCTCGTGCCAAAGCTGCACATGTTCTGTCGATAAATGGAAGACTTAATTCTTCAGGATAGCAATCCAAGCATTTTAAAGGATTTCCTAATGAGGTAAAATTCATTAATGAGATACAAGAGAAAAAAAACTTCAGAAAGAAAAAACCCACCTTTTTCACTTGGAATTGCAGACATGCAGAGTAAGTAAATTCCAAAAATTTTCACAGAATTATATGATAGAAGTGGGTAAGACTGAGATCATTAAGACTTTGCATTCTTTTGCCCTATAATCTGAAAACTTGTTTATAAAATCTATGCTGAGTTACCTTTATTGTTATAAAAGGCCTGCTATTAGAGAAAAACATGATCAACATCCTTAATTCTGCTTCCTTGCACTGCAAAACTGCTAAGGAAAAGATGTCACAGCTTTTCACTTTTCTGCAGTGGCACCATTTCCAGAATCCTTTAGATTTGACCTAACCACAAAAGGACTGGCCACTGCAAACAAATGCCCAGACTCATAATTCCTGCTTATTCTCCTTGTACCTCTTGCTCCTTCCAGCAGTGTTCCAATGGCTCAGAAGACTTGTGGGGGGCAAAATCCAGGACTCACATCTCTGATTTACCAGGGATAAATAGAATCATTCCATGGTGTGGGTTAAAAGTGACCTTAAAGATCACCTAATTCCAACCCCCCAAAATACATTCCCACTCCTAGTTTTAACCTAGGAAAAGAGAGGCTCTGTCTGGGGGGGAGGGATTCTGCATTTTTCTACCTTGAACAAAATGTCTTCTTTTTAAGACAAATATTTGGTGATGGTACAGCTCACAGAAAGGTATGGAGTGGACAATTAGCCCTCAATACGCTCAAAGATCTGATTTTTCAGCTGAGCCCCTAAAGATTGGACTAAAGGGAATATTTTTCACTGCTTTCTTCCCTCCTACCTCCCCCTGAGTTACAAAATCAGCTGGGCCCACATCTGAACTGCACGTCACGTTGATGAAGGTCGAGGCTTCTGGTTTGCAGCAGGACAGAAGGGAAGGATGCTCTGGTAAAAGCACAGTTAGGGGCCATTTTTAACAGTCAAACCAAATGTGACACACTCAGGGATCGGTATTGCCTCAGCAAAGCCAGGTTGTCTGTTCACCTCACGTTACGCTCCCGGTTCTGAACATGGCTTTAGGTTATCCTGCTTTATTTAGCTGCCGACAGAAGGACTTTTACCACTGCGGATCAAGGCAACTGTCTCTGGAATTGATCTCATTAGCAAAGTTTCCAAAGGAAAGGAGATTAGAGAGAGCAACTGATTTTCTTGACTTGTACTGGTATTTCTGTGGCAGCGAAGCAATTTCGTCTCCCTTAAAGGCATTGGTTTCAGGTCACATTTTAACTATAGTTAAGTCCTCAAATAATTCAGAAGACAATCAAGGATTAGTGACCACTCTCCCCTACAACAAAGCAAATGTTCAGCATGGCCAAGCCGTAGCTTTTGATGAATGTCAGTTTTTTCATGGGCTTTGTAAATAACATTCAAAACAAAGACAGTCTTCTGGATCTCAGTGCATACTCTACCCCTCCAGGTTAGCACAACAGCAGCTCAGGATGAACATCCAAAGATACAATTTGCCCCTAAACTTGGCAGATGGACTCCAAAAAGTTTTCAATGTCAGAAAAGAACTGCTCTCCTTTTAATACTTGAGGGATGCTAAGGAATAGGCAATTATGTATGTATTTGGGGATGTATTTTAACACAGATTGTGTTTTTAACATAATTTAAATATCTGTAAAAAACTCTAAAGCTTTCACAGAAAAATCCTTTAACAAAATTTAAAGAAATTACTTCATTTTGTAATCAGTCGGTTCTCATTTGTTTTGTTTTTCCAAAGATAATACCCTGGACCCATAAAAAGGAGGAAAGGCAACGATCCCCATGTTTCCCAAGCAGAAGTTTGAGCACAGGGCATGGACGGGAGAAAATTAATGTGTCAATTCCAAGGATTCCCTGCTCCAAATCCCCTAGTTCAGAGAGAACTAAGGGGCTTAGCAATATCTACAAAGCAGCTCTGATGTGCTTCTACCTCCTGCAAACAGCATCCATGCAAACCCCCAGCCAGACTGGCTTGATGCAAGGGTCCAGATTTGACCAGCAGTCATTATTTTTGCCTCCCAATTGCAACAAATTTCACTGCAGTCACATTCCGAGTGGAAGCTGTCATCCCAAAGGAGAAAATCACTGGGGTTTTTTGCCCTATATATGCACATTATATAATTCTAACCTATCTCTGGGGCCTCTCTGGAAAACTTTCCACTGTTCTTTCTCTGTTAGGACTCGAAGTTATCACAGTCAGAGTTCATTTATGTGTCTGATCACTGGCTCCACAATGTCCCCAGGGTTGGCAACTCTGCTGTGGCAGAACAGAAATATAATTGTATAGCCCTTATATTCTAATTCATTTAATTAGGGGTTTTCTTGGATCTCTGGGAGTGGGGGAGTGGGGGGTGTCCTTTCATGTTTAGAGGTTTCTGTAGAAAATCTATCTCCACTCCAGAAAGTCATGGGCAAAGTTCTCCTGCAAGTGCAGATCTTGTTTGCTCTGCACCAAATTAATATTCATCACATCAGGAGCAGAATGTACCTTTCCATCTTCCCTTTGCCATTATTAGTTAGGAGGAAGAATTATTGCACAGCAACCCACAAAGAAATGCACATAATTTAGATACACTAATAATGGGGGGGAAAATTAAAAGAACATGGCATATTGGAGACCCTGACTAAATTTAAATCTAAATGGTTAAAAGAAGTCGACTGATAAGAAAAGCTCTAATTAAGAAACATCTTGCTGCTAAAAACGTGAACTTTTACACTTATTTCATACCTCAGGCAGAGCTCAAGCAGAGGTAGATTGTATCTTCTTTAAAGAAATGAAAGAAGGAAAAAAATATATTAATCTGCATTGTAGTAATGCTGATGTGCCCGGAGCCGAAGTCCCAATTCATTGTACGATGTTCTCTGCACAGACACAGCCCGGGCAGCTCTGCCCTGAGAAATTTTCAGTCAAACCAAGCAAAAGGGAGAGAAATAACGTGTTATCTTCATCTCACAGAGACGTGGGGAGGTTGCATGATTTCTCCAAGCTGATGAGAGAATTCTCTGATAAATCCGGATCTGACTTTTGGGGGTTTATTTGCTCTCCGAGGTGGTGGGTACAGGTGGGCACACACAGGGTGAAACTGAATCCAAGTTTTCCATGTTATTTTCATTGTGATGTACCTGGAAAAAAGGAAAAAGAGGGAGGATATCCTACCTAAATATTTCATACTTCAAGTGTAACTACAACAGCACAACTAGGAGCAGAAAGGAATCTCACTGTGCACTTCCTATGTCTGAACTAGAGCAAACAAAATTATATTAAATTTGAGCTATGATTTAGGAAGCAAATCACTAAAATAATTTGATACCTTATAAAAAATATCATTTCAAAGTGAAATATTTTTAATACAGAAAACTGAAGGAAAACAAATATTTAACCTTACGGTGATTTTTTACCTTCCATTTCTGTGAGAAAATAAATAACAAGAATGCAAAAGCCATGATTCAAAGTGCTTCATTTGTAATTTTTTTCTTTTTAAGAACCTACTTGAGAATCTCTGATTTGAGAGCTATGGGAATGAAAGAATTTTTAACAATCCAGACATGCACGGCAATGTCTGCCACCCAAAACCTCAAGCGTGTACTCTAATGACTTCCTGCAAAAATCATCCACTAATTTACTATTAATGAGTGATAGAGTTCATATACTTAGCTAAGTGGAAAGTAATTTTTTAAGGATATTGTATTCTCCTCCCCCAGTCACCATGGTATAATTACAGCCAGGAGACGGCTTTTTAAAGCAGTTACAAATCACAGCTGGTCGTGTTTCTTGTGGCCTTCCAGGCCACAACGTCTACAGGAAAGATAATTAGAACAGCCCAATCAGAGAATCATAGAATTATTTGGGTTGAAGGGACATTAAAGCTCATCTCATTCCAATCCCTGCCACAGGCAGGGTATCTTCCACCAGACCAGGTTGCTCAGACTCCCATCCAAACTCGCCTTGAACTCTTCCAAAATGGGTACCAACTTATTTATCTGAAAAACGCCTCAGTGTTATTCTGGAACATGAACAAGCAGCAGCTGTGAATTACTTTATTCCTGATATTTTCATGATGGAAAAAGAGTAAAACACAGGACAACCCCATCACCTTTTGCTGGCCAAACCTGTGTTGGTTCACAGAGCAGATGAAACCCCAGTTGCCTCTGGTAGCCAGTGGAAGTGGTGGTAACATTCCTGTAAATACTGTGGTTGTTAAATGGAGCAAAAAAAGGAAATAAGGAAAATTGGGAAGTTTTGAATAAGGATACCGTGCTAAAATTCATGTAGAAATAAAACTGATGACCCTTAATCTACCAGAATCAGGGAAATTCCTCCAGGGTGCTCTCATTAAACACTCAGAACTAGAGAAATATTATGTGGGAAGGGAGAGTATCTACAGCTTTTCTACACCACTCACACAACCAGAATCATAATTTGCTCAAATATCAGGACACAGAAACACCACTCATCATTTTGCCTTTGTCTGGCAAAATAGTGAGAGGGAACTGTAGCAAATGTTAACAGGAGAAATGATAAATAGGCATCTTTGTCCCTTTTTTTCACATTTATCAGAGCAATGAATTTGAACAGAGATTTTTGGGTTTGCCTTAAAAAGAAGAAAGGCTTTTGATGATTTTTAAATTCATTCAATAAAATAAGGCAAAATATTTCATCTTTAGTTATCTTTTTTTTTAAATTCTGGGTGCCTGAATCTTATTTCTCTACTCATACAGACATATGTATATAATTCTTTATGTCCTCTACCCTCAAAATCAATATTTGCCTTTCAGATTTCTATTTCAAATAGCAGATTTCTACCATCACTGTGATGACAACCCTGAGACAAGGTGAATGCACAGGCACAGAATCAGAATTATTTTTACCTATTCCTGTGTTACAGCCACACTGACACTATTCAGGACACTCTGGAACCTCATCCAGCTTTTGTCAACTCCCTGTTATGTCAAGACTCTCAGCCTTTCCAGGTGCCAGCATCAGCTCTGGTATTTAGGGCAGAGTGAGACAAATGGCTGGTAAAGCTTTTTTATCATCATGACGCCTTTACATTCTTATAAAATCATCCAACTAATCCAGCCATCCTAAAATCATTTCAGTGGGAAAATCCTTCAACAGCTGCTTGCGTTACTGAGGTAAATCGCGATCTGCCCCACAAGAGTTATAGAATCCCAGAATGTTTTGGGTTGGAAAGGAACCTTAAATATCATCCAGTCCCACCCCCTGCCATGGGCAGGGACACCTTCCACTATCCCAGGGTGCTCCAAACCCCATCCAACCTGGCCTTGGACACTTCCAGGGATGGAGCAGCCCCACCCTTTGGGGGTCTCATGAGTCAACTTCTCATTATTCCTCATGTTTTGACATGACACACTCCTCTCTTCCAGTTCCTTAGATGGTGTTAGGTAAGGAAATCGAGAAGTAACAATCCCTTTTCCAATGCTGTCCCAGTGACCTTGTCCCAGTGATCTCCCCATGCCATGACTGGATCCACCAGCTGTGGTTCCATCCCTGACATGCAGCCAGCCAGATGATCCAAATGTTGGCTGCTACTACACAATGAGCTACTCAAGTTGTCCAGGAAGCTCTTCCTCTCCTCCCGTCAAGAAGAATGCCTCACTCTGCTGTTATAAACTTGAAATAGTCACAGTACAATGCTTGAAACCAAAATCTGACAATTTAGCATAAAGTTTTTGGATGCTTAATCGTGTATCTTAATAAAAAACCATACATCCCCTGATGAACTGAGGCAGATTCTGATTACTTGTCTTTGAGGGAACAGCCTGCTTTAGAAAATTATTTGGAGTACTCTACCATTGTACCTGTCATACACTTTTAATTAAAAATGTATTGATGCATGACTAAACTGTGCACAGTGAAAAACAGACCTATTTTAGCTCAATTGCAATAATGTCCACATAACCCAATGAAGAAGCCCATACAATTATAACAGGAAGACAGCCCTGGCACGGTTATACTTTTGCAGGTCAGATGTATATTCCATGGAACCAATCATCACAAATCAATGCTGCCTCAATCAGCACAAATGAATTTACTAATCTACTCTAAATACCTGCAATGAAGTCATTGCAGTAATCTATTGTAAATTAAATACGTGGCGAAATGAAGGCAGAATAATGATTAACATTACTTTATGGAGTATTTCTTGACAAAGGCTGCTAACTAAGGCAATCTACACCCAATATTTGCACACAGGAACTGCATGGAACCAGAAATAAATTGGTTACAGCCAGAAGGCTGAAATCAATACACTGCAGACCAAAAACTGCCTCTTGAGGCCGCTGCTAAAGGACTATTTAGTTTTAACGGATGAGGTAAATGTGTTTGGAAGAGAAAGAGTTGGAATTCAGGATAAAAAAGTTATAGCATAGCAAAGACAACACCCCTATTGCAGTGTCCCAAAGTTTATCCCTAAATACCCAATTTGAATTCTTTTTTAGGTTTTTCTAAGACATAAAAGATAGTAAGGTAGACATAAGAGTATTTGTTTGCACACAGGGATGTGGAGCTGCTTGAGAAAGTGTTGATAAAAGTGTTTAATGAGGAAAGATTAATTATGAGGACTGACATCATGATTAGAGTTTTGAATATTTGATTGGTGGCCTTAGTTGCTTTCTCTACCAGAAGATTTTTGTTTGGAAACAAAGGTGTATGTTTAGGTAAATGGTTGGACTTGACAAAGGGTCTTTTCCAAACTTAACGATTCTACAATTCTATCTCAAATTCATGGAAATTGGTGCTCAGGACTCAGCACAGAAAACCTGAAGAAGAAAATAAATTTGAATTGCTCAGACACTGCAGAAACAGGAAGTCTAAAAGTAGTTAATTTTGCTAGAGTATTGTCCAGATAGATAATTCCTCTTTTGCAACTAAATATTTCATTTCTGCAATTGAGATTTTATTTATATTTCTCCCTCTTTTCTCTCCTTTTCCATGGCAGAATCTGCACTGACTTTGCACTTGCATCACCCACCACGACTCTTCCAGCGACAGACAAAAATAGTTAAAAAATGCAGACAGTTTCTTGAACACTGTGGGCTGAATTTCATCAAATAAGGCTCCTTGCATGTGAAAAAAAGAGAAAAAAAAAGGTATTAAATGAATCAGTCTCTGCATCACTGTTTTCATTCTTTTCACGTTAAGTGCATAAAGATTTTTCCAGCAAAGGCACTGAAAATGCCAAGCCGTCGAAATCAAAACTTTGCACGGGAATAAACCTGGAAAGTTTTCATACTCAGAATCAAATTTTCGCCAAACTCACAGACGGACATATGGAGGACGTGGAGAAAGCAGCTCCTCCTCAGCACCCTGCCTGCCTGAGAAAAAGACAAGCAAGTGCCTAAATGCTGATATTCCCGTCCCTCCTGATGTTGCACCAACTTTCCTGAAGCTGGGAAAGTCCTCGTAGCTCCCCAGCATGGAATGAGACCCTTCTCCATTTCTCCTCACCTGCCTTGTGTGAAAAGACACTCAAAATTTAAAACATAACTCACATCCATCCTAAAGAGCAATTTTTAATGCCCTCCTCAGTTTTCTTATTAAAATATCATTTTGTTCCTCCAGTGCAGTTCATGAAGTTTTCGGGCTGTGAGGAAGAGACAACATTTAATTTTAGGTCTTTTAACTGAGGAGGAAAATATGGAAATGATGTTTTAAACTAGAGAAATTTATATTGCACAAATTGCTAATAAAAAATTGCCATTTAAGAAGCTCACATAAATGCAGCCTGAATTTGGTCGCAGGCTGAGGAGTTATAATAATTTGATAAAATGGTTCTCCAAAGGAATTCCACTCGGGTTTATTCTCCAGAGCAACCGGAGACGCAGCCCTGTGAGTAACATCACTCCTTGTTACAAGATCTCTGCTACAGTGAGGAACAACACGATGAATTTTAGATGTAAATCTGAATTTCATGACCTTTCAAGTCACATCCTTAAACCTCATTTGAGCAGCGTTTCCTCTTTATGAATATGCAGTTGAACTGAAGACCCAGAACCGACATCATTTTTTTTTCTCCTCATTTTTAGGCCCTCTTCAGGTGTAAATTAAGCTTTTCCAGTGTCATCCTTATTTACTTTATGCTCTGCAAAGTTAGTGATCATTCCATTATATTTTTGGTGCATTACATGAAGATGTTTCTGCCTGATAGGTAACGCTTGCACTCGAACAGAAGAGACAGAACAATTGTCAAGCCATTGAAATACAAATGAACACTAAAAAAGATCCTTGAAACCACTGTACTCACTCAATTTTAAATATGTGCCATATTTTTAAATAAAAAAAAAAAAACAACAAGCTGCTTTTCTATAATAAGGAAATAGGAACATAAAAATGAAAGCACAGCTTAAATAAAGAAGGACAAATAATCTTGCAAAGAAATACTGCATTTGTATATCTAAGTGTGTAAGCCAAAAAAATTAAAGTGTATTATAACGAAATTTAAAGATTTAAGATCACAGAACTTTTTTTTTTTTTAAGAAGTGTCACTTCTAATAAATTATTACTTTCAAGGAGTTTTCCTAAAATAACTGCATAGTGTTATGTATAAACAAATCCCCCCAAATATATGTGGGTCATCCTGAAACTATAACACAAAAATGATTTAAAAATTGAGAAATTCATCTCAGGCTATATTCTTAAATATACCACGTAGTAAAACTAATAATAATTTTTAAAACATTCTGTTCTCCAGTGTACACCAAGCAGGATTCCAGGTTTCAAATCCTGAATATATCTGGCTTTGCAAAGAAGAGGGTGACAAAATAGGAATAATATCATATGTCACGTCTCAAAAGGCACAAACTGGGGGAGGATTCACACTTCTGCTCCTGATTCACTCGGGCACTCGGAAAATCTTACCTTTCTGAGAGGTAAAAAAAAAAAAAAAGCAGCATTTTTAATGTGCCTTTCCAGCCTGCCTCTTCAATTACATATCTCTCTTTAATTAGGAAAATTCAGAACCAACTCCTTTATTTTGGAAGACTAACATATCCATTACACAGAGCATCTTCCTACTGAAAATAAATGTATGATCTGGAAAAGTAGGACCAAAGCGGGCCTTGAAGATTATAGGGTTGGGTTTTTTTCTCTATTTCTGAAAGTAACTTACTTTAAAGTCCCTGAAACGGGGTAACATCCATCACACTCTATTTCATTAGTCTTTAAGGCAGCCTTAAATAACTGGGCCTAAAAACAGATCTTGGTTGATACGGCAAATATCTAAAAAGGATAACTCTGAAAATATCCTCTGCTGGGTTCAGCTTGGATTTTGCCCAAATAAATGCAATCACCTCTCATTATGATTGAGGAGAGGAGGGAAGAAGAAGGGGGGAAAAAAAAGGAAAAAAAAAAAAAAACCCTCAGGAAAGCAAAGTGCAGCTCTCTTTAATCCATATAGACATGTCTACCCAAATCCCTTTGCTAATGTATATCTAATTCGGATAGGCTAACTCATCCTGGAATAATGAGAGCTCCCCTGAAAATGTGGTGCATTTTTAGTATTCTTCAAGTGTATTAATGTACTTCTATAGGGGCTTTAGCAGGGAAAAAATTAAAATATCTATGTGTATATGTGTGTGTGTGTATATAAGATATACATGCAGCTTTCTGAGCTAGGCAAGCTGATTTCTCTCTCAAAATTGTGCAGTTGTGAGGTTATTTAGGAGCAATAAGTAGCTGCTGGACAAAGCCACACAATAAACAATATTTACTAGTCAGGTAGAGCTCCACAAAGGGCATTTCATCTCTCCCCTGCCCCTCGAGCATCCTGAGTATCTTGCTAATGTTGACAGCTCTACTGAGTGGTAAACTCTGCCTCTTTACAGCTGCAAACAGACCTACCATATCTGTAAGGCAAGAAAAGTACTTGAAAATAAATATTTTTCTTTTAACATTCAACACAATCCTGCCTCATCCTGCCAGTTATGCGTGGCAATTGCAAATTCACCCTCAGCGGCAGAAATGCGGAGCGAAACGGGGAGAAGTGGAGCTTTTGTTCATTTTACAGCTGTAACACTCCTTCCACGTTTGCTGCAGCCTGTGCTGGGCTCCAGTCACATTCCCACTTCCCAGCTCTCCTGCTCCCTCCCAACCAACATTAACTTCCCATGGCAAAGCCCCACAGCCCCAAACCACGCTCTGCTAAACCCAGCGCTTCAGCTGCAGGAACCAGGCTCTGAAATAAGCACTGAGGTCGAGTTCTAAAAAGGGTAAAATTGAAATCGTCTCGTTTCTGGGCTTTGCCATTTATTTACACCAAGCTGAGGGGGTTTTAAAGTTTTCCAAGAAGGCTTCGAAGGGAGGGACCTTGTGCTGTTTTGGCCCCACAACAAAATGTCCAGCAGTAAGAGTTTTGTGGGCTCTTCACATGCAATTCCACTTGTCCCGCAGTTCATAGCAAAGCAAGACTGAGCTTCCAGCACGTCCTTCCCTCCTCTCCTGTGTCCTCCTGCTTGTTTCATCCTCTCACCTTCTCAGACATGCACCAGTCTCACCTCAGCAGAGGCTGTTCACTTTAACTACCCCCTGCTTTTTCTCTTATCACCTATCCTCCACTTTTTTCTAATCTTCTTCTTATAGCAGCACAGTACCATAAAGAACGCCTACAATTCATGTTTACTTGTGGCTCATCAGACATTTAAGATGGACTTAAATTAGCAACAGTGAGAGAGTGGCACTTTTCCTCTCCAATCACAAGGACACGGTTTATAATTTCATTTTAAAACTCAGGTGGCACATTACCTGAGAATAATCAGACTTTGAAGGCCACAGAGCAGCTGATGCAATTTGCATCCATGATTAAGGAATGACTATCCCATAATCAGATACCCAGGTCAGAGGGCCTTCTTCATACCACCACCCTCACTTTTGTTCATTTTGATGTGGCATCATTTAGGTGATTTAATTCTGCAAAATGCAAGGACATAAATAATGCCACCGAAAAGTAGAATAAAAGTTCCTTGTTGGAGGAGATAGAACAGATGACTGAAATGGAAAATTAAATTTACATGGGCTTTTCTAGATGGAACACGTGGAAAATGTGTTCAAATGATCCTGTTTAATAATTTCACATCGCTGTGACACAATAAAATTCTCAAGATGTTTGCTTCTCCCACAGTAAATATAACACCTCACTTCTTCACAAGAAAAGATGCTGCTTGCACTACAACCCCAACTGCATTGGAAGGGCTCGTAGTTATGTAGGCTATAGAAGAAGATTTTATGAGATCCTATAAAATGATGGAGAAAAAACTTCCACATTCAGAGATGTTTGGAAAACAGCATTAAAGAACGGAAGGATCCTCTCTCTGCAGTCACTTGAGCAAACCAAATCATGGATTTGCAATAAAATTATGGCCATTCATTATTACCATAATTATAAGTGCAGTTGCAGTGGCAGATATTAGTGATGCATCATGGATTGAAGGGTGCTGGGCGCTTCCTTTTGCAGCCCCACACAAGCAGCAGGGATGGATGGAGCTTTCCTCCACCCCTGGTACCGTGCCAAGTATATAAAATTGTGCATCAGCTCATGTCTGCGTGCAATCAGGACATAATAAATCTTACTATTAAGTTAATGTCTTCCCACAAAACTAGATTTTGGGAACAAAAAAGACAAATGGACACTTTAAAAGACTCCTCCTATAAAGAGGCTTGAACACTAAGAGGCAATGGCCTTAAAATTGAGCAGTGTAAGTAAATATTAGCTGCTTGACCTTTTTAACCGACAAATATCTTTCCTAATTTAAGAATGTGCCCGCACATTCCCCTTCCCAAGCTGAGCCCTCCACAAAACACCAGGTTTAAAGGTAGTTTAGTTTTTAATGGCTCAGTAACGATCTGCAACCCCATGAAAACAGGGGTTTACGATGGCCTTCAGCTACAGAAACCTGAATGGCGCCGCTACGATTTTATTTGGTTGGAAAATAAAACAAAAAACTTGCTCAAGTGATGTAAGAGAGCTTCCCATCACATTTCCCTCCCTGCTTCACACAACTGCACATGTATTGGGTTTTTTATATGCCAATGAGTTTGGTGGTGATAAAATGCTGCCAAAAGCCAGTTTTGATGAATGGTAATAAAGTCAAATGCCTCATATTACAATGAGCTTTTTTTTTTAAGGAGAAACCGAAAAATTCATCATAATTTGTACTATTTGACCCAGTGAGTATGACCAAAAAACCATAACATAAAAAAAAAACAAACCAACAATTCCAGCTAGTTATCCTTTTTACTTTATCTCACAGAGCTCTTACCACAAAATAAAGAATAACACATTGATGCTTGTTAAGCCATGAAACATGAATGGGAAATAAAAAATTGAATTATTTCGCTTCCAATCCTCCCCCCCTCCTTCCAAATGAAAGCACTCTGGTAAAAACTCTCATTTGCATGATGGAAGTTTTCTAAGGGCTTGAGTAAAACAGAGCAGCCCCCAACAGAGAAGCCTCAGCATTCTGAGTGGAGCTGCTGTTGTTTAGGAAGGGGAAGAAAGAGGATTTCTTACACGTTCAGGCTATCAGATTTGCACTGGAGGTTTGGAAATAGGAGTCAATTCCAAGGTAGTGACACATCCTTACTCCATCTCTCCCTGCTGTGATGCTCTGGCTGCCACTTTTAAACCATCATTTTAGTGCTCCAACCTATTTTTAACAAAAAACTATAGAAAGTCTCTCTTTACTCAGAGAAATTTCACCGTTCCATTTTTCTAACAAATGACTCGACCTCAGTTCTTCTAAGTGATTTTCAAACCAGGATTTTGTGTTATTTCTATGCAATATCTTCCTCACCTTGCCTCTAAAATTGTGTCTTGATGAGCTGATCTGAAGATATTTGGCTAACACACACCTGTTTCTGAAGACTTATTTATCTCAGGGAAATAAAGTAATAACATGAAATTGTCCATAAATTGACCCAACATTTTTTCCAGACTCCCCATGGCTAGAGCAGCAACACATGTGGCCAATCCAATTTCTCAGTACATCAGAAAGGTTTCACCATTAAGATATTTAAGGAACATTAATCAATAACGTGGTATCAGTTTTAATACCTTATTGACTGGCTATATACTAAATATGGATGAGTGTAAATTCAAGCAGAGATTCCGTTTCAAAGTGCCCATGATGCACAAGCACAGCCCAGGAGTGATTTAGAGAGGGAGAAAAGCGTCTGGTAAATAAGAAATGCTTGATGTGGGGTTGTGTGAAGACTAAAACCCATCAAAAACACGGATTATTGCAATATAAGGTGTTTTCCTTCCACCTCCTGGGGTTCCCTGGTTATTCACTGACACAGCAACACACAGGGCATGTTTTTACCTTTCTGTTATCTATTTGTATCCATTTCCACTGCACCCCTTTGACTTGGGCTGTTTTCTCTCTCGTATGGCAGAAGAACCTGTGCAGAGGTCATTAAGCAGCAAATGTGTTAAATAGCCTTTAGCACACTTTCAGCATCATCTTCTAATTGCTTTTCTCTCCATAGGTAGATACAAACCACTTTCCTTAAGAGAGAGAGAGAGAGAAACCTTCTCCTGTTTCTTTAATGACTTTTATTGATGGTTTTGTTTTCCTCCTACTTTGGGCCCAGACTTCCCTATCTATGCTGGCATTTTAAAGCAGTAATTTATGTCATAGGTTGAATCACATAATAATGGCACTTTATGGTTTATCATACTCAGCTTTCTGGGTGTGTACCTCGGAGGCAAAAGAAGCAAATTTTTATTAACACATGTTTATACATAATTGACCATTTGGGAAGTAGGAAGGAGAAATGGCTGTGATTTACATAGTTTAAGAAATGTCTTAGAGCACCTCACCCAGTCTGGAGCTCCCACTGTGACAGATGAGCAAATGCCCATGGGAGATGACAGCATGGTATTTATGGTATTTCCTTCTGAGACAATTAAGTAACATATGCCAAGACCATAGGGATTATCTCTGAGCTACACAGTACGTAACTCGAGCTGAAGAGAAATATAATATTTTATAAATTTGACAAACCATAGGAAAGGGAAGAAAAAAATGATTCACCCACTTTAATAATGCAGTAACTTTTCCCTGACTTAATCAGATGTTTCTTGATTATTTTTTTGTGGGTGATAAAATGGTGACAAGCTGCATGCCACACGCTACCTAGGAGCTGTTGTGCAGGCCAGGGAAAAGCTCAGACTCACACACAAAATCCACTCTGCTATCCCAGGATTAAAGGATTTGACAGCCCACTCGGTCTAGAACAACTCTGATTTTACACCTATGGTAAAGAATAAAGCAAACTTTAAAATCCATACATTTTCCTCATTAATGGCGTTTAATACCACTCCTAAAATTATTATTTTGTGCTTGGAAAAGCTCATGGTCCTGGACCTTCACAGATATTCATTGTACGCAGCCATTTATTCTTTTGCAAAGCAGATGCAAAATAAGATGTAATATTCAAAACTATAATAACTTTAATGATTCTCTATTATTTTATATCAGCAAAGTATAACAACTTATTTATGAACATTTATTTATTTATATCCTCAGCTATTCCTCAATTCCATGCACTGTGCCAGCATTCTGCATCCATTGCAGTAGGATATAGATTACAATATCATAGTTTCTATATGTATTAGCAACAGTGCAACCTCTCCAAGAACTCATTTTTTGGGTTCTTATTTCAATTGTTTTATAGACTTTTTAGAGGAACGGCTTTTTCTTGCACTGGAGTAAAAAGAATTTCTTTGCAGGACCACTTAGTGAGCATCACGCTACACTAATTTGCTTTACAAGGAGTAGAAAACAACATTTGCTCCACATATTCAAACTGGAATCAGATATTGAGTGAATGACTAGAAGTGAAATCAGATCCACGTCACAGCATTTAAGATGTCACCTGAACCACTTCAGAAAATCTCACAACTGAATCCAAAATTTCTCATGCTTAGATAAGAGAATGGAACAAGAATCAAGAGACTTCTGACCTATCAAAAGATCAGGTTTCCTAAAATGTCTTCACAAATACTAAAAATGATGAAGAGTATTGCTTTATAGGTGCAAATTCTGACAGTTTCATATCATTTCTAATGAGCTTAAATTTTTAAGTCCAGATTGTTTCAAAAGCTGCAGCAGTCACCATTTATTCAACTGTTCTTCTGCAGCCCCTCATGTAACAGGATACCGGCTCATTGCTCTAAAACAATAACATTCCTTTTCCCAAATTTGTAATCAAGTTTTCTGCATCATGTGTTCAAAGAAACATGGAAGAAAACTCACCAACAGAGGGGTCTTATGATTCCACGCCAATTTTTTGTTCCAGTTCACAACCCTGTGCCAAATTCTGAACTTGCTATCTATTTTATATTTAGCCCAGCAGATTTTCATTAACATGGGAATACATATGGTGGTTTTTACTCCAGAAATTACCTAATGGAGAGAGAGGAGAGAAAAAGCAAAACAAACAACATAATATATAAATCTCAGCAGATACATTGATTTATTCCTCCAATAATTGTAAAACTCGGGTCAAAAGTATAATAAAGATATTAATTATAAAATAGCCAAGATGTCAAAGCTACTTTTTCTTTCAGCAGTCCTGAGTTGAAGGCTTAAGTTCCCCTACTACAGATATCACGTGATAAGAAAATAATGCTGTAGAGAGGACATTACTGAAAGTTATGGATGGACCAGTTGGGCAACTAATAGGTCCTTAATGGCTTTCCAAAGTAGCCCATAATCTCTGGTAATACCATCTCTAGAGGGCCTGCATGATGTATTATGTAATAATTGTGGTGCTTCTAAATATAGTTTGTGTTACACTGATTGCAGCACCGTTCCATCTATTTTGTGAGATTATAATGGAATTCCTGGAGTTTGTTCCATCAACACTGGGCACTTTTACAGTTGTCAGTGTTTCTGATTAGGGCATTCACTTTATTTCAAAATGTGTGGAGTGGCCATGATTTGGGGAGAAGGGAAATATTGACTTGGAAAGGAAAGTCGGGTCATTTTTTTGTGACTGCTCTTCATGAGCTGATTTGGACACTTGAAATGGTGACAAGAAACCAAAGGACACTGGAAGGAGCTGCAGGTGCAGCCATGAGTTTATCTTTCATTCCTGTTCAGCTGTCCCAGTGCACCACTGGAACTGAAGTTACACATGCTCACCTCTCTTGTTATCCTTACCAACATGACTGATTTTTAAGGAAACTAAATGTTCTCAGCACAAAGGAAAAATCAAACCCAGTCATGAATTTCTCTTTGATTCACACAGCAGCTTAATTAATCTGATTTCACTCTTTGCTCCAAGTTTCTCTTACCCAGGAAAGCCTTTTCCAGGAAGCTGCAGGAGCACAGGAAAGGATTCAGCACAGACCAACACTTGGTAGCAGCATCCAGCCTCTGTCAGAATCATCCTAGGGCAGGAATAATCCTCCCAGCCATACCTTCTGCTCCCTCCTCTTTCCCCACACCAACAGATGCTGCAGCCTCCTAGACACACACTTCTCACTCAAGCACCAAATATACAAAGAAACAGAAATTTGGATCAACCACAGCCTGGCTGTTCCACCCCACAGGACTGATGTGCAACAGGCAGAGTGAAGAAAATCTTGAACAATCCCTTATTTTGGTGGTTAACACCACTGTAAATGAATACTTTCAGCTAGAATTATGACAGTCTGTTCATCTCTTTTTTATACAATTGTGTTATTATTGTTCAGCTACATCACTATTGTATTTTATACAATATAAAATATGAAAAATATATACTTAATATAGAAAATTCATGTTATTGAGTAGGTTCAGTGGGTTTTTCTGTTCCCCCTGCCCCAGGAGCTCCTTTTTTAACGTTTTGGGAACTGCCAGCATCTACTTGGTGCAAACTGATGAGTCACTGCAGCTGGATCTGAAATTGCAAATCCACCATGAAGGGGTAAATACATGAGCTCAGGTGGATGCTGCAGGCAGAAATATCTGTTGGAGGTATTTGAACATCCAACAAAAAAGGAGGTTCAGACACCAGAACATCTTGTCATGCCTCTTCTTGCACGCCTTTAGAAGGTGGGGTCTCTGGGATTAGTCCCAAGAGCCACACCACGATAACACAAGCGAGAGGTCCAATTCTCCACTCAACTCCCAGATATTTTCATCGTGAGCTGTGATGATGTCAAAATACAGAACAGGCTTTTCTGCTTAAGGTTTTGGTTTTTTTTTCCTTTTCCAAGAACAGGAAATATGGATTGAGTACAACTGGAAAAAAAAAAAAAAATCACACGTTGCTATTACAGGAGGGAGCTCAGGATGAGTGCAATTACATCAATATTATTGTAATTAATGATTACATCATGCTGTAGAAAAGGAGCACAGAAAAGGTTGGTATTAACATGCAAGACACGGCAGAGTGATATCAATACTCATTTTACTGTTCAGGTTTTTTTTTAAAAAGCTAATAGCTGTCAAAAATACCCATTATAGGCTAGTCTATAATTTGTAGAAGTCAAGTAATACATTTTTTCTGAAGGTATAATGGATGCTCCATGGAGCAATTATTTTAGAAAGACAACTTCATCTCAGCTGTCTCATGCCAGCAGAACTATTTAAGAGCCAGAAATGCATAATTCAACATGGAAGAGCTGTCAGATTTGAGAATACCTTTAAATTATAAAAACTTAGCACCACTAGTCAGTTATAATTATAATGGAAATGTAGTTTTCTGTCGTTTTATCATAGCAAACATCTCTTAAGAAGCAATTTCATGTGTTAAAATATTTTGGCAAAGTGACTTTTGATTCTAAAGGGATACAGATTATCCAGTTTTGTACCTGAATATTTTCCTCACAAATTGAATGTAACAGCTCACATCGTACAAGATGGTAAAGCAAGAGTATTATTAAAATCCCATTGGAAATTGTTACTATGAAACAATGAGCAGCATAACTCACTAGGACAGGTCAAGTTATGCACAAAAAATATTATTTTATTACAAAATATGACAAGACAGTTTTTCAGCAGACAGTCAATTATTTTATACAGCGCACAGCCAAAACACAGAAGACAATTCTTCTTTTGACTTTGGCTTCTTTTAGCACTAGAAAACCAAATTATGAATCATTAAAGTAGTCACTTGGATGCGTTTAGGATCAACAAAGCATATTAAAAGTGCTCTTGGAAAATTAAGGTAATATTTAAATCCCTTTCAATTCCGTTTTTTGTCCGGGGTACTGCAATGCCAGTTCTTTTCCCTTTAGGCACGACTAGAAAAATTCTCTTGGCTTCACTCAGAAGAAAAGCCTATTGAGTTATTATAAGCTTATATCAGATACCCAATAAATGTTTTTTGGCGTTTCCCTCCAAGAGCTGAACCCAACCACCAAAGGGTCGTTCCAGGTCGTTACCAGGGCTCAAGTTCATTTTCCTTTCTCACTTTGTTTGCTGAAACCCACAGCAGGTCCCAGTCGCCTCCACTACAGAAGAAAGATAAAGCCCTTGTACTAAAATCTCTTTTTTAGCTTTTGAAGTGAATTCTCAAGAATTTCACAAACTGCACTTAGTTTGCTTCAAAATTCAGAAAATCACTAAGGATTTTTTTAAATGTTCACAAATAGCTCATTCTTCAACCTGTTCCTTAATTTCATGGAACTGTCTTTTCAAAAATGTTCACCCAAACCTTCATGTGGTCGTTTTTCAGACTAATCAGCTTTTTGTGATGATGCTGTTGCTGATGACCATCCCACTTCCCAGACTTCTCCTGACCTTACTGCTCAGCCCACACATGCAGAGAGCAGAGAAGCATTTTTCCCCTCATGGGTTGTGGTCAGTTGGTTTTATTTCTATGTATTTCCTGAATAATACTGTGTCTACTCAAGCCCATGTTTCATTTTAAACAACTCAATCATCCAAGGTGCTCACGGCAAATTCTTTGTGATGGGAAAACCTTGAGTTTTATCATTAAATATAACAATTTAATGTTAGTTCTTGGAATTTAATTTCAGTTCTTGGAATTATTCTGGCAGTAAAGTTACTTCATGACAAGAAAGGAGGGCAGGAATGATGTCCCTCCTTTTCTATTTACACCTCCTTTCCTCCCACAGCAGAAGACAAGATTACACCCAAAAGATGGAAAGTTTTCTTATCATTCTGTCCCTGAAGGGAGAGCCAGCACATTAACAAAGTGCTGAGAAACAGATCAACTTCAGAAAATATCAATTTCTTGTTTCTATGGCCGCAACATGATGTAGTATTGCATAACATAATACAAATTAAGGAATTAAATATGTTTCATTTCATCTGATTTTCTGGCAGACTTTAATGTGTTAAGTATTTACTAAAGAGGCAATTGGGATGCATGCAGCATTCAGAATTATAATTTATTAACACATACTCAGTAGTGGCACACATTATCTTCCACAGTCTCACCTGTAAATTTCTGGGTTAAATCAGGTTCTGTCCCAACAGCACATTCAGTCTCAAGATACACAGTGGTGTTTCCAACCAGCAGATTTCCAGCACTCTGCAACATTTACCTTTATTCTGCATCTTTTTCGTGTAATACACAGATGTAATTGCTTAAACGGAGCTTTAAAATTAATGCTATAAATATGAATTTGGGGTGTGCAGGACACCACACCGTAGACTTTCAATGAGTCAACAAAATGGTAAGTTTGCCACTCTCCACTAAACAACACACAGGCAATTTACTAATAATGAATAATAAATATATTTTAATAGCTCCTTGGTTTGCTGTGCCACAGATTTGATTTAAGTGTAACAGGGGGCTCCCTTATCCTCTGCAGACATGGCCAGAAAAGGTTGTGGAAGGGGCTGGGGTTGGAGCCATTATTTCAGAGAAACCTCATGGATTTGCTTGTAAGGGAGGTTTTCGTCTCGTTCTACATCCAGGCTAAAGGAGCACTAATAATGCAAAGCTGCTGTAACTACTAAATTTCCAATCACATAATTAAAATTAGCAGTGTTGGGACTTCACGCCTGTGTGCTCTACAACAAGGGAAATGTTAATATTGCATGGTTTGAAGGAAAAGAAACGTCCTAGTTTTTAACAGCAGCAGACACATTCCAACACCTAAAGCAAGTAGAGAGTTAATTGGTTTCCAGTGATGTTTTTCAAAATCCAGACTCATCATTCCTAATTATTCCAATGGTTTGAACAGCTCTACAAAACCACTGTGTTGTGGTTGGGACCTAGATTGTCACCTGTGCACCAGGAACCAGGTAACCCATGTGGATCTCACCCTACAATCCACTGAGGAGTGGGGTTGAGCTCAGGATGCAAAAAACCCACGATATTTTAATATATTTTTACCACAAGAATTACTCCAAATATAGCATTAAAGGGTATTTGATTTTTTTTCTCCTTCATTTTACATAAAGCTCAACTCAAGGACATATTGCCTCCTGCCTTCCCCTGACACAAAGTGTATTTACAGTAGGGCCTAAAAGTTTTTACTCCAGTTTCTCAGTCCAACACTCTTGAATTCGATTAATGGAGACATTCGAGCACTTACGTCAAGTTATGCTGCATATAAATGGGGATAAAAGGATTACCAGGTTATAAATCAATTGGGAGATTCAGGGATATAAATCTCAGGGACACTGGGCTTCAGCCTTAATGGAAATGCAGAATTCCATTGGCTAATCGCAATTTAGATTGCTGCCAGATACCTCACTGAGTTTCGCTGGGTGTCCTAAAAAAATCTCCCTAGTATTGAGGAGAGGTGGGAAAAGTAGAGAAAAACCTTTGAAGGTATCCCAAAAATTCTACTTCTTTGTATAAAGCAAATTTGGAAGGAAGCTGTGCTGAAAAAACTGATTTTCCAGACAAGGAATAAGCTACACCATTGTGGTGGTAGAAGGCCTTGTTCTTTTTTACATGGTTAATGCAAAATAGGAGGATATTTTACCTAAATTAATGTCTTAGAAAAGTAGATTTACTTATCTCGGGGAAAAAAATAGGCACAAAGATAAGTATAGAAAACTATACATGTACAGAAATGCAAAACTTGTGTGACAAAGTTGTGACATGGCCAAGTTAAAAAATGTTTTACAATCCTTTGAGTCCCTTAAGGAACTTCAGTTTTGCAGAAATAGAGTTTTTATTATTTAAAAAAAGAGAGAAATATTTTCCTTCCCTTTGACAAAACAGTGCAAGAAGGACAGAAGGCTTCAATACACAGACAAGAAAACTGAATATTCCAAGTACCCTGCTTGTTTTTTCTGGCGAGGAAAGAAGATGAATTGGGTCAAAAAGCAGAAGTCTCAAACCTGGTGCTGAGGAACATGGAAAGAGGGAGCAACATCTGGGAAGAAATCTTCACATCAGCACCACTGGGAAAGGGGGAAGAACTTTGTGGGAACACAAATGCTCAGCTTTCCTCAGGGGTATGATAACTTCTGGCTGTGTTTGACAGAGAACATTTCTGCTGAGCACTGGAGGAACTTAAAGCCAACGAGACACGATGGGAAAGGGAGTGTTGGGCTGGATAAATGGAAATGTAAAGGACAGTTCATACCCAGAAGGTCCCCTGTGAGTTTGTAAACACAATATGTAATTCTTAGAACCAAACAAAGACAAACAAGTTGAAAACAACTCAACTCATGCACTGATTAGTTGAGGGCTTTTGCAGGCTCTGATATATTTTAAGCTTATCTAGCACCTAATATTATCATTAAAATGACCTAATGTTCAACTGAGCATTGTCCTATCTTCTAGATACGTGCAGGGAAAATCTATTTTAAAGGCTTTCTTTTGCAAGAAAAATGTCATATTAGAAATCCCTCGCCTGTTGAATTAAGCACAAAACATCTCCACAGAGAGGCTCTTGTAGCTTTCCATAAATACTTGCTGAACATCAGGATATCCTTTTGGAAATAATGAGAATGCACTGGGCAGACACGACCCCGAGCAAGCAGAGCAGGGAGGGTGGCATGGAAGATATTAAATCATGGTTCCTTTTGTCACTGCCAATTGCATATTCAGGTCCCACGTCAGTGCTGAATCCCTCAGCCCAGCAGTGCATGCCGTGTGCTGCACAAGCACGGGGACGTCGCTCCGATGTCCATCGGACACTGGCAAAGGGCCACCTTAGGAGTAAAAATTGGGGCTTACCACGAAATGTCTGCGATGTTATTTTTTTAAAAACATGATTAATTTTAAGCCAAGGCGAAGAAACAACAGAGTGGAAGGAGTGGGGGTCATTTCCAACCGTTGTTTCACAGTGTGCTTTGGCTCAAGGCCAAGGAGACTGAAGGGGAGGCCCTGTAATAAAATATCTTTTATTCATTTGTCTTTTTTTTTTTTTTTTTTTAATAGTAAAGATTTAGAAGCAGTTTGGTATTTTCTGACAAGGTTGGGGGCTTTTTGAAATCACCACCATCTCCCTTTTGCTAGGCAGCCAAATGTATACACCACATACGATCTAATTTAAATAGTCAATTATTACCTAAAATATCTCCAATAGCATGCATAGACTTCAAAATTCATGGTTTGGAACATTTTTATGAAATGTTTCTGTTGTTATTTGGAAGGTTCTTGGAAATCCAGGAATTCTGAAGAGAGAGGAAAGAGTTGCACCCTATTAAGTTTTGTTCTGCCACAGCAAGATTGAACAATGCGTCAATTAAAATGCAATAACAATGGAGTTACCAGTATTTTAAAAGTACCCTCCATAATTACAACATACTCTGCCCATTGCCTTGTTTACAAACAGAATAATTGTTATTTATTTCTGATCTTTTGGGTCCTCAGAATATATTAAATAGCTCTAATTTTCATTCCTTCAGCACAGAAATGTCAGTGAGCATAGTGGTAAGTGGTTATGAAAGCAAGTTCTCCTCAGATATTTAGTTCCAAGAGGAAACCCTCACCCTAAGAATACAACTTTACTTTTCAGCATTTCCCAATATTCATATTATTCCTCATACAAACACTAATTATGGGCCAGACCAAGGACCACCGAAGTCACTCCATGGTTTTGCCCATCTATATGAAACTCTCTGAACATTCCAACAGCCTCTAACAAAACACAAAAAGTACCTTGTAAGAAAAAAAAAGGGGGGGAAAAAGCATTTTCCTCAAGTTTGATTTTATCGTCATTATTATTCCGATGCTTTTGCAAAGGATAGCAGCTGTTTGTCACAAATAATACTAAAAAGAAAAGATCTGTAACTGTATTTTGTGCACTCTTTACTTACTTGGGGCCATTTACTGAAGTAAATTAGAGCAAGAAGTGGTTATTGTGCTAATGCAGGAAGAATCTGCCCTTTATAACTACAAAATTTCACAATAATGTGTTTTATAGTGCGGTCCAAACCTGATTAGTCGTAGAAAGGACAATAAAGAATGAAAGCAGATGCTCATAAAAAACCCTACAATATCCATGAAAAAAAAAAAAAACCAAACCAAAAAAACCAACCCTACATTAAACATCACGTTGAATTAAGAAACAGAAGATGGAATTCTTCAGAATTTACTTTTATAATAAAAGGGGAGAAAAAAATACAGATTTCTTTTCTAAAAATATGAAGTTGAAAAGGAAGAGTCTGACTAGCTTGATATATATTTGCAAAGATGCATTATACTTTCCCTATTTTACTCTTTTGGAATATTGTTTTTCATGCTTCCAAAAATTTTAGTGATTTTCTTAAAAAGTTTTAAAATTTTGTAATTATTTTTCTATTTTGTTATTACATAAACTTGGTGAGATTTATGAGACAATGCAAAAAAAAAAACCCAACCCTCAAAATTAAAATAACACTAGTAATAATAAAATAAAGGTTGTTATTACTCAAATTATAATAAAAATGTACTTAATCAAGTACAAAGAGCTACCACCTCATTAGGAAAAACAATTAAAACTGAACCCCAGCAGATGAGAAGCTGTCAGGAAAAGGATTTAAACCTGGCTCTGAACTCTTTGTATCCTCACCAACACTCATCATTAAATCCTATTTCTTGGTATCATATGGAAAGAATCTTCTTGAATTTTCCGACTGAACGTTAAAATTTCAACACTGGAGGCAAGAAAAAAAAATGAGTGGCAAAAAGAAAAGAGTGTGACCACAAGCTGGACTCAAAAACCCAACTTTTCTGCACTGGAAAATTGTGTGTTTGATGTGGGATCACAAACACCAAGTGAACCTGAAACCATCAAGGCTTGGTACTTCAGAGAAGAGCTGTAACCAACAGCCAGAACTGATTCCTAAACATGTGCTTGTGAAATTAATACTTCACTCCTTTTAATTGTTTTCATACATCTTTAATTTTATCGCAACCTGACCCTCAATAGCAAATTTTCCATAAATTCCCTTGATTTGTGCCTATTCTGCAGCTTGACAAATACACCAAAAATCAGTGCAGCCACATGCAAGTGCATCCACTGGAAGAAATGGTTTCCATTTATCTTCCTTTTCTCCTACTGCACTAACTCCTTTTGAATGAGAAAAATTCCTACCCATATGTTTAGGTGCATGTATCAATGCATCTGTGTAAATTATTAGAAAAATAAAGAACAAATGCATTTTTGCTACAAGTTTTATGTAAGTACATGCATATTTATTCATAAAACTGATGTGTGTTTACATATCTATATCCATTTTTATATAGATGTGCATTTCTACCTCCATGTGTTCATGTATTTGCACGCATAAACACAAAAATATAAATATATATGCATATATGTGTGTATATATATATATATGTATCTCTCCCTGGTCTTCTTTCCTCACCAACTGCAGTCCTTTATTCAGTGAAAGTTTCCAAGTGTCTGCACATTTATTTCTGGATAAAAGAAGCAGTTTGAGCTCCTGACCACCATTCTCTAAAAAATAATTCTTTGTGGCTGTAATTAAGATGGCTCTGAAAGACTGCTGGGATGTCTTAGTGGTCTGGAGAGCACTCCCCCCTCCCCTGAAACAAAATCCTTTATCACATTTTTGAATTAATTATAAAAGTTAAAAATTAAATCTTTCTTGTGTCCCCCATAATAATCCTCCCTGATCAGTTTTTGTCCATATTAATGGAGAACACATCCCTGGTAAGATTTAATTTCAAACTTTTATAATTATGGTTAAAATTAAATCTTACTGTGGCTGTATTACACATTAACATGAATGAAAGCCAGCCTAGGAGGATTATCAATGGTACTCCAGCACGATTTATTTTTAACTTTTGCAATTAATTAAAATCTTTGGATAAAGATCTTGTTTTGCAGTGGGGGAGTCCCTATTAAGATGAAACCCATGAAATGTTTCCATTCCTGAGCAGGGTACTGAAGATGGGAAGGAAAAGGCTGGGAGCTCAGGGAGATCATCCAATAAATCATTCCTCCCTGGCAGAGCAAGGCTTAGTTCTGAGCTGCCTCTGCTCTGGAGAAAATGGTAATAACACCATAACAGCAGTTTGCTCCTTAAAAACACTCAGCAACACCTAACAACAAGCATGGAGACAATGTCACACCACTCACAATACCAGGAGAGGTATCATCCTGTTCAAATTCTCCTTTTTTCTCTCTCTCTCTCAAAAAAAAAAAAAAAAAAAAAAAAAAAAAAAAAAAAAAAAAAAAAAAAGTATGTACTTCTAAGGGTAAAATTACTTTGCCTTGATTATTTTTGCGGTTTTCCCCATCAGAACTGAATTCAGGCAGCAGCAGTGAATAGCATAAGGTCTCCCTCACACTCAGCTTTGCTGCACCAGCTACACTTTGCCAGCCAAAAAGGGGTGAACTTCCCAAGGAACTTCATCTTCAGGAACGCCGAGTCCCGCAGGGCTCGGGTTTTTCTCTGCCACTGCACGCAGAGGTTTCCCAACACACTCTGCTGCCCCAGGTAAACCACAGCCCCCGTGGGAGAGGCCACGGACTCACTGGGAGTGGTGGGGTTTGGGCAAGACCCTTCAGACCATCAAGTCTAATCATAAACCCAACACTGCCAAGTCCACCCCCAAACCATGTCCCAAAGAGCCACGTGTTTTCTCCTGGCGCCAGCTGAGGGTGAGTAGAACTTAAAATAATAAGCAGAATAAAATGTTGTTTGAGGGGTTTTTCCCCTCAGAGGAGTTTCTTTAGTCAATAGCTTTATTCTTCCATGATCAAACATCTTACACTGCTGAAAAGTTATATTAAGCCAGAAATTATTTAAATTCCCTCTGACAAGCCAACACAGAGTTTGCAATAAGGGTTTTGCAGCACCTGGCTTTTTAAAAACAATTTTTGTTTAAAATCAATTCTGCCCCATCCCTGGAAGTGTCCAAGGCCAGGTTGGATGGGGTTTGGAGCAACCTGGCACAGTGCAAGGTGTCCCTGCCCATGGCAGGGGGTGGCACAAGAGGAGCTTTAAAGTCTCTACCAACCCAAACCATTCTGGGATTGTCTAAAATGTGCCTTGGAGAAAAATAAGTCAAAAGAGAAGAGAAGCTTAGAAAAAACAAGGCCCAGAGAAAGAAACAGTCATAGCCAAACTCTGAATTAAATCTATGAAAGGGATCATGCTTGGCTAGAAACAAATGTACTGTCTCCTATATGATTCCTCCAGCAATCAGGAAATGGGAACTTGCCCATTCTTTGTAAATATGAAAGTATTTATATTGCATCAAAAGTCTCTGCTTCCACTATCGTGTTTTTCTTCTAAGACAAACCACAGAGCTCAAAAACTTTGGCTAACCTCATTCCCTCCCAGTGATTTGCTTTAAGTTACACAGGAAGAATACCTCAGCTTGTGCTTCCCAGAAAACACCACCTGAAAAATGAAATACTTATGAGAAAACACTGTAAGGGGGAGGTCTGAGTTTGACATGGGGAGGGGGCCAGGAGGAGCAAAGAAAACACAGCCTTGCACATCCACCTTGGAAAACCCTACAACATTGCAGTGAGAACATCAATGGCTTTTGCAAAGCCAGAGGCTGAGACATCCTCACTTGTTCCTGTGTCCTTAAGGAAATAATTTTACTTCCTTCCTGTGTTGTAGTTAATTTTCTGTAGGCATTCAGTCACCCATCAAGTTCTTCCAGAAGAAAAGTTGGAAATACCTAATTTTTGGTTAATTATTAAGCACAGTATTATTGAATGTACAAGTGAAAGGAAGGTTATCCATAATACCAATAAATCCATATATATATTTAATACATATATTCATAAAGAGGGGGGTTTTCCCTCTCTTTTCCTTCTCAAAATGAAAGAGTATCCATATATGATATTTCCATGTAGGAATATCATACCTAGTCCTCAAATAACAATTCTGGTCAGTTCTGACACAACGAGGAACAGTTCTACAAAGTAGGAGTAAAAATCACTTCAGGAGACTTTCAAGTATTCAATGAGATTTTCTTAAACAATCTCCTCCTGATCTGCTGACACCCCTTTGAATTATCCCGAGAATCTGAGCCAAAGAGGCTCTTTTCTTGTTCCCCTCCTCTGTTATCCTGTGAGCAATGGTCTCCCAAGCTAAGAGCTTCCATATCCACCATATTCCACTGGAAGCAGTTGCCTACACCTAAGCAAAGTATAATTTCAAATATAAAAATAAAACAGCAAACAAGTCACTCGTAGATTTTCTTCCCTTTCCTTGCTAGTTGTCCTGTATATTCCTGACTAACTGAAAGCTGTAATTGTTATTTTGGGAAGTCCTGTAAGCCGTGCCATCAGGAGTGCCGATGAATTTTCTGGGAATGGTTTGAAATGTTTCCGGTTAAGCTCCAGACTTAACATCTCAAGAAGAAAAACTAATGTTTCTACCACATATTTTATTAAGCCCTTTAGGTCCTTTTACAAGAGAGGAAATACCAATTAACGTATAATTTAGCAGAACAAAATATTATCCCATTTCAACCAGTACCCACTTCCTTGAAGTTTATTCAAGCATTAATAACCATTTAATGCAATTTAACTACACTGAGGTATCCGTTACATTAATATCATATATCCATCAGGAAATTAGAGTTTTGTCTCTATGAATTTTGTATTACAAGAAAGTCTTTATAATTTTATTCCGCACTTTATGGTGGCTAATTTAAGTTTTAAAATGGTTCAGATAACTTCCCAGTCTCTCTCTTCTATGCTGTAATATGACTAACAAATTGTTACTGATGTTAAAAGATCATGAACACATCATTTATTAAACAGGGCTGGAGAGAGAAATTTGAAAGAAGAGTGCATTTCCCATATAATCCCTGTGTTTCCAGGAGCTGACATCCAACCGTGGGAACAAACTCCATGTACTGGGATGCTCAGGACCCCGGGCTCCACAGGATTGGAAACAAACTCAAAAAATGTTCTTGAATTTTCTTGAAAGAAACCCCCTGCCCACTCTCCAGTAATTTTTAACATGGACATTGGGATGAAAACCTAATGAAACAGAGATTTCCCCCATTCAGCCTGAACTGGGGCTCATGGATCAGTGATGCCCATGAGAAAAGGGAGTTGAGTTCAGTGACAGCCCAAAGCAAAACGGAAAATCCTCCTAAAATGCTCAAATGGGAGACAAGCACATGGAGGTACAGCTCCTCTGAAGTTTCCTCAGAGAGACAGGGGACTTTTGGTTATTGCAACATCAGCTTGTTCAGCTATTTAAATTCAAAGGTGTTTTTTACCATTTTCCTTTGTCAAAATATCAGAATATACACCTACAGCTGCTAAAACCAGCCAGAAATAAATTCTGAGATAGTGTAAACTGATAAGCAATTAAAAAAATAATATAAATCAATCTTGCTGTTAAAAATTGGAATGGTATTTAGTGTTTAATGCTGCATCATGGATTTTATCTGAATATTTACCCAAATTTTTAAAATCTTCCTCTCCCAGTTAAAGGAATAAGAACACAGATTTCTCTTTCAGATTGAAGAATTTAAAGCTTTTTGTTGATGACTCCTTTTCTTAATAAGTGTTTCCTAAACTGGGATTCTTTATATATCTTTACATACATTTGTGTGTAGCAAGACGAGCAATAAATCTTAACTTTGATTTATTAGCTAATAATTCCAGACAACCTTCTCTCTTCCAAACTGCTCAGCCCTAAGCCATAACTTTTCAGACGTGTTTTTTGCTCATCCCATGAGTGCATTTGAGGGAAAACTAGTTGAAAGGAGATGGTTTAGGTGCATCCCAGGGAATTTGCCAGCACTACCTACACCTCTCCTCCCCTATTCCTACACTCCTCCATAGATCCTACGAATCAGCTGCTTGCAGTCCGGTCCTTTGGTAATTTCAGTCACCATGTCTTTGTGCCACCGGGAAAAAAACAGGTGCTTTTCAAGCACTGAGGATTAATTTAGGAAGAAAAGAGGTTTTTTTCTGCCCTAATTGCATCCAAGAAGTTCTTTATGTGTTGGTTTGAGGGTTAATACACCTGGATTAGTTGGAAAATCAGTACAGGTTCAAGCATTAGAAAAAGAGAAAAGATCTGTAGAAATTTTCCCATAAAAAGGGTTTATTGAGAGCCTGGGATGGAGGGAAGCGACCAGCTCATTGAGAAGAGCCCAGAAAAGGTGTTGGACCCTCTTCCCACCGATTTCCAGATAAAAACAAATTCTAAGAGCACAGATTATAACCTTGGCTGCTGGAGGGAAGAAATCTTTGCCATAAAGCCTTTGAATGAATAAATGCTACACAAGATCCTGCTTTTCATGTCTCAACCAACAGGACAAGTATAAATAAACTTGCAAACCTCTCAAAACTCACCAAAAAAACCACTGTAATGCTGCTACTCCCGTGATTTCCATACCCTCCCCCTGCACAAGCACTGGTCCTCCTCAGCCCTTTTCCAGCACAATGCATTTTTCTGTGTCAGAAAATTACAGATTCTGTAAATATCTGAAGATAAACTTTCCTGGGGTGCATTACTGAGTCACCTGGATGCCTAAATGAGAGAGTGGTAGGAGAGACCATATTAAATTGCTTTCACTGACAGCATCACCCTTGAAAAAAAGACATCTGTCACATCGTTGATATGAATCTCCTCCTTATTGTGCCTTTTGGCGTCTGTGGATTGTTAAAGAAGCCTGAAACTGCCTCTTCTGCAAATTCTTTCAACTCTTTATTTCTTTCTGTTTGTCCAGCAGGCTTTGGTCTTGTTAAGCTTTGCCTATAGAAGAGAAGGAAAATAGGCCCAATGTATTTTATAATTCCAGAAGTGCTCTCTGGCCAGAGGGAACTGGCCAAACTCTTTGGTGGTAGAGTCAGCAACAGCACACAGAGCAGCTGCACAATCCAGCCAAGTTTAGGACTTAGAGGAATAACATAATTTGGATATTATAAATGTCTTGGTTTAAATTGTTTGGGTCACATTAAATTTCTTTCTGCAGTAGCAGTGACAGACAGGTAGCAAACTTAAGCACTAGTGTGAAAAGAGCCCAGTAATACCATTTAATAGAGGAAAGCAGCACAGGACATGCTCAGAGACCTTGAAGCTGGTATTTCTTTTATCTGTATTCCAAAGCCTTGCACAAACAAAAACTACACCACTGCAATATGCAGAGAGGAAAAACTTGCCAAGCACAAAAAATAAAGCAAGTATAAATAATAAACCAGTATCTGTCATGTTGCAATGATTGGTGCTGGTATAAATTAATAATACTTCTGTATTTAAATACACCCTGGGACTAAACTGTGGTTACTCCAGAAGTTCCCACCCACGTCCTGGTTAATGAAATTATCAATACAATTAGCTTGAATAATCTCTGCTTTAGTTTAGCCACCCCTAAAACAGGAAATATATTTGCCAAGCCTCAGCCTGGAGGAAAAAAAACAGACACCAGAAACAGCATCGATGTGAAAGGAAATAATAAGAGACTGCCAGCATGGTTTACTCTGCCTAAAATCCTCCTTTTAATGAACTTCAGCAGAATTTTAACCAATTTCTGAGTCTTGCAAAGCACACATGTATGGGGTTTTTGGTTTTCCCTGTATACATATTTTTCCATCAATTCACAATGGGAAAAAAAATAAAAGAGCCTGAGTTCCTCATGGAAAGCTTAATAATGTTTCAGTACATCAGTAATCCCACATCATACAGCAGCACTAAATCAATGTAGAAATAAGAAACTCTTTTAAATGCGATAGTTAATTAATGATTCAGACTGCAGCTCTCATTTGTTGTACCTACTGCCATTTAATGCAATTCTAAAAGTAAAATATAATTCAGTAAATCTTTGAGGGAAAACCAGATATTTTCAATATCTTATGGATATGGCAGAATACATAACTAAAGTAATACAAAATTGCAGGATTTTATAGAAAAAGTCTTGCCTGATCAAAATCACTGCTCAAAATAAACAATTGTGGATATTCAATATATTGCAGTGAAGTGCAGTATCATTAGTTCAATTAAACCTGCTTAGAAATAAAATTAAGATGTGCTTTTATTTTCTAAATATTCTATTGAGAAAAATTCAGTGCAGAGAGACACCAGTGTTTTATGACAAAAAGATGCAGCTTGAGCACGGTTTAATATGTCACAAACTTTGCAGATTTTTACTCTAATAAAATCCACTTGTGAACCTCTTCTAATAAAAGCCCTACATGCAAGAAAAAGTTGACTTACGCAGTTTATATTTTTAAACTGGTACACCAATAAAATGAGGGGAAAGAACCCACAGAAGGAGAGAAGGAAATTGAAAAATATAAGTGTTATATAAAAAAGGAATATTACGCAGGCAACTATTTAAAATATTTTAATATAACAACCTAATATGTTGTTTTCCTTATCAGACATGCTGAGCGACCGTGACATGAAGTGAAAATTCAGTCTACACTAATTTTTACTGATAACACAAATCATAATTAATATGTGTCTTTCATCAATGACATTCTTTGATATTCTGATGGTTTCACACTAACAAGACCTGGGTTGGGAAGAGTTTTGAGGTCCTCACGTCCCAGGTTGGACTGAAAATGTGACACCGTTTTTAACAATTTGATGTAGGTAAAATACAGACTGAATGTCTCCATAGAAGCACCCATATAATCTTCAGTGCCACTAACAGGTTTTACAGCTTCAATTGAGGGGATAGAGAAGAAGTGAAAATTCTCATCTATTACAGCAGATGAAAAGCCAGAGAGGTTAAAATGTAGCATTCCTCAAATGTTGGTTTATCCGGGATATTTGTTATAGTATTAAAATCAAAATATGGAAAAATCTACTTAATGTACACAGGAAAACACAATTTTTTGGGAGACCATTTCAAAAATGATCTGTTCTACTGCTGCAGGGCTTTGTGTGTCTAATGAACATAAACCCGTGGAAACCTACATTTTTTGTCATTAATTTCAGTAATCCATCATTTGAACGTTTCTTTCAAAGATCCCCTTGGATCTTACAAGAAAAGGGCAAAATAAATAAACTCTGCAAATGAAACAAAAAGAACACAAGTGAGACAGAGTTGTTGAACTGCCTGAAGGTTGAGGCTGCTCTTGTGTGATTTTCTGCTCCCTTACAGTATTTCAAGGTAAGAATGGCCTCAGAATGATCCATTTCAACCCCCCAACAAGCCAGGCCCACACAAATAATTTTCTATTATCTATTTTAAAAAAACCCTAAACAAACAAACATCAGAAAACCACATGAAAAAGCAACAAAACCTCTCAATTTTTGTAGGTTACAGCAGGGAGCTTTGATTAGGAATAGGAAATACCCCAAATTAGATCTGGAGAATTCCCATACGCAGCCGGCTCCAGGCAACTCAATTCTCATGCCCTGGACTGTTCCAAGGAATCACATGAAGCAATGAATCCCAAAGCATCTTCCTTAACTCATTTACAAATCTAGACATGCAAGATTCAACCAATATTAATTGAAATTCAAGCTAAATTGATCAGAGAATGAGTTCCTAAAATGCTTTATTCAAGGAGCCCGAGACCCTGAATTTCTTTCTTCCAGCATCATTATTGGAAATAAATTTGTACTGATGGATCAGCAAAGCCCTGATAAGAAATCAAAGGTTCAGTGAGTTATTTTTCCATTTTGGAGCACAGTGGGAGAACAAAATGACAGGTTCTGATATGCAGCCCTGCTGTAGCTGTTACAAGAGTTACAAGTTATGAGTTCTCAAACTTTTCCACAATTGCTTTTATAATCTCTTTCTTTTAATATTCCCTTTTTAGGCTATAACTTTAAAATTCTTTCTAAACCAATTGAGAAGCAGAAAAATAAAAAGGCAACAAATCCAGGGATTTCACAGTAAAAGCTATAACTGTGCAAGTTTTTTTGAGTAGTTCTTCTGCTAAAAAGCAGAAGGGAGAGAAAGCAGAAATTTGAAAGTGTTGAAGGGAAATAGGCCCTTTGTTGAATATATTTAAGAAAAAGCATTGATATGGAACTTCTCAGTGTGCTCTCTAAATTCTTTAATACCACATGGCATGATTCACAGCTTCTGTTTTCTTACCAGAGCTTTTCCAAAACTTTCCTTTCAAGATGTTGCCCAAAGTTTTCTCAGGCATGTGAATGGGATTTCTCTTGGCCTGATAGTTCTGCTACACATTTTGCCCTTCCAATAACTATTAAACATTCTCAGGTGCCAAGCAGTTCATAGAATTGAGAATTTGGGTATTTCGTTCTGGGTTTATGCAGGGGAAGAATTAATCCTTTAGTCACTCACACTTCTCTTGCATTTGTTCAGAAAGTCGGGGGTGTTTATGTTTTCTTTCCAAAGAAAAAGTGTTCCTTGGAAATCTGAGAAGTTTGTTTCCTGGGTGTTTTTTAATCAAAATCTTTGCCATATTCTTCCTCACTTCCTGCAAGTTCACTTAACAGATTTTTGGCTCCTTTGCAAATTTTTTTTTTTTTTTATATAATGGTGATGCACATAATCATCTGTTGGCCAGTAGCTGAAGGAATCTGATGAGATCCATGCATGACAAGTTTTTTTCAGTCCCCCCATGGAGTTTTTGTTCCTTGTGCCTCTCATCTTTCATTTCATCCATCTGGCTTCTGGTCTCCATCTCAGCATGAGGGTAGAGTTCACCTCTGTGGAGACTCATCGATACATAAAAGACTGCACCCAGATGTTGCACTGGCACAGGGTGCCCAGAGCAGCTGGGGCTGTCCCCGGAGCCCTGGCAGTGCCCAAGGCCAGGCTGGACATTGGGGCTTGGAGCAGCCTGGGATAGTAGAAGGTGTCCCTGCTGATGGCAGGGGGTGGAATGGGATGAATTTAAGGTCCCTCCTAAACCAACCCAAACCATTCTGTGGCTCTATGAAATTGCATAGGCTCCTAAGCACACACCTGCATTTCAGATCTTGATTTTATCCACAGCCCCACAATCTGGGCTATAAGAACAGTTTCGAAGCTGCATCCCAGATCAGCTAATACCCAAATAAAAATTCTGTGGAGAACAGGCAAAAATTTCATAGAACAACCAAATCAGGCAATTTTTGGAGTTTACTGAGCAGAGTAACCTGAGTTAACTGAGTTTGAACCCCATCTCCCTGTCTGGGGATACTCAACTGGGGGTTCTCAACCCCACAGTGGGAATACAACACAAAAACTGAAACAGCATTTCTTCCTTTTTCTAGAACATGCAGAGCGAAATAATTAACAATTATCATCTGGTTCATACATGTTTTACTAAGAGGACTCTGTGTGTACACACCATGTCATATATGGCCTATAAAACTCATGATTCCTGACCATGCAGCTTGGACACTTCCTGGGATCACAAGCCCCATTCCACTTGTTCTCTGCAGATGACATTCCTAGAGTTTCCAGATGTCCAGGGGACCTTTTGGATCTACTGCTCTTCCCAGGTACTCAAATATCCAGAAATCCTGAACAAATGTGCTTAAGTCACTGAATTTCATGCATTAAAAAAAAATAATCCTAATTGAGGAGAAAAAAAAGAAAAATACAGATTTATCTGGGGAACACTTATCAGAGGGTAACCCTGTACTCTTTTTCCTGCAAAAAGAGAGAGGTAGATGGTTAATGATTTTATGAGACAGTGATAGGCAACCCTGTAAGAGCCATGAAAATCTCTTGTAAACACAGCACTCATCACGGAGAAATGGAGGTGGAAGGGAGAAAAATGAGGCAGAAAGCAGCAAAATAAGAGTGAAAAATAAACAATATGAAGTACCAACTTCAATATGTCGTGCTCTTGAGTTGTAGGAGAGATACTGGAGAAGTTCCTTGAATAAGATTTTAAAATAAACCTTTACATTTCTTTTATGATTTTGCCTTTAAGAGGAGTGTGGCGAAGTTTGCTGGTGATACAAACATTAGCAGGTATCACCCATACCCAGAAAGGGGGTAATTTGTCCTATAAAAGTGTCATTTGTCCTTGATGAGATGAATACAAATGGAATTAAATATAATTACACATAGTACAAGTTCAAGGTGGCCCATTAATCCTAGAAAAACGGTAGTGGGTGAGCAACATGACTGCTCAGAATAGAAAGGTAAACGAAGAAGGGATTTTAGTCTTGGCATGGATATAAACAGGTATGAACCGGCTGTCACTGAGTTTAGGCTGGACACCAGAAAAAAGTACAAAAGGAGCATCATTCCCAAATAGCTGCTCAGTGCTCCACACTGCAGGCAAAGCACTGGAAGGAAAACACTCAACCATTTTCAAGACAGAGGCGGAGGAATTTCTGAACAGGATTCTAGGATGCGAGCTGGCTTTTTGCAGTAGGCAAAAATAAAGCCTAAGCTAAGCCTGCGTCATTAGGCTACCTCAAATATCTGTTAAAATTCTAGGGAAACACTGAAATTAATTATATTATAGCAACTGGAAGTTGTTATACTTTCCTTAAGAGCAAACAGAAGTTAGGAAAGTTAGGAAACCTTATCGAGGATATAGGCGGAGACTTTTCTCTGCCTGGAGATGCTGGGGAAGAATTTTGTGAACAACTTGAACACTGCTGACTGGACATCTTTGCATGATAAGGACCAGATGGAAAAGCCAGAAGAGACTCCACGAATTCACTTGCAAATTATCACTTAGCATTAATTATGCCCAGAAAGCTGCCTCGCATTGACGTTCGCATTACCAAATACTCCGGCACGAAGATATCTACGTAAAAGTTCATAATCAAAGCCATGCAAGCAATTTAAATATTGCAAGCCTATAAACAGATTAAAGATATTATTTTATTGAAGTATTTGGGTTTGCAGCGGAACATTTCTCCATTGTGCCATGTGTGGCTTTTCTGCTTAGCTGCAAACTACAAACAGGCTGTAATAACACAGCTTTGTGATTAACCAAACAACCAATAACCCACAAGACACAGTGACTGGCCATCATCCTTGTGTAAATAAGGAAAGCTTGTTTTTGCTCACTAATAGCCGGCACACAACAATGAAATGCTTTTAATAAGTTTTTAAGAGGATAAGATCAAGGAATCAATTTGGTGAGTGCCCTTTCCGATGGCCGCACACCACGTCCGCGGCTGTAGCATGACACGTTTGCATTGTTATTTGGCTGTAAACAAAATGAAAAGATCTGTCATTGAAATTTAAACAGAGAGACTGGTTACATAAACTCCAACATTCTCAGCCCCGGTACAGTACAATCAACAGTCTGAAGAGACCGTACAGCTAAACAAAGTTTGGGGATGTTTTTGGATAGGGGAGAAAGATTAACAACCAGAAAATAACTCTTGGCTCCCGCTACAAACTCTTAGGAATATAATTTTAAATTTGTGTAAATCCAAAGATTGATGCTGAGGCTTATGAAGTAACCATTTTTCTGCAGTGTTGAAATACACACCCACGTGGAAACAAATCTTTTCACTGGCCAATTTTAACAGAATATACTGCTTTTACCGAAAAAAGCAACTTAAATAAATCTGACCTATCTGTTCTCATAGATAATTGTAACTGCGGTCAGCAAACAACAAATCTTCTATAAATGGTCATCTTTCCAAATTATGCTGGCTTCAGAACGGGCTTGATTAATTGCACAAACACTGCATGCCTCTGAATGCAATTTGTCTATGTGGACCAACAGAGGATGCCTGAGACATTCCCAGGAGTCACGTGGGAGAGGATTTCTCTCTGTTTGTTGCAGGTAAACAACATTCTGCTTTATCACAAGACCCTGCAGATCACTCCAGTCCCAAACAGAGTTGCTGCCTTGCCCTAAATGGAAATATTAGGACAACTGGGATGAGAAGGAAGCTTGGAGAGGTCTCCTTCTAGGAGAAACTTCCCGTCTCTAACAGCATCTCCTGCTGCTGGCGGGCAGCGGGAGGTGAGCACTCCCGGGGCTCCAGCTGGATTTCAGCAGCTGACTTGAATCCCGTGCCTGGCGTTGAGGGAGGGCTGGCCCTGGGTCATCAGGCTTTTTTCAGCAGCAGCTGACACAGGGTTTGCTCAGGCTCGGATTTGAGGCTGGTTTCGAGATCAGCTGGATACAGACTCCTCCATGCACTGAAATCCATGGTGCCATCATCAAATAAAATTAACACATGATTCTTTTGAGGAGAAAGCATCTTGTAGTCAGTTTAGCTCTAGCAAAATGATGAATCACAACCTAAACTCTGCAGTATCCATCTTCACTGAAATGTTGTAGGACACCATTAACTCAGGTTAAATTCTCCATGTGGCATATTGTTTATTAATGCTATTAGTTGTGTGTGATTAAAACAATCTCCTTAACTCCATCGAAACTATGTCAGACACCAGTGACAGCTGCAACTCAGAAATCAGGATTTCTGACTCTCAGCAGCCAAAAGGTTAATTGGATCTTCCCACTAAGGAGTTAGAGCAGCAGGAAGAGCAACTGGAGATGTGGATCTAACTGCACTCCTCCCTCACCTTCAGGAGGAGGAACCATCCTACTATGAATACCAGGAGAAAAAGATCTGGGAGACAGAGCTGATAAGTCGTGAGATGTGCACAGGTAAGTTGGCTACATGGCTTCCTGTGAAGCACCCAACACCTCCTTCTCCATAAATCCCATCATCTGGAACAGGGATATGATGTACAACACAGAGCATGGGCCTAAGTCTGGGAAAAATCAAAATGCTTGTGCTCAGGGGTGTAAGAGACGATATTTGAGCTGCGCAGATGAGAATTGCACACTTCTGCTGCCCTGCGTGCTCCTAAGCTCCCTCAGGGACACATCCATGGTTCCCACCCTCCTCAATTCCACCTGGTTTACTCATGCAAAGAGAAAATGGGATCCACATTCCCTTCTGGTTTTGGCAAAGGGTTTAGCAGTGCTTGTTTTGCTTAAAAAAAAAAAAAAAAAAAATCCATAGGTAATTTAGAACTAGCTCCCATTTCATGCCAGTTGTAAATGCCCAAAACCAATGCTTTTGATAAACTGTGCAGCTCATGGCACACCTCTCATTTCTCCTCTTTTCTCTGTAATGCACAGAGTTAAAGTTAACAGAAACTTGCTGCTTTGCAGAATTTAAAACATTACACACACACATTGCCCAGATTGACAACATGAGCTGGGATGGTGCCAGAAGAGCAGCAATGATTTATTAGGTCTGTAGCACTTAATCCAAGAAATAAAAAGGACTTATGTGACGGATGAGCATAAATGAACTATTGGGTCAGACATCCATTTCTTAAAAAGCAAAATAAAAAAGGTCTGAAGCAAGATACTGTGTACGGTTTAGTATACATTAATGTATTATAGCCTTGCTGGAATATTTTGAAATTTCTGAGTTTTAACCAGCTCCAAATGATTATTTTTTTTTAAAACCAGACTAGCTTAAATAAATATTTACCAAATCCCATCACGTCATACTGCCCTTCCCTGGTAAAATCATCATGGCTCAGAAAACATTTACAAAGAATTAGGGCAGAGACTGAAACCCTGACCCAAAGTCAATGACCAAATTCCCATTGTCAGCAGAGATGTGGAACTCCATGCTAAACCCTCTCCTCTTCTGCATGTAGGCAGTGAAGGAAGAGGGACCATTTACATCATCCCAGGCAAGGTCAGAATCTACACACGGGGCCAAAGAGCCTTAGGGCTCAATGTGGTCTGACCCAACACCAGTAATAAACTGGTGCTTGAGCGCCAACAGCACGTTCTACCAGAGTTTTCCTCTCAAAAGCATGGTAGCAGATCCACCACGTGATTATTCTGTAATTCTGGGAGATTTTAACAGGAAAGTCATTTTATTCTTCCTATGAGTCTCTCTGGCAAAGCCTTAAGCTGCTGTGCTTTGAGCTTTACTCACCTGAAAATAACAACTTTTATTCCTCCCATCTGTAGTATTGATAAATCATTTCCAGCACATAAATTTCCCTCCTAGCACAAAAACTTGATCAGAAAGCAATAAAAAGTACAATAACTAGCCAGCTCCACTCTAACCTGTGTGGTTTGACACAGCTAAACAAGCTGTGAAAAGGAATATTGTTCCTTTAATAGACCGTCTGAAATGGTGCTCAAAACAGATTGGGCTGACAATTTTTGCAACCTTGGTGTCTCCTCCAAGATTTACAATGGCACAGCTCCCCTTTTTAGCAAATTAAACCTTGTGTCAAGGCTTAAAATTAAATCCAAACTTCTTTTCTTCTCTGTACAGAAGGAACAAATTGGCACCACATGCCAGTAGTCAAGGAGTGCTGATGGGAAACAGAGTGAAGGGAGCGCCCTCCAACCTGGAAGGCGTCACTAGTCAAAATCAACCGGGATAAACAGTCAATTCCACTTAAAGTTTGACATATAAAGGCTTGTAAGATAGAAACATTCAAATATAAGAATTCTTCTGTACCACACAAACCTGTCTCAGTGCCAGCACCTAAACTTTCTGTGCTGTGCAAGCACTTTGTGGAAATCTGCCTTTGGTAGAGTTTGATGTCAAAAGATCCCGCCCTGCCAGAGCCTTTTTAGTTAGTTCCAGAGGAAAAAAAAAAAAAAGGAAATACAACAGAGATTCACAGTGAATGAACATCAATGACTTAATATCACATTGCCTACTGTAACCAATCGAATTTTTTGTCTTTAAGCAGGATTCTGGTTTATAACATTTAAAATCTTATTTGAAGACATACACATAAAACAAAAGGGTATTCCTAAGGAAGACAGATGAACTGTTTTCATGGACAGAAAGGTAAGAATAGCTTCTACAAAACTACCCAAAGGCCAGACTATTGTCCAGTTAAGGAAAGCACATCATGTCATTATGTGATGATTCCTGAAGCAGATCCCATGTCTAATCCATCCCAAACCCCACTGTTTGCACACAAAAGTAACCCTACATTTCCCAGCTATAGACCCAAACCCAGGCCAGGACTCTCACATTTTTAGTTGAGCTCTGCTTAAGCAACTAGCACAGAAATTGCCAGGGGAAAAAAAGAGATCTTTTTAAAATATAACAACAAGGTTGTACCTAGTTTTAGAAGTCCCTTTATCTGTTTATAACCGTGTAGATGAGTGAGTGTTTGAGAGGTGACATGAACCCCTGCTTCAAGCTTTCCACTGGTCTTCCCCAAATGCTTCTAATAAAAGTTCTTATATTAAAAAGATCAGCAGCAAAACATCACACCTGGTTATGGATGAAAAGTGAAAATAGGAGTTATTTTGTCCGAGTGCAGCACATCCAAAGAAAGCACTCCGATTTAACTTCGGTTTTAAGTATATGCACAAGATTTTACAGGATGAGGAACTGATTTCTCAAATGAAGCACTCTACAGAGCTGTTTGCAGAAAACACCACAAAACGATCAGCTCAGAACCCAGCACATGCAAGGAAGGGATATTTAACAGCAGGAAGATATTGCAGTAAATCATGGAATCACAGGGTGGTTTTGGTTGGAAGGGACCTTAAACTCATCCAGTGCCACCCCTGCCATGGGCAGGGACACCTCCCACTGTCCCAGGCTGCTCCAACCTGGCCTGGAACACTTCCAGGGATCCAGGGGCAACCACAGCTTCTCTGGGCACCCTGTGCCAGGGCCTGCCCACCCTCCCAGGGAACAATTCCTTCCTAAAACCACATCTAACCCTGCCCTCTGTCAGTGCGAGCCCAGATTAGGGTTTCAATTGAGCACCAGGACAGAATTCCTCCTTCCTGAAGCCTGACAAGTCCATCGGGGATGGAATTAACCCCATACACATTTGGAATATCATCCAAGTTATACAAATAGGGGCTACTAAAAATAGCCTTGGATTTGCAGAGTAGGAATGATGAAGCTGGACTGTAACCTGTAGCAGTTTGAACAATGCTCACCAGCATTCCCAAAAGCTGAGAGAAGCAAGCAGTGCAGACTGTCAGCAGTCCCAATATCGAACCTGGCTGTGTCAGAAAGCAAATGTGAACTCAGTTGCAAAGTTTTATTATCCCAAACTACAGATTTTAGAGAAAAGGTTTTATTCACATTTTTTAATATGCTGTTATAGGTGGGTTATTCTGTTGCATTTTGAAAAAGGAAACAAAATTCTACTGCAACTTAGTTAAAATGTGAAGTTGTCCAGACTAAAGAAACACAAAACCTTGCTCCACAAGGTTGGAAGAAGTGATCTGCCAACTGGAAGACAGAAGGAAATATCCCTGGCACTGGCCCATGCTCTCAGGTGAGCACCAGGGTCTCTGCCAAGGCAGTAATTATCTGCTCATCATTCAATCTCTGAAAGTGCCCGAATTCCCCAAAAGCCACCACATAAACCTATTTTTTGCTGGTAAATAAACATTTCATTGGGGTAATTACAAATGGCAGATGCAGAACTTTAAACAAGGATAAATTAAAACATGGAGCTGTGCTGGAGTTTTGCACAACTTAGCAGGAACTTTTCTTTCATACAGCATTTCTCAGCTAAAGTTTCAGTTCTGTTTTGCAGTTCACCTCTATGTTTAAATAATAATTATGGTTGTGACATACAGAGACAAAAGCCAGAAAATTCAAAATTAGCAGAGACATACTCCATCCATTGTTTGAATGTGCTCAGCTGGTTTTGCTTTACTAATACCACCAAGACAGAAATTTTCATTTCCCAAAAACACAAACTTCTGGCAAGGGGTTACAGAGTGAAATAAATCTTATTCTTGGAAGAGACTTTTGTTTGACACCTGAATCATTTCTGCTAGTTTCTCTTCTTTTTCCCCTTCTTCAAATGGAGTCTTAGAACTCAAAGCCAAAATACGGAGTCTTAGAGCTATCACAACAAAAGCTCAGCATCCAATTTCTCCTTCCAAACACACTCTCCTCCTAAAATGTATCAACAAATCCATCTCCTTATTAGCCTGCAAGGAGCTGGGAAGCCTTGCCACAGCAAGGACATCTCAAACATTTCAATATGCAATTGCTTGCCGAGTGCTGGGGAAGCAAAGGTATGAAAGCACAAACTTTCAGAGCTTGCTATTTCTGTTTGGAAGTTTTAAGACAGATGCTCTTCATTTTCTCTTCTAATAGACTGGCAAATGCTAAATGCATCTGACATCAGCAATAGTACCACACATTCTGATGGCAAATAATGAGTTTATTCTGCTGTGTACCATTTTTGCCCACCTGTTTCCTCTCACACATTACTCTTTGTTTTTCCTCCTCGTCTGTATATAAGTGAGAAATCTCATTTTTATATGTTTATATACACACATTATACATCTCCTGCTTTCTTGTACGTTGAGCAAATACAAGAATGCTTTATTATTCTCAATGCTGTGAGCTGTTAAGCAAACATTTTCTTCTCCTTCTGATATAAAAGGACTCCAGATCGTTTTCTTTGCAATCCTAGAATAACCACAAGGTTTTTTTTCAATCTCTTCATTAAGTCCCAATCCTGTATTTACTGGAATTGGCTGGAAATTTGCCATGGAGTTCTGCCTATGCAGGTTTACTCTTTTGGTTTAGGGGACTAATTCCAGTATAATGCAATTGTATCTGTTGGGCTCTATCCCACAGGAATTGGGCCCACAGCTTCACTAATTAGTATCTGCTCTGATAGGACACTGAATCCGCCAAGGCTTTGAAGTGGATCTGCTGAAGCCATCACCTACAGTGAGATCCCCAAAGACCAAAAGTCTTTTAAACACAAGAAAGCCAGGCTTTATTTGAATAAAATTAGAAATTTCACTTTCAAATGGAGAAAGCTCAAAGTGACTGGGGGCAAGCAGGGCTGAAGTAGAAAGGTTTCTGCTCCACTGCCTCTCTCTGTCCTTGCTTGTGGGCTTTATTTCATCTGATTCAAGTCATTTGCAGAAAATTTTGCCCAATTCTCTCTCATGCCTACAATGATCCAGGCGGCTTTGGGACCTGGTTGGTGCTTGCTACTCCTGCTGTTCTCAGGAGCCTCCTGGTGTGAGTGGAGACGTTTGTACCCATGTCCCATGCCCTGCCAGTCCTGCTCAGCTCCCTCTGCATCCAAGGAGCCCTCAGCAAAAGGATTTGTCCCTGTGGCATCCAGGCCACCTCCACTGATGCCATGAAGATTTTTTGCCTTTTCTTTTATACCCCTGTTATACCTTTTTATAACTTCTGTATTCCCAGTGCTTTTTGCCTACATTCTTGGACTTGTTTGTCAAGCTGAGAGACTCAACATTTTAGAAGCTTCGTAGCCAGGGATCAGTGTGCCCGAGCCCAAGGTCCTCTCCAGAACACATTCTGTAAACCAAGATAGAACCATCCAGGGGAAGGCTCCTTGGGGAGGGGAGCTCACTTGAGCCTCTCATTGGGGAATCTTTGATAGATCTGCTAATTAGTAACACCTCTAATGTGATACCAGATCTTTTGGGGCAGACTCAGGGGGGTGCATTTCAATGCATTCGACCTGGACGTGTGCACCTAAGGATCCTTAAAATAAATACAGAGGTAAAATCCCTTTCCCCTTCTAACCGTGTATGACTCTTGATTTTAAGACCAGGAAAAGGCATCAGCACCACACTGCCTCGCTCACAACTCCATGGGATCTTCAGGCCAAGGAATTTGTCCCCTCTCTAAAAACCACCTCCACTCTCTTGGCTCTTCCTGCCTCCACAGCTCTTAGGAAACAGCAAAGCCTATTGTACTTTTCCTATTCCCTGTGAAAAGTTATGCCTTTTCTCATTCCTTTTCCTCACAGGATTGTCCTCCTCATCCCATGGGAAGGCCAGAAGGAGCTCTGCAGATCTCCTGCCCCTTGTGCTGGTGACAGGTCCATATCTATGGATCCACAGCAATGTCTCTCTTACCCATGGAAATAACCTAATATCTGCAGTCTGCTAAAAACATTCCTCCCCAAAATATCAAATTATTTCTTCCTGCCCCTTCTCCCTTCCTCGTTTCTCATCCTCCTGGCACCAGGGCCATTTACAAGAGCTGTAGCAACCCATCTTCTATAATTTACTATCAAACCCCCAATTTCACATCTAATCCACAACTAAATCCAACTTCCACCAACTGTTTGCTACAATTTCAAATCCTTGGGATTTTTCTCCTCCCTTCCTGCCGCACACTCCTCTGATGTTCTTGCAAATGGGCTATTAATTGCCAGACCATCTAGAGGGAAAACAAGAAAGCTGGCTACTCTTTGATTGCTGGGTTGTTGGGATTTGTCTGTGTTAATACTTCTCCTGGCCTACAGGGATGTCTTTTTACCTTTGTTACATTATTAGTTTTAACAACTGTATTATTTATTTTTGCTGCTTTTCAATCTGTCATTGTTAAAAATCCATTAAACTATGGGAGCTGGGTAATTTTTTTCTTTCCTCTTCTTTGTCCCCAAGAATTAACAAATAGTTTAATTAAAACAGATAAACAGAGACATGTTGGTTCCCCTGAGAGGATTACATCCACATCTGATATTTTCAGAAGAATAAGGGTGTGGGGGGGAAATATTTATGAGATTTTAATTGTATGCAAAGTCATAGCCACAATTTTTCCTTTTTGACAGAATGGATTTGTCTTTCCACCTTGAGCACAGGCCCAGTTCCCAACCAGGGAGAGCAGTGAGGTCCCACAATGGAACCAGGATCAAGTTTTTCCAGAGACAGCTTTAGGTGTGTGTGGGTTGGCTTTAGGAAGAGGGAATGCAGTGATACAACAAGAGGGAATGGTTTTAAGCTGGAAAAGAGGAGGTTTAGATGGGATATTGGGGAGAAATCCTTCCCTGTGAGGGTGGTGAGGCCCTGGCACAGGTTGCCCAGTGAAGCCTTGACTTTTGCCTTAGTCCCTAGAGTGTTAAAATTTGAGGAAAACAGAAAACATTCACTTATTTCAGCTGATACTGTAAAAACCTCTGCAGCCAAAGGTGTAAAACTATGTGCTAAATATCCTCTAGTATGTTTTAATTTCCTTTTTTTTAATTAAAAAAATTAAATAAACCTGGACATAATCAAATGCACATTTGGAAATAAGAACAAAATTTCCTTGAGTCCATTTTTAAGGCCTTGTATAATAATTTTGGTCATTCTCCAATATTAATACTTATAATAATAATAATTATAGTAATAGAAGGATTGAGGTAAGGCAGAAAAAGCTGAAATCAATGCTGAAAGCAACTCCTTAGATGAAGTCCCTCAAAATTTTCAGCTGCAGATGAAGCAACTTAGAAATAACCTCAGAAGTCTTCATCCATTCTTAGAAATTTATTAAATTAAACTGGATTACAGGAGATACACAGTTTTCTTTGCTGCAAATAGCAAAATCATGATACAGAATGCAGCTGAAAACTCAGGGAATTAAGATGTTCCAAACAGAAATGCAAGTGTGAAATGAGAAGTCAAATGTTCACATAAAAATTTAAAGCCGTGAAAAACGCATTTTTGTGTTTTCTTTTGATATAATTATTGTATAAAAAGCTACAGGGTCATAATTAAAGCCCTTGATCTTAAAAAGTTATCCTTAATTTTTCACTCTGATAGAAAACATTCCATTATTTTAATAAGAAGAGCATGACGTTATTTCTATGTGGATTTTCTGAGCTCAGGATGTATTTGAAGGAAAGCCTGTGCACTCAGCTACAAAAAAATAGGGAAAAAAAAAAACCCAAATAGTCCCAAACACACAAAAAAATGCCAAGTAAAAAAACCTAAAAAACTACCAAAATACAGCCATAACCCCATCAAATAAACAAATTAAGAAATACCACCACAAAACGTTAAGACTTTAAAATTTTCAGACTATCTTCCATTTCTGCACTTAAAATAACTCCCGCCTCTGACAGTCAGTAATTTGGTCATGCCTTTTTTTTTTTTTAATGAAAAAAACCCAGCAATTAGTTTACAAGTGTGAAGCTGCAGAGACCCAAAAATAGAGATGCAAAAACTGAAGCCCAGTTAAGAAAACCCATTCTTTAAAGTTTCAGTACAAGGCACAGTAACAGGGATAGTTTTTGTTAATTCAGTAATCAGGCAAGAGAGAGTGGCAACGTGAACTTTACCGTGTGCTCTAAAAGCCCAAATCCAAACACCCAACGCAAATATTGTCAGGCTGCTTGTCCATTAAAAAAAAAAAAATTAATTGGAGTGAAATTTTGATCCAACTTTGTGCAGAATAAGAACTTCTGCATATTTGGCAGGCAGCCCACTTGTGTATGCAATGCATAAAAACTGTAAGAATGGATTCTATACTGACTACGGGGTGCTTACTTTCCTTCAACGATAATTGTCTTAATGCCTGTTTTAATCAGTATTAACTACTAGCAATAACATGCTTTTAATTATGTTTTAAACGAGTCCTTTATTGGGCTGTTTTGGGAAGCAAATTAGTCAAAAGGAGCTGTTAATCAAAAACGTGTTACTGGCACAAAATAAATGTTCATTTAAGGAGCCATTTGAAATAAACCTGGCTCATTGACTCTGACAACCTACAAGGACACTGGGGCCTCCCGAGGATAACTCCTTCAGCTCTCTCCGAGCTACGCCTTGCTGCTCAGAAGTTATAAGTAGAAGCATTAAGCAGTTTAGGTCATTCATCAGCTAACTTTTACTACTGTACTCAAGAAAATGAGCCTCCTAGGAACTTCACAGCAGATCTATTCCTTCATTAGCTGAGTAATATTGAGAGAGATGTTCCTGTCATTATGAAGGGAGAAATCTATTGCGGGGAATTTTACTGGTGTCCCCTTTGTCTATGAGCTGTCTTTGTGGATTCCAAGGTATTTAGGCTGAAAAAGTGGCATAATTATCTGTGAACATTACTCGTATGTGTTCATTCCCTTCAGCCGAGTGATGTCCGTGCCTGAAAATTCAGCCACACAAAATGATATTTTCCACCGAACACAGAGGTGTCACTTGATGCCAGGTCATAATATCACCCTCATAGCACAACTTTAAACAGAAATTTCACTGAATCTCTTCCATTGCCAGGTCTTAAAACTTAATTTTGCTGTGGCCATTGAATTTGAAGCACTTCTGCTTTAAACAAACTGAGGAGAATTTAAGTTAGGGCAACAGCCAAGGGCCTGGGTTAAAGTCCACAGATCGTGGCTCTTTGGCTGAAGCTTTGACTTGTAAATTTTAAGGCAATCTTGCTTCATGACAAAGAAAAAACTATAATAATTTAAAACCTGATCTGATTTTACTCACTTGGAATGTCTTAGTTAACTCCTTCAAAGTCAACTTTCATCTCCAACACCTGTATCTTAAACTAAAAACTCACTGAGAGACCATTCCCCCACCCTGCCTATGACACAGAGTGCTGAAACAATATAAAACGAGTTATTATAATTTAAAAAATGTGTTTTCCTCAATCAGCAGCCCCTTTAGGACTGTACTGGAGTGAGCTCTTACTGGGGAGGCAGGTGGTTAATTAAGCATCAGTTCACAGTGTGTCCTTAAGAAGCTGAGCCTGGGGGTAGGAATGAACTTGTGAGAGAAGCAATTGCTGGATTAACACCATCACCAAACAACCCCAAAACCTGGGCAAAGGTGCCAAAAATCATACACACTGAAAGCTCAGGGAGTGCTGCATATCCATGTTTGGCTTTCCAAAGCCTGCTGTCACCCACTAAATCCAGTGTCCAACATTATCACAGGAATAATGACACTATCAGCTTCCAGAGTCCCATCCCCAAAGGTAACTGGGGACAGTAGCAAGGCAGATCCCAGGGCAGTTGTGACACACATTTTAAATGGCCTTCTAATATGGGTTTACAGCATAAACCACCACCCCTCCTGCCAGCCCAGCCATACCTATAGCACCTTCAACCTGGATAATTCCCTGCTTATCCAAACCAGAAATTCCAGGGACAGCTCTACACCAGCACCTCATCAGCACATCAGCTTGGGAAGCAGCAGGAGGGGGCAAAGGGAGGTAGAGGTGCAAAAACCTGGTGGGCAGAAAATTACTGGGATGGAACTGCCTTCTCCTCCTGTTTGTTTTTTATTTTTGCCAGAGAAAACCCCACCTGGCAAGTCCAAGTATGCCAGAAACCGTGAGCAACACGACAAACCCAAGCTGCAGACAGACCTGGGGGAACTTCCAAAGCAGGAGGAAAAAAAAAACTGGCAAATCCTGCACCATAATTGCAATTTTTGACTTGGTGTCCTGGGGTGGGGTGATTATGAAAGGTGAGTTTTTATATCTGACTGATTGTGATTCCTTCTTCATTAGCAGCATTCCGTGGCATGTTTGAGATCGTCTCATGGTCTGATAAACACATCTTGATTTTATTGACTTATCTTTAATGCTTTCAGTATGTATCTAAGGGAACAAAATGTCCTTTAAACACTTAAATTGAGGGCTTTAATGTGCTTGAAAAAAATGAAATAAAAATTTTACTAAGGACAGCACAGTAAAACACCTTGAGACAATTACTCTTAATGAAATACAAAGATTACCAATAGCTACTGACATCTTCCATTACAAAAGCCATTATAAATCCTCTGTCTCATGGAGAAACTTTCCCCACTTTTTCAAGATTTTAACCAGACCATAATTGCAAACCTGATTTTTATTTTATTGCGTTCAAAGCTGATTGCGCTTTTTGATGGACTTCATCATGCTCCAAAAATAGCATAAATGCTTTCCAAGATGTGGGTTTAAGAAAGTTATTGGGACTGGCAACTTCTTTTTCAAATTATCATTCATGGATCTATTTTCAACACCCTCTTTCTCAGCCCATTAAGTGTATTTCTGCAGCCTTCATCCGCAAGCCACAGTAAAAGGTTCTGTCTGACCCTGCTCCAGAGAAGTGATACTCTCCTGCTTCCAGTTAGCAGCAAAACCACAAACGTGGTTTTGATTTCTTATTTAAGTTTCTGGAAAGGCAGAAATGTGGTCTTTTCAATATACTGTAATTGCTGCTCTTTTATTTTTATTTTTTTTTTCTTCATCTTCTTCCTCACACACAATTATTCCAGTCAATACTCCCTGTATTTTTGTGTGTTTGGGCTTTCATGTTTCTTGATGCAGAGTGTCCTTTGGGGATCCAGTTCCTGCATTTTCATTTTTTATATTAAAAATAAACAGGGAATAAGAAGATAACTCTCTTGGACCTGGTGAGAACCTGCAGAGATTTATGCTCTAAGCATAAATCATCTGTCTGTAACTATGAGATGACACCTAAAAGTTACAAAATCTAAGACAAGCCATCAATTCATTTTCTTGGCCCCACAACAGAAAGCAAAATTCTAACTGGGCTTTGCTTAGAAACCTGGCAGAAGCTGAGATCCAGAGACAGAAGATGATGGATTTAACAACCAAAAAAAATAATCTGGAAGTCAAAAGAAGATTTGACTGTTTTACTAGTCAGTCCAACACTTAAAAACCCTGAACATGAATACAAAATCAAGGATGTGAAGTGATGAGAGCCAGCCCTGTCCTTCCATCACCTTCTTTCAGCATTAAGTTCACCAAGTAAACTCGGAATTGCTAAAGAAAGATAATGCTCAAATCCAAGCAACCAGGACAGGTGGTACAGAATAAGGATGCAAAAAAGCCATTACAATACATAAGATTTTAATCTCTTATTTATGATTCTTCCATAAAGTTTATTATAAGTCATTATATACATCTCCAAGTATCTCATCACAAAATGACATTTACAATGTAACCATAGCAAAATAATTCTGCACAGAACAATTTGCAAAATATCACATCAAAGGTAATGTGGGAGTACAACATAATTGTAGCAATTTCACCATATTAATACTATACTGCTCATACTTTGGGCCCCCAAGCAAAATAACTTTACAGACAGAATAGGTAGGCAAAAATACTTATCTCTGTTTATATCCTTTTATCTCAGATCTGCACGGAGCAGAGTGTGAAATATATAAAGTACAATCAACATGACTAATAGGTCACACTACTTCTTCCAGTGAAATCCAGGGATTTTTGGCACAGAATTACGTAAGTGGTCCAAATCCTTCTGTACCTCTAAAAATCAACTCATCATTTAAAAAAGTCTGAATACAGATACCTCCAAAAGCACCACTGGGGGGAAAGAAAAAAATTATTCCTGAAATGTCTCTTATTCCTATTCCGTCCTAACAAATCCTTCAGCGCCATGAGAGAGACTGAAAGCAGCCCTGAAAATAATTTATTTAATGACGGGATGAAAAAAGAGAGTGAGGGGAAGATAAAAATAGCTCCGGACCAAATTTGCACGAAGCATAACATGAAAGTTTTCTCGGAGACTGGCGGAGCTGTCGGAGTTGGGCTGTTGCAGGGACATTCATCTAACCAAATATGAGGCCCTATGGGAACTCTGAGGAGATTAAAAAGAAATAATGAAGGCATAATTGTGGGTTAGCTGGGAATAGTTCTTTCTCCTCCTCAGCATATGGAGAAGTGTGTCAGTCAGATGGTGCACACTGGAAGGTATAATACCTAAGGGGTTTGAGCGGCTGGTGCTTCTTTATCTCTTTGTTTTGCTTTCAAATTTCTTTTTTCATCTGTTATTTTAAGAGATACTAGGGCTTGAGGTATTCTCTGTGGGTTTGTCTTGTGTCTATTTTTTTTTTTTTTTTTTTCCCTTCCTCAGGGTGGGAAATTGGAGAACCACACTCATTTATGCATTGAAAATTACTTCCTGTCCTTGCAGGTGGAGCATACCTGCTCAAACAGATCAGAATTATAAAGCTGAGTATCTAAAACAATTTTTTAAAGGAATTTTTAGAAGGATTTTTTAAAACAACAAACCAAACACTGTAGACCAGCACTTTTGATAGCCTTCCTTCATTTGCTTTAACATCTATTAGTTCTATGGGCTCTGCTGCATAAATTGCTCCTACTTTATTTAAACTCTTTCAAATCTCTTGTTTTCCAGCTGAAAAAAACAGCTCCATCAGAGAAGCTGGATGGAGAGAATAAACTGATTTTAATGGCATCAAAACCGAACCTCAATATTCATCCAGCAGCGCCGGCAGCAGTTTGTCTTCAAACGAGCTCAGATTACAATACTGAATTTATGCACCCAGTTATAGGTGTGTACCAGGTGAAAATTAGTATTATCAGTCTGGCTTTCATAAAATGCAGATTAAATTTTGGCCTACACCTGATATGTTAAGCTCAGCCCAGATAAAAACCTCCTGAACACGAACACTGGTGCCTACATATCACCTTTTTCACTCCCAGCACAGCGAAACGCCCCTGTCTGTGAAACCCTCAGCTAATGCAAAAGACAGGTTTAGGTCCCAGTGCAAATGCAGAAACATAAAGCAGAGTGACACATCTTAAGGCAAATTGGTTTGGAGCTACTTTGTGTCCCCTTCTGTTCCTCTCCTTTCTCCACAGGGATCGAAGCCGGTTGCTCCTGCTCTAAGGAGACAGGGAACCTCCTACACCTCCTCACGTCAGCCAGCATCTCATCCCACCCGTGCTGCTGGAATCCAGCATCTCCTCAGCCTCAGGGACAATAATCTGCATTTTGGAACCAGTTTTTAGCCCTCTCACTGCACAAATTATCAAAAATTACTCGCTCAGTTTCCCTGTGTAGTGCCTTGAGAATGTGGCTGTTATTAAGGAATACAAACGTTAAGAGCAGAGCCGACTCACCAAATTTTCTAGATTTAAAAAGACCAAGCAAACAACCCACCCTTCAACCTGGAATATGTAAAGTGTAAGTGATCTCGTGATATTTCAGAAAGAAATTGTAGGATGTGCCTCAAATGAGGCCAAATGCAATGTAAAAACAGGTCACTATCTCCAGGTTGACTTCTCCAGACCCCAGGCACGAAGAGAAATAATTCACCAGCACATCACCACCTTGCTGCCACTCAGATAAAGGTTGAGAGAAAGGAAGATCACTTGGAAAAAAATCAAACAATGTAAAGAAAAGCTTTAGACTGAGAATATGTGAATTTTGAAGTAAGTTCCAAGTATGAGTACACAAGAAAGAGCTTGGAGAAAGAAGCTCAGGGACTGAGCTATGGATTGAGGTGGTGGATGGGACATGGATTAAGAGGGATTCTGGGACTGAGTCATTGGCAGACTCATAACTGGCTCCCTTTGTGGGCACAGCCGTGGAGTGAGGCTACAGAGCACATGAATTTTACCCAGTTTGGAAGGATGGGGATTCATCTTGCCCAGGGCTGGGAGGCTGATGTTTGACCCCATTTTCATGTTGAACAGGCATTTAGCCCAAATCATAACCCCGGCTGTCGTTAGCAGAGCTTCCAAAAATATATTTGAGCCCACTTATGAAAATCAAGCAGAGCAACAAAATTATTAATAATTGCTAGGAAAAAAAAAGGCAGGAAGTAGTGGAGATTAAAAGAAGATGATGTATTAGACTGGAAAGAGAGAGTCTCCAGAAATTATCCTCATTTTTTTTTAAGTTGAAATGGGTGAAAGTATTTTACAAAAGTTGTTTTTAATGAGACATTTTCTCTACATCATATCAGGACAGAACTGTGAACTTTTTTTAATGGAATTACTTGACAAACTGATCAGTGCCATATCACTGCCTCCAGACACAGTTCTTTTAATGATGTCCAAACTACTTAACTATTAAAATGAAATTGTGAGCCAGCACAGTAGGAAGTAGATTGAGCAAGCTGAAGATCAAAGAAGATACCATCACAGTGGCCTTTGTGTGCTCACTGTAGGTTTGCTCTGACTGAAGGGTAAAGTAGTGGTGAATTGAATTAGATTGGGTTGGTTCTGTACCAGAGCACTAAAGGCAACATAAAAGAAGGGTCAAATAAAATAGCACAAGCCTACCTTACCCTGGGCAAGATTAAAACTGGGTCTGTAATGCCACAAGCCATTTTATCACTTCATGTAAACAGTGTTGGTGTGCTGGGAACACAAACCTCAGCAATTTATTTATTTATTGGATTGTTCTGTACGTTATTTACACACACTTTACTCACAGGTAAATGAAATCACAGAATAATTTGGGTGGGAAGGGACCTTAAAGCTCATCCAGTCCCACCCCCTGCCATGGGCAGGGACACCTTCCACCATCCCAGGTAGCTCCAAGCCCCATCCAGCCTGGCCTTGGGCACTTCCAGGGATGGGGTTTAACATCTATCATGAGATTTTTCTTAAAGGAAATTCAGGTAAAGAAAAAGATGCTACAAGATTCCCTCATTTCCAAATGAAATTTGGAAAGAAACACACAAAGCAGGCACAGAGCTATAAAGTTTTCCCAGACACACTGAAAAGGAACTCTAAAGGATAATGTTCTTCTCTCTGCTCCTCTTCCCTCCTGACCTTCACAGCACAGATTCTTTTTGGTACAAAATAAAGATAAATCAATGAATTAAGAAACAAACTCTTTTGGAAACATCAGAGATGCCTTGAGCACTGCCCTTCCTTGAAGGGCTTGACTCACTTGACACTGGCAGTAAGATTAAACAATATGGAATACACAGCATCTCTACACATCCTTAATCTTGGGGAAGTCAAGCACAAAATGGAATCCAATGGGTAACAACACAAGAAACCCTCAAAAGTTCATTAAAAAGTCCTGGATTTAAGGATTTTGTATTTGCACCTCCTAAAACAATACCAAACCCACTTATTTCTTGTTCCAGGTTTTTGCTCTTTGACTTACTTTAAACTTGCACTATTAGGACTATTTTCAGCTGCCTTTAGACTCTTGTTTTTAACAACCCCATGCTGAAACAGTGAGAAGACTGCAGGAAAGACCATCAACATTTCAAGACAAAAGTGATTTATTATTTACCTTTGCACTTTATTCCACAGCCACTCCTTCTCCAGGAGCAGTACGGACACGCAAGCACGCAGAGCTCGTGCTGCAATCTTAAAATTTATTTAAATGAAACGTAAATAAATTTTAAATATTAGCAAGAAGCTACAGGTGCTCGGGGAGAAGTTATTTGTGTTTTATGGGATTCATTTTCTGCACAGTATGTGGAGAGAATTAGCTGCAAAAGTTTCTGTTATTACCCAGAGAAGTTGCCTGTTTAATTCTCATTGTGTTGTTCAGAAGATTTACCTCTCTGGGCTGTTTTAATATTTAAAATATCAGAGTTTGAGTTTGAGCAGGAGAACAGGGAAGGGAGGAGGGTTTTGGGCTGATTTGGGTGTTTTAGATGTACCCAGGGGGTGTTCCAGGGATTTTGAGGGTCTGTCCATCTGTGCCAGGATCCCACCTTGCAGATGGTGAGCCTTGGCAGGTCCTTTCAGCCTAAATACATTCTTACTCTGAGTATTTGTGCTAAATTCCACGGAAAATCCTCATTCTGAATTAAATAAGACTGAAACAATCCTCTGACACTATCCCTCCATTAAAACTCAAACCACTGCCACAAAGAACTTGCCACAAGAGGAGGCAAATTTAAATAAGACATAATAGGTAAAGAGAAATTACTGATACAGGAACTATTAATTTTCCTTAAAAGGAGGAAACAGCAAATTAGTCCCTGCAATAGAACAGCCACAGAACAAAACCTGCCCATGAGCTCTCTCCTTGTGTGACTTTCTCAAATTTTTTTGTCTCGGGTGCTTAATTTTGGCATTTTGCTTCTCTAAAGCTGAGGAGAACGGCTCGTTTTGGAGCCCTGATGAATCACTGGGTTAGATCTCCAATAACAACTGTGATCTGAGATAATACAACTCATGCATCAAGGAATCCTTGGATCTTCAGTGAAGGAACAGAGCCCCAAGGCACACACAATTTCACTAAAGTTTCTGTGTTCTCAGCCACTTCATAATTACACACGGAGAATTTTAATTTGCATTTTTGCAGAAGTTAAAAAAAAAAAAAAAAAAAAAAGAAGAAGCACATCACACCACACTTTTTTCTCCCCCACAAACGTTGTAAACTTTGTCGCATCATGAATTAAAATTGTTCCATTAACAAGGATTAATTGAACACCAGTTTGCTTGGCCAAGTGGGTTACGTTCTGAGCTTCAGTATCACAAGAAGAAATCAAGGAGCAGATTTGGGTGTGATCCTCCAAAGTAGAAAACTCTGCAACTTTGAACTGAGAGGACTGAAACTTGACTAGCATTGGATTTCACCTGTTAAAAATCCAGCAGTTCCAATTTCAGGAACATTTCCACCCTCCTCTGAAGTTTATTATCTCTCTTTCCCCTAACTCTATAATGTCATATACACTCTACATATCTTCTTTTAAAGTTTAAATCTTACTTTTCCACATAATTCTTGATCCAGAATTCTTGGATTTTGTGGCAATATAAGAAGGAAAAGAAATAGAAAATATGCTGGGTTTAGACTAACTTTTCCTTTTTGTGTTCGTATATCAATGAACAGTGACATTTCTCTGGTTTAAATTAGTTTTGGTGGCCTTGTCACAAAATCCAGATCTTTCTTGTAGCACAAGATGGAGAAACAAGGATGAAACAAAATCCAAGATTAAACTGGGAAAAAAGGCAGTTTTCCACTCCCTAACCTGATCCCATCATGCAGGTGATGGTTTTTTTGATGAGATGGGCACTTTTGTAAATTGCAGAGTATTAAAAACACAATCACAGTTCAAGACATCTTAGTAGGCATCACGACAACATAAGTAAAACATTAATTATGCTGATAATAAGATTTTAACTACTATTAGAAGCCTGGTAATTTGCCAATGGTAAAAAGTACTCAGGAGGTACCTCAGTCTACATGGGGAAAGTGAACTGAAAAAAACCTCAAACCTTGTTCAATTTTAATTTATGCTCACTGGACTTGTGACACGAGGTGTATTTTCACTTTAACCTCCTTCAGCATAAGCACCTCAGCAAAGTGTTCTCACTAGACATGAAATATTTCTCCTTCCCAAGTCTTTCATTGTGTTTATTAACACCCCAAACCAAAGCCCGAAGATAACATTTGCCAAAACCCTTAATTTCATAAAAGCAGAACCATGTTTCCACTCCAGACTACACCAGGTTAAAGGAGATCTTAATGCTCCCATTTTCTGATCTTAATTTCAGAAATAAAATCTTTTGCAGGACAATACACCTTGAATTTCCTTCGCTACAACAGTTTTTAGTTCACAGGTATCTTCCAAGAGTGAAAGGCTTCAGTCTGGAAGTACTCAGACAACCTTAAAAACCCTTCTGTATGAAGATGAGGTGAAGAGCAATGTGCAAAACCAAGGGAGAAGAGTTTTCCTTGTGGGCATTTTCAAAAGATCCTCCATTTATATTAAAAAAAAAAACAAACCAAGCCAACAAATCAAAGCACAACATTTGAAGTAAAACAGCGTTCTCGAGAAATAAACCAGATCATAAAAATTAAGAGAGCCCTTCTTTCTTTCTCTCCTTTTTCTGAGTAAAGCCAAATTCCCTGCATTTATCCAAAGCCACCCCTTAGCACAAGACTTACCAAGGACACCAGGACCTTGCAGAGGAGCCACCTGCCTGTGGTAGTGGCAGGTCTGGAGAGCAGCAAGGACACCACAGACCCCGGGAAGTGACTTTGCAGAAAGGCTCCCTGAACCTGGATGTTCAATTAGCAAAAGCACCTGAAGGAACAGCGTTAATGGCTTGCATTAAATAAAGCAAAGAGTGGCTAAAGGCTCCTTTGCCTTCTGAGACTGCTCAATCTCTCTCTTAAGGAGAAAAACCTGGAAAAACTTTTTCCCACCTGTATGTCAGCTTTAATTTCTGTCTCCAAAATTCCCTGCATGGCTGAAATACCTTAATCATCTTCACCTGATAGCATTTTCCTCCATCCCCAGCAGCTGAGGGAAAGCACAACAACCTGGTTTTTACCCACCTCCCCTTCCTAAACTTCAGGGCAGGAGTTTTGTGCTCTTGCTTCCTGAAAAGTGCTGTGTGGGATGTTGCTCAGCATCTTCTGGAATTTGAGAGTGCAGCTCCCTAAGTCAGGGTTTTAATCCTCCACCCTCTCGGTCTGGCACACAAACTGCACGTGGTCCCATCTTATTGTTTCAAGGATAAAGATTGTTCCAAGCATCTGACACTACATTTAAATTATTCATCCCCAGGTATTATTTATTCATCAGTTTGAGTTATCTTGCTTTGCTGGTGTACCTGGTTTTTATTGCTCATGGGGAAAAAAAACCAAAAACACAACAACATATAATGTTCTTTGTTTTAATTGAGATTTTGTGACTTTTTCAAGCAGCTGAATGGGTGGCACTGACAACACCCTGTGCTGGGTGCTGCTAAGCTTTGAGTAAGTGTCATTTCTGAGTATTGGAAGGTGCTGCCAAGTCCTGCACTTGATTTTCAGTGACCTGGCCAAGCTCTGAATTTCTGGGGGGCAATAGGGAACTCTGGGAGACTCTTCTGAGGGCCACAGATTACATTTGGTGTTGCATGTGAGAGTTTTGATCTCTGATGGGAGTGATACTTGGGAATGTGAGGGATGTCTCACCCAAACTGCCACCAGAGTACCAGTAATTAAAAACCTTCAGCGTGGAAGTGCAGCATGGAGCAGCCTCACCCCCCGTCTGTAACTGTATAAAGCAAATACTGAATATCTTTTATCTCTTCAGACCATATTTTCTTCCTCTAGGCACCACCAGCCAGCAAAACCTGGGCTGACAGAGCCATAAAGTTGCGTTTGGGAGAGCACAAAGCTGGGAGAGACAAAACTTCACGAGTTTTGAGTCTCATGCTCTGGAATAGAAGTGTATTTTTGGGCCCACAGCTCTCTTGTTACAGTTTCTCTACTCTGTGATTGCACACCTCTTCTGGTATTTACAATGGTGACTCCCCCAGCCATGAATGGAAATATTTCTGACCAGAACTGCCATAAGCTGAAAATGGCAATCACGTTTGTTTGTGTTTGTGAAGTGGAAGCACAAAGGACAATCCCAAAATTTCTTCAAAGCACAAAAGCATTGACATTTTCATGATGAACATAGAATCATTTAGGTTGGAAAAGTCCTCTAAGACCTTCAAATCCAACCCCCAGCCCTGCCAAGGCCACCACTAATCCATTTTTCCAAGTGCCACATCCACACGGCTTTTAAGCCCCTCCTGGAATGGGGACTCCACCACTTCCCTGGCCATCTCTTTTGTGTCTGACAACCCTTTCAGTGAAGAATTTTTTCCTAATATCTGATCTAAACCTCCCTAAAACACTTCTAGGAGTGCAGAGTTAAAATTGAGACTTTCCTATTTATGGAGGTAACATAAGGTCTGACGCCTTCCTGCAGTGAAACCCCCAATACTCCAAAACATATTTGAGAGGAAAGTTAAACTACAACAGAAATGATCCCACTTCCCAATTTTGCAGACACCACACTAACAAAGCTCCTGCTTGCCACGGTGGTTTTTGCACCATATGACTTCACAGCAACGTTTTCAACATCAAAAAAAAAAGGTCTGCAAGGCTTAACTCACCAGTTCAGACATTTCTCTCGCAGTTAAAAGTTGGCTTGTGATGAAGGCTTCAGTCTGGGAACAATCTTTACCCACTTGAAGGGGGAAAAATCCCAACATCTTATTCCTAGGCACTGTTGTTATGGTGGTATAAATTGCATTTTATCAGTTTCAGCTGGTTTTTTCCCTGGCCTGTACATAAAAATCTGTTTTTAAGCTGAAGTCCTTCAAGGTTTACCAACCAAATTTTGCTATCAGTTACACATGCAGCCCTATTAATGCTAATGAGCTGCTTGAATTCAAGCAAGGGTAGAATTTGATCTTTCCCCCATTATGTTGTAGGCTGTCTAGGTATTTGTCTGCTTTAACTTAAAATCTATTTAGCAATTTCTCCTCTGTAATGAGGAAGTCTTGCAAAACCCTTTCACAAAATGCCAAGGGTGCAACACCACCAGGTCAGAACCGCATCTCCTCTCTGCCAATGACCACTGCTGGGTGTTTCCTAGAGAGAACCCAAAGCCTTGAAATGAGCTATTACAGAATAGTTTGCCCAGAGAAAAATAGTCTTGACCTGCCTCTCTCCTGGCTTGTGCTCTGAACCATGAGTTTCCCACTCTTTACGGACTTTTTAAACCCAGGTTCCTATAATCAGGTCTGTGAATGACAGTCCAATTTTGCAGCTACAGAGGGGTCTGTGCAGTGTGTGCACAACAGCTTCCATTAATACCCAATTACTCGATGTATTTACAAGCCATTTACTTTGTTAAGATTGCAATTCATTCTGCAGTGGCTCCAAAGCAAAGCTTCCTCTTCGGATCAGCTCACATTACAACCCTGGCCACAGGTTTTTAATAATTTCTAATTTAAGAAAAATTAACACTTAATTACAATGAGTTTGAACTCGAGAAGGACTGCAGCAATTAGACCCTTTCTCTTTTCCCTTTCTGCCTGTCTCTGCCCTTCTCTCACCCACAGGCTGCCAAAAGAACATCAAAACTAAAAAACCCAGTGTTTTGATTTAAAGAGCTGTGGCCAGTTTTAACTTTGTACCCTGACACTTGTAATGATGCAGCATTTGTTTGTCTGACCACTTCTTTCCAGGCCTTTCCTTATGCAGATCTGTGTACTCAGATGAGAGAGGAAAAAGGTAAATAGAAAGAATTACCTGTGTAAATTTATAATCGGTAGAATTGTATATGAATTTCTGTAATTGTATATAAATGTATTTATTATTTCTGGTACCTGCCAGCCTCAGTGCACAAGCTGGACAGTGTATAAAGAATGCAGAAGGAAAATGCATCATCCCTATCACAGATTCTGGTGGGTTGTGAAGTTACCTAACCCCAACTATTCCCAGGAAGCTGTGATTTCTGTGTCCCTGATTTTCTGGATAGCAAGGACGAGCTCTCTCCCGGCAGCAGCTCAATCCAGGGATGTGTGCTCCAACCAGGGTGCCAGGATCCGTGTGTGTTACCTGGAGCCCTGGGGGAGCTGGTCTTGGCTGACATTCCCGTGCTGGGGCTCCTGATCTATTAGCACAGCAATCACTCTCCCCACCAGGGGGTGGTGGCAATGAACCACCATTCCTAAAGCACTCCGATATTTCACAGGTAGCAAATGAACCAAATTAGGGACAGCAACTTCAAAGCATCAGGTTTGAAGAGAGCGTGAGACGCCGGCACTCAGCTCTGGGGTGAGCCATGTGGTGATGTATCAGAGAATCATGGAATATCTTGAGCTGGAAGGGACCCACAGGGGTCATAGGAGTCCAACTCCTGGCCCTGCACAGGACAAGCCCAAGAATCCCACCCAGTGCCTGAGATCCTTTTCCAAAAGCTTCTTGAGCTTGGCTGAAGAGCTCCTGCTCAGATCCAAGGGAAGACATGACAAGGTTGTGTGATTTCAGCCTGTGGCATAAAGCAGAAGCAGAAAATGCAAAATCTTCTTGAAATACTTAAGGAGTAGTTGACTTTCCAACCTTCATGTTTTCAACGCAAGACTGGGTTTAATAAACTGGATCAGTGGTACACAAGTGGTTCCAGGACAAGCAGGATTTGTGGAGCACGGTTTCCTCCTCTCTCCAGCATGGATTCCTCACTCTGTCACAGCTGAACAGAGGATGCAGCAGCTTTTTCCTCACTAATTCAAGTCTGTCCCATTCACCCAACCGCCCACTTTCATTACGTTTGGAGGGAATTATTAGCGTTATGATCCTTATTCTCAGTGGCTAAAATTGCCCAACAATTGTGTGCAAACACAGACACATTCTACAGTTACATACTTCTGGTTTCCTTAGGAATGGCTTTGCAAATCCTGGATGCATGGAGATCTTTAAGTCTTCTGCAATAGGGTGAAGAGTGGTGAAAAACAGAGGAAAATTGTACCACAGGCATTAAGTGATGGATGAACACCCCACCATGCTGAAAACAATCAAAAGAAATTAAAGAGATGGGTTAGAAGAACACTGAAGCTGGATGGGCTGGTGGGAATTGAAGCGCTCTGGAAATAGGGTGAAAAAAACCAGATAAATGTTTAAACAGCCTTTGAATCCACAGGTAGTGCAGGCCAGGGTAAAAGGGAAAAAAAAGTATTAAAGTCACTCAATTCAAAAAGTGATGGGAAGAACTTCATTTGTGTAAGAGATTTCAGCTGGGAAAGACAAAGAGCACAAATACGAAACTGCTGCACAAAACTTGGCTGATTTGGGCATTTCACACAAATATGGAAACAGAATTGATAGCTTAAAATTTTAAAAGAATAAGTAGGGAGAATTTAAAGAAAACACCCCAAAGTGAGTAGGAATTCCACCTCAATGGAGAATCGCAGATTTAATTAATCCTCCACAAAACAATTAGAAATTATCACCTGAATGAAGCTACTCTGAACAGTGATTTAGAAGGAATGGGCCAGCCCTGAAATGAGGGACCTGTTGTGTATCAAAAATACTGCAGAGGAAGAAATCTGAGAATATGAGGTTTAAGAAGCTCAAATTCTACCAGAAAAACAGCAAAATAGACCTGCCGTGGGTGCTATACCGTGGATGTAAAAAACGGGCTGCCCTGGCTAATCCTACAAAATTTGGGAAAGCATTTTGGATAAAGAGGACAAACCAGCATTTTCCTTTTAAAAGAATTCTTCACCGGCCACTTCCAAATGGGAAAGTGGTGCAAAGGAAAGCTAAATTGGGTCAGAGAGCTGACACTTCATCCAGCTGCCTGCTCCTGCCATCCAAGCAAGATTCTCTCTTCCTGGAGCAACAGAAAGCAAATTTTAACACCTCGAGAGTTCAAAAGCTGTGTTAGAGATTGAGCTTTGAGAAGATATGACAATAAAATGAAATCATCCATAAAGGGTAGCTATGGGTGCCAATTCTTTAGAGCTCTCTGGTCAAACCTGCATAATTTATGCATCTTGAGGATACTAAACCTGAGCTTCTACATGCCAAAAACAAAGAAGGAAACTTGGCTTCAGTCTATGAGCATAAACACTGCCATGTCTTCATTTCTTGGAAATTAACTTTATAAGCGCTCCAACAAAAGGAGTTTGTCAAACAGGCCCCACAGTAACTTTATTTTTCAGTTTACAAATATGCGAGAGGTGAACTCAACCCAAATCTGAGAAAATCCTTGATGAGGGCAAGAGAACTCTCCTGAGCCTCTGGGAAAAGCAAATGAAGGAAAGTTCAGTTAGATTCTGTACATATCTCTGTGTATATATACATGTCATAGACGTAAACACAGACTAAAAGAATTTATTCAATGCCTGGTAAGAGAAGCTTGAGCTTCACTGTATTTCACTATAAAAGTTTAAAAAAACTTCCTGGTTGCCATTTCCCCAGAGCAAACAGGGAAATGCCTCCTGTACATCATTCAGGTGGTGGACAGGGATTTCCTGGTGGTGCTCAGAGGCTGAGAACCTGGATTAGGATTTATGATCGAGTCCAGCCATTCCCCAGCACTGCCCCGTGTCCCCAAGTGCCACATCCACCTGGCTTTGAAATCCCTCCAGAAACAGGGACTCCACCACTGCCCTGAGCAGCTGTGCCAGGGCTGGACATGAGAAAATAGTGGCAAAAGAGTAAAAATCTGTCAGAGGTGAATGTGGACACCCTGGCCAGTATTGATCCCAAGCTCCTGTGTCTCCGTGCTGCTGGGAATTGTCTGTCCGTGGAAACGCCCAACTTTAACAGCAGAAGTTATCACACCATCAGATGCTCCTCACATTTATATTCATTTTAGCAAATCCAGGATTGGCCACAGACTCCTTACATATTTTATGATTTACCAGAATCAGCTTTAGTCTAAGAGACCTAATTCTTCCATTACACGCATCACGCATCCTTCTGGCAGCATAATTTACATCTCAAACCGGAATAATTTTGCATACTTCCCATTTTAGCATTCTGACAACTTAAAAATAAAAAAAAAATCAAAACCACACTAATTCTATGGAATAAATTATAACCAACCTTGGAAAAAAGTCCAGGAAGTTATTAATGCTCTTTTTATGCATGTCTGTAGAGTTTTGGTGTCTCTCCCCTCTCAGCTTTATGTGGTGATACATTAACAAAAGTGTCACAGAGCATATGAAATTCGAACCAGCATCTTGAGGTTTACAGGAACATTTAACACATGGCATGGAATTCAGTGTTTTCCCAAGGGAATCGTGCAACCTTTGTTTACTCTTGGACTTTCTTCCCCAGAGCAGCTCCTAATCTTTCTGTACTCAAAGAACGTGGCTTTTACTGTTTGGTTCATTCCCTGGACTGACACACTCAGTGCTGGAATAACCTAAAAAGCTTTAGGAGTTTAAAAAAAAAAGGCACTGTTAAACAGTGAAAACCTGTGCTCCTGATTTTCTGTCCTTCTGACATCCCCAAAAGAGGGTCTTTATTTAAAATGAGCTCTGAACACATAAATACTGCTGGTTCTCTAAACCTTCAGTGAGGTCTTGTTTATTCCTCGTTAATACTGTCTGAGATGAGCACACTGGAAGCACTTAACCAACAACAGCAACAACCTTCTGGTATATTTATGCAGAAACAAACCTCTCAGCTTGTCAATATACACAAGACAGCAAATTTTCAACATTCTTGAAGGTGTTGGGGTTTGAATCATTTTAAAATAAATTCCACTTCTCCCAGGAAAAAAAAAAATTATCTTTATTATTAAACTTCTTGTGTGTTTTGTTATCATTTAAATAGTAATTATTTATATATAAACCAGGTAGAAATTAAGCAGATATTAAAAACAAAATCATCCTATACCTTTTCTCTAGTAAGATACAGCCAGTGAATATACAGAGGGTGGGCAAAATAAATCAAACTAGAACTGTATTTAATAGCAGAATTCAAATTCATGCTGGTGTGCTACTTGGTCATATCCAGCAGCAGAAAATTCCTGGAAAGATTCCCTGTTATTTAGGCACAGGAATGAGGAGAGACTCAGATTTTAGTGGGGTCTAGACAGAGCCGAGTGCCCTTCAGTCCTGCCAGAGCTATCCTTTCCAACAAAATAGGGACTGTTCAGCCTGGAGAAGGGAAGAGGAGGGTCTGGGGAGACCTCAGAGTCTCTTCCAGGGCATAAAGGGGCTCCAGGAGAGCTGGAGAGGGATTTGAGACAAGGGATGGAGGGACAGGACACAGAGAATGGCTTCCCACTGCCAGAGGGCAGGGATGGATGGGATATTGGGAAGGAATTCCTGGCTGGGAGGGTGGGCAGGCCCTGGCACAGGGTGCCCAGAGAAGCTGTGGCTGCCCCTGGATCCCTGGCAGTGCCCAAGGCCAGGCAGGACAGGGCTTGGAGCAGCCTGGGATAGTGGGAGGTGTCCCTGCCCATGGCAGGGGTGGAATGGGATGGATTTTAAGGCCCCTTCCAACCCAAACTATTCCAGGGTTCTATGTTCTCTCTACCCTTGTGCTTGTGTAGAGAAAAGGGCTCCAAAAGAGCAGGAAAGGAACCTCCTGACAGGGTGATTCCCGTATCTCCCACATCCCTGCAATGCCATTTGCATCCAGCTCAAACCCAAGGATGCCCTGCATGAAATAAGTTCTGCACCTGGGCTGCCCTTTGTGCTGGGCAGGAGAAGGCAGGAGAGAGCCCTTTCCCACAGGCTCCTCCACCCTCTGGAAGCACAGGCTCTCACAGAGCCTGCATGTGTGAAGGAAAGGGAAAAAAAGCCTTTCTCAATGCTAGGATTTCCTCCTGATGTAAATTTTCCCCACTGTGCCCGAGTGCAAGAGAAAGTATTTGCTGCACATCCTTCGGGTGTGAGGTCATTGAAATCCCCCAAAATTCCCCAGAGAGGCTTTGGGAAAAAACTCTGTGACTTTTGGAAGGTGCAACATAACCTCTCTATCAGTGCTGTGCTGCTTTGTGGGGTGCAGGGGACGAGGAATAAAGTTTTCCACCCCCTAATGCAGAGCCCATAGGAAGATCCCTCTAACTGTGCCCACACAATGCATCCTGCCTTTTCTAATCCTTTTATTCCCGCTACAGCCAGCTCTGAAATTTCCTCAACGGCTGCAAACTTTTTAGGGTTTTATAATGGTAATCAGTGATTTTAGAGGAAATAAATCTCTCCCGGAGCCCATAGCTCCGGATAAAGCATCCCCAGGAATAAGTCAGGGAGAGCGTCGGCAGTGGAGAGTGCTACATTTCATGTGCTGCCACAGAAATGCTTTCTGGCTGAGGTCTAATATTAATCTATTTTGTCCCTGACATCCAGTAAAACTACAGTGTAGCAAATGCTTTTAAAACATACATATTCAATAGCAGAGGCAATAAAGTATTCGGGACTGTTGGTATGAAGAAGGTTCACACGCACACAAATATCTTTGAAACTCCAGTTAATCAAGGTGTCAAAGTAACTAAAGCAGTTTTACAGATTTTATTGAAAATAAATCACTTTATTATATACTGAAATATATATTATTGTTTCCCCGTAGAGTTTTACTGTCTGCTCGCCTGCATTTCTTTCTTTAAATAGAGTATCTCCTGCCCTCTTTAGTCCGGTTTTTATAACTACATTGAGCAGGGAATTCAGCGGCAAAGCCCATCTTTAGCCTGCCTTCTCCTCCTGCCCTATGCAAATAGCCCATTATTAGCCATTTTCTGGCAGAAGTAGCTGAGAGGAAACCGAGGAGGAAATGATATAATGGCTCCAGAGCCCCACGTTTCCTCCCTGCCCAGCTGGTTGTGGGATGACCTTACGGTTAACTGGGAAGCTGGAGGTGGCACTGAACCTCAAAAGATTTACACCTTTGTCTCCTCATTGCTCAGAGCGGAGCTTCCATGCAGGGATGGGTAAAAACTGCACAGAACTCAGCCTGGGGAAGGTTCAAATGAGTGAAAGGAAATATTTGATGCGATCTAATGGACATCCTAATGGATATTTATAGACTTCCCAGGGAAACTTTTCGCTGGAGGTTTTTTAACTCCCATTATGGAGGAACTGCTTTCTTTCTAAAGATGAGATCTGACTCAGATCAATTGTTGTTAGACAATGCAGTCCTTTAAAATTCAGTGTTACATGAAGCTCCTATTAAGTCATCCATTGGCTAATTATTTTTCCCAGCCACAGTGCACATCTTCCAACAGCTTATTGCCATAAAATAATCACATTTCTATAAAGTTATCGCATCTACACCAAAAGCTCCTCCATCATTTTTCTTTTCAACATTTCTCCCTAAAGTTAAAAGATGTCTAATACAGTCCCTGTATACAAAATAAATGCTTTCAGCATTTTGGACTGCTTTCTAAACTGATAAATTTCACCCTGATAAATGCAAATTCAGCAGCACTTCTTTTAAGATTACATTTATTTTTTCACCCCAAAACCGGTTTGAAGTGGAAGCGCGGTATCTAAAATGGATTTAGAATATTAAAAAATTGCATCTGTACTCAGGAATTTTATATATCTACGTATATTTATACATTTCTTATTCTACATCAACAAAATTCAATTTACATTTGCTGCTCAAGAGAGTGCTGAGGACTCTCCCAGGTCTCTCCATCTCTCCTGGTTCCTCAGCAGGACAAAAGGGGGACCCAGGTGGTGGAAGAGGGCCAACCTGCAGCATGTGCACTCAGGTGCTGAATTCAGACTCACTGGAGCTTTTATTCACCCCTGGGCACTTCTAGGGTGTATTTTATGTTTTAACACTGATCTTTACAGTTTTTCATCCATGCAGACCCCAGTAACTTTAAATATAAAGCTCAAACTCTGTGGTTTCTGTAGCAAAGGATTTTACCCTCATGTCTTAACCTTTAAGCTGTGGCCATGGCAAAAAAATACCAGTTTTCCAAATAAGTGTTTCATTGGGATTGTTATTCACCATCAGGAAGTTCCCAGGCAATTTTGATCACAGGGGAAAATAAAAAAGTACACGTTCTTAAGTAACCTGTACGTGGTTTCTTTCCAGCTGATCAGCCCTGATAGCACATCAAATTCAAAGGCTGGTGTCCAGCTATTAAAGGAGAATTTAATAGCAACAATGTGAGTGTGCCTTCCACACTTTAAAAACTGCCTGTAATCAAAATCTAATTAGTATTCTATTTTCCTAGTGGGAAAACTGAGAGAAATGCACACAGACAGACATGGTGTTAGATATTAAGCCAAAAGATGTCTCCAGAAACCAGCCATTCATCTCTTGCCTTTTTTTTCCCCTCTTCCTTTATCACCAACATCTTGTCTCTTGAAATATAGACATCACTAAATCAAAAACACTTACCTTTTCACATCATTATAGAATTGCTCAGATTAAATAAGAGCTCTGTACAGCTCCTCAAATCTCAGCTATGTTTTCAAACCACCAGGGAGGGCTAGTTCTTCCTGCTCACACAATTATCAAATTGTTGCTAATCTGAGCGTTCCCTGTATCAATCTCATTATTATTAAGTAGTTGGAATCACCTATGGATCTCATTAACATCACTTGGAAAAAGGTCACAAGGTGACAGCTGCAATTTACTTTAAAATTATCACTGAAATAACCTTTTTGTTGTTAGACTATTTAGGTTGTTTCTGTGTATTTCTCACGTTAAAAAGCAGAACTTTAACGACCTTACAGCTCTACTCGATTTTGTTTGCTTGTTGTGGGATTTTATTCTCTGTTTGCTTTGGAAGTAACAGGGACACGATCACCCACCCTTTGTTTTCCTGGTGGAACTCCTGAGGTTACTGGGTGGCTCACACTGTAAAAGAAAGCGAGGTCAAATCACTAAAGATGAAGTCCTTTTGAAAAGTTAATTAGTCACTGAAAATGCATGAGCATTAAGGAAAAAAAAAAAGAAAGAAAGAAATGGCAGTTTTAGCAGGACTTTCTCTTAGCAACTGCTCAGTTTTCATCATTTCATCTTTTAAAGGTGTCTGTCAGTTTTCCAGCCATAAAAATAGTCTTAAAGAGAAAAAAAGAAACAATTTTTCAATCTGAATAAAAAGCATGAAAAGTGCCTTCCTCAGGCTTTCAAGAAAAAAAAAAAAAAAAAAGACTGCCAGAACTTGTTTATAAATTACAAGTAAACACAAAAGAGAACAATCCTTGCTGGCCGTCTCCCACTCACTTTTAAGTGGATCACTCTGCAAAATATTCTGCTGTTGGGTTGATATTTTTAGAGGGAAACATTTTTGCTCAGTAATGTGGAAATAAAATAACTGCAATCACTTCCTTCCTCTGAGAAAATGACACATAACATTTTATATTTAAAATTCAATTGAGAAAGAGACTGTATTTTTTACCCAAAGCCTTGGAGCTGTGCATTCTATTTTTATTTTTTTTTCTGGTCTGTGCAGACTTCTGCTGCATTTTGGATCTGAACTCAATAGAAAATGCTGCAAAAAGCAGCAGCTACAAGTAGTGGCAGAGACTTATCAAAAAAATATGCAAGGGCAGGACAGAAGAGATGAACAAAACAACACCCACAAGTTCAGAATATGATTGCTCTGGATGACTGTAAACTCCCAGAGATTTTCATTCCTGCCTTTCATTAATTCCTCTTACTCCTGAAATAGTATCAAGTGTGATTTCTTTTTAAAACAGCCTATAAGATCACCCATTTTTTAGGCACAAAGCTGCTGTGCAAATCAGTCATAAAAACACCAAAACGATCCCCACCAACGTGTGCAGTTGTTGCCATTTATAATGGTATTTAAGGAGCATTTTGCACCTCTTCCCCTGTTATTAAGAAGGGGAGGGTGCACATTTTTCAGCAGATATTGCAATCTCTGCTCTCTCACCTCAAGTATTACCTCAGTGTCTACACCCTGTAATGAGTCAACACCTTCTTGCCACAAACAAATGCATGAAACAGCTCTGACCAAAATACAAACCCCACCAATAATTACATGAAACAATGGATTTGTCTGTTTCAGAAGTAAATTCACCCAAAATGTGAAATGTCTCTGTCCAGACACAAACATCTCATTAGCAAACCCTTTGTATCTCCCTCTATTTACACTTGCTCACACAACTCCACGTAACAGCTCCTAAATGTAGGTCTTGTAATACAAACAGCCATAAAAACACAACACACACAGGCTATATATGTATGGATATTAATGTTTGCAATAGAAATCATATCCCTCTCTCTTCCAAAGGTGTCCTTTGTAGCTTTCTTGCCTTTTAAACTCAGCTATTCTTGAGCACAGTTTGTCTTTGAAATATGTCAGGATAATGCATTATTGAAGTACTGTACTGAGACTGTACATAAAATCAGTCACGTTCAACAAATTTCCATTTTACTTACGGTTTTTCTTTCATAATTATTCCTCACTTCTATCACAGCCCCATCCTCAGGAGCTCTCTGGTTACGCCACTAAGATTTACCACATGCTACAGGTTATGTCTCCAGGGGACCTACCATCAAGAGAAACTGAAGGTAAAGGAAGAAAGCAAAATAAAATACTTTTTCTGTCATTCCTGTGAATAATAAATGAACCAGGTTGCAAAATTAAGCACCAGACAGATGAGCTGGATTGGAAAAAAACTTTCTTAATTGACCAGATGCATCAGAATGGTTTATTTCTCAATGTACGGACTTTGAAAGCTGTGGGGAACGGCAAAACAAGGATTTAAAACCTGTCTTAAAACTTCTGGCATAAATTGGCAACACTTGGTTCAAGAAAGGGTTAAATCTAACAAGCAGAAAAAAAGAAATTAACTAAAGTAAGGCCCTTGTGATACAATGACACTTGCTCTATGCTCTTACAGAGAAAAACACGATGATAAAACACCACAAAGAGGAGTGTTATGAATTTTATTAATGACTAGAAGACAGTGTGCAAAACATCAAAGGTCTGTGGAAAAGATTAATGACCCCGTGTGAGACTGTTTAATTACCTCCAGCTAATTAGATTCTTGACCAAATTTTTAATATCTGCATTCCTTCTAAAGCCTAATTGAGATTCCACATTATTTATCAATCTTTCAAAAAGCCCTTAGTGTGCTGCTTTTTTTTAGGGTGTTTTTTTTTTTTTTCCCTTTGCACTTTGACTCCATTTATGGTCAATTATTAAATAAATAGCAAAGTAACCGTTCTCTCCAAACTGTGTATGTGGAACACTTTCTGCCTGTTTATTTTGACTGGGAGCCTATCGCTGGCATCTTTTATACATAATGAAGCACTCGGAGAAATAAACTGACCGGCTTCACTGTAAACAGCGGCGATAATATTTTTGTTATCTGGGCTGTGCTCAGGAACTCCTCATGTGGTTTCTGTAAATCAGCCTTTGGTGCTGTCAGTTAATCCTGACTCCCACGTACCTTGGGCCGGGCCCAGACCGGCGCGAGCGTTATCGCGCAAAGAGGAGAAGCTCGTCCTCGCTGCTGGATTATTTTCCCCCCCGTTCATGGAGGAATACTCCAGTCCTATAAACCACTGGTAAATGACTTGCTTTTCATAAGGAGATTCGTGTCAGAAGGCAAGGGACACCTGCAATAATTATTTCTTTTTTAAACCCCTCTGGATCTCCCGTTACCCCCAGTTAGAGCGACCGCTGTCTGCATCACACACGAAGGCTGACCTTGGTTGAAGGTTTTCCTTGGCTTCCTTGACTTTGCTTTAAGGTTTTCCACACAACTTTTACCAATTCATTTTGGAGTGTAGGAAATGGGAGAAAGTCAGGCATTTCAAGGTCTGTGATGGAGAACATATTTTTTGCGTGACTTTGGATAATAAAACTCTTCCCAGTTACATGGAAGCAGAGAATCTCTGCCCTCTTCCTTGCTTTAGCTATAAACCCAAGTCTTTGATTTGAAACCATTTGCTTTGAAAATCTTTTTGTACATTTTATTATAAATTAGAAAAACAAAGTGTGCACATGCAAAGTTGTATCTTTATATTGCATGTATAAAACAAAACACTTTGGGAGAATTTCTTTGCCATTTCATGTAGAATTTTTTTCAAATTATCCACCAGAGTTTAGCTCATTAAATCATACCACATATACAGAAATATAGGGGATAGATTAGAAGAAATATATATATTCTCTATTACATTTTACATGTTTTGTTATTCGTATAAAACATTGCTGGCTGGCACAACTATTAAAGTATCGAGGATTTTTTCCTCTGATGTAGACATGAGTGTCTGTATGTACAGACACTGAAAAAATTCTACCACATTTTAATGTGTGCAACTCTAATAAATGTAGAGGGAACAGGACTCGGAGGGAGGGATCACATTTTTCATTATCACGTTTGCATCAAGCCCCATCCAATGGGACACAAACATCCAGGCATTATCACAAAAACACATCATTTAATAATATAAAAAAGTGTATTTCAAAATGGCAAAGAATGCAAATCAATACAAAAGGATAACGAAGCAGGCGTGGAAGAGACATGCAATACATCAATTTATTGGGAGCGACGAAGTATCTCGTTACACACTAAATCACTCACAAGAATTCTCCACGAATAAACTTATTTGGGATGCAGTAGTCAAAGCTACTTGATCTCTCTGATGCAGTAAAAAGCTTAAAGTGCCTAAAATCTGTGTATCCAGGTATTTATTGTGTGCTCCAATTGGTAGAGAACTGCTTCAAACCCATTAAATGCTTTATCCTTATAGATACAGGTATTAATAATATAATTTGTTTCGTATCAATGCACCATAAATTAGGATCATGCTTTTATGTTCGTTACTGGGTAAGGAAAGGATTAGGGAAAAAAAAATGACCCCACAGAGCACCCACTTTTTGCAAAACTGAGGCATTTTTGCAAATTTTTACCCTTATTTCTTTCACCAGGCTAAGCAGGGTCAGTGTGTCTCTCTCCTAGACTGCACCCACCTGTCTGAGGGATTCTCTCTGTGCCTTTTACATCTGATCCACAGCTGCAGCCCCAAATGTGTGACAGGTGACGGATGCTCCTGTGTTTTGGGAGGACCGTAATGGATATTGGTACTGAAGCAACTGATCTGGACAGACAAGGTGGTGATGGGATTAATTCAAATGCAATTGAGGCCCAGTTTAATCAAATGCTGCACGGCTGCTTTAAACCAAGCATTTGATCTGGGTTTAGAACTGTCATCAACCCAGGGAGACCCTCTTTTAGTCTGGGCTGGCTTCCCCTGAGCTGCTCCCCAACCAGGCATCCTCCAGCTCCAGAGATTTCTCTTCTCCCCCCTGCCACAACACAGGCTGCTCCAGGGAAGTTTCACACAAATCACAGCACACTGACAAACTGAGCAATCCTGTATGGAATCATGGAATCACAGAACCATTAGGGTTGGGAAAACCCTCTAAGACCATCAAGTCCAACAGTTAACACAGCACAGCCAAACCCACCACCACCCCTTGTCCCTAAGCTTCACCTCTCCACATTTTTTGACATTCAGATCTCCACTTACTCCATTTCCAACTGTATGTGTGCTGCTGGTGGTGCAAAAATCATTTCAAAACAAACAAACAAATGAACAAACAAAAATCCACCCCCACAAAGCAAACGGCAAACCAAAAGCTCAGTTCAACTTGACCCAGTACAGAAAACATCTCTGCTGAGGAAAAAAAACCTGGGGATTTGTGCAGCATCCAAAAAAGGTAGTGAGAGGCTAAGGGGAGGGCATGAGGCAGCAGGAGCATTCACTTACTTTAAAAGAGAATTTATTAGTCCAGTCTTGCCCCTGTGGCCTTTGAGAGAGTCAATAATGAGCTTGCCTCCTCGTGCCTCACCCAGCTCTTCCACCTAGGAAAGGCAGGCGGACACCTCCACTGCTGCTCCATAATCTGCATCCCCATGGGAGGGACACTCACCCCACAGGATGACACGAAGGCCAGAGCAGAATTTCTGCATTTTCTGCTAATATTCATTCTCAGTATTCTTGTCAGAGTTTCTTCATTCCATCTCGTACTGGGTATTTAAAGTAACAGAACAATGAAAGCTGAGTAATTATACTGAAAGAACAGAGTAAGACAAATTTTGTTGTTTGGATTTTTGTTTTGCTGAATTTTAAATAATCTGTTTTGTCCTAACCTGCTGAATTAGTGTTTGCCTTTATGCCAGTATGGTCTTGTAGATCTGGAACTCTTGCATAATTTCACATCTTTCTACACCGAGCCTGCCCAAAACCAAGATCACTTCTAACTTAAAGTGCTCCTAAAAATTTGAAGTGCTCTATTAATTTTAAATTGCTCTACATCATGTCTGCTTAGAATCCCAACTGCTTTCTCACGCAAAAAATATTAAACTATAAAACACACATCTGCAACATAACAGCTACCCAGCTTTTTTTTTATTATTTTAAAGATCAGCTTTCTCTCTTTTTGCTTTATCTTGGAAAGAAAAAATGCTCTCGGAGAAAAATAATAGAACAACTCATCACACGTTTTATTGCGAGCCTCCGTCTATTGAAAACCTTTTAGGTTTGTCACAGGACTAAATATATTTTATGTCTACCAATTGGTAGCACATAGTCCAGCCCATTAACCCGCTGACCTCAATAAATTATGATTTCCTGGCAGGAGCAGTATCCCTGGAAGATTGACACATCCCCAAACGTGCTCCGAGGGTTAACGATACTCCCCAGGATTTTTACAAGACGGCTCCTGATCCGAGACTTCTGTCTCAGGCAGCTCTTTCGAAAATGTTCTCAAAGCCTTTGGTGTTTTTAGAACCCTGACTTTATCTTCAGCAAGGGGAAGAAATGGCATCGTTTCCAGCTGAGCCCATCACGTTATCTGTGGAACAACAAAGCCCTGGTGCTCCACCAGCACAGCTTCCCCGCAGGGCACCTTCGCCAGCCAAGCCTCGGCCCCCGCTGCGAGGTCACAGAGATGTCCCTCTGCTTCCCTTTGCTCACATCAGTTTTCCATGGAGCAATCCTCTCACCTGACCCTTGGGGGTCTGTGCAATCCAGTCCTGGCTGTCTCCCACCACCTCTGTCTTCTCTTTGATGTTTATAAATGGATGTTGTTAAAAGGAACTTGTTGAGTGAAAGACAAAGGAACTCTATTTACTGGGAAGTTAAGGCTGACTCAGTATAAAACTGTACTTAACTCAGGGTAGTGGCAGGCGTTGGTGGCCAGGCTAATTTTTAGGACAGATTTTTAAGCTGAAGGCCTCTCATTTCCTGTACTTGCACAGCAACTCCAGCACTAACAAGTGGATTCACTGTCAAAGTCATTTTCTTTGTGCCACTGTATCTGAAGTAGCTTATATTAATCTATCAAAAGGTCACTGCTCCTTTAGTGAGTGACCATAAATATACACAAATACAAAAACCATGCTCTGAGCATGCCACAGATCAAGCTCCTCCAGATCCATATAGATTTGCTACTTTGCCATGAAGATGTAAAACCAGCTGAGTGATGGGATGAAGCAATAACCCTTCCCAGCCATGGTGCTTTATCTTGGGAGTAGCCTGGGACGTGCTGGTTATTTACACACAGTCCATCACAAGAAGCTGCTCCTGGGATATTTTCCAAGTAACAGGTTCACACAAACTTTCTTGACTTTAAATTCAATTCAACTGAATTGAATTAAATTTAAATTCACACAAACTGTCTTGACTGGATCTCTATGTGCACTCTTCAGAGCATCTCTGCTACTGGAGCAGCTGTTCTCATGCTGGGGACATGAATTTTTGTTGGGAGGGGCAGCTCATCTGTCACCCGAGATTAGAAGGTACATTCCCAGCTAACCAAGGAGCCGCCTGCCTGCCTTGACCAAATTCCAGTTTCTTTTCTGGAATAATCCCAACTGCATCCACATGAACCTCTGCAGGAGAGCAGGATCAGTTAGTGACACAAACAAGGCTCCTACCTGGAATGGAATGTAGTATCTCATAAAAAGGAGAGGGACTGGAAGAGCTTTAAGGTCCCTTCCAGCCCAAACCATTCTGGGATTCTGTGATGATTCTATGAAATAGGAATTAGACCAGAAACACTGCAACAAATCAACAGCAACAAAACTGGAGGGTAATCTCAGCTCTCCCTCTGGGAATTACATCTGCCCTGACTGAGGAGGAGTCCCACAGCCATCCCTGCTGCCCACAATGGTGGAGCTCCCTCCTGCAGCCCTGAACTGCCTTTCTGCAGGACAATGACTGCTCCTGCCTGGAAGTGTGACTGAAGCATCCTGTGTCACTTTTACCTGTAACTTACAACCATGTTGATTATTTCTTCTTCCTTACCTCTCAAGGGAGTTATGGGGAAGTTATATTTTGGGAATATTATGGGAAAGCAGTGGGACATACCCGTGAATCCACCTTAGCTGTAAAACCTCCATCACTACTGGAGTTTTTCCACTCTGAAGCTCTGTATCAGGAAACACTGCACTCACATTTCCCCTTTACCTGACTGCAAGATACTTAAAATAAAGCAGCTACAGCTGCCATAAAAACCCATCCATCTCTATCCCATCCCCTGGGTCAGCCTTCTGCCACTTGAATCTTCTCAGAGTCCAAGTTTCCTGGAGAAGCCTTTGGTTCAATAAAATATTTGCTGGATGCAAAACCTGTGGTTATATTGGGTTTTGTTAAGCAGTTTCCTAATAAAGGGCAATGCATGTTGAGCCTTCATAGTAACTCAGATGTGACACAAATAATACAGCAGATAATTACAGTGCCCTTTCGCTCACCTCAAATTTAAACAAAGGTTAAGCTGCCCTTTAGAAAAGTAAATATTTTCTCTAGTCAAATAAGTGTAGACACCTTTAGAAACAAGGATATATTGCCAAACTAAACTGAATGGAAAATGGTTACAATAGAATAATTTCAAAATATAAAGGATGCAGAGCTGCTCAGCAGAAGCAGCAGCCAGACATCCTGGCATCATGGACGGCCCCTTACCTTACAAAATTCCCAGGCTGGTCTCCATATATTTTCCAAAAACTGTTGCTTGAAATTTCTGTCTGGTCACAGCAGATAGGAGAGAGAAATATTAAAAATAAGAAAGTGCATAATCTCCTCATCCCCTTAAGTCTAGTAAACAATTTATATCAAATTTCATACAACAGAACGAATCCACGGACCTTTAAGTAATTAAGAAACAGACACTGAAGCTTAAAAAATAAACTTCAGGGTAAATCTCCCATAGTGGCCAGGAAATGGCTCGTAGGTTTTATTTAGCTCTCGTAGTCCAAGGTTTAGCTGTGAGGGAGATAAGAGCCAGGTGTGTTTTGCACATCTAATTTGTTTAGTCTGAAGCTCTTTCAAACAGCACTTTTCAACTCCGAGTCTGCACCCGACTTCTAAAATCTTGGTCTGGGATGAATTGGTGTCAGATATAGTCAGGGGCCCCAAATCAGAAGGATCACCTTTGGAGGAAGGAAATTGTCAACTATTTCTGGTGTGCCTGGTTTTGGGGGCTGGAGGGTGGTCAGGCATCCTTCTGTCAGCTGCATGAAGATGGAATCATAGACCCATTAAGGTTGGAAAAAACCTCCAGGACCATCAAGTCCAACCTTTGTTTGGTCATCATCACTTGCACTAAACCAAAAATCCCCCCTCTACTCGTGTTTTGGACATTTTCGGAGATGGTGACCCCAGCAGATGCTCCAGATGACCACCAAAAAATCAGCGTTGTCCAATGAATCCTCTCATACTAAAGGCAAAACCACCCGGAAGGTCCCTTCCAAGGATTTAGGCCCAAATCACCTCTCTGCTGAACAGCCCAGTGAGAAGCTGATAAATGCCCAAACATGTCTGATTTTCTACTTTGAGGTGAGCAAGTCATGAGTCCCCTCTGGATGGGGGAGGCAGCTGAGTGTGTGTGGGAAGCTGAGAGGAGATTCATCCTCCAGGGATGTACGGGATGAGGCTCCACGGCTGCAGATCAGCTTCACATTAGCAGAGCTAGGTAGAGGCTCTGTAAAGCTGACAGAGATTTTAAAAACTTTGGTTCTTAATATTTTGACCTTCAACCACCTCTGGCAATAAAGGAATTGCAAGATGTTTGAAAGAATCATTTTATCCCTGACAAAAAAAGAGTTCATTTGTGACAGTAACATTCACAATGCTGCAGAAGAGGGCAAACCAGAAGAAAACATGTAAAATATCCATCATGACCACTTCAGTGTTGACTAACCTGACTTCCAGGCTCTGCCTGAGTCTCCCAATCCTATTGGGTGTAAATCACATCCAACTTCAACCGTACGTGCATTTTGACGAGCATTAATCGTGCCCTTCTCTGTTTGATCCACTATAAAAAAATAGTCAATGAATTTACACCCTGTTACTTATTCATGAACAAGTTGTGCCCCTGAATTTTAACATGTTATGCCTTAAACCATCAGCTGTATATCTGCTTTATGTGATGCTCCTACATAAGCTGGCAGTCCATCAATTTCGTGTCCATACATTTCTTTGAAAGCTATATTATAATTAGAGCTTAGGTTAATACTATTCTGTAACCATAAAACAGACGTAAAATAATTATAACTCATTTAGTGAAATTAGAAAAAGAGCAATTATTAGACTCCCATTGTGAGGCTTTGCTGTGAGGGACAGACAATCTATCTGCAAGATGTACTTTAAGAACACCATTTTGAAAGAAATAAAGTAGATAAATTACTGTTTTGTTTGGGTTTCAGAAAACTTAGGCCCATAAATACAAGTTCAACTGTTACAGCGGGAAACCCCGTGTCTGTCCCCTCAGGGCCCCTCTCCCAGGGCTCCATGGCAGGGGGAGGAGACCCCAATATCTCACCCATTTTATTTTAATAAAAGGAAGTGAAAACAACTGGATAAACATAACAAGAACAGTTTTAAAATAATACAAGCAACCCTCCTGAGCCTTTAAATGTCCAAACAGATTCTGTGGAACATCTTAGGGCTGACAGAAGGGAGACAGAACTCTCCAGGCATGCTTTGTGGGGAAACTGAGGCAGGAGAGGGTTTAATTTCTTCCCTCCCTCTTTTCATCCCCCCCCTCAGCATTGGAGAGGAGTTGTAGGGAAATGGAATTGTATAGGGAAGCCATGGGGTGAAAAATGGATTAGGAATAAACTGGGGATAAGGTAAACTTAGGAAAGGGTTCATATTGGGTATAGGGTAAAAGGGGGAAGTAGGTTGTGGGTAGGGAAATTGCTGGGATGGATATTGTTTATAATTTTGTGCATAACAGCTGCCTTTGACTGGAATACCTCCAGGCCCAGTAACATTCCCTGCTTGTAAACCCTTCTTTCCTTGCACTATATCAAATTGTACAACCTCCCCATCTCCTACACTTCGCAGGTAATTTTTAGGGTTATTCCTTTCAATAGGAATAGCAGTTCTATGGACAAATAAACCTTCCCCTGTATCATCTCGTGTTATAAATCCATAGCTGTTTTTGACATTGTACCATTTCACAGTTCCTGTGACTTTCATTGCTGTAACTTCTCCTATCACATGCTTGCGTGTTCGTCGTGGCTGCCGGTCCCACGTGGCTGCTGGTCCCACGTGGTGGCTGCTGGTCCCAGGTGGTGGCTGCTGGTCCCACGTGGCTGCTGGTCCCACGTGGTGGCTGCTGGTCCCACGTGGTGGCTGCTGGTCCCACGTGGCTGCTGGTCCCACATGGCTGCTGGTCCCACGTGGCTGCTGGTCCCACGTGGTGGCTGCCGGTCCCACGTGGCTGCTGGTCCCACGTGGTGGCTGCCGGTCCCACGTGGTGGCTGCCGGTCCCACGTGGCTGCTGGTCCCAGGTGGCTGCTGGTCCCAGGTGGCTGCTGGTCCCACGTGGTGGCTGCCGGTCCCACGTGGCTGCTGATCCCACGTGGTGGCTGCCGGTCCCACGTGGCTGCTGGTCCCACATGGTGGCTGCCGGTCCCACGTGGTGGCTGCTGGTCCCACGTGGCTGCTGGTCCCAGGTGGCTGCTGGTCCCACGTGGTGGCTGCTGGTCCCACATGGTGGCTGCTGGTCCCACGTGGTGGCTGCTGGTCCCACGTGGTGGCTGCTGGTCCCACGTGGCCGCCGCCTCGCCGACTCCGACGTCTCGGCCGGGCCCCCGCGTTGCGGCTGCTCCGCGCCCTGCGAGCGGTGCTGCTCCGGCGTCTGTCTGGGCTCTGCTCTGTTTACTCGCTGCTGCTGTGGGCAAAGCTGCCCCTGCTCCTTGAGGGGAGCGCTCGCTGCAGGCCCGGCAGGAAAAGAGCCCAGGAAAAGCCGCGCCCTTTGCAGGAGAAGCGCTGGGAGCAGAGGGGAGAGCGGGAAAAGGCAGCGAGAGCAGCTGGGCGGGCGGGGCGGCATCAGCGCTGATCCCTCCGCGGGCAGGAGCGCATCACAAATAGTCCCTCCGGCGGATCACTCAGCGTGTGCATGCCCATCACCGCTGATTCCTCCGCGGGCAGGACCGCAGCACCGCGGGTGCCTCCGGTGGATCCCTGTGTTATAAATGGTATTGTGGTGTTGGCTTTTCGCATGTTACATCATTGTTATGAATGTGAGGTCAAGAAATTCAGCCCAATTAAATTTAATAAAGAAATAGGTTTTATTCCGCGGCCGAAAGATCGGTCACACAGAAAGCCATGATGGAGAAAAGCAGCCCCGAGCCCGGGGTCGGAGCTGGGTGAACACGTACAGATCTGACCTCTATCGCATCGACCTCCCAAGTCAACAAACATAAAGGGTGTGTGCAAGGGAAGTGAAAGTCCTACTGCAAGAAGAGAGATTATTTAGACGAAGCTTTCCTGACAATGCCTCTCAGGATGTTGGGAAGTTTGACTTGTTAAGATTTGCAAGGCATTAAATACTGAAGGGATGTGGACAAAGGCCTATAAACTTCCAACTAAACATGAGGATGTGCACGGCTGGAGCAGGAGGGAGTGGGATCACCGATGCTGACGTGAGCCTCAGCACACCGGGAGTGCAGCATTTCACAGAACCCCAGAATGGTCTGGGTTGGAAAACAACTTAAAGCCCATCTCCTTCCTGCCATGGGCAGGGACACCTTCCTCCAGACCAGGCTTCTCCAAGCCCCATCCAACCCGGCCTTGGACAGTGCCAGGGATTTCTGACAACTTTAATTAGGTTTTTATATATCAGAATCTCTCAGTCTCCAAGCTCCTGCTATGCTGAGATATCCATTTATATGGGAAGAAATCACTTTTTGCTGGGAACACCCCTCCCAGGCTGAAATAGAGCTTAGGGCTCTACTGAGCCAACAATTTGCCCGCTTTCACCTTCTCTGATAGAAGATTAAGACAGCAACATTTCTGATGAATCAGCAACCAAAATGATGCCTTTTCCTGACAGACTCTTGTCCAGCTACTGCTCACACAGAGGAAAAATCCTGAATATTGTTATTTCCAAGCCTTGGAGGACAGAACCTTCTTCGGACAAGAGGGATTTTTCCCCTCACCTCCAAATGCAGGACTTTTGCATGCCTGAACTGTGACTTAGATCTTTGGTCCTATGGATTTTTCTTTTTAAGCTGCAAGTCTGTTGTGAAGCTATGATATATCAGAGTATCCCGTTGTCATTTCATGAAGATATGGGGGGTGGAGTGTTCAACTCATAAGCAAAAGCACCTGTGCTGAGATAGGCAGATGCTGATGCAGCTGTAATTTCATGAGAAGTTTGGACAGGGAGAGATGGAGCAGATGAGGACTTTTGCTCCAAATGGAAAACGAGAAAACCTCAGTCCCTAGAGATGCTCCCAGAGACAGTCCTAACGATGAAGATGAGGAAGACCCTTTGCTCCCAGGGAAGGAGAAGGGCCTCTGGTTTTTGTTTCTGAACGGCTCAACCTTAAAATTGTACCCCAAAAAACTCGAAAGCAGTTGCGGGGAAGCCAGTTGCTATCTGTGACCTTGAAAAGCTGCAAGTTGGGGGAAGGGACTCACACGCAGGCAGAGAGACTCCTCTTCCTAAATGGACTGAACAATATTTGGAAGTGGGCGGCTGGCTCGTTGTGATAATGTTTTCATAGCATGAGCAAGAAGAGACTTCTCTTTCTAAATGGACTGAACAAGGTTATATGGCAGTGGTAAACAGACTGAACATCTCAAGGGTTGTCTTTTTCCATTGTCAGTGGGAGAAGGGAGGAAGGTGGGGGGAGGAGGAGAGTTCTGAAGGTGGTATAATTTTTTTTCCCTTCTTTTAGGTCTGTTAATAAACTTCTTTATATTCTTTCAAGTTTGGTGCCTGCTTTGCTTTTCTCCTAATTCTTATCTCACAGAAGATAAACAGTAATGAGTATTTTGGGCCAAACCACTACCCTGCCCCATCTCTGGAACTGTCCAAGGCCAGGTTGGACAGGTTTTGGAACAACAAAGGCAGGGGAGGCAACTGGATGATCTTTAATTTCCCTCCCAACCAAATAATTCCAGGATTCTGTTATTGATCAACCTATGCCATTTGTAAGGAAGTTTGACTCTGTCCACCTCGAAAGAGCTCTATAAAAGCCAAATGTTCCCTCAAGAATTCCCACGAGAGGAAAAGAAGGATCTGAAAAGAAATCCTGCTCATGGTACTCAGAGCCCAACCCAAAAACCAGAGCGAGATCCAATCACAGGGAAATCCATGGGTTCATGAAAATGTGTAAAACACATTGTGGTAGCAGAGCTAAACACGACAGAGCACAGAAAGGCTCCTGCTACCTGCTAACAGTAAAAACCATCATGGATTAAACACCAAACAGCTTTAAGGTGCCTGTAATTTATTCAAAGCAACTCTAGACTGATATTTCTCTTTCCTTTTGGGGTCAACGCATTTATGATTCATATTTTCAGTCTTATCTCTGCAGTCGAGAGAGACAGAAGGAAGCCTCTACTATCAGGCTGATTTCAAAAGCTGGAGGTAAAAACATCAAATGTCACACAATATGGCAAAAATACATCCAACTCTATGAAATTCTTTGTTTCTTTAACATGATTTCTCTGGAATGCTTTTGAGCTTTCAAAGAATCCTATCAATTCCTCCCTGCTTAATTTATAGCAACGTTAGAAATCAATCAATTAAAATGGAGCTTTTTTTTATAATATTAAAAAAAAAAGGGGGAAGCACATACAAAACACTTTTTTTTCAGGCATGCGTTATTCCATGATTTCTGTGTCCAAGTAAAACCTTGTTTATTGGTTTGTGTTGTAACATAATTTCTTGTTAAATGAACCCTTGGAAACAGAAGTGTGGTGAGAGAAATTCTACACTCCCAACATTTGTAAAAGTGGAGAGGGTTGTGCTGGGCTTCCTGCTTAAATAGTGGGAATGTGCTGCTGGAACTGCTGGAATGGGGGAACAACCCCGCTTCATCACTAATTTTACTTTCCAAGTGACTGGAAAATTCTCCAAAGCTTCCTGTTAAACAACACAAAAGACAAGTTCAGAGACCTGGTACCTCTGACAGTTGTGAAAGACAGGAAAAAAAATGAATGACATTCTCCAGAGGATATTTTTCTGTCACTTAAGCAGTTTACATATTTCTCTATTTTTACCGTATTTTTCTTCTTCTGATCACCAGGGATCGTATGTGAGTTTAGGGTCATTAGGGCTCTGTCTAGTGCCAGACAGATTCTGCTACAGTCAGATTTTTATGATGACAGCATGAAATTTTTGGAATGCACTGGTGAGTTGTGGGACTATTGTTAGACTGTCATTAAAAAGAAAAAAAATAAATATAGCTTTGCTTTCTTGTACTACAAGCAAGTCTTTGGCTTTAAATTTTGCAAAATACAGACGATTTCTTAGAAGAGATGAAAAAAGTAGCGAGTAAATTTAATAATTTGTATTCAAAATTATATTGAACTGATTATTCCATCCAGAGTGAGAGAATCTAAATTTTTTTTCAGGGTTAAGAGAACAATATTTGGGAAAACACAAAATAAACAAACAAAAAAAAAAAAAGCCAATGAAGAATTTAACATTTTTATTTAATTATTTCTTTCCTTCTGTCTCCTTCCCCTTTCTTTTCAGTGTTTCAATCTGTTCTCCCCCATCCTTGGGGAACACTGCTTGAACCTGCATTTGTGAGTTATAAGCTCTCTGTACTGTACATAGCAGTTGTTAAGGATCAACTGATTAACCATTTTATAGAAGATTTAGAGGACTCATTCCAATTTTTACAGCTCCATGTGGTTTTTAAATATTGTAATGTTTTCAACCAATATGTTTTCTGTCTCCCAGCTGTAAAACAATACCTATTGGCTTGGGGGGACGGAATTTATTTTTATACAATTTTGGTATAATACAATTTTTTTGCGCACTGCTAACAGCATCTTCTGGGAAAGAATAAAAAAAGCCTCAAGATGAAATATTGTTCTCCTCATTCCTTGCTCATTCACTTGGGCTACTCAAATATTATGGCCCAAACATTTGTTATCACCCTGAACAAATTAGGAAGGGACACATGATGGGATTCATGAATTCACCTGTTTTGTTGGCTTAGCAAACCCTTTAAATTCTTTCATATATTTAATGTCCTGTGCATTTCTTAATTTAGAAACAAGGGGCTAACATAAAACATGTCAAGCTCAAAAGATTTGCCTGTGTGAGCGCTTAAGACAGTTTTGTTGGATATGTGGGTTTGTATCAAGACTCTATGGACAAGGTATGGTTGAAATTCGTGCCCCTCTGCAGCTTTTAGTAACAGTATTTTCTTTTGGGGTTTTCTCTTTACTCAAAAAATTGCAAAACAAAAGGCAAGAATTGACCTAAAGAAAATGGTGAGTAAATTTAACACCAGAGTATTGCCTGGGTGATGCACTGGGTACCTTAACCTTTGTTTTCTAATGGCCCTAAAAGAAAAGTCCTTCCTCCAGGAAGTTCAGGTGTGTTTTTCCGTGCATCTGAATTTCTAAGGGTTGGCTTTGAGTCACAAATTTTAGATCTTTACTTCTTCTGTTGATGTCAGGGCAAATATTAAAGCCTTTATCTCATCATAGTCCTACCATGGCTTCAGCTGAACAAAGAATTTACAGAATTGCCTGTTTATCACCACCACCATCACTGATAATGCTGTAATATTGGGATCATATTATCACAATATAGCAGCTAATACAATAACAACATAATGATTGTAATTATAATTTCAGCTAATGTTATTTAGTGTAATATAACAATGCTCTAACAAGTATAATAACAAAAATAATACTTAAGGTCCTGAGCAGGAACCCAAACACGACACTCTGTGGGCTAATGTACAATGTACACTTAACTGTTGATCTCACAATAAAATCTAAATACTATCAAGGAGCACCAATTTACCTCACAGGAGCTAACCAGGCAGGACAAATTTAAATTGGTTTATCCTGCACTCTTTGTGAGTCAAGCTAAATTCATATTTGCCACAGAGCAGGGGTGTGGGCACACACTGCAGAGCCATCAGTGCCCAAGTAACGCACACTGGAGCTCTAAATTAGGAAGGTATTTCTACATGGCCTGATAGACCCTTCTCAATTAACTCTGGAGCATCCTCATTTGACTAAAAACACAAATAAAATTAAGACATGGTCAGAAACACGGTCACTAATTAAGACATGGTCAAACAATCGCTCGGGTCTGGGATTCTGTGAGATCTCACCCCTCTGACTGGATATTGCTCGGAGTTCTGAGCTATCAGCTGAATTCACCTCTTCCTCTGCTCCTGAGAAGAGAATCCCTAAGGAACGTTCCAAAACTGGGACATTCAGTGAACATGCAGGAGAGCCACATTCAGATCCAAACCAGAACCATGGCAGGTCTTCTGCAGTTTTTAGTGTCATTCCCTTTGCCTTACGTGCTCCATCTGGCACCCAGAAACTCATCCAGATGAAAACTTTAAAGCTGGTATTAAGCAATAATTTAACTCCTGACTAAAAGCCTTTGCACAAATAATCTCCAATAAAACCCACGAAGTTCTCCCTAGGAAAAGAATGGGAATTTTACATTTATTGTATTTGTAAGGGAAGAGCTTGGATCTGAAATGTGCTGGCACTTGCACTTCCATGCCTCTCATCTAGAGATTTTTCTTTCTCCTCTATGTTAAATAATGACATTTTCTTCCAAATACCATATTTCTCCAAGGCGAGTGGGAGGTTTCCTGCAGGTACCAATCCAGAGGGCACCACAGAGGAAAGAAAGAATATTAAATCACACAGAGCTGCAACTAAAAAGGGCAAGAGCATCTAAATATGATCGTTTATTAATAACTGTGAATCTTATAGGATCTGTGTAAACCCTTTCATGCCAGCATCTCTTCATTCTTCCTATGATACCCTGCAACCTCATATTCCCACAGAACTTCTCCCAGCACTCACCATGTTAAATTTCCCTTTACAGAAACACAGATTGCACAATCAATGCATTCTTGATTTTTTAGTTGAAACTGTAATGATATTTTACAGAGAAAAGCACCAAAATCTGCTTTCCTGTGAAAATTTTTTTCTTACGGTATTTTCTTTTTGCAGAAAATTTCTTTTGCATGTAATATCCCGAAGGGTTTATGGCACACCAGTTGTGACAGATGTGCTGTTCCTAACATAGTTCCACTGATAGGAATTCCACAATATTTTAATTATTTGACTGCTGCAGGTTTAAAAAAGTTAACACAGGACTCTTGACTGAAAGAACTTGAAAACTTCAACTCCAATTTTAGGCACAGTTTTCCTTGACTTTATCTGGAAGTCCTGGACCAGTCCATATCCTGCCTTACCTTTTAGCTGTTTCACATGGATCCCATCCCTTTTTATTGGACTCTTGATGCCCACTGATGTTTTATGCATAATGATGCTCAAGTTTAATTGAGCTGTGAGCTTCAGTTTAATTATGAGCCTTCACGATACCTTCAGCACTTTTTCTTCTCTGATTACTGTAACTGGTTCCCTCCAACCCCTTTAAAATCCTTAATCTATTAAACCACTTGTAGACAAGTCATTTTTAGGAGAAAGCCTAATTACTCCACTGCAATTATCTTAATGCATCCTTGGTATTTAGGGGAAAAAAATAATAACCTGAGTGAAATGCACTTTGTGGACTATTCCAAACATTCCCATTTAATGATCTGAGTCACACTGCATCTCTCTTGTGCTTAAAATGAATTTATGTAGAGAAAGTGACACTCTAAGTCCTCATCTCTTTGGTTAAATTTCTGATCATTAAATTTCCCGCAGATTTTAGAGATGTGACCCTCAGACTCAGTGGACAATTCTCTTCTTCCAGTGCATGAAATTGTCGTTCTTTCAGTTTTAGAGCCAAAAAAAAAAGGTAAAAATTAAGAAAAAAAAAAAACATTTACATGTGCCTTAAATGTATTTTCAAAAACCCAACCACGAACTTTTCAATAGGTCAGCTTTGCCAAAAATCTGAGGGGTTTTATGGAAATTAAAATTATCTGTTTGAAAAAGATAACATTTGTACTCGTATTTACAGCTTTTATAGAACCAGATTTTCTCAAAATAATGAGGTTTGATCCAGCCAGTTCTCTCAAGTATAAATTCTTTCTATGCTTTCTATATTTATAATTTTATATATCACATGTACAGCCCCTTTCTACTTATTTATAATTAGTACTCACATAAAATATGTTTCCTCACAGTTTTGAGCAGGATCCTGGGTGGTTTTTGCGTATCATTCACCATGAAATGCTAATTTGTGAGAAGTGTTTATACTTTTTAAGGCAATATTTAGTCAATTTTGAATACTTTATAAAAAAATTAACATTTCACAATAAACTTCTTACAAAAAAAAAAAAAAAAAAAAAAGAGAAGAGAAGAGAGAAAGAAAGAAAGGAAAAGAAAAGAAGAAAAGTAAAAGAAATAGAAAGCACTATCACCTGAGTCCTTTTGGATCCAAATCCTATGGGCTGTTCCTGACTGAGATTCCTGCTTAGCTGAAATATTTTAAAATTCTCCCTGAGAGTTTGAAAATTAGTCTCAAAAGTAGCCAACACATAATATTCAAAAACCCAAAGAAGAGATGTGTGACCTTTGAATCTTTTGGCGATTATAACTCCTTTTAAAATTTTTGTACATTTTATAGCTATGAATTAAACTGTATCTTGACTACAAATATAAACATATTAACTATATAACTAGGAATTGAAACCTAAAATAAAAAAGAATTCACACTAAGAAAACAAAACACAGCCTAAAAAACGTGTGTGAGAGAGGAGGGAGCTGTACATTGCTTTTGTTCAGTCAGAGCTGAGAACCAAATAAAATCTAAGCTCTCTGTATTTCAATGCCTTTATACTGTTTGTGTTAATAATGCTCTGTGATTTACATTGGCAAATGCATTGTGAGTGTGGAAAAATACAAATAAATTCATTTTAGAAATTAGGAGGGCAGGGTTCAGCATTAATGCTGACTTGTCTCTCTCCAGCTCCAATTTCCTCACTTCTCCTTGTACAAGCACAGCCTTAATGTGCACAAGTTGCATGCCTGGAATAGGACTTTATTTAGGATATTCCTTCCCTCTTCAGGATTCGCCACTTGTTCCCTAATTTACAGACTTGTTTTCTGCAACAGGGATCTTGATGGGTTTTTTTCCTCATTTCTTCACTTGATGACCATATAATTATCTGCCTGTTTGGTTAAATTCCTGAACGTGGGATCAAATAAATTTCTTGCATATGAATGAGCATATCAAGTACAAGGAACATATCAATTCCAAATCAGTGATTTGTCTTCTTGCATTACAGGCTACTTTCTCCAAAGGCATCACTTTACATTATGCACTTCACCAAGTGCAAGACTGAGCTTGCAGTTCTGGGGGTTGCTGAAATGTCCTGCTCTCCCTCCCCAAACACAGGATCTGCTGAAACAATCCTTATGGAAGACAACTGTGGTTGCCTAAGGAAACGCAGAATACAGAAGTTTGCAGCTCATCAGCAAGTCCTGATTCTGGTTTGTACTTCATTGTAAAAAAGGGCTGAGAGATTTCCTTCTCTCTTTCTGCTTCTGTTGACTTTTTAATTTCCCCCCTTTTTTCTTTTTCTTTTTTTTCATTTTTCTCCATTTTCTTTTCCTGTTAAGCTTTCTGCAACTTCAACATTGTCACTCACACTACTGGCCAAATGTCTCCAGAGACTATTCACATGTTCATAAGAAACATACTTTAAATCTATAAAACTCTTCTTGACCGGCCATCCCATTTTATATCAGGAGGAGAGAGAGAGATAAACTCCCATTTACAGAATAAAATGCTCCCCGTTTTTCTCTCTTCCTTCAAAGCAGGCTTTCCATAACACATTTATAGTGTTGGTGTTGTAACATAATTTTTTGGGCAGGAGTTTCCTTCCAGGTCCATAACACAGACCACTAAATCTTGCGGTGGGGCGACGCCGAGCGAGCCCAGAGCGAACAATGCCGGGCTGACAATTCTCAAAAGCAGGAGCACTTTTCTGCCAAAAAACCGCTCGCAGCTGCCTCCTCATTTCCTGGGGAAGTCAAGGTGTTCCCCTGGACCTACTTTCCAGCGCTGTGATTATGCAAGCGTTGTGGTGCTGCTCTGTAATATATGCAGATCAATTCTGCCTCGTTAGCATCACCCCGGCCTCATTCCTGCAGTCTGGTGCCAGCCTCATCTGCGAGGGTCGGCAGCGCTGGGCGGCTGGATGTGCCAGCAGCCACAGCTGCTCTCGCTCTGCTCGTCCCCCTCCAGCAGGGCAGTCCTTCTCCAGGGCTGGTGCTGCTCTCTGGGTGCCCACGCCGGTGCCTTCCCAATGCCAGCCCCACGGGGACAGCGGGACATCGGCCGCTGGCTTTCCCGCTACGCGCTCCTCGCTCCTTCCCCAAGCGTTTGCCTCACTGGCATCTCGCTACTCCCGATTAATAAGCTTCCCCCCACCTGAATTTCCACCTTTACCACTCTGCCCATACTCCAAAATCCACCCTGGAGCTGCCAATGGAATCTGCACTCTGCAGCCATCCTGGTTTTTGGAACTTCGAGCGCCAGCTCAGACGCACAAAGAGCTGCAGTCTGAATATTGCAACTTGCAGCACTCAAAAAAAAAGGAATATTCAGGCACCGAGATGATATCAGAGGTCCAATTAAACACTTTTATGCTCCCAAAACCTTCTCTTGCCTTTTTGTCTGGTCCAGGTCTTACCTTGCTGTACAGGTTGTTCACATCCATCATTACTCCATCTCCAGAAGAATCAGGCAGGAAAATGTGTCCTCTTCTGTCCCTCTATTTACCACCGTGAGGTCACAAACCTGGAAAAGGTTTGAAAAAGGTGTTTCTGAAATTTTTTGAAGATTTGTTCTAGAGGGAAGTGACTTACTAAACTAAATCCTTTTTAGTTATCTCCTGCAAAGGTTAAACTGTGCCTCAACCAGAAGAAAAATTGAAAGTTCAGTCACTGTTAGAGAAATAGTATAAATTGCTGCAAACATTGGTAAATAGAAATACACTCAAATCCAGAGCAGAAACACAACACAATTCTCTCATAATTAATCCCAGGAAATATTCATATGCATGCCCTTCACTTCAGGACTTTAAATCACATTTAACATAATTTTTCTAAGAGGTTATGCTTCAGTTCAGCAGAAGATGGTGCATGATGTAGAAATGGCTGAGACCTACACACTTGATGCTACAGAAAATCAGCCTGGAGTTTTGCAGCAGTTAATTGTGCTATTACAGATATCGTATCCTCTGCACAGGAAAATATCTTACTCTTCAAAGCTGTATTAAACTTCTCACCGCCAGTGTGAGGGATGGTTGGTACACCTGGAATGTGATATTCTTATATCTCCAGTAATATTTTGCCAAAAAACATGGGGTTTGACTCAGAACATTAATCTGAATGAGTGATTTCACCTATCAGTAGTTCGTAATTTTGATGGAATGTCAGTCATTTATCTAAAACCTGTAGGGGAAAAAAAGATCAGTAACTGGTTCATTGTAGGTTTAGCTGGCTGGAAATAGAACCAACATTTACCAGAAATTGTTTTCCTACTGGACAGAGCCTGAATCTGGTGACACTGGGTCAAACCATCACTGAGCAGAACAGAATTCAACCTGTGAATATTTCAGCTGAACTTGACCATTGTATTTCCTTCCCAGCTGCAAGTGTTCTGCACACCCACAAATTTGGGCATGATTGCAACCACATTTCTCTACCTCCAGCTACAGAGTACCCTCGATGTAATTGATCCTTGCTGAGTCCCAGTGTAGCTCCTCCATGGATGTTTCACATGGCTCGTGTGAAGCACAGATTTTTAAATTTGAAAGGTGCAAATTTTGTATCAGATCAAAATACAATTAAAAAAATACTTCTCTGCTTCTTTATCAAAACTGTGAAAACTGGTAATTAGACAAAACCCAAACCATTTGTATATTTTAGGCTCAGTAGTGACTATTACCACACCCTTTCTAACGCAAAAAAAAACAAAAAAAGTGCAGCCAAAAGCATTTTATTCAAGACTATATTTTCCTGAGCAATACACACTTCATAATTTCCCAGGAAAATATTTACTTAAAAACTCACAGAGAAAATATATTTCATGGGGAAAAGGCTGCTGAATTTAAGTAGCATGGCAAAATACCATGTTTGGACTGGCATTCTACAGTTATTTTTTCATAACTTTTAATAATGTGTTTCACTTCTGGTTTATTCAATAAGCAGCTCAATCACTTGATACTGAAATCACTCTCAAAATTTATTTCCTTCTATCAGCCATATGAACCAGTTTGTTATTTATAGGATGAATGTTATTATTGTAGGGTTTTCCGTGGATGTTGACTGCCCACTACTGACTGATTGCCTGACTTTGGGAAAAACAAGATTATTGTCACTTATTTTAAGAGAGTTTACCAAGAAATTAATTGGCTTTATAGAGAAAAAGGGAGACAACAAATCTAAATTAGTGGATTTCACAGAACTCATTTCAGCCTGTTTGACGGGGTTTGAGGGGAGTTGGTTTGCTTTGGTGTTTTCTAGGAGGGGTCAGAAGTATTTAAAAAAGACTAAATTTAATTATTTCTTTCTGCCCATGTCTATGAGTGCCCTCTGACAAAGGATCCCTGGAGATCAGTGTCTGACCTGCAGCCCAGGATCTTTCAACACTCCCAAATTCCCTCGGTCCAAGCCAATGACAGACACTCCTGCTGCCTCACTGCCCAGGAGATGCTGGTCAGGATCTCCTCGATGTAAATCCTCTGCCTCAGCAGGAAAAATTCCCTTTCAGAGATCCTTCACTGAAGGATGCACCCAGCTCTTATCAGGAGTTTTCCCTGGAATAGCTCACATCATGTAACAGCTCCAAACCCTCATTTCAGCTCCAGGAGCCAGAGGCAAAAGAAAGGCAGAAGTTTGGTTTGGTTTTTTTTCCAGGGAAAATCAGGACATGTCTCTGACATTGAGATATTTGCCTGGCATTCCAGAGAAATCCAGAAACTGTCATGTTTCCACTTGGAGTAAGAGCTCTGTCTGTGCATAACTCCTCTTGGATTGGAGGGGTTATTTCAGATCCCTCATTTTATTTTTAGGACCTGTAAAATTACATATGTCATAAGCTATAATCACTCTGAGTGTACTTACAGTAAATTCATGCCAAAGGATGGATGCAATAAGGGAAACTGATCCCACAGAACCTGGGGAAGGAAGAAAGAAATTACAAGAAAATTAAACAACAACGCTGTAAGAGAGAGAAAAATAAATTACAAAAGCCTTGTAGAATTGTATTATCTTTCCTTCTGGAAATATCTCTGCTTGTGTCTAATCTTCTTCATAATGGTTTTGTATTGGTAGATCTCAATCATTTGTTAACACCCTGGTGCAATCAAATCCTTTTTTCCCCTCTGTTGTTCTGCGCTGAGAAATTCCAGTGCCTAGGAAATTTCTTCCGCTAGCAGCTAAATTTCAACAGTGCTAAGTTTAATCTCCTATAAACTGGTTCAGCATGGTCTGCTTATTCCTGTATATCTCAAATCTGAACTGGTGATGTTTTCAAATTTTGTGTGTAAAAAAAAAAAAAATATCGATTTTTTTCGGTTTTGGAAAGATCATTCATAAAAATATTGCATAAAAGAAGCTTTAAGTGTGATCTTTGATAATCTCCTCTAATTTTCTTCCAGCCTGTCTGTCCTCCTTTTATTGCACTCCAATTTATATTTGCTACAGCTTCTCCTAGAGCTATATCGTAATTCTCCCAATTTTTCTACTAATTTCTAAATGGTACGACCTCAAATTATTCAAGTTGTAAATATTAGATTTGACCTTAGAAGTTTCAGTTCCTGGAAAACACAACTGTTAGACCACAAAGTCCAGATTATAGGTTTTATATACAGTAAATAAACGAAATAGATATAAGCAAATGTACCAATTCTTGCCCAATTAACATCTGAGTTAATGCAATCAGAGTTTTTTGAAGAGGTTACTCAATTCCCAGAGGAAAAGATTGAAATTTCTTTGAGCCAAGCTCCAAAAGGTACAGAACCACAGAGAATTTTGTATTAGAAACACTTCATGTGTCAACTGTACAACTCTTTTGCAGTCTGAGTGATGCAGTTTTTATTTAGGAAATGTAAAAACACTCCTGATCTCCAAAGCTGAGCCACATCTTATTCCCACCCACGGATAGACACTGTTGGAACATGTCATTAAAACTTTTTAAAATCGCTACAGCTCATCACTGGACTCTTTACCACCAGTTTACTCTGGAGTTCTAAAAACAGACATAAATCTATCATGTAAAAGGATTTTTTTAATTATTATTATTATTATTTTAATTCTGTTCTACAGATCACTATTATAGAAGCAGACTGCTACTAATGACATTGCAACTGCAGAGGGAGAATTCCAGATAAAGATCTGGAATATTTCCCTTTGCACTGAGAAAAGGATGAAGCCTCTTTCCCTCAGTGCCATTGCAGTTGCAGGTGTTTACAACACACTGACTCATAAAATAAACTTCTGGTATTAGAGAGCAGGTGATTTTGTACAAAATGAAAAAATTGACATTTTCTGCTCTGGAAAAAGACAGTTTCTGACACTGATGGAAATCTTCCAATCTTTTCTCATGCAAGCAGGCAAAGCATCCTGGAGAAAAAAAATTATTCCCATTTGGGCAAGTTTGTCTTGTTAGTTCCAACTGCAGAGAGAAACACGATGCCTAATCTTTGGCTGTGCACGAGCATCATAAACTGCCTGAGGGACTGGCAGGAAGGGACAGAAAAAACAACAGCTACAGCCATTTTCACATCAGAACACAGCTGGAAGGAGAGATAATAATGATACCCTCCTTATGCATAACATTCCTGTGTTTGGAGCACTTGGGAAAGATTTTATTCTTCTCTGGAGAGTGACTGCCCACAAATCAAGCTGCAGATTATGCTGAGGAGGGGTTGTCTGCTCTTCCAAATTGGACATCTCCCTCTTGCAGGTGAACAATGTGGATAAAGAAAAAGGAAACACAGAACAAGAGGAAATCAAGATTTGGGTCCTGACGCTGAGGGCACTGAATGTGAGGGATGTAAAGGGACCTTATCTCTACTGTTGTGTTATTAATGATTTCTCTCTAATGACTGAGCAATGAATTGGCTGAATCCTACTCTGGAAGCACACCCTCATGGCTCTGACACAGGACACATCCAGTATCCCAAACCCAACAGACCAGTCTTTGTCTGTCTGCCTTGCAGGACGTCAAAAGTCTTCATCAATAACATAGAGCTGTTCCATTCCTTATTAAAATTCAATTTTGATTAAAAACACACCCAGTCTGTCAATGCTAGCAGTTATTTTTTCAAATTGAAACCAAGAAATTTCAAGGTAAAACTATAAAAATATTGTAGTTATCTCTTGGGCAGCTCCTGTGGACCTCAGCAGAAAGTGCTGAATCCACACCCAGAGCGCTTCACTTCAGGAATCACTTTGGGATTGTGGAGCCAGGAAAGCCAGAAATTATATTTATCCCAGATGAATCCACTCCAGAGGCCCACCAAGCCCAGAAGCTCCACTCCCACCATATTGCACCACGTTTCCACAGCCCAGAGTAGGAAAAAGGGTGTTCAGACCCACTCAGGGATGGTGTTATTTCTGGAAACACACGTTTACCCAAAATTTCTTGCAGTGAAATTTCATCAAACAGCACTGACAGGAAATACTGAGGCCTTCATAAAATTGCACTTCCTGGGCAGGATGGAAACTCCCTTAGTCACGAATTTCACACCTTGGATAACTGGTCCCATTTCAAGTCTCCCAGTGGATATTCTTGTGGTACTTTTATTTTTTTCCAACAACTACACCATTCATTAATCGTGTGGATGCATTTGGCACCAACTCCAAGATGACTTTGTTGGCCCAAATAGAAACCATTTATGCCCATGCACAGAACCCCCTGGATTTCCTCAGTTCATTATTTAATTGTTGGTTGTGTTTCCTGTCATGCAACTCTTGTTGGTTTTCAGAGCAAAGCTGGGTGCTGCACTTTGCATTGCATAAACACGAGCCTATCTGCTGGTTCAAAATGCTGGAGATTTATTTTAAAAATTAATTAATTAATTAAAAACCCCACCAAGTTTAACTTCATTTTTTTTAATAAAACCCAGTTTCTTCTGATCTTCATATGATAATAAACTTTCCTAATATTTTCCATTGAAGATTAATACACTTCTCTAGAAAGTTATATCTAATTTATGTGACTTTAAGGGTCATGCTTTAATAACAATGATGAAACACGATTATTACTTCCTAATGCTGAAATTACAGTTTTTACATTGTAAATTTTTCCTGCTATGCGCCCTGTGGCACTAACATTTTTATCACTCCATGTGTTTCTAGTTTTAAAACCTTTACCCCTGCTGTTTGAAAAATATTTCTCATTTTCATCCCCTATGGAGTACAGAAATCCCTAAAGGCAAACCATTAGTGATCTTTCTGCCTTTTCCCAAACACTTATTATGATCACCAGTGTTGCTTCCACTGCCTCATTGGCTTTTGGTAAAGTATGCAAATGAGATGTTCAAAATACACACTTTTTGCAACTGTGCAAGTTCATACTGATTTATAAAATGGGAAGGCTATTAAAGTGACTGAAAATGTCAGCAAGATTTATGCATGGATGACAAATTGTATTGGAAATGCCCATTTTTAACGTGCTGGCCTGGGTTCCTTCTCTTTTTTAAAAAGTATTGGATGTGATACACTTGCTTTAAGGCCATTTGCCCCTCCCATCTCCCCATTTGTTTTAAATAGACTCTGACAGTAGCTTTTTGACCAGGAAAATAAACAAAACTCTTCACATTGATTGGTTTGATCATGGAAAGCACAAACTGTTTCTCTTCTTGTTGTGTTTATCCAGGAAACTATTTAAGAAAATGCTTTCACCTTTCCTTTGGGATGAAACACTCATGGCCCAGACAGCTCCTTCCAGGAAAAAATACCATATCCAAACACCATAAAGGCCATTAAAAAAATCAACATGTGCCATCTACAAATAGAACAGCTGCTAAATTTGCCAAACACGGATAAGGCAGACATGGAATTATAAGAAAACCAGCAAAGAACCCCTATGCTATAATTTCATGATAAAAAAAAATGTGTTATAAATCAATGAAAACACTACAGCACATTTCACAATAGCAAGGAAACGATGGAGGAATTTCTGAGGGTTCATTTCAATTTCGGCACCGAAAGCAACAGGAACCTTGTCACTGAGGCTAAAGAGAAAAGGTTTAGGCCCATAATCACATATCATTTTATCAAATATGTACAGTCAGAAATGGAGTAAAGAAAGAAAATCAGCAAACTATTGAGTGTCTTGAAACACTCATACATAATCTCAGAGGTATAATGAGAAATACTGCTCTGATACCAACATATTTGTAACTTCTGTCAACATGAACAGTATTATGTGAGGGTTTAAACACTTTAAAGCATAGCATGAGCTAACAACACCAACATTAAGGGAGAGAAGCTGTGCTTTTGTGATTATTTTCTTCTGTTCCTGTGTACTTGGTTTGGTGCAAGTCCCACTCCTGTGAAAGCTTAAACCAGGGCTTGGGTTTATTCAGCAATCCCAGTGCACAGGGTTTGAGCTGCCCGACCTCGTGCTCCAGGTATTTAAGAGCCTCCTGACAACAGCCACCAGAGTTTCAGCAGCATTTAGGGGCACATAAATGCAAACAGAGCTCTTAATGACCTGTTCCTCACTTGCTTTTGTTTTTAAATCTCTTCAGGAGTGAACATACCCCGAGAGTTCTGTGCTGTGATCATTTGGGTACCCACAGCAACTACAGATGCAGTCTCCCTCTTCCCAAACTCAAAATGCTTCAAAAGTTACTATACAATCCTTTGTATTGAAAAATTCAATACTGAGAACTTAATTCTACTTTTTATATTCAGAGCAGTCAGTACCAGTACCATTATTGCTCTGATTTTCCTAATTAGTTCATTAAGTTGCATAATAATTGGTTTACTGCCACCCACTTTTTATGATGCTGGAACTGTGAAAATAAAATTGATTTAGGGCCTTATTCTGATCTATTATGCTTATTCACTCCCATATCCTGGTGCTTGCTGCAGGTTTTTTTCCCCTTCATCTCTCAAAGTCTGCATATTTTTCCCTGGTTTCACTTAAAATGCAGCCCATATTCCAGTTTTATATAGGTGGGTTTCAGATGTGCATTTGACAAGTATAAACAAATAACCAAAGCATTGCCAATGGAAAACATCTGTCTCTCACCTTAGGAGGTCAAGATAAAACTCAGTGTGTGACATGCAAAGTATGAATTTGAATTTATTTCCATTGTGCTAATGACATATATCAGTGCCTTGACAGAAGTAGCTGGCATGTTATATTAATGGGGCTCTGTCCTAAAAGTGACACTGGAATATCCAGACAAAAGCATGAAATAGATGAGAAGAGAGCAAGTCTTTGTTGTTACCTTGAGTAGTGGCGCAGTGTGTGAAAGCCAGTCCTCCTACTACATAACTAAGTAGTTGTAAAAATGTCCATTCAATGCAGATGCCTGGTACAAAGGAGAGAGAGAGAGAGAGAGAGAGAAATTAGGCTCAGATTTGGGAAAAGAAATAACACGATCCAAGATTTGCCCAGCACCAGATTTATAGGGATGACTGGAAGAACACTCCTTTCTTCCTGGTCCATAATAAAGCCAGGGTGTCTTTGTCCTGGATTAGTCACAGCCAGACCAGAGCAGCCACATGACACCAAAGGATGCAGGAACTGTGCTCAGATAAAACTTGGAGTTCGTTGTGGACATCAGTGTTGGAATGGAATGGGAGAGAAGAAGAAAAGCAGGACTCAACAGGTGAAATAAATTGCTCTTCTCTCATTTCTGTTGCTTTCCCAAAAACAGAAACAGAACAAGGACTGCTTCAGCTCTTCATCCATAGAAACCCAGAATGGGTCGGTTGGAAGGGACCTTATAGCTCTTCTCATTCCACCCCCCTGCCGTGCCCAGGGACACCTTCCACTGTCCCAGGTTTCTCCAAACCCCATCCAACCTGGCCTTGGACACTTCCAGAGATCCAGAGACAGCCACAGCTTCTCTGGGAACCTGTGCCAGGGCCTCTCCACCCTCACAGTAAAAAATCCACTGAGTGGAAAATGCACAGCAAAAGAGGGAAAAAAAAAAAAAAAAAAAAGGAAAGAAGAAAAAAAATTTATGTATTTGGTTATGACTTGAGGTACCTGCAGGTTGGAGACACTTCTGCACACTCCCAACACCAAACTAAAAAAAAACTCCTCCCACTTCCTCCTGTGGAAAAACTATCAAATTCCACACGTTGCAGCCCCCTGTGGCCCAATCCATCAGCCCAGCCCCAAGCTGTAGTGGCAGGATGAATAAAGCAGAATTGGAAAACAGCTACCAGAGGTTTTCATGAGTTTTTGCTGTTCTTGGCCTGCTTTTTTATTTTTGGCCGTCAACTTTGCAGCTTTTGGAAACGGAATTATTCAGCCACTATGTGAATCTGATTTTCCCTCCAACAGCAGCAAGGAGCTGACCCCTGTGCATGTGCTTCAAAAGTTAAAAGTTTATAGAGATTGCAAACAGTTTAAATGTTATTGGGGATGCAATATGGTGCATTACACTCCTGTACCGACCAGATGGCTGCCTTAAACAAACGCCATCCGTTGTGCCACCACCACTTCCAAATGAAGCGACACCGGTTCGGAGGTGGCCAAGCCCTCCAGAAATGCCATTTTCCTCCCAGGTTCCAATACACAGTCACTGCATTAATTGCTCTGGAGCATCAAGTCCCAAAACTTTTCTGCCAATTGACTGCTGCCCATCCACCCTCAAAATTTCTCTCAGGCCACAAAACACGTTTCATCAGGAATTTTGTTAAAAGCACTTGTGAAGACACAGTTGGCTCATTCTGACAGGAACCAGTTCTTAAAGCATCTCAATGAGGGTCACTTCAGACTATATTTTGAGAATATTTAATGACTTTTAATTGAAAGATATTTGGAATATTAGGAAGAAATCATTCCCCTGTGGGGAGGCCCTGGCACAGGGTGCCCAGAGAAGCTGTGGCTGTCCCTGGATCCCTGGCAGTGCCCAAGGCCAGGCTGGATGGGGCTTGGAGCAACCTGGGATAGCGGAAGGTGCCTGTGGAATTGATAAACTTTAAGGTCTCTTCAAACCCAAACCATGCTGGGATTCTACGAACCACCACCAATCCAAGTTTTATGCACTCATGACAAACTTGAAGCGCAATTTTTAAGAGAAAGAGATTCATCGGCTGGCACTGTACCACAGGTTCTGGAACTTCTCTCTATGCTGAAGGATATTCATCTCACTACATAGATACCACTATTTCCCAGAAAAAGGCTATGGAAGCAAGGACCAGTTCTCACCATGCAATATTCCCCTTCCATTACTCCATTTTCCCTATCCTCCCAGAATATGATCTCATTTGATGAACATTTTGTCTCGATGTAAATATTTTCAAACGCTGCAATAAAAAATTCATTATGAAAGTGATTGAGATGTTTCGGGTAGTTTTGCTAAAAAGAGATGATTTGCACATTTTTTTTCAACTGTACACTTGAAGGGAACTGATGTGAAGTTAGTGCTATAATAAAAATGTAAATAAAATTCATTATAGTTCATAGATTTCCTGATATCTTTATTCACTCAATATTGCTGAAATACGTAAAAATAAATATAAAAATTATTTTATTTTGAGAATGCATCAGAACACCTTATTTTATCATCATAAAATAATAATGGAAAATCCCTTCAGGAGAAAAAAAAAAAAAAGATTACATTTACAATACATGAATTTTCTTACGTTTTCCACGAGTTACATAAAATTAAATGTATATAATTGATGTTCCCCTGTTTATGAGCAGCACTGCTTTCCTCTTGCTTTTGCATACAAAGTCTCAATACCAAGATATAAAATAGACCCATTGGAGCCAATTTCCCTGCAGGATCGCAACATTTTTTATGGTTTCTTGTAACCATCTAAATCTCACCACTTGAATGGTGTTTGTCAATGAATCTTTTAGCTTAATTACAAGATGTCGTACGTGCTCCATGACCTGTGTTTGAGGTCAAGGAACATTTATATCTCACTGGAGCAAATGGAGCTGTTAGCCCTGAAATGCGGCGTTCCGTGGGCTCCGCGCCGGAGCTGACAGGCGTCAGAGATCGTTTGGAATTCTCGTTACGTATTGTAATTTACTCCTGGGGTGTAAGTCAGAGCTGATAAAGTGCGGCTCAGATGTAGGGACTGGGATTTTTCGGAGTATTTCCTCACATCCATGGGATCATAGAAAAATTTGGGAGGACCCTGCCATGACCTGCTGCCCAAGCAGGGGCAGCTCTGGGTTCCAGCTCTGTTGCTGGGCACTTGATCCCCTCATGCCCTGCAAACCTCTAGGGATGGAAATGGCATCTCTGTAAAAAGTCCTGCCCTGCTTGATACCCTCAAGGGGGGAAAAGCTCCTCCTTGAGTGTGGTGTGGAACTCCACCTTTCTGAGTTGTGCTGGTTGTCCCTCATCCTCCTGCCCTACACCACGTGCTGAGCAAAGGGAGATGGTCACAGCCCTCACCCTCCTGGCCACATTCCTGCTCTGACCTCCCAGGATCATAAAGAAGAGGAATTGAATGGTTAAGCTGGAAGGGACATTAAAACTCATCTCTTCCCATGAGCATGGACACCTTCCACTATCCCACATTGCTCCAAGCCCCGTCCAACCTGGCCTTGGACACTTCCAGGGATGGACAGCCACAGCTTTTCTGGGAACCCTGGCCAGAGCTTCACCACCCTAATTATAAAAAACTAGGAACAGCAAGTTCTGCAAACATATTGAGAGTTCCCCCCGTGGCCTCCTCAGGTCACTGATAAGGATGTTATCACAAATAAAGGCTCAGAGAACCCTACAGGTTCTATCACTTCTCACAGGCGTTTCTGGGGTTACAACTCAGCCCACCCATTAACTGCTGCCCTCTCTGAACCTGCTCATCTAACCAGGTTTGGGTGGATTGGTTGGTTTGATTTGTTTCCAGCTCCAGCTGAAAACACACCAACTCTTTCCAAGTCCATGTTTGTTAAATACTGACCCTCACGCTAAACCCTGATAGGATAACGGTTTACAAAATTTTAGGAAATTTCAGTGAGAAATTAAAACTTCAGTTTTCTGTCTTCACAAATAGACTAAGAAGCTTCTACTGCCTGGATAAATTGAGGAGTCTGACTAAGAACATTATAAACTCCAGTTTACATGGGTTACATGATATGGGAAAAGCGTGGTCTTGTGAGCACCAGCTAAGCACAGGTTTGGAAACTGGGGAATTGAATCCCAGTTCTATTTTTAACGTTAATCTGTCTCTGTGTGATCAGCTGAGAAACTGATCTCTGGCCAGGCTCTGAGGACATAATCATGGAATTATTTAGGTTGAAAAAGCCCTCCAGGACCATCGAGTCCAAGCTGGGCCCAAGTCCCACCTTGTCCCCAGCCCAGAGCACTGAGTGCCACATCCAAACATTCCTTGGACACCTCCAGGGATGGGAACTCCAAACCTCCCTGGGCAGCCCCTTCCAATGCTTAAGTTCTCATTCATTAACACGCACTCTGATGGAGAACAAAGTGACATTTCTAGGTAGCCGAGCCACAGCCACCACCACTATCCATGGTCACATCACTGCTCTACAGCCTCTGCTCCCCTGGACAGCACTAAACAAGTCACCAAACAAAAGTCACCCCTCTGGGATTGGCAGTGAAGAATCAGAATACTTATTTTCAGAAGAATTATTCCAAATAATAGCTCCAAAAGTCAAGAACAACACTCTCCCAGTTGCTAAAACCTCAGTACAGCTGTAACATTTAACTCAGCCCTGTAATCAACCCTGGGTACTGAGTCTGATACCAAATCCAGGGATAAACATTTTGCTTTTCTACAGTGCATAAACAGGCATCTTTCTCTGTGCATTCCTCACTGGATCTTCAAGCCTCTGCCAACTTGATTACACAATTCTTAACTAAATATTTGCCAATTGCAGCTGCGATACTAAGTGGTGCTGCTTGAAAATTCCTTTAGCAAAAAGAAGAAAAACATCATTACAGCATTTTTATTTTTAGTGGCTTTTCTTTTAATGAAAAAAAATCCCTTTAAGTGTATTAGATAGCACATTGTAATGAATAAGAACTTTAAAAATATATATCCACCAATAATTTTATATTTATTGCACTTAATTTAACAAATTATTGCACAAACCACAGAGGCAGCAGTTTTGCTGTGAAATTATTATACTTAAATGAACTTTTGACAATGTATTAATTACAAGGACGTGACCACATTTATTCTGCTGATCCGGTAATTACATGCATTAAAGAAATATTTATTCAGAAACCATGTAGTGTACTTCAAAACAGGCTTTTATTGCCAGGCTACATTTCCTGTATACAAACTGCCTTCTTGCCATTTATGAGCCCTTTTCAAACTTTTACAGAGGGCAGACAGGGGGCCAGGAATGCTGAGTAAACTCTGGGCTGAAACTTTCTCTGCACATTTGAAAGGACCAGGACTTTCCATCAGACACAGACCTCAGGCTGGATGGAGAGGTTGGGGAAAATCTGTACAGAATAATGCCTGAGCATTATTCTGCTGTTTTGGGGGAAAAGAGAAGAACTAGGTTCAATAATTTGCATTCCAGTTGGCACAAATTAATTTTTGTTTTCTAGATATGAAACCCATGCAACCCAGCAGAGCTGTCATTGTGATCCTAAAAGTGCACAACATTTTCCTTGCTAGATATGAGGATGTCCCTGACAATAAAGTGTTCTGCCATGATAACATTCCTGAGCACTCAATATGCACAGGGGAAATGCAAAAGCCAAGTTGATCCCCAGATTTTATTTGCAGTTTGTGGTGCACTCTTTGAGTTTCACTCAACATCAAAACCTGTGAATGACTGAAATAAGAAAATCTAAGACTGAACACCGAAGGTCTAATCTCCAAAAGTGAATCCAATTTTCCTTCTTAGCCAGTGCACATAAGCGCTCAAATTTTCAATTATTTATTAACTTTTAAAGCCATCCAGTTCTGTTGTATTTGACAGCCAGTGCAAAAATTTGAAATATTCTCACTTGCATCACAATTTTTCCATTAAGAAACAGGGAACATCTTCACAAAAGGAGGATGCTTGTCTAATTAAACCAACACATTTCTGTCCTTTTCTCTCTATGGCTGTTTCATAATGCCAGGAAACTTTTATGAAGTCCTCTAGTAATGAGCTGGTCTTGACTGTGAGCAGCAGCCAAAGGTTAGAGCCACCTGATAAAAAACTCTGCATGCTGAAACAATCTAATCTTGTTCTGCATTTGTTCTTGATTCTTATTATATAAGCCAGGATTTTTTTTTTTCGCATGTCATTGCTTTCATTTTCCATGAAACCTTACAATGCAAGTGAGGAAAGGGTAAAATTCGGAATTTTGAATGAACAGCTTTAATTTTCATAACCACCCCAGCCAAAAGAAACAATTTGTCATAAAGGAAGGGATGCAACTCGTTATAAATAGTGTCCCACTATGAAAATACAAAGTAAAGCACTAGGGGAAACAGGCACAGCAACCCAAATATTCTTAAATGTTTAAGTTCATTCATGGTTTAAATCACTAAATTAATATGTAAGAACCTTTCCTACCCACATGAAAAGATTTACTCTTGCAAGCTGGAAGTGTCCATGGAATGACTGGATGTGACAAGGTGGGGTTCGGTCACTGGTTGGACTCAGTGACCTTGGAGGGCTTTTCCAGCCTCAATGATTTGTGATTCTCTGACTAGTTCATGCTACTTTTCCCTAGTTTTTGGATATTTAGAGCAGCTGTCATGTAACTGGAATACCTGGTACCTATGGATGAGGTCAGTCCTCATTCCTCATCACTTAGGAAGAACAACTGCCATGACTGACAAACTGGACACACTTTTTTTGTCTTAGGAGGATCTGGCAAAATCAAACAGGCTCATGTTTGGTTTAAGGCCAACAGCAGCCCCTCAGACAGGAAAACAATGTCACAGTGTGATTTCAGACCTTTCCAATGCTGTAACAAACAGCAATTTTGGGTACAGGATAACCACAGCAAGGTGGAAGCTGCTAAAGGTTATGCAAATGCAGGGAATTAGAATTCTATCTCAATGTCATTACATGTGTCTACTTAGATGCACATTTTCTGCTATGTTTAAGTTAAACAAAACACTAAATGACTGTGTAGTATGACATCTCATTAATATGTTTCTATTCACATCTGTGCCTTTAGTATTAAAAAAATAGGCTGTTCTAGTGATAAGAGATTAAGTCCTTTAATTAGAAACAAATGACAAATCACTGTTAACCCCATGTGATGCTTTCTAAAACTTCCATCAAATATTCCCCTTAAAACATTATTAAACACAAGTTCAGCAGATCTACTTCCTAGAAAGTGCTATTTAACAAAACCCAGGCAGGATGTTAATACTGAGGCTGAATTACAGGTTGCCAGAGCATTTCCTGCAAGGGGATTGACAGGGGATCATTTTGTTATGGGGCCACCTCCAGCGTGTTGTGACAACCAGTCATTACACCTCTGAGCACAGCACTCAGCTGTAGGTTTCTACAGGATGCAAATAGCTCCAAATGGGTTCAATTTAGAGACAGCAGATAATGTATCACTCACTTCTTTAAGGTAGAAGCTTTTAATTTTCAAGGAAAAAGAAAGAGTACATTTCAGTCTCTGGGAATAAAGATCCGCTTAACAAAGCCCACCAGAAAAAAAAAAAAAAATCGAGAGTAGCAATAACTATTATAAAAATAAAAAGCTTAACTTGCTTTTCCCACTTGTCTCAGAAACCCACAGGCTGTGTTAGCCCAGCATCCCTATTTACTTAGGATGCCACACAACTGCTCATTTCAAATCTGTGCTTTGCAACTGGTGACAAATACTAGGGAGTAAGATTTCCTATTTGCATAGCAACCCTTTCATCTTGAGCAGTCCCAACAGATTTTGCCAAGTACCCACACAGAAGATCAAAATGGAGAGCAATAATTATTGACGACAACTAATTCATGGTACAGGCATGGCAAGAGTTGAAAAAATGAGGTTTACCAAAACAACAAAATAAGGAGAGAGAAAATGTCCAACCTGTTCAAAGATGGCCACTTTTAGGAATCATAAGAAAGAATTTGCTGGTTCAAAGCACAAACATAGCCCCAGGTGTTGCAAGATTACACTTTTTATAAGTGCTGTCTATGTTGGAAACAAAGACAAAACTCCAGGTATGTAACAAGCAACAGGTTCACAAAGGTTTTAGTGAATCTTATGTCCTTCTGTCATCTTGTTCTTGCCTAGAAGCTACAAACACAAAATTTAAACAGTGCTATAGTTTCTCAAAGTCAGCTTCTTTGGGGTAAGATATCTTATATATAAAATATATGTAATAACAGGACAGGCTATTTTGTTTAATGTTGATTTTTTTTAAATGAAATATGGATACTTACAGAAAGACTTGCCAGTGGCAAATAAAAGCCATTTTCCACAACTACCTGTCCATCACAGCCTTTAGCCAGCACTCCATACAACTTTAAGGATTTCTCTTTGTGTTATTTAGTTTTGGTTTGAGGTTTTTTCTCATCCACAACACTGTGATTTAACAAAAATGAAAGTCAACATCTGACCAAGCCAGACAGAAAATATTTATGTACTAAAAAAATGGCCCAAGAGCCAAATACGGGTGTTCTTCTGCAATCTTGCTGTAAATACAGTGCAAAAGGGAGGTACTTGCTAATATATCAAAATACACAATGTATTTGACAGCTGGAAATTTGGTATCGAGTGTATTTTTCTTTGTCCTCAAAGTAAAGGAAGGAATATGCAAATCAAAAGCCAGAGAAAATTAAAGGTACTTCGCAATTGACATTTTAATTATCTTGTTTGGATATTATTCATTTTATTTATTCTCCTAAATGCAAACAATTCTGGACCACTGTATAAATATTATCTCCACTGGAAGCCGTCAGTACCTCTAATAAAAACGTACACTTGCTTGGCTACCAAATCCAATTAAACTTATTCTAAACATACTGTGTTCATTGTAACAATGTATTTCTGAATAACACACAAAAGACTTTGGAAAGAGGGGACAGTTTAAACCAGGCCAGTGAAAAGACGTAATTAGAGCTGTGTGGGCTTGGCAAAACCGTCTCGACAAACAAGCCCGAGGTTACTTTTGCCAAAGCCCTCCAGGCTCACTGAGGTTTCATTACAGTGAGGAGAGCTTCATTCTGGTAAGTATCAGATATAATAGGATGTAATCAAATATTAAATAACAATAATTTTTTTTAAAAAAGACAAATGGGAAAGAAACTGTTGAACTCTCCTCAATGAGAGTTGAAATACAAGCCGTGTATTCACTGGCTGTCTTACAAGTGGGTTCAGTGAGTGAAGGTTTGTTTGGGAAGAAGAAAACCTGAAGATGAATTTGTAGGATTAACACAAGCAATTTATTTTCTGGAAACTCTTTGTCTGTGCTTGGACTTTGCCCACAAGCCCTACATGGAGCTTTGTACCTCCTGATCACCAGACACACACTCAGGACTTGCTTGCGGGGCAGTTGTAGTTACTCAGGGTGATTTCATTTCCAAGGGGGGGTGAACTGCTCTAAAAAGGAGCACATAAACAACTCTTCCAGCTTTGATTACCGTTGGACAAGATACCAGAGAATGTTTTTGAAGGGTTTCAAAAGGTTTAGAGCTTTAAAGGGAAGCATGAAACTTTTGGTGCCCCGACACAGCGGAAGAGGACCTTCCTGTCCTCCACCTGCGTGCAAGCAACGTCCCCAACACTGAGCAACATCATTAGAAGCTGGATTGTCCCTGCCAAAGCTGCCTTCCAGCAATTATCCTTTAAAAACGTCCCAGTGGGAATCCTGCACATCTGGTAAAAGTTCACACCTGGCCAAGCCAGGAGCCTTTATCTTGTTTGGTCCATGTAGCTAAATCAGTCTCCCCAAAATAAAGCACGAGGTGCCATAACGGATCTCCGCTGTCCCCAGCTGTGGGTACACATCTGTCCTGATCCTTGTCTTGCTCCCAGCTGGTATCCACAGCAAAATGGTCCCTGTTTGGGAGCAGCCTCTGCACAACCCCGCTGCCCTTAGCTCTGCATCAGACCTTGCCCTGCTGGGATGGAAAAGGATCAGCCATGGCAGCACCCTCTTCCTCTTGGAAAAAGGAGTTCTCCAGCATCTGACAGGGCATAAAAGCAGCTCTAAGAGCTGTTACTTCCCCCTCTGCCTCATCATTATTACCAGGAGCTCTGAAATACTGCACCAGGCCAGTAATCCCTGAACACACCCACAGGTAAAGCCCCGTGTCACACACCCATCCCTTGCAGACAAATTCTCCATTAAACAAAAACGAAGTTCACTTCTCAGGGAACTGACTTTTTCCACATCAACTGTTAGCCAGAAACAACCAAAATTCTCCAGCTCAGTCTGCTAAAATTAGGCTTGAAACCCAGTATTCTGAACATGAGCGAGTAGCTGGAAAGGCAGAATGTTCTCTCACACCTGCTCATTTTGGTGGGTGCTGTGTGAAGCCATCAAGCGTGCATGGGAAACATCACAGCCCTTCCATTTGGATGCCTAAATATAGACCTGGGAACCTAAACTTGGCTCACTTTTGGCTTAAGCTTCATTTGGAAATGAAAGAGCTAAACCAGTTGTTAAACCACGACCTCAGTAAGCTGGGAAAGAAAAAAGGCGGAAAAAAGGAAAAAAAATTAGAATCCTGTGTGATGATATTGCAGGAATCAGGAAATCAGGAATCAGTGTGTTCATAGCAATTTCCTTGATTCACTTCCACATTTCCTCACTGGAGGAGGGATCAAGTAGTCATCTGTGTGAAGGTGTGATCAGTGCCAGCCCACAGCCCTGACAGCCCACGACACACTGGAGGGAAAACCAGAGGGGCAAAACGACCCTGGGACTTCCATCCTCCCAAAAACCATCAGCAAAAACAGATCTGAGACCATGCAAGCACCAAGTTTTGCCCAAAATGTGATTCTTACACACATTCCTGTGGGGCAGAGGAATTGCTTCCAACCTTTCAGAGCCCACAGGATATTTTGTCATTAGGGACATGTCAGAAAGACACTGTGTGATCACAGTAATCACTGTGGACAGCCATAATAATAATAAGAATATTTAGATATTTTCATCTTCAAAGCACTTTTAAAACATCTGCTAGCAGATCTCCCCAGCTGCTGGTTGGAGAAGACAATAATTATAACCCTGATGACACTCAGGGGTGGCAGAGATTCCTGGGGGGATTAAGGATGCCATTCCAGTCACATCCAGGCCACATGGCCGCCATTTTACACAGAGGGAAACCGAGGTTCCATGGAAACATGTGGTTCTTCCCATCATACCAAGAAAAAATAAAGGAGCACCAACTTTTTGGTGCTCTCGGATCTCCCTCATCCTCCATGCCAGTAGGAAACGTTGCACTTGGGAAAGTGTCATAATTAGGGTCCCCACCCCAGGAAAATTCAAGAATGTATTTTTGGATTCTTAGTTTGTTTGGTTTTTAATTTGAATTAGGATTTGCAATATCCCAGTATTTTTCTTCCCATGCAGTCTCCCCTACGAGCAGGTGGAAAACTGAGGAGCACAAACTGCCCCTCACCACCTCTTTACCTCTCATCCATGAGCACCTTCTGCTCAGGGTAGGAAAGTTGCAAATTAGTCATGAGCTGCCTTTGAATATATTTTAAATTTTATTATAACAGCTCCATACAACCCTAGCCTTCCCTTTAAAGTTAATTAATAGTTTAGGGTTTACATACTCCTTTATTTGCCTATCTAAAAACCATTTTTAGGGAAACCAGTGTCATTGAAAACCTGGACAATCCTTCCACCTGCAAGGAGGGCAAGGACGTCTCCCAAGCATTCTATGCCAATGTAAGGTTGATAAATTGCCGTGAGAGCATGCATTTGTGTACAGAAAGGTTAATTTTAGTTCTAAATATTAGTATTCTTTTTGGACCTGAATCTTAAACCTCTTGAATTCAGATGAAATGTCTCCCTGGAAGCCGAGTCTCCAACAGGTAGATTGCTCCCAACTATCACCTTCCCTAGCCCTGATGTGGTTCCACCACTACCCCTCAGAGCTCAGTTCCCATCCTGGCATGTAAAATAACCTGATTTTTTTAAAATGATCATTTAATGAATATTGATAAATAAAATTTCTTAAATAACTCAGGTTCTGAAGAGGCTTTGTTTTTGCAGAAGGTTGTAGTCCAAAGCCACAGCCCAAAAAGAACCTGAAATCCCAGGGGGGAAACTCTATTTAACCCCCAGTTCAACTTCTAATGAAAGGAAACATAGAAATGTAGCTATAATTCAAGATATCGTATGGAAGTCTGTTCAAAGTTTTTTCAAAAATATAAATTACAAGAGATTATTGATTTTTAAAAAGCTTACTTCAACAATCAGCTTTCTATCTCATTCTATTTCACTCTCTCTCGTTTATTCATTTCCTTATGTAAAAGAATTTAACCAAAGGAAACTAGCATTTTAATTCAATTTCTCCTATAAAATATATAATTTTATTTTGTCATAATGGCTGCTTTTATTTCCAGAGTCAGATTTTATTTAAATTTCAGTCCATTAGGAACAAAACTTGCCATTTTCTGATAAACAAAATCAGCAGGGAAGCCTCTTCAAACTAGGAATGTATTTTCTATCAACCTTTGTTCTAGCTGGTCTAAATGACAGGTATATTCCACTTTTCCTGCGTTTAGTTTTAAAGATTCTATGGGGAGAAGGGTGAATAAAGAGAGTGACATTTTTAACAACAAAACTAGCAATCAGAAAAGCAGCCCGATGACAGGCATGTGGAAGAAATGGGGAGAAAAAAATAAAAAAATAAAAAAATATCTAATCCATCGCTTCGGACCACCAAAGAGGACTAATATGAGTCATTAACAGAAAACCGTTAATTTTCCTCCCTGTGACTGTTGTTTGTAGAAGTGCTCAAACCTTTGAGGTTCAGTCATTTAACTGTTTCTTGGGAGGCTGGAAAAGAGACACCAAGGAATTCTTTAAAAGGAAAAGAAGGCAAAAAACCCTAAAATAAATGTAGATGTAGTGCTTGTTAAAAAACTACAGATTATTGCTTAAAGCCAAAAAGCCGATGGGGAGATGACAGCATTCCCAAGCGAGAACAACATCCTGCCGTGTCATGTTTGTTTTAGTCACACCACCATGGCCAAAGTCAGCATTCTCCCAAAGTGTAGCAATTTCGATCCCTGGCCCAATCCAGCTACTGGTTTTCCCTCAGAATTCCCTTCCAGGTTGGTGTTTGGCTTGGAAGGAGGTGGCAATCTCTAGGGCAGAGCGAGAAGCCACCATAAGCGCACTTAAACCCAACCTCTCCAAGCTGGGCAGAATTTTGAAGCCAACTTTAAAATGTTTATCGGCTCCATGGCATTCCTCAATCAAGCCCTGAGGTCACACAACGGCTTTTGGGGACTTTTAAAAATTGTTTTCCCCACAATATGGCACAGAGTGACCCTCTGACCACTGGTGAACAGTGAATGCCACGGATGGAAGAGTGGCACCAGTGCTTTAATGCCCAGATTGGATTTGGAAGATGCTTCCAAGACCTTTGCTGAAGAGCAAAGGCACAGTCCCATGAAGGGAATGGCTGGATGCTGTGCCCTGGGGTCCAGCAATCCCACTGCACAGTGACAAAACAGTTGGGAGAGGTGACTCAACTGACACTGGATGGTTCCACAGTGAGGACTGAGCAAAGGAATGCACAAGGCTGTTTCCAGCAGAAATTCCCACTCTTGTTTAATGACTGCAGTTCTAAAGTCTTTAATCCAGCGTTGGGGAAGAAAATTAATTTGGCCCATTTTGAGCAGAACAAGGAAGTTGGATGCTGTGGGCAGGACCTTCTCCACTGCAAACCAGAGCCTTAGAATCATTTAGGTTGGAAAAGACCTCTAAGATGATTGAGTTTAACCATGATGTGGAAGTGGTGAACTGCTGCAGGAGCCAAGGGAAGCAGCAATTAACAGGTATTTTGGTGATACCTAAAATGCTTCCAGACCCCCAAGCAACGCTCTTCCTGGGAAACATTAACAATCAGAATTATAGATTGAGCCTATGGCCTCTAAGCCAGTTTCCTTCAGGGTTCGGGAAGTGATTGAACCTCTCTGAAGGGCATCACTCCATGTTTTCACTGTGGGAAGGGAGAAAGGCAGCTGGATATATCTACACCACACTCAGCACCTGGAGCACCCCCGAAATCCCAGGTCTGAGTGTGTGGGGGCTCCTTTGGTAGCTCCTGGAACATTTTCTAAAATTGCTTCTCTAGCACTGACTTTTCTGGTTGAAAAAGTCCAGATTCCTCTGAGCTTTGCTTTGTTTGTTACTAACTCTGACATGAGGATTCACAGGGTATTCCAAAAGCGGAGTAAAATGAAGGAGTTATTGCAGCCCTAAGAGACTTAAAGGATTATTTCCTTGTAAAATACAAACCACAGTTTTCCTGTAGTGTTTCTCCTCCATAATGCACATGTTAATCTGTAATTTCCTTTGCCAGATGCAGTGTAATCCTCCTCCTGCAGACACCACAGCACAACTGCTGTTGAGAAAACAGCAGCAAGAGGAGTTCATCCATCCTAAGATGGTAAAAAGCAACTTCACCAACCAAATTTTTGGGTTCTCCTTGCACGCAGGCACCCAGCCTGATACAGAAAGATGCAGCTCTGCATTCAGAGCTCACTTCTCTTTAAAAAAATAGCAAAATTTATATCTGATTTCAACCAAACTCCTTCTTTAAGTGTGATGGGAGGCACCCAAAACGCTGTTTTTCAACAAGCCCTAAATCAATGTATAAAATCTTCCACAAACAAGTCACAACCCACTCATTTACCAGTTGGTTTTTTGCCACTTTTTAAGGATTCCTTATGCAAAGAGGAATTTTAAAATCTTATGCAGGGTCAGTAAATTAGTTTAGAAACAACATCTTAACAGTCTTTAAGTAGAAAAGCAAATCCAACGTGTTTAGGAACAAATCTACCTTGCCCCATTAATAAGTAAATAAAGGATCTGGATGGATTTGTAGAAAGGACAGAGAAAAGGCTACAAAAACACACAAAACTCCATTTTCAATGTATTGCAGGTTGTTTCATTAAGTTTCTGTAGATGACTGGGTATTATTTCCTCAAAAATCATTGTTCCTCAGCCACTGTGATACACTGAGTTCCTCTCCCAGCGATGATAGAAGGAATAATTATCTTCCTCATTAGTTCTACCTACAGCATGAGTGCCAATTAATCTGGTGACGATACTGAGAGTGGAACCAGTCTGGGGGATTACAGAGCATGAACCCCTCGAGCTATTTCAAAGCTGGCCTGGGGTTCCCCACATCCTTGCTGTGCAGGTCTTTCAGCAGTATTCACCCTTTTCAAAGGTTCTGAGAAGGACTTAAACTTCACCTGCTTTTCCTAAACGTTTCCAGAGATGCAACAGTGACATTTCAAATTCTGCTATCTCCTACTCCAGCTTCTTTCCCTCCCTCTACAACTTTGCACACGATTTGATCAGCAAACACTGAGGGATGACACAGCCAAGTACTGCAAAGTATTTTAAAGCCATCTAGGTGTTTGTAGCCACTCAAGTAAGGAGTTAATGATACAGCGACACAAATTAGGCCACAAGTGCCAAGTTCAGTAGTACCTGTCCCATCTCTCTGACCACAGCACCCCAAAAACTGCAGAAAGAACTGCTGGAAGTATTTTGATTTATTCGGTCTTTGAAAATGGTTCCTGCTGGTTCCTCCCCAAAGCCTCAGATTCCCCCCAGGTGAGGGAGAGACCAGAGAGACACCAAGGTTTTTAGGTTTAATTAATTAAGGAATGTGAAGTAGTTGCAAGAGCAGCAATGTGGCAGCAAACCCACACTCAGCATCTCCCTCTGCCCCAAATGTGGGACTGGCAGGACCCCATGCAGACCCTCAGATCTGGGGACAAAGTCAGGGAGATCCATACAGGAATATGTTGGATTTCATACATCCAACGGCTGAAGGTGATACAAATAATGTAGTTTTGTGGTTCTAGTCAGTTTATAGTTATCCAAGAGATCCTGGAGATCTCAATATTCCCACTCTATCTTCACAAAATATGCTCAAGCAATACCCACTGCAAAATCCTCATCTCAAGTAATTAAAGTAATGCAAAGACACTGCATCATCTAAAGCACGAAATTCCACAGTTCTCCAAGATTAATGTCCCATTCCTGTAACTTGGTTGTTCTTGGCTTAAGTATTCAACATAATGCTGCTCATTACAGAGAGCAGTGACATCTCTATCCAAGGGGGAAATACGGTTCAAGTCAGCTTTGGTGTTTAAATATTAGTAGTAAATTCAAATTCAATTTCACATGATCAGTGTATGTGACACTAACTACATCAAGGTAGACTTGGGGATTTCTCAGCTCCGTATTGAAGAGAATTACATGACTGAAAACTAATTAGGGAAGCACATAAAGTGAATTTATTTAGTATTCTCTTGTATGTAGTTAACTTAAAGTAATGTATCAAATTTCCCACGGAAAAAAAATGTGGCTACATAACACTGAGCAAAATGTATCAGAAATCAGATCTAGCAAATTATCTTTATTTTTCTTCTCTTTTAAAACTGAAAATGTTTAAGCTGTAATGAAAAAATTATAATAGTAGGGATTTTTCCTCTGGAGGAGTGCTTTTGTACCCCGTCTCATGCAGGGAATTAGAAACAGCTGCCGTGGAAGAAGAAAGAGCAGTCAAATGTTACTTGTCTCTCTGACCAAACAGCACCTGAATTTAGCTTCCTGAGGCTCCAGGGTGCATTTCTGGCAGCAGTGCCCTGCCCAGAACCAGAGCAGAGCCCAGCAGCTGCTCCACAAGCGGGACCGCAGCGCCGGCATCCACAGTGGGTAGGATTGTTCCAGGACTGTTCAAAACTGACACGTGTCAAAAACCACTCCTAAATCTTTTCTCTCATCCCTCACACACTTTCCTGCTGGTTAAATAAAGCTTTAGGATGAACCCAGCTCCCCCAACATCTCCTTCTCCCCTTGATGCCGTGCTGTCACACTCAGACTCTCCATCTTCTCCCTCTCCTCTCCTTTTCCATCTGCCTTTCCCTCCTCCTCCTCTGATCCCTCCATCCACCAGGCCTCCTGTCAGCCAGGCTGAGCCCAGCCCTGCCTCCCACCTGGGTGGCACTGGTGACAACAATCTACCTCCAAACACCCAATAAATGTTTTATCGTGCTTTTGCTGCGTGTTCTAAATTATAAATAACGACAATAGATGTCCTATCAAGTATTTATCTCCTATTGTCGGGCTCTGAGCAGAGCATTAGGTCTAAGTGCTGGTGAGGCTGGGCATTAACAAAGCCATTTGTGATAAATGGAGCAGCCTTGGTGGGTCACTGACACTTTGACAAGCTTTCCATAGGCCTTTTTCCCTGTAATGTTTTTGCTCTTTTGCTTTTACCTCCCAGCTGAAGTAACTGAATTCTAAGAAGAATAATAAAATGTGTTATTAATTGGGAATAAACAAATAAAGCTGAGTCTCCTGAAGGCACTGAAATAAGAGGGTGATGTGGCTGCAATGGCAAAGGGATCCATTCCTTTCACTACCTGCAATGCTGTCCTAAAAGACAGAACAAATAACCATATTACAGGGCCATATGATGAATTATTGATGAATGATAGGTGGTTAAGTTCAAAGAGGCCCGGAGGATCACATCCAAAAAGTCTTTGCACTGGAACAAGGCAGTTCCTTCAGCTTCATCCTGGGTTTGTGGTTCTCTCCCTAAGGCAAAGCTCTTTTTGCACCATAATATCTCAAATAATATCTCTGATAGGAACTTCACTGAGCTCTGCTTATTGATACCTTGCAGTGGCATTTGTGGTTGAAAGCTGTGTTCCTATTTATCATCCTGTGTGCAAGGATGTGGGAAATGGAATATTGAACTCATCTTTCAGGTGGGAAGCCTCCAACATTCCACCTTTGCTTCCTGCATCAAGACAACATTGCCCCAAATTTCACTTCTGCTTGCACATTCAGGTTCAGCCATCGACCCAGCCCAGGTCAGCATCTGTCTGCAAATCTGCTTTCAAACAAGGGAGCAAAAAGGGATCCCCTCATATTGGAACTGGAGTTGGGAAGGGGAGAGGAAACCTCAGAAGCAGCTGCTGGGCAGCTCCAGGGGTGCCCATCGCTCTCCTGACTCCGAGGGCAGCTGGAACTCTGCCTCCCAAACACCACAAGTCAGATAAGGCAAATCCTGTCCTGGGGGATAATCTATTTTTGACTTAGGCACGCTCAAGGAAGACTAAAGTGATGAGTAAACAGATTTTTGAGGATGCAGTTTTAAGCTGTGTTGACTGTGGGGTGGGGGAACCATCCTCTGGCATCAGGAGAGGAATTTGCCCACAGTTGGGAAGTCAAACTCTGCTCCTGCCAGCCTGGGAATGTCCTTCAGGGCCTCTGTGTCCCAGAGGCTGGGCTTTCTTACTCAAGTGGCACATTTCTTGAGGGACAGAGGCTGTAGTTTGAAAAAATAAAATAGGAGAACTTTCCAGCTTTTTCTTCACATTAATTTTTGGTCCATGGATTGCTGTTAAATTCCCAGGATTTTTCCAAAAATGGGACACTGCCAGTGTTAGATGACCATTCTTGGTACAAGATGCAGTAATACAATTGTTAGATTCAATAAAAATAGCAAAACCTAGATAGAAAAACTGATGGCCAAAAAGAGATGGGGAACAAAACAGGGAACTTTGATTACAAAACTAAAATAAATTCCTGATTTTAAAACGAACATTTAGCAAATCTCTCAAAGGTCAGCTCAACGTGTAAATGCTCATCTGATAAATTAAATCTATAAGTTTGTGTTTTGTATAAACACAAAATCCAAAGGACCTAATTTTCTTTCTATCACCGGAAAGGTGCATAAGGGATTTTTTCTCTCCCTCACAAATTAGTTTTTCTGGGGTTAATAAATGTGAAATAATATTCAACCATTATTTTTCTATAAGCATAGAAAAAATTTGGCAAGGATTTTTCAGGGTTTTAGGGGTTTTTTTTGTTGCTTTAGGTTTTTTCTTTTACATTTGTAGTCTGTGTCTTAGATGCAAAAGAGCAACACAAATTTTCTGCCATGGACAACATTTTTGGGCATATGATGGGACCGTTGGGGTGTCTGTGCAGGGCCAGGGGCTGGACTTCCATGATCCTTGTGGGTCCCTTCCAGTTCAGGATATTTTAGGATTTTCTGCTTTCATTTTTAAAGAAAGTGGTCAAATCCTAAAGCTTTAAGGCTCCCGAAGCCTTTAGGATGTGGATCTCACCCACTACCGATGGTTTCAAGTACAAGGTGTCAGGAGAAGGGAAAGGAGGGGAAAGTGTCCTGCATCCCACACCCTTCCAAACCAAAGACCAAGCTCTGCTGTGAAGGCCCTTTTTCCTTCTGCAAAACCAGTTCAAATTAAAAAGAATGGTTTCAAAATGTCTTCATAAAAACGTTTCAAATGGCACCTGATCCAGCACTGAGCTTGCTGATAGAAACAACAGATTTAGGGATAAAAGGCTGTCTAAGCTTCAAAAATAATCCTTTCCACATAAGCACAGACAGAGTGGGGGATGATGATGGACCCTATTATTCATGGCAAAGCCTAATAAAAATACATAAGCACAACCACAGAAACCAATCCCAAAACATCAGAACTCATTTCTAATTATTATATTTGATTGTGGCTTGAATATTCACCCAGCTCAAGCACTGCTCATTTTTTACATATTTTATCCAGCAATTCTTCTTCCTCCTTATCTAAGGAGTTCTTAACCCCTGAGATAAGAAACAAAAGGCTGGAAAACATGATCTGTATAAAACTGATGCTGAGTGAGCTGGTTGAACCCAAAGGGAAGGATCAGCAGTAATAAGTTTGTACATAGAAGGGTGGTAGCTGCAAAGAATTTGCTCTGTGTGTCCACTTCAAAAAGGATAAATAGTAACAGGCTGGAACTGCTGAGAAGGAGGTTTTGATTAGACATTAACAAAATAAGAGCCTATAGAGATTGTGGAAACTCCATCAGTGGAGATTTAAAGAGCCAGTTAGACAAGGGTCTGTCATGAAGGATTTGGGCACAGCTGATCCTGCCTCCAAGCCCTATTTCCTATAATATCTGTGCTCTTCCCTCTCTACTTGCACTGTTAATTCAGACTTTATTCTTACCATGTGAGAATATTTTCCTATTTTTACTTCACTTTACTGCCCCTTCTCTCAGAGGATATATTTCCAGATTTGCCCAGACTGGCCCACCTGTAAATGAAACACATTCAATACTCCCAATTTTCACTTTTTTCCTGAAACTTTAGGCATCTAGAATTCAATAAGTATTTTAAAACAAGTGAAGCCTTCAGTAATCCAAAATAATGCTTGCTCTTTATGTCTATTTTCATTTAACAAATAGCACATGTTAAAGTAAACATTTATCAATATGACACACAAGTGACAAAAACTGGATTAAAACTGAATAAAATGAGCAAATGACACCAAAATACACAACCAAACTGGCACCAGGCATCTCAATGCTTGAGGAGTAAATTTTCCCTCTGCTGGTATTTTAGATGATGCTGGAGGAAAAAGTAAAAAATCTTGCTAAGAAACATCCCCCCCTGCCCTGATTTAAACCAAAGATTAAAATGAAGATGAGAAGACATAGATGAAGTAGTTTTGGTCAAAGTACAAACAACTCCTAATTCCCATAAAGATTAAATGTGGATTTATCTCCAGGATCTGTTGCTTTTCATCAGAGCAGTCTCAGAAGGAAGAGACAAGAGGAACTGCAATGCAAACTGAAAACCACCCAGGAAATTTTCCTGAGTTTTGAAATAGTTTGAATGACGTTCTCGGGGCATTTCCAGAAATAGAAATGCCCAGTGCTCGAGTACAGCAAAGAAAGCAAATATCCCTGCTGCAGCAAAATCAAAAATAGGCCTGGAGCTTTCAAACCCTCCCTTCATCATTTCTTTAACCTTGTCCCTCCTGCTCGTGCGAGTTCTCCCGCTGTGTTCCCACAATCCACCCAAAGTGTTGGCACCAGGAGAAATTAATGGCACTTTAATGCAGCCCTCAGATCAGGCTCTCCATCCTTCCTTTCCAGGCTTTCCAAAGCCTGGCTTTCTTTGAGACTTTTTCCTGCTTGCCCAACACATTCCATTTTTCAGTCAGTGTTGAACATCGTTCTCTTCCTAGTTTTTCCCACCCACTATGAATTTTTTAAATTTTGGGGTTTTTTTCTTTTTTTTCTATACAGGCCATTATATTTAGATTTCCTCTGTTATTTATATATGCACACCATATCATCAGTCTCCTTTCTACCTTCTTTAAGCCAGCTTCCAACTGCAAACACTCCAACCTACTGGAATTTTTATCAAGAAATTGAGGCAATTCCTTCTCCTTTTTGTAACTTGCTCAACAACAAAAGCTTCACATTAGAACTGATTAAATAAATCAAAATCTGATGGATAAATCAGAAAAATGTTTTGGTTTTACTCCCTTTTTTCACTGCCCATTGCAACCTTTGCTTCAGAAACTGCTTCTGGGAGCCCACTACCCGTGGGATGTAAAATTCTATCGATTAAACTGAAGTTTACAAAAAGTGAGGCTGGTAATTTGGTCTCTAATCACCTCACAAAAAATCCCAGTGTTTTGTAATGACATCATACATAATCATAAGGCAAAATGGGATGCCATCTGTTTTGCACCATTTCCCTTTGTCTTATTAATCAGAACTTATTTCTGTATCTCACTTTTTCTCCTCTGTGTAGATAATTCAATACATGGAGCACTTTTTTTTTAAATTCACGATTTATCTGACCCTCAGGTTTTTATAATTTTATCAGCTCACCAATAAAGTCAGCATGAAATTAATTCTCCTTACTTGTTTTATTTTAGGTATGTAATTAGGTAGTAAATAATTCCTACAACCCACAAAAAAAAAAAAATCAGTTATGGTGTAATGATACTTCAACCATAAAAGCAAAAAAAACATTTTTTTTTTTTTACATTCTTTTCTTCCTCAAAAATATTTAAGGATTAAAATGATTCTCATGAGCAAAATTAGTTTAATACTTATGTGCAGAACCTACTGCACCATTCACTGTGAATGTTGCTTTGCTTCAACCTCTCATAATAACAACTACTCCAGATCCTGAATGTTTCTAGGAAGAAAATACCCTGATTTCAGCCAGCCCAGGGTTTTTAGGATACCTGGGATGACCATCCAACACCTTTTCCCTCAGCTCCCGTCAGAACCCTCTTGGTGCCCAAGCCCCTCAAAGAGCATTTGTAGGGACTGAATCCTTTCTAGAGGATGGGGGCTGACTGCTACCATGAAAAAATACCCAACATGAGGTTTCTAAACTAAACTTCTGTTCCAGCCTGAAAAAATAAACTTATCTATTACAGATAGACTTCTGTGGAATGTATCCCCACCTCTTTCCCCACCCACAAACAGGAATATCCCTCCCAGCACAAACCCTTCGGGGTACAAACTGTGCCTGCATCTCGATTGGAAATTGCCGAGCACATTGCAGCATTCCCCAAAACAAAATAATAATCCACAGGCTGCAGAATGTGCTTCTCCAGCATAAAGCATCTGGTTGCACAGTTCTTTAGAAGTTTTTTTTTTCTCTTATGGCTTTGTGGATAACTTTTTACGTCCTACTTAGAGCCAGTAGTAGATCGGCATTTCCAAAGTCACAGTTTGAATGCTTCTCAAAAGCTGCAGCAGCCACACGCTGTGGTGGCTTTGTCAACTTCAGCCCCTCTCTCCCAATTCTCCTGACAGAGTTTCCTAAGTGGAAAGTTTTCAGTAAACTTGTGGGGTTGTTTTTAAGTTTACCTTTTTAACTATTTCCTTTCTATCCCCTTTACAACCTGCTGAGCTTTCTGTGCTTACTGAGCTGTGAATATCTGGAGTTTCAGCAGTTCAGCCCTCCCTTCTCTCCTTTATTTAGGGGTAAATAATGCAGGGAATCAGAGAATAATTTGGGTTGGAAGGGACCTTCATGCCCATCTAGTTCCAACCTTCCTCTAGAGCAGGGCTGTCCCCCACTTATCCACTCCCTCATGTAATTTATGTTAATTAATTGGGGTGGGGATTAATTCCAGGCTGGGAGTTTCACTGAAAGCATCACCAGCACAGCCTCCTGCTCCAAAATCTCATTTGACTCTGGCAGAGGTCAAATTGATCTGAATTTTCCCAGCAAATTCCAGACAGCCTTTGCAAATGTGCAGGTTTTAAACCAGGCTTTAACACAGAACACCTTGGAATGTAAAATTCCCCCAACAGCCTGGAAGGGCATCTGGGATGCTCAGCCACACGAGGAGACACTGAGGACCTGCACCACCTTGGAATTAGCAGAAATTCCCTGAGCATCCCCAATCCAAATCCTGCTGCCCTAGGCCAGAGCCTCTCACCACCCTGGAAAACCAGGATGGTAAATTCTTGCTCCTCAAGAAAGTTCAGAGTCTGTTTTTGTCTTGGGTTCGTGGCACTGTCCCCTTCCCCACCAACTCCTCAGTGCTTCTTGATGGAGCACAAAGTCACCCCTGAAGCTCTCTCCGAAAGCCAGTCCCTTCTTCCAAAATAATCTGGATTTTCTACAAATTACTCTTCCCCTTCCTTATTTATCACTCCCCCAGTTCTTGTGTGATCTGCAAGCATTAAAAGTTTTTTTCCAGGTCATTACTCATTCCATGGAAACGCGTTAGGCCGTGGCTGGATCTCCATGAGATGTTGCTGAAAACATCCCCATTACTTTTTGCAATTAGTTTACCACTTTTAAATCTGCTTAATAGGGGCCATAGTAATTTTTTATGTCCTAATTTCTTTCATTGAAATGTCGTGTGGTACTAAGTCATGGATGGGATTTTCAGTACATTATGACAGCACCACGAGCTCTATCAGTCCCTCTAGCCCAGATCTTTGCTCCCAAAGCCTGAAATCTTGGAGCCAGCTGGCTGCCAAACTTTCCCTTAATTCTGTATTTTTTATCTAAATTGTCTAAATTAATTCTATCTAAATTAATTTCTGTAATTTTTACCGTGACCCATGCCCAGACCCATCCTTTTATGAAAGCAGTTCAACTGGGGTATTAAACACAAATAAAATGAGGGGTGACTAAATAGAAAAAGTTAGGATTCATCAAAATAAGTCATTTTTATCAAATTAAGTCATATATATCAAAATTCAGGTGTGGGGTAAAATGCTGATTTGGGGGTTTTTTGCCTTTTTCATTGGGTTTGGTTTGGGTGTTTGTTTTTTTGTTTAAATCCTGGCAGAAACTATTCTCTTTTGGGAAATGATCCTTCCCTCAAGAAAATAATTTAAGCTCTTATTTACAACAAAACCACTGTCAATCCACCTTTGAAAATGGTGTCTTCAAGATAATAATTATTTCTGACTTAGTTAAAGAGTAGAATGTCCCTTCCGGGCAGATCTTTTAATTCAATCAGACACTTAAAGGTAGGTTTTCTCCCTTCTAGGATTCTCTAAAGGGTTTAGATGTTTAATTCATTTCAACAATTCTCTGACTAGCAAGGAAAGTCTCTTTGTTGTGATTTATTGGCTTGTCTAGCACCAGATCTCCCAATAAAAGCTGGAGGAGGGATGAGCTGGGAACCTCAAACCAGGCAATTTCTCCTGACCACAGCTTCCTATTTTATCTTTTAATTCTTTGTATTATTAATTCCATATTTAACCTGCCCAGGACTCAGATGATGCTGCAGCCTGAAAGTCTGACCATGTGACAGCCCATAATGGTGAATATTCCCTGTGGAATGGGATGGCTCCATGGCAGGGGCACATGGGAACAGTTAAAATTTACATTCTCCTGTGTATTTAAAGGGCTCTGCTTGAATTAATGAGCTCTAGCTCCCAGTCTCTGAGAGCTGCACATCAGTTTTGGTGGTGGTGCCTGATTGACAAGAAGACTTGGGTCCATTCCTACATATTTTCATGGATATTAAACATATATGTGTGTATATGTAAATATAACAGCTTTGTGCACCAATTTCCTGTAGTTATTCTATTTTATCCCCTAATTCTTTTCGGTGTATTTTCTCAATTAAGAAAAAAACTAATCACATGTTGTAACTAAGAAAAGTAAATACTTTCACCCAAAATCCCCATGTCTGGCACATATTTCCAAGAGGCAGCAAGGGTCCTCAGCTTCCCCAGGTTCAGAATTCCATGGTCCTGTCCATCCTGCCCAATATTTGTGTGTGGCTTCTGGACCTGAGTCAGTTCTCTCTCCTTGCTCAGCCAAGGATGGGTCATTAAACTTGCAGCAATTAGATTTTACTTTAAATCAGCAAAACGGAGATTTCCTCCAATCCCATTTACAACATTCTTGGAGAAAATAGGTACAATTTCCAATCTCAGCCTCCTTTCTGCTCCATTGTTATACAAAATGGGCACCAAAAGCTACACATAACTATGAAATGATTATGATTTATCTGGGTATTTTGTTCCTTTAATCTATTAGGCCAATTGTCCTAATTTAACTAAGTAATTCTGTTAATTTAACTTTGGGGTTAATCTTGCTTTAAGAACACTTTTTGCTGAACAGTAAAACCGTGCTCAGCCGGTGCATTTCCTTTTTTTAGACCTGAATGTAACCTTTTTTTAAAAAAAAAAAACCCAAAAAACAACAAAAGTTTCTGGTATATCATGTGATCAATAGATACAAGTACCTTCATTTTTTAAATTAGTCTAAGGCTATTTTCCTTTTACTGTTGTATAAACAGGGAATTGAAGGGTAAAATAGTTAAAACTTAATGCTATAGTGCTAATGTGGCTTTTAAATCACGTCAGCAGCAATCACTGCATTATAATTAACAATTTATTGAACCAGCAATAAAATGAACATCACATTACTTCTTAAAGCAGCAGAATAAAATGGCTAATAAATAGCATAAGCCAGACAAATTGCAGAGTAATAGAAATTTTCTTAAGATTTATAGTGTGCAGAAAGATGGATGTGCTATTAGTAGGAGCTCCAATACTTGACAAAATTCTTTTGCAAAGACATAGTTACCAGGCATGTCAGAGTTCACAAGTCTAAGTGGTTTATCCAAATTTCAGCTCACTGCTATTACAGTGGAAAATACTCATTACAAGGTTTTGTAACTGCAAGCAATGTGTACATTTGCCAACATTCGAACTGCTACTGCCAAAAAGATACTAAAATATTTTATAAACTGTCAAATAACAAGTCTGCTCGCTTAATCTGAGTCTATTTTCTACTTCACAGGCAGGAAAACCTCCTGGGCCTGATCCTGGGGTCTCCACTCAGGCAAAACTTCCCTTGCCTTTGGTGTTTCCAAGTTACCACGAGATTTTCCCCTATGGAAACGGCTGGGCTGGGCCTGGAGTGAGGGGAAAAAGCCATGAGGGAGGAAACATGGATTGAGTGGAGCTGGAATACCTCATCTCTCCCAGGGCTGGGGTTACTGACAACAGAACCGTGTTGAGCTTTCAGTGTTCCTGCTGTTCACTCGTGTTGTGATTCCTCATGTCAAAGTGTCTCTCTTATGTTCTATTTCAGCATAACAGATGCAGTTTTACATGACGTGTCACAACATGGAGCATCAAGTGGAAGGAGTCTAAAAGAGCTTTTTTCCTTTTTTTTTTCCCCCATTTTTCTTTGGGGAAAAAAAACACAAAGAGACAAAATCCCCAGTGTGTATTTCACTGAAAAGTGTGGTGAGGAACTTGCCACGCAGAGTTTCCTTCAGCCACTGTGAGGAAAGGACTTTCACTCTTTAATTTTGAGATATATCCAGCAACTACCTCATGTTCAAATTTCAGATGTATTTGATGAACAAACCTTAACATGAAATCAAGTTAATCTCAGCAGTAATTAGCTGTTAGACAGTGGGGGCTGATGAGAACATGCACATCTTTAATAATGCAGCACTCCCTGAACCTTGAAGATAGATTGCCATTCACTGACTGGCTGAAGGTGTTGTTGATTACGTGGTGAGATTGTTATTCTATCATTCTCCAAAAAACAAAAGTGTATTTCCTAATGACCGTGCTTTTCCAACAGGGAATCCTACTGGGAACGTCTTCCACCTGTTCTCTGGGAGACCACGGGGTGAAGTTGAGCACACAAGGGAGGGAATTCCTGGATTTCCATCACCCTACAGTCAAGGCTCCATGAACAGATGGTTTTTAGGGTCCCTTCCAACCCAAGCCATTCTGTGGCTCTGGGTCCGTGGATTTTGGATACACTGACATAATTATAATAGTAATAATGATAATAATAGTAATAATAACAACAACAACTGGACCCACCCAGCTCCTTGATTAAATGGCTGAGCATCAGCCTGGCTGCACTGGAGTCATTATTGACACAATCGGAGATGGGGACTTTGGTCTCCACAGACCAGGCAGGATTTTCCTAAACTGAATTCAACAGAACGAGGTACTTTTGCCTTTATTAACGAACTCCTCTAATGGAGTTATTAATAGGCAATTGCCTCCTTGAGACCTGTGAACGCATCCCTGCCCCTCATTCCCAGCCACAGCCACGTTTCCTGTTCATCCCACAGCCACATCTTGGCTCTGAAGGGGTTGGAGCACATTGTTTGAACACAACTCTCACCTGGAGATCAGAAAAACTCAACATGAAAATGCCAAAGATGAAGATTCAGCCTCAGGTACCAACAGGATTAAAGCTCATTAAACTAATTGCAGACCTGCTGGGCTTTAATTCCTTGGAGAAAAGGCGACAACACAAAACTCACACGAAATTCAATAGGACATGTTAAAATTCCTCATTTCTGCAGAGTGCTGGGATATGGATCTTCATTCAAACGAGAAGAGGGTATTGCCAACCCCAACTGAAAACTCACTTTGTGCAGAGTGCTGAAAACCAGACGAGCAGAGAGAGGCACAACCCCCTCGGATGGCAGGAATAAACCAGAGCCATAGGAAAGGGGTTTTCCCTAATGTTAGTTCAGCTCTAATTCATTGATGGCAACAGGTTATTTTGCAGAAAAATACAAATTCTTCATATCAGCTAAGAGAGCTACCAAGGCACCAAATAAACACTAAAAAAAAAAAATCTCAATTAAGGAAGTGTTTAAGGTGAATGCCTTCCCCTTGTTTATATCTGAAGGGCTTGTGATCAAGGTAAAAGTTTTGAAACAACAAAAGTGGGAATAATAACAGTATAATGAATTAAAAATATTTCAAAATACTGTCTCTCCTCTTATTTTGAGGTCCTCCTTCCCTTATGTCCCCTCCTAATATTTTGAGGGTGCTAAAACTGCTCCTATTAAAAACTACTGAGAAACAAGACTTTTATTCCATGTACAACCCACCCTCTCTAATAGTTCTGAATAAAACTCTAAAATTCAGATAAATACCCAACTCGAATATAAGAAATAAAAAATACATGAAACATTTAAAAAAAATATATAATTGCATCATATGAACTCAGTTTCACATAATGATGAAGAAATAGCTGGGTAGATCAAAGTGATTTTTTTGCTGTAGAGATCTTGAACAACTATCCAAAAGCCAAGTCTGGTGTAGTTTTGCTGGAGGTGGGAACCTTCAGGACAGCTGAGTTAGCTGGAAATTCTCATTTGTATGAAAACAAATCCCTCTGAAAATCAGGTGCTGCCTCCCTTTAACTGCACCAAACACAGCAAAAAAATCAAGGTATTTCACCATGAGAAATGTAGATCAGCATGGAAATGAATTCATTCCTGCCATCAGCTGAACCATGCCAAATTCTGCATTATACTCAGCTTATTTCAGGTTTTAGTGAACTATTCAACAGCCCAGCCTTCTCTGAGATTTAAAATATTTTAGAGTTTTTAGATATGGAGAGAGATTTTTCTATGTGTTACACACAGACATTGATTTTTTGGAAGCAAATGGATGAAAAAAACCTGGTCATACATGAAGTGTAAATGATAATTGATATGGAAAAGTCTCATATCTGATCCCTGGACTTTCCCATCACTGTTACAGCAGTGGCTGTGCTGCTGGAGCCCAACTAAATCCACCAGTTCATACCTTAAAGGTGGGGAGAAACACAAAGGAAAAAAAAAAGAAAAACCAAACAAACACGCAAATTTAAAAAAAAAAAAAATCAAATGTGGGGTAGGAAATGACTCCAACCATCAGAAGTCTTGCAGGAGAGGCCAACCACGATTTCAGAAAAATCTGCACCCTTTGGGTTAAGAAAAAGATGAGAAATAAATCATGGAATCACCAAAAATGCTGAGTTGGAAGGGACCCCTCGGGATCATGGGGCCCAATCCAGTGAAACACCAATGCAACCCTTCTGCAGCTAGGTAGGCAGTGGAAAATATCTGTATTTGTCTAAAAATTCAGGGAAAAGTATAAGGATAACTGGATCTGACTTCTTCCAAGCTCTCCATTACTACCTGGAGAATCTCTTTAACATCTATTTGTTGGCAAACCAGAAGGCAACAGGAGCTCAAGGGTGCCCAGGGACACCCCATGCCTGGTAATCAACAGGAAAGATTCCATCTTTAAGCAGAGAATCAGAAATACTTGAGTATTGTATAAACAAATGGGTCACCTTGGTTTATTTGGTTTTTCTTTTTCTTCTTGTTGTGTAGGATCTATTTTATGTGGAATAAACTGCAGCCTAACGAGGCAGGTAGATTATGAAGGCATGAAAAGGTGCAGTAAATCACTGTGGTTTAGATACTGGCCACAAGGAATTAAGTGAAATGTGAGTTTCTAGTCAAGAACTTTGTTTCCCTGGAATATGTTCCATAAAACTCTCACAAACTGTTCACACCAACACTTCAAGTGTCACAAATGCTTTCTAACACCACCAAAGTTTTTACAGCTGTGGCCTTCAGTGGCCAAGCTCAAGCCCAGAGCTGTGCCTTGGCCACCACATATTTATTTTTTGGGCCACTGCAGATGGTCACAGGGGAGTAAAAACAAAGGAAATGCAGACGGTTTGTGTCTGGCTTTTACACTTTTGCCACAACTGCATGGATGGGCAGCACAAACCTCAGGGAAAATGCACAGGTTTTCCAGAGGTACTCCCTACAATCTGTGGGATTTGTGCTCCAGAAAGTGAAGCTGGTGCCAAATAATTTCTCCAAGAGCAGCACACCTTGGAAATTCACTTTAAAAGGGGATTTCTGCTGCATGAGCATGTCCAGGAAAACCTCATGGAGCACACATGAAATGACTCCATAGAGCATCAGCTCTCCAAAGCACAGAACAGCAAACATCAAATATCAGGAAATTGTCCCACAAAGTATGAGGACCATGAAGCCAAACCAAGGAGAACTCTGGGGAAATGAAGGTAAAACCTCACTGAGATTTTTCCAACTTCCACTGTGCTAGAACAGCCACTGTAATACAAAACCACCCAAAATGTGTTGAATATTTCTCATTTCAGGACCTAAAAGCCTACATTTCCTTACCCAGTGAAGTCAAAGGCTCTACCAAAGCTGCAATTTCTAGTAAAAAAAATTAAGTTGGGGACTAAAATATCCAAATTCAGCATGGAAGAGTTTAATTTGTTATAAATGGTCTTTGTTTTAGGAACAATACCCACTGCCCTGACAAGTACCTACTAAAGGGGCATGCATAGGATATTTTTGACATAAAAAAGCTGTTGAACAACTGCCTTAGAAAGTCTAAGTCTCCTGTTGGTGAAAGTAAATAAGTGGGACAGGAGGGAAGGAGAGGAACCAGCAAAAATATTTACTAGAAAGAAGTTTGAGCTAAAAATCTTTTTTGTTTGTTTTTTAAGAATCACCAAGGCTTTGAAAGAGTGAGAGGATTTTTTAGATGCTCAAGTGATTGACTGTCTTCAGTAAGAAGTTTCATTAAACCTGCTGAAATAATTTTAAAAACTTGAGCAACAGCTCAAGTCAGATTTTTGCAGTTTAGACACGTCAGGTATTTCTGGCGGGAGCAAATTTTCCTTCTGCTGCCATCTTGTGCCCCAGAATCTCAGCCTATCCTAAAAGGAAAAAAAAAAAGAAGAAGAAGAGGAAAAAAGAAAGAAGAGGAAAAAAAAATAGAAAGAAGAGGGAGGAAAAAAGAAAGAAGAGGGAGGAAAAAAGAGGAAAAAAGAACCTTTATCATGTTTCCACTTCAGGAAGGTAGGAAAAGTTCTGCTTTAAGAGAGGAATTGAAGGCAAATACTGAGATAACCCTCTGAAAGTTAAAGGCTTCTCCTCCCAGGCAGGATGGGACACACAGAGCACTGGTTTATTCCTTATGGACTGGAACAACACCAGGCTCTGTGTTCTCAGGCCTAAAAGCAATAAAAAATCTGTCCTGTTTTGGGGACAGCAGCAAAACTGTGACCAGAGGGCTCTGACATGGCATTAATGATCAGACCGACCAGTATAATTCTCTTTTCTTTCTCTGGCCAGGCAGAATTGATATGAAATCAATGTCTCTTGTGAAAGAAATATTTTATTTTTAGCCACTTCATTCCAAAAAACAAAAATCTTCCAAATCCTCCAGGCTTTGAATGTAGACCACCTGATTTTTTGGGAGACCACGAGGATGGATCACATCCCAGAGGAATCTCCATGTGCCTGATGCTGGTTCATAGTCCATGTAAAGGGTGTGCAATACCCTTCCAACCCTTCCCTGTGCTCTTGATTGACAAAATCAGGGAAAACCCAGGATTTTTCTAGCACTGCATATCCTTGCACATCAACAGAATGGTTTGGGTTGAAGGCACCTTAAAACCCTTCTTGTTCCACCGCCCCTTCTGTGGACAGGGACATCTTCCACTATCCCAGGTTACTCCAAACCCTGTCCAACCTGGTTTTCAACACTTCCAGGGATGGGGTTTAATATCAATCAGAGATACTCCTAAAGAAAAATTAAGAGTATCTAAAAGATGCTACAAGATTCCCTCACTTCCAAATGAAATTTGGAAAGAAATGCATGAAGTAGACGCAGCGTTACAAAGTTCTCCCAGACACTTTTAAAAACCCTATTGCCTGTAATCCCTGACCCTCAGAGCACAGATTTTAGGTGCAGAATAAAGTTGAATCCATGGAATTAAAAATAAACTCTTCTGGAAAAGCAGAGATGCCTTGAGCGCTGCCCTTCCTGAGAGGGGTTTTACTCCACTCAAAGTTCCCAACCTTTCGGCAGTGGTTTGAAAAGCCAGAAATAGCTGGATAGTTCCTAACAAAAGCCACTCTATTAGGAATAGAAATAATTTATGTTGCTTCTGAGCGCCAGTTGTTGCACAGCAATATCAAACTCCTCAATCTCATCCATAGTTCCCACCCCAGAGGTTTCTTTTTGGAGCCAAGGATGGCTAAAGCCACTGGGTGAACACACCCACCCCACCAGAACTCCAAATAATTTTTGCCATTGCCCACACACATGTATGGCACAAAAGAGAAAGTTAAAACTTGCTCTGGATTGAAAATGTTATTCCTTATATCAATTTAACCTATTGAACAATAGATGTAGTATCAAAAGCATGAAATGTGGTGTTTGCTTTCTATAGGATTTCACAGGAAACTGAGTTGCAAGGCTCAGGGATTTTTCATTGAGGAACTTCAGAAAAAGGCTCTGGGCAGTGGAAGGCAATACAACACAGAAATAAAGAATTTAGCAAAGACACTCATAACTGTTCAGGGCTGCAGGTGTAGAACATCTTTAAAATCCCAGGAAAAAAAAACACAAGGAAGCATAAAAATAAACACAAAACCCCCAGTATTATCCTCATTTTTGGCCCTGATTGCACCTACCTCTGTGAGTATGCAAAGGAGGACATATCCTTGGATCCAACACCAGCAACAGAGTAATCCCATCCTTCAATCCAGGCAAAAAACTCTGGGAAAAGGGACCCACTTCAAAGCAGTGGCCCTGACGCTCAGCAGGTGAAACCAGTACAGCTCCCAGGTGGGGGTGTGGGAGAGGTGCTGCCTTCCCAGGACCTGAATAAAGGACAAAATTGGGGGAAAATTACATAAACGCTCACAGGTGGGGGCTCAGAAAGCCACCACATTTCAGGAATTTTTATCAGTGGTATTTCATTATAAAGTCAGAGGTTCTCACCCTTATCAAAGAATCCAGGCCAGTTGCTACATCTTGGATTCAGGATTTTCATTTCTTTTAATTATCTGTCTGCATTACTTTCTGTTTACTGGGCATACTACCTTGGGAGGTGACTTTCTTGGTAAAGAAAGGAAGCATCAGCTCTTGGGTTTGGAAATTTTTTGCACGCAGTTTGTACCACACTAAAACGTCACCATTTCCTCAGCTGGCCCGAGCAGCGTGGCAGTTTAGGGATAATTCTGGGACCTTCTGAACCACAGCCACCCCTGCACCCCCAGCAGGCTGCGGGATACAGGTGTGCACATTCCAGATGGGATCCAGCATGGGGCTGGTCTGGGAGCTGTGGAGATCATGGAATGAGTTGGGTTGGAAGGGAGCTCGAAACTCATCCTGTTCCCCTCCCTGCCATGGGCAGGGACACTATCCCAGGCTGCTCCAGCCTGGCCTTGGACACTGCCAGGGATCCAGGGACAGCCATAGCTTCTCTGGGCACCCTGTGCCAGGGTCTGCCCACCTCACAGCCATCCCTGCCCTCTGGCACTGGGAAGCCATTCCCTGTATCCTGTCCCTCCAGGCCTTGTCCCCAGTCCCTCTCCAGCTCTCCTGGAGCCCCTTTAGGCCCTGCAAGGGGCTCTGAGCTCTCCCTGAGCCTTCTCCTCTCCAGGTGAGCACCCCCAGCTCTCTCAGCCCAGCTCCAGAGGGGCTCCAGCCTTGGAGCAGCTCCGTGGCCTCCTCTGGACTGGTTCCAGCAGCTGCACTAAAATAAAAGTGAACAGTAAAGACAAAAATTCTGAGTGAGCTGCCACTGAATTAAAATGGGATTCCACTTATTTCAGTGAACTTTGGGCTTGAAAATGCAGCACTTTGTGTCCAGGCCCAGCTTTGGCTCAGTCCAGAAAGGCTCCAGGCTCTGCTCCTCTCACAGAGCCGCAGCATCCGACAGGGCCATCCATCCTGGAATGCATCTGGGAGCACATGGATACTTCAGGAGGGTATCTGTGAGTATTTTAATTCTGTTAAGACCAAAATAATGATAAACAAGGATAATAGTTACAAAAATTCCTCCTCCCAGAAGAGTCCTAGAAATCCTAATTTACTGGCTGGTAGCTGGTAAAAGAGAAATACAGTAACTTAATAATCTGAGCATAGCGGTTTTCAGTAAGGAAAATTAACTAATTCATTATCACTTCTAATTTGCTGAGGCATAGCTGCCATATTTGTAAAATCAGCAGGTTCAGAAAAAAAGCAAGTTTTTAATGAATGTTTTTTTTCTCCCCGTCCCAGATCCATAAATGATACAATTACTTAGCTCCCTCTAGTGCCAATTCCTAAAATAAATTTCCCGCTAATGACTGCATTCACCAATGCAATCATCGGAGCAAATTAAAAATTCACTTGGCAATAATTAACTAGTGAATTCTCAAAGGATGGAGTAAATTGCCATGAACCAAAGCAGAATTCAACTGGTGGCACAATTACAAAGAAAGGTCAAATGTAGGCTTTCTGCAATAACAAAAATGTGCCATCGACGTGCAGACACCGAGGGGTTGGAACAATCGAGGCACACGTGCCAGTGCAGAGCAGCAGGCAGGGACCAGGGGCAGCACACGGAGCAGCTCCAGCATTCCTCTGACATTTCCAATCCCGTTATTAAAGGTGCATTGTTGTTTTCTTTTTTCTTTGCACTGGTCATTTCCAAGGCTTGATAATTCGGCGTTCAAAGGATGCTCCGTGCTGGACAGCTAAAAATATATTTCTTTTTAAACTTAAATGGTAAAAACGTCTCTTTTTTTGGGGTATATAATAATAATATTAATAATAAAAGCAACAAATATATACTAATAGCAATAATAGTACATCCAGAGGAATCCCTGTGCTCACCCAGATGTTGGAGGAAAAAGGCATCACAGGAGCAGGAAGGTTCCTTATCTTGTATTACTGCTGTGGTTAAACTCCAAATAAAATAACCCTGAAAAAAAACCCTATTATTTGTAAGAATTTTTGGGGGTTTCTTATCACTGTGGGGTGGTTGTTCTATGACCTGTTTCTGGATTTCTTTCCTTTGCTTCCATACACAAAACACTTCAAGACAAAGGATTTTCTGTGCAGGACAAACGCTGTAGTTACCTTTTACTTGGAGTTTTCATGCAGTGGCCATTCTGCAAATACAGCTGTCCAGTAGGCCAGGCTTAACTCAGAAGGGATGTCACAGCCCACCAGAAAAGATGTGTGAAAGTTCCTATTTAATGGTCACCTTTGGGAAAAAGCATCTCATTAAACTGCCAGAGGGCAGGGTTAGATGGAATGTTTGGAGGAAATTTTTATAGCGAGGAGGCCCTGGCACAGGGTGCCCAGAGAAGCTGAGGCTGCCCCTGGATCCCTGGCAGTGCCCAAGGCCAGGCTGGACGGGGCTTGGAGCAACCTGGGACAGTGGAAGGTGTCCCTGCCATAGCAGGGGGGTAATGGGATGAGCTTTAAGGTCCCTTCCAATGGGATTTTGTGATGATTAAAACCTTTCCCAACCATCACCTCCTGCCCCACTGTCCTGACCCTTTTCCAGGCTGTTCCAGCTGCATTTCTCTGCTGTTTTAGGAAGAGCAGCCCATGTGAAAGCTGCTGTGACTATTTCTGAAAGGACACTCAGCTCTCTGGAAACGCCAGCCTCAGGCTGTTCTGTACAAACTGAACTAAACATATATACTTTCAAAAACCCCAAACTAAGCTCTTGTTTAGGCTGTGAAGGACAGGGCATACACCACGGCTCAGTGATCTCATCCTGACTTCAGTTGCCTTTCTGCAGGAAAAGTGAATCTCAGTCCCAGGCTGGCGTGGCCTAACCTCAGCTTCCAAGTACTACTGCTTGCCAGGTCAAAAAAAGAGCAGTCAGTCTGTTCCCATTCCAAAGCAGCTCCAAGGGGGTCACCCCCACATTGTCAGAGACTGGAGGCTGACCCCAAACCTCCCCTCCTAAGGCTCCTTTTCCATCAGAGCTGCTCCCACTTGCAGCCATCCTGGGAACTCCTGTCAGCCAGTTCATGTTCCTCCTTGAACTGCAGGCACTGGAAATGAAAGAGCAGCCTGGAGCCCTCCCAGCACAGCTCCAGGAGATCCTCCCTTTGTAATTCTGGGATTGCAGTGAGCTTCTGGAGAGGGCTCCCATGGATCCAGGGAGCTGGAGGTCCCTGTGTCCCCAGCCTGCGCTCTCTGCTTGCAGACAGAGCCTTGTCCTTGGCTTACAGAAACGCTTTCAAACACCACGTCTAAAATACCTTAAAAAATATCCAGAGCAGCTCATGGAGCTCCTCACCTGCTGCCTTAAAGATTCCTGGATGGAAGTCACCTGGCAATGTGAAAATATTCAGTTTACACAGATACTGTCTCACACACAGCACATTTTACCATTTCATCCCCACCTCTTTCTTTTTTCTTCACCCTTTTCTTTTAATTCAACAGGTAATGGCAATGGATTTTAATGTTCCAGTCATACAGGATATCCCACAAATGTTGTTAAAGTTACAAGATCATCTGGAAATTTTTAGGCCATGGTGTGATAGAAGAGAAAGGAAAGGAAAGGAAAGGAAAGGAAAGGAAAGGAAAGGAAAGGAAAGGAAAGGAAAGGAAAGGAAAGGAAAGGAAAGGAAAGGAAAGGAAAGGAAAGGAAAGGAAAGGAAAGGAAAGGAAAGGAAAGGAAAGGAAAGGAAAGGAAAGGAAAGGAAAGGAAAGGAAAGGAAAGGAAAGGAAAGGAAAGGAAAGGAAAGGAAAGGAAAGGAAAGGAAAGGAAAGGAAAGGAAAGGAAAGGAAAGGAAAGGAAAGGAAAGGAAAGGAAAGGAATATAATCCATGGCAAAACATAAAAAATTAATTCAGGACAAAATTTTAGATAAATTTCATCTTCTTAAAACCCACAGAAATATATTTTCAATGTTCAGAGAAAGATCTCACACCAAACAGCCTGGTGGTGCTACAGACAAATGATAATAATTTTAATTATATTATATATTTTCCACATTGTATTTTTATTTTTGTGAATATAATAAAATGCTTAATTTACCAATATTTATAATAACTGTTACATATAATTGTAATATTAAGTATTAAACATTAAATATTTTATTTTCCAAGTGTTTAAGGCAAGGTTGGACAGGGTTTGGGGCAAGCTGGGATAGTGGAAGGTGTCCCTGCCCTTGGCAGGGGTGGGACAAGATGGGCTTTATGGTGCCTTCCAACCCAAACCATTTAGGATTTTGTGAATCAATAATCCTTTATATTATTATTATTATATTTATAGTATGTATTTTATATCATATATATTATAATTCACATATTTCAATATCTTCCTTCTCTGGCCCATATTTCCATAAAATAGAAAGCAAACCCAAACAGCAACAAAAAGCCATCAGTGGTAACAAACCACTGATAAATCCACCACATCAGTGTCATGGGATCAGTGTCATGGGATGAGTGTTCTCCATGACCCAAACTGAGGGACTGGTGAACATAATTCTGTTAAAAAGGAAGGTGCTCTAGGGATAAATCACCCAGCAGGAATTTCTAAACCCCATCCCACTTTTCCCAATGCCGCCACAGCAGCTCAGGATAAAGATGATCGGCCCCAAACTAACGCACCACGGAATTATTATTGGGATCTCTTTGCAGGAGGAAGGACTAATGGGAATTGTGCAGATTGCATTCCCTTTCCTGCTGAAGGCAACCAACCTCCACCACCCAGAGCAAAACCTAAGCAGGTTTTTTTCAGCTGTGGAAGAGCCACTCAGGTTTGAATTTACTTCCAAATTGTTGATTGCTTCAAGATTTAGAGCACAAGTTTCTCTTCCACATCATTACAGGACAAGCAGCCCAGCATCATTTTTAAAGGCACACAAAATTTTTCATGGATTTTAGTGGCTTTAAAGGCAGAATAACTCTACTGCTGTATAACATCATCATCTGATGAGAAAGGCTGTTCTAAAAGCTCTGCCTCCATTCAGACATTCCCAATCCCGCTCCTCCTGCTGATGTCCCATCCCTGGGTTGGGATAAACTTCCTGAGGATCTCCTGGGTTCCTTTGCCTGCCAATTTTCAGGGCCCCTCTTTAGAGTCAGCAGCACAAGGGGGTCCTGAGGCTGCCCAGCCTCAGGGGCTGCTGCTGTTCAAATCATTACATACCCCTTAATTTAAGAGATTTAATAGAGTTCTGTCTGTACTTTGTTCACTTTGAACCCATCCCCTAAAAACGAGTGCTTAGGAGCACTATAAAATCAGTAGCTGGCAATCTCTACATACAGGACTACCTAAAAAAGCACTGGAAATTTTTTAAGGCAGCTTCTTCAGGCAAAGGGAAGTGGCTGCAGGATTTAATTTGCTCTGCTTTGATTTCTTGTTTCTTTAAACTTTTGCCAGAGGTGATGGGGATGCCAGACGCACATTTTTTTGGTGTACTTTAAAATCCAAATAAATACAAATAACATATGCTTGGGTTTGGTGTTTCCCCTACATTTTTTTTCCCCCTGTAGGAAAAGCAGTCAGTAGGAAAATAGGTATTTCCAGTCTGTCATGAGAGCAGCCACAACGAGGAATCAGCAAATCTCTCTTAAAGAATCACTTACAGAGGGATTGGGAGATGAAGAGACATTTGCCTGCACTTGAAGAGATTTGTAATCAGTGGTGTTCTTTTGTGCTGGATTGATGCTTCCAAAAGTACATTTGCTGGAGCTCCGGTGTTTAATGTTTCAGACTGAAAAAACAAACAGGAACGAGCAAAAACAGAGCAGAATGCTCAGATGATCAGCTTCCTTGTAAAGGTCCTCTTTGGCTCACTTGAATTCACTAAGTACTCAAAAATAACTTCTAAGAAGCTTCATGACAGTGGTCTGAAGTTTGGCATTCATTCACTGTATGGGAAAATTAGATTATTTAAATATAACCTTCATGAAAACTGTCCAGGATACCTTAAAATCAATATTTGTAAAGCAGAATATTTAAAAACCAGCAGTTATAATTAGAGCATCGGTTCATTATATCTGCACGTATGGCTTAAATTCCTTAAATTCTTGGAATATTTTTAAGCATAGCCTGAAGTATTCAAAGTTTTTACACCACCAGAAATTTCTGCTTACTGGAAAGGAAATCAAATGTGGGTTTGATTAATTGGTGTAGTCACATATTAAAAACTTTTCCTTCTTATCCCATTAAAAGTAACACTAATGAGCAATGGCTGTGACCTTCAAGGGGAAAGCCACGTGTGCTTCATCCCCTCAATATTTACCACCCAAATTTAATCTTTATAATGGACACCTTGAAAGGAATCTGATAGGAAATACTAAGAGCTGCTCCAAAAGTAAAACACTTAAGGAAGATTTTGATTAATGCCTCGTGATTAATCAATTGATTAATACAGTTCTCAATACAGATGTGAGGACAGTGTCTACTTTAATCAACCCTCCTGAACATGGTGAAGACAAATGATGTATTTTTGAGTCGACTGAAAAAACAAAGCCTGTTTTAGCAGTTATGTAAATTACAAGTCAAACCTTCCTTACAATGCCCAGATTTTCCCTTCTACAAAAACCTTACACACAGGAGCTGTTAATTAGGTAATTGTCATCCTTTTGGGAAGGAACTTGCTATGAACCTAAAAGTAGCCCCACTTTCAGCCAAATGAGTGCACTTCTTTAAAGAAATTGTTTTAGAATTGCACTGTAATCCATATTTAAAGTCCCTCTCCCTGATATTTCTTTATTCTGAGACTGTTTCTAATTTGTGATTATGCTTTCTACCATACTAAAACTGAAATCTTTATTCCAGTCAAAAATAATCACCCCGTAATTACTGTGACAAACTGCCCAAGCTGTATCATTGTGGCCATTCCGACTAATGATATTGTATTAGAATGCCGAGCAATAGACTTCAAATGGAAAATATAATTATGTGCATTAGTTTGTCTAAGCATTTATAAGATCACATATCCATCAGTTATCAGGTCTCATAAAAAAAGCCATATATCACTGTCACTGCTGGTTTTGTTATTGGAAATGGGGGCTGTTATGAACTCTGCTTAGGATGTGTGGCTCAAATTCCACTTTTTCTGTTGTCCAGTAAATCCTTGTGAGCTGAAGTCCTACAAAATGAGCAGAATTCTCATCTGATGGCAGGGGAAAAAAATTATTTGACTGTCTCACCAAACTTTAACTCAATGTTTATGGTGCCAAATAATCCTGGAGATGTGTTTGACTTTACTGTGCACAAAGTGGTTCACAGAAACATGGAATCTTTCAAGTCAGAAAAGCCCTCCAAGACCATGGAGTCCAGCCTGTGCCCAATTCCCACCTTGTCAACAGCTCAGAGCACTGAGTGTCACATCCAAGAATTCCTTGGACACCTCCAGGGATGGGGAGTCTAAACCTCCCTGGGCAGCTCTTTCCAGTGCCTGAGCACCCTTTCCATGGGGAAATTCCTGCTGCTGTCCACCCTGTCCCTCCCCTGGCCCAGCCTGAGGCCGTTCCCTCTCCTCCTGTCCCTGTTCCTTGCGAGCAGAGCCCGACCCCCCCGGCTGCCCCCTCCTGTCAGGGACTTGTGCAGAGCCACAAGGTCCCCCCTGAGCTCCTTTGCTCCAGCCTGAGCCCCTTTCCCAGTTCCCTCAGAAATTCTCCAGCCCCTTCCCAGCTCCCTCAGCCGCTCCTGGGGCTCCAGGCCCTTCCCAGCTCCGTTCCCTTTCCTGGACACGCTCCAGCCCCTCAGTGTCCTTCTTGTTAGAAGGGGTCCAGAAATGACCCCAGCGCTGGAGGTGCCTCACCAGTGGATAAATCCTGGCTGAACATCTCCGTACCTCCAGCTTCCAAAGCTAAGGAAATGCCTGAGCACCCTCTGAGCATCCTGAGCAAGCTGAGCATGAACCCAGCTTCACCTTGGCAGAACTGCAGTTCAATTTCACTCAGGCTCCTTCTCTACACACTTTGCTTTCCTTTGGAAAACCTAAACAGTTTAGGAACCTGGTAGGGAGAGTTCTTTCCAGTCTAAACAATTCCATGATTCCATGTCAAGGAGGAAATGCAGAATCATAGAATAACAGAATGGTTTGGGGTGGAAGGGATCTTAAAGCTCATCTCCTTCCACCCCCAACACCTTCCACCATCCCAGGTGGCTCCAAGCCCTGTCCAGCCTGGCCTGGGACACTTCCAGGGGTCCAGGAGCAACCACAGCTTCTCTGGGCACCCTGTGCCAGGGCCTCCCCACATATCATCACACAACAAGGAGAAGTTATTACGTCACCTATTACCACATCACAATGATGAGTTACCCTCAGAAAGTATAAATAACATTTTCCTCCCTCTTTTTGGGTCATCTGGGCTGCATCTCTGCGGTTCCGACACCCCGCTGAAATAACATCGTGCTGCATTCTGGTGCCAGTATAAATTTCAGCCATCCAAACAAGGCTGTGTATTTGAACTGACAAAGAATAAATTATTTGCATCTGGCATAACTGATGGTTGTGTCAAAGCCCTGTCTTATAATTCTTAATCTTATAGATGCCTGTTTACTTGTGCATAAGATAGCAGCGCTGAGTCTCTTCCCAGAACAATTATCAAGTTATTGCTACGGGCGAGCCTGGAACTTCCAGGGGAAGCCACATGAAAATGCAGCCAACCCAGAGCAGGCTGAAAGGGAAGTACTGAATTAGAGCTCACTGCTCTGCTTTCCTCCTCTGTGCTCCCAGGAAAATGGGAATCGGAGCGTGCCAGGCGGGCACAGAGCCGCAGGTGTGGCTTTGCTTCCATGTGCTTCCCAGGACAAGGACCCCAAATATCAGAGGAGAAATGTCACCCACCCTCCTCCACAGGCTGAGAAGATTCTGGGATAATCTACATCCTACGATACAGGATATTTTTTTCAAATGAAAACTACCTTTCAATGAGCAAGGAGTTGGTTTTTTGAGTGGTTTCTTTATGGCTGCTTCTAATTAATAATGATTTTATACTTTTAGAAAGAAAATCCAGCAATGCAGACCTGGAGAATGTTTAAGATACATTGTTTTCCTAGGAGAATTTTCAGTGATTTTTATTAATCCTGTAGTTTGCAATGGCTGGGTTTTATGTGATGTTGTGTGGTTTATATTTATATTTGTATTTAACCTATTGTATTTGATTCTCAAATATGCAACAAAAGACATGAGAACCACAAGCCCTCAAAGGAGCCTTCACTGCTCCCACCTGTTTTACCCCCATAAAGAACTGGGGCTCGATTTGGAAAGATGAAAAGGCCATGAAATTCCTGACTCTTTATTAGCAGAATTAATTTTAAAGGGTCAATGTACATCCTAGAAAATTTGTCTCATATTAAGATGTCCAGATGTTTTTGGTCTCTCTGTCTGACATTCCCACCATCAGAATAAATTGTATTTCCAGGCTAATGCAATAGATAAGAGAGAGGAATAAATCTCATCCAGTTCAGTTGATAAAATTAACATGCTGATGATATTTTAATGTTTCCATATAATCAAGGGAGCATGGATCATGCCTCCACCAGTTCCAATGTAATTCTCTTCTTTAATCTTTTCTCAAGGAAGAAAAAATCGAGCATTAGAGAGGAGTATGCAGCGAGCAGTGAGTGCTCCAGTCTTGGGGCGAGTCGTTTGCGATGCGGTTGAGCAGCTTTGCCCAAAGGTATCGCAGAGCAGCAACCAGAGGCTGGGGTCAGCACCAGCCTTGCTGCAGTGCCACCGTGTCTCTCACTCATCAGGGCTGCTGGTGGAGCAGCTCCACTGAGCTGGAGAATGGCATTAGCATCTCAGAGCCACTCAGCGGCCGCACGACCTTGCACAGAGGGCAGAGAATCATCCTTGGCTCACACAGAGGGAATGGGAGCGGCTCCAGGCCTAAGGCAGGCGGAGGGTGGCCCAGAATTGCTGGAGCAGGACAGTGGTACAGGGCAGGTGGAAATAGAACTGTGTTTTGTGACCAGACAAAGTAAAGACATCAAAGGCAGAGGAGACAGAAAGCAAAAAAGGGGGAATGAAAAGAGGAGAGGAGAGGAGAGGAGAGGAGAGGAGAGGAGAGGAGAGGAGAGGAGAGGAGAGGAGAGGAGAGGAGAGGAGAGGAGAGGAGAGGAGAGGAGAGGAGAGGAGAGGAGAGGAGAGGAGAGGAGAGGAGAGGAGAGGAGAGGAGAGGAGAGGAGAGGAGAGGAGAGGAGAGGAGAGGAGAGGAGAGGAGAGGAGAGGAGAGGAGAGGAGAGGAGAGGAGAGGAGAGGAGAGGAGAGGAGAGGAGAGGAGAGGAGAGGAGAGGAGAGGAGAGGAGAGGAGAGGAGAGGAGAGGAGTCTCTGTACTGAACCTAAGAATTATTCCTACTTAGCAGAAACCGTTGGTTTGTGGTGGAATTCTTCAGGCAGAAGACTGTAGCTGAAGGGGTTTAAAGACCCAATTCCCACTACATTTTGATGCTGTTTGGGTATTTAACTGATTCACAAAGCCTTAAACTCCTGGCTTTGGTCTGTACTGTACGAAATATCAGGATGCATCCCCTTCACATATTTGCAAGGGAAACATTCATCAGGTCCAGGAATAAATGGGACACATCAACAATCCCGATATATTCATATAATCTCCCTACTGTGTGTACTCAGCTTCCTTTGGCATTGTTAAAAATAGAAATGTTGTATGAGGAAATTATTGTAACATTGTTATAAGTTATTGCAATGATTGTATCGTTACAATTATTGTACATATGGTTAAAAACTGATTTCAAGAAACAATGAAAGATCGTCCAAACTGAAAAACAGGGAAGCTTCATTTTTGTTATATGAATACTTGATTCCAAAATAATTCCTGTGTCTTTGCAGGTGGTCTGTGAGCTGGGCAGAAACCTGCTCAAGAGGAAGGCAAAGGCAGAGGTGACACAGAAAAGGTCCTGCTGAGGACTCACAGCTCTGTTTCGGCCAATGCAAGACGCAGAGACAACCCACAGAACAACCATCTCCAGAAGGAATTTCTACGAGGAAAGGGTTGTGAAACATTGCCAGGGGCTGCCCAGGGAGGTTTGGAGTGCCCATCCCTGCAAGTGTGCAAGGAATGCCTGGACATGGCACTCAGTGCTCTGGGCTGGGGACAAGGTGGGCATCAGGCACAGCTTGGACTCCATGGCCTTGGAGCTCTTTCCCAACCTCAACGATCCTGCGATTTCCACATCAGGAAAGTGAGACTGCAGAAGGGTGTTTTGGGGATGTAGGAGGATGAGGTAGAGGATGCACAAGTTTGAATCTCAGTTATATTCTACAAAGCCTTAAAAACCATTCCCATTTTCCTCACGCACTTACAATTCCACTCTCCCGCCAGCATTTCCCAGCCTTGGGGAGAAGAGGAGAAGGACCAAAGCTGTGCCATCCCCCCAGAGCTCTCACACGTGCCCAGAGCTGCCCAACACGTGTGTTCAATGCTGCAGGGGCAGCATCCTCACCCCTGTGCTCGTCAGTCATGGCTCTGCAGTGATCTCAGAGCTCCTGGAGCAGCACAGCGCGGCTCAGACACCGCGGAACCGCTCGGAGCTGTCAGCACATTTCCAGCAGATTGATGGCTCTGAAGACCTCCAGTGTAGAGGGTAATGTTAAGGATCTGCAGTTACTCAGCTGAAGCTGAGATGAGGGATGCCTCCTTTCTAGGCCTGGTTATTGAATTTGAAAACCCTCATAGGTTTTGCTGTCACTGGTGTTGCTTAAAACAGACTGTTATAGGAATGAGTTAAAAAGGAACCACTGGGAAAAGAAGTTTAAAGGAAAAGGAAGATGTATCTTTATGGTTTTCAGGTTAACGCAGCGACAAAAAGATAAAGTTTCACCGTATGGTAAAAAAAAAATAATCTTTGTGTTAGATTCTGGTCCTCAGAACAGCTTTTTTTAGAGCCAAAAACTCCTTAGTGTAGAAGTAAGCTCAGAGCCAAAACATTTTATTATACAAAAGTTTACCATAAGCGGAAGCTACTGTGAACTGAAATGCAATTTGCATATTCGATTTCACTGATTTTACTTTATTTCCTAATGAATAGCCTTCAACACCAGGTAAAAAACTGAAGATAGAAAGCAGACTGTAAATAAGTGCCAAGCCAAAGAAACATTAAAAACCAGACCAGCAAAAAAAAAAAAACATTAAATTTTTTCTAACTTGCTACATTTGAAACGCAAAGAACTATCTATTTTCATGTAATTACTTCTCATTTTCTCTGTGAAACCATTTCTATTCCTGAAGTGAGACACAGTATTAACCCTCTGCCTTCCCAATCCCACACACTCCTTCACTCACCCGCCTACAGCTCCGTGAACTGATCATGCTGCACATTTGGCCTTCATTCTTCGAGGTATCTTGGTGTAACCAAGACTTCGTGCAACTTAATGAGTATAAAATGGCAAAAAAATGGGAATGGGAACTTATGAAAAATCTCTGAGTGACAAATTTAGTTCTTAAGTGGTGAACCTGGCTGTACGTCTGCAAGTTCATGAGAAATGTGGTACTAAAAAATAATAATATAACCCTGAATATGTATCTCTCCCTTGGGACTGGTTTCTTTGCATCAGAAAACAACACATTTATTAAAGAACAAGTCAATTTTTCATTAAGCATCAGGAAGTAGCCAGAATAGTCTGGTATAGCTGGAAGGGAAAGCTTCCCCCTAGAAAGAACAGTTTGAGAAGTGCTTCTTTTCTGAACTTTCATCTGTGACCTAAAACTGAGAGTTGTCATCTCATTTGATGCTGCTGACTGGGAGGTCCATGGGGAAAGCAGGATTTAGTGAATTTTGTTGGGAATTAAGTGCTTACATTTCTTCTCCAGAAGCATTTGCCTTTGCAGAAGAAGGCTGCCCCTCTCTTCTTCCAGCTTCTTGGAGATATTTTATTCCCTCACCCTTCACCAAGCTTCCAGTCCCTTTCATGGAACCACCAGCAGGACTTTGGGCAGCTCCAGCAGGGCAATAATTATCCAAAAAATGGGCTTGTAAATTCAGAGAGTGATATATTGCTCTGGGATCCCTCTTTCCCTCTCCAGCACAACCCATCCCTGCCCACTGCTGGTTTTTCAGCCACCCAAGACCCTTTGCAGAACTTTTATTTCTTCAGTGAACCAATGGTATAAAACTTTCCCTATAAAACAAGAGGCAAAGCTGCTCACGAGGATTCTTTCGTCTTCTTTTCATCTGTCAATGAAATATTTAATGAATCAATCAATGGAAAGTCTCTAGGCAGGAGGGTTCTAAACTCACTGCCATAAGTAGGCATTTAATTTTGATTTACTGAGGTGGTTATTGCTTATTAATCAGATAACATTATGAAAGCAGAGTACGTGTGTGTCAGTTGTACATTAATTAGTTACTAAAGTAAGAGAAGTTAAAGAGCACCAGGAGCTGCTTACATGTCCCCTGAATCAATTTAATTACAAGGAAAAACTTCCAGAGCACATTCTTCCACATGGGTAACCATTCATATGAAAACAAATTGCAACAAATAGTGAGGTCTTCAGACAAAAAATGGCTTCTGAAAGTCACATAAGCAGCAGATAAATGCTTAAACTTCATTTAAAAAAAAAATCCAAGTAATTTTTTTGACAACAACTTTATCAAGTGTATGCAGGAGTCAGAAGCTTCCTTTTTTCCAGAATTATCCATGCTGTGACTTAGGAACAGTTTGGTTGTAAAGATGGACATCCCATGCTATGACCAGATTACATCATACATTTCCAATTCCCAATAACTCTCAGTTATGGCCCACTATATCTCTTTATATTTTCATTCTCTAATTAAATATTACTCTAAAATATTCACTGGGCACAGCTCACTAATGGAAAATACTGAATATTGTCAGTGTTTTGCTCTGCCAGCCACCCCACACTGCTCCTGCTGCAGGGAAATGTTCTGGGATTCATGGATTTATTCCCGGGATGAAAAGTGCCCTCGGTTGCCTCACTTTTCCCACCACTCTGATTTATGTTCCCTCTCCAGCACAGGCTGAAACAAACTTTCTAAATCTGACAATTGTTTTATCAATTTTGGAAATTTGGCTGATGTGACAACATTATTTCTAAGAAAGCAAGCACATATTTACACTTACCACGTTTAAATCACCTGCTGCAGCTGAACGTTAATCCCAAGGACTAATTCCAATTGTTTTCCTGGTGCTATCCCAATGCAACCAGGTAAGGAAGCTGCCAGGTTGCTGTTTGTCCTCCTGTGACATCTCCTGCCCAGCTGGGCCCTTTTCCAGAGCCAAAGCCAGCACCTCTCCATGCCCACACGTCCTGGGAATGTAAAAACAAGCAACAGCCCGTGTCATGTGGTGACAAACACAGTTCAAAGTGCCATTATCACTTGTTCTCATGGCGATACGATAATTAATCCCATCATCATTATCATAATGAGAAGCCACACTCCGAAAACGCTGATTGAAAAACTCCAATGTAAAAAATACAGTCACTCACTGCCCTTTCAGCCTGAGGGATTCTTACATTTGCTGTTGATTAGCACACAGCCTTCCAAAGAATTTTTATGCCCCAATCCAAACTTTTCTAGTGTTCTTATGTCTCACTTCGTGATTTTTTAAAATGTTCCATTCTAGCATGAAGTGCCAGGATTGCACTTTTGTTCATTAATTTGTGATGGATCTTTAATCAGATTTTTTTTGTCCTGATTTCTCTCCTCTCCCATGGAGGAGGTGACAAAGGAAGACAAAAAAATTGAGAGAGAAAGAGATTGTCGTGGCTTAAACTCAGCCAGCAACTAAATCCCACACAGCCACCTGCTCCCTCCCTCTGTGGGATGGGGAGGAGAACTGGAGAAACCTGTGGGTTAGATAAGACCAGATTAATAATTGAAATCAATTATGTTAATGTTATTATTAATAATAATAGTAATGAAGAGAGGGAAGGGAAGGGAAGGGAAGGGAAGGGAAGGGAAGGGAAGGGAAGGGAAGGGAAGGGAAGGGAAGGGAAGGGAAGGGAAGGGAAGGGAAGGGAAGGGAAGGGAAGGGAAGGGAAGGGAAGGGAAGGGAAGGGAAGGGAAGGGAAGGGAAGGGAAGGGAAGGGAAGGGAAGGGAAGGGAAGGGAAGGGAAGGGAAGGGAAGGGAAGGATAAGCTCTGAATTGCCATGATTATAAAAAGAGAGGTGGCTTTGGGAAGGGACCCCATGTAATGCCATGTACTGGCCCTTGATTCCAGGCCTTCCCACCAGGCAGAATTCCAGCCCCTCCTACAGCTGCTGAACATCCCCACCACACAGACTCTCTTTTCAGCTTTTCAGACATCGTTATGAACATTTTGAAGCTGATAAATAACCCAAGCCTGTCCCACAGACACTCCTCTTCTGCAAGGCTGATAAGACAAATCTAAACCACAAATAGATAAACATTGCATTTTTAGAGGCCTCAGATTTGTCTCTGGTTCTCAGCTCACCACTGGGCTCTGCAAGCATAAAACGAGGTGTGTGAAATCCAAAACTCCCTGTAAATGACACAGTGCCACTTTTAAAATCCTGAACTTCAAAAATATTTGCGAAATACCTTCTTCACATTCCATATTTCCATATTCTGTAGATACAGAGATATGGAATGACCTGATACTGGTGAAATTTAAGTCTTGCACTATAAACAAAGGTGAATTGGTTCATCAGAGGGGCTTCTCCCAGTGTTTTTGTCTGTTCTGGATGTATTAATTGGCTGTACATATATGCACAATCATTACATGGTAAATTAAAAAGGGGCACATAATAAGCTTAAGTCACCATAAATCATACAATAAACATCTGAAAGAGAAAATTTATTAAACAACATGTTCCCACAACAACTTCATCCCCTTCCATTAAATCCATAACCCCCTAGGACTTGTTCTACTATTCCCAATTCCTGAGTACACATTATCTATTAAAAAAATAAAATAAAAAAACACAACTCGCCATGCCAGGGTATGTCTCTTCCTCTCACGTTTTGGTCTGGCAGTTTGTTTTCTGTGGCAGGAATTCCAGCCTGTGGCTATTTTGGAAAGAAAACTGTGTCCTCCTACATGAAAATTTCCTTCATTTTAATAATGTTTCTAATCTGCATCAACAAGAAACCCAGTGAATGGGTGAATGGGATATTCCCAGGGAAAGAATCTCCTTGTAGATGGTTACTGTGCCTTTTTAAGGCCAGCAGCTTGGATTTGGGATTCCTGCATCCCATATGAATGAGGACCATTCCCAACCAGCTTCTCCAATAATGCAAAAAAGAAGTTTCTTTTCCTGCAAATATTTTGTTGAAGCAGGTTCTGTCTTTGCTAGAAGTAAACTACTTTTCCCAGCCTAAAATTTCCGAGTACATATTTCACTTTAGGCAGAAAATGGATGTTCCTCTGGGGAACACACTGGGATTTAGACCTTTTCCTTCACGGCACTCCAAAGTGACTTTGGACAAATCGCTGTTAATCCTACATTGCTCAGGTGTCAGAACTGATCTTATTTAACAATTTTGATAATTAATTTGACAGAGGATGTGAGGACACCAATTACATTGTTTTTCCTGACATGAATTTGGAAGGCAGTGCCGACTCCAAGGAATATCAGACGACAGGTAAATGAAATGATCTGGGGATTTCAATGACAGAAGTAGGATAACATTTAGCAACACAAAACTGCAAGTTCAGGAACTTAGGAGTGAATAATTGCTACTTTTGAGGCTGGTTTTGGAAATGGAAGAAGAAGGCAAAGATTTCATGATATGCTGAACATAAATCACTGATGCAGCAGCCCCATGAACACAAATGGTGGGAACATCTTCTGATGGGGAAGAAATAATATTCTCATTATAAATAGGAGAATATTCCCACTCTTCTACAAGCACCATGTTGGGACTGCCTAGTGCTGCACTCCATTCACAGGCAGGAGGAAAATTCATCAAAATATGGAATACTCAGGAAAAAGTCCAACCTCACTTAAGTGATGAGAAAGAAACAAAGTCACTTATTTAGCAGTAAAATTAATGAAGACTTGGATAAAACTACTTGAAATCACTAGGAAAGGTTGGTGCCAACATGAACAGGCTATAAATAAATTCAGCTTAATAAAAAAATATATGTAAATAACATCTTTTGGCAGGAGGAAGGTTTTCCAACAGGAATAGAGAAGGCAAAAAAGTTATTTTGAATTACAGTGGTCAAACCCAATTCCATTGTATGCTTCCCTAGAAAAGCTAGGGGATTTTGTAGCCCTTGCTGCTGTCACTTTGAGTATGTTGAGCATTTTTTGTCTATTCCATTACACTGGAGATGAGAGCCTGACATTCTTAGAGTTGTTTCAAAATCCCAGGCAGGACCAACAGGTGTGGGGTGTTGGGTGCACCAGTTTTATTGGCACTCTTTAAATTGGATCTGTCAGCCAGGAGACAGGTTTACATCCCACGTGGATCCTCATAAAGTGCTATTGCAGCACCTCATGTCTCTGTAAATACAGATGAATATATAGCTAATGAATACAGATAAGAAATATAAATAATCACAGGTACCACATACATGAACCCATACACAGCTCAGGCATTCACATGCTCTCTAGACAAGGATGGATCTCAAAGTGAGGTGTAAATGTAGGTTTGAGATTCGTGTTATTATCACATTAAACAATAAATATGTGTAAAAGAGCCTGTTTTGCTATTTCCACTCGTTCTAAACACAGGGTACAGCCTCCCCCCATATCCAGCCAAACAGCAGACACAATCCAGGCCCTTAAGCCACATCTTCTTATGCTAAAACCTTCCATCTTTTGCAAGTAACTCATCTGATTTCCATGATCATAAAGAACTGGATAACACTAAATTATAACAACAGCAATCAGGGGCATGGGGAGCAAGAGGATCCTCGATTGCAGCCCATGCATCACTCAACAGCCCCACAGAAGAAGAGATTGAAAAGCACATCTATTCACATAACTTCCTCCCAGTGCCCATTGTCTTTTTCAGTTCCTAATGATGCTGAAGTGTCTCCATGATTAAAATTTAAAGGTTTCCCAGTAACCAAGTAATTTGCCCAAAACTCCTTATCTAGCACTCACCACGAAGACTCTGATTTTAATATACCATTAATCAAGCTCCAGCCAAGTTTACTACTGATACTTTCAATTACAGAGGAACTAACTTCATTCTTCTCAGTGTGGCAGAGAGAGACCACTTCTCTGATTAGCCACAGCCCCTAAAAACAGATGGATAAAAAGGCTGGGCTGGATGCACTTTCCTGAAGGAACTATTTGTTGCGAATTACGATTTAGTAAACAAAATTGGATCACTCTGCTGCAGGATAAACTTCAGCCAAATTTTGAGCCCTACATACCCTAATTACAATAAAAACCATGAGCCGATTTCAAGTTTTACGGTGTAACAATAACGTGGGATTTGATGAAATGTAAATTGACGCGACGGTGAATCAAACGGGCGAGTTCCAAATATCCGCGTATTTCCCACCACAAACATTCCCACAAATGCCCGTGGTGGGTGTTTAATTGAGGCACATGAATAGATCCACAATCTTCAATAGGACATCTCGTGCTCTAAGTGATGCACGTGCACAAGTGATTGCAGGATCAGTTATCAGAAAATGATCCCCGGTACAATTTATAAGAATTCCAACAGATTGCAAATAGCTATGATTTGTCACACAACATCTGGTCTCTTCTCTCCACAATCAAATGGACAAATGGAAATAACAATACAGGCTGTGAAATCGCAGCTTGGAAAAAACAATTAGAGGGAAAGGGACCCCTACCTTACCCTGCTGAAGTGATGGAATTTGCACAGGGCTGCCTGGCTCAGCTAACGAAGAGTCAGCACTTGTTTGAGCTCTAGTGTGATTGCCACAAAAGAAATATTGAATTCTGAAGTTGTTTCCACAGCTGCAGTCAAATTTTCAGGCAAAATGGGATGGTCCTGTTACTGCCCTGGGAAAAACTTTCCCTGTTCTGAGGGATCAACGTCCTGTCGAGATGGGTGAGCAGATGGACCAAATTGTAATGTGTTATTTAAATAGATCAGTATTATCATTATTTATAGATCTATATATTATTACTATGTCAACCCAATCCCTTGGTTCTGGATGCTGCCAACCATTAATTCTATTTAATTCACCTAGAGAACACTACAGCACATCCAGGAACCTTTCAAAATTGCAAGAACTTTCTCAGCAGTGAAATCAGAGGGACAGGTAACAATTAGTTTGGCTGAGAATTAGGAATATCCATCACTAAGCTCAGATTTATGCAATACAATTTAAATTAAAAGGATGTATGTAAAAATGTTGAGGAAAAAAATTAAAGAGGGTGTTTACAATAACAGCAACTGAGACAGATTTCCATTGACAGCATTACTCAAAATCTCTGGATGGCACCGTCTGCTGGTAAGTTTGATTATCTGGTGAAAAATCAGTTTGATCTTTAAGAAAAGAGCAATGAAACGTCTGAGCTTCCTGTCATTCAAACCCAGCCTTCACAGAGGAGTTGACATTCTCCACTTGAGTTAAATAAAAGTTTCAGCTCTTATATGGGAGCCTCTTTTACTAAGACGAGAGACATTTGGGTGAGGTAACAGGCTTCCTTTACATTGATGTCCAAAGAAATGAAAGATTTGGGTATTTTTTCAGATAATGAGTAAATCTGCTCTTTTTGGAGTGACCTCAGCGCCGACCTCCTCTCTGTACAACCTCAGCACAGCTCTGCAAGCAGTGAACTCAAGGCAATACCCAGGCAAGGAACTTCACTTTTATTTGGTATTCATCCAAAAGTGCCCAAATTCCTGCTGCTTACTCTTCTTTCAGAATTTTTGTTCCCCGGCAATAATCAACAGTGTAAAGTGGAATAGATAAGGCATACAAAAGAAAAATAAAATCACTAAGATTGTTCCTGAAGTTCTTCTTTATCCCAAACACACTAATACCTTTTTGGAAGACGTACAACGTTAACCAATTCTTTTCTGTCAAGTAGCAATTTTTTGGCAGATCCCTTTTGCATGATTCATGAAGGACCAGTAAAAGGCTAATTGTTCAAATTAATTTGCGTAAATGACTAAGCAAGAGATAACAAAATTACATCTGCACTTGTTTGGCAAAGATTCAATAGCAGCGGCCCTGTACTGCCAGCTGCTTCCAGACAACACTCTCGCAGAAATTAAAAGCTACAAATATTAATTAATACACTTTTTTGGTACGTTAATTTGCACTGAAAGGTTCCGGAGTACAAAACTGCTGAGAAGATGAACCATGATAATTAGAATTAATGGGATGGATGCATGTTTTTTGCAGCTGAAGTTTTAAAAACCCATGAATGGAACTGGGAACTTGGAACTGACATTCTCATAAATCTCTATGATAATGCTGCTATTAGTATTAGAAGGATTAAGTGCTGTGGCTCCGGCGTTATCCATCACATGACACGTTGTATCCCATCTGTCACCGCAGCGCCTGAGACATGAGCGCTGTCCTTGAGGAAGCCGCGTGAAAAGCTTTGGGAATTCAAGGAATTGCAGGATGGATGGCTCAACCCCCCGACTCTCCGGCAGGAATAATGGCCGGTGCTCTGTTCTTGTCAGCTCAGGGCTTGAGCAAATACTCTGGCTGTGGTTAAGTTAAGTTAAGCAGCCTGAATTGGAGATAAATCAGCAACAGTCAAATGTCACAGATTTTTATAGTTCACTCCTTCCTGTCGTTGTGAGATGGGCGCCTCTGGAACTGGTTTTTACTGGTGTTCGCCCCATTCATTTGGCATTTTTTAGGGCAGCCAGCGCCGCTGGGGCTCCACTCAGTGCACTGAAATAACAAATAATTTTTACATGAAATCACTAATGAGATCATTTACCTGTTTCACAATGTTATCTCCATGATACAAATCCCCTTCTCCATGGAAATGCTGTCAGAAAAAAATGAAATTTTAGATGCATTCTGTCTTGAAATTTTGCCTGGAAAATTAACTTCAAATTTTGTGTTAGGGCTTTCCAAACTTTTGAAAAATGATTGTATTTTACATCCTAAAAATACTTCACAGGGATACATATAAGACCACGCTGCCCATGTCACTAATTTTTTCAATGCAAAGAAAGGCTGTAGAGAAGGAAGTTTCAAGCTTTCAAAGGTAAGAAATTCTTAAATAGCACTTTGCCTTCTATTTTGAATGATGCCTGTGCACACGGGCAATGGAATTGGTGAGAAAGGCTGGACCAGAGGGGGTGTCTGAGAAAGACCAGACCAAGGAGATTATCCTGGGAAGGAGCAGCTTCCTCACCCTTCCCAAAAGCCACCCCATGGTGTTCAAAGTCCCCAAAGCAAGCCAACACTAAGGAACATCTATTAGACAGTAAGATCCAGAATATTTTTCCCCTCAAGTATTTTGGTAGGAAAACTCTCAAAATTATGCTGTCACAAGTTATTAGAATTATTAGAACTTATTGTTGGTGGAATTCTTGGGGCTGCCTTGTGCAGGGCCAGGAGCTGGACATCCATGATCCTTAAGAGTCCCTTCCAATTCAGGATATTCTATTATTCTACCCATATTTTTATTCTTTTACTCTGAACTATTGGATCATTTTCCTCTTTTACAACAACACTGATTTTATTCTGCTTTTATTCACCTAGGTGGGTTAAAAAAAATAACAACTTGTTATGTCCCTTCTCTGATGACATCATGGAATAAAATAAAAAGCTCTCCTTGATCCTGACCCTGAGCATGTGGGTTGTTAATTTTGTGCAGTCAGACTGCTCATGGTCTCACAGCTCACAAGAACTCAACCAAAATCTTCCCATTCCTCGGATCAGTCAGAGAGCACAACAGCGAGGGTGGGTGCTCAGCTCCCCAAAACCAGATTTTCATAGCCCCATCCAGCAAAAAATCCTGGAAAACACAAATTTTATTAATCTTTTAGATCTTATATTTATAGCAATAATAAAAATATATGATAATTTATTAATTACTGTGAATTGTAGGGTACGTGAATATTTTTTGTCAACAATAGCGTTATCTTTATGGTCCAAAATATTCACTCAGGTGAGCAGAAATCAATCAGCCTCAGAAATTAATATATTTCAATTAATAACATAAATTAATATCTTCTTCTTTCTGCACTCTGAAGACACAACTGTTTACCTCTTCACAGAGATGTGAGACAGAATTGCTGTGAGTCACATGGTGTAAACACACAAAGAGGTTTTGAGCCAAGTTAAATCAGGGATTAAAGAGATAACTGGATAAAGCTGAGAACCACAACACCCAGATAACACAGGAGGAGGAAACAGGAGCATGGATAGAACAGGGCACAACACCAAGTCATTCCTAATCATTTAAATTGTTAAATAGAAAAGAAAATCTGAGGAAAAAATATATCATCAACAAAATTTTGCATTTCTGTAGCAGAAAATCCAAAGCACTTTATTGATGCCTCTGTGGGTTATGATCCTGATATTCCCAGTGGGATAACCATCACCACTATAGTTCAGAAAAAGCAACAGGAAGGGGATAAACTTTGCCCAGAGCACAGGAAAACCCAGTTGCAGAGGGAGGCAGTGCCCCAGCTGGATCCCGGTGCTGTCCAGGATGCTGATCCAGAACATCCCACCCGTGGCACCCACTGGGCAAGGAGGACATGGAAACAGGGGTTTTAATTCTCATTGCAGCACAAGGAATTTGTGAAATTGGAGAGCCTGCCAAAGATCACCTGGAGCCAGGAGGAGTTTTGCAGGCAGGGAATTTCTCTGAAATATAATTATCACCTCTACGCTGTCCTGTTAAAGCAAAGGGTAACGGTGGTGGCTGTTTGACACCGGATCTAACGGGGATTTTGTTTCTTCTCTCTGTCTTTAATCAGCACACCGGACTTGCTGAAACCTCCCAAAACACAGGATTCTGGTGGTTTTTGGTGTGTGATTTTGGTAATTTTTTGGTATATTATTTTGGCTTTTTTTGGTGTGTGATTTTCACAGAAGTTTCACCTTTTTTATGCTGTTGTCACTTCTCACTCGTGGCCACATCACAAAGCAAATTCCAGGCCATTCCTGACACCAAAATTCATGCTAAGAGTAACTTGAAGAGCTTAATTATTAACTGAATGAACTTCCTTTAAGCTGTAATAATAGAGCAGCATTAGTAAAAGGAGTACTTAGATTTGCATTTACGGCCCTTTACTGAAACCATTTGCTTCCCCTGAGACAATTCTTCTTTCTTCCATCTCATCAGTCTCATGGCCCAATACAGGGCATCAAACCTGTCATTATCAGTCCTGGTCTGATTGATACACAAAACTTCTCAGGAAGGTTTAGGGAATATTAGGTGCTTCCAGGGATCTTATAGCAGGAAGTAGGCAGTTGTCACCCAAAATTAGGGGAATTTGTGCCACAGGGCAGGTAAGAAATAGGTGACAGTGCTCAATGAAAATATAAGAAATTGTGCTCACCCACATCCAGTGCCCACAAAGGCTCCTGGAATACATCAAATTTGTGGAGGAGGTTGACGACCATCAGACATAAAGAAAATAATAAAAATATGCAACAAACCACCCCCAAATGAGAATATCCTGGGCACTAATCTCATTTCCTGGCAGTCTCTTGGTGACTCTCAGAAGCAGCTCCTGGTGGCAAAGGGACAGTGCCAACTCAACCTGAATTCCCATGTGGAGAATTCAGATAGGGAGAATAGGAAGCATCTTTGAAGTCCATCCAATTTTCCAATGGAAAATCTTAGCTCTGCCTCCATGAGACCACTAAAGGAGCGTGTGCAGATTTCTTTAAGGACAATTTCCCCCTGGACATGGCAGTGAACCCCCCCAGGGCTGGTTTTCTTGCCTCACGTTCCTTTATTTTCCCCCTAGGAAGTCAAATGAATTACAATATAAAGGCAGAAAACATGCCCCACAGCCATGTTCCCCCCTTTCCTGTTACACAGCAGTGCTTGTTCTCTGCTGCTTTACTGGGATTTTATGGAGAACCCTGGTGACCCTTTAACACACCCTGTTTGTTATCCCTGTCCCTGAGCCACAGGTTAGAAGTAAAACCAGGTGGGACCTGCAGTATTTAACATTCTGTTACACAAAGCATTTGCACATAAAGTTTGGGCTTGGGATCCAAGTGCAGGTTAAAGTCATGGAATCCCAGAATGGGTCGGGTTGAAGGTTAAAGACCATCCCATTCCACGCTCTGCCATGGGCAGGGACACCTTCTACTATCCCAGGTTGCTCCAACCCCTGTCTAACCTGGCCCTGGATACTTCCAGGGAACTTGTGCCAGGGCCTCACCACTCCCTGCGTAAAGACGGACTTTTTAAAGTGATAAGAGATGATATTTCATCAGGTTTTTGCACAAATATCTGTGCATCAAATGTGTGGCTCCTAATTTTTCAAAGAGAAACCCCACAACATCACTGAGCGATAAACGAGCGTTCAGGGTCAATGGTCTCAACCAAAATTTGCATGGGCATTTCTGTTTGCCTTATTTTCCCTCTAGATATCCCTGCCATGCCTGGAATCTTTTGGTCGCTTCCATAAAGGAAACAGGAGAAAAGCTGCAGGAAATGAAGTCCTGTGTGTCCCCAGGGAGCAGCAGTGCCATGGATGTCAGAGGGGCTGCCTTGATCCGAGCAGCTTACGCCGTATCAGCCCCGTCCTGCAGGACCGTGTCAGGGGGTGGCGAGCAAGAAGTGATTTATGTTTGTGCATCAGACACCCTAATTCCCTCATGCACAGTTTCAATGGAGAGAGACACCAAGAGCTTTAGAAATGTGTGGCTAATTATACATCTCATCAAATGCTCACCACTTAAACTCGTGATGAGCACAAAGCACTTGTCTGCTCCACCACCTATCCCCTTCCTGGGATGTCCTTTTTAATGGTCTCTTATGTAAAGAGTTGGCTGCTTAAATATTTGAAGTCTGGCAGTTTAAAAGATTTAAAGTATTTTTAAAATGCAGAATAGATTTGGGTTTTGTGTGCTCCTATCATTCAAGAAAAACCTTCACCGATACTTTTTTTTTAATTAAAAAAATCCCTTTGGGCTATGAATGCCAAGTTTTAGCCTGGAGGGAATTTTTATTGCAGATATAAACCCCTGGAAATCAGAGTATGTATACATCTACCACCGAGCCTGATAAACCCTTGACTGTGACACTGCTACTGAGGACTGCTATAATATCTGATGACAAAACTGACAGATTACTTCTGATGAGAATGTGGAACCCTTTTTGTTTTTAACTTGACCCTGAAGACATGTCATAACATTTGTAATATCTGCAATAAAGTGTCAACTATACTGCTCTAAGACTGCTGGAGCTTGGAGTTAAGCATTCGGTTTAGTGCTCCTACAGCTTTCAATTTCAAATAAAAAAAGACCCTTAATTTCCTTTTGGACAGTCCAAGCCCAGTAGAACTGCACTAATTTGTCTTGGCAAATATGAAGTGGTAGTGGGGAACATGACTGCTGGAAAGGAAATCCAGAGGAACAGAAAGGAATAAAATAAACCTATCAATCGTCTCTACCTAAATTGGGGATTTACAGTTCAGTAGGAACGATCTTAAGAGGGGATGGCAATAAAAGGAGTGTCAATGACCACCTCAGTGGCAGGGCTGGCTGGATTTCAGTCTGACATTTCACTGTGACCCCCCAGCTGCACAAGGTTCAAGCATTTTAAGCCAGTTTCCAGCGGAATAAAAATGCCAATAGTATCTCCCATCCCACATAATCAGATGCGATGCTTTGGTTGTTCAATTAAGGAGAGGGATCTCCTGGGTGGGTCTCCCCAGTCCCGTTATCTCCCATATTTTGGCCTGCTCTTGAACCACACTGGGACCAGAGCATCATCAGGGTTTGAAAAGACCTTTGAGATCATTGAGTCTCTCCATAAAGGATGGCAATAAAAAGCCTCACCTTGCCATGGATGCCACATCTCCTCTTTGACTCAGAGGCTGCATTTCTGAAGGTACTCTGGAACAGAGAATCCTTCTCTGATAAACTGGTCCCAAAATTAATAGCCTGATATAAAAGTAAGCACCAGGCACAAGGCTGTGAAAGACAATATTTTGCTGCCACTAACAAGGGCTGATTTCTTTGTCTAAGTGTACGATATAGTCAAACTAAGCTTTATTTCCCAAGAGATGAGATACTTCACTTATTTGTGTAACTTCCTCAGACTTTATATTCTTGTGCATTTCAGGACTTCAGTAGTTGCCTTCTTGTAATATTTCAGCTTTTAAGCTGTTTTCTTGCCTCACTGAACTCACATAAGATACATCTGAAAGCTTTAGTACAAATTTACTTCGAATAAAGTCTTCAATTCATTTTCATGGCACCAAAAAGACAGCTTTAATAACTGCAATGACAAATAAACTGGAAATCATTCCAGGCCTTTTCACTTAACTGACAAGTAGAACGCTCTCATAATGAGCCGCAGGTTTTACGTTTTCTCTTTGACCATAATAGCTTCATTTAAGAGCGTCAGACCCTGACACTTCATCATTTATCTACATTATTTCTCATCTTCTTTCAAATAAATTATGGAATACTAGACTGAGCACATAAAAACAAAGTGACTTGTTATCTGTAAACAGCAAGATAAATTGTCCAGAAGTTCCTCATTTAGTTCCTTTTAAATTTAAGGGCAAGTTATTGGATGTACCTTTTTTTTTTTTCCTACCCCAATTTTTTGCATTTTTTTACAGCCATCTTATTCTGTTGCCAGTGGCCCTTGTGCAGCCATCCAAAGCCTGATGATAGTGCAAAAGGCATAAAATAATTCCATTATCCCAAGGTTGGACAGGGTAGTGCAGAAAAGGAAAAAATAAAAATACTGAAAAAAATCAAATAAACAACTTCCATGGATATTCCTCTCCATCTGTAAAACTCCTCGTCCGTAATACATCTTGTCACACTGGCAAATGTGACACATCCAAAGTAATGAACAGTGGGGCTGTGACTGCCCTCGCCCTCAGAAAGAGCTGATATTTCCCGCCAGCCAAGCCCCCCTTCCAGCCTGGAATACATAAATTCCTGGCTCTGAGCGCCTCAGGATGCTCCCAGTTCACATTTCCTTTCTTTTCCAGCCACATTGTCCTGAACACAATTAGCGACCTCGCGTTTGTGTTTTAATTAGCGGTGACAGATGAAATCAAGAGAGGTTTGGTTTAATGACACCCCATGCATTCCCAGCGCACCTCTCCCTGTGAAAATCACACATTTTCCTGATATTCCACGGTGGGGAGACCCCCTGGAGCCCCAGCTGAGTCCTCAGCTAGAACTTGTGCGGCCACACCAGCGGCACACGGCCGTCAGCAGGTTTAACCCTGACCCAGGGGGATTCTTTGGGAGGACACTCGGACTATTCCTGGTTTACGGACAGGGAAGTGAACACAGAGCATGTCTCCAGCAGGATTCCGATGGATAAATCCAACAGCCTCAATTCCAGCTGGTTTCAAGCCTCATGTTTCAAGATAAAGTGAAAACCAGAGAAGCAAAATGTAGGTAGGAAGGCTTCTCAGATTTGTCCTCCTTTTTGCCCTGAGGGGTTTCTTTGAAAAGCACAAAATTACAGTGTCAATGGATTCCCTGTGTATTCCTCATCCCATGAGTCACTCACCACTATCCTCGGGAAGACAAGGAACTGAAAAGGGCATGAAAAACTGGAAAGGACACCTCACCCAAGTGATGCAGCTCGTTGGACTTTGGGTTTTGGTGTCAATTTTAGACAGAGCCTTCAGTGGGTTGGACTGAGGTCATTCCATGGTATAGAGCCAACATCCAAAGCTTTGGGTGATGCTCAGTTTGGGGACAAACCGGGCAGTGGAATCACAAGGGTGATTAACAGGTGAATAAATTCATTAACAGGTGAATAATTCATGCATGAGCTCCATCAATCCCACAGAGCAGAAAGGCACCTTCACCACTGCCATTCCCACCATGGAATTCCAAGATTCCCAACCCCACAGACATGACTAGCACTGCAGAAAAAAAAATGGCAATATCAGAGAAGGGCTTTCACAGGATTTCTCAGCACATTTAAGGTCACACCTCGACCTGTTTGATTTTCCAGGTCATTTTCTGTCCAAGCTCTTCCTTTCCCTCTCCAAATCCTGGCACTGTGGGCACACAGCCATCTTGCAATTCAATCATGTTCTCTGTGCAGAGCAGGCAACAATCAAATAAAGACAAAAATAAGAGTTTAAGCTGAGGTTCCCATCAGCTGCAATTCCATATACATAACATTTTAATTATATCTCATCTCCAGTGTAATAGTTAGAGATGCCATTTGATACAGCTTTTTTTTTTATTATTTTATTTGAAAAATTAACTCTAACTAAATTAGCAAAAATAAAGTAGTAAAAGTTAATTGGGAATTATCTACTCCAAAATAACTCTTACTGGTAAATGCTTTGTGTGGTTATAAAAGGCTGATAAATATAATTGTATTTATGTAATGAGGATCATGTTTAATTTACTGTACTTGGTTGTTAGACAGCATTTTATGCAGGCCTCATAAGTGAGCTTCAGATTATTGCCTGTATTGCTTTTTAAAACAAAAAAATCACCATCAGATGCAGCACACAGGAAACATCCAGATTTCAAACAAGGTGGCCTTGAGTCGTCCAGAGAAATATTTGGGATGAGCTGCATCTGCCTGGCCTAAAAATGAGAGTGTTTAGGAACACTGCAGGCTGATGGGTCCTGCTCACAGCCCTGATTTAAGGACTGGGATGATTTCTGAGCTCCATGGGCAATTACAGCCCAGTGCATGACAGTGGGGTGATGCTTGCTCCTGGCAGTGCTGGGAAAACAGGGAATTTCTAACTCTTTAAAATACTTTTTCTTCAGTTAATATGGTTTTTGTCCAATGTTTTTACATTCCAGAAAGCACAAGTCATGGCAGCTGCTTATTTTGTGGGTTTCTCAGTTTGCTCTGGTTTAGGAGCAGACTTGAGACTGCCACTTTTCTGTTACTGTTATTAAAAATTATCCACAAAAAAGCCTTGGCATGACTGGAAACGCTGGAAGTCTGTACGTACTCTGTGCTTTTTCATGCCATTTACACTGGAGATCTGTACATATTCTGTGCTGATTCATACCATTTAAAATCAAGAAGAAAAAAAAGAAGGTAGAACTTCTCTTTAATAAAGTTAAGACTTGAAAAAAACCCAGATTGGACAAAATGCTACCGGTCTCTGAAAAAATAAATGTGATCTCTATGGAGCAAATCAGTCCTGATCTCAATACTCTCAGTGACATCCTCAAAGTAGACAAAGAGGCAAATATGTGGCGATTTTTGTCACAATTTTAAGATTTTTCCATTATTCTTTTCATTTCTGAATAAATATCTTTGAATGTAGAGTGCTGGCAATACTCAGAGGCCATGAAAATCCCTGGTTCCCATCACTGGTGTGTGACATATGGAATCCCTTCTTTGGGAGAGATGTCACAGGGCACCACACTTTGCACTCTCCTCTTGGTTACCATTTACTGCATCCTCTCTCTAGATAAATTTCTGAAATATCCTTGCTCCAGTTAAAAAAAAAAAAAAAAACTCTCAAAAATTCATAATATTATAAAAATAATTAATATTGAACATTCAGATTTCCTTTTAAACCACAGCACTTCACGAGGCAGCTGAAAATCTGAGATTCTCATGCAATGATGGCAGTGGGGCCAGAACACAATCTCCCAAAATGAATATTGAAAATTGCAAAGCACATGTGGAAGATTTTAGGCAGAGAATCCAACCAAAAATCCTCTTTTTGGAGCAAAGTGATTGGCAGCAATGACTTTTTGACTCTGGAATACCAGAAAATCACCATGTATTTTTAATTAAAGAAAGAGAATGTTTCTCTTCAACTCCCCCACATCTCCTCCAGCTTGGCCTGGTTTCTGTTATTTCTGTTCTGGATACATGGCTGCAAGATTTATTGTATCAGATTAAAAGTAAAGGCTATTAATGTCAGAGTCCGTAGGGACTTTTCGTTAAGGCTTCTTGGTTTTACTTTATTTATAAATTATCATCTTGAGGCTTGTAAAAAGGGCTTTCCCCCCTCTTATTCCAGTGACATTGTAATTTATATTGCTGGTAGTTCCATAGGAGAATTCAATTAAGAATTACAATTTCTTTCCTTATAACAGGAGCTAAACAGGGGCTGTGTCTCTACACACAGGCTATTAACAGATTTTACACTGTTTGAGTGCCAAAAAAATAATATATTGTGCACCAAAACCTTAAAAAAAAGCAGTTAAGTCACTTCTTTTGTGTGGACACAAATGTGACTGTGCAGTTTGCATGATATTTTACCTACCTACCTACCCCAGGAGAAGGGGCAGAAGCCCCTTGTACCGAGATTTTTAACAGCTCTAGTGGAGAGACAAAAAAAGTTCTCTTGAGTTCCCCTTCCTCTGCTCTCATTTGAGGTGACCTACTTGGATACTGGGAAGAAATCCTTCCCTGTGAGGGTGGGCAGGCCCTGGCACAGGGTGCCCAGAGAAGCTGGGGCTGCCCCTGGATCCCTGGAAGTGCCCAAGGCCAGGTTGGACGGGGCTTGGAGCAGCCTGGGATAGTGGGAGGTGTCCCTGCCCATGACAGGGGGTGGGACTGGATGAGTTTGAAGGTCCCTTCCAACCCAAACCGTTCCATGATGTCTTAAGTCTCCCCACAAGATGGTCTGATAACATCATTTGCTCCAAATATTACTTTTCCTATAGCTTGGTTTCACAAACACTGTGCTTATGTTTTCCCTTGGCTTCCTGCATCAGCACCCCTGAGCTATTTCACGGCATAAAATTACTATTTGGTACAAGCCTAGAGGATCATAATTAACCAAGAGCAAAAATTCCACGGACAGAAAGCACTCAGGAAAAGAGAAAGGAAGCTCTTGCCCCAGCCAGTCCTGTCCTCCAGTTCAGTGCCCCAGCACGAGGCTGTAACATCACAGGTGCCATCAAGGGCTGGTGAGCACAGAAGAAGCATCAGGTGGGTCACGATTACAGACACACCTGCCCAGATGTTGGTGCTGTGCCTCACCGTTTCTCACAATAGCCTGCAAAAGTTTACATTCCTTATCTGCAGCAGGCTGGTTATTATTCTTATTATTTCCAGTAAAATTAATGCTCATTAAAGGGATTAGATGACAGCTGTAAAGACTGAGAGCCTTCATTTATTGTCAGACAAATGATGCTGTAACAGCTTCAGCAGTGCAGGTTTTTCTCAATGCTGTGCACATCTGCACAAAATTATGGAATCCTCGGTGTGGGAAGTTTTCATGGACATGGCTGGATCCCCCAAGGAGCCCTGGAATGGTCTCACCAATCCATGGCTTCACTCAAGGCCTGGTGAGGGTTCAATCAAATGTTGTCTGACGTGGAACCCACAGAAAGGAACATCCTGATCATCCAGGTTCTACAGTAAACCCAGTGATTTAAGAGAAAACTATGTTTTTATGAGGCTTTAACATCATTTGGAAACAAAGCATTTTATAGAATCGTGGAATCATTTGAGTTAGAAAAGCCCTCCAGGACCATGGAGTCCAAGCTGTGAGCAGTCCCTACCTTGTCCCCAGCCCAGAGCTCTGAGTGCCACATCCAGGAATTCCTTGGACACCTCCAGGGCTCGGGACTCTAAACCTCCCTGGGCAGCTCCTTCCAAAGCCTGAGCACCCTTTCCTTGGAGAAATTCCTCCTGGTGTCCAACCTGAACCCCCCTTATGCAGCTTGAGGGGACAATTCCTCTTTTCCTGTCACTGGCTGCCTGGGAAAAGAGTCCAACCCCTACCTTCCTACAACAAACATTTGCAAATAAAATTCACAAACCTGTTCTCACACACAAAAAAATACTGATTTTTTTCCTGTTTTGACTCAGTCAAAGGTGCCTCAGACACTGGAATAAGGCAGTGAAAAATAAAGCAATTGAGTCACGATGAGCTTGGCAAGGTAAGCGAGCATCAGTTTCCTCTTCCCTTTTAAAGCTGTCACATTTCTCCTGCTCCCTGTGTTTTTAGCAGTGAAGGATCCCTGTGTTTCCCCGAGACAAAGGATGGGCTCGCAAACTCTTGTCTTCTGAAGTGGTGAGTTAAAGAACACCGCAGGAGTACTTGCCAAATCATACCACCATTATTAATTCAGGCATGATGAAAGTGTTCATTTTAGCTGTAATCATGTAATTCATCAAAATACTACTAGAGCATATCATTGGGAACTATTACACTGATAGAGCACCTTATTGCACCTTCCCCGAAAGCAGGAAATGTAGTTTTTGATGCTTATCTGCTGAAAAGCAATTCAGTTTGGGATTTTGGAAGCGCTATCTTATGGCACAATAAAAAAAAAGGACATTTCAAACATATTTTCTTGTACTTGGATGATGTTGTTATTATGTTTTGGGGTGATTATCTGCAGCAATGAAGTTTAAAAATGGTGGAGCACTGAAATGTTGCATTTACCCAGCGCTGAAGGAACGATTGGGTTATGAACATACAAGATATGAAATTTAAATGTAGATTTTCGATCTGCCCACTTTTGAAACAACTTCAGAGGCCAGAATCTGTCTGACACAAGAACCTTGCAAAATAGGGGGGGGGGCGGTTTTGGAGTTTTTCAGTGACAAACAACACTTACAAAAAAAACTGTATCCCGTGATAATTCTCAGGATGTTCAAAGGAATAAGAGCCACTTGGGCTCTGAGGCAATGGCAGATCCCAATCCCATCACGATTGCCCTCATGTTCTGACGCCTGCTTGACACACACTTCCTGAGCAAGCTGGAATTACAGAAAAATAAATAAATGAAGGAAAGAAACATGAGATTGAGTTGATTCCCTTCCCAGATTACCCACGGGTGATGCAGCTGTGCCGAGTGAGGCACCCCAGCAATTTCCAAAAAAACAAAAAGTCACTAATTATCCATGTCAGGAGAGCTCCACTATTGCAAACAGAAAAGCAGAAAGTTTCCCGTTCCCACTGTCAGACCAAATCAAAGAAAAGCAGATGAACGCAGGCGAGAGGCAGAAAGAGAAGTGTTTGGGAGAGCTGGCATTGAGCTCAGAGCCCCTTTTCCTCTCTCTCCCCTTTTCCATCCTCCAGCATGGATATCAATTAGAATTTGGGGATTGGAGGTGTAGCAATGACCATGCACAGGTACACACACACCCCTGCATCACCATGTGAAGATGCCTGATGGGCCTCTCTTGCCCCACACAAATTAGGTGCCAACCTCTCCAAGTTTAGTCCTTAATTATTTATCAAACATCCTCTAATCTAGAGCAAAACACCCTTGGCAAAGGATTAAAATGTAAATTCACAACTAACAGCTCTTATAAACAGAACTCTCCTGTGGGGACTTCACAAATTTTTCTGGATATTATTCTCTAAACTATAGCAGGATTTTACACTCGATACATCAAACCCTAAACCCTTTTCCTTCAGGGAAAAAATGGGGTCTCAAGTCAGTTGCAGAGGGCAAAGATATGTAAAAACTCTCCAAAGATGATGATGAATGTAAGTACTAATATGATGAATGAATAATGAAGATAATTCCAATATTATTAGAATATAAATTAGGCCTCTAATTCTGGAAATCAGAACCATAGTTACACATCTAACTCCTATTTTTCTTCTTGGTGTGGGGATTTTGATTTGTCTTTTAGTACCCAAATCTGCTTCTACACTAAATGGATGAGTATTTTAACTCCAATACAAGCAGGGAATGTGATCTTGGAGGTCTTTCCCATCACCTTAATAATTCCATTGGCCTACAGTGTACAAGTCTCTACAAAACCCCCAGAATAGTTTCATTTATCACAAATGTTTATGAAGCAGCCCAGTTTTACATGTGTTTGTATTAAAGCTGAAGAAACAATAAATTATTGTTGGAAGCAATGTTTTATGCTGAATATTAAAGTAAGCTAATAACATTTACTATTCTATTCAGTAATTATCTGAGAGTAATTAGAAGCTAATAGCTACCAGTTTATAGCTATTAAGTCTCTTCAGCACTCCAACTTGGCTTTTATGTGATCCTTTTGTTTATTTTCATTGTAATTGTCTCTGCAGATGCCTTCATGCAAACACAACCCCCTTCTCCTCCACTCCTTAAAGAACTCAAAATCCAGGGAAACTAGTTGGCCACAGAAAAAAAAAAAATTATTTCCCCTTCAAGGAAGCTCTTTCAATTCTCCAGCTGCAAAAGTGATTAAATTTAAGCATATGACTAATTGTGTGAAGAGATTTACTGGGATGAGCAGGAGTGTAAGGGACATCCACACACACCTGGCTCCTCCAGGATTTTATGTCTCGTGGAAAGAGAGACTACAGCTTCTTTTGTCCCATTTTCCAGTAAGAAATGGATGCTGTTCCATTGCCGGAGCAATCCCACACCAGGAGGATGAAGCAATTTCACAGCATGTGGATGCAAAATGAGGTTTTCACATGATTCCCTTTGAACAAGTTCCTAAATGCTGCAGTGGATCCAAGATTTTCCATAGCACAAGGAGCTGTTGTCCATCTGCAGGTGGAGCAGCTGGAGTAGCACATCTGAGTTTGGGACAAAGGATCTTTGCAGCCCAGGCTGATCCCTCAGTCTGGCACAGCTTCACAAACACTTCCATGTGGTACCAGCCTGGCAGGATAAGATTATTTCATAATAAATGAATGATCGATAATTTCATAATGAGTACACCTTACGTGTCAACCAACAAAATTCCCATGGAGCAAGACATAAAGCCAAGATTAAGTTAAATAAATCTGGAATCATAGACTGGGTTGGGATGGAAGGGACCTTAAAGCCCATCCCATCCCACCCCCTGCCATGGGCAGGGACACCTCTCACTGTCCCAGGCTGCTCCAAGCCCCGTCCAGCCTGGCCTTGGACACTTCCAGGGATCCAGGGCAGCCACAGCTTCTCTGGGAATTCCATCCCAGACCCTCCCCACCCTCCCAGCCAGGAATTCCTTCCCAATCTCCCATCCAGCCCTGCCCTCTGGCACTGGGAAGCCATTCCCTGTGTCCTGTCCCTCCATCCCTTGTCCCCAGTCCCTCTCCAGCTCTCCTGGAGCCCCTTTAGGCCCTGCAAGGGGCTCTGAGGGTCTCCCTGGATCCTTCTCCTCTCCAGCTGAACGTTCCCAGCTCTCCCAGCCTGGCTCCAGAGCAGTTCCAGCCCTCAGAGCAGTTCCATGGCCTCCTGTGGATTCACTCCAGCAGCTCCATGTCCTTATTCTGGGGTGTCTGAGTGGGACACAGGGCTCCAAGTGCGGGCATTAAGTGGACCAGGCTCCCAACCCAAAGTCCTAAGTCCTACCATGCACATCTCCTACAAGATGAAGCAAACCCTAAAACATGAGGATTTGGTGGCAGCTGTCCTGCAGACATTTTTAACTAGGAAATTTTCATTCCATTCGAGGAAAACTTCCAGGAAAAAAAGAAGCATACAGTAGAAAAAGCTGAAGCAACCATATTTACAAAACCAAGAGAAAAGCCAATATTTAGCTGCAAAAATCTGTTTTGTTGCGGTGAACCTTTGGAGGGAAAAGCTCTGCTGTGCTTCCCAAGCTTCTCCACACCTGCATGGAGCCCCAGGAAACAGAGCTGCACCTTCAGGCATCAGAAAGTGCTCCGGAAAAAAAGCCCAAACGACAAAAAATAACCAAATAAGGTGTGAGAAGAGTGACCCCAAAGCATCACTGCACTGAGGGGGGTCAGCAGACAGCAGCCCCTGGGCCACTCCTCACCTTCCTAACCCTGGAAACCATCAGCAAAGTGACAGGAATAACCATGGATTTAACCACTCCTGAACTTTTTCACTAGGCTACATTTTGCTATAAAATATGCTCACTTGTGGTGGTTTGGTTTTTTTTTAAATCATTATCTAAGCTCATAAGTAATATTTCTGAAAGAAGAGACTGGTAGATATAACAAAATAACGATGAAAATCTCATTTGCTTAATAAAATTCCTTTGATTTGAAATCAAAACTGATCTCCATCCATTTGAACTTTAACTACCTAATTTTGTCTTGCATTTCAGATAACACACAGTAAATGCAATTTGTCACCATAAACGTATTATTATTTAATCATATGAAACTTTTGGTTTATCTTGAGAAAATATTTATGGTAGTTTTAATACACGGGATCCATTCTTGACAGAAATGATGAAACAGATTTATCACCCTTGACAAATTATATTGCAAAACGTCCTCTCCTGGCTGCTTACAACAGGAATATTAACAACACACACTACTGGGAAACCACCTGTGATCCTCATTTTTTCAGGCTCAGATCCCCTTTCATGGACATTCCGCAGCATTTGGAATGTGAGTTACTTATAAGAGTAATTCTGTGAGTGACTGAAACCTGTAGCCCTTTAAATCAAACTAAGCAGTGTTTTATTAAAGTGCCCAGCAAATCAATCTAAATCCAAGGATAATAAAGCCCTAATCAGGTGGTAGAAAAAATAATAGGTTGTCATGCATGAGGAAAAATAGGCAATCATGGAATGTTTTCTTTAATTAGGTTGTGTAAAGTGGAAGGACTGAGTAGGAACTGGCAAGACATTCATCATGAGCAAGGTGGGAAATTATTGAGATTACTGAGGAAGAAGAATTGAGTGTGAAATACTAAGATTTGACTGGACAGAAAATTAAAACTGGTTTGCTGTTCGTGTCACTTGCTCTTGGCAACTCCTTGGCAGGTAGGGTTTATCCAAGGAGTGGGAATCCAGAGGCTTCTGTAGTTTAGAGACCCCAAATAACTCCTTCTAACTTTTAATGGCATTTAAGTGTGCAGGTTCTGCCTGTGCCTCCCAGAGAGACAGAGTGGAAATTCATGTCCATGGAGTTTTAGCTGGAAAAATCATGTGGATTCAATTGCTTCGCTAAAGTAAAGTGGTTACTCCTCTTATCCCAAGTTATCAGGACATTGTCATGCATTGGAGCGGCTTTAAAAGTCACAAACACCATGAAAGAGATTATTTAGGCAGGCAATGAATTTTCCTAATTTAAGGAAAATGTCTTAGCCCATGAATTAATTATTAGCATTAATATTATTACAAAATTATTTCTAAGCCATGCAGTGCTGAATTCACAACTGTCATGCATAGAAATATCAACAGCATTAAGACAAGATTATAAATATCCTGGAAAAAAAAATACCTTGGAGCATTTTGGAGATATTCTAATTAGGGAATTTCTGATGCACTTTAATTTAGGCAGTATTTTTAACACCTGTCCTAAGTTTTAGGCAGCATAGGATACACAGAGAACTCCTGACTTCTTCCCAGCTGTGATAATTTTCAGTATGAGAGCAAGACATGGTGTCTGTGTCTTCTCTCTCATTTCATCAAGAAAATTATCACTTTGGAATTCCATAATTATAAATGTTATCAAAACAGGGGTTTTTTTTCATTACTGGCTAATGAGGGAGACAGATCTTGACTCTTGCTGGTCCCTTCTCTCACCATTATGTTTGGTGGTGTTTTCCATAATACAAATGCAGAGAAAACTCCTAAACATCTTTAATGCTGATCTTACCAACAAAAGCTGCCTCCTCCTAAAATTAGCACGAGAGCAGAAATCATTTTAAACTTAAGCTGACTTCAAACCTTCTTTTAGACAGAGTTTCTGTTTTGTGAAAATTGCATCACTGTCAAAGAGCTCCAAACATTTTGTTCAAGTGAAATCTCACTATTTCCTTGTAAAAACTACAGCTGAGGGGTATCCACAAAGGAATTACACTCCACAGATTTTTCTTGGAGTGATGGAAACTGGGAGCTCTTCAATAAAAGGCAACAGAGGTGCTCTCCACAGATTTTTCTTGGAGTGATGGAAACTGGGAGCTCTTCAATAAAAGGCAACAGAGGTGTTCTCCCAGTTCTTCGCCATAACTCCAGAAAAACAAACATGGGAGCAGGGCAGGAATTGACAAATCAAAATCTGATATTATTGTCAGATTTGCACACAAAGTTTGTACGGAGAAGCCTTCAGGAAAAAACTAAGTTTGAGCTTAAAACTTGGTATTGCTCCTCTCCAAATGAGTGTTCTCTGCTTTTTCCCAGGAGCACTAAAATTGTGTGATAATTGACAAACGGAGCTGTTTTCCCATGTCTGGTATTTTAAGAGTAAATAAAAACGCTTCATAAAAGAATTTTCACATCAAAAAGAAGTTTCAAGATCATTTTCTCCTTATTAGCTGGCCTGACCTCAGGACTGGCATTGAGGATTTTCTTGGGAGGCTGCTCAGCTGGGCGAGGATGTGAGGGGCCGCCTGGTTGGGGATCACAGGAACATTAAGGTTGGAAAAGACCTTTAGGATCATCAAGTCCAACCATCACCACCTCCAGCCCACCACTCCCGCAGAACAAACCTACAAATCACTTGTCACCAACTTTGATCTACCTTGTTTCAGGTGGTTTCTCCTCTGTCTATTATCTCTGCCAAGAGACCCGTGAAAATTAAATACAGCCCCCATCCCTGCTCGAGTGACCCAGCGCTCCATCATCCCGCAGCGTAATGGCAATAAATCATTTCAACTTTAATCTATTGTTATTGATGAATGTACAATTATTTGTCATCTAATATGCTGAAAATGATGACCAAAGAAATAGATCAAGTTTTTTTTCTTCTCCCAAGTACGGCATTGATGGATTGTATCCCTAAACTGTTATTACACTTATAATGTACTCCTCTGCTATGACAGCACAGCTAGTTTTTTAATCATTCCATAGTAATCAACTTAAGACAACACAGCAAGACTCATAACTCATGTTCTTTTCATTTTTGGCAGTGATGGGAAATGAAAATGTTTTTATACTTTTGAAATAATTCTTACCTGACTAGGCTGAAGATTGCTTTAAAATTGTAAATAAATGGTTGTTTATTGAGCTGGAACTGAAAAGTGACACATTAAAATGCCCATTTCTGAAGAAAAAATAATAATTTAGGCCTGAGTGGAGCTAGAGTTGGTAAAGAAATACTTTGTTTTTCTTTTAACTGGTTCAGTGCTAACTAAAATCTGCACTTGCTGGTTAAGTGATACAAGCAAGGCTCTAATTTTCATATTTAGGAGCAGAGTAAGTCTGCAAAGACAGACTGACTCAGGAAAGAAATCTCGGGGTGCATTTCCAAAACTCCCTTTTGTAAATCTGTGGGCTTGGGAGCCACTTGGCACTTTCAGCAACAACTCAGAGGTAGGACATGAACTAGAAATTGTCATCAACTCAAGTCTGGCAGATTACATGGAGCATGTAAAAATCTCCTGGAAGAGGAAAACCTCAGTCATTCCTCCAGGAATCGTAAGGATGGGAAGATCAGATGCTGCTTTCTAGGGGTCACCTTGCTTCTGCAGCATGCATGCAATACAGAAGAGGAGAAAATACTTCAAGAAACTCTTTCTTGATTAAAAAAAAAAGGTCTGGGAAAATCTGGCATTGCACCACCACCAAAAAACATACACTAATAACAATGAAATTTTTAAAATAAACCAATGGCAATTCTGTTCTGTGTGTGGATATATAAACCCATCATAATTATATATATATATAATTATGGGATTTGTCCCATTAAATGGACTAATGAGGACTTTTTGAACTGGTTTATTTCCCGGCCACCTCTGCACTGCTCACAGCAGCTTTCCCTCACCTCACCTTTATCTCCATATATTTCTATCTATTTCTCTGGAATTTCTCAACTGGTTTGCAGTGCCATATCCTTTGCTGAGCAAACCCTAACCTCATTCTTTGTTCTGCTGTGGCTCCATGGTTTGTCCCACCCCACTTGGGCATTGGTGGCCGCCAGTCTGGGAGTGCCCTGGCCCTCCTTGGGCTCCCAGGGACACCCTCCTCAGCCACACGTCTGTAGGGTTTGCTCTCCAAAGCAAGAATTTGACAATGAAATCTGACATCACTTCCTCCTTAAAATCCCCTTACTGTTAAGGCTTTTTCCCCATGGCCATTGAGGAACAAATGAAACCATCTCCCAATTTTCCTGACAACCATTATGACCAACTGTTTTTCTTTTTCACTGCCATTAACACAACTTCAGCAAGAGACCCAGAAACAATGGATAGGGCTGAATGTTCAAAAAGGACACTCCACTGATGAAGCAGCAGGGACCTAAAAGCCCATCTGGTCCCACCTCACCACAGGCAGGGACACCTTCCACTAGACCTGGCTGCTGCAACCTGGCCATGAACACTCACCAAGGCCTCACCACCCCCACAGCCGACAATTCCTTCCCAATATCCCATCTAAATCCACCATCCTGCAGCTTAAAGCCGTTCCCCCTTGTCCTGGTACTCCAGGCCCTTGTTCCAGGTCGCTTTCCAGCTCTCCTGGAGCCCCCTTTAGGCACTGGAAGGAGCTCTAAGGTTTACCTGGACCCTTCTCTTGCCTTCATTTTAAACACCTAAGGAAAAGTCTTCCCCACAAAACAAACGCTTCCCCCATCCCTGAGTAACTTGCAAAGGAAACTTTGCCAGGACCAATTCTCCAAAGAAACTGGGATTTAAGCACTTCTCTGACCGTGAGTGCTCCTTTACAGCCTTTTAAAAATCCTAACCTTTCCAAGTGCTCTGCCTGGGTACCAGAGCTGGTCAGCACCCAGCTGGAAAAGAAATGGAAGTGAAAACACCACTGTAAGCCATGAGAAATGCAGATTCCTGGCTTTAACAAGACTCCACAAATCACCACTAGGTCACAAAGGTCAGCTCTGGCTTGGATCCTGATCCGTCCCACTTGGTACTGGCTGTAATGGGCCCTCTCTGTCACCCAGACTGGGGCTGGGCTGGGGACAAGCAAAGAAGTGGCTCTGAAAACAGTCCAAATCCCTCTGTCTTGGAACACAGGAAAGTCAGCAGTCAAGAACTTGTCTGCCGTCCTAAAAGGTCCATAAGCACCACACACTTCCCAAAAAAAAACCCTCTTTTAAATGCCTACGCTTTCAAAAGTTGTTAAAATCAATAAAGTTTTGTTCTGATAATCAGTACATAGTGTATGGTTAAAGCACAGCACGCAATGTAATTTTTAAAAATGAGAGAAGGCTTTTCCAGCAAGCATGGGAATGTTGTTTGAAATCACTTTGTGCTCTGTCTCCATCGGGAAGCTCACACACAGATTTCAGAACATCCATTAATCATTCCCAAAGACGGACGAGTTACAGAGGAGGAACAGGACCGGTGGAGATTTTTCTGGTCCTGCAAAAGATCAAAACCTTTTAAAATTATGTTATGGGGAAAGTAGAGCAACACTTGCTGTGCACACAGGAGAGGTGCAGGTAGTTGGAGCTCTGGAGTGACTCCAGCCTTGCACTGAGGCACACAGGGATCAGCTCTCTCCATGAGAGAATGGGAATCATTGGGAATGATGGAGGATAGGTTCATACCTTTGATGATATTTAACAACACCCCTTTGCATGGCCTAATTACAAGACAGTCCTGTGATATAAAACACATCTTTCTAGAATAAGGAACATTTTCTTTTCCTTACGAGCCTTCATTCCCTGCCTGTTTTGGTTGGATTTCTCACCCCTCACTTGTTGCAAATGCCTGCAGCAATTTTCATCACATCACCTCTAGTGTTCATCACAAAACATTTCTTTATCGATGCACAGCACCAAGACAGCAGAGATCCACTCAACAACTCCCTACCAGCAAGAATAACCAGTTCTGGGATATAAATCATTACATCTGCACCAAAAGCACGCAGTACTCAACTCCAGAAATCTGCTTTCGGTTACTAAATGTGGGAAAAACCATCAATCATGCCCGTTTTAATGAGAAATGACTAACAAATAATTAATGGGGAATGTTACACTTAAAACAACAACAAAAAGACCCAACAAACAACACCTAAAGTGCTGCCTGTTTAGCCACCCGACACACTAAGCTCTGTTTGCTTTTCCACTGAATTTGCTTTGGGAATTATGGATGTTGCTAACTTGCTTGGATCTCCTTGCCTTTAGCCATCATTATCAGTTATCTTTAGGGGTAATCATTTTTCTTAAAATCATGACCCATTTGATATCTTAAAAACAGCAACATTAATTTTCATTTGTCACAGAGCAGGGTATAAATTGGTTAAATGATGATAGCATTCTTCTCGAGTAATCAGTTCTACATGATTAACCTAAATATTGCCAAAATATTGTTTACCATCCATTTGTATCCGAGGCAAAGAAGAGCCACGATCCATGAGCTGGAGCAGGATTAATTTAGGTTCTGATCTGTATTAAAACTTGCCACAATGATTCATAATCATCTGGCTCCATATTTATCCTGACAAAACATTTTCATTTGGGGAGCTCCTCCTCACGGGATAATGCTGCCCAAAAGCATCACTACTTTCTCATGCTTGCAATACACACCACAGAGAGATGAATATGGGTTCGGGGTTGGATTTGGGGTTTTTTACCTACTCCTAACTTTTTTCACGTCTTCGTTTTATTTTCTTGCAGCAGGAGGATAAAGTCGGTGGTCTTTACCACCATCTAGTGGATTGAATGCCTCACAACAAGCCACAATTATATCAAAAAATAGGGATAAAAATATTTAATCTGTGATGTAGATGGAATTTATCTATTTTATGGCAAATATGGCATTATTTATCACATTGTGTGCATTCATGTGTGTTGTGGCTTGTAGTACAACCCTCTCTAAAAATGGACAAAACCAAATTCTGAATCAGTGACTCACTGAGACAAGCAATAGGACAGGAGAAAATGACCTCAAGGGGAGGTTTAGTTTGGCTGTTAGGGAAAATTTCTTCATGGAAAGGGTTGTCCATCCCTGGCACAGCTGCCCAGGGCAGTGGGGCAGCCCCATCCCTGGAGGGATTTCTCATCTGTGTGGATGTGGCACTTGGGGACATGGTCAGTGGTGGCCTTGGCAGTGCTGGGAATGGTTGGACCGGATGGTCTGAGAGGGCTTTTCCAACCCAAACCATTCCCTGATTCCATATTCTCCTCTGCAAAATGCCTGGTCACTTTTTCCCTCAAGCAGCAAAAACATCTACACCTAAACCATGCCTCTGAATGACAAATTTTTCCCCCATCTTATCAAAACGGACTCCAACCCCCCCAAAACAATTTTTCAAATGGACACTGCTGCCCATGACCTGGAGGTGGGAAAGAGGAGGGAGTTTTCCATGCTGGATTTAGTGTTAGAAGTCTGGCTTTTCTTTGTGCTACAGGATCCAGATTTGATTTTTGAGACACGATTTTTGGATTATGTTGTCTTATCTGCATATTGGAGAAAATACCTCCATTATATAAGGAGATCCCCCCCATGGTGGAAAAAGTAGAAAAGGTTTGACTGATTTAATCATATTTTTTTTAATAAATAATTGTTTGGCAGCTAGGAAAATAGGTTTCTCTTTCTCCACATGCAGCAGGATGGACTCAAATTGATTCCTGTGCCTTACATGACACCAAAAAATATGGGCTAATATTTCATCCCTGAAGAGCCAAGTGGCCCAGGCACTTTTCAGATTTCTTCCCTCAGGAAAGGGATGGGCACCATCACCTGCAATTCCCTCTCACAACACTGGCCTTTTGTGATACCTGACAGGTCAAAAAACACACCTCCAAAACCAATTTAACTCAAGATTTCCTTCCAGCCTTCTTCCAGGTTGCTCCAAGCCCCATCCAAGCTGGCCTTGAACATTTTCAGGGATGAGGCATTCACCACCTGTCTGGAAAACTTTTGCCAGTGTTTCACCATCGTCACAGTAAAAACTTTCCAACTTTATCTAACCTAAACCAACCCGCTTCTAATTTGAAATGCTGAATTACCAGTCTCCTTCCCAGCTACCCCAAGGTTTTATTTTAAACTCTGGCCTTTAAAAAAATAAAGAAGGAAAAAAATTAAAATGAAGCAAAAACCCTGAAGCAGCTTCTCTCATTGATACCCAGGAGAGGACTGTGTCCTTCCTGGAGGGACCTCCCCGGATTTTGCACCTGATTAAGCCATAACTCAGGGTTAGAGTCACGCTCTCGGTGACTCAGTGCTCTGGTTGACTGCCTGACAATCTCCACAGGGTAGAGTGCAATTTACTTGTGTGCCCCAATTAGCAGTGCTAATTGGGGCACAAAATCTGTGTGAATCTCTTTTTTTTTTTTTTTTTTTGGTCATTTTTTTAAATCAACCACCATTCTGGGAATGGCAAGTGGGCACTGGAACAGGAGGGGGCTGTTCTTCCCTGTCCTTCAAACGCGTCACAGAGAGTGGGGAAAGTTAAAAGGTTTGTAGAATCATGGAATTCCAGGATGGTTTGGGTGGGAAGGGGCCTTAAAGATCATTGTCCAGCACTCTGCCATTGGCAGGGACAACTTTCACTGCCCCAAGGTGCTCCAACCTGGCCTTGGGCACTGCCAGGGATCCAGGAGCAGTCGCAGCTTCTCTGAGCACCCTGTGCCAGGGCCTCACCACCCTCACAACCAACAATTTCTTCCTAAAATCCAATCTAAATCTACTTTTTTTTCAGCTTAAATCCATAACATGGATAAAGGCAGAACTTTTCCCACAATATCAAGTTCCGTAAGCTTTTCTTCGAACAATCCAGAAGTATTTTTGATAAAAACGTGCAGGGGATTGCAGAGGTTTATGTACAATTATTTCAGCTGTGTGTCAGATTCCACAGGTACTGAGTGATACAGCAACTCTTTTAACATCAATATTCAGATGTTTTCACACAGAAGTGGCACTTCAGATGCCATCAGCATGAATTAATATTTGTTTTTAATCCAAAATTGTAAGGTTGTGCAAACTCAGGCTGGACAACTTTTGCACACACAAAAATCAGCTCATTTAAGATCAAGTGGTACTCACTGTATCATTGTTGTTGCTGATGCTCCAAACAGAATCCCAGATTTCAATATAAATATTTATCAGCTCAAAGAGGATATGCAAAAGAAACAACCTAGAAAATGAGATTGCTTTTTGCTTTTCTACGATGCCATTTAATAACACTGTAAAAGAATTATTGTAGACTCTTCCAGCTAAAAATCTCCCCATTGCAGAAGTGCAAACTGAGTTTATTGTGGTCTATTATAATAATAAAAGAACAATTAGCTCTTCCCTAGAAGCTTCAAGCCTAAATCACCTCATGTGCTTAATTCAGGATGCAGTGAAAAATCACAATATTTAGAAAGGACCCTGTCCCATTGCTCCAGTCAGGAACTGAAGGGTATAAAAGCAGGATACTGACAACTTGGACTTGGTTATTTGTGGGTGTTGTTTCAGGTGACTGAAACAGCACAAGGAGAAGCACTTAATCTATGGAAATTTTGTGAATATCCTGCTCCAAACTCTCCATCCCAACCAGACAAGATGGGACGTAGAGGAAGGGTTGGTCCTGAGAGTTCAGCTTTAAAAACCTCCATAGCTTCACTTTCCATGGGTTTTTTACTTTGAAATAAAAACTAAAATATACACAGGACATAAAATAAATTAAAAATAAAACTAAAAGAAAGTTATCTACTTTTATAGCTCTATCGTAAATGACAAGAAGAAAACAAGTTTGCTCCTATTTTTTTGTGGACTTCACCTTTTCATACTATTGCACTTCAAAAATAATTAAGTTCACACACCTGCTAAGGTGCCAGGGGAACAAATGCTGAACCAAAACCACACAGCCAGATAAGTTTTTAAATCCCACAGTCCCACTGTCCAGGTGGCACCTCTGGAGCTCTTCTCCATGGCACCAGGTCCTGCCTGCAGCCCAAGGGCAGGAGGCATTTTCTCCCCTCTCTAAATTACCCCTTCTGGAAAAAGCTGGTTCCAGGGTGGGTGTGGAGGCCCCTGGTCCTTCAGCTGAGCCAAAGGCTGTCTTTGCCACAGATTTGGAAATAAGAGAGTGGTTCCACATCCTCCCCTGAGCAGAAAGATCCATCTTTATCGGGAGCCCAGCAGGGCCATGGATCTGGCTCGTTTTAATCACACACAAACACAGCCAAAGGCTTCTGGAGCTGCTCAACAACAGGGTTAAAATGAGCACAGGCAAAATCAAAATCAGAGATCGAAGCCACTGTAGGAGTGCTTTGGTCGCAGTAAATATCTGTGGCTTCCTCTGGATCACACCCAGAACTGGAGGTCTGTGCCACTGACATTGCCACCCTTCAGCACCCACCCCTTTAGCGCCCAGAATTGCACAATGACGTTACTGATGCAGCCTGGGTGAATTATTCCCACACCTTTGCCTGTCAAATCCCTTTCTCCGGCCAACGCTGCAATGCTTGTATCACTCACTCATTGCAGAGGGGTGAAAGGAACCCTCAGCTCCAATTCCTGTCTCAGGATTCACTTCCCAACAACCCCAGGGAGTGCCTTGAGGTCAGTGTGGTCCAAAGGCACAAGGAAGTAGCAAAGGAGCCATCCAGCAGATATTTCTCTGCCGGGACACTAAAACCTGTCTCGTTTTATCTTGCAACCAGGTTGCTCCAAGTCCCATCCCCACCTGGCCTTGAACACTTCCAGGGATGGGGCAGCCAAAACTGAAATTCTGAGCTGAGTTTCAGAACTGAAATTCATATTCTGAAATAAATTTTTAAATTTATATTCAGAACAATTCTTTCAGTAAAACAAATTTTCAACGATTTTGTTTTCCCCACAGGAAGATAAAAGCTCAAAATGGTTGGAGCGTGATACAAAGGAAAGCCCAAAGAGGAAGGAGCTGCAGGAATTGGGTGCAACTGAGAAGGAAAAGCTTTTGGAACAGTAATTAGCATGGAAACAATCTTCACCCACCCCGTGGAAAGCCTGACATATGTTAAGGTCAGGCTCTTGCTAACTCAGAAAATCTTTTCTAAGCTGAATCCTTAAAGGAGGATGATTTCAATTAATAGGTACAAATACCCTCAGCTCTCAGGGACTGCAATCAGAGGCAGAGGCCAGGAGAGAAGCAAGAGGATTAGACAAGGCATAGTTTGACCCAACAGCACCCTCTTGATGTGTGGATTTGGGGTTGTTCTGTGCAGGGACAGGAGTTGGACTTTATGATCCTCGTGGGCCCCTTCCAACTCACAGGAAGTACAAAGAACGGGTGTTCCTTGAAAATCCAACCTCTGGACACAGAAATGGAGTTGGGGAACTGTAAAATCAGGAGTTCTACACCAGATATTCCTGCTACAGGATATTTGGGAAGAGCACAGGGGAGTTGCAGGGATCAAGGTCTCACAGCAGGCTGGCAATGACCGCTCTCCAAGCTGAGCTCCAGCCACCACCACCGAGGGCACAGACAATCCCACTGGACCTGCACAAGTCAGTCTGTCCCTCTGGTGACTCCAACACAACCCTGTGCTCTTCCTGGGAGTGACAAACCCTCTGTCTTCAACACAAACCAGGATTTCCTATGCAAATCACACGGGCAAAAATACATTCAACATGACAGACTAATCAATGACAACACTGCGGGGACAGCTGAACAGCACTTCCGTGGAGCAGCCCTTGTTGGGAGAAACTCTGGGCCACAAATAATTCATCTCCCCTTTATTAAATAATTAGATATTAACAGAGAACCACTGATTAGGCTGCACTGCTATGATAGTGTGTATTTTCTCTCTTGACTTTGTCACCGAGGTCACCAAACCACCCAAAGCCAAGGAGGAGAGAGGGAGACAGTGCATGGGCATGGCTGGAGAGAGAAGCCTTTCATTAACCTTCCTGATCCCCCATAATTTCATGTGTCAGCAGCTAATCAGCTACTCACTGACATCATCAAGGGACAGGGAGAAAAGATGTCCCGAGGGACCGATCACTTCTCACAGGAGAAAATCTGCACTTCCACCGCCAGCGTGAGCGGATTTTGCAGATAAATAAAGTGGGTTTGCATTATAATCACTGCTTCAATTTATGTTTATGCTGTTGGCAACAAAGATTTATACCCAGCATGATGGAGATCATTGTTAAAGGAGACAGTCCTTGAGAGTCCAACCCTTTCAGACTTTGTCTCATACTTTGTCACTTAAAAGACACAAGAAAATCATCTCCTTGCTGACTCCTGGCCCACAGCTTTATTAATTCGCTGGTTTCCCAGGCAGAGGAGGAAATACAAGGGATGCTGCATTTTTCAGAGTTGGATTTTAATCATTCTGTATTTCCTTAATACTTTGATCCCGAAAGATTTTGTAAATCTAATCAACACAGCAGTTAATTCATCTACAGCCAACAGAAAGCCCCTCTTAAGCAGGATAGAGATGTGTCTTTAACAGTGCTACCAAAAGGGCAGGGACATGGAGGGGTCACCCCATCAGCCTGGGGTCCCCAGGGCACAGCAAAGGATGCTGGCCAGGGGCTGGGGTGTTGTACACCCGAATTTCCAGGATTACATGGGATCTACAGGGATCAGAGATGGAAAAACTGAGCCTGTATCATGCAAGAAGTTTCCCAAAGCGACGTGTTTCCCTCACCAAGAGAGAAGGGAATGTCCTGCTGAGCATCTCTGGCTCTGCCCAGGAGCAGTGGCAGCTCGTCTGTCTGTCAGTCCAGCCTAGAGCCTGCCCTGGGTGGGATTTAAGGGATCCCCCCAGGAACTGCAGGGGTGTTTCCAGCACAAGGTGTGGGTGGGGAACATCCCACAGCTCATTAACACTGAGAGAAGGCAGTCACCAACAAGGAAGGGGAAGAAGCAGGGACTGAGGCCCCTCACACCCCAAAAACGAGCCTTGAAACCCTGAATCACTTTCCGTGGGGATGTATTTTATATTTGGAAATAGGATGCTGTCTGCACAGCCCTTCCACAGTCCAGGCATCAATTTAACAAAACCCACCCGCTAGGCTGGACTTGATCCTAAAGGTCTTTTCCATCCTAAATGATTCCATGTTCCATTTGGAAAGCCAGAGGACATTCCCTCTCACACACCTCCCACAGCCCCTTCTTACAGCACCCTCAAGTCCAGCTCAGCACCACGCTGCACAGCCACAAGGCAATAAACCAAAACCAATCTAAAATATCTATGTCTTGGTCATCATTAGCTCAGGGACCGATGGATTTGTGCAGCCAGACCCGATTTTGCAGGATGCTGGAGCTCCTAAATCCTTGATGGCCCCATGTGAGCTGATGCCCAAGGTTTCTGTCTCTCTGTATTGACCATCCAGAAGGAGAAATCCCATGTCCCCACTTGGAAAAATGTCCCCTACCCCAATAAAACATTATAAATTTATAATTAACACATCCCCATCAACAATCTAAATGGAGGCTTGCCAAACAGCCAGGTTAGCTTGGATGTGGGAGGTTCACTTGGACCAAAGAGGGTATCCAAAATTTAGTTAAAATAGTGCTTAATAATGGTTGAAGAGCAGAAGAACCTCACCCTGCAGTCCTTCAAAATGGAAAAAAATACATCCCTGCCCTGACAAAGAACTTTGAAGAAACGAATATCTAGAAAGAGATCATGGTATAGTAAAAAAAAAAAAAGAAATATGGAAAAAATATGGAAAAAATTTTGGGATGTGGGGGATAATATTTTGAATTCTACTTGGAACTGGCCATTTTTTTCTACTGGAATAGATGTTGCCCTTCCAGCAAGCAGATCTCACTGAGTGGATTTCTATTCATTTTTCTATATTTTGGGTGGTAACAAGGTAAAAAATAATTCATAGAGGGACAGTTACTGAATTTTACACAATTCCTTATGAATAATAAGTCAATGACAGCCCAAATCACTGAATTAAGTAACTTTACAAAGGCACTCGGGTGATAACGTGAAACATATGCGTTTATATTGACTGCAAAACAATAGCGAAAAAGGTCATTTTTATAAAGATTTGCACCTTTTCTTTCCGACTGCAATTATATACTTCCAAATATACATATACAAATATATCTATTCAAAACTCCTTTTTTATTAGCACCTCTTCTCTCAGCACTGACAGATTCTACACCTACAGATCTCATGTTTCTCACCAAACTGTCCGAACCTGGAATTGAAAATGTTGGGAATACAGAATTATTCCCTGGAACCCTCATCCCAGTTGCTTTGCTGGACACAAAGATTGGAATTGCTGGGGAACTGTGCCTGAGTCTCTCTGTTCTAGCTCAAATCCTAAGTATTGTAACCCAGAGCAATTAACAGCAGAGCCAGAAATTGCCCCTTAGATCAGCTGCCACCAACACACTCAAACCACACCAAAATCAAAGGTGGAATGGAGTTTTCCTAATATTGAGAATATTTCCTCTTTAATTTTGAATGGTTTCTGTGAAGCAAACATCACTAAGAGGGAAACTTTTACCTCTCTCCCATGATTTTCATTTTCTAATGTATCCCTTTCTTCATTTTTAATTCCAGCTATGTTGCAAAATTCAAATTCGGAATAAAACAAACAAACAAAAAGTTACATTGTTTTAAAATTGATTTTTTTTTTTTCCAGCATGGTATTGATTTATCCTTATAGTGAGACCTAATTTCTACTTATGAGGGTTTTTTCCTCACATCTAGTTCTCCTACAAGGTTCATTTTTAAATAAAAAGCTGAATTTAACCCAGTTTTACTTTAAATTAACAGGTTCATAATATAAGAATATATAAGGATTTTTGAACTCAGAACCAGATAATTTCTCTCTGTGATCTGGGCATCATCTTTAGGCATGAAAATAACCTTTAATGTTCACATCCTTAAACAAAACTTATACAAAAAGAGATAGGAGAAATAAATAGAGCAAAATCAAAACCCAAGGCAAAAATAGGATATTCCAAGACTCATCTTTGCCATGGGTCCATAAAAGTGAATTTGCCAAATGCAGAGCAAGGCTCCCCAGAGTTCTGGGGGTGCCCTGGGATAGGAAATTCAGGAAATGGATAAATAAACAATATAGAAATTCTCAGCATATGCAGAAGCTCCATCTGACACAGCCTCATTACACAGTTTGTTCTTCTGGGAAGAGAATAAATTTCACACCTAAAAATATGTATTTTCAGGTACTAAATGTTAAATATCTGTTCTTTGTTCCCACCTACCCTGACACTACCAAAATCTCTTTTTCTGCGGTTATCCACCTGCCCTGAAGTTACCAAAAAGCTCTTTTTTTGCCGTTAGGGCTGTGAAGAGGATTCGGCCAACCTTCTATTTTTAATTTTCTTGAAGAATCCCCAGGAAGACACGGAAATTGGTTCTTTCAGAACCCAGAGTGCTTTGTTTGGCTTTAAAACCCATCACTAGGAGCAAAGTCTGGGCTTCAATAACTCCTGAATGTCAGCACATCTCTGATTCCCAAAATACGTGGTTTAGGGAGGGATATGGAGCCCGTTCCGACTCCAGGATAATTCCAGCATTAATTTTCACCTCTAATTGTTTCCTCCTCAAACAGCCCCACAGAGAGAGACTCCCAGCCCTTCATTACACATAACTTATCACAGCATTAAATTTGCCTAAATTGTGCTCCAGTGCTGCCACACTGCTGACCCTTAAGTCTGTAAACAAATACATTTGTTCTCCATATATTTATGTTTTGTCTTCTAAATGGTGAGAAAATGAGCCTGGAATCTTCATATTGTAATTGTATCATCAAAGCCTGTTGAGAATACGATAAAGTAACCAGAAGTTAAATTATCAATAAGAGTCATTTATTTTGCATTTTTATTTTAAAGAATACTTATGAGAATTGTGATAAATTAGCAGTGACAAACTACTTCTTGCAGGCTGATTTTGTGTGGAGAGTTTAATTAAACATTGCAGCTGTTTATCTCTATGGTGATTAAATTTTCATATGTAAATTACATGTATTAAGATCAAGATACTTATGTAAATGTCACTTGCCTTAATGTTTTGTGTTACTGTTATTAACATCTCACCATCAGCTTGTAATCTTCTTGTATTGCATTACGCCGCCGCGCACTACACGACTAAAATAAGTAGATTTATATCTTAATAACAAACAAGTTTTTAAAAAGAACGTCTCGCTGTGTAATTGAGATGGAGATTAAAAAAAATTTTAAAAAATAAGCTGTTGAGGGGGAACTGCTGGAAATTTGAGAACCTCGTTGGTTCGAGGTGTGTTTGTTTGTGGGTGCGGCACTTGGGGACGTGGTTTAGGGATGGGCTTGATGGCCTTGGAGGGGTTCTCCAAGCTGAACAATTCCATGGATGCCTCCTATCTGTCTGCAAGAAATATTTGAACTGGGAAGCAGCATTTTTACACAGAGGAGCCACAAACAGCCCCCAGGGGCAATTCCATTCCTTCCACTGTGGGGAAGAACAGGTTAATTCCACTGCACCTACCTGAGAACAAAACACACTTTACCTGGACACCTAAAAATCCACTCAGAATAACTCTCCCATCTCCTTAGAGCAACCAAGGGTATCGTGTTTTATCCTGTGCTGTCCCCACCAACTAAAAAGCAGAATTCTGTTGTAGATCTGACAGGAACACTTTCCAAATAACAACAAACCACATTTATGCTTCAAGCTGAGAAAAAAGCTCAAGATCCACCCACACCCATTTCCAGCAACCAAATAGGTCACAAATGTTTCCTTAAGAACAGAACTTTAAACTCCTGGTTCTTACAGTGAGTCAAACAAAGAAAATTACTGAGATTTGCCATTTACTAAATTTTCCACCTCTTTTTTCTGCTCTCTCTGTACCCTGATGAACATCATTCTTATTCCCTTTGATGATAAAGATTAACTACAATTTGGAGTGAAGGAATAGAAAGATCTGCTGTCTGATCTTAGTTATTAGACAGAGGGAAGTTCTTAATATACAAAGTTCCAACTCCAAAGCAAGAAACACTTTTCATTATGCCAGTCATGCTTGGAGCCTTCCAACAGGCAGACACTCACTGACAGCAGGAAATCAAATTCATCATTTGCAAAAACAAATTAAGAGCCCAAATTGCAGTAGGCAATACACAGAAAATGAGATGAAACCACCTGGGATTAATTTCTTTTGAGGAATCCATAGGTTCTGTGTGATCTCGGAGTTTGCCCTCGCTGGTGGGATGGGCAGGAAGAAAAGGAAAGATCCGCGGGAGGTGGGGGCTTTGTTTTTCCCCAGTGTCATCCAGAGGCACATGGAACTATCAAAGGAGAGCATGTTCTCTCCAGGATCTACTCCAAAGCGCTGAAACACTTTGAAGATGCCCCAAATAACCGTGTGGATGTTCTGATGGGCAAATTGAAGATGAGGCTCAGAAGGAGTTTGGTAACTCTCTCCCAACGCAGTGTGCTTTGAAGGAAGTGCAGTTGGCACAAGGAATTAGCAGTTATTTTAATGGGCACTATCCCTCAGTGCCAGTAATTCCATCTGATGAGAGCCTGACTTTGTACTCGTAGGGTGTCACAAACGCATCTCCCTCAGCAGCTGCAATCCCTAAATCCACTCTGAGTTGCCTTTTTATTTGAGTCTTCAATTGCTCCACAAACACACTTTGGGGATTAATTCCATTTCCTTACAAAATTTTCTATTTCCAAATTTAAGTTAGACTGTATCTGTCCTTTAAATTCACTCACACAAACTGCTAGAAAAGTGGTTTTATTTTCCTTTTCCCAGCACCAGATTTCAGGTCTTGCCACAGGATGTTTGCAATGTTTAGACTGTCCTAAAGTCCTTATCCATGGCTTGATGCTCCCACACATCCCAGCTCTGCTCTGCCTCTATTTCACATTTTTCCTGCCTTCATCTGTTCAGCTAAAATGATGAGAACAACATTTTGGAGATTACCAACCTTCCACCAAGGAATGTGATGGATTCTTAAAAGCCAATTGTTCTAGAAGGAATTGGTGCTGTGTTGCACTCACTCTGCTCTGAAGAGGCACAAGAACAATCTACCCTGAAGACCACTGAAAATTTACCTTGAAAATTTCTTCTTCAAATTCAAATTTCGTGGGGTTTTGTTTCAATGAAACGTCTGTTTCAATGAAAGTCTGCATTTGCAACTGTTCCTTCCCATGCAAAAACTGCTGCGGCAGAGGAATAAATCTTTCCAACTTTCTGAGATAGCAACGTTTTCAATTAATTGGAAATTCGATATCATAACATTTTGGGGGTTCTCTCCTGCACAGAACACATCTTTGATAGGAAATTCCAACCTGTGACACTTCCCCAGCTGAAATGGGGCAGAATTTTTGCAGCTTCAGAAAGACCCCATCCAGAGACAGAAAATTGCTCCCGAGTGCCATCTCCAATGTGGGAGAAGCCTCCCAGGCTACCAAGGGGAAGGACAAAATCACACATTCATGTCAGGGATCCTTCTTCACCAGCAGCTCCATACTCCAATGGATTTCTTGGGCACTAAAGCGTCTTTGAGGTAAGTGAAGGATTTGTCCCTGCATCCACCGGTGGATTCATTTTCTCTCTCAGAGTTTGCAGCAGTTCAGGCTGGAGTGTCCTGGTTTATCACCATTACAACCACGGCATGAAAAATGGAGTGTGGGGCCATAAAGAGACAGAGACAAGAGGAGCAGGCTAATTGTGAGGGAGAGAGCTTCTGCTTCTCCACACAAATCGCAGTCATCATCCCCAATCAAGGAGAAAGGATGAAATATTGTTTATGGGGAGTTTGGAAATTACTGCATTATCCTAAAGATTGCCTGGATCTCTCCACAGACAGATCATGATGAAGTTCACCACGAGGCATTTTTCTTCAACAAAAAAACCTTGTGCTATTTAAGTCTAGTTCGCCTGAAAACTTCCTCTATTCACTGGCTGACTGTCTACAGAAAATAATAACCCTGAGTAATGATCATAGCCGGGATAGTTGGCAGCAGGTCCACCACAATTACCAGAAGTTAATTAGAATTATTAAAATAACAAACACGAGGCCACCAATATTATACATCTACATTTAATAATGGAACCCAACGGTGCATCTGATTCATGAACTACATTTATTATTTTAAAGCCTTTTCTTTCTCACCAAATTAAATATTGATGGATTATCCTCTCCAAATCAGTTGGTGGATTGGATTCTATTTATACGGGTCCTAAAAATTAAGCTTTAGAGCAGAACTATAAAGAGTCACTTGTCTCCCTGAACAGTAAAATAACTTGCAGTTCATTTTTGCTTGTTGCTGCCCTCTCCACAGTGTTCTGTTCGGAAAATGAAATTCCAGACTTAAAACCAATTTGACAGACAATTTCATCAAACACAGTTTCACCTCCTGTTGCTTATTTAATCCAAATTTATTTAAGGCCACGCTTGTAAGAAATTTCAAGTTCAAGTTGTCAACATCTTTGCACCCACGTGAACCCTAATAATTTTAACATGCAGAGCCTCCACAGTTTTAATTTTCAAGGGCATTTCAACACCTCTCTGCTCTCTGAAATGCTCGGCTGTGCCCCTCCTGCCTCCTTCCTTCACACCACGATTATTTTAATCAGACAACTCGGAACAGATTGAACACGTGTTTACTCCACTCCAGCATGTGCACAGTGTTGTAAAGAGCCTAGCTTTATTTTTAGATCCTAAAAGTGAATTATGCAGCACATAGGATCAGGAGAGAATTTTTAAGCTTTTATATTGGCGGATTTGAGGAGGAATTGCTGACACACATCACGCTGCCTTACACAGACAAGCATTGTCAGGGCCATGCATCATCACATTTTCTGTTCATTTTTTAACCAAATCAACCCCTTTTCAGGCCACTGTTCTCCTCAGTCACTTGGCAAAAGGCAAATATCTGTTTCGTTTCAATAATTGAAAATATATGGAGCTCCCTGAGCTGCTCAGAAGGTTTTCTTCTGAGGTAAAAGAAAAAAGTTCAATTCTTCTTTCCCTAACCAACTACCTTGGTCATCAGCCTTCCTCTATCCTTTATGTATGAAAGGAAAACATATAAGTAGTTTAAAGTTTTATATATATACACATATATATATATGTAAATTATAGCTTCTCAGTATTTAAAAAAAAAAAACCTATTCCTAAAGAAAATTAGTAACAAAAGCAAAAATACAAATGTTATATATTTGAACCCCAAAAATGACAATCCAGGTATGGGGTTTGCATCCACTCTCCCTTCAATTAGTTTCTGTGGGTTCAAATGACCACAAGCAATTAAGGAAGAAGGAATAAAAGGTTCAGGAGAACCATTAAAAACACGGAGAGATTTTCAGGCTATGAATTGCTTTTCCAAACTTCACAGGAGCAAAAGGGATGAAGAGACAGGAAATGCAGCTCCACTAAAATGACTTAAAAACAAAGATTTACACTTCCTATAAAAGCCAGTGTCTCCAGATTATTTTCACTATGAGTAAAACCCTTCCAACCCAAACTATCCAAGGATTCTACAAAAGTTTAAAATTAATGGAGCAAGGAAAGAGCAAGAGGGAAGAGCTTTCCCTGCTGCTGCAACTTGAACCAGATTTTAGTGTCAGATATTGTGGGACCAACCCATCCGAGGGGCTGGTAGAGCAAAACACACCCAAGAGCTGAGCTTCCCAAAAAAGGTTCTGCACAAATTCTGGGGGAAATACATGCGAGTCTGGGAAACAGCTTGCTGTGAGAACATGTTAGAGACTCTCAGCCTTAAAATAAAGGTTCAACAACAACTTGCCACAGTGTAAAAGCCCTAATAAAGATCAGCCTTTAAGCAGCAGCTCTCCAAAACGAGCCACACACAGCAGATCCAACAGGACTCCAGCCCACCAGGGAACACAATTTATCCTTCTCCTCACTCCTCCAGCAACAACACGAGGCCATGGAGACTCCCACACTCACTCCTTGACCACTTCGACATTGCCTCCCTTCCAGTCTGCTCCTTTGTGTTTCCCAGAATATCTGGGGATTTTCCCTAATTAAATGATTTCACACCATATTATCTCTGGTTAACATGAAACCAAGCTTTCCTAATTTGATCTCCCCATGTCTGGCACCATTTGTTCATGCTCTGTCACCACCTCTGAGCACAGCCTGTGTTTGACCTCTTGGGCTCACTCCTAAGGCTCTCACAGCACCCTCGGTTGTCCAAAGCCAAGGGGTGAACAAAACCCAGTATTGGGACTGAGAAAGTGTCCAGCTGAATTGCAGATGGATTAGATAATCCTTATTTTTTAATGAATTTACACCATTTTTCAAGGTAGTTTGTCCTTCCAGGGAGGCACTGGAAAAGAAGCAATTTTAGAATTCCGTTATCCTCTTTTCCCCCCTCTTTTCATTCTCACCACTCCTCTTTCTACATTTCAAAACTTGGCCATTGTTGGTGATCAGTTCTTTTGGTTTTCATTATTGTGAAAACACCTTTTTAATTGCCATTCCATCATCAATTTTTCCCCATTTTCCTACTGTATATGGAATGTCCCATCTCCTGAACATGAGGATGTGCACCACCAACACAGGCTCCCCTGAACACAGGGAAAAACCCAATTTGTCCAACTTTTACCCAGAGTAGACACATGGATTGCCTCCCTCTGATTTTTAAAACCTCCCTTTCGTAAATTTTCAAGTGGTAATGTCAGGTTTGTTGGTTAGGGCAAGGGGAAACAGCCTCAAGTTTGGCCAGAGGAGGTTCAGGTGGATATCAAGAAAATTTCTTCCCTCAAAGGGCTGTCCAGCCCTGGCACAGCTGCCCAGGGCAGGGGGGGAGTCCCCATCCCTGGAGGGATTTAAAAGCCCTGTGGATGTGGCACTTGGGGACATGGAGCAGTGGTGGCCTTGGCAGTGCTGGGAAACGGTTGGACTCAATGATCTGAGAGGGTTTTCTGAGCTGAATGGTTCTGGGATTTTATGGTCATCAGTCCCTGAGGATGCTAAACTCAATTTTATTCTTTTTACTTTTCTCCAATCCAAATCCCCACTCTGCATTTCCATGAGAGCTGCTCCCTGTTGGAAAACAATTAAATGCTCCTTGAAACTTGTCCAAACTCTGGGACATCACGGTTTGAACAGCTGAGAAGTTTAAGAAGTTGAAAGTTGAATCCCTCACTAAAACCTACACAGCAAGTTCTGTGAGCACCCAAAATAACAAACCACTGAAACTTTGAGGTGGCGGTGTCATTTTCAACATTGATTTCCACTGCTGGGGCTGAGTCAAAGGGAGCCTTGTCACCGACTCCAAAGTTTCCATGAAGCCAGGCCTTTGTGCCCCAGCTCCCGAATCAAAATTCCACCCAGCAGAAGTGTGAAAATATTTTCAGCGTATTTATTAGCACCTCCTCTCGCTCAGAAGGCAAACAGAACGACGAGATTTCAGGAGAGTGAAAGACAGAATATTAGTCCCCTGTGCTGCCAGTGTTCCCAGATTCCTGCCAATACTTGTCACTCCCGACCCGGGCGGCCTCACGCGATTTTATTTAATCAGCCCATTTCCAAATTCTTTGGAAAAAACAAATGAAGTTAAATAACAAACAGCATAAATATTTTAATAGGCCTTCACATTACCAACTGCCAGACCAGCTGTCTAAACCACAAGAGTTTTGGTGGCTTTTTTTTTTTTTTTTTTTTGTAAAATACTTTAATTTTTTTTACAAAGCAGAAACACATACGTCTGCGCCTCCAAAGGCATCTGTCTCGGCTGGGACCCCTGGCCTCGGGCAGCGCAGCACAGACGCTCCGTGGGGACACTTGGAGGCTGCTGGGTCCCATCTCTGCAGCCTCTCCACCCTCCCATGGCAAGTGGAAAGAGGACAAAACAAGCCCTGAGCTCAGCATTAAAAGCTCAGCTTCCTCCCTGAATAATTTTCAGCAGAAAAGGAAACGAAGAATAATTCCAATATTCCATATTTACCATCAGGCAAGAAAAAGCAGCTTTGCTTATGATTCCCTACATGTGGAAAGCCTGGTTGTCCGCAGCCACAATCCCAAAGAGCAGATCTGACTTCATCCAGACAATATTTTGGGAATGTGATGGCTTTTGTGACAACTTGGGATAGTGGGAGGTGTCCCTGCCCATGGCAGGGAGTGGAGTGAGATGAGCTTTAATCCATTCCAACCCAAACCATTCTGGAATTCTAAACATGAGGAAGAGGATGCTTGGAAGCCCCCACCCCAAAGGGATCAGCTCAGGAAGAGGTGGGTTGGTGGTTAAATACTCTACAGCTGAGCATTTAATTGTATGTTCATAAAGAGAAAGAAAGAAAGGTTTTTAATCTGTCAGTGAAATATCTGTTCTTGAACTGAAAATAAAAATTGAAAATCTTAATTAAGTACTCCCAGCCCAATACTTTTTAAGATATATGTAGTTTAAAATACTTGTAGAATTAGGAGAGAGTGAAAGCGAGTGTTTTCTTCTCAAAAGAAGACAATACCTACAATTAAAAAAAAAAAATAGATGATACAAGTTTTGGCTATGGAATATGAAAACACTCTCTGCCCCCTTATGACACTGAAACAGTGAGAGGAGGATGAAAATTCCTTCTTCCCTTTGTGTCTCATCTAGGCTAAACTCCATGAAAATTCAGTTTGTGGAGACAGGACTAATTCCCACTGACTGCAGAAGAGAGATGAGCTCACCAGCTGAATTTTAAGGAAAAAAAGTTCCACTACAGAAACTGGAAGTGCCCCATGCAATGGAAGATGAATAGACCCAAGTTCCACATCATGAAGGTGCACATGAATAACCACAGCCAAAGTTTTCAATCTGAACTGATAATACATTAAACATATATTTTATATGTATCTATTTATATAGCAGTTCAATGATTATAAATAATAAAAATAAATTTTATTTACACGTATTTAATATATTATCAGTTCATATATAGTGTCTATATATACTATATAGACACACCGTATATACTGATGTAATTTAATTAATATTCATGAAGCAGCAGTAGCTGATTGCCAAATTTTTGTCCTATTCTGAGCACACTGATTTTCATTAGGAACAGTGATTTTTCCTGCAACACCATATTAATAACCTGCTCTATTTTCTAGAACTCTAAGTCAAAAAACTTATTTGGAGCTTCGGGAAGAGTTAAGGTTTAGCAAAAGAAAAATGAAAATAAAATCTTTAAACCCTTGCTTAGCTTGAAGTTCTCTAGACTTTTGTATAACACAACTCCTGTGATGTTTTGGGGTTATAATCCCAGAGTGGTTTGGGTTGGAAGGAACAGAAGAGCTCAGTGATGTTTTTCTCTTTTCTCAGCCTCTCCAGCAGTGGGAAAGATCCCTACGCAACTGTGTGAAAACGGCGAGAAAAGAAGAGAATTTGGGCTCTCTTTGCAGGGGAAGCAGCTGAGGTTCGTGTGGTGCCACCACGCGAGGGAGCCCTGTCCTCAAAAATTCACACGTTTCGGGGCGAGGAAACCAAAGGAGGAACGAACCGGTGGGTCCAGGAGGACGCCAAAACCCCGGTCCTTCACAAATCCCAAATCATCCCAGCCAAGCCTTGGGAGAGCTGGGAAGAGAGGAAATCCTCAGCTGGGGAGAAAAAAGTACATTTTTGTACACTATCCTCTTTTATACTTGAACACAGAGGAAGTTTATCGTTAAAACAGAGAGGTGCATTATTTCTGTCTGAAAACCAAGATGGTAATAGCAATCAAATTCACAGGCAAAGAGTAAGATAAAGCTGAGCCTGGAAATATGTGAGACATGAAACTTCTGTATTTTGCCCCACAAGTTATGTTGCTGTCCCCCAGAGAGTATTTGAAAATATCCACACAGAGGGGTGTAACCACGCAGCCCAAATGTGTCCCACCAACCTATTCTGACATAATTCGTTACCAAATAGGGGCTAAAGCAGCCAAGTGGGGTTTTTCGGCACACAGAAACATTTACAATATTTAAATCACAACTTAAATGAGTCAAATTGAGCTTGCTCTGGCATCGTGATCCTCCCCTCCCTGCTGCTGTCATGTGCACTGAACATGAGCTGGGGTTCCTGTGGAAAAGGGAATTTAATTACAGCCTAAAACACCCCGAGCAGCAAAGGGAACTGGATGGGCTTCCCACAGCCTTAAATCCACTCCTTCCTGATGTCAAACATTTAGTTCAAAACCTAAACAACAATTTCCTGCAAAACAACCTTTCCTGCAACCCTGTTCCATTTGCACTGCAGAAAACCCCACAATCAAATTCTGAATGTTCATCTACCACCACACAGATGGTTTAGGGTTTGGCAAAAAGTCCTGGAAATAAAGTGATGCCAGCAGCACTCAGCCCCCACAATCCTGCTGGACTCAGTGGGGTGCAGAGACACAGCACCTCCCCAAGGTGAGGGATCCCCCTCCCAAATGTCAGAGCACCAAGGCTGGAAAAGGCAAGACCCAGGAACCAGAGGGATTCCTGTATTGGAAGGCAACAAAGAATCATGGAATGGTTTGGGTTGGAAGGGGCCTTAAGGGTCATCCAGCTGCACCCCTGACACCTCCCACTGTCCCAGGCTGCTCCAAGCCCCAATGTCCAGCCTGGCCTTGGGCACTGCCAGGGATCCAGGGGCAGCCACAGCTGCTCTGGGCACCCTGTGCCAGGGCCTGCCCACCCTCCCAGGGAACAATTCCTTCCCAATATCCCATCTCACCCTGCCCTCTGTCACTGTGAATTCATTCCCCCTCATCCTGTCACTCCATCCCTTGTCCAAAGTCCATCTGCAGTCTCTTGGAGCCCATTCAGGCACTGAACCAAGCTCCACCCTGGCTCCCCTGAGAGGCATTAGAATAAGTTATAATGAGCAAATTCAAAAAAGAAAATTATCAATAACTAAATTCAGAATTTGTCAAAAATCTTCCTAAAATACAAGAATGTTTCTCCTACCTCACATTCCTTCACAGCGCCTTTGTATCACTTTAAATGTTTTGCAAACTCTAATTATAACAATTACCTTAAAAAGGTGTCTTCACACTGCAAGCCAAAATATTGGGGAACATTATTACACACCTGTCCTCAGTCTCTCACTTCTTTTACAAGGCCACACAATCCAAAAGCTTCGAGACAGAACTTCTGAGACACAACTCCCACCTACACCCAGTTCCTTTGCTCCCTGATTTAAATCCGTGTGTACAAACGCGGATCGTGGAACAGGAGGTGAGCAGCACGGGAAGCACCACGGTCTCCTACCCACTAATTACCAGGAAATGGGAGAGGGTTTGACAGTGCTCTGCATCCTCCTCACAAGGGGTCTCATTTTCTCTCTTTACTTGCATTAACTAACTTAGTCTGTAATTAAAAGAGCTGCAATCCTTGCAATAAAGCGACACAACCGCTTTACTCTTCACTTCCTCTCTCCCTGCGTTGTGCCACCCATGTCACACCATTAATTTTTCCAATTAACCAACTATATTTCATTTATTTAATGTGTTTATTGATGTATAATAATCATGAAATTCTAGAATCATTTGGGTTGGAAGGGACCTTAAATCTCATCCAGTTCCATCCTCCTTCCATGGGGGACACCTTCCACTATCCCAGGTTGCTCCAAGCTCTGTCCAACCTGGCCTTGGACACTTCCAGGGATGGGGCATCTCCAGCTTCTGGTCTTCCCCCACCTGGGACAGCTTTGGCAACAGGAGCTCCATCCCTCTGGAAGATTCCCAAGGAATCCAAGGACGCCCTCACAGGAGCGGGGCTGCAGGGCTGCAGACATTTAGGTGTTAATGTGAATTTAACACCCTGTGAAGGCAGCACTGCATGCACAGGAAGGAATGGAAGGCAAAACTTTCCTTGGATCATGCACATTTCCTCCTCACACACACTTTGGATTACAGTTGGATCAAGTTGTCAGTGCCTTGTGCTCCTTTTGTCCCCAAATATGATCTGGAAAAAGTAAAGACTTGACAAAGAATCATCCTCACAGTTTCCTAAAAGTTAGAATTTTAATGTTACCAAATTAGCCATTAAATGCATTGTCATCACATCAAGCTTGACATCCCCTGCTAGACTCTCAGTCCCAACAGGAGCTCTGCAGGCAGCTGTCCCCACACTGCCCATCCCTAACCACATGGATTGGGAAGGGATGCTGCTCACACCATCCCACTGAATTCCCGTGGTTTCATCCTGGGTCAGAGTTACTTCCTTGGATGCAAACAGGGGAACGAGCAGATTTATACAGGCCTGTGTGGTTTGCACACAAATCACATGCTGTGCTTTCCCTGCCTTTGATCATCCCACTCCCTTAATTCAGCATGTGCTCCCAGGATGGCACTGCCAGAGGGAGGATGGGCAGCGGGACTGGCAACACCTCATAAATCAAAATTCCATGAACAGACATCGAGCTGCTATTGGTACCTGAAACTCCTTCCCAGAGCAGGAGTGGGATGAATGAGCAGAGCCTTCCCTAATTCACGCACTCCCATCCTGTCAGAAGCGCAGCAGTTGATGCTTCCATTCATCTCCCTTTGCCTGGCAGTGTCAGGCTGCCCACAGAATGTTCTACTCACAATTCCACGTGCACAGCTGCAATTACTGCTCTGCCCACGCTGCTCACCTGGGGCTGGAGAGCGCCAAAAACCTCTGGGCATGCACATAAACATTCAAATTCAAGGGCAGCTCAAAACTTCACCACTTTGTCCTGAAATCGGTGTTAACCCAAAACGTGTAGGATCACCTAATCTCTCTCATGCACTTTGGTAACTCTTTCTGCTTGAGAAACAATAAAAGTGAGATTAACAGACTTCATGGGCAGGAATCTTTTAATTTCATCCTTTCTTAATTTCACCACAGCCCTGGAAGTGTCCCAGGCCAGGCTGGACAGGGCTTGGAGTAACCTGGGATAGTGGAAAGTGTCCCTACACAAGGCAGGGATGAGTTTTAAGGACCCTTCCAACCCAAACCAGTCTGGGATTTTAAGATTCTCTGATTCTATTATTCTCCCACACAGACCAGCCAAGTATTTCTCTATTTGCTTAGCATAAAGCCCAGGAATTAAATCTCGCACCCAGGAATAGGAAGCTGAGGTTGGAGACCTCTCAGATAATTGATAAATATCAGTGAAATCTGTCTTTCACAACAAGGTCGCTGATGTAGATATTGAACTACCAATTAAAAGCCTCCAGAAATGTCATTTGCATGTTTATCCAGAACTCCTGTTTGTCTGGGAGCTAAAAATAGGAGGATTTGTTGACATTTGTAGATAATGACTGCTTGAATAAACAGAATTTCAGATCTGAAACATCACAACTTTACAGAGAGGGTCCCAATACCATCACCTGCCACAATTTACATGGATTTATCATTTGTCTCTCAGAAACAAAAATTATATTTGGTAAAATCAGTAGAGAGCAAACAAAACATAGCCCATTCTAAAGAAAACATAATTGCACAAAGCATTATTCAATTTTTAGTAAAACATAAGGGCTGTGATTACAGCAGCTTTTGCAAAGCATATGAAGCATCATCATTTAGCTGTAGGTTAAGTTGGATTTTTACATATCTGAAGAAACACCACCAAGAGAAAAAAATTTAGGAGTGAAACATCATTCATAGTGAACCAAAACTTCTAAATGGCTAAAATAGTCTTTTAAACCCTTTTTGCTTCACCTATTAATGGAGTTTCCAGGTCTTCCATCTCCTTACAATAAGCCCTAGTTCTGGTTAGGTTGGAATTGAAGGGAAGGTGTTCAGCACTGCCACACCTCAGATTAAAAGTGCTTTCTCTTAAACAACTAATTCTACTGCTTCCAGAAATGACCCTTCTGGAGAATATCTTTTATTTTAATTTTTTTATTAACTGCTGTTTGAATTGCCTGCTCAGAATATAAAAGAGAAACAACTCTTCCCTCTCCCTGTAACAATTAGCAGCCATGATAAAGCTCCCATTTCCAACTTAGTTAATTTAGCATGTCAAAAAGCAATCTTTGCCTGGTAATTTCAATGCACTGAATGTCACAGAAAGGCCAAGTGACAGATTGCTGCATTTCAGTCAGAACACTCATCCTACTAAAAATGTAATCACTGATGTTCAGATCTCATTTGATATGCGCTGTACAATATTTGGGTTGGGGGCAGCCTTTGGCATCTTCTTTGCCCCCCTCTTGTACAATAAAAAAATGAATTCATGTTGCATTCTGGGTTCTACCATCAGTTTTGAGAATCACATGGACAGGTACACCTAGACCATGATCCTTCAGTGGAATTCTGAGTTCCCATTGGACTCGACTAATCTGGAATTCACTCATCGCTGTAAGTAACATAATTCTGAGTTCAGACTCAATAATGCTGGTGAGAACTGAAAGTCTGATTCCAAGTCATACTCAGGAGACTGCAAAGTCCATCAAAAATAAATTGAAATCCTTTACCAATCATTAGCATGCCCTGTGTTTAATCACATTCCTAAAACTGCCTGAACTCCATCATTGCAGGATGGAGAGGCTCCAGCTGGAAGCTGAATTTCAGGGCTCTGTCATGTGCCTTGTGCCCCATCTTCCAGCAAGCTTTTCATGAATCTATTTGTTACAAATTATTTTGATGTACAGGGAATTTATTTGTCTTCTTTTCCAAGAATAGTTTCATAACCTCACCACATTCCAATTCTAAATAACACATATGCTCCATGTTTAACAAACTCCAGTTGGTGCTTCATATGTGTACTTTTCCTTTTTATTCCAAGGATATGGCTGCAGAGCACTGGGGATCAGGCACCAGCGTGGGTGAACAGTCTCTGAATCCCTGCTTTTCAATTGTCAGGCACCAGTTGACTGAAATTGGGGGGAAAATTATTATTCTGACAGGCTTTGGTAAGTCATTGGCTCCAAAACCTTCTCTTCCAAGTCTCCCATGTCTATCAGATGCTCAGTCAGAGGTGTGGCATCTCCTTCTTGCAGTGCCCATCATTGGTGTCCCATGGCACCCTGAGTTTGGTGACATTAATTTTCACTTCAGGTGTGGGGGAAGTTGGAGAAATGACTGATTTTTGCCCAAACTGGAGCTGTCCCATATGGAGCCGTGTCAATAAATAAGTGGTGGGAGAAGAAGCTACACCGGAAGATGAAGAGTTACAAGAGTGAGCATCTATGGCACAGTCTTTTATGCAACAGCTTGTTCTAACTCTTTTTAATATTTACACTGGATTCTAGGTCAGCTGAAGTGGTGGGCAGGAGACCAAGCCCTTGATGAAGCATTAACTGCATGTCCACACCCGTGCATGGGAAAGCAGCACAGATTATCTCACTTCAGGCTCTGCTCCCCCCCCCTCTTCCCCTTGCCAGCTTCCCCACGTGACCTGGCACACCTGGACAGCCCTGCCAGAAAGCTAATTAAGCATTAAGATGAGTCCTGGATGGAGACAGGACCACTCTGAGCCTCTAGACACCGATGTATGGAAAACAGCATTGGAAACACACGTGTTTCCATCCCAGCCCTTATTAATCCCCTAAGGAAGTGCCTCCTGCAAAGTATCAGATCATAAACAGTAATGAACACTTTAATTAATATCACCCCACTTCCAGGGAGAGATACTATATGTAAATTCAATAAATCATGGCTGCTCACAGGCAGCATTGATGCAACCTGAAGACCAGAAAGGGTGGTCTCAATCCCTAAAATTACCTCAAACACATTGCCCGAGTGCAAACACAAATCTGCATCCAAATTTTGATACCTTCCCAACTGGCTTTTTAATAAAGATGTCATTCAGAGTCATTTTTATTCACAATAAAGAGTTCAAGGAGAAAGAGTAAGAAAAAAGAAGAGAGTGGAGTCACTTCCATAGCACCCCAAGATGCACAGAGAAAGGTTCCTTAAGCAGGTTATTTCACAGAAATGGCAGCCATAAATGCACATTATGCTTCGTATCCTTTCTGGATGGGTAGGAAGAACTGCACCTCTAAGTAATAAGAAAAACTTTAGTTCATTAAACAAACCTTAAGGGGAAGAGCAAATGAGAAGTGTTTTATATTCAGTGTCATCAATTCAGCTGAAAACATGTTTGTACCACTCCATGAAATGAAGGCTTTTTATAGCGCCGTTCCTGCCAACGTTGCCTCATGAACATCATAAAATTAAACATGTAAAACCAACTCTGGAGATGGCAACAAATAAATTCCAGAGAAGCAGTAACACAAAGTAACTCGCATTCCTAAACAAGCAGTTTGTGGAATAAAAGGAGAGAAAAATAGGTGTAGAGAGGAAAGAATTGTGCAGGGGGTGCACTGAATTTATACAGAGGTCAGAAGAAAGGGAAAGGGATTTTTCAGCCTTTCTTTTCCAATGTATTTCTGAAGCCCCCCCATTACAGAATTGGCATCACCACCCCAGACTGCAAAAGTGATTAATTACTGGCATTTCTGCACTTGATCCACTGATGGAAGTTACCATGGAAGTAGCCTCAGCTCCGTCCCCCAAATGTGGCCTCACACCAGTGCTGCAGGAGTGACCCTGGTGGCCATGGAATCACGGACCTAAATCATGGACTCAAATGGAAAAGACCTTTAAACCATCTTTAAAGCCACATCCACACAACTTTTAAATCCATTCAGAAATGGGAATTCCACCACTGTCCTGGGCAGAAGACCCTTTTGGGAAGAAACTCTTCTCAATATCCAACCTAAACCTCCCCTGGCACAGCTGGAGGACACTTCTTCTTGTCCTGTCCCTGTTCCCTGGGAGCAGGGCCCAACCTCCCCGGCTGCTCCCTCCTGTCAGGGAGTTGTGCAGAGCCACAAGGTCCCCCCTGAGCCTCCTTTGCTCCAGGCTGAGCTTCCTCAGCCACTCCTGGAGCTCCAGACTCTTCCCCAGTCCCATTCCCTTCCCCAGACATGGATCCTTGTCCCAAGGGACCACTAGCACTACACCACAGCAGGACCACACCGTGCCAAGGACTCAGCCCCTGCTGCTGCTGCCCAAGGACATCCTGTCCATGGCGAAGGTGAGGACCCTTCCCAAAGCTGAGCAGCCACCCTTGCTGTCTCCCAGAAATTTGGAGAGATTCTCATCTTGCTCTTTTCTATTCCTCAGCAAAACAAACAAAAAAATACAGATAAAAAGGAAGAAGGAGGTGGTTTAATTTGGGGGTTTTCTGTAGGTTGCTTTTGGGATAGAACAAGCCCATCCCTCCCTTCATTGCCCTCCACTCCAAAGGCAGCAAAGAAAAGGACTGTCCCCGACTGCCACCCAGTGATCTCAAAACAGCTGAAAGGAGGCACACAAAGCACACAAAGACCTCCAAAGTTATGCCACAGTCATCAAATACCAGAGGCGTTTGGAAACCACTGCTGTGGCCCCGAGTAGGAGCAAACCTCTCCAAATAAGGAAGCATTTCTCCTCCAACGTGCGGGAATTGGCAGCTCCCCTGCTGGAGTTTATGTAAGATTTCTCAAACAGATCAGCCAGCTAACAAATGTCAAAGAGCCTTCCTGGCTTTGGAGGGCAGTCACCAGACTTCGATTGCAGCAAGGGGCTCTGATAAGATTTCAAGTTGGGAAATGAGTTTCCATGATGGAGGTGAAGGAAGAGTCCAAATAATGAGCAACTCAATGATGAGTTGGTGAGGAATGGCCACACTGCCCCCACCAAAGTGTCCCCTCTCACATCCCCATAAGGGTAATCTACAGAAAAATGGGCATTTCCAGGAAAATGGGGGTTCAGGATCACATTCCAGCAACGTGCTGCTCAAGGTCAAAAGGATCAAAAGCAACATGGCCTGACAAATACTAGGTACTGATGGGACAACCTTAATAGGGAGACAAAATATTCCAGAAGGGTCTCAGAGGGGTCAGACAACACTGTATTTTTAATATTTATCTATTAATCTCAGAAGACTGACTAAGTAAATTCAGCTTCACTTTCCAGCAAAAGGCTGCAGGACAGTTATTTAAAACTTGCTGGAGAGGAGATCTTAAAACCAGGCTATCCTGGTTAACCAAGACATGATATGGCAAGTGCTTAGCAACAATCTTTCCCATTTTTTTTTAACCTCCACCAGCCTCCCACGGAGAATGACAAGGAGTTATTACCTCCTGACAATGAGCTCTTTCTTCTGCTTCTTGTCCCATTAGGCCCTGATCTCTGCTGCTTCTGCACAGAAGGTACTTAGAATATCTAAGTACCTAAAAGACATGATTGTGTGCACAAAAGGCTCTTCAGAGCAGGGAGAGTTTGGAGCTACTGCACACACAAATCTCAGAAGAAAGGATCCAGCTTGTTTTGCCTCTAAAGTGTTCAGCATCTCAGACCTTAGAGTGATGGTGACACTGAAAAATACAGGGTTTATTATTTTATTATTTATTAAGCTGCCTATCAGAATTAGTGAAGTTTATACTCACAGTCACTTGCATATTTTCACTTTCTGAACAGCAAATAAAAATAAGCAACAAAACACTGATACAGTCCAATAAAACAGAAGGAAAATCCAGTCTTGTGGGATTTGAAGCCTCAAGGCACATCTATTGCTTTTTTACCTCAATATACAGAGCAAGAAACACAGAGTCCAGATCAGCATCTGTTTCACTGCCACATCTCAATCCTAACAAAATACTCACACACAGACAGTAAATTAAAAGGACCCAAAGGCAACCAGCTGTCTGGGCACTCTGAATAAAAGTGATCCATGGTCACAGAGGAAAGGTAAGATGGACATTTACCAGGGTTTGAAGGGACTAAACACAGAGCAGCAAAATAAGGAATAGGTTTAATTCCACTTTTCCCACACCATGCATAAAGACAAACAGCTGATGGCAGGAGAGGGAAAGGTAAAACACATCTGGGATGATACACAAAAAGGGTTTTTTCTTGCCTCCTTCTCTGCAAACTCCACTCTGGTTTGATCATCCCTTCCACCAGCATGAGGTCAGGCCCAAGCTCTTTTATGTGGGCAACTAATAACTCTTATCATCACTTGATTTATCTGTCTTAAACATGTGTGGATCACATGGAAATGGACTGGGTGAGTTATTACCTTGTGAAGCCAAGCAAAGAATTTTGGTTTTACTGTCCTGAAGTTCTTATTTCCTAACTCGAATAAGAAATGCCACGGATATATATTTCAAGAGGGACACAAGCAATTTCTTTGCCTAAACACATGCTTGATTTATTATTCAGATTTATAAGTGTACTTTCTTCAGTGTTTGAGTTACACATTTTTTCTCTGCTGAAAAACAAGGATTAAATCTTAACCACAATGCCTTGATTTAAGCTTAATTTTCCTGTGCACCACTTTCCTGCTTTTCTGCCTCCTGCAACTCCGAGGTTCCATGACTAAGTTCTTCCTGCTGCCACAAACTCTGTTTTCAAACACAAGATTTCTCTTCTTTGGCCCAGGCATAGAATACCATAAAATCCAATCATAGTGTCTGCATTGAGTAAATCTTTGTTTAAATCTAACTACAGAGGCTCAGGGCACCCTTTTTCTCCACAGCTCACTGAAGACAGCTCTCAGGGAAGCAAAAAACAACAGGATTCCTCCAAGGACATTTCTAAACCAGCTCCAGAAAAGGGACACAGAGCAAACAGACTTTCATAGTTCAGAATTCAGTTTTTTGAGTTACATTTTATGAAAAATAACTCCCAATATAACACAATCAATCATTGCACTGCACAGAGGAGTTTTCAGTCCAAATGTGTCTTTTCTGTACAACTGGCAAAGATAAATAGGAGAAAATCTCTGATACCTTTTCACTTTCATGACCCTGAATATTCACCTTTGTCTTCAAGCCCACAGCCAGCTGGACACAGAGACATTAAAGCCAAGGAGATCTGAGCCATAATTCTTCTGCCATGGCTGTGGCAAATACACGGACTCTGGTTTATTGATTCAAAGCCATTAACAGATGTGAATGACCAAACCATGAAGATTTCTGCAGCTCTACATCCAGACTGAAGTTAGTCACCCCGAGATCAAATAAAAATGCAAGAGTGGAAGCTCTACATTAAATTTATCAGTGTTATTCTCTATCTCAACAGCAGCACCTATAACCAGCAGCAGTTTCGTTCCAACTTGTATCCCCGAGGTATCAGCATTTCAGAGTCACCCTGACATCCTGGGAAATTTTCATGGCCAGGTAAAACTCAGATAAAACTGAGAATATCCCAATAGCAGCAGCCAGGCATCTCTGAAATGTAATATTTTTTCAGGTTGAAGGAGCAGCAGTCAGACTCTCCCTGAGGGTCAGCGCTGTCAGTGCCAGAACAAACTGATCTCCCCCAACCTGCACAAAGCCAAACCCAGCCTTGCTGGAAACTTCTTCTCTTTCCAGACCAAGGTCCTCTCTCAACTTGTGCCAGGAGAGGTTTAGATTGGATATTAGGAACAATTTGTTCACTGAAATTGTGGTCAGGCACGGAGGGCTTTGGCCAAAGGTTGGCCTTGGTATCTTGGGGGGGTCTTTTCTAACCCTAGTGATTCTGACAGGGTCTGCACAGATTCCAGAAAGACACCAAATTAAAACTCAGCCTGAAGGAGCCTGAGGAAAGGCAGTTGAGTTATTGATTATACTGAGCTGCAGAACCCTCTTTTTCTGCCAAAATTTGTCTGTGAGAGGGCAGAAGACAAAAGCTTTTGAAAAACCCTCCTTGCTGAATTAAATCTATTCCCTCTGGGCATTTGCTCCATCAGATATAAAGATATATTTTCATTGCAGTCAAGATTAAGCCTTTTCCAGACTTTATTTTCCATCCAGTCAAACTGATCTGCAATGATTAATAAAAAGTAAAATAATTTGAGAACAAAGAAGAAGGGTGTACTTAAAGTTAAGCCCAAATGTAAAAGTAGAGATGGTGCTTGTATCTCTTAACTTAGAAATTAATATGAGCCTAAAGAAAAGCCCATGGTAAGTTTAATATTTCAATTACAGTTTCAGAAGAGCAGAAATAGCCAATCCAACATATTCCATGGTGCCTTTCTGCTATGGACACAGCTTCCAACACGAACCTGATGCACAAATGGGGCAACTACAGCAAACTGGGTTTTCTTTATGAGCATTTCTCTACCAAGATACTTCAAAAAAAGAGATGTTTTGATGTTTCCCACAGACCTGAACCATATGGGAATTAAGAAAGTATTAAAAAACCAACAGAAACCCTGCTAAGCAAAGGTACAAAACACCTAAAGCTCCTCTGAGCTACAATAACCTTGTGGCTGCATGAGCCGATGGATAAACAGAACAACCCAGATAAAGAAGAACTGGAAAGGGATTAATTAAATCAGAAGCAATAAAAACATTAAAAAGATTTCTAGAAAGAATAAATCAAATCACAAATACACTATGATGGAACCTGAGGTCAGCAGTGGTATTATGGGAAGGATCTTTGTATTGGTCTCTCTTTGCTCGTTGCCCAGATAATCTGATGGGTCGCAGGTGACTCCCAGCTGCCCAGGTTGGTCTTTCCTAATGCCCTTCTGGGTAAAAATCATCATTTCTCAAGGATTAAGACACACAGTACCCTATGAAAAGGCCAGAATCCTTCCGAAGCAAGAGTTAACCCCAGAGCAATGCCTAAGACAGGTGGATATTATCAGTGCATCTTCCCTGGAAATGTTCATTTGTTTGCAAGTCAAAGTCCCGAAAGAATTTCTGACGTTCCCAGTGAAAACATCTCAAGTCAAGACTTGGCTCAGCAATTTAGTTCAGCTTGTTTTGTTGTCTCAGTTGTTTGTTCAGTATTTATTGCCAGGCTTTGTTTTCCTGTCACCTCCATACCCACTCCAATGCCCTTGTTTATCACGTGGCTTTCTACACTCTCATAATCCTTTGAGCTTCCTTTCAAGTAGCTTGGAAAAAAAACCCACAGTATGAGTTCATGAAACAATGTATGAATAAGTCATTTCCTCCTTTAAATACACCTCTGAGTAAATGATCCAGAGACTTTTCAAGAACCATTTACATAACAGTCGCTGATACAGGCTTCAAATTTTCATGTCAATCTCAGAATGGCATTTTAAATCACCCCATTTTCCTAAACGAGGTGAGAGAATTTTAAGAGCAGATTTTGTCAACTTCTAGACCCCTTCTTTTAGACCCAAATCTTTAAATGGTGAATTCTCCTCATCCTTCTGCATTTGGGGTAGTGCAAAAATGTCAGAAGTGCTTTGGGTGTATAACCTGTAATCCAAACACAGTTGGGTGCTACTTCAAATACATTTTCTTTTATGACTACAAATGCCACAAATTTCAGCAACTGTCAATCCCACTTCACAGCCTGCAGCTTGAAAATAAAATTTGGAGGCTTTGCTAGATGTGAGTAACCATCTCCTGCAGTACTACTGGGAAGACACCTATGAATCACAAGATGCTCAACTAGCTGCAAATAAATTTAGGTAATTCCAGGCATAATTCATAGACAAGTAAACAAGAGAGTGGAATTTGGCTTCTACATGGATTTCTGAAGTGTTGTAAGAACATCAATCCTTCCTTGGGTTCAGAAACCAAGAACAGGCTCAAAGGTGAATCTCTCCCTCAAATCTTGGTGGAGATGGAAGAGAAGCAAGAAAGGTGGGGGTCGGGCTCTGCTCCCAAGGAACAAGGGACAGGATGAGAGGAAACGGCCTCAAGCTGTGCCAGGGGAGGTTTAGATTGGATATTGGGAACAATTCCATCCCAAAAGGGTCTTCTGCCCAAGGCAGTGGTGGAGTCCCCATCCCTGGAGGGATTTCAAAGCTGTGTGGATGTAGCCCCTGGGCACATGGGTCAGTGGTGGCCTTGGCGGTGCTGGGAATGGTTGGGCTCTGACCTTAGAGGGCATTTCCAGCCTAAATGACTCCATGACTCTGTTCCAGAGAAGTTTCTGGATGTGGTTCCTGCAGAAGCACAATTGCTCTGAAAGCACCAAGGGCCACATGGGAATGCATAAAATGGATCATCAAGGGCTCACAAGCTCCATGTGCTGCTCCAGGGCTCCCCTGGGAACTTTTCCTTGGCCTCAGGATGGTGCAGGGCTCTGCTGAGCTTTCCCTTCCCTGGGATGGAGTCAAGGACTTCTCTGGCAGGCTGAGAATGGGAAGCCAGTGCTCAGATGAGCTTCTCTTGGAATGTCCTTGCACTCAGAGGTCTTAGGGCACAAAGGGAAGGGCAGAGATGGAGATTGGGATCTCTGGCATGGTGGGAATCTCTTCAGGGACTGGCCTCTACATCTGCAACACTCCTGATTAATTTTTTTTCTGAACCTGGAGTCTGGGGAAAGGAGGGATAAAAGAGCTCATCCATAGCAGTTGGCACCTTTGTTTGAGTGACCTAAAAGAACCCAGGGTTTGGGAGCCATAAATTCCCAAAGATACAGCCACATTTCTTTTTTTGGCTCCGAGTCTGAATGCCAAAAACGGGGACAGTTGACTTTGATGTGCCCCAATCCCAGACAGTTGTGACCCTGAGAGACTCCAAGCCACAGAAAAGCCCATTCTTCAAGTTCACTGAAGAGGTCACAGCCTTGGAGGTGTGGAATCCAAAAATACAACGTGATTTAAAACAGAGCTGGAGGAGAAGACAAAGCAGCCGGGGGAAGGGAAGTGGCCAGAAGGCTGACTCCAGGCAGAGGCGGGAAAAGGACACGGAAAAAGCAACGGAAGCTCAAAAAGGGAATCTGCAAAAAGTCGGGCTGAGGACCTGTGACCCTGTCCCAGCTGAGCACTGGGTCACCCAGGCCTTTGAAAGGAGCCCAGAGGGAGAGCTGCAATCCATCATTTTTATCAGCAGCTATTCCCTGCACAGCTCAGTCACCCCCACAGCAGGAAGATTTCTCAGACAACCTACAAGCACCAGGCTGAGAAAAAGGACAGCACTGCCAGAGGAGAGGGAATTAAGAAAGATGATGTGAAAATTGGGAAAAGAAGGAGCCGGTGTCAAAACCGGCAGAAATCAGAGCCCAAGTGCCTTTCTGGTAGAAATCATGATTTTATCCAATTTCCACAGGTAGTGGTGCCAACTGTGTTGCACAATAAACACTGGAGAAGAGGCTTTGGAGAACATATCCGTCACCACGACGTGACATGTTAGTGCTGCCTGCTTCCCAGAGTGAGAACAAACAGCAAAATCCAACTCCTAATGAAGTCAAACAACCCAAAAAGGAAAAGAGCAAAAGGAAACACTCTGTCTGTCTCTCTCCCCCATCACCAAACACATTAGCAAAATGGAGTGTTCATGATTAATTCACATTCCTTTCCCACCGTCTCTCCTGCTAGAGCAGCATAAAATCCAGCTCATTGTCTCTCCTCTCTGAAGATGCAGGAGAGGCAGCTTCATGGCATCTCTAACAGAGCTCTGGAGCTTTCCTAGCAAACTCCAGCACGTCTGCAGGGATTTTACCTGTTTGGTGGCAACTGCAGCGCGTCAGTGCCAGGAGAGGATTTGTCAGAGCTCTGCAAAGAGCCCAGCGCTCGCTGCCCCCGCTGCGCCTCGACCGACACGAAATTCTACAGCATCACATTATTTTAGGGCTCAAGGCACCGAAATTAGGCCATAAAAACGCAGAGAGTGGAGATCTTTACAGCACTGAGATGGGCACCATGGCTGGATAGAGAGATAATTAGAAGTTAGTGACAATTTGCACAATGTACAAGGAGAAAAAGATCTTTCTTTTAAAAAGAAGAAAGCTGAAAACGTTTCGACTCCACTACACTTCATAAAAGCCAGCTTTTTGAAGCTATTTCAATTAAGCCCAGCAAACTCTTCAAAAATCTTTCAGATTGTTCCAGAGCTCACCTGACTCTGTTCTACATTTTCAGGCAAGGAAAAAAAAAAAGTTATTTTACTTTGAAAATCTACATAATTAAAACCAGCACTGTCTTCTGATTGATAAAGTTTCAAGTGACAGCTTTGCAGCAAGCTGCCTCCCACACAGAAGCAATTTGTAAAAGCCTTTCAGAGTTTTATGTAACTGAAAAATCCGAGTTGCTTTCATCCAGGTCTTTCTTTCCAGCCCCAGTTTAAATGTGGCTGCAAGGAACTGCAACAAATAGATGCCTGAATATAAGATTAATTTAGGGACCAATCATTTTGTCTAATGATCAGGCACCGACCGACAGCAAAGGCTTTTTCTCATTGTTGTTTTGTATTTGGCAAATTTTGAAACAATTTTATCTTTAAAGCCCAACTTAACCCTAATTTTTCAAGCGCAGCTGGTCACACAACACATTTGCCCCCAGCTCAAATGGGCCAAAGTTCCCACAAGAGCAGAGCCAAAAGGAACTAAAACAACAAAGAAATAAGAGATGACATTAATTCTTCCCCTGGGTTGGTGAATACAAATCTGTGTTTGTTTTTTCAGCCATGCAGCACCTTCAGCACTAGAGGGAGTACACAAAAAAGCTGAACATTTCCTTCACCAAAACTTCAGCAAAATTTGAACGTGAGTTATAAAACTCTGGTCTGAATCCACGTATTCTCTGAGATTTTGAAGGCTGGTAGGGATAGGACAATTAATTCCATATAAATCTACCTGGTGTTTTACAAGAATTGTAGCTCTTAGGGAATAATCTAAGTCACAAACCCCTTACCTGGATGCAGATATCAGCCTCCCCAAGCACATCAGCAGCTTTTAAGGTAAAAAAGTACAGGTAATGCACTTTCAAAAAAAAATAATAAAGCAAAGTACCTGAACCAATGTTGGCCCAATATAGTTTAGGAAAACAAATTTTTATTAAATGCAAACATCACTAGTGGGGTTTTTTTTCCTAGTAAACTGATCTAGTTCTTATAACTAAATAAAATTACATTTACAGGCTAACCACTGTAATGTTCCACAAATGCAGTAGAAATTGAGTGAAAACAATGGGAATTGAAAGACAAGAGAAAAAGGTGTAAAAAAAGAGTAAAATATTGAGAAAACTAAACGATATTTCTATTTTAGCGCTGGTAGATAGGGCTAGTAAATTATCTTAATGCTCTAAAATTATAGCCAGCTATTTCATCAAATTCTCAGTAACTGCATTTCCAATCAGCACAAACATGAATTCTCATTTCCTTTGTATTTTGATGGTTCAACAGAAACAGGCTAAAGTGAATTCATCTATTAGTTGAGACTATTAGGACTAAAAGTCCAGAAGAGCTGCCTATGTGTCATATTTTCTTTTCTATTTTGCCTTTCCTTTGTGATAAAGAACCAGAAGCCAAACTTGACTTCCAAGAAGTCACAGTCAGATAATGACACAAGGGAAGGGTTAGGGGAAAGATGAAAAACAGGTCTACAAATCAGCAAATACTGAAACAAATCCACAGGACAAAGATTTGGGCCTCATAAAACAAACCTCTCATAGTTTCCAATTTTGGAAAATTGAAATTTCCAAAACTGAGAAACCAGAGACTCACAGAACAACCTCATCTGTGAGACCTCTGGAGGTGTCTGCTCCAAACACCTGCTCCAAGCAGAGGCAGCTTCACAGGCAGCTCAATCACTGCAGGGCTCATCCCCCTGCTCACTTCCCACAGCATTTCAAGGTTTGAAATGCTCTTATCCCGAGGGCCCTGCAGCAGGGCTGACACGGAGCTGCACATCCCATCGGCTGCTCCCCGTTCAGCACCAGCAGATCCAGCAGAGCACCTCCCCTAAACAACCCAGCCCAGGGAGAAAATATCCCTAAATTGCTGGAGAGCACTAGGGACAATCTCCTACATGGCTTCCACCCCAACCTGTTGCCCTTGCAGCACTGCTTCAAGCCTCCCAAAGGAATTCTGAGGTTTCCTCCAGCTGCTGGAAGAAGCCTTGGTGCACCTACAGCTCTGCCCCATGTTCTTTCCATCAGCATCTCCAAATCTGCCAGCCCAGCCCCTGCCAGGCACTTCCCACTCACAGCTCTGAGCGTGAGCTGCTCCTCTGAGCATGAACGGCCCTCTCCTCACAGAATCCTGGAATTCTTGGGTTTGTGTCTCATCCCACCCCCTGCCATGGGCAGGGACACCTTCCACTGTCCCAGGCTGCTCCAAGCCCCAGCCAACCTGGCCTTGGACACTGCCAGGGATCCAGGGGAAGCCACAGCTGCTCTGGGAATTCTATCCCAGTCCCTCCCCACCCTCCCAGGCAGGAATTCCTTCCCAATCTCCCATCCATCCCTGCCCTCTGGCAGTGGGAAGCCATTCCCTGTGTCCTGTCCCTCTAGTCCTTGTCCCCAGTCCCTCTCCAGCTCTCCTGGAGCCCCTTTAGGCTGCTGGTCTCAACCTTCATTCCCAAACACTTGAACCACACTATCAATCCACAAATTCCTGACCAGAAAGGAAGGACACCGATCATTTCCCACTGGTTCCCTGCCCTAATGAGAAGAAGACAATCTGTAGCTGTACCCAGAGAGTCTGAAGGCTTTTGTTTCCTACAGACAGTGACAGCAGCCTGAGTGATGGGTGAAAACCCTCAAGACAGCAAACCCTGAATATCCTTTGCCAGGCACATTTGAATGATTTGCTTTTTCAGTCAGACTCTTCTCTTTTGTTCCAGCTCTGTTGCGATCTTTCAACATCCAAGTGTTACTTAATTCAGGAGTTTGTCACATAAAAGCCATTTTTATTCTTCTTTAGAGGAGGTTTTCATGAGAGATTTGTTCTTGCTGGGGAGCATTCTTAACAGAAAAAAAAAATCTATATTAATGTTATTTTGCAAACCAGAGTGCTAAATACTTATTAAATCTTTTTGTTTGCTAGTTACTTGCAAATGGAACTTGATTTTTTAACTTTCCCAGTAAAAGGGAAAGTAACCACTGCCAGAAAAAAAAGGAGGAATTTTGAAATTTTACCTCTCCTTTGGTGCAGTTTTGTCCTGAACTTTGTTATGTGTGATCCCTTCAAAGTATGAGCGTGGAAAAAGAAAATATTTGTATGTAGTAATGGCCTCATCTCTCTGAGGCACTTGCCACACCAGCTGCAGGGATAAATCTCCTGTTACAGATAGATTGTGGCTGCAAAGCAGACAAAATGGAATGTTAATTTAGGCTCAACCATGCTAAAGCCAGGCAGGGCTCGGGGCATTCTTGGGGAAAACAAGGTCTCCACAAAAGCCTTGCTCTGAGAAAGGCCTTGGCAAAATATTTTGAATTTCTAATTTCTCTGATTAGCTTGAGTCTGGGAGCTGTTAGAGAGAAAAATCACAAAATCACCCTTGGAAAATTCTTCTCATGAATTTGTCCTTGTTTCCTGATGCCTTTTAACACCCCTTTTCTTGCTGGCTCATCCTTTAGAGTTTTCCAGAATGTATTCCCTGTTCTCTTCCATTGTCTTTACCTCCTCAGAGAGTTCCCGGGTTCTTCCAAGCAAAGGTATTTTCCCATTTTTCAGCTTCCTTCCCATCCATCTGTGGGATGCTGGGGTAGACCAAAGATAGGATCTCCCCCATCAAACCACCAGAATTCCATGGCTGTTCCCAAAACACCACACATCCAGCCCAGCACTGTTTTTCTTGGATTCAAGCACGGAAGCAAATTTCTGTAGGTTAAGGACCCAACCAAATCACCCAACCCAAACAAAGTCCCTGCAGGCTTTCTGGCCAAACTGAAGGTGAAGTGCAGTAACTGGTTAAACTACAATAACATAATGAGATAGCTGAGCCCTCAGAATTCATGGAAATTATTCCAAATTAAGCCAAAAATAAGAGGGAGAATTACTTAATCAACAGCTCCAAAAAGAAATGCAGTGTCAAAATGAACTCCTGATGTCCTCCTGACACCCAGAATCCGGGGGGAAAAAAGCAGGGAAAAGGAAAGTCAGCTCAGCCTCAATACTTCAACTGCTGGTGCTTTGCAACAACTCTGAGCTGTTGTGTTTCTGTGGAAAACTTTGGTCTCCCTGGACAGCATCTCCCACTGCACTTCCAGAGGCAGAAGGATGGGCCAAGCCTTTTCCAGAAGGCCATTTCTCATGTTTTTATCAATTTTCATACCCAAAACCAAAGTGATTGTTACTTGTCCACCAGAACACGCAGCCAGAGAAAGCTCAGGAGTCAGGACATGTTCCTGGACGTGACTCCAAACCACCATGGCAAAGAGGAATGGAATTCCATTGCTGTCCTCCAGGCTCTGCCCTGATCTCCTTTGCTCATGTAAACTCCTCTGCAATGGTGATTTCACTCTTAGTGATAAAATTGCCTCTGACTTACAATCAGATGCTCCCAGGTGCTTTTCAAAACCTTTTCTTTCTCAAACAAGCTGGAAAACTTCATCCACCTGAGGTCATACCCACATGCAAAGGTGATTTGTTCCAGACTAAATGAGCTAATTTAAATTTTGGTAAGTGTTGAGAGTGTAAGGATGGAATCAGAGTGTATGGACCTCAGGAATTATTCATTTGTTCTCACAGAAGAAGTCAGGACCAAAACCACTAGGAATTTATGTTCTCCATAAGTTTTCCAGGATAAATGAGATGAGTCTGGCCAGCTGCATCAAACCCTGAGATGGGCTCTGAGCAGCACCAGGGTGTCTGGCCCACACTACGAGGAATAAGAAGAAATATCTAAAGCACAAAACATGTTTTTAAATCACTTGTGTCGAGAGGAGCCTTTGCTCTCAGGTTATAGACAGAGAACATCCTCATTGTCACTCAGCTGTTACAGAACTTCAACTAAGCACTGCTAATTATCTAATATCGAGCCACATCTTCTACTTAAAAGTAATTTTCCATCCTATTAGTTTTTATATCAGAAGTCATGCAGAACTGACTCTGTTTATCTCTTGCTCTCTGGTAGAAGTTGGAGCTTCTTAAAACGCAGACCTGAATAAAATCTTAATATCACTCTTAAATTGACAACCATCTGAAAACCAAACCTGAAATAGTTCGTAGAATCTCTTCCACACAAGTCTTTTGTTTTAATTGAGCTTTTCTTTTTCCCACAGGAAAGCTAATTTAGTATGACCTGCCACTACAAAAATTGAAATTCTTGGGCTAATTAATTCTTGTACCTGAAAGTGACTATTTTTTTTTAATACCGCCCTCTAAAAAAATTCAATCCTTAGCATATAAAACCAAAGGAGACTTAGAAAAGTTTTCAGGAATTAGAAGGTTTAACAGGGATTACTTTACAGGGCGATGGAAATTTTTCACCTCTACAAAGCCAGTAGCTGAAATATAAAATCTGGAAGCAGTGAGAGTTTCCATTACAGAACTTTGGCATGGTGGGACAGGAACACATGAACTTTCCAACCTCATTTCCATGAGTAAAAAGCAGGAGGTGTGTTAATTTTCAGAGGCAGAGATGAGATACACTGGTTGTGTGGTTTCATAACTCCCTAAGAGCTAAAACAAACAACTTTTCTGTATGTCCACCTCAAAGGGGTGAAGCTCATCCCAGAACAACCAAGGAAATTACTTCAAGCACCAAGGCTGCTGTTGACATTGGGCTTTGACACCAAAATGATTTTATTGCATCAGGTTGGGCCTCAGATATTTTTCTGTTACTTTCTTTCATCAACTACTTTCTATTTAAGTGTTTCCACACCAAAATCCCCCAATATTTTACACTAAACACCTACACAGATTCCTGTTGTTCATCTCTGCAGCCCATTCATCACTCCGGATTTTTCCCTTCTAGTAAAACAACACCTCACTGACTTTTATTTGCCAACAGCAGAGTTAAGAGCAACTTCAATAATTGCAGTAAGATCAGTAATAAATGGAAGCCACTTACACCACCCATCCTAATGGTTCTGTGCAGTGTCCGAATACAGAAGAGGTGACCCTTCACACCCAGGTTGGACTTCTTCAGCAGCACAAAGGAACAGGGCTGGAGGCTCTTCCCCACACAAGGCTCCCAGCAGGATTTACCTCCTCACTTTGCTTTCCCTAATAAACCACCCAAGACCCTGCCAGGCCTCTTTAGGGGCAGGACACACCCCAGAGCAGAATTGGAGCGAAGTCTGATGAGGAGCAGCTGAGGATGTTTAGCCTGGAGAAAATGAGGCTCAGGTGGGACTTTATTGCTCCCAACAACTCCTGATAGGAGGGTGCAGGCAGGTGGGGATCTGGCTCTGGTCCCAAGGAACAAGGGACAGAACAAAAGGAAACAGCCTTGAGTTGCACTAGAGGAGGTTTAGGTTCAATAATGGGAAACTTTATTCACTGAAAGGGTGGCCAAACCTTGTCACAGGCTGGCAGGGCAATGGTGGAGTCCCCATCCCTGGAGGGATTTAAAAGCCCTGTGGATGTGGCACTTGAGGACATGAGCCTGTGGTGGCCTTGGCAGTGCTGGGGAATGGTTGGACTCAATGGGCTCAGAGGTTTTTCCAGCCTTTGTGATCCCAGGATTCTGTGAAATGCCCACAGCGTTTCCCCACGCCTCCAGCTGTGCCGTGTCCCTCAGTGGCGGATGCACTCAATAAGCTGCAGAACACTTGTTTCTTTCCCATACACAACTCTGGATGCAGAAAACCACTGTGTTTTCTGTTCCCTTTTCCCTTATATATCTTTCCACACTGCTGATGATCTGGCTGAAAGCTTTCAAAGAATTAATCCAAGGCTCTGGAATGGACAAAGCAGCACCTGCTGAACGCGTGACAGCAACACTGGGCTGAGGATCAGCTCCTTTCCCTGTTTCTTATTCCTCATGGATTTCAAACCACCCAACCCTCATCCTGCAGGTGCTGAGAGTATTTGTGGAAAGCCAGACTGTGAAATGGGCACATCCAACAGGCAGGGGTCGGACACCGCAGTCATTTGTGTCCAATCTCACACGGATTTCCAAGGATAAAAGTTTCAGCCATGTATTTTCTGAATCATCACTGGTTATTTGAACCTTTTGAACCTTCAGGAATGAGGGCTGCTGTGAGTCAGGTGGGGTAGCTCTGTTTCACAGGGTGAGATGGAGAAATTCCTTGTGGACACACTTGTCACTCCGGAGCAGACCCTCCAGAGCCGCCTTTCCAACGCCCGGAAGGTGATGGGAACAAGACGTGACAGCAACACCCTTCACAGGCTTAGCTCCCCTGAAAAGCTAAATTAAAGGAGGAGCAGGTGTCTGTTAAGTCTGGGCTTGCAGTTCCTTCGGGTATGTGGGGAAGTGTCAGCATTACACTCGCACTGCTCCCGTTCTGTCTGGGAACACGAGTGGGGAAGGGGAGCGCGATCCTCGGGACGTGCCCCGACATCCCTCCAAGCACAGCCTCCCCTCCATCCCACCCGCCTTTGGGGGCCCCTTTGCACTGGTACAGAACCCACAGAGAGACCCCAAGCACCCCCACAAACCAGTGCTGATTCCCAAACACAAACCACTTCCTGAACCCATTTTTCAAACGTTTTTCCCCAGTTTGGGAGCTGCACTTTTGCATTGGAGCCCATACCTGGCAACCACACAGAGCAGGATATTTATGCAGCTCAGGATGTCTGAGGCAGCAACAGATAAATATGACTTTTTCAACTCTAATCTTCACATTATAAAATGAGCTTTTCACACATTCAGATTTTAGGGCACGAAATGCCGTGTTTTATCAGCGTATCCCATAAAAGGAGCTACACATGAAGCACCTCATCAGTTGTACATCCCAACCAGTAAAGCTCTTCATCGGTTCTACTTCCACTTCAACCATTCACTCATAAATTATCACCTTTCCCAATCGTTTTTTCTGTAGTGGAAAACATCTTTCTGAATCCAAGTATGATAAATACAATACTGCATGAAATAATTAATTTTACACTTATTAAATTAACCAGAATTCACAATACATCAATGTCCAGGTGAAAAGACGTCTTTTAAGACATGATAGGAAATGCAGATATTTAATAAAAATGGGCAGGCAAGTTTTGGAGTTATTTTTTTCTGTTAATGAATGACCTCTCCAGCACCAGGGGAACCTCACAGGATCTGTGAGCTCACTCTGGAGCGCAAAAGCTGCAGCTGTTTTCCTGGATTCTGTTGTGAAAACAGACTTTCAGCAAAATGTGATTATTTTGGAAATCTGCAAGGATGTTTTATGTTGCACACTGCAGGTATTTTTACTTAAATCTTACAAAAAGGTGCCTTTGTCTTGGAGACTTAGTTTTCCAGAGACATTCATCAAGCAGCACGCCAGCTGTCAAACATAAATCAATTAACCTCTGCTGAGTAATTCTTTTTAATTACTTGAAAAGCAAAACCTTTAGAGGTAAGCCTGTGACTTTTTTTGGGTTTTTTAATAAGACATTATTTTTGCTGTTTATGTTGGTCTGGATCCTAGTGGTTTGTAAGTGTGGTTTTGGCCCTCATAAATAATCAGTAATAAATAGACATCCATAATTCCAGGCCCGCCCAGGATCTGTCGCTGCTCTGCCTGAGCAATATTTTAAAATGCACCAGAGCGATGCTTCTGTTCTTTTCCGACCTGCAAGGGGAAGAAGTGACACCTAAGGCTATGTCTACATTATTTATACCACTTTGATAGATTAAATCTTTACCACAAGGCTGAGCTTTTCAAACATGCCTGAAAATGTTTAAAAGATTCCACAGGTGCTCTTCCTGAGTGCAAACAAAGGCTTCTCTTTGTAGTGTGAAAACAAAATTAAAATGGAGCAAAACCCTGGGAGCTGTAGGTGCTGCTTAGAACAAATCCTTGACTGGACATGTTGGATTTATTTATTTTTAACTCAAATATTTTTGGAACTCAGCAGAGTAATACCCATTTATATTAATGGGGGTGGGTGGGATGCACTATGTCCCCAAGGGCCACATCCAGGGGCCTCTTGAACACTTCCAGAGGTGGTGACTCCACCACCTCCCTGGGCACATTATTCCAATGCCTGACCACTCTTGCAGGGAGTTTTTTTTTTCCTGGTATCTGATCTGAACCTCCCCTGGTGAGACTTAAAGTCATTTCCTCTTGTTCTTTCACCTGGGACACGACAGAAGAGCCCGATCCCCCCCTCACTCCCCCTTCCTGTCAGGGTTGTAGAGATCACTGATGCTCCCCCTGAGCCTCCTCTTCTCCAGAAAACCATTAACACTGATTTGGTTTCTAATTCTTAAACTATTTAATCATTTCCAAATTTGGAGGCAAGCAAGAATTAAAAGACTAAAAACCTCTAAACCACATCTGAGTCTGCCATCAGAGTTAGAACAGTCTGAAACAAATTCTCTGCTAACTGGTTCCCCAAAATCCAATGGGATCAATGGAACAGAGTTTGGTCCTGGACTTTGCAGCTGAAGGAAGATGATGAGTTCCACTAAAATCAGTGACAGCTCAAGTGGAAGAAGATCTGAAAATGTTCTTTATTTTGATCGCTGTAACCTAACGATGACCACTGGATTTTCTTTCCCTGTGTCTCCATGACAAGAACAAAAGGCCAGAATTTTAGGCCTCACTTCAGCCTAAAAGTGCTTTAAAATGTGCTTTCTGAAATAGATGTCTTCCTTCTAATTCCCAAGGAGTTCACAACTGTATTTTTAGAAAGGCAATTTGGAATTTAACAAACACAGATACTTGGAAATGTCTCTGTGCTTTCCTACTTTCACAAAAAGACATTAAGGTCATATATTTTTTTCCGGAGTGGAGATGACTTTGGGGTGGATGTAACCATGGCTACCCCACTAGGAATCAAACCAAACTGCTGAATTTGGAAGCCAGTGAAGTGTATAGAATGCACATGATTTGATCCACAATAATTGTGACTCAGATTTATGGAAAACCTTCTCAGTTGCTATTCCCAAACAGGGAAGAGGAGAGACCCACACTGGGCCAAATTCATCCATGGATCTCTTAGTCCATTTTGTAGCATCCACTCCAATGTTGCCATCACCCTCAACCCTAATTTTTGTTTGATTTGAGGTTTCTCTGACCTGTCCTACAGTAAACGGCCTCAAGGTGTGCCAGGGGAGGCTCAGGTTGGACATCAGGGGGAATTTCTTCATGGAAAGGGTGGTCAGGCTTTGGGAGGAGGTGGAGTCCCCATCCCTGGAGGTGTCCAAGGAAAACCTGGATGTGGCATTCAGTGCTCTGGGCTGGTGACAAGGTGGGAATTGGTCACAGGTTGGACTTGATGACCTTGGAGGTCTTTTCCAACCCCAGTGATCCCGGAATTCTGGGATTCACTGGCCTGTCCTCCAGTCTAAGGTCTTTATTTTAAGGGCTGGCTCTCCTCTCACCGGACAGAAGTTGGAGAATCAGGCACTGCTTCCCTCCATTCAAACTAAATGAGTAGAAATGAGAAAATCAGATGTCATCCAATTGATTTAGGGAAAAGAAGCACCCTGCCCTGTTCCATGCTTGCTTCAATCAGCTTTGCTCTGATTTCAGAAAGGTTTTACTTCACAATTCAGGGCTCTTCAAAATCTGAGATTAATAGGGGCGAGTGGTGGGTATACTCATTTTTGAGGAGTGATGACACTGTTTTAAATATTTAATGCATTGAAAAGCATATGGAAAGAAAATAATATGAAGTTGGCTTTTGCACAATAACACCATATTTTCTGTCTCTTTCCATGTTGCAGCCACACAGTAAAGAACTGTAAAAGAAAGGAAAATGGCAGATTTCAAATCAGTTATCCTGGTGCTACCAGCTTTCAAAAACTTACATTTTTCCCCCCATTTTTTTCATTTTTCCAGTGCAATCAATAAACAGGCCATGGCCATCAATCTCCATGCCACAGAGCAATATTTTATTTCCAAGCTGATGGCTTCCCATGATGAATTACAGTCATTAGAAAGCATGACAGCCTGTTAGAGTGCCTTCAGCACACGTGCAAGTGCTGCTGACAGAGGAAAGTGGTTTGTTTTTTATTATTACTATTATTATTATTATTATTATTATTATTATCATTATCTTCATTTGAGATCACAGAATCCCCAAATGGTTTGGGTTGAAGGGACCCAAACTTCATCTAATTCCAACCCCTGCCAAGGGCAGCAATGCCACCCATCCCTACCCACACAAAGATGTAAATATTACCCTGAGCATGGATCATGCTGGACAGCCCATCAGAAAAGAATTTAACTTTTTCCAAACACCTCAAGTGACATTTCAAGGTTTCTTTCCTCAAGAGATATTTTGTGTTTGCAACAGTCGGATTTGCAACCTTCAAACATGGTTTTGTGGTCACGTATTTGGATAGATCACCACTTGTGGTACTAAAACGTGAAAATCAATCAAAAATAAAATTATCTGAAGAATTTATCTGCTCTCCAAGTACTTCAGAATGTCCACAAAGACAGGATCATGGCTGCAAATGGAACTGGAACTTGGCATCTGTGACTTAGCAAGACAAAGAACACTTTCAGTAAATAATTACACACATAATAGAACTGAGCTCAGCAACACTGAGCTTAACAGGCTGCCAGAAGTCTGAGCTGAACTCAGTGGAAGTGGCTCCCTGTGCCAGGGAAGCAGAACAGCTTTCCCAGCTTTTGAGACCTTCCTTCTCAATCTTTTCCTACGTAAAAGCCTTTTTTGCTTCTGCACTTGGAGCAGCCAACGTAAAAACGAGGCGTCTTCAGATGGATCGCGGGGCTGGGAATTAAAATAGGTCCCTGCAATGCCTTTAATGTCACAAAAAAACACCCTGACAGGAGGCACAGGCAAAGGACAGACAGTGGAAATGGGGATTGGGGCTGGAGAATTCGTCCTCTGGAGCAGTGGGATCAGCAGGGGGGAGAGGTAAGGTGGGAAAGGGAGCAGAAAGGGATAAAAGCCCTGGGATAAAGCCTGGGAGGAAATTTAGTGAAGGCACAAGAAGTGGTGGAAATGAGGGGAGGGAAGGGAAGAAAAGCTCCCCATCCTCCCTTTTCACTCTGAGCCATCCAAAGCTGAGATTAGAGCTAAAAGCTTCCACTGACAAACTTAATGGTCTTCAGATCCAAAATGTACCTGGACATCGTGTGGTGCTCCTGGATCTGGGAATAAATAACAGCTCCAAAGGTGCTGCAGGTGACAGGCACAAAATGTGAGCATACAAGGCTTAGGTAATACTTAACATGATTAGCATTGTTTTCTGTGGCATGATCTGCAAAAGATTGTGAACCTCGAAACATTCCAGGAACAACATCCGAAAGCAGGGGAAGAAGTTGAATTTTATCTGGAAAAAAGGAAAAAAAAAACAAACCCACAAAGCAAAACAGGAGAGGAATGAAATATAAATGATAAATTTTCACTGAGAAGAAAATGAGGAGGCCATATTTAATTATCAGAATTTGGAGCAATATTTTTCTCACTGGCTGCTGGGAGGGGGTCCAGGATTGCAACTGAATGATGGATTCCATCATTCAGATGATGGGATATTCAGAAATAATCAACAAACTACTTCTGAAAAATTAACAGGGACAGAATTCTTTCTTTTGTAAAATCTTGCAGCGAACACAAGCTCTGAAATTCTACCCTACATCTTTGCTAAAGTTTGTTAAATCCAGAAGAGTTGGTTTGGGGAGAAACTTCCCTTTGGAAGAGCAAACAAGCAGCATGCCCAAAGGAACAAAGAGTAACTCCTTATCCCCTCTGTAGCCCCACAAACCCTTTAGCAGGGTGCAGCATTTATTTGAGGCATTAGCAGTGTCACAGACGGGATTTCAGTGTGTCATGTGTTAGCACTGGAACTGAGATAACCCTGGCAGTGTCCAAGGCCAGGCTGGACAGGACTTGGAACACCCTGGGATAGCAGAAGCTGTCCCTGACCATGACAGGGGTGGAATTAGGTGAGCTTTAAGGTCCCTTCAACCCAAACCATTCCATGATTCACTGAATTTCTTCTGCCCCTACCAAACTGACTTTGCTCCATGCGTGCCCAAAACCCGCTGAATCCCTCCATTCCATCTGCACTGACTGACATCAGGAAGCCCAGCCTAGGACAGGCTGCAGATCCCAGAGTAGAGCTTTGTACTTTTCTATCTGGTTCAATCAGAAACTCCTTGGAAAGACAGGAATAACACAGCAGCTGTCAGTCGTTGCAAATGCCTCATCTCTTTTTTTCCTTCATATTTTCCAGCTGGGTGCAATGACCCCACTGGTCAGTCCCTACTCCAGAATCTGCTCTGGGCACTTCTAAATCTGTAACACCCAGACTTGAAGGTTTCCATAGCAAGAAGAGCAGATTCAGTCCCATCCAGGCCAATATTAAGATCACTCCTGTTCCAGAACCTTCCTGCTTTTACACAGCGACGGATCTGAGCCTATTGCACTTTTTTTTTTTCCTTCCATGCAAGCTGCCATCTTGTGAGGAAGGAGGAATAAACATATGGATTTGAAATATGTTGGAATAATCACTTTCTGCACTGATACTTGTCTGTCTGTGTAGACATCAGAGAACACATAATAGTAGCTTTGTGCATGCTGTGTTATTTCACACCGCCTCCCATTTCACACGGAAAAGGCATTTGACTTTGTCTAATACAGCCTGGATTTCTCGTGGATTTGCCACCCAGAAGAATCCAACTGTCTAAAGCAGTCCTGTTTATCTCAGCACAAATACTGGAAATTTTAAGCATGAAGTGTTAAAAGAGCATCAGTGACCAATGGCCAATGAAGATAAAGGTCACACTTCACTGTTTTCCCAAGGAAAAAGGGAAGAAAAAAGAATCTTGCGGAAGAGCTGGTGATCACTTATGCACTTAAAACTTACACTGCTCAGACTTAAAATTATATAAATTTAGAACCAGCACTGACATAACTTTATTAGAAGCCACAAAAACCCCATAGAATAACTAAGCACGACATTTAAGGAACTCAGTTTGCTTTCCTAAAGACCACATGGAGCCAACTGAGCATGGAACAACAATGCAGGGATTTACCTCCTAAAGGGATTCGGATATTCAGACAAGAAAGAATTTAAGGAGAGGGAGAGAAGTAAGTGAGGAGCAGAGACATTCCTCTGTCTGTTCTCCTGCATGATTAATAAGCAAATTACATCTCCTCTCTTCTCCTCCAACATTTCTGAAGCATATCTGGTCTTTTTGGGAATCTATCTTAGTATGCCAAGTAGCTGCCAAGACTTCCACACTCTCCATGCAGATGATTAAACTGGTCAAAATATTGTTGTGTGAAAAAATGAGTAAGAGGATAATGAATCCCTGGATTTGGAGTCGTCTGTTAAACCTCAGAAGAAATCTGGCAGCGGGGAACACGTTCAGGATGAAACGGAGAAGGGAAGAGAGACAGGAGGTCTCAAAAACAAGTCCTGCATCAGAGCTGCTCAGGGGTTTGTGTCTCTTTGTAGCCCAATCTATGCAATTGTGTTCCTATTTTTTGCATGGCCACCGAATAAATGTGGATATGAATGAACACAACAATTTTCCCATGAAAATCTACCCCTGAGGAGGAGTGAACTGAGCGGTCTCATCACCAGCAGTTTGAATTAACACCTGCTGTGTTCCCTGTCTGGAAGGACAATGCCATGAATTCCCACCACTCTTTTTCCAGTGCCTCTGGTACGAGCATGGCAAATCCACATCACTGCTCACCTCCCCTTTTCTCACATGAAAAATGGGAATGATCTGCTGGCATCACAAGGGTCCTTGCTTTAATTAATTACATCTTCCCCCAGCAGAGTGTTCAGCTCGCAGTGCTATTATTAATATTATTGAGGTACAGATCCTCCACACTAATGAGGATCCTGGAAAGATGTGCAACTCCACGGCTACACATGGAAAATATAAAAGTTTTGGGTTGGACTCTGATCTGGGTGTGCTTTCATTAATTAGAGCAAAGTATTTCAGTACCTGAAGGGGGCCAACAAAAGAGCTGGAGAGGGGCTTTTACAAAGGAATGGAATGACAGGACAAGGGGAATGAATTCACAATGACAGAGGGCAAGGATGGATGGGATATTGGGAAGGAATTCTTCCCTGTGAGGGTGGAGAGGCCCTGGCACAGGGTGCCCAGAGAAGCTGTGGCTGCCCCTGGATCGCTGGCAGTGTCCAAGGCCAGGTTCAAATGCGTCATATTGGAAATAAAAGCAAAAAAATTCACCTCTTTTCTTATTGTGTTTGGAGGAGCTCAGGTGTGATATGGAACAGCTGAGGGAGCTGGAAAGGGGCTCAGGCTGGAGCAAAGGAGGCTCAGGGGGGACCTTGTGGCTCTGCACAAGTCCCTGACAGGAGGGGGCAGCCGGGGGGGTCGGGCTCTGCTCGCAGGGAACAGGGACAGGAGGAGAGGGAACGGCCTCAGGCTGGGCCAGGGTGGATATTGAGAAAATCCCATCATGGGAAGGGCTGTCCAGCCCTGGCAGAGCTGCCCAGGGCACGGATGGAGTCCCCATCCCTGGAGGGGTTTAAAAGCCGTGTGGATGTGGCATCTGGGGACACGGGCCAGGGTGGCCTTGGCAGTGCTGGGGACAGTTGGACTGGATGGTCTGAGGGCTTTTCCAGCCTCAACCATCCCATGATTCTCAGAGTGCTCCCCAGGGCTGCTCTGTCTTTACAGGGATTCAAACCCTAGAAAAGTCCCGGAGCGCAGCGTTACCGGAAAAACTTCTGATCTGTAAATACTCCCCTCAAAAACCCAACTCCTCCAAACCTACATTTACAGCCTGATTTCCATGCTGACAGTTTCGCTCCATTTGTTGAATTGTAAACCATGGAAAGCTCAGCAATAAAACGTCTGCAATCTGGAGCAGTAATGGGAGGAATGTCTCATAAACAAGATAAGTTGTTTCTTGCCAATATTGTTACACTTCATAAATACGAACTCGAGTCTGTTTTGCGTCTCCTAGATCAGTAGCAGACTTTTATTTTAATTAAACACAACATATAAAATATTCATTTAAAAAACAAACATCATTGTTTTAAAGACATTGTGCTAAATTCAATTACAGCGCTTTTGCCATCGAGTTCGTGCACAAAAGAACAATTTGGAATTCTGAGTGGATTGAGACAGCACAAGTGTCCATCAAGAACCTGTGGCAAGAAGCTGGTAGCTGCCCCATGAATAAATAAACTATTTATATTTCCTGATAATGTAAGTGCTTGTGTGAACCCAGTCCAATTCCCAAAGACTTCTCATTCCAGCTGGGGCTGTAATTAAGAAACTTTATCACCTGGCAGCGAGGAAGATGCTGCCAGTCCCATTTTCTGCAGCAGAACTCCTGAGTTTTCACTTCCCACTGACATAATTTATGGTGTCATTTCATTAGACTAATGCTGGGTGTCTTTGATGGAGCCATTTTCCACAGTCTCTACCCCAAAAGTACTTTCATTTTGAAATTTACCCCTGTAGCTGCTTGAGGGTCCCAAATCCAACCACAACAGGATCAGCTCGAGCCTCATTCAATGCAAATGAATGGTTTTCTGGTTTAGTAACACAAATCCAACTCCTGGATTTAGCTCGGAATCCAAACACGTTTCATCCGACACGAGCCTCAGTGATGACATAAATTACAGAAAGCAAGTTTTTAAACTGTCAGCAAGGAAGAATTTTAGGAATTGAGAAGAATTTAGCCAGAAACTGCTGAATACTGAATTTTCTATAGAACCAGCAGGCCACAACCATGGGCTGGGAGGCACTAGCCACGCATTTCCTTCATGGTCAACATAGAAAATTGTATTCCTCAGCCATAAATCTACCAAAACAGGAATGGAGGAGGCAGGAATTTATTCAGAAACTCCATAGCTGAGAGCAAAACTCAGCTGCACCACATCACTGTCCATCCTGTGCCTTTAAAGAAAACTTTAAAATAACTGAAACTGCTCAGTTGTGGCTTTAAAGCCACTGTGTAACACCAGAGTGCAACACAGACCAGTAGCCAGAGCCAGACTGGCCAAAGCTTTATGTTGATTTAATTCCATCTTTAATGCAGGAGGAGAATGGAAGGAATAGGAAAAACAAGAAGTAGCATTAGTGTCCTGCTAAATTTCAGGCTTCTGTGGAATTGCAGCAGAGTATAAATGGAAAATAGGGAATTACTAAAGTCTCGAGATGTGCCTGTGTCTTGGGTCACTAAAAAACGAGGTGTGTCTTAAATACTTTTTCCTCAAGTGCTTTTCCAGAAAAGAAGTCCTCAATCAGAGCCAGCTCCAGGAAGATGAAGAAAAGATGCAATAAAATCTCTGTCCCATCAGGCTCAACAACCTGGAGCAGTCTTGGAGTGCTCCAGCTCTGGGTCAAGAGATGGAAACTCTTTTTTTTTTTTGTATTTTTGATTTTTTTTTTGATAAAACCAAACAAAACTATCAATTGGGCTGATTGGGGATCACATTCTCAACAGGGACCTTTCCAGCTTTCCTTCCTCAGGGATCCTTCTCTGGGATTTGCCTTGTTTTAAGCCTTAAATCCACCCTTTTTTCCCAAGAAAAAAGAAGAAAAGATGAACAAGATGGATTTAAGGCTTGCAACGTGTAATTTTCACCAGAAAAAGATGAATAAGAAAATGCACAACCCCCCGGCCATCACCTTTACTCCAAGTCTGATGGCTGTTAAGTTACATTCATTTCCCAGGGAATAAATGCAAAAAGAGCACAAAACACCCTTTCCTTCACATGCTCATCGACTGCAGGATTCATCTCAGCTCATTTATTTTCAGTTTGCCCTTTCCCAGCTTTTAATAACTGGTTCTAATAAACAATATTGCAGTTCTAGAATTTTTTTTTTTTAAAAGACCCTGTCCAATTTCCTCCTATTTTCTGCAAATGAATTGTTTTTATTAAAAGCAGAGCTGTTTTTGGCAACAGGCTGGATGCTTTTAACTCCTAATAGAGACTTTCCCTAATCTCTTAATTTGGCAGGGCCCATATTTGCATTCCAAATTGCTTTTAGTATCTCTGATTCATTACACACAGATATGGTGCAAAAGTGAAGTCATTTTAGCAGCTTTTATAATATTGTAGCATTTCTACATTAAATAGTTTTAAAAGACAAACCACACTGGGAATATTTCTATTCGTGGTCAATTTATATTTAAAAAAAGCAGCTTATGAATGAATTACAGGAATAAACAAGTGGGACTCATCAGACCAAGCATTGTATGGGGTGGGGACGGGGAAAAGGGATTATTTTTACTTCCAGATTGAGAAGGAATCTGTGAGTTAGGATTCCTGCCTGGTTTTTTTAATCCAAACTTACCAAAATCCAAGTTCAAGCCTTGAATAAAAGCTTCAAACTCCTCATGGGAGACCTGGGTAAGCTGGATGAGTATTAAGTGAACTAATTCAGTCCCTGTTTCCTGTAAGCCTGAGACACAACACTCCATGCTTTAATCACACAGCCATTTATTTTTATAAAATGTAAAATTACTAAATTGGGCTGGTACTCAATACATCACCAAACTGGGCAGTAATTGCTCCTTATATGAATTCCTAGTCTGGGCTGTTTCCTGATCAGTATTTCCCTCTGATGAAAAACTTTGAATGCTTTCAGATTTGAGACAACAGAGCAATAAAAGCTGTCAGTTGAGCCCCTTTCATGGTCCATGAGATGTAAAATCACCAGATGGATCCTCTCTGCTTACTTTAAAACCTGAGTGAGATTTATTCACAATAAATCCCAAGCTGTAGTGGCTCTGAAAGGATGGAGACACAACGATTACCTTTGCTCCTCAGTGGGCTCTAACCAAATTCAGCTTTTCCTCTCCACCTTTTCAATGCATCATCCCAAGCTGGTGCTGGGGAGTGCTGATGGGCAATCCTGCTGGCTGGGAGGCAGCTGGAATTCCAAGGGCAGGAGATCTGCACTTTTCCCAGGACCATACATCCATCAGCAAGGGAATGTTAAACTCCTCTTTGGCCGAGGAACACAGAATTCCAAGCTCAGTAGCCCCAAAAAGGGACTAAAACATCTCAGTGCTAACAGGCCTGTCCAGACACCTTCCACTTCTGCACATTTTTATCATCCCACAGAGCTTTAGGGAGTCACCACCTTCTCTAACAAAAGTCTGAATAAGAGCTGGGCTTCTGAAGGATTTGGGCTGGCTTCTATGGCCAAAGTCTCTCTGTTCTCCTAAGCAAACACAATCCCCCAGTCGCTCACTCTCACATGTCTCTCCTTTTCCACGCTGACCAGGGAAGTCTGATCCTCCCTTGGATATCATATTCCTTACAAACCGTAAAGATTTGCATTGGTGAAAGAAGTGACTCACTGGAGGTATTTCATTTCAGAGTAAACCCAGAGGATCAGTACTGGTATTGCCACATAAATTCATATGCAAATCTTTGCCATGTTAATTCATACCTTCAGTACAGCAAGAGTTTGCCCAGGCTCAGATCCCTGAGCAGTGTCACAGAACCACAGAATTATGGAATCATTGAAGGTGGAAAAGGCCTCCGAGATCATTAAGTGCAAGCATCAACTGATACCACCATGCCCAATCAAGCAGTGCCAGTGTTTAATCCCTCTTTCTGTGGAGAAATTGTCCCTAATATCCAACTTGAACCTCCCCTGGTGACTCTTGAGGCTGTTTCCTCTTGTCCTGTCCCTGTTCCCTGGGAAAAGAAAGGCAGGAACCTGCAGCAAATGCTGATACAACCCAGAGCGGTGTTCCAACCTTTGCTGTGCTACCGAGCCTGCAATTTGCTCCCCTCTCTGCAGCAGCCTTGTGCAGATAAAATCCAATTGGAATAAATCACTCCTTTTTTCCTGATCGTTATTTCTCTGGAGTGGCTGGGAACTGTGTTTCTGCTGATCTGAATGAATTGCTATTCTAAATAACAACTAAATTAACTTTGGTGGTTCGATTAGCATGGGCAGAGCCTTGAGCTGGTTATTTTATAATCACTCAAACTGCATTTTTATTCAACAGCTTTATCATAACATTTTCCTAAGCTAGAACTTGAACAGCATTTAGCAAACTGAGAGAAGTTACCAATATCAATATCAGAACCAGAACACAAGCACTACACAGAAATCTTACAATCATTAAGGTTGGGAAAGGTCTCCAAGATCATTATGCCCAACCTTGAACTGGATTATCACCATGTCAGCTAAACCAGAGCACAAAATTCCTTTTTTTTTTTTGAACCTTTACTCAATTTTGGAACACTTAAATTTTGTCCCATTTTATTGAAAAACTTCTGCCCGGCCACAAAGTCCTCAGCAGAATGTGGTGAAAAATCATTGCTGTAGAAGTTAAGGGTATGTTCAGTCCGACAGGGAATGTGTAAAAGCATCCATGTGGACTGAAGCGTGTTGGGAATTCCTCATGGAATGTTTCAGCAGGTGTGTGAGCACAGTCACACCTCCTGACCACGACTGGGAATAGGAATGGCCTTTTGTTACCACACCCCTTAGGCAAACAGCCATTTAGGAAAATATATACCCGAGCTTTCAGCCAATTTCAACACTTTCTCACACATTAACTGTTGTTAAAAATGCTTCAGCAATTCCCCAGGTATCCTTATTTTTCCCAGATGTGTACAATATTCCTCAAATATGTATGATCATAATAAACAGGCACATTTCTGGTGCAAATACGTGAAAACCTCTCACAGTGTTGGGATGGGATCCCTGGAGCTGGCAATTCCCAGCATCATGGAATTAAGGAGCACCCCTGATATTTTTCAGCTGGCCCAAAGTCCAGCTCAGCACCATTTCCCAAAGTTAACAAATTGACTTCCATCAATTCTAAATATATGTGGAGCTAAATATAGTAAACCTCAAGTTGAAAAATCACGGCTAAAGCAACATACACTGAGTCTCAGTCTGTGCACCAGCTGTGGGTAAAAATGTGCTGAAAAGTAGAACATTTTGTCTCTTTTCATTTATCAAACATTCAGTTGCAAACACACAGTCATCTGTTTAAGAAGAGCTGAGAATCTGTTAAAATTATTCATTTGATGGTTTTCTGAATTTAAAACACAATTTTCTCTGGAATTCGGATTCTCAGGTAACTTTTTCTGGATAAATGCTTTCAATCAAAAAAAAATTTGGTTACTGAAGGTCTTTTTTTTTAAACATACTTTTTCATTTTAGCAACAATTTTTCATTTATTTGTTAATATGAGCAATGACTTTTCTAGACAGTTGCAAAACACGCACCTACATCAGGATACACATTAATGAACCAACACAGCTGCTGGGATAAATTCAGATATCAATTTATTTCTTTTTTCTTGTGTCATCCTAGATAAGGGGATTGCTAATGCCATGTCAAATTTGACATTTCCATCTCTCCCAAGAAAGGGTTTAGATGTTTTTACAACTCACCAAGTCCCTGCTTGGATCTGCGTGAGGAGGAACAAGGCAACACAGGGCCAAGGTGGAGTCCAGATGAAAGATTTTGGGCAGATCTAGAATTTAATCCTTTATTTCCTTTTAAAACCTGCAAGGATAGCAAAGGATGGTTGAAACTGGTGACTCTCTGTGAGCCAAATCAAACTTTCACTGTCCAGAGCAGTTGTCTGAAGTTGAACTAATTCTGTGCAGTCTCTCTAAAGCCAAGACTAAGAGAGGTTTTTACTTTTTCTCCTCACACACTCCTATTCCTTCAGTGGCTGTGTCCTGTTTGAGCCCTACTTCTAATTCTCCTTGTGATCCCTCTTTTCTGTCTTCCTTGCACATTCCTTTAACATTTTGCTCTCCTCTCCTTTCCCCTCATAGTACAAATTTGTACTTGGTCTCTGTTGTCTTAAAAACATCTGATGCTCCCATTGACGCTTCTCCCATTGCCCTTTCTCTTTTTTGATCCTTTTTTTCTAATTTTTTTTTCTCTTTCTATCTCCATTTCTTCCTTGGTTTATCCCCTTCTCCCTCCTTTTTTTCAGAGTTCTCTGGTGCTGCTTTACCACCTCTCTCTGACTTTCCTTTCCTGTCTCTTCCCGATTTCCTCCCTCCTCTTCCCTACCTTGGGATTCCTTCAGCTCTTCCAAGGACAGGCCCCCAGCAAATCTCCTTTACTTCTTATGCTCAAAACCACGAATCCATCTTTTTTTAAACCACAAATCACCCAATTTCCTTGCCAGCTCCATTTTTTCCCCCTGACCTAAGCTTCCAAGGCTCCATCTCCTTTTTTCCCCCCCCCATCTCTGCTCCCAGTAGGGGAGGATGTGCCTTCCAGACACCCCAACATCGCATTTTCCATAAGCAGCTTTGACGTCTCTTTACATTTGAGGACACCCTCCCACTCAGCTGCCTCCTCATCCTCTCTCAGATGCTTCCCAAAAAGCCACGGCGTTCCTGGTGACAGGAAAAGAGTTCATCAAAGTGCTGGCACCGAAGTGCTCCGCGAGTGAACCTCCTACGCCCCGGGATAAAAATAAACAACAACAGGCAGAACTATGGCTCGGGAACCATATGCTTGGGATTTTTGGCTATCACCAAAAGAATGGGAATCATTCGTGCTCCAGGTCCTTGAGAATCAAACCACCCATAAAGCAAAAATAATTATCATCCATCATTCAGATAAGCTTGAAGCCCAGACAATCTGATGAAGTGCATTGGCTCATGTTTGTTAATTCTTAGCGAACTATTTTTGATTGTTAAATTGTCTGTTAGGTTGTTTTTCCTCCCAGCCTCAGACAGCTGGAGGTGTTTAAAGGAAAAGTAATGTGCATTTTTTCCACAATATGGAGAATTCCTATTCTTATATTAGTTTTTATTCTTAGAAGCTTTGAGCTGAAATTTGAGTTCCACTGCAATGCTTCCACTAATTGCCTTGAATAATTCAAATTTTACCACTCTCAAGGGCACAACTGGAGCCAGACTGTTCTGAGCCATATTTGTTACTCTGGAGCCAACAAAACAAGTCCGTTTTATGTTGTAGAGCACGCTGAGCTTAAGTTACATTATTTTGTTTGCTTCGAATTTAGACAAGTGAAAAAAAAAAAAAAAATCACAGCGGATCGACTTTGCCAAAGGAGCCCACCAAGAAACCCAGAACAAACCCAATTTTACTTTGGAAGCAGCAGGAACATGTCAAAAATCACAGCATAACCCTGAAAATTGTCCTTTGTCGAAGAAAATTAGCAAAGGCCTGAACTGTGGGATCTCTCTATTTTTGGCTCAAGAGAGAAATTCTGAAGCTGCTGATGATTTGAAATGGGTCCTGAAGAGAAGGAAGGAAGGAAATTAGATTTTTTTTTAACTTACAAAATTGTCTTGCCTGTGTAATAACACTGAGCATGACTGTCACTCCGAAGACATATTAGCTCATTTAGGTAATTAGTGTGAGCAGCATGTTTCCCTGCTTATTCCATTCAATTATAGGGTGCTCACTTTGTCATTACTGGAGTATCTTAATGTGACTTGTAATTAGTGTAATTACAATCCAATGTTAATTATATCTGCCACTTAGACATAATTTTATATAGTAATGGTCTTATTCTCAATAACCTTATTATGTTGTTTATTCAAACAGGAATTTAGCCTTCTTTCATGCGTCAAATATGGAGATTACAAAAAGTACTGCCTGTCATTTTTGTAGTTATGACTCGGGGAGCTTCGCCTTGCAAAATCATATTTGGGGCAATCAATGAATGGAGCAAACCAAATTATAGGGGCTGATTATTAGAGACATGCTGAACTCACAGAAATGATTTGCGCAGGAGGCACATTAAGTCATCCTACGGTTCGTGAGAGCCGCAGAGAAAGGTCAGGGGCCATAAATTAACCAGGGAACAAGAGCTGGGATACATAAAGTCTGCGTGGTGCTGGGTGTGCTTCTTGTGCTGGTGATAGTGGTGCCCTTATTAGCAGGGTAATAAAATAGCAGGAGTAGAAGTGCCAAAAAAAAAATCCTGGGAAAATATTCTCAGTGTTAGTGACACCTTTTTGTACAGGGATTACACATCTGATGAGCAGTTTTAATTTTTCACAGGTTTCTTTTCTCTGATCAACAACATTTTTGGGGGTGCAGCTACACTCCGGTTTTAGTTCTGATGAGCAGAGGAGCTTTGAAGACGCTTTCCTGATTCCTGAGCTTTGCTTCACACTGTGGGAATGGAATTCTGCTTCTTTTCCTACGGGGAAACACTGAGAGAGCTGGGGGTGCTCACCTGGAGAAGAGAAGGATCCAGGGAGAGCTCAGAGCCCCTGCCAGGGCCTAAAGGGGCTCCAGGAGAGCTGGAGAGGGACTGGGGACAAGGCCTGGAGGGACAGGACACAGGGAATGGCTTCCCAGTGCCAGAGGGCAGGGATGGATGGGATATTGGGAAGGAATTCCAGGCTGGGAGGGTGGGCAGGCCCTGGCACAGGGTGCCCAGAGCAGCTGTGGCTGCCCCTGGATCCCTGGCAGTGTCCAAGGCCAGGTTGGCTGGGGCTTGGAGCAGCCTGGGACAGTGGGAGGTGCCATGGGACTGGATGATCTTTAAGGTTCCTTCCAACCCAAACCAGGCTGGGATTTTATGAAGCCAAACTAAAAGACACATCCCAGAAAAATCCATGGTGCCCCAGGGTGCTCTCCCATGGCACCAGACCAAAAAGAGTCAGAATAAAAATCCACCAAATGCAGCCAGAGGGTTGCCAGCACCTCCCTGCCCTGGCCCCACCACTGGCCACTACAGCCATGAGTTCCTCACTCAGCAGAGTCCTTCTGTAAAAGAACTTTTCTTAGGAATTAACCCCAGAGTGGAATAAACTCTCTCTGGAGGCAAAGTGCTCTCCAGGCCAAATCCCACGCTGCCCCACACTACTTGTTACCTCAAACAGCCACAGGGAAATATATTTGGATTAAAAAGCCCTAAAAGAGCCAGTCAAAACAATGCACATATTTGTGCCTCCAGAGAGGCCCAAAAGGACAAGTCAGACATGACAAACATCAGTCACGTCATTTAATGCACAGTGCTGAAGAGTGGCATAAGAACCACAGGAGAGGAGAAGGGAATTTGGCAGCTCTCTGGGAGATGGAAACCAAGATCCCCCTAATCCATGTCTTTTACTGAGTCTGAAAAGGGTTTCAAGCTTTGAGCTCTCTCTTTGGAGGCAAATGAATCATCCAGATTTCCGCGGCTCAGGGTGATGTCCCAAGACAGCTGCCAGCTCTCTTTGAGCTCAGGAAAATCAAGAAGTTTCCAAATGAAAGCAGAGAATCGGTGAAAATAAAAGTAGATCAGGGTATGTACACCAGAGAATGATGCTTAACCCAGCTGGAAAACCAGGAAACATTCTCCAGTCCTGAAGGGAGGCTTGGGGAGCAAATCCCACTGGGAGCTGAGCCCCCTCCTCTGCCCGTGATCCCTTCCATCCCAAATCACTCTGAAATTCCATGATTTTATGAACTATTTGGTTGCTCTCACATGCAAGATTTTTCCTTAGTCCCTTTATGTTTTTTCCACATAAAATAGGATTATTTTTACCACTCAATCTTGCATTTGGTGGGTATGAAATCTGCTTGGATTCTCTTTCTTTAAAACTATCAAGGACCCTAGAATTGTCATTTTTAAGGGCCCAAAAGGAAAAGCGAAAATACTTTTTTTTGTTTTGTTTGAAGGGTTGCACAGAGCACCTCTGGAGTAACAAAGTTCTGAAATTTTATGGTTATTTTAACCTTATTTGGGAACTTCACATGTGAAAGTACCTCAAATCCAACACACAACTTCAAGCACAGCATTGCTGAGGTAGATATTGCAGCATTAGGTGATCAAATCTATCACTTGGTTATACAATAACTACAATTTATTGTTCCTGCAATGCAAATCCTATACTGGCACTTCTGCATAAATAGTGTTTTCTCACTGGCTGCCAAGTAAATCCTATTTCTGCCACTGACATTCAATAAACTGACAGTTCTACCTGTTTTACTTGCTTTTTTTTCCTGATTTTTTAATTCAAAGTCCATCTCCTCAGAGCCAGCAGTGGATTTAGAGCTCCCCAGTCAGTCAAGCCACTCATTCCTCACCCTGTGCACTGTGACACCACACCAGGACTGCTGCAATCACCAGCTGGATTTTATTGCTTCACTACATCAGCTCTGGCACCTCTGAAATGTGCATTCAAACCCGGGAATTAACCATTAACCAGCAGTTTTCCTCACAAAGCTCTCCCACTTTTTTGGTAACTGAAAGGCCACAGCAGGAGGAGCAGATCTGCAGTGTAAGAAATGTTTCCTCTCTCTTCCCACCTGCAGCCATAAACCAGAGCAAAGTTATGGGTCAGAAGAGGTCGTTCTCTACATTTTAGTGGGGTTTGTGGACAAACAACATCACTGCCCACTCCAGCCAGAGGAGATCTCTGCTTGGAAATGAATTCAAGACGATTGATCCAGGCCAGGTTGGATGGAGCTTGGAGCAACCAAGTGGAAGGTGTGCCTGCCTATGGTAGGGGGTGGAATGGGTGAGCTTTGAGTTCCTTTCCAACCCAAACTGCTCTGGGATTCTGGGATTCCAGGTCTGCTCATCACACCTATTTTAATCCTTGAAAAGACTGGGAGCTGGTTACACCTCCAGGAATCATTTCCTCCCTGGATTTGTTTCCCTTTGAGAGGTCACTTATGAGCCCATTTTGCCAGTTCCACTGCATGACCAAGAGAGACATTCCAGGCAATCCCATGTGGGGTTTCTGTCTTTCACATATCTCCCAAACAGTGGGATTAGTCCACCCTGGAGTCACAGGAATCAGGCTGGATGAGGTGGCCAAAGATACCAGGAGCCATTCCCATTCCCATGCACCTCAGCCAAGGATGGAACAAGCTCCACCATGGTGCTTCTCAGGAAGGTTTCCTCACATGCTGCCCTGAGACTTCCACTGAAGAACTTTTCACAGTCTCCAGAGGGAATTAATTCCAGTAATTAACTACCTTAATATTAAAAACCATTCCCTCATTTTTAACCAACTCTTCCCTGCTGTGATTTTTTGCTGTCATTACTCATGTTCTATCACAAGGGACATGGAGAACAAATTGTTTCTTTTCTCTTCCCAGCCCTTTCCATATCTGAGGATTGTGTTACTGTCACTGGGCATCCTGAACGAGAGGAGAGAACAGAGCAAGGACTAAATCTAGGAAATATGAGCAGCCTCTTCCTTCTTAGGCTCTTCCCATCCATCCCTGCAGGTTTCCCTCTGCACCTTCTGCACCCTGAAATCCCTGTTTCATGGAATCACCAAATCATTAAGGTTGGAAAAGACCTTTGAGTCCAACCATTCCCACTGCCAAGGCCACCACTGGCCCATGCCCCCAAGTGCCATACCCACATGGATTTTAAAACCCTCCATGGATGAGGACTTCAGCACTGCCCTGGGCAGCTGTGCCAGTGCTGGACAACCCTTTCCATGAAGAAATTTTCCCTGATATCCAACCTAAACCTCTCCTGGTGCAACTTGAAGCCACTTCCTCTCCTTCATTTTCTCATCCATCCTCTCCTTCGTCTCCTCCTTCCCAAACCCCTTCCTGTGACTAGGAGAACAGAGTTCCAGCAAAGCTCTGCTTTGTCTCCCATCCCCACGATGTCTCCTGAGCCCCACATCCCTGATCCCACAGCGGAGGATGCCAGACTCCAGAGATGGAGTGTCACCCATGGCAAACACCCGGAGCTTCCAGGGAGCTCACGGCTCCTGCAGCACAGCTGGAACTGGGCTGTGGTGAAAACCAACAACAGCTCTGCCCCATCACTGGTCAGACACCCCACCAAACAGCCTCACCCCATTCCTGCCTTCCCATGTAGCCTCTCCATGCCCAAGATGTCAAGGCTGAAGCACCTGATGGATTGGGGCAATTACTGTATCTCAGACATACAAGTCACACTAATGCACAGCAAATACAGCTCGCCCTAATTACAGCTACAGACACGGACATTTGTTTTTCTTAGTAATTAAAATGTTCTATTGTGCTTAATATTGTTATCTGTATTCTTTGGTTAAGTGCAATTTAATTTGCTTTAAGAAAGCTGGGTATAATTTAAAATGAAAAATGTATCCTTTCTGCTTTTTTTTTTCCCCTAATGCTATTTTTTGCCGTGACTGCAGATCTAGACACAGCAACTTCTGAGTTTGTTCACAAAGTTTCTGGAAGGTGATGCTGTTCTAAAACCCAAAAAAACCCATTTATTTGTGACTGATTCTGGAAATTTCCTGGTTGCTGAGGCACTTAATGGGATAAAGGAGGTACCTGAAGCATTTCCAGGGAAAAGGAGCTTTCACAAGGGAGGCAGAGGTTGCACTGGGGTCCTTGGAGTTCCCTGGTCACAGCTGAGGTGCTGTAATGAAAAACACGGATTAGAATCACGGATGGGTTGGGTTGTGGTGGGTGGGACCTCGCAGATCCTCTCGTTCCAAATCTCCTGCCATAGGCAGGGACACCTTCCATGTGTTCACCTTCCACCCCAAAGATCCCAGGTTGCTCCAAGCCCCATCCAACCTGGCCTTGGCCACTTCCAGCCACAGCTTTTCTGGGCAACCTGTGTCAGGGCCTCACCAGCCTCATAGGGAAGAATTAATTATTATTAATTATTAATTAATTCAAGAGAAGCTGACATAACTCCCCTTAAGCCCTCCAAGACGAAAAGTTCCCCTACAAAAGGGGAAATATTTTTGGATGTTCCACATTCAAGAGAAAGAAAATCCCAGTGGTGTTGGCAGCAGCTCAGTCCTACATCCACCTGCAAGGGGGAACCAGAAAACTTCTTACTTATAATTTTTTAACACAAAAACAGGTGGGAAGGTCTGCAAACACAAATTTGGTCTGTTTAACATGGTTGTTATTATTTGACTTGTCACAGCACAGAAAGAATTTCTTCCCTGCAGGAAATGGTTGTATTTCTTCTGTGCACACTGTCCCCTCTGTGGCCACAACCCTCCGGAATCGGCTCCCCCAGAACGATCCAGGACAGAAGTCACAGGAAGGAGCAGTGTTCCAGCAACCACTCAGGGATGAAATACTGCAGCCTGTGGGACTGGCTCCCCTCTGTCCTCCACAAACCAGGAAGGGATCCAGCCCAAGAGCTTCAAACCACATTTTGGCTGACTCACATTTCTGGAGAGAAGGGATTTTTGGTAAACAGCACGAGCTCGGAGGCTCTCAAAGAACGTCCTCGCTCGGGTGTGCTGTGCAAACAAAGCCCTTTCGAAACCCTCTCTCCTCAGCCTCGTGCCAGCAGCTGACTTTCCCCATCTTACAGGGTCACAGGAACTGGGATATTGTGAAATCACTCACCAGAGATGACCTGCTTTAATCTCAGCTGTCATTTCACACACTCTAGGAAGGATGGAGCAATGTTTAAACATCATCCACTCCCTTCCTGTAAATTCCTGTACTGTTTTTACTCCTTATCTCAAGCTGGAGAATCTCAAACTGAATCTGAGGTCCTGCTCTCCCTGCATGATTCATTAGGAGAGCACAGAAATAAAGATGTCAATTCTCACTCAAAAGAGGTCATGCTCTGGTCCAGAACTTTGGTTCTTTAGCTCAAGAACTGAGTTTCCCCCAGCCCACCTTCCACAACAGGTTTGATTCTGTCAGGCTATAAAAATGATCTTCCAAAGCAGATTTTTGCTCAGCATGAAATACAATCCTATTCCAACCCAGATTCCAGTATCAATATTATCTCCTCCTGAACAGAAGAGGTTGCCCAGAGAAGTGGTGGATTTCCCATCCCTGGAAATATTGAAGGCCAGGTTGGATGTTGCTGTCTGAAGTTTTTTCTCAAATTCAAGGAATCCCAAACCTTACAAAACAATAAACACCACAAACCCTCATGGCACAGAAACAGAAAATTGAGGGAGGAGAGTGGTGCTGTTAATTCAGAATAAACTTTCTTCCTCCCCCAGAAAGTATCCCAAAACCCACACAGTTAATGAATGAAGTGTGCATTTGTAATGAGGATAAACCAAGCAAATCCAGGTCACTACTATGAATATTTCACACTATTTAATGACAAAATTTCAACTTTCAAACAGAAAAGTTCAAAATGGTGTTAGGATCTGTAACTCCCATTGACTGACAATTTCTGGGATCTCAGTGTAGTGTAAGCCTTTTACCAGGGTCTCTTCTTGGCTGTTTCCCTGCCTTTGCCACCCTGCTGTGACTGTGGCTCCTTCCACTCCAGTACCCTGAACCCATCACACAGCTGTGAATTTGTTCCACTTGCTACTCTTAAATCCAGAACTAGAAAAGCACAAACAGAATTCATTTCTTTTCCTGTTTCTGTTTTCGTGTTTATTATTTTTCCTCCTGGCAAACCAAACACTGCCAGAATTCTGTATTGCTGCATTGCCCTGACCTGGGGTTTCACTCAGCCAGCTGACATACACTAAAATCACAACTTCTGTTCTCAGCCCCTGAATTCAACGCGTGCTGGTTAATCTCTGTTGAAAATTCCCCTGCTTTCCCTCGTGGCTGCAGGGACACCTGAGCAGTCATGGAATGCAAGAGCCCTCCTGGTCTGCATCCACCTGAGCTGCCCATGTGAACCCTTTCTCTGTCCTAAGAGAAATGGATAATTTATATATATATAGTTATCCACAATTAATAACAGAGCCGAAGCTTTCTCCTCTGAAAAGCAACAGTTAGATAACCAAGCTCTGTGTCAGGCCCCATAAAATACTTCAGAAAGCAGTATGTACAACTGCAATTTTCCAGCAGAGACCAAAACAAATTAGCAGCTTGTATTCCTCTGTGCTTTGCTAATAATTTGTTTCCAGTGCTGTGCCGGTGAGCAGGGGTGGTGTAATGAGGGGCAGGAAATAGTAACGGCCTAATTAAACTGGGGTGGGTAGGAAGCAAACCATCAATCCTGCTTAGCTGCAGCTCGGTGGGCAGCACTCCCCCATGCGCTGGCAAGAAATGAATTCTTAAAAAATAATAATAAATTAAAGAGCTAAGCAGAAGCAGGAGGAGAATTGCTTTGACCTGGACAGTACTTACAGGAGTTATTTATCAAAATCTTTACCAAGACTGCCTGATGTTACATCCCACCACAGAGAGTGGTGTGTTCATCCCCAAATTTACACATCTATATGGTGCATGGAGGAGCAGGGCACAGAACAAAGACAATGCACAAGTTGCCTTCTCCTTGATGGAATTAAGCTGCTTTGGAGTCACAAAAACCCACCCACGTTTACGGATCAAGGAATTTCTGGCCTCAGCAGCAAAACCACAGCAAAGAACAGCAGCATCAGCAAAACTGTTTTTCCACTCAGTTCACCTGCAGCACTTATAGAAAATATCCTTACTGTGGAAATTGTGCCTCACCTGCAGGAGGAAGTCCCTGTGTCCTCCTCTAGCAGAGCCCTGGAGTGGGAGCAGCAGGTGCTTATGGAAGGAGTTTTTTGCTGGCTTTGGGACATCAGCTTTCAGGAACATGAGCCAAGCAGGCGAGTTCCTGGGTCAGGAAAGCTGCAGCCACAGCCCAGATTGTTCTTTTTTACACACTGATGTCACCTGGAGCCATGAATTTTTCACTTTTGGAGCAAACCAGCAACGCCAGCAAAATGTTGCAACAAGGCCTCATTCCGCTCTCCTCACACCACCAGGGAAAACTGCAGATGTCTCTTCATGGGAGGGAGAGAGAGAGCACCCAAAGTGCCAACATTTCAGGGGAATCAGTCCCTTGTGTTTTTAGAAATCTTAATCCAGAGGAGAGTTATCACACAAGCCCCAGATCCAGAATTTATGAGGTGTTCATGCAGCACTTGTGGCAGACGTAAGGGCGCCTTCCCAAATAGGATTCAGCATTGCCACACTCAGGCTTTTCCCATATTTCCTTCAGTTATTCCACTTGTTGATCCATTTGAATATCACAGCAGAGAGTCATTAAGGTTGGAAAAGACCTCCAAGATCACCAAGTCCAACCTTTGGCTGAACATCCTCACTCCCACTAAACTACATCACCCACCAAGTGCCACATCTACCCAGCTTTTGAAGGCTTCCAGGGATGGTGACTCCACCACTTCCCCAAGCAGCCCATTCCAATGCCTGATCCCTCTTTCAGTAAAGAATTTTTTCCTAATATCCAACCCAAGCCTCCCCTGGTGAAAATATTTCCCTTTGTCCTGTCACTGGTTGCCTGGGAGAAGAGGCCAAACCCCCACCTTGCCATAACCTCCTGCCAGGACTCATTGAGAAAAACTTGCTCAGACTTACCTCAAAACCTGTCCATAATATCTGTAGGAATAGCACCAAATATTAACAGGAAAACCATAGAACTTCCTAGACATTCAAGATAAAAAAATGGATGTTTAAAACTACATTAAACCAGAGTCTCCTTCCACAGAGAGAGTTTTGGGGACCTGCAGAACATTAAGGGTTTTTTCAGCTGGACTCAATAATCCCCATTAGATCTGAGAGCTGCACCTGAGGATCCCTGTGCCCATCCCATCTCCCAGCCACAAATGGTTTCCTTCATCAAGGAACAAAATGGGTTAAAGCTTTGGAAGCTACTTGAACATGAAGAGAGCCAAGTGTATTTCAGTAAACACAAGAAGAGCTGAAATATCTTAAAATCCAGGAGACCTCTGCAATGAGATTCCAGAAGCCCAATGTGTCATGAGACTGGGGATGATATCCTAAAAAAATCCCTGAATTAACATTAAATCTCCAACAGAGCATTTGCCCTGATCTCTTCGGGAGCCAGGCTGAACTTATCTATCATTTATCTGATACTAACATTCATTTATTTCCAACCTGAGTTTGTAGCTTTGCTCATTACACAGAATTTTTTCCAAATAAAAAGTCAATCTGTTGCTAATAAATCCCCTGGCTCACAGTCACTGGCACAGCAGCTCTAATATCTGATGTAAATAATACATTCAAGATGTTCCCTTAAATCAAGAGTTAGACCATGGTGCTGAGACTCCTGCCTGAGGGCTCTAAACCCCTGCGTAATATTAATTATAATTACCTCATTAAGCTGCTGCTTTAGCACCTTTACACCAAAGCAGCGCCACTGAGGGAATTTGAAGGAATCACCTAATTCCTAAAGTAAATCATGGCAAGGTCAGGATCTCTGCTCCTGAAGCATCCCAGCAAATGTCCTTCAGAACCAGTTAATGACAGGCACCAATCCCAAAGAGCTGGAAACTCTTTGGGAGTGGGGAAATAACTTGGAAATAACAGCAAATAAAGCAGAGTTTATTACTGCAGGCAGTATTAACAGGGATTATTATTATTTGTTTTCACTGTTTTGTCCCCAAAATTTGTGTTTTCAAGCCAATATCTCCTTGCAAACATCTTAGATCTGAGGCGAAGCTGACACCATCTGTCAAAGTATGGTATCGATTTTAGGGCAGTGAATCCAAAAGGACCAGGTGATCCTAAAATTCCTGAAATGCCTGTTGTCAGGCAGGTTGGGGGATTCCAAAAGCCGGGCAGTGAACAGTAGAGGACTGACCACATGTGATAACTCAGCTGCCACGTTGCACAACATCCCCTCTCCCAGCTGAACTTGGAACTCAGCATCATCCAAGTTTTGTGCTCAGATGCCCAAAAACTGCCCTAGAATGATGTTTCATGAAGACTCCTGTGTTTGTGACTTTTTTTTCCCCTTTTGTGTCAGTTCAGCCCCGTGTCAGGCAAGAGGGATCCTCCAGAGCTGTGGGGAATGCCCTGATGATCAGGACAGGAGCTTTTCACCACCAGAATATAGGAACTAAAATACAGCTCTTATCATTCTTCAAGTCCCAGTATTAAACTGGAGAGGAAAAAGGTGCTGCCAGGAGAATTTGGAATACTACACAAATCCTTTCATCCATAAACTACCTGAGAACATCGGCTGGGAGAAGATATGTGAGTATTTCCAATACAATTAACACCAGGGGTGGGTTTGAGCAGGTTTAACCTTCAGCTAATGCAGGGGATTTGAAGATGTAACATTTTCCCTAAGAACTACCAGGAGTTACCTGTTTAATCTACTTAAACTCTCCATAGGAGGCCTTACTTCCATATTTAAGTGGGTTTTTTTTCAAACAGAACCCTTATTTTGCCATGGTCAGGATAAGGCACTTCATGGCCCCACCCTTCATTTACACATAGAATGTGAAAATTTCCCTGTGGTTGTCCCCCAAAAAGCACATTTGGGGTGATGAACACAGCAGAAAGACCCCCTATAATACAGGGTTTTACATAAATTATCTATATTGCTTTCTGTTTCAGTCTTTGCTTTTCCCAGCCCTGGTTTCAGGAAGGAATTGTGCTGGCATGGGATGAGGTGAAAGCAAGAACCATCCATAGCCCCGGGGTTCATACCAAGACACAAACCCAGCCTGAAAAGCCACAGAGATATTTGAGAAGACACCAGGCAAAGGCTGAACAAAGAGCCCTTCTCACAGCACTCCCCACAAAGAGGCCAGATCTGAAGGGATCTGTTCTCACACGACGCAGACGTTCACAAAAATACGCATTTTAATTCCCTTTCAACACCATGCTCTTCTTCACAGCTCTGTTTTTAGGGTATTTGTGGTGTTTCTTGAGTTATCACACACCTATCAGAGATGCACCTCTTCAGGTCTGGCACGTATTTCAGCCTCGACCTGGAAAACTTTTCCTACTTCCCAATCTCTCCACATAAAATACAGGCAGGCACAGGAACACAAATAAATACCATTAAATACTGTTTTGATAGACGTGCTTTTTGTCTTCTGAGCATCTTACAGAACGGTGTTTTGGGGGAAAAAAAGTTAAATACTCAGCTCTGAACCAAGCTGTGTCAAACTTATTGCCAAGTCTAACAAAGGGCTCCTGTGAAACGTAACTCTTCTGTGGAATATACTGTAATTGTACTTTTTGAAAGCAATGTCAAATCATTGACATCGACTTGGTGTTCCACGGGAAAAGTTACAATATATAGAAGCTGTAAATTAGACCCTAATCCAAACTTATCACGTTGATAGTTGTTAGACAGACTATTTGGGTGCCTATTTAGCTCTGTGATTTTTCCATTCCTCATTCAAGCTGTTGTCTTTCCCTGAGATTTTCCAAATCGGATTTTCCGATAACCTTCACAATAAATTTATGCTGCAGTTACAGCACGGTAAAGTTAAACTCAAGCCAAATCACAAATGCAAACTCACCAAGGATTTATGAAGAGAAGAATCAGGGCCTGGCAGATGAAATCCAGGTTGCAGGAATTTGAGGAAATATCTGTGAGCTGCCACCATATTCCTGAAAAGCAAAATCCATAGAAGCTCCAGAGTGAGCAGTTATGCCATTTATCATCTACATTAGCATATAGTTTTAAAATTCATCTTGTCTAATTAATGATTTCTCATTCTCAACATGACATGAGGAATGTCGTGTCACAATCCAACATGACACCTCACCCAATTAGTGAGCCCTAACATCCAACAGCAGCATCCCAATGGAGCAAAATATTGGTGCTGGGGGTCTCCAAGGTGCCGCCCTAAGTACAGAAACATGGACATGACACTCCCAACCCAACCTAAAACATTCCTTTGAAAGCTGGAGAAATCCTGAAGGATTCAGGCTGGGCAGACATTGACATGCAATGGATTTGCAGACACAAATTCCTACACGTGAGGAAGCAGGATCTTGGGACCCCCTTGTTAATCAGCACCAGATGTTGAATGTGTTCATTATCACCTCCTTTGGTGCTGTTTCATACAGCTTTGAAGAGATTTCGGAGTGAGATTGTACCTTCCAGATGGGAATGAAAACATAACAACACTCATGTGCAAATAGAGGAGGGAAAAAGAAAGAAAAGCATATTTTCCAGAGAAAACAAGTTCTTGTTCTCTTGAGGAGCCTCCCTTGACTGCCAAAACTATGACAACAAAACCCACTTTGGAGATAGATTTAAGGGAGGCTTTTCAAAAGATGGTTTGGGGGCATTTTTCTTTTTCTGCTCTTCCTGACAGAGTCACATGGCTTAATTAGCACAGGCCAAACATGGGCAGAAGATGAACCCCACCTCTAATTCCTGATATTCCAGAACTTCTCAAGTTGAAGACACATTTACACGGCAGATTTAAGGCTGCAAATTCACAGAGAACGTTTACTGAGGACAGAACAAAGTCTGAGGGATGTGCTGAGAGTGCTGTGCCTACTGACATCTCCCTGGAATTCCTAGGTCTTTCTGGAAGTTGAAGATGTCCTCCTTCAGATATTCCAGAGAATATCTGGCTGCCCCATCCCTGGAAGTGTCTGAGGCCAGGCTGGACGGGTCATGGAACAACCCGGGATAGTGGAAGGTGTTCCTGCCCATGGAAGGAGGTGGTACTGGCTGAGCTTTAAGGTCTCTTGCAATCCAAACCATTCCACGATTCCATGATTCTCGCTAGAAAACAACTTTTCCATCCTACCCACTGGAAAAAGTCCCCTCAGCACTTCTCCAGCTCACATGCACAGTGTTTCACATTGGGTCGCCGCTGAGATCATCAGGACCAAGTTTTAAATGAAGAAACTGCAAACGCTCTCTCACCTTGGCTATATTTTAATAGCTGAAGTTTTGGGGTTGGTGAGTGAAAGCTGCTCAGTGCATCCACCCCAGAATCCAGAGGGAAATACAACAGGGGACGTGAGTCCTGGCGCACAACAAAGCCCTTGGAGGCCGTTTTGCCGACTGCCACGGGAAGCCCTCCGTGAGTGACCGCGGTGGCTGAGCACCAGATCTCTGCCACACCTTTACAGTCCGCGATGCCCCTTTCGCTGCTCCCCGAGCCTCCCTCCTCCCACAGCTCCAGCTCCATCTTCCCCACTCCTAACATTTTGAACAGCTGAAAAGCTGCCAATTTTTTGAAGGCAACCTATTTCCAGAACTGTTTCTCTACCTCAAGATCTGTAATTTCTCCCAAAACACCCCTCTGGAGCAGAGCCCAGGACTGGCAATATGTTCCCCAGGAGCAGGGAAAGGTTTACGTTTCAATACCTATTGCACCTGTCACCATAATACCAGGCATTTTCCACCCACGGTGCAGGAGAGAATCCAAACTTCCTGTGGGATGTGCAAAACTCGCACTCAGCCTTGGGAGCCATCCAGGCATGGTTATCAGGAAGAGAAAAGCTATTTCTGCTGGCTTGCAGGAATTGATGGCACCATTTAATGTCTTGTCTTTATATGCAAGTGTGTCTAACCCAGTTTCTCCACAGCTGCTGTGACGTAAATAAATTCAGTATTATCTCCATTTTACATTGTAGGGTGGAATATAAATAGTCCTGGGCATAATTCAGTGTTTGAGACATTGAGTACAATTCACCCATCGAGCTGCCGAGCACAACACAAAACATTTGACCTGCTTCAGGTACAGCAGGACAAAAATATTATCTGTGATATGTAGACATATCTCCCTAAGTAGGATGGTGTTTCTGGGAAAAAATCCCGTTGGGTTGATCATTTCTTTATCGTTGTAAAATGAGACTTCAAGGGCTCCTTTAGAACAGTACATCCCTACTATAGTGATCAGGAAATATTAGTATATGTTATACACGAAGAAGCCCTAAAATATCTACACTTTCTTTACAGAATTAGCTCCCCTTGAATGGTAACTATGTATAAAATCCTGATTTTTTTTTTTTCTGCACATCCTATTACCTAATCAGACAAAATCATTTGCTCCAGCTGAATTTACTAGAGGAAAAAATGTATCTCTTGGTACCTATAATTTTACTTCAGGCTTTCCCTCTTAAGGTAGCAGTGTTTCAGCTGCAGGCTGGAGTGAAACCCCATCATTCACAGGAAAACCCAATCCACCCTTAGAAATACCTAACCCAGGAAAGGAGACACAAATTGAGAGGGGTTTTTTCACCATAAATACAGCTTTGGGCAGCAAAACCCCTCCGATTTTGTTTCAGCAATAAATCACTTCCCTGACTTGAGTTAGTAATGAGATTTTTAATCATGTGGATTGAACATATCCTGGAGTTAATAAAAAAGTATGGCTTCCTCTTTATCCTTAATAAAAGATTTGTACACTGCTCAAATGATCAGTATTACGTTTTTAAAGGACCTGAGATTGATGTTTTTCAATTCTCCTTCCTATTTTTCCAGGCTTTTATAATTCAAAGGTAATATAGGGAAGAGTTAATAATTCATGAGGTAATTTTAAGGCTTTTATTCAGAACCCTTTTGCCTATTGACTTAAGGATGTGCCATAAAATATCCAGGTATTACTATCCCAGCAATTTGCAGCTCTGCACAGATGAAATCTCTGAATTTATGCAAGTCAGGATTCGTGTTTAAGAATCAGAGCGCATCATTCCCGCCTTGGAAGGGTACAGGGGGAGGAAATAGCTTTCCAGCACTATTTAAACGAGAGTATTTCATGTCTTCACACAGTTCTGCTTTTTCGCCCTTGTTTGCAGGTTTATTCTTGATGGAGTTATTTTTGCAGTTGCCAAGAGACAAAGGAGCTGGGGGAATATTTTTAAAAAGGTAAATTCTGCTGCACGAGTCCTGTGCTCCCACCTGCACGAGCTCCAAGTCAAACCCTCTGCACTGGGAGAGCTCAGCCAGACAAAAACCAGATCCTCACAACAACAACGACGACAACAACAACAAAAGTGGACTTGTTTGAGATGAAAACATCCAAACTGGCTCCCAGTTAATACAATCCAAGAATATCCCATGTCAGTCACTAAAGGATGCAAAGTTGGTGCTGTTGGGATGAGGCAGGGAGGGACAGCAGTGTCTCCACAGCCTCTCTTGTCACAGAGCAGGCACCTCCAAATGCCATTCCATGAGCTGACAGGAGAGTTCATCCAAGAATTCCACAGAAAAGTGGCAGTTTTGGTTGTGCCTCTTAGTGGTTTGCAGTGAAGGATGGGAGTGAAAATGGGGCTTGGGGATGCAGTATTTGGTTCTTGTAAATTAATTTCTTTTATTAAAAGGAAACCAAACCCCAAACCTCACTGAATTTGTTATTTAATCTTCTTCCCTCAGAGCTGCTCGTCAGACTGTGTTTGGTTACCTCCACAAAGTACTGGATTAGTAACAGCCAGACTTCAATACAGAATTTGATATTGGGAAGAAATCCTTCCCTGTGAGGGTGGGCAGGCCCTGGCACAGGGTGCCCAAAGCAGCTGTGGCTGCCCCTGGATCCCTGGCAGTGTCCAAGGCCAGGTTGGATGAGGCCTGGAGCACCCTGGGGTAGTGGAAGGTGTCCCTGCCCATGGCGGGGGGGGCTGGATGGGCTTTAAGGTCCCTTCTAGCCCAGACCATTCCGTGATTCCATGATATTTGGTCAAGGGATTTTTGCCTACTTAAATAACCAAGGCATTTTTATCACCCTACTTTCAGCTGCTGCAAAGGAATCACCCATCTCCCACAAGATCTCAGGGAATGCTAAGTAACAGGAGAGAGTAATGAAAATTGATGCTAATTAATAACTCCACCTCTAACAAGGAAAACAGAGCTCAGGTGAGCACAGAGCCATCAGTTACTGCCATGAGAAATCAACAGCCCCACCTTTATTAGCATTTCCCTGCATGGAAAACCAGGAGATCCTGTGCCTGTTCCTCTAAATTTTTCAAATGAGACAAAAGTTTTACCATCCCAAGGAAAACGGTGTCTTTATGAACTTCTAGTGACATCAAATGGATTATATTTCATTTCAGGCCAGCTCTGTGCCCCATCCTCTGCTCTCCATCCAGTTCCCATCTCCACTGGAGTCTCTCTGAACTCCTCTTCTTGGTTTGACCTCAGAGTCCCAAAAACTCCTGCCTAAAGTTTCCTGCCTCACTTCTGCAGCTCCAAAAATGCAAATTGCTGTCAGGTTCTTCAGATCCCTCTGAGAGACAGGCAGCATATGTCATGTGCATTATTCAGAGCTTTCCATGGCTGCTTTTCCAGGGAGGTTTAAAAAGGAACAGCAAACCGTGTGTCAAACCCAAACCCTTTGCCACGATCAAGATAATAATGAAGTGACATAAAGACTAAAGCTGGACTAGCACAGGGGTTTATTTCTAATGTAACAGGATGGCCATGCAATAAATTTAATACTTTTTAGCCAGACAGGACCAAAGGTGCACTTTACACAGCTGAGCTCTTTTGTAGATGAAACTCTGAGGAAATAGTTCAAGAAGAACATGGAAATTGTAACTTTTTTTTATTCTGAGGAGCAGGAAAACCATGGCAGTGAAGCACAATGAGAGGAGTTTCCTTTGTGCTCAGTTGAAAAGTAACCACATTTTCCCTGTAACGAGTGGCCTTCAAAATCCTGAGAGCACCTCCAGGCTCTCCCACTCGAGAGAAGGAACAGAGGAATTTCACCGTGGGCACACAAATTCTGGGAGCTACTGACATTTTTCCTCTTGGTCACACAAACGCATCTCTACCCTCCTAAAAGAAATATCCTGGGAAGACCCAGACTCACAGAAACACCCCAAGGAGACCCCTCCTTACAGCACCCCCCCCCCCCAGAGATTCTGTCCCCTGCATTTCCACAACAAACAGAGATAAATAAACTGCTCAGGACCATGCAAACCCATGGATATCATTCAGTACACAACAGCAAACAAGCCGTGGAAGTGGAAGTGTAAATTCTGGGATCCTTGTTTATGTTCCCAAAGATTTCGTTTCCATGCATTTGTTGAGCATTATTAGAAACAGCCCAGCCAACAAAGCAAACCTCAAATCCTGCTCTAACTAAGGTTTAAAAAAAAAAAACCCAAACCTTTGAGTGACTCCTAGCACTCAGCCTAGAAGTGCCTGCCAGGAAAAAGGGAATTTTGGAGATGGCATCTCATCAATTTTCTTCATTTGTGTCAGAAGTTGAGCAGCTGTCTCCTTACCAGACTGAAGTGGAGCCAAAAACCTTGTCAGGCAGCCGGAGAAAAAGCACTTCAGAGGAACTCATCTCCAAGACCCCAAAGGGTATCACATTTTGGAGCGGGCATGTGTTAATATTCCTACTCCAGGATCAATTGGCAAAGTTCTGCAGCAGGAGGGGGAAAAAAAGGCTGCTTTGTTTGTTTACACTGCCTGCTCAGGGAAAGCAGGATGCCACACATACTTGAACTCCCGAGTTTGTTTGTTTATTTACTTATGGCCAGCAAAAGGATTTTAGCTTTATCTTCCCCTGAGCTGGTGAGGAAAGTGAAATAAGGTTCAGCTCCATGGATGCGCCTGGACTTTCTGCAGAGCTCTGTTATTCCCAGCCATGTGGGGGTTTCAGCACGGGATGAATAATCCCAGCGAGAGCCGTGCTTGAATCAGCTCGCAGCTCCAGCAGCCTCGGATTGTGAGACACTGGGAAAACCCAGCTCTAAATTTGCACCTTCTTCATCACGTGCTGGACGGAGGATCCTTCAGGGCAACCCCCAGAGAAACTTTGTGCTCCCCAGCACAGCGGGTGTGACGAAGGAAGCAATGAAATTCCAGCATTTTTTGCAGCAGGAGCTTTGCCAAGCAGGATCCATCACTGTAAGGCACAGTTTGATCAAACCGAGGGAAGTTACTGATCTTAATTCAACCCAGAGCACAAGCCGGGGAAGGTCCTGTCATCCTCCTTTTGTCATCAGAATCCCAAATATCCACAGAGCGCAGCAGGTATAGGGGTCTGACCTCTCCCAAGACGTTTTTGTGCTCCTACTAACCTAAAAATTCACATTTTTCCCCTTTGTGTGTGACAATTCCACTCCTGAAGCAGACCCCACTCGGCAGGATCTGGGTGTTAGGAGGAGACAGCAACACCCTGGGATTTGCTGCTCTCTCCGTGTGGGATGGGGCTTCCTCAGACCACGTTTCAGAGCAGGAAGAGTCGGCACCTGCAGCCATGGCAGGATATTGGTCCGTTTGATTTTGATAGAATGGTTTGTGTTGGAGGGGACCTTAAATCTCATCCCATGCCACCCCTGGCCACAGGCAGGGACACCTTCCACTATCCCAGATTGCTCCAAGCCCCCTCCAACCTGGCCAGGTCCAAGGATCCAGGAGGATGAAGCTGTCAGTAACCCACCGTACAGACAAAGGCGCCGGATACAAGGTTGTTATTAAAGTGAATAAATAAAGGAATAACCAAACGTTCAAGATCCTCCTTCACCAACCATCTTCTCTCAGCCAGCTTTTCCCCAAAATGTTTATTTACTACACAGCCAGGCTTTTGGCAGCCTTCCCACTGCAAAATGTGCTTCCCAGATATTACAAAGTGAACTCCAAATGAAAGAGACTTTTTTGTTCTTAGGTCTCCTTTCTTCCACACAGATATCACTTCAGAGCTGTTCCTTTAAGGCACAGTTTTGCCCAGAATCTCTCAAATACTCAGTTAAAGAGAGATGAGTCCACAGACCATCGCTAAAAATGAGATTTCCTACGTGGTCTTCAGCAAACTACTTGAAACAGACATTTTAGCTTCCTCTATTTATCAAAGCAATGCTTCCTTATTTTTCACTAGAAATGCAAAATAAAAGAAGAAGAAAAAAAAGAAAAATTATGTACATGAAAAATCATTGCTGTTGTATTTTTAGCATGTTTAAATAATATTTTAAAATACCAATTAAATAATAGACCAACAAGATTTTGGCATTCAGGTATTGCATGGTGGAAAATAAGAGTTCTTTGAGGCTAGACAGAAAAAAAAGCAAAGAACAGAAAATAATGGTGATTTGAGTGAATGGTGTTCCCTTATTACAGTATGGAATCATCAGAGAATCATGGAATGGTTTGGGTTGGAAGGGACCTTAAAGCTCATGGGCATGGGTAGGGACACCTTCCATTATTCCTGGTTGTCCAACCTGGCCTTGGACACTTCCAGGAATGGATATATATTTATTTTTATATATATATATATATGTATATATACTGAACTATTTTCCACAATGAAATTCCAGTCACAATCGAGATCTCTCAAAAACCCAGCTATAAATGCAAACCAGTAAGAAAACAGTGTGGTTAACTCCTGTGCCTGCAGTCCAGCAGATTCCTGCTCAGCACTCGCAGACTGGACCGAGCACATCCAAGAGAGAGAGCATCCACGGCTCTCCACAGATATTCCCGGGATGGAAGCGCCCGCTGACAAATTCCCGAGCTGCCAATGTACAGTGATGAAATTCAATAGCCTCCCAGCTGCACACTTGTGACTTGTGAAGGCAGGGAAATGTGGGGATTGGCAGCAGGCTCTGGCAGATGAGCTCATTTTACAGATGACACAGGGGATTCTGCCAGGCTGACGTTGAACACTCCTCTTGCTTTTTTGTTGTTGTTGTTGTTGTCATTCCAAAGCTCCTTCTTGGAGCTCTCCTGGGCTCCCAGTGTCTGTTCTCCTGAGTCTCCTATTTACTTTTCTGATTCTGCAAAGTGCTGTGATTGCTCAGCTCAGTTCCCTCAGCTCTGCTTATGTAGAACTGAACTGGAACCGTGTTTGTTCTGGAAAAATGTCCCCTTTCACTTCAGTATTTCAGTGCATTATCCCATAGATGTGCCCTGGTTTATTTCTCTGTTCAAAGTAGCTTGGATTTCACTGGACAGGACCCCCTCCAGAAATAGATGAAATGATCATGCCTTGACTTTTGGGATCTTCCAGACCACTTGGAGAGAAGGAAAAATTCCTTACTAAAGACAAAAAGACTCGGAGTTGATGTCCAGTTCCAGCACTAAGTGCTGAGCTGGCCTGATTCTATCCAAAGCTGGGTGACGTGGGAGGCTCTCAAAGAAATCCCAGGAATAGAACCCCAAAGTGGTTTGGGTTGGAAGGGACCTTAAAGCTCATCCCATCCCACTCCCAAGCAGGGACACCTCCCACTGTCCCAGGCTGCTCCAAGCCCCATCCAACCTGGCCTGGGCACTGTCCTGTCCCTCCAGGCCTTGTCCCCAGTCCCTCTCCAGCTCTCCTGGAGCCCCTTTAGGCCCTGCAAGGGGCTCTGAGCTCTCCCTGGAGCCTTCTCCTTTCCAGGTGAGCACCCCCAGCTCTCCCATTCTGGCTCCAGAGCAGAGGGGCTCCAGCCCTGGGAGCAGCTCAGTGGCCTCCTCTGGTCTTGCTCCAGCAGCTCCACATCCTTCTTACACTGAAGACACCAGGACTGGACACAATAATCAAATCAAATTTGGATTATTCTTTATAATTTTTCTCACCCTTGAACTCTTTGCCACCACCACTGAAATGTTCAGCTGACATCTGTGACAAGATTTAAATAAGACACAGAATCAGGTGACAAAAACTCAGCTTAAGTCTTGATGGTTGTTTTTCTGATGCTGCTCCTGTATGATGTAGAGCCCTAACTCGGATTTATCACACCAGAAAAACAGATATTATACTATATTAATTGTATTTCTTACATTATATATGCAATATAATAAATCTAATCAAATAGAACAGAACAGGTTATCATAGGCATTTTAACAAAGGTTAATTGGGATATTAACTGTTCTCCCTGTACAGACTTTTAATGTGAGAAATGTCTCAAACATTTAAAGCTCCCTTTAATCACCAGACCTCAAGGCCACACTTCTCATTCCCAACCCAGTAGCTCCCACTAGAAAAAGACACAGATTTTTTCCTGGGAAAAACTCAGACTCCTTATAGGAAAAATGAAATATTATTTACAATTTTGAGGAACAGACACCATCCCCCTGAAGAAAAAAGTTTAATTTCTGTGAGGTTCTACAATATCTTTCAGAGTTGGAATCATCCACCAAAAACTTTCATGGGGAGCTTTCAGGTTATTGCTCACGGTAAGAAATAAAGAGGAAGGAAAATTCTCTGGACTGCCAAAATAACGCTCCCTCTCTCTTTTCATGTCTCTGATTTTTGAAGGAGAAAGCAAATTGCTCTGCAATAGATTTGCATGAATCACAGCACCAAATCCACACGGGGAGCCGAGATTAGGGGTGAAGGGAGGAACAGGGAATCGCCTGCGCCGTGAGAAATCCAGGGGGAAAAACAAGGAGCTGCTTCCCCGAGCCCTGCTCTCTGTGCCAGAAGGAAGGACAAGCCAGGGACTACAGAAGAGTTAATAATTAACCAAAATTATTCGCAATATTTCACAGGATTTCAAATTCACAGCATCTTCCTCACCCTCCTTTTGGATTTTGATGCTCTTGAGTAGGATGGGAAAATTTCTCTTGAAAGTGGGATGAAAATATCCAGGAGAAGAGTTTGTTTAACAAGAGCCCGAAGCAGGGAACAGTTCATTCCCAGCCTGTTTCTCAAGGCAGCAAACACACGGAATCATTACTGATCCCCCTCCTTTTTCTATCTTTTTGAGAACTCTTGCACAATCTGCTGTTCCCCAGCGTTTCAGCAGGAAGAATTCACCCCTCTCAAGCCTTGCTTTTTTTATTCACCCCAAAAGCTGCAACTTTCCCTTCAAACTCTGCACGTCATCCTCATCAAATCCTACGCAGAAATGGGCATTAAGTGTTTTGTTTACTCATAACTCGGCAGAGCCACAACAAAGAACAGAATGTAAAGAATGAACTCCCTTTGCAGAAGTCATTCAGAGCCAAACAAAAGCCTTTACCTTCCCCAAAACAGATTTTTCCACGTGGGCCTCCTCTCTTTCTGAACTGCCCAGCATTACAGGGAGCTCTCAGATAACTCAGAGACGCCTGAGAGCCAAGCTAAAAGCAGAAGGAATGAGAAAGTTCTCCTGCATGTGATTTTTGGTTTTCATTGAAAAGGCATTAAGGAAATATGGGCTTTTCACCACTGCAATGTGAACAAGCACCCGCTTTCCACATGACGTGCAGGGACCTGCTGGATCCAGGCTCCTTCCAACTTCCCCTCGGCTGTGGCAGCTGGATGGATTTGTTTCCACCTGCTTTCCCCTTTTGTCATTCCTGAGGTATGCTGGAGAAAGCCAGGTTAGCTCTAAACTCTTAGCTTGGCTGCAGCCAAAAAACTCTTCATTTTTATTATCTGATCACATCCCTCAGAGTGCTTCGTGTTCCTTTCATTCCCAGCCCCCCACACCTCTGCACCCATGGACAACAGCTGGGGTTTGGAGGTTTTTCTTTCAAATGAAAATGCCCATTTTTAAAGCCCCCAAAGGAAAACCACACGTGGCTGATCCTATGGACCTGCTCCTTCCTTGCTGTTTCCTCTGGGAGTTACAGGCTCCTGTGGTCACTAGAGAAGGGATCATCCAAACGTGGCTGGAGAGACCAAAATGCTTCTGAAAGAGATTAAAATCTCATTAAAAATGTTAAAAACCTCTCCCCCTAAACCTTTTTGAAGACTGGCTGCCTCCATCTCCTGTGCTGGTGTTGGAAATAAAGCTGCCAGAGAGATCTTCTCCCATTCCTCCTGAATTTCAGGGGGATAGGAGAGAGTGGGTGTGGGGAGGGAAGGTATCTTGAGTACAAGAAAGGATGATTATCAAGTCTAAAGAGAGCACGTCATAAAATGAAGAAATATAAGGCTATTTTTAAAGCAATTATTTTGTTTTCAAGCTGAAAACGTGCTGCAGTATTCCCCCTCTGCTTGGCATTCCAGAGGAGGTGTTGCATTTAGCTAGAGCAAAATTAATTCCCTGGAAGAGAAGAAAAACTGAAACACTGGCAGCAAAACAGAAAAGCAGAAGAGGAGAGTTGTGTTTCCTCTGTTTTGAAAAGGAATTATGTTTTCCAGCCTTGATCAACTCCCAGGCCCAGCTCTGCAGTGACAACCAGAGCGATTCCCCGAGAGGGCTTGTGCAGAAGCTCCCCCTGGTACCACAGAAATGTGTGAGTTCAGAGCAATCTCTTCACCCTTCGATCTGCATAATTTATCCAGAGATATTCTGGAAGTTCAGAAACCTCTCCAGAAAGTTTGAAAGATTTAAGAACTTTTGGGGAGAAAAAAAAATAAATAAATAAAGAATGTGACCTGTTACGTAAACCTGTATTTTAGGAAGTGCACTAGAGACAGGAGGAAGGATCACAGGGGTTGGACACATACCCAGCTGTCCCGATTTGGCGGAGCTGTTTTAGCTGTCAGCGTGTGAATTCTTAATGTGTGATGATTATAAAGTATGGAGAGGGAGCTCTGCTCCCTCTTGGAATTATTTTGCCTTTTTCTCTGAGGAGCAAACCCAGAGTTGCTGCTGGCAGCTGCCCCAGCTCAGACCCACACCTCAAAGCCCCTTCCAAACATTAAACCTCGGAATATTGATTTATTAAGATCTAAAGTGATAAAATCCTGCTTATCCCAGGCTCAAATTTTCCTGACACCTTCACTAATTACACACCATAATGAAATCCCAGAAGCACTGAAATAATTGTTCCAGCAGGAACTCAGCCAGCAGAACACCTATGGAAGCTTCTTTCCCTTCACTCATCACTGTGGGAAGCAATCTCAGAGTCCTCTCCAAAATCCCCCTCAAACAGATGTCTTGCAGCACAGCAAGACATTATCAAATTCAGATTTGGAGAGAGCATGTTCCAAAATCCCCCGGAGAGAGAATTTTGCCAGGCACACCTTATCATCCACAGGAAAGGGAGTGGGATCCAGGGAAGGGACCCTCAGTGCTATGGGGGGCACAGGGAAAAGCAGCTCTGTGACCTGTCCAAAGCCAGGACCAGAGAACTCCTCAATCCTAAGCAATACCCTTATCTCTGTGTGCAGATAGAATCACAGAATCATGGAATTGTTCAGGTTGGAAAACACCTCCAAGATCATCGAGTCCAACAATTCCCGGCACTGCCAAGGCCAGCAGTGCCCCGTGTCCCCAGGTGTCACATCCACACAGCTTTTAAACCCCTCCAGGGATGGGGACTCCAGCACTGCCCTGGGCAGCTGTGCCAGGGCTGGACAGCGCTTTCCATGAAGGAATTTTCCTCGTATGCAGCCTGAACACCCCCTGGCACAACCTGAGGCCATTCCCTCTGTCTCATCCCTTGTTCCTCAGGAGCAGAGCCCAATCCCTCCCCCTCCTGTCAGGGAGTTGTGCAGAGCCTCAAGTCCCCCCTGAGCCTCCTCTTTTGCTCCAGGCTGAGCCCCTTTCCCAGCTCCCTCAGGAATTCTCCAGCCCCTTCCCAGCTCCATTCCCTTCCCTGGACACACTCAGAAGGAGCTGCAGGGTGCTTTGGCCTGATCTCCACACAAAGTTATAGATGCTCCATGTCCCTACTCTCACTTGGAGGCCTGAGAGAAGTTTCCATGCTGGGAGCATCCAGGACAGCAGACCCAGAGCTGGAGCGGCCTCAGGAATTGTCCATAGTGGACGGACCAGGCGGCCACCAGCATCACACTCCTGCTGCCTGCACACTCAGATCCATTACCAGGCAATCCTGAGACAGATTCACAGCTTTCCCAAGAAAACATTTCCAAGTGGGATCGATTTTTTTGCTGTTTTAAAACCAACATTAGCAAACGCGACTGCACGGTGCACAGATCTGTCAGATTTGTTCTCAGCTGCAATCCTGAAACGTGTCATTATCGTGTGCTGTGTGAGCAAAGCTGGGCCTGGCTGCCATGTGACTGAGCTCTAAATTAGTTTGTGGATAAAGTTCCTTCCCAACGTGCTCCATCTTTCACTCCATCTTATCTTAATGAGCTCTTAACCTCTTAAAAATAAGTTACTGCCACAGAGACTAAATACAGGGTAATAAAGTCTCAAAGAAAACCACAGGGAGGAATGGCCCTGCTCAGGTAGCTCTGCTCGAACACAACTCCTGCAGCTTCCAAATGCACTGGAAAAAAATAATTTCCACTGCATTCATTGTAAAACTCGTTTGTGATCACAAGGTCGTGCTATTTTTTATAAGTGTGGGAAAGGATCATCTGAAAAACGCGCATTTCTCCCGGCAAAACTCCGCGGTTCCTGCACTTGCAGCCTCAGCATTTTGGTTCTGGATACCTTTTTAAAAGTGAAAATATTACTCCATGCAAGGTGTCATGGAACATCCTGAGCTGGAAGGGCCCCACAAGGATCATCACAGTCTGACACCTGCCTTCGGCACGGGATCAGTGCCTTAATCCCACAACAACCTCTTCCAGCAGGAACTGCTGCTGGAAGAACAGAAATCTCATGGAACATTGCCCTGCTTGGGCTGAAAATCCTGCAGGTCCCTCCAGAATGCATCTGAGCACATCCAGAGGATGCCACAGGCACTGGGATCTGGTTCCTGCTGAGCAGAGCACCCAACACCCCCATGAACACATTCCATGGGCAGCACCCATGTCCATGCTGGAATTGAAGCTGCTCCCCTTGCACATTCAGCCAGAGCTGCAGCACATTTGTATAAAATAATTATTTCATTTAATCCCCTCATATCCTTGGATAAAGCTGCTGTTTGAGAAGCCAGGGAGCAGCCTATGGACCAGAGAGGGTTTGCTGGATTTGTGCCATTCCAGAAACAACTTGTACAACTTTCGAGCAGAGAGATGAAAAAAAAGATGTGGAATTCTGAACTTCCTTAGTGAGGATGCTCCAAGAGCTGGAGCCCCTCTGGAGCCAGGATGGGAGAGCTAGGAATGTTCACCTGGAGAAGAGAAGGATCCAGGGAGAGCTCCGAGCCCCTTGCAGGGCCTGAAGGGGCTCCAGGAGAGCTGGAGAGGGACTGGGGACAAGGCCTGGAGGGACAGGACACAGGGAATGGATCCCAGTGCCAGAGGGCAGGGATGGGTGGGAAATTGGGAAAGAATTCTTCCCTGTGAGGGTGGAGAGGCCCTGGCACAGGGTGCCCAGAGCAGCTGTGGCTTCCCCTGGATCCCTGGAAGTGTCCAAGGCCAGTTTGGATGGGGCTTGGAGCAGCCTGGGACAGTGGGAGGTGTCCCTGGGCATGGCAGGGCGTGGGTCTGGATGAGCTTTGAGCTCCCTTCCAACCCAAACCGTTCCGTGATTCCATGACACCAAAACAAGAGCTACTCCCACCCTGTGTGCATTTCATGCGATTGTGTCAGTGGATTATGAAAAAAAAAGATGGAAAGACATCAGAATTTCCTTTTAAAATCCCCACTTTCTTGTGCTTCACAGCTGGCCCACAACTCATGTCGGGAACTGCGAGAAGTCGGGGATGTACGAAGTGTCTCCCACACCCTGTCTGCTCAGGAAACTCACTGTCATGTGGAATTAATTCCTTTTTTCTTTTAAATACATATCATTTCAAGCTCATGGTCCAGCATCTCTGATTCATGGTAATAAAGGTTGCACAAGAAGAGAACTGTGTAGAACAAAGGTTAACTGGAGGGTGAAACCCCCTTCCTAACGAAACCCAACTGGAAACCTGCTGGTTCCAGAGACAAATCCCTGCAGCCCTATTGATCTTTGATTCCTGATTGCCAGGTTTAGGAATTCAGTGCCTTTAGACAAGAGCAGGAGGAGGCAAAGAGGGGAAGCAAAGAGCTTTTCCAGCTCTGCAGCTCCTGGCCTGGGATTCTCCTGGGATGTTCCAGGCTAATTCCTCAGTGTCACACAAGAGCTTTGTGATGCCTCCACCTTCTCCCCTTCAGCCCTGGAGTTTTCAGGCAATATCAAAAACCCTGAGATCAGAACTCAGGTGTCTGTGCAAGCCTCAGGGATTTAGAAACCAGAGCCAACTCTCGAACTCCCAAAGTAGGAGACAGTTTTGAAAGAACACATTTTAACTGCTGGGTTTTATATTTTCAGATTCTCTTTCATACCAGCCAGGGCTGGTCATGTCCTTTTGTGCTACAACTCTGACCACTGTGGATTTGGGAAGGATCCCATATCTGACAAGACTCCCAACAGCATCAGGAGGTCTGGCAGCCCCAAGATCGTACTCGAAATAACAAATGAAGCAAGAAAAAAACAACAGAGGAGGAGAGGAAAGGATGGGAAAGCGACAGGAGAGTAACGAGATGGCATTTTCTGAGCATGAAGAATGATTACAGAGGTCAAAACTGAAGCTGCTGCAGGAGTTTCTGATTAAATCCTGCTTTGTTCCAAACTGCTGACATGCAGAACTCCAAATGGTTTGGGGAAGGTATCAATCTGATAGCAGCCATTCCTGCAGGGTCATTTGCCTACTTGCTTTACTCGAAACCTTGGCTCCTCGACAGCTGCTCAGATGGGCTATTGGGAAAGCCACATTCCCAGGCTCCCCAGAAACTTGGGATTAAAGGAAATTAATTATTGATACAAGTCTCTGCTCTGCATGTTTGCCTTATCAAATTATCTGTAGCTGTGCCTGTGGCATGGGAGGAGCACATCTGAGATCTTTTAATGATGCAAAAAGCTCCTTCGAGGGGCAGCCAAGGCGAGCAACGCTCCTGCTGTGGGCTCCCTTCCTGAAAAACGAGGGGAGAAATAAGAAGTGCAAGCATTACAGAGAAGTTTTTAAGAGTTAGAACTTCTCTGATTCTATCAGCAAATCATTGGAGGGGCTCTGCCTGCTCTGATGAGCGCTGACTTTGTGGGATAGTGCATTTCCACGGTGAAATCCAAATATCCTGGGCATTTGGGGCTGGGATAGGCTGTGAAAACCAACTCCAGCTCTCTCCAGCAACTCCACTTTTGGCCTGGGATTTGGTGTCTGAAGTTGGGCAGCTTTCTCCTGCTCGGAGCGGGCGGCAGCAGGGATGTGGGATCTGGGATCCAGGCATGTGGGATGCAGGGATGCTCTGCACTGTGCACCAATGCCATTAGGTGGTGCTTGAAACAGAAGATTGCAAGAAAGAAAAGCCAGAGCTTGTGTGCTGCCCAGGCAGCTTGCTCGGTAAATATTTTACTCTAGAGATTAAAAAATAAAACCACCCAAAATAAGAGAGAGAAATATATATATTTTTTTGAAAAAGCTCATTCTAGGATTCAATTTCCAGTTTAAAAATCTGATTTCTAGCCCTTGGCAGAGCTGAGTAATTCGATAAATAGTCAACTCTTCCTCCTGCCTGGAGCAGCTCTGCTCACACACACACACACACACAAAAACACTCCCTTAAATCAGCCTCTGATATTTCTGTGCTCAGCTAAACCTGCTCATCACGCCTTAGATCTCTATCTCTCTCCTAAGGTTGATAACTGGATTTCCAGTAAGTTTTGAGTCAGACATTGAAATACTATTTAATGCACCAGCTTGGAAATGGGCTTCCAGGAAAAACTGTCCAAGGAAAACCTCATTAGGAGTTAGGAAGGAGTCTTGGTTCAGCATGGAAAAGCAGAGCTCACTCCCTTCCCCTTCTCTGGCAAACACCTCCAGGCAGCAGGTAGATATTTATATATTTACACATTTTCACAGCTTCCCTTCAGAATCCCATTCATGGCGAATGGCCTGTGCTGAGCACTGACGGGAGTTCCTCAGTTAAATAATTGCATCCTTTTAGATTTACCAGCCACAAATAAATTTGTGCCTCCAATTCTGTGTAGCCCTTTAGAGAACTCCTGACTTCCTACGCTCTCCTAAGATCCAGGAGCCGGATCCTTGTGGGGCCCTTCCAACTCAGGATATTCCAGGATTCTATGAATAAGCAGTTCTTTTATTTCTTTTTCTCCAGCTCCCTTATAATTTCAATTCTTCCCTTATTGAATTATCATGAAACAGTGAATAATCATTCATTATTCATGTTCTCCGTGCCACTCTGGATTTTATAGCAACTATATTTTAACAACTCTCACAGCAAAGGGCAGAATGACTGCAGATTAAAAAGAAAAACAGAATTATAGATCATGGAATCATTAAGGCTGGAAAAGCCCTTAAGAGCATGGAGTCCAACCATTCCCCAGCACTGCCAAGGCCACCACTGACCCATGTCCCCAAGTGCCACATCCACAGGGCTTCTAAATCCTTCTAGGGATGGGGACTCCAGCACTGCCCTGGGCAGCTGTGCCAGGGCTGGACAACCCTTTCCATTGATAAATTTTCCCTAATATCCAATCTAAACCTCCCCTGGCCCAACTTAAGGCTGTTTGCTCTTCTTCTGTCACAATATCCTCCAGGAATTGTTTGTGAAGGTACCTATAAACCTAAAATTTGCTTATGTGCTGCACGGAATAATTAAAACAGAACTACTTCGAGAAATTTGGGCGTCAGCAAAGGGAGAACTGCTTGTCGTGTTTGTATGAGGACTCAGAGATCATAAATCCCTGGAAGAGGCCAGAGCAGCATTCCCTCCTCTTCACGAGTTACCTGAAACACCAGGAGGTGGGTGGGAGGTGGACAAAAGATATAAAGGGAGGCAGCTCATCAATTTTCAAGCCTCTCTCATTCCTTTTAGGCTTTAGATTTCACATAAATATTTCTTTAAATGCACACATCTCTGTACCAAAACTACCATTTGAGAAGCTTCCAAAACTTGGCTTTTAATTAAAGCCATGAAAGTATAATGCTCACACTGAATAAGTATCAAAAATAGAGACAAAACTGAGAAAATATGCAGGCATTTTTCTTGGGGTTTGTCAGGCACTGCAAAGACAATTAAGTTTCTTTTCTTCACTGTACATATAATACTCAGAAGTGAAAGCTTAATTAACTTGTCAGAAACTCTGGCATCTCTTTTCTTGAGCTGCTGAACCCACCTTCCCCAAAGACTTGAAGGGAAAATAAAAAAAAAGCTAAATGCTCGAGCTGAAATACCTGATCATGCATGACATTCCTGTCCTGTTCCACAGTTTGTCTGTCATTACCAGAGGGTTTTTTATCCATCTGGGTGAGCACACTCTGTTTCCATTTGTCTGGGAATGTCTCAGAGTTGTAGCTGCTCCGAGACGATGGGATGTGCTGGCACTAATTACAGTGTACACACATTCCTCAGGAAAATCCTGGAACTTGCAGAAAAATGTCCTCAATCACCTGGATTTTCCTGCCAGTTCAAGACCTTGATAAAGCAGTTGGGAAAGGAAAACTTTTGTTACCTCTTGACAACAATTCCCTATCCCTGGGCAGATTTAAAAGCCGTGGGGATGTGGCACTGGGGGCCATGGGTTAGAGGTGGCCTTGGCAGTGCTGGGGGAACACTGGACTCGATCTGAGAGGGCTTTTCCAACCTTAATGATCCTCAGATTCTACATCCTCACTTTTCTGGGGAGACTGAGTGGGGTTTGGATGCAGGAAGAAGCAGAGGCCAAAACTTGAGGCCTATATCTGCGGCAGCAGCCCCGGGACTGCTCCATTCCCTGCTGGCCAGGCCCTGCTTTTTGTGGATATTTCACATTTCTCCTCGCTGAGTCCAGGGGCAGCTGTGGCCAATAAGTCCCTGTCAGCAAGCACTGCCTGGAACTGTGCTCGGAGCAGCTGGAGGAGCAACTCCTGACCCTGCTTCCAAGAACCAGGAGAGTTTTAGGGAAAAGCACGAGTCCACAGGCCCTGCAGCATCTCTCTCCTTCCTCCTGCCCCACGCGTTGCTCCAAAGGACCTCCCTTGCACCAAGGTTAACGTAACAAACCTAATGCTGCCACTTCAACTTGGCACGTGCAAGAAGCGCCTTTCACATTTTCAGGGGATTTTTAATGCAGTTTTTCAACCTGAGCTCACTTAAGTCTGAAAAATATTGTACTTTATCCTGCTGTAATCTCCTCTCCAGGATCTGCGTGTTTAACCAAAGAGCAAAGGTCCAGGTGCTTCTCTGCATTAGTAATGAGCCAATGTCTCCTCTTCAATAATGCAACACGGGCCAGAGCACGGCAGCCTTGAGCTCCCTCATTTTAGAAATGGATTAAAACTTCCAGACAGCACAAGGCAGCAGAAATTGGTGGGGTTTTTCCAAGGTGAGGCATTCAAGGGATAATTTTTCACCTCCCATATAAACCACCACCTTTAATGCTCAACTAATGTAGCTCCTCTGTTTCCAGCACTATTCCAGGTTTTAGTGAGCTCTGGGATTGAGTGCATGGATCTGGCTGTTCAACAGTAATTCCAAGCCCAAACAATCCTACATAAAACATCCTGTTACAAAACCCTCTCTGGGTCTCTTCTGATAGATATTAAAACCAAACACACACAGTTCTTAACCACTCCACAAAAAAATCATGTTTCAGGTCTTTCTTCTTTTTTTTTCCTTAAAAATAAGAATAAATTTAGGTTACACATTCTCCAGAGGGTCACAGAGACCCAACAAGAGTTTTCAGAACAATTCTCTCAATACAAAAGAGACCTTTTCTGCAATGAATCATTTTATCACCAGGCCTCTCTGGGCACTGCTGCTGGCTTGGAGAACACCTGGAATAAGCCCCTGTCTCTGCTGGTTTTGCCTCTACAATGAATTATAATTCTTTGGTTTGATGTGTGGCAGCTCTCAGGAAATTCGTGGTTCAGGACTCCACACACCAGCACAGGAACTTCAGTAGCTGATGAGCACTGGCCACATGTCTGTATTTATCAGCTTAAACCAAAACCGGGCAATGGGATGGGCTTAGAGCTGGGAGAATCAGTGGGAATAAAACACACAGGGCACCCCTTGAAGGTCCTCTAGGAAAAGGGCAGCTCCTTCAACTTCCAAGCACGAACTCCTGGGGTAAAACCCTGCATCTGCACCTTTACCACGTGCCCAGGAGGCCCTACCTTCCTAAACCCTCATTTTATCTGCTCTCTGCAGAATCCAAACAGACAAACGAGCCAGTTTCCTGAATGAACATAAACACTAAGGCCTGGATGCTCGTTGGGAATTCTCCCCTCACTCCCACCAGCATAGGGCAATAATCCTTCTCCCCATAACAGATTTAGATTAGCAACAGCAGCAGTATTAAAAGGGACCTTTGGAGCAGGGAAGCATGTGCTGGGAGTCTGGGCAGGGTGTTTACAACATCTGTTTTGCAGGTATTAATGCTCGGGAGGCACCGAGGTTTGTAAGGGATAACAGGTTCTGCCATTTCCCTGGGGCCAGCGCTCTCCTCCCACCTCCCTGTGCCTCCCCTCTCTCCAGAGGCACCAGGGAATCTTTAATTGTTGTTCTACAGGTACAGGCCCAGCCATAAAACACCCCAGCTGGGACACAATTAGTGCTGTGAAACACAGGAAAACCACATCTGGTGAACAAGTGAGGGAGCCCAGGGAGCGCTTTACTCCAAACTAAATCTCCAAAGGGGAACAAATCTGTTCTCAAGCCTGGCTGAGCTTTGCAGTTGTGCTTTGGGCTCTCCCCCTCCCTTACAGGCTCTCGTTTTTTGGATAAAAGAAACGAATCTCTCCCTTCCAAGATGTTGCATAAATCCTGCTCACATCAAGGCTGGCTCTGGTCCCAAGCAGACAAATGCCAGCACCAGTGAGGTGTCTGTGGTCACCACTGAGGCTTTTTCAAACAAGCCTGGAGGTGTTTGTTCATCAAAGCCCAAAGCTCCAGCCAGGCCTGCTGGAAACACAGGTTTCCTAACATTCAGCGTGCCCGAAACATTGAAACTTCACCAAAGTAAACTTGGAAGTGGGAAGGGAAAATGTCCACAGTTTGATACAGAAATGAACTATCCTGGAGTTGCTGCTTCGTATTTTATGAAGATGGAGATTATTCTGCGTTACACCACTGGTAGCTCTATATTTATATTTTATAAAGCTTTCCTGTGTCCATCAGACCCTCCAGCATTTGCTCCAACCTCAAAGGATAAACCTGGCCTAGAAAAACCTGAATGTTGGGCACAGAAGGGAGAATACAAAGGCTGAATGACAAAATGGACTGACAGGCTTGTGTGACAAGGAGCTAATTTTCACCCCACACTCAGAAATTCAGTCCCCAAACTTTAAAAATTCAGGTTGTGCACTTGGGATCTGCCATGCCACTAACGGTAAAAATACACACCCCCCTAAACAGCAGCTTATTTGGGGTTAGAAAGTCTAGACAAAGATCTCTCAATGGAAATAATTGATCCCTGGGTGCCCAGGGAATGGAGTTCCGTTGATATTCATGATTCAGAGGAGGAACACGAAGTTATTTATTAGAATGATGGAAACAAACAGGACAAACCATTCCACCAGTTCAACTTTCAAGTTTGTGTGCGGTTAATTTTGAAGCAATATTTGATTTTGTGTGTGCAACACCTATGAGCAGAACCACAGAATCACAGAATCATTTAATTGGCAAAACTCTCTAAGTATCTCTCCCAGGGCTGTTTAAAACCTGAAATCTCCTCTCATCTCGCCGGGGAAACACCACATTTATGTTCCATTCCCACATGAAGCTTTCTGTCAGAGCATTAAAACCATGCACCCTGTAGGACCCATACCAGGCTGGGGGCAAAAAACCCAACAACAAACCTTCAAACCTCAGGATTATTTTAAAGAATGTGTTTTCACACACAAATAAATCATCATTTCAAATGCAATTAGCCATTTTAATTAATCTGAGCTATTATTTTTTGACGTGAGCAGCACGCTGGTGGCAGGAATGTGGTTAAGGAGCACACAAAAAAAAAGCTGGGATGTGATTTACAGCTTTCCCTGCTGGTTTTGACATCAACAGGAAAGCCCAAGGAGAGCCAAAAGTCCAGAAATGCCTTTTGTCCTTTTTTCTACCATTCTTTAACAGATAGGTCACTGAAATTTGCCCCTATGGCTCAAGCAGTTACACTTTGCTTTTCTGTGATTAATTAGAGCAGCAGAAATATTGCAAAATACACTGGCAAATACCTAAAAATCTTGGTGACTCACAAGGTTTGACCAGTTCCTTTCATTTACTGATTCACTACAAATAACAAATGGACTGGGATGGTTCTGGGGAGCAAAAAAATTGTTTCAAGATGAGTTTAATGAGATTGTTTGAAGTGATGGGTGCACCTAAGTACTGGGAAATGCTGGTGAGAAGAGGTTTGGCTTTGTCTCCCACAGATATTGGTATAAAATGTGTATATATATAAATATATATACATATATTTAAGGTTTCTTTCTTAAAATTAATCCTCTACAATGTTAATAATAGCACCAAGGTCCACCAGCCACAATATTTACGTCCAACCCCTCTAGGTTTTTTCTCTCTTATAAATAAATATTTTGAATGGAAAGGTGCAAGAGAATAAACATCTCATTTGTAAAAAAATTACCTATATTACTTCAAATGATCACTGTTGTTGTTGCTCTGGTTTTTCAGGAGTTTTTATTTATTTTTTTGCTGAGGCAAGGTTGAAAACATTTTTGGTCAAAGGTTGCACTTGAAGATCTTGGAGGTCTTTTCCAACCGAATGATTTTAAGGTTTGAGTTCAGCTGTGCTGTGCAGGAGGGAAGGAAGATAAACTTGCAGAGATCTAGTAAAGAAACACCTGGGCAAGATGTATCTTTTCCCCAAAATACACCCCTTTTGACCAATTTGGGAGAAATAAGGATTCTGAGCAGCACGAACTGTACAGATAAATAAAGATATTGCTCACATTTGTCTACAAAACACGTTGCAAAAGGCATTTCAGATGCAATTTGAGTGCTGAAGGAACACCAGTAGTTTATGTTTGTTATTTCAGAAAATTCTCAATGAAAGTGTCAGTTCCAAGAGGAGGCTGAAGAAATCTGCTCCTGACTCCCAGAAACGACTGAACCAACAGTTTTTAATTGAAGCTCAAACGACTGCAACTGTGTTTCGCTCAGCACCCCGTTCCATGGAGATCCAGTTGGATATAGGTAACAAGATTACTCCTGGGTTACTGCCTGGAGCCTGGAAAACACTGCCAAGAGGGAATATGCAACATGTTGTGGGGTTAAGGAAGCCTAACACGGTGCCAACATCACACTGCGACATTGCCTGCGGAGTGTGAAAGGATTATATCCTGTCTTAACATACCATTTCCCCCATGCCAGAAAATGGGAAAGGCTCTAATCACTGAGCAAGTATGCAAGGCACTAAATATAAACCCAAACCCCTTTCTGCTGCTGGAGGATCAAGTTTCCCTTCAGAGCAGCTCTGCTCCCAGCAGTGCCTCCAAAATTTGGGGCTGGAGGTTCTCGTATTTATGGCAGCTTGGTAATTTCCAGATGAAATCAGACTAGAAGGAAAGAAGCAGAGGGTTGGTGTTGGGGTTTTTTTTAATATGAGCCGTGCAAACTTACTCCAGGTCTGGGTTCTTTCCAAGTCACGCATTACTAAACAACAAAGATTTGGCAGCCAGATTTTTTACAGCTAATTTTTTTTTTTTTTTTTTTTTTTCATTCTGGCTGCTTGAGTCAGAACTGAATCCTAACTCTGCTCGCCTTCATATGTACTGGGTCTGCAGCAGGAAAAGTAGGTCAGGAAAGATAAAAACAAGCAAAACCAGGACAAAACTGTGGCCTCACCAAAGTAAATGGCAAAGCAGGGATTTTACCAGGGCAAGAGACTCTGGTGGTGCACAAGGATTGCATGGCACGAAAGCAGCTCCAGTGAGTTACAGTGAGGCCACTTTGATACGTTCCAGCATGGAATCCTGGTGGTATTTAGGTCAGGAAACACCTTTAAGATCATCCAAGGCCAGCACTGCCCCATGTCCCCAGGTGCCACATCCACACAGCTTTGAAATCCCTCCAGGGGTGGGGATGCCACCTCTGCCCTGGGCAGTGGTGCCAGAGCTGGACAACCCTTCCCATGAAGAAATTTCCTGAATATCCAAGCCGAACCCTCTCTGGAGTAACCTGAAGCCATTTCCTCTTGTCCTGTCACTTGTTCCTCAGGAGCAGAGCCCGACCCCCAGCTGGATACAGCCTTTCTTCAGGGAGCTTTGAGAGTGGCAATGTCCCCACTGAGCCTCTTCAGCGCTGTCCTTGCTTTTAAAAGCTTTCAACGCGGCACCGCAGCCACGCAGAGCTGCCTTTCCCTGCCCGCAGAGGGCTCATTCCCCGCCCCACGGGGGGCTCATGACCAGCCATGGCTAATGTGCCATGGCCCAGGGTGGCTCCAGCAGGTCCTGAAGGCTTTGCCAAGGAGCCGGGTGGCTGCCCAGCCCCAGACTAAGGAAACAAGGGGGAAGCACTGAAGATATTCCTGTTAAAATGTGGGATATTGGGACCATGCGCTCGCCACACCAAAGCACGGAGAAATGGAAGCATCACATGGGAAACCATAAAGGAGCAGAAGGAAACAACAGATCTTTGCACACTGCTGAGGCTTTCCAACCTTGCATCATTAAAAAGAATCATTATTAAAATAAGAAACTAAGAAAGCAGATTTTTTTAATGCATTTTTATACTGGTGAAAATATTTGGCCAGGGTACGTCATTCCCTGCATCTTGATTTACTTAAAGTGTAAATGTGGTGACCTTTAAAAACTGGTACAAAATGTGGTAGAGAGGTTTTATTGTTTTATTATAAAATGATCAAAAAATACAATTGGGAAGAAGAAAGGAGGCACCTTTTCTCTAAGTAACCATTAATGCTCATGCCCTTTAATTTGAGCTATAATTTAAATCTAGTTATAATTAAAGCCTTTCATTTTCTCCTTAAACCCATCTAATCAATGTTACACTTTCTCCTCTACTTTTTGTTTTCAAGAATTAATCAAATTAATGTTCCTTCTAAGCCTGCCCATTTGTACTCAGTTATGCTGTAGCTGCTTCTGATAACATCATTTTATTTCCATCTGACCTCTGATTAGGAAAACATTTTTAAATAATGCCAAGGAATATATATTATAGCCCCATAAAAAGAAAGAGATCAGAATTAGAAACTAAAGATTTAAGAGCTCCAAAATTGCATAGACATTTTCCAATTTGTCAGTAAATCAAAATACTGTTTCCAAATCAGATTTTAAAGGCAAGTTGAAATATCTAAATATTTTCAATAATTTGCACTTCTTCCCAGAAAGACTTCAAGTCACCCCCAAGAGAAAGTCAAAAAACCAACGGCTGCAGCAGAACTTGATGTCTGAAAAAGGAACCAGAAGGTCCTGTCTGGATGGAAGTGGAAAAGGCAAAATAATGAGCAGGCAGAACAAACAGAATGAAGATTATTGGTAATCTGAAAAGCCAAATATACAAGAAAAGCTCTTTGATATCTTTGATATTCTGCTGGTGACACTTGCTGGTAAATAAAGATGGTAACAAATAAATAAAGACATTTCAGTAAAGGGTTTTTCAAACTTTTTTAAGGAGGCTGTAGAGATTTCTGAAGTGCAACATCCCCGTTTCCCTGCTCAGCACTTGCAACCCAACTCCTGTTCTGATAATCAGAGTGGGGGTCTTGTGCCCATGAGGAAAAATCTGTAATTGCTAAATTGGGTCAGATTAAGCCAGGCACTGTTCTATGGACTAGATCCAGATGGGATTTGGGATCTTTTGGCACGAACCCAAAAGGCCACTATTTCTTGCTTCAGAAGAGGTTTTCTAGATGTGCCAGCTGCTCCATGAGCAAATCCAGCAGCAATGGACAGTCTTGCTCCCCTGCTCGCTCTCCACCTCCATGTCCCCACCGTGTCCCTCCAGTCACTCTAACACTTATCTGACCCCTCCATGAGCCAGCTTACTTCACTTAACTGGCACTAACCTTACACAGCAAAAAAAAGAGCCATTTTCTACCAGCTCCTGTCCTCAAGCAGTGGGAAGAAGTGGGGAAAAAAGACAATTTCCACACCAGCTGGAGAAGAAGACATGGTAAGGACAAGTCTTTGGTGGCCCCTATAATTTACAGGTGTGTTCTCATTACATTTTCAGCAGTAGGTATTTTATCCTTGCAATGTAGCAAATCTGCTCGATATCTGGCTTTTTTTGGTTTCTGTTTAGTTTTTTTCTCAACCTAAAAATAGAGTTGTTGGACCAGCTCTTGCCACCCAAGTGAAACTTCCTCTCTGAAGCCACCCCTGAAACAAAGCTCTTCAGAGACAGAGGCAGCTAATCTTTGATCTGAGTGAAACCAAAGACTCAGGCCCTGAAATTCAAGCCAAACACAAACAGTAAATTCAGTAGTAATTGAAATATCAATTTCAATAGCAGCTACTTACAGAAACATTTCCCATTTTCAGGGTCTTTTTACATCAAAAGTCCTACAGTTCTTTGCAGAAACTCTTCAAGACTATGAAGAACAGCCAGATCCTTGTGCAAACTTTGGGAGCTCACAAACACACAGGATGCCACCAAATTGAAAATCTAATTTCAGATAGGAGCTGGAAGTGACTTCGGAATGAGAAACTCAACACTCATGCAAGTCATGCCAAGAAGATCAATAAGAACCACATGTTGCTTAAGCTGTTCCCCTTTATGCCCATTATTACCACTGACAGGTAGTCCTTGGATTTTGATTTTCTTTCTAGGTGATGGAAGGAAGAGCATGGAAATGTGGCAGGAGTTAGGGATCCAGGAAAGAGCAGGTGTTTGATCGGGGACAGCTTTTGGGGGATGAGGGAAAGAAGTCATTCCCATGAGCAGGTGGTCCCCGGGGCCTGTCAAGTGACTGGATGGATGTGGCCGTGATTGACAGCTTCTGTGCTGGCTGTCAGGGGGGCTTGCTTCAGCGTCAGCAAGTTGCCAGGGACATATGGCAGCAAAGGGACAGCCAAATTTTAGGAGCACGTTGACAATGTAGGCTATAAAAATACCTTCTCCGGAACTTCTGGTGCCGGGAGGAGGCACAGGAGGGGAGCGGAGAGGGCAGGATAGCTGAGAGCACCCTGATCACAGAGTGAGATCCCAGCAGAGGAAAAACAAAGTTCCCAGAGTGACAGCCCCAATCCCAGGGCAGCCACACAGCCACCTCCACCCCACTGCTGCTGCAGGTCTGTGAGAGCCTCGTCCCGTGCCCCACAGTCACCCCAGGGAAGCCTGTAGCTACCACTAAAAGAGGATTTCCTGTTCTTCAGAGCCTTGAAGAACCAGCTGGAAATCTCCATCTCAAAGGGCACGGGACTCTGGCAGGGCTGAGGAAAAGCTGGTGGGGCAGAGCACCTGTGTAGGACACAACAGCTCTGTAGCGCACAGCCCTGTGTAGGACACAGCTCCTGAGCGGGACACAGCACCTCTGTGGGACACAGCCCTAAGGACACAGCCCTGGAGGACACAACACCTGTAGGACACAGCTCCTGAGTGGGACACAGCACCTCTGTGGGACACAGCACCTGTAGGACACAGCACCTCTGTGGGACACAGCCCTAAGGACACAGCCCTGTGTAGGACACAGCACCTCTGTGGGACACAGCTCCTGAGTGGGACACAGCACCTGTAGGACACAGCACCTGTAGGACACAGCCCTTGAAGGACACAGCCCTGTGTAGGACCCAGAGCCACTGTCCCTCTGACCCACAGGACCAAGCAGAAAGCAGGACACAGCACCAAGCCCGGAGCTGAGGCCTGGGAGCCAGCGTAGGGAAATCAAAGCAGTTTTGGCCCACAGCCAAACCCAGAGCAGCCCTGCAAAGAGCAGCCCTGCACCAAAGCATCTGCCCCACACACTGAAACTCCAGGGAAGTACAAACCCATGGAGTTCCCTATTTCTTTTAATTAATAGAATTTGCCTCCGAGCCTTTTGGGAGCGTTCAGACAACCACTGTTGCTGGTGTTCCCACACTTTCCCTTCCTCCGCTGGTTCTCTGCTGTTGCAAAACTCAGAGACAATGACACAAAACAGCGTAAATTCAAAAAACTTCAGGAATGTCATCATCTGTCCCAGGAGCTGCTGGGGCCCCTCTCAGCCTCTGCACAGAGTGCACCCCAAAGCCTGCACACATCCCCACTGTGTGCTGCTGGCACTTTCGAATGCCTCATCTTGCAATTTATATTCTGCATAGGTTTTGAATGCTTTATCAATCTTGCAGGAGATAACATCCAAACAAACAAGAAATGGGTTTAATGATAAACCCTATCAGAAGATACTATCTTTCAGCTGTTAAATGCCTCAGCGTTTGGCCAAAGCAGATGGAGACAGACCCGAGATGTGCATTTGGAAATGAAAAGAAACACTGTCAGTGGGCTGATTACAGTGATCTCAGTGGATGACTTTCATGTGACTGTGACAATCCTGTGAATACAGAGATTATCTTGCAGGGATGGATTATATATTATTACAGTCCATTAGGTCCATCTCCTAAGTCTCACCATTTTAATGGCACATTTAACATCATGCAAATATTGGGGGAAAATACCCGTTTTCTCTCTCCTTTTTCAGCATTGTTGATCCCCAGACTAAATTTATCCAAGACCAGTGTGTGAAAATGTGTATTTAAGTTAAATGAGACTCAACAATTCGTTTCAGCAGTGCACAGAAAGCAATCACACCACCCTACCAATAAAACCTCTTAGCACATGTCGGGGGATATTTCACCACAGAGCACAGGAGCTGATGGAGGAGCAGTGGCTCAGTCTGATAGGTTTATTGCAATCCTTGAGGAACTGAGGGGTCTTTCCACCCATAAATCCTGGTTAAAATATGAACTACAAAGAAATGGAGGGAAGAGCCTCCCCAGGGCCGAGCACCATGGCAAGGAACACCACAGACAACAGGGAGCAAACCACCAAGTTTCTCCTTACCGGGTGTTGTAAAAATATTTCCTCCAGCTCCTCTCCATGAGAAAGTCAGTGAAGTCCCCGAGCCTCTGCTGGTTTCTTGCCAAAGCCATGTGAAAACACAATTGTTGCCTGATTTCAACATATAATATGACACAGGCTTGATAAATACCGGGCTCAAGTTCATAGGCTTTAGAGAGATGTTTCATTGCATGTCTAAAGGGCTTGATCCCATTCCAGCTGAAGTCAATGGACGTTCTCTCATTTACCACAGGACGAGGCCCCAAAGCCTTGAAGGAATCCAGCCTTGCAGTTATAAAACCCAGTCTCTCGTGGCCAGAAATGTTTCAGGCTCTTGAAAAAGCTGGGCTGACAAAATGCAAATCAGTCACTTGGTGCAAACCCACAGCCCAGCACAGAAGATCTAATCCCATTTTGATCTCGTTTGCTTTTTGTCTCTCTCCTTGGATTAAGCATTCCCACCACTTTCACTCTAAGGTTTTTAATGTCCTGCAGCTGAATCTGCTGGAAAGGGCTGTAGGACACAAATTTAAGGCAGCAAAAGCAGCTACAAAGACAGGCTCAGGTACTGAGCACAGCAACATCTCCTCAGTGGTTTGTATTTGATTTGTTGAAGGGACAGTTTAAAAACCAGATGCAACCTTGAACTGAAGCTCCCTTGAGCTCATTAAAGATTTTATTCTGTAAAATGAACCCATCACTTAAAAGAAATAATTTTAGGCTAATATTTGCTGTGGAATTCCTTATAAGGATTTCTCCTAATGGGATGTAAAGAGCTTTTTCTCATGGCTGTTGAAGTAACAGACCTGAAATTAAGGCCACCTTGTTAATTAGAATATTGTTAAAAGTGGATCCACTGAAAATCAACATTTATGTTCCAAACTCTGACATTTTACTTCTACCTTCTCATGGAAATCACTCCACAAAAAAAGAACTTCTTTCCAGTAACACAGACATAATCTGAACCTCAAAGAGGAAAAGTGCAGCATCCAGATGTTGAAATGTCAGCACATCACACCTGGAAGATGCAGCAATCCCAAATTCTGTTCCTTCTTCAGTCAGAAGTCCAACAAACCCCAAGTTTCTAATAACAAATTATATCCTCTGGGAGAAATCTCTTCCTGCTGCCACTGTACAATCCATAAATTTGACAGGAAATCAATCAGTACCACTGCAAGAGCATTTTAAATAAAATCCCTATTGAATTCTCAAGGAAACTAAAGAGAATACCAAAAGAATCAGAAATTCCTACCCTGAGCTCCTTTGGAATGTACAACCTCCCAACGGTTTCTTTCCCAAATCAGAAACATCTTTGGAAATGAATCAGATATTCCTCACACATTAGCACTGCCTTCCCCCAGTAAAAATAAGGACATTTCAGCATGACAGGGATAAACTTTGCTTTTTTGAAATCCTGCACATTCTCAGAGACCTCAGAGATGATGGGAGGGACACAACTTCTGGCCACAACATTTAGGGTGGTTGCAAGGACCAACACTTTTAAAATAATAACCGGGTCATCATTTTCTCTACTTGTGATGTAGACGTTGATATCTTCCAAATTCCTGTCCTTCTTAACCTTCAGAAAACACTGAGGGGATTGGGATTGTTCAGCCTGGAGAAGAGAAGGATCCGGGCTGACCTAATTCTGGTCTTCCAGTTTCTGAAGGGAGCTGACAAGAAAGATGGAGAGGGACCATTTACAGGGGTCTGGAGTGAGAGGACAAGGGGGAATGGCTTCCCACTGACAGAGAGTAGGTGTAGATAGCATATGAGGGCTAAATTCTTCCCTGTAAGGGTGGTGAGGCCTGGAAGTGTCCAAGGCCAGGCTGGATGGGGCTTGGAGCACCCTGGGATAGTGGAAGGTGTCCCTGCCCATGGCAAGGACTGGAACTGGATGGGCTTTAAGATCCCTTCCAACCCAAACCATTCTGGGATTCCATGAAAGACAAAGGGAGCTCAAAGCCCCCTTCACTATGGGATACCCAAATCCCTGGACCAGCAGCCTGGTGGTGGGAGGGCTCTCTCTGCCTTTCCTTCTGCTGCCATGTGACAAAACCAGAGGAATGAAAGGAGAAAGGTTATGAGCAAAACCAACTCTTCAGGATCACACCTTCAACAGCAAGTCCTGAAGTCTGACCTTGCTGCCAAGACTTGATTTGTTTCATAGCAAACAGTGACACCAAAAAGCTGCAAAAGTTTGTGGTTCAGCGTGCAGGACTCTCCAGCTGTGCCCACATGTGGTACAGATCAATCTCTGGTGAAATACAGCTTGGATTAATCGCCACAGAGAGGTAAAATCCCAAGGAAAACTTTAGGAGACAAAGCCACCCCATCTGATCTCCAGCCCACTGCCCCAGCCACTCACCCAGGGCTGGAAAATGATGACCTCCCAGAAAGTGAGAACAAGCTCTTCCTGAACAAACCTCTCCAAAAGTCCGGCTGTAGGGTATGGAGAAGGGGGGACCACAACCAGTTCCATCCAGAACATTTGGAAAAAGAGTTACACCAACCAAATCCTGCGGGGTCTGAGCCTGCCAGCGTGTGGGAGGATGTGCTCCAAGGATCCTCGAGCCGTTCCTCTCCTTTTCTGGCTTCCAGAGGGAGCCAGACATCCCTCTCTGTCAGGCTGAGGCAGCTGGGCACACGGGGAAGCTGAAAACCGGCGAAATTTCAGAGTGTAGGGGGACGGCCAGGACAGTTTCATTACTTCCACAGTCGAGCTGACGATATTTTGGTCGTGCAGTTTTGGATTTAGGCACTGAAGTCTGCCTCACTGCTAAATCCTTTTTTGGATTTGGCCTTAAAACCTTATGTTCAGCAGCATTTGTTTTATCTTCGAGACTTAGAACACAAGGAGAATTTGGCTTGACTATTTTCTTTCTTCATTCACACAAGGAATCCTGTGAATTCACGGGGATGGAAATATGATAATAATCTCTCCTTTAAATCCATCCCCATTATAGGACACCGAGGCTGCACAGCACAAAGGAAGAGCTTCACAGTTCAGGATGTCAAATGTGCCTCCAGATTTCTTGGGTTTCACTGCAATATTGAACTAGACTTTTGGTAGCAGAATGTGAGCTCTTTTAAAAATAGTTTAGACAAGGCATTTGGTAGAAAATGTTAAAGCATATTAACTAGTGAATAAAAACTAACACAGGAAAATGTACTTTCTAAGCTATGGAGCTGCTGCAGTCATGGCTGTGTGAGACCTGTAACTCTGTCTCAAAAGATTTAAGCAAATTATACATAATGGGCCAGCAAATTTTATATAATGAGGCCATTTCTGTTCTGTTTTATACTTTTCTTTTTAATTCATTACATAAATGTAGCAGAGCAGAAGTTGATGCTATATGCTTATTTTATTTAAGTGTCTATCAAAGAATAAGAGAAATCAGACAAAAAATGCATTTCTAAAAGCACTTGGATCATAAATATTTACTGGCAGGGCTTTATTTAGTCTGCTGAAACAACAGACACGTAATTAAGAGCACCTTGTTGATTAGAAGGCTTTTGTTCAGAGCTTTGGAATAAAATAAGTAATTCTAAATGTGCAAGTGTTTGCATTTAGTCACTGTATATAAAAACACACAGCTTTCTCCAGCAGGGAGCTGCAATCGGAGCATGCATCCAATTGTGGCTGTTACTCCGCAGGAATCTTTACATTTTACGGGCAGAATATACATTTTTAGTGAATTCAAATGATTTTTGTTTTTAGAAAAACTGTCAGAGATTTTCACCACGGCATAGCAGGACAAAATAGCTGCAGTATGTTCAGCACTTCCACAAAATACCTCAATTTAGTGTCCTCGAGACACAGAACGCGAGCGCCGAAAGGTAATTTGGAGACGAGTGGCCAAACCCTGCAGGAGACGGGGAAAGCTAAACCAAGTTTCTGAAGTGCAGTGGAAAGTCTCTTCAGCGAAGTGACGCCGTACAAGAGGAGAAGCACCAGATGGCAAACTGGCAGAGTGTGCTCCTCTGCCAAAACGAGTGTGTCAGGAGAAGGAGAAAAGTGGAATCAGACGAACGGAAGGAGATAAGGACTGATTTGATTTGGAACCACAAGAGCTGTCAGAAGATGAGGAGGAGTTTGGCTGAACTTTGTGGAAGTGAGAAGCTTCCTGCAAAGCAGGGCAACGAGTTTGTGCTCCTCCAGTGAAATGGAGCGCTCTGTGTGCTCCCAAGGTGGGCTGAATGTGCTCAGACTCCCGAATTATGGCTCTTAGAGGGAGAGGAAACTCTGCTTCAGAACGGAGTTAATTCACTCTGAGCGCCCTGGGAGAACCTGGCTGAACCTGCAGCTCAGTGCAAATGCCATTACCCAAACCTATCAAGCTGAGGAAACCACAGTGGAAATGAATATTTCCCTGAATGCAGCAGGGATGTAAAATAAAACATCAGTGAGGACAGGGATGGACAATCCTGTGAGAAGGGATCCGTACGCTTCAGTTGTGAACTGAGGTCCCCACAGCAAGGAATTAAATGCAATTTACTGTAAATACAAACCAGATCTTTCACTGCCCTCATTGCTGAGCTCAGTGCATGGCTTAAGTCTGGCACAGAGAACAAAATCATTGAGTTCAACACAGGTTTTTTGGGGGTTCTGCATCAATTCAGTTCAACAAATGTGATGTCACCCGAACCACACGACGAGTCATCACCAACGCTCCCTGTCCTCCCTCCACATCAGTCCCAACAGCCTCTGATAAATGTGGGCATTCACACACCCACTTTATCTCACAAAACAACCTCTTTCCCATATTAGATCCACTGGGATTTAACAGACACATTAATGGCTATGATGGACATTCACAGACATGAACAGGCATTAATAGACATTCGTAGGCTGGGTATACGTGGAGCTTATAAAATCAAACCAAAACAAATATCCTAAAGAGGTTTACAGGAAGTACAGACTAAGGGTATCAATCAGCAAAAAATAATTAAATGATGGTCCAGTCCTAAATTCTGAACTGCTTAATATATGCACAAATGCAACATTTAGAATGCTATCTCCTGTTTATAATTAGAGCCCAGAAGCACAGAATTGTTCAGGTTGGAAAATCCCTTTAGGATCTTTGAGTCCAACTTAACCCAGCACTGCCAAGCCCACCACTGATCCATGTTCTTAAGTAAGTGCCACAAAATCTGTATTTTCTTATTCTTTCAAAAGGTGATTATTTATTTTATCTGAAGGGTAGTTCAAGTAATTTCATTTAAGAAATAGAAATTTCCCTTTTGAGGTGTCATGAGACGAAAACACTGCCTTGTAATAGCAACGTGATGGAAAAGTCTTTAGAAGGGCAGTGAAAAGAATGGTGAAAGTGTAATTGAGGAGATTTAAACCAAATTTTAGCAGATGTTAACAGAAATCATGTTTGAAACACAATAAAATCTCCCTCCTGTTGTGTGTTACTACATGTGCCTGATCTTATTGGAACAGGAATTCTTACCAAAAACTCCAACCTACTTTTCTCTGATTCCCCCATTTATTTTGGCTTGGTTTACACTCTGTTCCCTCTCCAGTCGGTGTCTGACCTTCTGGCCTTTGCCAGTGGCCTTTATTTTTTGCAGCAGCCCTTTGCTGGAGGAACTCATTCCTCCAGCACCTCTCCAGCTCCTGGGGCTGCCTCCCTTCCCTGCCTGTACACAGCAGTGGCTCACAGGGAGCTGCTCTCTGGCTGCTCTGCAGGCTCCAAGGAGGCCCTTCCCAAGGTGAATAAATACAGGAAAATGGCAATGAGAGGAGTAAATTCAAACAGTGCTTAGCAAAAGCTCACTCAAGAGGAAAATCTCCTTTCTGCCATGAGAAATGTGAATAAACATCCACTGATCATTCGTGTCCATGGCTAAAATTCAGCTTACAGGCACGGGACAAAAGTTCCAAGCCTGGCTTCCTAAGGTTTATTCCTACAATCCCGTTTATTTGTGCTGCAGCTGGCAGTTACAGAGCCACAACATCATGGAATCATTTCAGTTGGAAAATCCCTCCAGGATCATTGACTCCAGCCTGTGCCTGATCTCCCCCTTGTCCCCAGCCCAGAGCACTGAGTGCCACATCCAGGCATTCCTTGGACACCTCCAGGGATGGGAACTCCAAACCTCCCTGGGTAGTTCCAATGCTTTATCAATTAGAACTGATTTAAAACAGCAGGATCAAATCCTCGTTCAGAACCATCCCAGCTTTCATCCTTCAAGAAGTAACAAACTCTCTGGTAGATAAATAATACAAATATACCTTAGTTTTGGTCAAAATTTTATGGAACTAATAGATGTGCATCCATATTAATTATTGATTTATAGTCCAACACTCCTCAGGTCATTTACTATATGTTATTAATGTTATGTTCCAAATTACATCTCGCCTGGAAAACAATCCTGTGAGGCAACAGGGAATCTTTGGGATAAATACCAGCATGTGCATTACTGTGGCTCCTGCTTCCCTGAAATCACTCATGTCACCAAGTCTGAAGGTGGATCTTAGCTCAGAGGAGTTTTGAAAAGGTGAAAAACCTCAAGTGTTTTTCTTAGCTCTGCTTCAGACCGGGCAAGTTCATACACAGAGTGTATCTGAGAGATCTAGAAGGGAAAACCTCTAATCAGCATTATCACAGATGACAGAGGAAAGATTTCTTTTATTAATGGTCCTTGCTGGCAACCTGTGCCACTGTAAAATGAGCTCCAAATTTGTTCTGCCATGTTCATGGGCTCCAGTTCAAAAATCCACAGAGTGTGGAGTGTTTTACAAGCTCCTCCAGAAAAGCATGAGGAGAAAATAAACGCAACCATTTATCTAGAACAACCTGCAGCCCATCAGGAGAGCTCCAATACCAAAGCAGGGACAACTTCAGAATATCCAGGGAGCAGCACAGCTCCAGAGGGATTGGATTTGCACGGAAATGTGCAAAACAATTCCGCTGCTGAGGAGAAGGGATGGGGCACTGCACACTCCCAGCACTGCCAGGGCTGCAGCTCCACCAATTTACCTCTCACAAACCTCACTTTTCTGGCCAGGTTTTTATCCAGCTCTCTGCTTTTGACATCGTTAATCAAGTCTGTCAGGAACTCTGCAATAGTTAATTAACTAATTAATTGCTTTGCATGCCTGAGTGGAATGGAAAGCATGGCCAAGGCTGACTTTGTTTATCACAGAATCCCACAGTGGGTTGGGTTGGGAGAGACCCTAAAGCCCATCCATTCCACCCCCTGCCATGGGCAGGGACACCTCTCACTATCCCAGGATGCTCCCAGGTGGCTCTGGACGCTTCCAGGGATGGGGCAGCTTCTCTGGACAGCCTGTTCCCAGATCTCCAGGGATGCCAAGGCTGTAGGGCAAAACAGGATATATTTTCCTGTGCCTTTCCCCCAGCTCTGAGACTGGTGACAGGCACTGCCAGTCTTCCCATCATAGGCTGAACTTTTGGGGATTTAGTTTTTTCTGTTAGGACCATCACAGCCACCTGGAGCTTGTTCTGATGCTTTCCTCCAGCATTCCCCACAAAATGAAGCATTTTTCCTGCTTCAAATTGACTTTGAAAAGCTAAATTTAGCCCACACGCCCCCCCCCCCCCCCAGTACAGGTTCTCACATCACTACGATTCCTTTCCCTGCTGCACAGGTGTCTTCCCAAGGATTTTAGTCACCAGGATGGGCCCCCCGAGCGGCTGCTGGAATCCATTCTCCAGGAATCAGCGGGTACAGATGCAGGTGCAGCTGCAGAAGCATCAGGCACAAGACCTTCAAGGCTGATAAAACATGCAGTGCATCTGTTCCTGCCGCGGCTCGGGGGCTTTGCCTCTACATCTGTGCAAAGCCACACCAGGAGGAGGCACAGAGCGAGCTCATTTCTCCAGGCACATGTCTCCTTTTTGCTGGTGGCTTGGAATCCTTTGTCCACTTCTCCTTTTTTCCTTTTTTTTTTTTTTTTTGCTTAAGTCCCACTGAACTCAAAATCGATTTCCACTGGTCTGTTGTTTGGTCTTCTGAGCACCTTGGCTTGACAATTTGGTGTGACTTAGATCTGCTTCAGGGCGGATTGTTCTCAGACTGCGTAAAATTCAGTCCATGAGGCTGAGGGGCTACTCCGCACTTTCTCCAAGGTGAAGCACCACATGGAAGTTGTGCTATTGGGTTTCTGGGGTTTTTTCCAATAATGGAGCATTGTGGGTGAAACTGAGGCAGAATTTTTGTGTATTTCCAGGTCCTTGGTAATGTGTTTCACAGGGCATCCCTGCTTTGCTCCTCTTTTGTGTTTGATGAGGAAAAGCTGAGGGAATTGGGATAATTCAGCCTGGAGAAGAGAGGCTTTGGGGCAACCTAATTGTGGCCTTCCAGAACCTGAAGAAGCCAACAGAAAATATGCATAGAAATTATTTACAAGGGCCTGGAGTGACAGGACACAGGGAATGGCTTCCCACTACCAGAGGGCAGGGATGGGTGGGATATTGGGAAGGAATTCCTGGTTGGGAGGGTGGGCAGGCCCTGGCACAGGGTGCCCAGAGAAGCTGTGGCTGCCCCTGGATCCCTGCAAGTGTCCAAGGCCAGGCTGGACAGGCTTGGAGCAGCCTGGGACAGTGGAAGGTGTCCCTGCCCATGGCAGGGGGTGGAATGGGATGAGCTTTCAACTCCCTTCCATCCCAAACCATTCCAGAAATTTTATTAGGCTCCTCTTTTTCAGAGCTGTCACCTTTCTGCTGTGCTTTGTTTGTTTTAATTCAAGCAGTTTCTGGGCACAGGATGAGATCAGGGAGCCACAACAGCACATCTGGACCTCACCACTTACAAGATTCTTCATCGTGGATGTGTCATTTCACCCCCTATTCCTCGTTTTATTCACCTCTCCTCAGCCAAGGAGCGATTCTCACATTGCTTTACAAACACAGCCAAGCAGCAGCACGTGGGAGATAAAGGTTATTTCCCTGGGATTCTGCCCTAAGCTCAGAACAATATTTCTCAGACACCCAAAACCCCTCCCCAAGCTGCAGGGACAGCAAATTTCTTGTGTCCCGGGCCACGTTCCCTGAAGGGTATCACGGAAAAGTTCAGTGCACACAAACTCCACCAGGTTCATTAATATTTAGTCAGTTTAATGTCCTTAACACACTAAATGAACAAGTGGGTCATTGATCCAGCCTCGAGTGACTGCCTTGGCATAAGCAAACAACATTCAGAGCAGCACAATGCAATTTCGGGTATACTTCTAGGAACAAAGAATGCAGCCCATATTTCTGGGATGGGGGAATTCCTAGGAAACAGTGACCCTGGGAACAGCCTGCCAGGTCCCGTGGGTGTAGAGCTGAATAGGAGCTCCCAGCCCGGCTCTCCCTGAAAAGACAATCCCTGTGTTTGGGAATGCAGGGGAAGAGAACGGCCTTTGTAAAGCAGGGCTCTTTCCCACCATCAGGTCTGACCTGGCCGTGTCTCCTGAAGGAATTATACAGAGGGACAATGAGCAGAATAAATGAGTCAAGAGCAAGGCTTGCATGTGGTTTGGGGGGGGTTTAAGCCACCTTCTGGAGGCTATTCTTATCACAGTGGAAAAAAAGCGCTTCCCTGATATATTATAAAATGAGCCTGGCAGACAAAATATCATGGAAAGGAAGCAATGATAGGATTTGTCTATAATTAGAAAGACTTAGGCTCACACTTTTTTCTGTATCTTGAAGAATAACAGAGATTGGAATCAACAACCTGGATAAAATGAAGATAGCCCTGTGCTGTCTGTAATTTTTCCTGCTCCTGGGATTTGCTTCACTTCTTCCTATTCAAAACTTTGCTGTGGGTTTGGGATAATTCCTTTACTCCAATAAACTCAGTTCTTTTTTCACTCAGGATTCCCATATAACCCTTTCTTTTCCTACTACAGGATGGAAAAGCATCCAGATCATACTTTGTGATTAACAATGTTCACAAATCTGAATATATTTTTCCTTTGAGGTGATGAATGAGGGTTTTTTCTGTGCTGGGAAACAAACCAAAACCTCAGTGATTGAAACAGAAGGACCCCAGGATTAAATATGTTCTGTACACAGATTTATCTATCAAACCTCTCTGCACACACGTGCACGCACTGACAACATCACTCAGCCTCACACCAGTGTGAACAAGTTTTGCAGCCAAGCCACATTCCATTAAAAGGAGTTAATTTTCTACAGCCCCACTCAGTGTCCCTGCTTAGGAATTTAGTTTTCAATTAAATCCAAGTACTTTGAGGGTTTTTTTTTAAAAAAAAAACCCTTTTTTCAAGCCTCCTACCAGCCTCCTTTCCATGGCTTACATGAAATGGCACATTTGGGACTCATCATGGTGATCTGAAACACAATTCGCTGTTCTTTAGGGCCTTGGGTGGGGAAAGCAGGGCCTGAGAGCCAAAATAACTCACTCAGGGAATTTGGCAGGACACAAAGATGTAGGAAAAGTGGAGCAGATGTATGGGATGCAGAGCAGTGCTGGACACAGGGTCTGGGGGGTTCAGCTCAATACTGTTTTCAAACAAAATTTGCCATCGGCTTTAAGGGCCCAGGATGTGAGCAGAGCACTTCTGAGTCCAGCACGGCAGGGAAAAAGCAGAGGAAAAACCAAAGCCCAATATCCAGCACACACCAGAGCTTAAATATTGCTTCAGTTATTAATTATGTTTGGTGCTTAGAGAGAAAAAGCACTTGGATCATTTCCTTCATTCTGGTAATACTCCAGTTATTACATTCTTATGTATTTATGTTTCATTTCGAGAGAAAAATTGTTATAAAACTGAAGAAATCACTTCAAAGGTTTGCAAAGATTGCTGACTTGGACTCACATGAGAGCACATCATTTGTCCAGCCCCTTATTAAAAATACTTTAAATACAAACAAAAAAAAATTCAAAAATTCCCTCAAGAAAACGCATTGTTCGACTTTGACAAAATGAAAAATCTCCCTGGCATTAGAAACCCAACATCTTTACTTGATGAAGCTCCACTTGCGCTCCGTGTTCCCCGGAACGCCGTAAAACCCCACAAATACTGCAGAGACTCCCATTCATTCCCGAATTTCGGAGCTTTCCCATGGATCTCAAACCCTTTCCCATGTGGAATCATGCAGGTAAGGGTTGCCCCTCCCCCTGGAAGCGCTCCCTGCTCTCAGAAAATTCGGGAATGCTTTGCCCCAGCTGCTGTGCAGACGCTCCGTGTCTGCTGTCTGCCCTGCGGTGAAAACGAATCGCGGCCACTCCGCCGGTCCCACGTTCCAACTGGGATTTTGCCATCTGTCCCTGTGTTTGCTGGGCTATTTCCATTTCCAGCTCATACCAAACAAATTCCACCTCCAGCACCAGGAGCACTTCAAAAGGGATCATGTGGATGGAGGAACGTGCCCTGGAGTCGGGGGACCTGCATCTGTTCCCAGCTTTAAATCTTGTTTGGCAGCAGCGCATTAAGGGCTCCTGGAGCAGGGAGGGATCGATGTTACCACATCCAACAGGGCCATAAAATTCCCAAATTCCTTCACTCCACGGTTTTCCAGACTGTTAGCACCCAACTCTCAGCCGAGGTGTGTTAAATTGTGACAGACAGGTCACGGCTCTCTGTGTAGGGTAAAAGTCTACTACAAATATACTGATCTGAAACACCATTAGTTCCAGGAATTTTTGGTTAATTACGGCTGAAAATGGAGAATCTCCAAACATTTTGCACACATCTCAATTCTCTAAGGGGTTTAGTGTGAAACAGATTCAAAAAGTGGGATTTTTTTCTGGTTTTCCCCCTTTCCTAGGGCTCTCTCAGCAGTACTTCATCTCTAACCAGTGCCTGTGGACCTGGGCAGCAAAAAATTCAGCTTTTTTATATATATAAAAATCAAACCAGAGGCTGATTTGACACATTTTTAATCTCCCCAACTCTCACTGAAGGGGGAACCTCAGCCCTTGGTAGCTCCTCCTCCCCCAAAAGCAAAGCCTGTGCAGAGCTGCCAACTCTCATTCTTTTGGAATGAGACACTCTCATTTATTGTCTCAATTTCAGTTTTGCCCCAGGCCCAAAATAAAGGCAGTCACCATTGATTTCAGGAGGATATTTAGAAACATTCCAATTCTTTCAAAGCCAATTAGATGGCCATAAATTGGCAACTCAATAAATTTCCTGCTGGGGATTTGGTTGTTGCACCAACACCTCCTGCTCCCTTCACCCAAATTTTCAGTTTTTGACAAAATAATACAAAAAAGGGGACGGCAGCAAGTGGCAAATGGAGCAAAGGAAACTCCCTGCTCTTCAGCAAACTTCAAAATGTCCCACCATGCAGCAGGAATGACCCAAAAAATATGAAATATTCCTGATTATACTTTGGAGTTATTTCCCCTTGGTCTTGCAACTCATCAGGGAGAAAGAGCAGAACAAAATAATAAATTCAGCTACACCAGAGACACAGCTTCTGACCACTGGAGCACTTTGATGTGCACACAAACAAGTGCAATGCAGATGCTTGGCTTTTCCACTTGCCAGCAAGCTCAGAGCAGATGGGATGGAAGGAGGATTCCAAAAGTACTGCACATAAGGATAGAGATCCCCAGAGGTGCTAATAATCCTGATTTTCCTCTGCAAGATGCCCTGCCTTGGCTGTTTGATTAATAATTTCACATCCGAGCAACCTGTAGGATGCAGAGCAGCTTCTGCTGCTGGGTTGTGTTTAAAAAATACCACAAATAAAAGCACTGGTACCGCAGGACTGAAGTAAGGTCTGTGCTGGAAGACAAAGTGAACTTTGAGACATCATCGCTTTGGCAAAAAAAAATCAAAACAAGACAGGGAAATTTAAAAATGAAAATTTAAAAGTACAAATGTTTTGAAAAGCAGCTCCAAATGACCACACCAGCACCAACTGGGCGTGGAAATGTGGACACAAAGCACGAAAACTCAAGTGGCTCCTTCATACATCCCATGCAAAAGCAAGGAAATAAAGGAGCTGTTTCAGATGTTGTTCAAGCCCTATCAGCATTTTCTCTGCTATTTTAATCATGTTTACTACAGTAATGCCTGAAGAGCCAACCATGGAGAGCCTCATTTGATTCTGTCGAGGCACAGTTAAGTCCCCGCTTATTTTCTAAGCAGATGCTGCTCATGATTTTCCTGCTCATATTTGATCATTTCTTCAAATAACAGCTATAACTGAGAAAGGAATTGAGAAAACATTCTGTGACAGATTTTCGTGTTCTGGATTAACTGGAAAGCATAATCTGATCCTGGAGTCGTGCTGTCGAGGAGTGATTTGACACATCACTTCCATCTAAGTGCTTTATTTCCTGCCTGGATGGGGGAGCAAACACTTTTAACTGGACATAATCACACATGGATGTGAGCCACTGCTGTGCCAGGGCTAAATTGCATTTTGCTGCTTGTGGCACTGAGGCTTCTCTCCCAAGGACTCACTTTAAATGCAGCACAGCTAAAGAAACGCAAGTTAATTTTCCACCACATTTTGGAAGTGTTGGCGCACATGGGAAGTGGTTGAGAGGGTGCTCAGGGCACCAGGTAACTTCTGCATCAGATCCACGTCTCCTGGATCTTTTGGGGATTTATTCAAACTAAATTCCACTGGTGACAGCAGCAGAGAAGATCTGATTTCAACAAATGACAAAGCCACTGCCAAAGGGTTGATACCATGATAAAAATAGCTTTTAAAATCAACTAATTAATAATAAAAAAAAAAAAAGCCAACCCAAACATGAGCTTAAGATTTATGTTCCATCTTCCTCTGAGCTCTTTTCCTTCAGTGCGTTAATCAAGCTAAAAGCAGGGCAGGGATGGTTGTTTGCATAAGCCGAGTCAAATATATTTTAGCTGTTGCTGTTGAAAGCAAAAAGAATTATTTTGCAGGAACTGAAGCTCCAACATTATAATACATGCAAAAAAGGCAGCCCAATTAGATTCCTTTATCCCCAGCATATGGCAGAGAGGTACATGCTATGCACTAATGTCTCTGCAGAGCTATTTTGGGATCGTATGAGGCTGCAATCTGAGAGGAGTGGTGACAGATCCACAGGCACAACTGGGTTACATTCGTCGGGGATGCGCCTGGAGAACTCCTCGCAGCCAGGAACTTCACAGCAAGGAGCAGAAACTTCCCTAATGCCTGTATTCCTGACATTTCCTGGGAAACGAGAGGACAGGAGGAATGTTCAGTGGACAGCAAACTTCAGAGTGTGAGTGTGACCAGTTCCCTGGCACCGCACACACCGGGAGGTGACATCAGTGGCAGACAATGCCATGAGACCTCCCTTTATCTCTTCACAGACTTTTTGCCTGTAAAGACTTCATGTATTCAGGTTTAAATATTCAACTTTTGCATGCATTAATGTCTCTGCTTTAGTCTAAACTTGGTTTAAACTTTAATCAGCAGAGAGAAGGCACTGAGCCCTCTCTCTCAGCAGAGGTGTTGCTTCCAACACTGGCTCCAGTTTGACAGTGCAGGATAAATATCTGAGGGATGGATACCCCATTTACACCGGAGTAAACAGGTTCTTTCAGAGAAGCAACATCAAAGACTTATAAAAACCTGCAAAAAATCTGAATTCCTCTGAAAACAACAGCAAAATGCCCAGCAATCTGGATGGGGACAGGATTTCGTAGGGCGGGCTGGAAATGGATGTTTAAGGACTCTTCCAATCCAAACCATTCCATGATCCCAGGATTCTCAGACTCTGGGAATCCAGCAGGCAAGCTCAGAGGCTGACCTATATAACCTGTGGCTGATAATCTGCAGGACAGGCTTCATTTTGCTGTGGCAAATTTTTTCTGGATGAGGAAGAGAGATCAGGATCAGCAGTGGCAAGAAGAGGGTTCCAAGTTGGAATGGGCCTGATGGTCTTCCCCTGATGATGGACACACAGAGGGTTTTACCTTGTTCTGTATTATCCTTTTTCCTGATTATCCCCACAAAGACAGAACTTTCCCTGCTCCTTTGTTACTTTTCCCAACAGGGGAAGTCACAGCCCATCACAAGTCTCTGCCTCTGGTTAGGAACACGTTAGGAAGGCAAATAACCAGATCCTATTTCATCCTTAAATGAAATAGGTTTAAATACACTTATGGAATGTCATCCAGCTCACAGGAGATTCCAGGGGAGGAGAGGGAGAGTATCTGCAGCTTGGGATGCTCAAGTGACAGAGGGCTGAGAGGAGAGACCCTCATCCTTCCATGGCTCTGGACACACCCTCAGCCACCTGCCTGCAGCGAGGGATGGGGCACAGAATACTGACCCTTCCCCATGGATCCCAAGGTCTGGGAGCAGGGATTGTTTATGGAACAGGTTCTGTCCCTCCCAGAGCAGCAGCTGCACTCCAGCACATTCCAGTGGGGTCGGATAGTCCAGGGGCAAGGTTATGGAGAGGAGAGGAGAGGGAGGGAGGGAGGGAAGGTTGGTTGGCAGGTCCTGAGCACCCCCTGCTCCCACTGGGGTCAGCGTGAGATGGGAATATGAGATTAATGGCACTGACAGACCAAACTGCACAGTAGTTCAGAAACAATGGGAAGACATAAGTCCCATTTGCTTCTATTAAATAACTTGATAATTATTGTTTCTGATGCAGCCTGAGAACTTCACCCTTGGGGAACAGCCCCTACCAGCCCAGGTGCCCCACATTGCACCATAAGCCTTTCTCAGATTTGTAAGCAAACACTAAAAACAGTTAAAATGTGGATTGATACTTCCTGTGTGAGCTCAGAGAAACAGAACTGCTCTTTTCCTTGTAAGAGCAAACCCAGCTTTATCTGTTATTGATGCCAAGGAGTCGCTATCTGCGCATCCGTTTGATAAAAACATCACAACTTTAATTGCTAAATAATCTCATACAAGGCAGGGTTATTCCGAGTGCCGAGTTCTCTCTCTCACTTCAGCTCCTCAGAGGGTACTTTCTGGAAGGATTTGCATGGCAGTCAAAGCATGCAAAAATTTATAAATACCAACACAGATGCCAACATGTCGGGAGAAATGTAGTTATAACATTTGAAAGCTAGGAAGAAATTAATGTTGATCCTGATTGGAACAGTCACTGTATTTGCAGTGTCTGGAGATTCTTAAAAAAAAAAAAAAAAAAACAACAACATAAATTTGGTTTGTAGAAAATCCTCCATGTCCCAAACTCCATTTCTTGGCCCCAACATGGCAGTGTTACAGGAAGAGAAGAACAGTTTATTTAAAACAGTTCCAGGATTTAAGGCTGAGCTGACATAACTAATTTTTCCATCCAAACATTGCCGGCTCCAACACAGGCATCAGCTCCAAATCAGCCATCCTGGAAGCTGGGCCCGTGCTAAGAGCAGACAGAACTCATGTTCCTGCTGGTGGGATTGCACAAATCACCACAGGCTGAGGAAAAGCAGATCCTCTCCCCAAGATCGTCTCCCCAAATCCTGGTGCTGTGGCTGTTTCAGACTTTAAATTATTCCCAGAGCACCTGAGGCTGCGGAAACTCCCTGGTGTATAAACAAAACTCTGTCTGAGTGTGCAGGTGGAAGGAAAGGGAAGTTTTCTGCACAGCAATGCTCTCAAAAGATTTATTTTTGCTCTCAAAATAGTTCATGCCTACTACTTAATTAATTTCCTAACAGAGCACTCAGTGCTCAGGAAAGGGATGAAGGGATAAGGGATGAAGCTACGGGATTTACTCACAGCCCAAGGCAAACTGTGAAGAGTCTCCTACATGGTACAGCAAAATCCAGCATGAGGCTAAAACAAACTCTTTAGATGGGATTTGGGAAGGAATTCCTGGTTGGGAGGGTGGGGAGGCACTGACACAGTTTCCCAGAGCAGCTGTGGCTGCCCCTGGATCCCTGGAAGTGTCCAAGGCCAGGTTGGATGGGGCTTGGAGCAGCCTGGGATAGTGGGAACTGTCCCTGCCCATGGCAGGGGATTGGAATGGGGTGACTTTTAAAAGTCCCTTCCAACCCAAACCATTCAAGGATTCTACAAACTAAGTTTTGTTTCAGTATTTCCAAACCCTTCCTCACGGAATTAGAGAACAGTTTACCAAGTTGCCCTGTTAAAAAAAGTGCATGTAGCATAACAAATCACACATCTGGGAAAAGAAATGGGAATCCTGACCCCCAGTTCCCTTGCCAGCCACGTGAAGCTCTCCTCGCTGGCAGTGGGACTGTCCCCGTTAGTGCTCGCGCACCGATGGCAACGCTGCTCTGCAAGTAACTCATCCCCACATGAGGGTAAAGCCAGGCAGACCCTGCCTCCCACAGCCATCACAACCACGGGGGGCAAGAGTTTGCCTTTTCCCATTAACTCAGTCTCATTGCCTTCTTCCATTAGTTCAGTGCCATTGTCTGCAGGACGCAGCGGAAGCGGGGACAGCTGAGCCAGAGCAGTGTCAGGACACATTAGGGCTCGTCAGGGCTGCTCAGACTAAAGCCTTCAGGACTTTGTTTTGCTGGCAAAGGTGAAAACTTTGTTTAGCTTCTAATAACTTCTTATGCACCCGATAGAATCCCCTGGGTTAAACAGAAAAAAAAAAAAAAAAAAAAAAAAAAAAGTGGCTAACACAAAAATGTAGGAGTTTTTCACTTTATCCATTTCATCTTTGCTGTCAACGCAGTCCCTCTGTCATTTTAAACTCAGCTTTCAAGGCACGAGCTAAAGGTGACTCTGATTCACTGGATTAAAGAAAAAGCACCACAACCTCTCTGCTTTCAGTTTCATGTGTTTTGGAGAACCTATAAGTTCAGGTGCAAATACTTTAAAACCTTTCTGATAAGCAGATTTAGGTGACACATTATTCTGCAGGGCAGGCTGAGACAGAGTGTATTTTCTCTCTTGTGTCTGTGAGAACCATTAAAAAGTTCTGTGGTTTTTTTTTAAAGCTGATAAACAGCTTAAATTAGATTTGATCTTAGCCAAACCTGCAGCTCAGACTTTGAAATGGGAATCACGGTTTTAATTTGCCCTGGGCTTTGGGCAGCTCTGTGGGGATGGGGATGGATGGGGACATCAAGCCATGGAATCCAACATCATTGCCAGGGACAGTCCCCAGGTGGGCTGAAACGGGGTCCTGGGCCATGGGCAGGAGCTGGAGGGAACATAGCTCCTCTAGGAATATTTTTTAATAAAAATCTTTATGAAAACTAAAATGTATTTCCCTGGTTCCTGCCAGACAGGGGCTCTGGGCAGTCAGCACCAAACAGTGCCACCAAGAGCTTGTTCAGCAACTCCATTTGTCCAAAACCACAACATTCTACAGACTCCTTGCTAAATCAAACAAGCAAATAAATCCAGGGATTTCTGACAAATGTGTTCCAAAAGGCATCCGTAAAGATCAGGACTTGCACATTTTCACCAATACATCAAGTGCCGTGTTTAAATTCAAAAAGCATGTGAAGTAATGGAGTCTACATCTTACTTTGAAGATGTGTCCAAACAGAAATGAACTTTGCTATGCAATAGCAAGGGGTTATAGATTGATTTTGGAGGCCAGGCTGTCCATACTTCTCTACAAATATCACATATTTCACAAAGGGCTTAATGCTATTTACATTGCACTGGAGATGGACAAATGGGTTTGGGCAAAACGTGCCAAAGCTGAAACAAATTCAGGGTCTGAAAAAAGTGTGGTTACTTCTTACCACACATATTCTTTGCCTGTATCCCATTCCAGGTACTAATCCAGAGCAGTGAAATCCTGGGAAGGTCTCTTGTTGGATGATCAGAAGCAGGAAGCAGCAAGTCACAGAGCTCAGCTTGGTCCTGAGCCTGAGCTTCAGAGAGTATTTGGGTCCAGATCCATTTTTGGGTGACAGCTCTGTAAACATCTTGAGCAAACACATCTTAGGAAGTGTTCAGCCCCTTCTGGCTGCCCTGGGAAGTTGAGTGACTTTGAAAAGGCAGCCAAAGTTTTGGGATCATGTCCATATCACAGAAGTTTGCAGCACGGATCTGCTGGATGAAGTCCATCCTCATGATCGCACAGTGCTTCCCTTTAAAGAGCATCATCACACCCCTAAGCCACTGAACATTTACTTGCTGCCAAACACTCAAAGGCACACGCACAAACCCTAAAAAGGAATCAGAAAATCTCGCCACCCCGCTCGCTTCGTTTTCCCAAATGTTATTTTTTGATGGAACTCTTTGAAGCTCAGCTTTTCCTCGGAACATCTTGGAGGACAGAGCGTGTCAGAGCAGCACATCCACACATCTGATTGTCAGCTCCTGATTCTGAACCCAGAACTTGGTTTAGCATGGCCATGAAATCCCTGCTACCCTCTAAATAAAGTTTCCATCTCAATAGTTCGAAGCCACGGTGTTGTATGCTGAATGACACGAATAGCTCGTTCATCTTTATAATTAACTTCTACTCTCTTGACTTGCCTGCCTGCTCAGTGGTGTTTGGCTGCTTCTCTCCAGTTTGGTGTGATCAGAGCTGTGCAAACCTATTTGGAAATTTCTCCTTCACCAAGACCATCCCCGCTCATGATCAGGCAGGAAAAGGGCCCATGGCACTGACCCCACTTATTTTCCCTCCTCACTCGGAATTCTCTCCTTCCCTGACACCTTGGGTTTCATCTCCAGAAGCCAGTCCATAATCCATTTCAGTGGCTCTTCTCCCCAGCTATTTTTAATCTTAAAAAGCCCCACCAGTCTGTGGTGTCACAGGGAGTCTATTGTTCCTTTGAAACAAGGACTGAAATGAAGCAGCTCTTCCTTTCTTGTGTAGATAATTGTTGGTATTTTCAAAGACATTTGGGGGGGATTTATTAATTATTTATGGGTTTTTCCCCTTCCTCCCTTTCACTCCAGTGAAGCCACACACGAATATCTCATTTCTGCTTTTGACTCTTTCAAAGAATCACAGAATCCCAGCGTGGTTTGGGGTGAAAGGGACCTTAAAGCCCATCCAGTGCCACCCCTGCCATGGGCAGGGACACCTCCCACTGTCCCAGGTTGTTCCAAGCCCCATCCAAACTGGCCTTGGGCACTGCCAGGGATCCAGGGGCAGCCACAGCTTCTCTGGGCACCCTGTGCCAGGGCCTGCCCACCCTCAGAGTCAGGAATTCCTTCCCAATATCCCACCCAGCCCTGCCCTCTGGTAGTGGGAAGCCATTCCCTGTGTCCTGTCCCTCCATCCCTTGTCCCTTCCCTTCAATCCTCTTAAGCTTTTTCAGTGAAAATATCCATCTTCAAGACACAATCATCCATTTTATCATTTACGTTGAATAAACTACATTTCTGGTTTTCTCTTTCTCTCTCCCTTGCTTTCCCCTATGTCCTCATTCCCCATTCCTGAACTTTCTCCTCTTTTCAGCAGCAAATGTGAGAAAAAAAAGGGGAAAAGAGGTGAAGTGCCAGCAAAACCAAACATTTGGAATATTCTCCCTTTAAAGACACAAATATAAAGGCATTCTCCCCATTCAGCAGGAACAACAGAAGGAAAAGCAGTTGAAAATGTTCAAGAATTGTCACAATTTCCTCATTTTTAACCATCCCTAGAAAATAAACGGGAGCTATTCAGCCATGAGTACATTTCACTGAAGTGACACTTAACAATCCAAAAATATGGCATTTCATTTTGCATTTCTCTCTGAGCAGGAGATAATTTCATGTGTGGCTGCTGCAACAGCTGCACTGGTCCCCAAAAATTCCTTGTTTGAGAGGAAAATGGGGGTTAATCATGCTGGATTCAGGTTTTTGGGGTGTTTATTTCCTTGGTTTAAAGTCAGACTTTCACGTTAAAAATTTTACAAAAATTAATTTTCACAGACAAGTGATATCCAAATTGAAATGCCATTTTCTTTATCCATCTGAGGCTGAAGTTGGATTCTGTTGCCACAAAACTGAAATCTGTTGCCTCCCACAGCTTGGAAATCTCCCAGGAAGTGCTGGACACTAATTCCTCCTGACTCCGCATATGGAGGTTAAGATCCAAGTTTAATCAATCCACTGAAAACAATGACTGGATCCAAATCCAGCTGCTGCTCTGCCAGGGAAAGAATCATTTCACCTGTTCCACAGTGGGGTTTGTAGAATATTAAATCCTCCTCTTTTGTTTCAGCCACTTTTGCTGGCAAAGGAGGGAAAAACAGGGAAAATCTCAATGCAGACACAGCATCTTGCTGGCACAGCCAAGGAGGGACTTGTGGGGTGAATGATGGAATTATTGAGGTTGGAAAAGACCTTTCAGATCATCTAATCCAACCATTATAAAGCATTTTTCCATTTAACCATTAAAATGGGCCATGTTTTCTTCTGGTTCTTGAATGTGAGGTGAGGTGGAAGGGGCTGCAAATGGAGAACCCCAAAACACCTCCCTTGGCCTGAAGAACCTCAAGGTTCATCTCAAGGTCTTTTACAGAAAAAAAAAGCTGCATCTCTAAGTCAAAGTCAAAAAAAATCACCTAAGTAAAGAAGCAAATCTTTTCTATATTTCTTAATAAAGTGTATGTGGGACAAACACCAATCTCAGAGCCACAAGCAGTAGGGCAGAAAGGTTCAACACAGTCTGCAAGTTGTGTGCTGAAAAACATCCCCTTTAACTCTGAAAAACATTATCCTTTAATAGCACGAGAGATCAGCCATAACGTTTCGATTTAACCTTGTTTCCCTTCCATGGGATTTTTATTTACTCAGATAATATTAAATATTTGATGTCACAAAATGTGTTCTTGACCTAATAGATCTTTAAATATCTCCCTTTTTCTGACCGATATCTGTGTCCCTGTGTGCTGGCCAAGTTCAAACACAGTCTAAACAACTTCCTGGCTTCACCGTGCATTAAAACAGCTGCCAGCCCTGCGCTTTTTTGCTCTATTTCACAGTTCCAACTGCTCCAAAAGCATTAAATTTCCACTCATGTTTAGTAACAGGGACGTAAATACAAAAATGTTCCATAGTATGGAGACATACGTATATTTTTTGGTCCCTTATTGTTTAAACACTTTGCTAAACAGAGCAATACATTCAATTTCCAGCAGAATAAGACAGGAATGTGCATTATTTTTGAATAAGGGTATAAACTTGATGTGATATTTAAGCAAAGATGGCTGCATGAAGACTATTTCCTGGAAATCAATATTCCACGGGGGAAAGCTGATGTCTCAAGTACATGGGAGAGTCATTGACTACAGCTGCCTGTGATGTGGAAAATAGTCTACATGGAGGTTGTTGGGGCTGGATATAAAAGTATGGGAATATGGATTTTATACGCGTTATGGAGTTCACAATTACAACACTCTGCTTGAGACAATCCCAGGAAATTAATGTCCTCTGTATTGCACACATCACTGCAAATCTATTCCATAGAATCACAGGATCATTAAGATTGGAAAAGAGCTCCAAGGTCATCGAGTCCAAGCTGTGCCCAATCCCCACCTTGTTCCCAACCCAGAGCACTGAATGCCACATCCAGGAATTCCTTGGACACCTCCGGGGATGGGGACTCTAAACCTCCCTGGGCAGCTCTTTCCAGTGCCTGAGCACCCTTTCCATGGGGAAATTCCTGCTGCTGCCCACCCTGAGCCTCCCCTAGCCCAGCCTGAGGCCGTTCCCTCTCCTCCTGTCCCTGTTCCCTGTGAGCAGAGCCCGACCCCCCCGGCTGCCCCCTCCTGTCAGGGACTTGTGCAGAGCCACAAGGTCCCCCCTGAGCTCCTTTGCTCCAGCCTGAGCCCCTTTCCCAGCTCCCTCAGGAATTCTCCAGCCCCTTCCCAGCTCCCTCAGGAATTCTCCAGCCCCTTCCCAGCTCTCTCAGGAATTCTCCAGCCCCTTTCCAGCTCCCTCAGGAATTCTCCAGCCCCTTCCCAGCTCCGTTCCCTTCCCTGGACTCCTCCAGCCCCTCAGGGTCCCCCTTGTCCCAGAGCTGTCCCCAGCACTGGAGGTGCCCCAGCAGCGCCAGCTCAGGGACGGGCACTGCCCTGGGGCTGTGTCACACCAGGGCTGGCACAGCCCAGGGGCCACTGGCCACTTGCCCACCTGGGCACAGCTGGGCTCATGTCCAGCCACTGTCACCAGCAGCTCCAGGACCTTTCCCAGCTTTCCAGCCCCTCTGCCCCAGCCTGGAGCTGCAGGGGGTTGTTGTGACCCAAAGGCAGGACATGCCATTGGCTCTGTCGTACCTTGTTGGCCTCCTCCCACAGCTCCAGCCTGTCCAGATCCCTCTGCAGAGCTTCTGGCCCTCCAGCAGCTCAACACCCCCACCCAAATTCGTGCCATCCACAAATTGGCTGAGGGTGCCTCGATCCCCTTGTCCAGATCATCAATAAAGACGTTAAACAGGACTGGTCACTGACCCTGGGGGACACCGCTGGTGACCGGCCACCAGCTGGATGTGACACCATTCCCCACCACTCCCTGGGCTCCTCATCAGCCAGTTCTTAACCCAGGGAAGAGTGACCCTGTCCAAGTGTGGGCTGCAGTTTCTCCAGGGATGTCATGGGAGATGTGTCCAAGGCCGTGCTGAAGTCCAGGTGGACACATCCACAGCCTTTCCCTCCTCCAGCAGCCTGGTCACCTGACCATGGAAGGAGCCCATGAACGCTACTGCTCCATCAGCTGTATTTCCAGAAGGTATTGATGATGTTTGCCAACCTTATTTCCATGAGATGGGAGCCTAAAATAGAGCAGTGGGTGTAGGCAAATTCCCGGGATATTCTCCTCTGTGCCGCTTGCATCACACGCTGGAAGAGTGGATGAGGCAGCGGCCGGGTCCCAGAGTCAGGAATGTGACAGAACGGCCCAAGGCCAACTCTGAATTACACACTAATTTTGTTCTTTTTGTTAATTACAAACGTTTCTGTATTGGGAAAGTGGGACGTAGTTAATGTGTAATTAACTCGTTTGGGCAAGTCAGAGCCCTCTGCTGAAAACTCCACCTCCTTTTATCTGATCCATCCACACCCTTGAGTGCCTGCAACGCTGCATGGGATGCGTGGGATTGCTCTGATGGCAGATTCCCAACTTTACATAATGTAAACAACACAGATCCATTCAGCAACTCCTTGCCTTTCATATAAAATTTCTTCGAGACCCAGGAGTGCAAGAAAAATCAAGCTGTGGCCTATAAGGCAGAGAAAAAGAAATTAAATCACTTTTAAAAGAAGGTCTCTGCGGTGAGGGCAACACCAAAGCGGAACAAATTCCAAGAAAGGAATTTTATGCTGTTTAAAAAGAAAAACAAACTCAACCAGCTGAACCCAAAGCTCCCCAGTGCCAGGGGCAGTGCTGGGAAGTCTGAACCCACAACTGGTTCACTTGTCCCTCGCTCTCCAGCCGAGCAGGAAATTACACTTGGGAATCTGAAAGTTTTTAAGATGCCTTAAAAGTGTAATTAGGTGTTCAGGATGCCAGCAAGGACCCTCCTAGAGCAGACTGCTTCTCCCTCCATGCTCAGAAATGGAGATTTGCAAAGGCAAAAGTCCAGAAATCCTGGGCACAAAGGTAATTTAATGTCTCCATGGCCACTCGGCAGCTCCAGCGCTGGGACAGCAGAGGTAATAACAAAATTCCAGTGAGGATCCACCTGCTGAAGGGCTGAAAATGAGGGCCTTTGCAGGGATACTCCCTGTGCTAAGCCAGGCTGGGTTTAATTAGTGAGGTGTTAAGGCACCTGAGTAAAAAACACAATCACATCTCCTGGCTCTTCTCAGAGGCAAAACTGAGGGGATTCCATTCCTTCCCCCCATTCCCAGTTAAAGCTGGGTGAAGCAGCTCCTTCCTCATTAAACCAGTCAAGAGCAGATGGCTTGAGCTGGCTGGAGCTGGGTTTGGGGACCTTCTGAGCGACAGCAGGTGGATATATATTTGCAGAGAAAGTCCTGGCGGGTGCAGGAGGACACAAAGGATTCCGTGCAGCAGTCGGAGATGGTTTGGTGGGAAGGACACGTCGTTTCCTGCAAACAGGAGCTGACTTGCTGGGCTAAATCTCTGCCAGGCAGCTCCACTGTGCACACTCCTTCTGCTCTGATCTGAGCAGAAACATTGGGAGGAACTGTGTGGAATCTACAAATGGCAAAAGGAAATGTCCCCAGCTGATCACTCCTCGCACAGGATCTCTCCCTGGTACTGCTTCCATGTTTTCATGTCACCACTTTGGCACTCTGAACATTTGTCTTTGGCACTTCAGATATTTCTGACTGCTTTCTCAGCCTCTAGTGCTGGAAGAATTTTACCTAAAAAGTGAAGAGAAATTCATTTTTCCTTTCCTTTTTTAACTTTCCATAGTCTTGGCAGCAAACCGTGTCATGATGATGTTGGCAACAACATATTTGTGGCAGAAGGAAGAAAGAGAATCATAAAATATATGAAAGAAAAAGTTGACATTTTAATGAAATACCTTGTAACTTCTTGGAAAAAAGTTATTAAAATGCATTCAGTTTATAGCTGTTTGTACAGATAGGAGAAGGAGGAGACTTGCTCCTGAAGCCTGTAATAAAAATCGCTTGTTACCCCAAAGTAATAGTGGCTAGAAATTATTTTCAAAACCCATTGCTGGAGACCATTTTAGATTTGGGACATTCTGGGCTTTTCTGAGTACTTGAAGATTGCTGGCACATGCCTGAGGTTTGGGAGAGCAGCCTGCCTTGTTCCTCAGAAGAAGGAGCAGAATGATGGAGCATCTCCTGTTCCTTCCCAGCGGCTACCGGAGCTGGCACGCGCTGCTCACACAGCTCCAAATGAGAGAGTTTATCTCAGATGCTGCTCTGCCAGATCATGGGATCAGAGAACATCCTGAGCTGGAAGGGACCCACGGGATCATCGAGTCCAGCTCCAACGGTTGCCAATATTCCCAGCCCCTGCAAAGGTTTTGCCTGCCTTTGGAGAAGGAAAGATGCAGCTCTGTGGACACTCAAGCCTAGGGATTCCTCCTGTTTGTCTTCCTGCCATTGCATCCAACTGCTGGAATCACACATCTCCTTTTAATATGTCACAAATCCCAGGAAAAGCCTCTTACTGCAAAGCACAGTGGCTCTGGCATCAGCCTCACCATCTGAAGATAACAGAGCATCCACACTTGGATGTTCTCACAGAACATGAACATTCATGGCCGTGGATTTATCAGGGGGGGAAGAAGAAGGAGTGGAGCACTGGGGCAGCTTTACTCCCATCTTTTTCATTCCCCCAAACTGGGCTGTATGTAAAAATAAAGGGCAAAGAGTGATCGCTGAACTGTCACATGCATGGGACAGTCACCAACTGATGTTCAAAGCAGGACCTGAGGACCTCCCTGTACCATAAAGGGATTTCCAGGCCCAAACAAACCTGCCTGGTTTGGTGCCTTCTGTCTCACCTTTCCAAAATGAATTACAGCTAAATCTTGGTAAAATTACACTTCCTGTTGATTTCAGCTACAGCTGTAGGAAGGACAGGTGTTGCATTTCTGGATGGATTCTGACATTTTGATTTAATTCCAAACCAAAAAAACTCCCTGGTGTGTTTGACCAGACTCCATGATGAAGAGCTGACACATTTCTTACACAGTTTTATATCATAAAGCAAAAAAAGGAGTTTCAAATGGAAGAGCTATTTCATGATTAGAATATTGAGCGCTACTGCGAAAAATTCTGTAGAAATACAGTTTTTAACACAGCTGAAATTTCTGCCTCTCTCCAGAATTAACCTTCAGCCTCTGCCCTTCCTTGCATCAGCACTCACATTTGTGTAACACAGATCAGGAGCTGATGTGTTAAATGCAAACCTGACAGAAAATAGAGAGGAACATGCAATAAAAGAGGAGCTCGCAGCAGGCTCAGCTGCCCTGACCCAGCCCACAGCTCCTGGGCGGGCACGTGAGCCCAACCAGAGCTGCTCCCACTGCCACTTAAGGCCACTCTCATTTTGTTTAATGAGCTTTAGTTTCAGCTCTGGCAGAGACCTGGCAATCTGTGCTGGGTCACTCAGTTACCAGGTTCTCCAGGTGTCCCACCACTGCAGGACACGTCCAGCCCCAGGAAGGAGAACTGGTTGTGACTCATGGCAAATGTTGTTTGTGGGGCTCCTCCCTGAGAGCTCTGGAGCAGGGGGGCACTTCCCTGGCTGAGGAAAGGAGGGGCTACAGGAGATCTGATTCTGTAGGAAGTTTTCTGCCTGCCCAAAAAGGGTCTGGATTTAAAGTTCTGCAGGGCAGTGACTGTCCCTCACCATGGGTTTGCTCAGGGTGAGTACAGAAGGTCCCCAGTCTGACCTGGGATACCATAACTCCAGACAGACCAGCTTCTGCCACGAGATTCTGATGTACAGCTTAATCATGGAATCATGGAATAGGTTGGGTTAGAAGGGATTTTAGAGCTCATCTCGTTCCAAACCCCCTGTCATGAGCAGAGACACCTTCCACTATCCCAGGCTGCTCCAAGCCCTGTCCAACCTGGCCTTGAACACTTCCAGGGATCCCGGGGCAGCCACAGCTTCTCTGGGCACCCTGTGTTTCAAGTTTACTGTTAGGAGATAACAGTTCCAAAAATAATCCTTCAAGATTTCCAGGATAATGCTTCTTCTACAGGCAGAGCACTGGAACACACCAGACATAAATATTACACCCTGGGATAATATACCCTACACACCGGAGCATCAAAGTGCCCACCCAGCACGGATACACTTATGGGATTCTGGGGATTGTGCTCCTGCCTGGAGCCGTAAAAGCAGAACAGAAATAGAGCACAAAAAGCAGAACTCTGATCAATTATTGGCCCTGCAGAATCCAGACTGCTTTGGCAGATCAGCTGAAAATCTCACAGCCTGGAAAAAAGCCTCGGTAACCAAATAAATTTTCTTTTATTGGCAGCTAGTGATAAAGATTTCAAGCACTGGGCTGGATAGAGGGAATTTAAATGCACATTGATAATTAAAGCTCTGGGTCACCACCACGCTGTACTAATGCCAGTTTGGGAAGGTTTATGTTATTTTTGTGTCATTTGTGTTCTGTTCAAGAACTTTGGTATTATTATCGTACAAACTTCAGTTAATAATCAATCCATGCCACAATTATCATATCAGTTCTACTGTCTAATTAAAAACTGCTGAGTGATTGGAATTCCAATATGGTGATACAGGCACGGGCTGCAATCCTAAACAAATACGAGTGTGAAGGTTCTGAACAAAAGATTATCTAAGTTTTAATATCAACTGGCAAAACTCTTTCACTCTGGATCATTAACTTCCAGCCCTATTATTACATACAAATGCCCAATTTCTGCTAATTCCCAACGCTAATTCCTTTTAATCATTATTTTGTATACATTGTGTTAAGGCTTTGCACTTGTTTACATTTGCATAATTATAGCAATTGTCTTCTAAGCTTCGCTCTGCTGAAATCATTCTAATTTGGGATTTAGCCCGTTTTTAAAGATTAGTTGACTTCTGTAGAGCAACATATCTGGGATTGGTGTTGCCTGGATCTTGTGTAAGTCAGACCAAGCACAAGGTGCAGTTTGGAAGGACCGGGAAAGGGGCAGAGTGGAATATCCATGTGCTCAGCAGAGGAGATGCGAGCACAACAAAAAAACCAAAGCATGTCTGGGATAATCTTTCCTTTATGGATGTAATAACCCTGGGAATATCACTCATGGAACACCAGCAGTTCCGGTGCCTCTGAGGAAGAAGCAGCACATCTACTCCTGCTTGGAAATCTTTTGGTGCTTTGCCCCTCTCTCCTCTGGTGTCCTCTACTCAGGGACAGCTTGAGTATTGGGGCAGTTTTGGGCATCCCAAGATAAGAAAGATGTTAAAGTACCAGAGAATGTCCAAAGGAGGGTAACAAAGATGGTGAAGGGTACATGGTCTGTTCAGCTGGAGAGGAGGAGCCTGAGGGGAGACTCACCCAGTTACAACCTCCTGGTGAGGGGAAGAGGAGGCTGACCAGTGACGGGACCCAGGGAACGGCTGGAGCTGTGCCAGGGCAGGATTAGGTTGGATATCAGGGAAAGGTCCTTCCCCCACAGGGTGCTGGGCACTGCCCAGGCCCCCCAGGGAATGGGCACGGCCAGAGCTCCAAGAGCATTTGGGCAACGCCCTCAGGGATGCACTGGGTGGGATTGCTGGGGTGCCAGTGCAGGGCAGGAGTTGGATCAATGATCCCGTGGGTCCCTTCCAACTCAGCATATTCTGATTTTCTTTTTTCTTTGTGTTCCCACTAAAGCAGCTCCAGCCCGGAGCCGTCCCCAGGCTCCAGCAGGGAACAGCAGTGAGGACTCATCTCTCTCCTCATCCGTGGCCTTATCTTCCTTTAGTGCTCCTGTTATGCCTTGATCATCCATCAGCCTGACTGCTTCCCTGGCAAGCTTCCTGCCTCTGATCTGCTCAGAAAACTTTTTGTTGGTAGCTTTTCCACATCCAGTAAGTGCTCGGAATCTGCTTGGCTTCCCTTTCGCTTTTAAATTGAGAGGCTAAATTTTTTTCCCCTTTTAAAAAAAAAAAACCCAAACCAAACCTAATAATTCCTTTGTATGTCAGTTTGTATTTTCTTTTTGGCATATCTTCCTGAAGATAATTATGTTGTGCATATTTGTGTTGAGTAGTAAAAGAAGTTGTTGCCCTTAAAGCATCTTAGCCGCCCACAAACATATTCCCCTCTTAGCTGCTCCTTTAATTTCCTTTTAATTATCTTCCTCGTTATTAGGCAGTTCCTCTGTAGGTGCATTGATTTTTTAATGGTTTTTTTCCCCCTCCTACAAGGATCCTCACTGTTGTTGTGACTACTCCAGGGTAGCTTTTCCACACTCTGGTTGAAGTGGATGAAGAACTGAAGTAACTGAGGAATTCTCCTTCCTTGTGCTTCAAGTGTTTCACGGTCACAAACTCTTTGTGGAATGGAGTGGCTGTGGCACTGTCAGTCTGAGCAGGAATCACCCAACTCACCCTTCCTGGGCTTTTTATCATCCCTGTGGCTGTTTTACCACCAGGACCTGGAATTCTCCCACTGCTGGGATTCTGATGTCTTGAGTTTGGGCCTTTATTTTTTTCTCTTTTTTTTTTTTATTATTATAATTTCTATTATTCTGTTATTATTTCTGTTCTTGGACATCCATGATCCTTCCAACTCAGCACATTCCCTGATTCTCAGATTCTGCCCCCTGAGCTTTCACACTTGTGCTGGTCACCTAGAAGCACTCCCAGGGCTGGGGTTGATCTCATTGAATGTCCCCAGGTTTGTCACAAACATTTCACATTCTTAATTTCCAACCTGGGCTTCACCTGACTTTCCTCCAGAATAAAATTTCCATGGTTTCTTCTTTCCAGGATGCTTTATCCTGAACTTTGTCCATATCTCCTGGCTTCCTTTCATTTCACCCTCTTATCTGTGTAATTATTAGTGCTGGAAGAGCAGAGCTCCTCACTGCTGTAGGTTATCTATATTTCAAAAGCTTCTCATCCCAATACCTACCAGAGCCTTTTCTCTGCCTTCTGCCTCTCTCTCCTTGCCCTTTGAAGCATTTCAGCTCCCTTTCATGTGCTGCCAATCCAACTTTACTCCTTCCATACCTATGCTCTGAAATATGCTGCTGTACACACGCAGATGAGATAATCTGCAGCTTATTAAAAGCACAACTATCAAAAGACCATCGGCAGCGCTCAATAACATGAGGCAGGGGCCCGAAAATTTTATGCAAAGGAGATATGAAGAAGTTGTTCCTTTGAGAAAAGGGATGAATTGGTGTTTGGGTTGGGATGTGTTCTGTGTAGGGTGCAATGTAGGATAAAAACACAAAATAGAGACATAGCTCAAGTATGAAACCCCATCTGGTTGCCTGAAAATTCCTAGACGTGTAAATAGGCATTTTCTCCATAATCACTCCCAGAAATAAGTGTCATTTTTCCTTCCCGTGCTGTGACAAATAGAAGCAGGAAACTGTGTGGTGTTTGTGTCCTGACCGTTTTCTTTGCTTTTCCAAAATAAATGAAAAATGATTGCTGCCCATTTCAGTTACCTGTTCCTTGCCCAAACATCTGCTAGATGGTTTCACCAATTCGAGATAGGCCAAAAAATGAGGCTATACCCACTTCAGGTTTATTTTATCTTATTTCAGGAGGAGAAGGGCAAAAAGGGGAATTAACTCTTTGCTGGCTGCCCATGTCTTCAGCGAGTAAATCAAAATAATGCTCTTCACAGCCCAGACAAGCCCTGCGTGTTCCCTCTGTGTGTCACACCACCTTTTAAAGCAACTTTAAAAGTAGGACCTCAGATAAGAATAATTTCAGTTATCTGGGGCTCAGAGGCAGGAAAAAACCAAAAAAGACTCAGCTCTTTTTGCATACAAAACAGTCCTCAGTAATTTTTTTCAAAACACAACATCAAATGAGTCGGTTCCCTCAGATGTTGCAGATGAATGCAGTTGTCACCCTGCCAGTGTGGGAGGATCTTCTCCCCAAGCCTCTGCACAAGCAGAACAAGGGAATGGGCCCTTTGCAGCCCCCAGGAGCCAGCGCTGCTCTGTTTGTGTTGTACCAGGCTGATCTGAGGGTCCGTCCCCTTTCTTCTCTCCCTGCAGGCCCAGAGCATCTCAGCCTTTCAAAGCCATGATATTTGTCACTCATCCAGGATTTTTCTTCTCTTCAGCTTCAGGCAGTGGCAATCTGTGGAGGTGAGGGAGGGGAAGAACCCTCTAATGGATTTCTGCAGTGGGGTAATTCTTTTAAATCAGTGTCTTTGGAAAGTGTGTGGCTGGGGGAGATTGATAAGGGGTGGAGGCCCAGAAGTGCTCCAAGGCACATGACAGGCACATGTCCCACACAGCCCGGAGCTGGAGAGCCTTTCCATAAGCAAAAAAAAAAACAAAACAAAAGAGCCAAATCATTTGTTCTTTCTGATTTTTTCCGAGGGAATGAACAAAAGAAAAATTCACTGGCACAGGGTGCCCAGAGAAGCTGTGGCTGCCCCTGGATCCCTGGAAGTGTCCAAGACCAGGCTGGAGCAGCCTGGGATAGTGGGAGGTGTCCCTGCCCATGGCAGGGGTGGCACTGGATGGGCTTTAAGGTCCCTTCCAACCCAAACCATTACTCTGTGAAAATTTTCTACTAAATGCTGTCAAAAATTCCCACTTCAACAATGAAAAATAAAAAATAGTCGTTTATTTAGTTTCTTTTTCTGTTTACCCCAGCTCTAAGGCTGAGTTCTAGGAATTATCTCTGTGATTCCAGCAGAATTCTCTTCCTCACCATCAGAAAATTATTTCTGAAAGAAGGATATAATGATGCAAATGAATCAATTTGCAAAAGGTCTGCTCTGATACAGAACATACATAAAATATACATGAGCTACCCTGAATAGCAACTCTGCAGTTAGGGAAGCAATAAGTGTAATTATCATCCTGGATTACTTAAAATACAAATTGGCATCAAATTCCAGTAGCCAATACAAGTGTAATGACAGTTTTGGTTACACATAATACTTTTTTTGCCTTTGAATGGGAGATAACAAATAAATGCAAAATGCAAACCATCTTGGTATGAAGTAAATTCTAATTTAAGTATGATATGTGGGACTGCAGCTCTCGTTGCTTTGAGATTTTAGGGAACAGTTCACTGTCCTGCTTTTGGGGGGGGAAGGGGAAAGGAAATAAATTCAGGATTAATTTGTATTGATTTAATTAGATCTCAAATTGAAATTTATTTGGATAAAGCGTCTTAGAACAGTCACAATAATTACCAGGACAAGCAACTAAATAGAAACCCAGAATCCCAGACTGGTTTGGGATGGAAAGGACCTTAAAGCCTTTCTGGGGGCTGTGACTTTGGGATTAAGGGCAATGCTCACCAGAGCTGCTCGTGGCTGCCCCTTCCAACCAGGATCCTCAGAAAATAATGATCTGGCCAACATCAATAATTAACAGATCATGGAAAGATGTTAAAATGCCATGAAAAAGCGGGATTTGCTCTGCAACACTCGTGTCTGACATTCCAAATGCAAGGAGCAAGTGCAGCAAGCTGTGTCCTAAGGATGGTTATTACTGGAGATAAATATGTGCTCTTGAATTATTATTAGTTGGACACCTCTGCACTTATCTGCACAGTTTGTGCCTCCATGGGATTCCTCTGAGCTGGAGAGCAAATATCCCTGTGGTATTAATTACTTGCAAATTGCCCTGAGATAACACTTTACCTTCCACAGAGAAATCCTACAGGATTCCAGGGCTGGCTGCCCCAGGATACAGGGTGGTGTTTGGAACCAGAACCACACACAGGTCGCAGAAACCAAAGCTGGAGAGTTTCTGTCGACTCAGAAACCCACAGAGAAGTTCCAGCTCTGGAGGACTTTGTCCCTGGTCTCAGTGTAAAAGAGAATCCTTTCTAGAGCACACTCAGGCTGGAACAGTTGCACAGATTTGAAGCCATCAGGCTGCTCTCAATTTAGGAAAGTTCTGCCCCTCCCACCTCGAAGTAAAATATGAGGAATCACAGACTGTGAAAATGGGAAGGATTTGAGATGGGTAACTGCAAGTCTTGAGTTTCTGAAATGCAGTAGCACAAGCTGGGATTAACTGAGGTTTTTTGGAGACATGGGGAAATCAGCCCTATCCACAGAGTCCCAACTTTCAGGATATTGACCTTTGGAATGATGGACAAATTGGGATATTAACTTTAACCACTGCCCTGCTCATAGGTCACTCAGTAATCCCACCCTGGAAATGTGCACAGAGACCTTTCCAGCTGTGCCCCTAAATCCCAGCTCCTCGAACCAGACCCACTAAACTTCCCCTCTACACAAAGTTCATGCTCAGCATCCACAGAAATCCAACCAAGACCAGAAGTTTTGAGAGGATTAAATGTGGATCCTGCCGTGCTGGGAGGTGATGGGCAGCTCAGCAGGGAACATTCCTCAAAGGAAGGGTTTTGTCCTAGAAAGCAAATCCCTCCTTGGCACCGTGGGCTTTAATCAACCCTGCTCAGTTTAGGATTTGAACAATAAAGCAGCAGTTTGGCCCTTCCACACACAAACAGAACAATTCTGGAATGCAGGAGGATCGTTTCTGAGGGATTTCTGCTGTTGTTCTTTCTCCTTGTGCCCATGTTTCAGCAGTATTGAAACCCCGATGGGGAAAGGATGAAATTCATTAAATGCCTTGCATAAATCATGGAGTGTTTTGCTCCCTGGCTGACTAAGAAGTTAAAAAATAAATGAGTGTTACTTTGGCAGCTCAGCACGTGGGTATCACCTAGTTCTGAATAATATTTACATGATTTAAGAACGGGCCAGTTCCTTGAACTGAAAATGTGAGTTTAGTGTTGAATTAAAGAGGACTAGAAATAATTAATGCAGACATCCTGAAACAACAGGATGAAGGGCTAATCCTGCCATAGTTGGAATTATAAAAAATGAAATCATTTTATGTAGCTGTCAAACCAGTTTACTCAGGGGGTGAAAGAAATGCTGATTTTATTTTTTTTTTTTTTGTCAGTTCTGTACTTTTCATTTGAATATAGGTCAGAGGTTTGAGTGCTGAATAGCAGGTGATCAGAAAACTGGTTGTTTTCTAGGATAAAATCCAGGCAGTAGGAAAGGTTAGAAAACTTCCTTCATTGTCTACTCCCAACTCCAACATCTGTGATGTAAAAGCACTGAAAGCACAGGATTTGGAAAAAAAAAAATTTATGGTCCTCCTTTTTTCAACATTAACTCAAACATTACTTGGGTTCTTACTTCTTACCAGGACTTCTCAGGTGATCATGGGAATATATGGAGCATATTTCCTGCTCTTCTGTACGCCCTTCCCAAATTCCCACTCTCTCTGGGCCCTTGTGCAGCTCCTGTTCATGCTGATATTGCAAGTTCAGGCCCGTGCATGATTGTTGCCATTAGATGAACTAATTTCTGCCAGCTACATGACGGGTTGGGTCATGATGCTCCATCCTGGAAGTGTTGCAGGCCAGGCTGGATGGGGCTCGGAGCAAGCTGGGACAGTGGGAGGTGTCCCTGCCCATGGCAGGGCTGGAATGGGATGAGCTTTAATGTCCCTTCCAACCCAAAGCAGTCTGGGATTCTGTGATTTTATAATTGATCTGGATGGGAATGTTCTGTTAAATATATTTTTATTTAAAGAAAACAAAAAAAAAAAAAAGGAAATTTGAAAGTAAATCTTTCCTTTTGTGTGACACGGAGATTTTTCTGATTGGGCCAATTACTCCAATTCCCAACTTGTTTTGTCTTGGAAATAAAACCAGTTTCAGCCACCAAAAGAGCCAAAGTTTTGTTCTCAGCCAGTTCTCTGCAGGCTGCTGCCCTCCCAAGTCATCCCTGAGACTCCCAACTTGACTTCTCCACCTAAATCCTTCTCACTCTGATAAAGTCATACGATGTGGGTGCCTCAATGAACGGCCAGGTACAGAGCTGAGGCCTTGCTTTGTGAAGGATGACGGCTCATTTGGGATGGGAGTATCCAACCCCACAACCAAGTGGGATATTTTCCACCCAGGAACACGAAATGCAAACTCCCTGCACGTGTGTGGAGCCATCTGGCACCGCCGCCGGAGCCGCAGCTGGAACAGGCAGAGGGAGCCAATTGTCATCACCTGAGCTGCCAACATGCAGCAAAAAGCAGTCAGGCTCTTTCCAGGCAGCAGGAATATTTGTGTGCTACGGGGAAGGGAAAACAGAATGAGAACCCTCTGAGGAAAGCCTAAAACAGGAAATTAAGCAAGCCCCTTTAACGATGCACAGGGATTGGAAAGGAGGGAAGGCAGGACTCAGCACAGAAAGCTCTTTCATGAAAATGAGAACAGGCTCGTGATGTAAAGAATAAAAATGTGACTTGTGCTGGGAATGGGAAAATGGAACAGGGAGCTATAACCCAAAGCCTCACCATGCCATAATTCAGGTGTTGCAGCTGCAGTTTGCCTTAAAAAAAGTAAATTCCTCGCTAAAGGGGAGCAAGATTTCCAATTTTCCTGCGGGAGCTGTTGGATGCGTGAGAGGCTTTGTCAGGTTTGTGTCGTAACCACAAAGATAAGCACCTGTTGCCTGGGGAAATACAACCATTTCCTACCACCACGACACTCCACACTCACTAAAAGGAGCAGCAAAAGGCAAAGAAAAAGCAAGAAATGAACGTGGTATCTCAGGGCTCGATGAGTGGCTGGTAAAATATTGGGAAATACCAGATTGGCTTTGTGTAAATGAGGAAGAAAAACCCAGAAAATGAGGCTATTTTTACCTCATAAAACTCACCGACAGCAAGAGGAAAGGAGATTGCTAAAAGATACATTTTTTAAAATGCTGTTTATGTTTCTGCCCATCTGAAATGATCCCCCTTGATTTATTGGTGCAGGATAGATTGCTGCAGCAGCTGAAGTGATGATAATAGCCCAGGAAAAATGTTGATGCTGTTATTTGATGATGGATTGAGGCCCTACGGAACCAGCGTGGGGATTTGTCAATGTGAACTTTGCAAATGATGCTCCTGCAAGTCTGTAAACAAAGGGAAGTGGGGGAGAACTGCCACTACCTCCCACTGCCGAGGTGCACAAGGACTCCTTCAGGAGGTTGCTTCAATTAGGGATTATTAATTGCAGTAATGACCCATCCCTGGCCATACAGAGGCCAATGGGGCAGTCACTGCAGCCATCCTGGCCTGAAACACCTCATAATCCCAACACCGTCATTCCAACAGTTCCCAGGGGTTTATTTACCAATCAATTTATTTACAATCATGTGATTTTTCCAGTTACTTATTCTCCCAGTTAATTTGATCTTCTAAAAATATTTGGCACCTCTGCATCTCCCAAAGGGAAATTCCTCCATCTGCTTAGTGTTTGTGTCCTAAATGTTGCATAAAGAAGCAAAGATCTTCACAAAAATTAGTAAAGAAAGATGTCTTGCCACCCATCGATCCAGTCCATGGAGTGGGACCTACATTTCTTTCAGTTCATGTCGTTGTAAAGCTCTTCACTAAAGGTACAGAAATGAAAAAACAATGTCAAAACATCGTGTTTACCAAGAGAAAAGCGAAGGACTGCAGCCATGTGACAATCCTTGAGGACTCAGGAGCCAAGGCACTTGTCAATCTGCATTTCTGGAATTTCTGCCCCTTCTTCTCAATTATGGAGCAGGGCTTTAACACACAGAGCCTGTGCCACTGCTGGTGGTGATCACTCCACTGAGCACCACAGCAGAGCCAGGGCCAACCCCCAGAGCCAGGGCCAACTCGTGTCACAGCCTGTGAACCTCAGCTGGTGTTTTTATTGATACTGGCAGACAAAAGGATAAAAATAATCATCAGAAGTGCTACAACAACACAACAAATAAAGGATTTGATAATTATGGGTAGAGCTGTCAGATGGATGCTGGAGCTGCCAACAGAAGAATGTTTGTTGTGTTTCGGTGTGCAGAGACCCTTCGCGTGTTGTCAAACTTCCCAACAATGCAGATTCTAACAAATTAATGAGGCAACAAAATAGGAGTTTCTAACTGCTCCTGTGGTGCTTTGGTTTAAAATTCTGTGTCCCAGGAAGACCAGGTGGAGAACCAGGGTATTTTCTGGGTGTCACAGACTCCCACCACTGACCTGTGCAAACCACTCTCCATCAAAAGGCAGCAACGTTTGCATTCAAGCTCAGGTCCCAGGAGCAACAAGCAGGAATTGCTCCTTCCTCAGGAGGGAGTCCTGCTGGTCTGTAGGAGCAAAGCTGGTCCAGCAGATTTGTGCTGCTGAAGCACAGAGCTCCCAGTCCTCCCCTTCCCTCCCTTCCCTGAAGCCTCCTGGCCGTCTCCCATGACCCAGGTCAGCACACGAGCCAGTGGAGAACTCTGAATAAAAGAGTTCTCTCCCAGGTTAAAACCACAAGAGAAGGATCTGACAAGGGCTGGAGCAGGGAGGGTGGAGGGAGGAAGAGAAGGGGAGGAAAGCAGGACCTTTTCTTCCTGAGGGGACTGCAGGGGTCACATTCCTTTAGCCCAGGCAGCCCACGGGGCTGACCTGACCTGCTCCAACACAGCTCAGCCAAGCCCTGCCTGTTATTGCAAGTCAGGGGTCTCTAAATAATGTTCAGTGCACAGTAAAGTCATCATCTGATGGGGAAAAATTCCACTGACCCATCCTCACCCACACCCTTGGACCCTTCGGGTGTCCCTGCCCATGGCAGGGGGGGGAACAAGACAAGTTTTAAGGTCCCTTCCAACCCAGGCAGTCCGGGATTCTCTGGTTCTGTGATTCTCTGATTTGTATCTCAGCTCATGAGAAAGACAAATATATTTCACCTCCTTAAAAGGAGCAATCCTGACAGCACCAGGAGTTTCTAAGCAATGACAAATGGATTAGCAGCACAAACAGCAGAAAGCCCCAAGATGGATTTTCCGGGATGGGAAGGAGAAGTGGAGAATCAGCAGAAATTATTCTATACCTCAACTAAAATTTGACATTCAGGTAACTAAAGCAGAGCCATCAAGTTATGCTGTAAAATCTTGGGAAGGCAGAGGAGGTCCTTCTGCCAGACCCAAGCGGGATGGGAAACAACCCGCTCTGTGATTTTGGCTCCCCAGCTGCCCTCCCATTATCCAAGGAAAAGGCATTCCTTGGTACCAAGTGCCCTGTGGGGTCACACTGGGCTGCACTGGGCCGTGGCACATCAGACAGGGCAGGACAAACACCAGGACACAACTCAAGCAAACAGCGGGCAGCACCTCCGTGCCCCAGGGCCGGCCCCGCTTCCCTGGATTCCCGAGGATTGCCGCCCCGGGAAGGGAACACCTCGCCGGCATTCCCAAGCGCTGCTCACTACAAAGTGCTGGGAGCTCAGTTGGCACAGCAACCCGAGTCACTTCCAGCACCTAAAGGTCCCTGCTCAGAAGGGCAAACTCAGGATGCTGACCCCAAAAAAATCCCCTTTTTTGCAGCCTTAAACTGCTCCGGAGTTACTCCAAGATTTTCCTAGGCACCGATAGGAATCTTTTGCTTCTATTTTCGAAAAATCAAATGGAAATAACGCCGAATTAATTTGAAAGGAAAAGCAGCCCCCCATTTCCATATTACCTGCCTTTCAGGAAGTGGCTGCTTTTTACTGCAGGGAGCTGGGAGCCTGAGGGCAAATAAACAAATCGGCACAAGGAAAGAGAGGAGATGAAACATGGAGAGGTTGCTGGATATACATCCAAATTATTTAAAGGAGGCGCCAGGGGAGGCTCTGCCTTGGAGCTGGAGCACAATTAGCTGGGATGAGTGGCACCTCAATTACTGTGCCAGGGTTACCCAAGGCGAGCACGAGGATCCTCCCTGCTCCCGTCCCCGCAGCACCTCGGAGGCATCTGCACCCCCTTTGCCGTGCCAAAATGCCTTGGCATTGCTCTGCAAATCAATGGCAAGGAAAGGCTCCGAGGAAGGAGCGGAGGGGGGTGGGAGGAGCCTGAGGTGAACAGCAGAAGATGAAAGAGAAATGGGATTGAGGAACGGCTCAGATAAGAAAAAGTCCAGGGAAAACAAAAGAGGCTTTCCAGGTGTCTTATGAGGCTTCTCCCACGGGCAGCAATCTCCCTGCTGGCTTCTCCCTGGGGATTGTTTTGTTGTTTTGGGCTTAGGTTTGGGGATTTTTCAGTTTTTGGGGGGCAGAGCTCATGGGGTAGCAGGCAGCAGAAAGGAAGGCAGTTCTTTTTAAGTTATCTGTAAAGAAAAAGGGGATCTGTGGGCTCAGCCTCAAGGGTGGTGGAAATTGGGGTGGCCTGAGCCACTCCTCACACTTCTGTAGCTTATGAATCATGCAATATCCTGATTGGAAGGGACCCACAGGATCGTCAAAGTCCAATTCCATCACTTTCCTCCTTCATCCCTAACAAATTCCAGCCTTTTTGTCTTTATACTAGGGCCTGGCCCCTTGATGCTGTTTAGGGTCCCTACAGACCACGTTATCTGGAAATGAACAGAGGTATTTGGCTCTTTAAATTGGCTTTATCATTAAAAAATATTACATTTCTGAATGCACTGCATTTTACATTTTAAATTTTAGATTTTATGCCTAGAACTCAAAAGCTCTTTGCCATCTGGAGGTCAAGTGGTAACCCACGTGTTCATACTTTGCTACAGACTTGCCTGAGAAGAATTAAAAAGTTGAACCTTGACATACATGAGGGTAAAACTTTTTTAAAGATTTTTTAAAGATCTGTCCTGATTTCTTTCAGATGTGGAATTTCAGAGCCTACTCAGGCAGAACTTTAATCATAGAATCCCAGACTGCACTGGGTTGGAAGACACCTGAAAGCTCATCCAGTGCCACCCCTGCCATGAGCAGGGACACCTCTCACTGTCCCAGGCTGCTCCAAGCCCCATCCAGCCTGGCCTTGGACACTTCCAGGGATCCAGGGACAACCACAGCTGCTCTGGGAAACCTGTGCCAGGGCCTCACCACCTTCACAGCCACGAATTTCCCCTCAATATCCCATCTATCCCTTCCCTCTGGCACTGGGAAGCCATTCCCTGTGTCCTGTCCCTCCATCCTTTGTCCCAAGTCCCTCTCCAGCTCTCCTGGAGACCCTTTAGGCACTGGAAAGACCTCTAAGGTCTCCCTGGAGCCTTCTCTTCTCCAGGCTGAACAATCCCAAATCTCTCAGCTTTCTTAAGTACATGGGAAAACATTTTCCTTCCCTACTTTGTACCAAAAATATCCCAGAGCACCAAGGGCACCACTATTCTACTTAAAACTGAGAGCGGCTCTGCTGGCCTGTGAACCCACCCCGAGCCAGGCAGGTCTGATCTCTCCTGTCCAAACTGCCACTGAGTGCTATTAACGAGCTCTAATTGATCATTTCATTGTGGGCTGAGCGCACCGATAAATCCCAAACGCTCCAGTTCCTTCCAAACAATCACACAATTCCCTCTGCGCTGCTGCAAAGCCAGCCCTTGACACAATGATTTACTGACAGTGCCAGTCACTGTCTGGCTGTGGGACTGCCTGGACATCCTCTCCTTCAAAGTGACTGATACCCTGCAGCACCGACGACACAACAAACAACTCCGCCAGACAACGCAAAAATATCTTGACAAGTTCAGTTCCTTTAACCCCTGGAGCGCCAGCACAGGACCTTCCCGGGCTTTGCTGCGGAGCACAGGGGAAGGACAGCGGGGCCTGGAGTGCCTGGGAGCTGCCAGCTTGGCAACATATGCTCTGGAACTCGGGAAGTTGGGAAATTCGTTCAGCACGGCAAAAAAAAAAAAAAAAAAAAAAAAAAAATCACAACTTTTCAAATCAACTCCTGAGTTGCCAGGGAGGGGAAGTGTGGGAGATTTCTGACAATTATTTTGAGTTTGCTTGAGGCTTTTAATGTTCCCCAATTGAAATTAGACAAAAATCTGGGGAATTAAGTATTTACTTAGGTATTTATTCAAATTAATTACTTTATTCAACAGTAAATATATTTTTTCCCAGTGAAATTGCTATTCCAGTCAGTAACATTTTGTTCTGTGTAATATATGGAGCTCTTACAGTGAGAGGACAATGGGGAATGGCTTCCCACTGCCAGAGGGCAGGGTTAGATGGGATGTCAAGGGGAAACTCGTGGCTGTGAGGGTGGGGAGGCCCTGGAATGGATTTCCCAGAGAAGCTGTGGCTGCCCCTGGACCTCTGGAAGTGTCCAAGGCCAGGCTGGATGGGGCTTGGAGCACCCTGGGATAGCGGAAGGTGTCCCTGCCATGGCAGGGGGTGGGAATGGGTGATTTTTAAGGTCCCTTCCAACCCAAACATTCTGGGATTCCATGACAATTGCCTTCATCCAGCCCAAGCTGCAGTCTCCTGTCATGTGGCTCCATCTCCAGCAGGAGCCATTTCTGGACAGAGCAGAGAGGGGGGAATTGCACAGGTTGTGTTTGGGGATTCTGGCCAGGTCCTGTCCAGAACACCCAGAGGTAGCAGGCTGTGGGTTTTACAGAGTGCTGGGAGCTTTGAATGTCAGTCTGTAGGGAAAACAATTATTTGGTGGAACAGAACCCTCCCCTCATGTTCCTGGCCAGAGGCTGCGCTTTTAAACCACCTCAGACATCCATGTGCAACCAAAGGCATCAAAGCATGAACACAAACTGGATGAGCTTGCAGAGCATTTGAACCCTAATTTTTATTTCCCTACCAGTATTGGTACCATTTTTTCATCCTGCCTGTACACTCATTTCTCATTTCCTGCATGTGAAATGTGCTAGAACTGCTGTGAATTTCCTGCCTTTGAGATGTGCTAGAACTGCAGAAGTCGTGCTGAGTTCCACAATGCCTTGATCCCAGCTCTCCAGCTTCCCTCTGATATCCATTGGTAAAGCCAATGGAAGGTACAGCGTGGTTGAACAGTGAAAGAAATCTTCTGCTAATTGGCTTTAGGCTGCAGCACGGGAACCTTTCTAGATCTCCCTCTAGGCAAAGAGGAAAAAGGAATATTAGATCAAAACTGAGCTGAACATGTAGAAGCTGGTGCTGCGGCTAATGCTGGAGGATGGCAGAGGTTCAGACTGTGTTAGGAGAGAGATTCCAACCCACTTTGAAATCTTTCAGTGGAAGCCTTTAGTTTTAGCCCATAAACACTCCCAATGACAACACAGAGACAAGCCAGAAGATTAGGAGAACACAAGCAGGATAATTATTTCACACAGACACCAAAGCTCTGCAAGACTTTAGAAAATTAATGATTTGTTCATGTTGATGTGGCTTCCTTCCCTTGCTCTGGTTTTCCCAAAACTTGGACATGGACACACTTTGCAAATCATTTTAACCAATAAGCTGCTGCAAAGCAGGCACTGAAAAAGAAGAAAAACATAGCAGGGGCCACAGAGGTGGATTTGGGAGGAATAATTAGAAGCATTTCAATTAAATGCACATAGTGAAGCCAAGCAATACCTATGGGCAATATATCTGTGAACACACACGTGAAGGATGTAAACAGAAAGAATGGAAAGGAAAGATTTAGTGCAGCTCACTGGGCATAGCTGGGAGTGGTGTGATTAAATTAAGAAAGATAATTCAGGTTGAATCTGAAGAACAACTTCCTGACAGTGAAAGGTTTCAGCTTCAAACAAGCTCCCAAGTAAGCAGTTAATCCCCACTCTTTAAAACATGACTGGGCAAGAGCCCTTGTACCTGCACAGTGGGGAACAGGGCAGCTTCTGCCAGAAGATGGATTGGGAAATGAAGTAAGCCTTTAATTTCTTTAATGGCTGTGAATCTCCCAGTGGGGACAAGAAAACAGAGAGAAAAAGAGCCAGATGGGAAGCAGAGCGGCAGACCCATCCTAAAGTCAGAGTTCAGTGGGTTTGTTGGAGAAAATAGTTAGTGTTAATGCAAAAGAAATCAAAAGTGATGCCACGGAGAGAGAGGGGTAAAAGTCCTGGGTGGGAGCTCAGCATAGCCCTGGCAATTCATGGAATGGCTTAGGTTGGAAAAGCCCTCGTAGATCACTGAGTGCCACCATTCCCCAGCACTGCCAAGGCCCCCACTGACCCATGTCACCAAGGGACACGCCTACAGGTTTTTGAACAGCTCCAGGGATGGTCACCCCACCTCTTCCCTGGGCAGCTGTGCCAATGCCTGACCACCCTTTCAGTGAAGAAATTGTTCCCAGTATCCAATCTAAACCTCCCCTGGCACAACCTGAGGCCATTTCCTCTCATCCTGAGGCTTTTATTTCCCTCAAGGTTTCCAAGCAGCTGTGCCTCAGTCCATGGCAGCACCTCTGGTGTTACACAGATTTTCCTCTTCAAGCAACCCTCAAACACAGGGTCGAGCAGCATAACTTAGTGAAGACTCAGCCTCAGCCTCACTTCTCCCAAGTCAGTCCAGCAGGGATGTGTGGATCCCTCCTCCTGCCCTGCTCCATTCCCCTCTCCATCCTCCAGCCAGCTTCTCCCATCCCCTCCACCCTCTCCCCACCACCATGCCAGCAAACAAACAAAAAAAAAGAGGATGAGACTTGTTAAGTCTCATTATCCTGCTACACAAATTAAATCCACTAAGGAGAGGCAAACTGAAGAGCTTTGCCCAAGGTTACAATGATATTCAGAGGCAAAGCCAAGACTAGAGCTGGAATCCTGCTTTCTCCTGGAATGTTTAGACTACAGCTCCTGCAGCAAATGCTTTCACACTTTATAGTGTTTACTAACTTCATAATGTCTGCTCACACACTGCTCTGCCTGGAGGAGCTACACCAGAGGGAATTTAATCAATGGAAAATAAATGTCATTATTAGGAATTGGGCAAGGCAGCACTTTGGAGATAGCTGGGCAGAGATAGTTGGGCAGATTCTGTTGTTTCAGGAGAAGGCCAATGGTTTTGGTAGTGCTGTAAGGGGAAGAAAACCCCACAGGGATTATTCAGGCTTCACTTGGAAGGTCCTGGAAGTGCAAATCACCATCCATCATCTTTATGGTGCATCACATCACCTGAGGTATGAAGTAATCATCTAAAAATGCACTGCCTGACGCAGCCATCGTTACAATCAATAACCTCTGCGACTGGAGAATGTAAAGGAAAATCTTTTATTCTGTTGATGTCTTGTTTTCATACAAAGGGCTCCATTATCAGCATGGCACGAGTGCAGAACTCACCTGATGAGGATTGAAAAGCATCGTTTCAGAAATAAAAGTGCATGGCTCAATAAACCTGTAAATCATCGCCCCGAAGCACTGATTGGCTCTGGATTAACTCTTGGAATATCAAAGATGCTTCAAAAATCAGCCCTCTCCATGTCTGCACATAGTGTTTGCCAAGCTCATATTTATAGATATGCAGTCAAAAATATATGGGAAAAGGGAAATCAATGCCACATTCCTGCACTACCAACCCAGGGATCTCAAGTGCCAGCTCATACCCACTTGGACATGATTCCAGCCAGCACAGCCCAGAAAAAAATGGGAACTGCACATGCTGGAACAACTAATGCTGCAACTTAAACATAGGGGTTTGTCTCTACAATTCAGCTCCCACAAACCAGAAGCTGCTTCTCAAAAGGAATCCCAGGAACTGAGTTTGGAAGGACACAAAATACCCCTTTAACCACCCATTCCATGCAGGACCTTGGGAACATCGTGTGCAAACATCCAGCATTCCAAAGGTTCATGACTGAATTGCCACAGACGGATCCTGAAGGGGTGAAAATGGAGGATTTTGGAATACATGGAAAAATATTCTCCACACAGGAGTAACACACAGGCAGGTCAGGCCCTATGTGTAAGCTGTAACCACATCCATCTGAGTTATATGCTATAGATTATATTTTATGCTACATTTTATATTGTATTTATGTCTATATGGGTGAGTATAGGGGGGATGAGTGCTGGTTTTTTAGGGAAGGGCCCTCCCCTGCTGCTGTTTGAGAGCTGGGGCAGGCAGGAGGGGAGGTGAGATGGGTGGTGGGGATGTGCTACAGGACTGCACAGAGCATGAAAACATGGATTGGGGTTGGGATGTGAAGCTCTGGCTCTCCTTTTACCTGTTTCTGTTTCTAAAGGTAAGAAGAACTTCATAGAATCACAGAATTATTGAATCATGGAATACCGTGAGTGGGAATGGACCTACAAGGAAAGGACACCTCCCACTATCCCAGGTTGCTCCAAGCCTCATCCAACCTGGCCTGGAAATCATCATCCCAGGAATGTTCTGTCTCAGGATGGTGTTTCCCTCCTGTAACTTAACTTTTTCCCACGTGATCAGACTCTCTCTCTCCCTCTCATTCTTTTTTCACTCTTGCAAAATACTCCCAGCTTCAATTGCAGTGTTTGGAGCCAACACGTCTGGCTGGAGCTGCTCTGTCATTCAGAGTCTTATTATGCAAATAAAACATAGACAAGCTGTAAGTTCCAATTGAATCCAAACACCCCGGAGCATCCAATAAATGGAGACGTCTAAAAAACAGAACTCCATGGATGACACACATTTGTCATCCAGCTGAGAAATCTGAGATAGGAAGATGAATAAGAGTGAATTTACAAATGTCAAGAAGCTTCCGGATCCTTTCCCCCGTTTCTGTTGCTTCAGGGAAGAGTTGAGACCCAGGAATACAAAAAATCCCCTCATGGAATGGCAAGCTGTGTTTGCACTTCTTTCTTTCCCAGGAAGGTGATCTGGGGAACAAGGGGCTTCACTTGGGAGTTATTGTTTTGGCAAATATTTCTTGGGTTCCTAAAGCAGAGATGCACAACTTCAACAGACCCCTTCCAAACTACACTTCAGCTGCTTTACAAACAGAAACCAAAAAAAAAAAAAAAAAAAAAAAAAAAAAAAAAAAAAAGAAGGCAAAAATCAAATATTAAACATTTTCTTAGTGGTTTGAAAGCAAAATTATCACTAGATCGTGGACTGGGGCCTGTGCTAGAATAACCAATATTTTAAACAAAGAATGAGAGCCACAAAATATCAATTAACATTAATGGACAATGGAAGAGATCCTAATTATTATTTATAATTTAGCAACAAGCTGTTGTTAATATTGAAAATATTAACAAGGAAATCAGCAGTCTCTAATTGGCAATATTAACAAGGTCAAAAGGCCTACAAACAGCAAAAGACAATGATATTCCTACCAATTTAAGGAAAAGTACCGCTGAATTTCTGGATCTTCTGGATTTGCCCTCTTTACAGAATTTCTATCATCATAGCAGGGCTAAAATGGGTATTTAGAAGCCCAGTGAATTTTTAAAACTTGAAATGCGACCTTTTCATATTGCAACAGGTTTGCACATTGCTGGGATGTCTCAGCAGTACAGACCAGTCCCTAAATCCCATCAATTTCTGTCAGTCCGATGAGATCCCAAGGGCTGCTGTGGGTCGCCAGGAGGCTCTCTAGTGGGTAAGGAAGCAGTGCTGAGAAATGATGACTGCCACAAAATGAGTGTTTATGGAGGTTTGCAGTTGGTTTTGGATCAGAGTCAATGGATCCCTGGATGTGGTGGATGGAATATTTGTGCCTTGTCCGGAGGCTGAACAGCAGCAGAGATGAGCAAGGCAGGACTGACCCAAGAGTACTGACAGAATTCCTGCAAATCCAGGGATTTCTTTATCACTAGGACATATTCACTGCAGGGTTGGTATCTGGGGTGTGAGTGGCCACTCCAAAGGTCTCTCCAGCTACCCCAGTCCCAGGGCTATGGAGCTGCCAGGGTCCCCCAGGATCCTGGGGGGCACTGGGGGGTTCCTCCCCTTCCAGGAGCCTCCCCTGTGCTCCCTCAGGGATCAAAGCACCTCACTGAGAAACTCCTCTATATTGGTTTGTTCCTGCTGGTCAGAATAACATTCTAAATTATTAAAAACATGAAGAATTCCAAGCTCCATCCCCTCAGCTGCCACAATAAATCAGCAGAGCTCTGAGTGCCTCAGCAGCCCCAGCTCAGTTTACACCAGATGATAGCAGGGCTTTGTCTCCATTTCCTTCAGCGCCTGCAAGGCTGCTCCCGCTGGAAAAGTCACAGGGCACCAATTAGCTGAGGGAATTCTTTCACACATTTGTTGTCAACGCTGTCATGTTTCCCCAGGTCGCCCTTAGCTTCCTACAACTGCAAAATGAGGGCTAAAATATAAATACAGAGGTGAGATAAAATCAGATTCCGAGCTTATTGACTGTCTCCAGTGGTTTCCCCACTGCCACAGGGCTGCTGCTATCCCCTCACCGGGACTGGTGTGCATTTCACCGGCAGCAGTGACCTCAGGAACAGGTGGTGCTTTGGAGCGCTACTGAAAACAAGTATCCATAATCATCACTCCAAAACAAGATTTATTTTTTCTCCCAAGCATATTCCAGCATGCAAAGAAGGGAAGAAGAGAAGTGTCTTATATTTGCTTTTACTGGAAAAGCGTGATGGACTGGTCCTGACATCACTTTGTTTTGCAGAGGCTCGGCTTAGATATAATTACAGTGACAAAGAGAGCTCCCCTCCCTCGGACGGGTGCCAGAGCAGTGCCAGGGAATTCAGGATGCCTGCACTCAGCCAAAAGGGTTTTAGGGATTACAGAGCAGCCTGAGCCTGTGCCAGGGCAAGGGCTGAGGAGATCCCGAAAGGTGTCAGCACTGGGAATGCCTTCACACTGTTGCTTTGGAAGAGATCTAGGGATTTCTACTCATCCAGGGAGCAGGATGTCTCATCAGTCACTTATTTCCCAAAATAAGTAAATTTAAACAGTCAGTGGCTGAGTAAAATTCTGTAGTAAAAGTCTGCTCGTAGCATTGAAACAAATATAAATTGTTGCTTTTGATAACAGTAATGATAAGGAAATTTAATCAATTTCATCACTTCTAAGAAGGGATAGACTGAAGAATGGGACTGAAACAGGCATCTCCTGGAGCATCCCAGAGAAGGCCATCCACATCTCCCTTGGGAGAGGGGGATACCCTCCCTTTCCTTCTCTTACACAGCATTCAGTCTCTTCTCACACGTAACAAGAGGAAACAGCCTCAAGTTGCACCAAGACAGGTTTAGGCTGGGTATTACGGAAAATTTCTTCATGGAAAGGGTTGTCCAGCCCTGGCACAGCTGCCCAGGGCAGTGCTGAAGTCCCTGTTCCTGGAGGGGTTTCAAAGCCCTGTGGATGTGGCACCTGGGGACATGGTCAGTGGTGGCCTTGGCAGTGCTGGGGGCAGTTGGACTCGATGGTCTTGGAGGGCTTTTCCAACCCAAACCATTCCATGCGCCCTTCCCCTGCCTCTTCCCAGGAGCCACATGTTTGTCACGACAGGGAACATTATTACTCTGTGTTTGCACAGTCCCCAGCAAGCAGAGACCTCCTTCTGGACAACCTGGAGATTGTTGGAATAAAAGGATCATTAAGGAATTAGGACAGCATTAGAACTCAGCGGGGGCTCACTGAGGTGTGGCTTCATGCTGGCACCCTTTGGTTTAGAATTAGACTGTCCCATTATCTTCACAGAGTGTCAAACACAGCCTTTGCAACAAAAATGTACCAAAAAGCTTAAGAAAAATGTGTAAAATGCTGCAAAAAATCATTAAAAATGGGAGGTTTAAAATATTCTGATTTCGCCACCATCTCATTTAACGAACTTGGAGCATTTCCCAAAGCCCCTGGTGAATTTTAACTTCCTGAGATCCTCCAGCCACTATAAATCCTCCATGGGATTGACAAAACCTGAATGTCAGTGTATCCCAAATGGGCTCCTTGATGATTTCTGCTATTGTGTGGAGGAGAGCCCTGAGCTTTTAGGTTTTCTCTCTTTTTTATATTTTTTCCCCAAGAATGCTGACTTTCATGAATATTAAATCCCATTTCCCAAAAGCAGTTATTTATTGAGCCTGTTTGCCCTTTATTATCTGAAAAAGAGAAAGCTTGTACTTCTCCTCACCGTGTAAGGATGCTTCCCAAGTAATCCAAGACGCTACTTTCATGTCTGTTCAATAAGTATTTCAAGATGTTGCTATTTTGATAATGTGCTGACTGATACATAATTCACAGCGATGCAAAGTTTAATAATATCTCCGAACTCCAATAGCAAATGAGCTCTCAATCCTGGCATGCTGAGCCCAGCTCTGGAGCAAAGCATTTCTCGTTTGTTTGGTGAAACGATCCAGAACCGCCGTTACCCAACGCGGCTCCTACACCGACGCGTTGGAAAAATAAATCACTTGATTCCTGAGCTCACACACTCACCTCCTGCAAGGGAGGAGGATGGAATGATAATCCCTCATGGAGAAGACCCCTGCCCATCTCACAGCCAACATGTACTGAAGAAGGAATTGCTCAAGACACCGCTGCACCCACAAATCCCTTCTCCAATCAGGAAGGATTTTAACAAGGAATTCTGACCTGACCTCCTCATGGAAGTAAATGAAAGGACAAGAATCATGGATGACAATGTCATTTCCTGTGTCTCCTGGAGGCTGTGCACTCAGGAATGTTTGCCTTTCGCCATGTGTTCTGGGGTTTAAACCTGCTGGAAATTTGGGTTGGAATGGTGTGGGTTGGAAGGACCTTAAAACTCATCCCAGCTTTAAAGTTCATCATCAACTTTACCATGTTCTACCCCATGCCATGAGCAGGGACACCTTCCACTATCCCAGGTTGCTCTAAGCCCTGTCCAACCTGGCCTTGGACACTCCCAGGGATGGAGAGTCCACAACCTCCTTTTGTTTGCTGATGGAAGACAGAAGGGATTTATCTGCCTTTAAATACCTGCCATTAGATACACCCTGATTAAATATCTGCTAATGCTTCAGTTCCTGGGATTTTCAGAGCCTTCATGCATTTTTTCTCCCAGTCTGGTAGGAAGTTACCGCCCTCCACATTTAAAAGACAATGAGCAGAAATTTGGGAAATTTGCCACTTCCCCAAAATCAGAACATTTGACAGGCAAGGTTCAATCTTTGCCAAGCACAACCAGAACCCAGGAGGATTTCTGAAGGAAACCTCCCTCCATTCCAACCATCTCCTCCTGGAGACTCCATAGCCACAAGGCAGGATGGCAGAGACTCCTTTACTCCATATGAGAATAATCCAGATTTCGGCACCTGATGCTGTTCCACAAGAAGAGCAAAACCCTTGGAGAAAAAAGGTAAACCCTTGTGTGACGTTGGAATGTCTTGTGAGCCCCTGGACTTCGCCCCACCAGTGTCATATGCTTCCCAGCGGAAATCACACCGGATCAGGCCATGACTTCATCCTTCTCCTGACTTAGCTGGGCCCCAACACATGTGAGGAGCGTCGGATCGGGGCTGGGAAGGATCCAGGAGAGACGAGATGTTCCAGGCTCGGCGGTGTTGCCGCGCGTGGCTTTTGCCTCCCTGCTCCAGTCAGGGAGCCCCATCTGTGCCTCGGAGCCCCATCTGTCAGGCGGAGATGATTCCTCCCGCAGATCCTGGTGCCGGTGGCTTCGTGCTCAGATCCACGGGAAAGGCAGCACAGGGAAGCGGAAGGAATTATGAAGGCGTTTCAAACACACAGAGATCTTTCCGCTCAGGAGATTTATTTTGCAAGATGTGCTTGGGAAAAAAAAAAAAGATTCACTTGTAAGGTGAAGGTGTGGGGAGAAATAAAGAAGTAAAACTGCAGTCTCGCTGCTTTCCTTGTTTCTGTCCACAATTCATCTCATCCCGCTCTCAAGGGACTGGGATGTCTTGGCATCTACCCTCAGATTAAATAGTTTCTTTTGCAGGCAGAGAAATAAATCAGGATGGGGTTTACCTGCTGCTCCAGCACTCTCCTCCTCATTCCAACTGCCTCACCCTCCAAGTGCCTTTTATCAATCTCAGAGCTTAAATAAAACAGAACCTGGACAACTTCACAGAGGGATCCCTTCCTTTACCTAACCATGTGCAGAGTACTTTACCTTACTTGCAGCAAGTACTGCATGACTTAGAGTGTTACAAATCCAATTTACACACCACAGAGGGTTTGCAGCTACTACAAGTGCTGCAGTCAATGGAATTATGGCAATTTGGATTGGATATTGGGGAAAATGTCACCTCTGAAAGGGTGGCCAAGCATTGGAACAGCTGCCCAGGGAAGTGGTGGAGTCGCCACCCCTGGAATTGTTCAAATAATGTGTGGATTACTGGGGACACTGGTTAGTGGTGGCCTTGGCAGTGCTGGGGGAATTGTTGGACTCGATGGTCTGAGAGGTCTTTTCTGACCTGAACCATTCCATTATTCTAATTTAGACAAGCAAAAAATCTGCTCAGTCAAAACATGATTTTTTTTTCACAGTTTAAACTCGTGGTATGTAATGGACCCCCTGTAAACTCCCAATTGTTCCATAACATCCTAAACATTCCAGTCTCTAACACTCCTCACGCAGGAGCCCTCAGGAACTTCCCTATGGTACCAATCTCTCCCCAGCTGCACATTATGAGTGAGCAAGATGTAACAAATTAAAGAGTGGTTTGAGAACATTAAAATGCCAAACATATTGAAAAATGCTAAACAAAAAATCTGGGTCTTCTGCCTCTCTGCATGAATCACTGCCAACAACTACAACCTGATCCGTAACAGCAGAAAATTACAAACAGGAAAAAGGAAAACAACAAAACCTGCCTTGAATGAGTGAGCCCCGCTCTGGCTCTGCTGCTGCGCCAAGGAGAACATTAAAAATGGAAATGGGACTAGCAGAAGGACAGGGTCATGAGGAAAACAAATGGGGACAGAGCCTTCAATCATTCACAGAACAAATATTCCGGTGTCACAACTCAAGGAAAGCTCGTTTCCCAGCCATTCCAGTAATCAGCTACACTAAACAAACCATACTTTATACCAAAAACTGTATAAAATTACCTAATTCTCCCATTATAGACAGGAGGATCTATGTATAGCATGGAAGGAACGAGCCCTGTGTGCCCTTACCAGACTGCGCTCCGTTGGCAGTGTTGTGTGGGATAAATCTCTCCTCTTCGGAGCTCTCTTCCCGCTTCCTGTGCTTCTCTTATGCAATGCACACTAAAATAGGAGAGTTTTGCTTGCCCTTTCCCAGCTGTCTTTCCCCAAAGACACTGAAGGATTGGGTAATACCCCAAACTTCACTGAAAGCCAAGAATTGGGATTGGGAAAGGTTTGTACCACCCTGTGAGGCTGCAGTGCTGGGGCTTGGTGCTGCTCACCTGACCGTCAGTGCAGACGGATGGGACCACGGAAGGGCAGGGATGGAGCTGCTCCTCTATGGCAAACAAAAATTCCAAACTCCATGGATGGGATTTCCAGGCCTAGGAGGAACCCAAAGCTTTCATTTGGAACCTAAAAAGGTTTGTGTAAAGACAAACCTATGGCAACAGCAGAGCTGAACCAAATGGAGCTGAATCGCTGGCCAGCATCTCACAACCACTTTTTAGCTTGTGCAGATGAATGTTGGTGTCTGGAGAAGAGAAAGCTCCGAGGAGAACTTGGAGCCCCTGCCAGTGCCTAATGGGGCTCCAGGAGAGCTGGAGAGGGACTGGGGACAAGGGATGGAGGGACAGAACATGGGGAAAGGTGTTAATCTGGAGCAGGGTAGGTTTGGGTTGGATATTGGGAAGAAATTTTCCCTGTGAGGGTGGGCAGGCCCTGGCACAGGGTGCCCAGAGAAGCTGTGGCTGCCCCTGGATCCCTGGAAGTGTCCAAGGCCAGGTTGGAGCAGCCTGGGATAGTGGAAGGTGTCCCTGCCCATGGCAAGGGGCACGGAAAAAGATGAGCTTTGAGATCCTTTCCCACCCAAACCATTCTGAGATTCTGGGCTTCTACGTTAATTTTTCTATTTGCATGTAACTCCAAGGCCTTGTCCCTCCTCCACATTTTCCTGGGAACAGGGAGGAAGCTCTGCAGCCCCAGGAGGGCTCTGGCAGCTGTTGGCCATCGTGGCCATGCAGCTCAAGCTCAGAGCAGGCAGCTCCCTATTCAGCAGACACCTTGACTGGCAGTCCCAGCCAGGCCAGACAGCTCTGCTGAGCCAGCCCCTTCTTTACAGCCCTGCACGCCTCTCTCAGGCCCAGTCCTGCCTCTGAGCTAAGTGATTTCTCTCCTTGTCAAATATATAAAACCAACCTGGACACCAATGGGAGGGAAAAGAAAGCAACAAAATGGTTTGTCTTGAAACAAAAAATTGCATTGTTAGTTAAAATAATCAATGTTTGGTTATATTTAGGCTCGTTTCCCCTCTCTTTAGATCTCTCTGTGGTTTCTACTCCCTAAATGAAGCCCAAGTGTTTCTTCTCTTTGCTACTGTGGATGAATTTGCATTTCCAAATGCAAATTCCTGTACAACATGAAGCATTGGCTGCTTCATTTATTGAAACAAAATGAAAATTGTCTGAGGCAGTGAGCAAACCAACCACGGCAGGTAACAACCAGGGATGATGGAGTTCACAGGACAAGAGTCTGAGCTGCTCCAGGTGTGCTGCTGCCCCCAACACCAGCACTGCCCAGAGCTTTCCTCAGCCCATTCCAGCAGGTCCCTGGGACCCCCAGGAGAGCAGACTCACCTGCTCCAACAGGGAATGGATTTCTAAAGCTATACCCAGAAAGGATGAGAGAGTAATGCTGGTAAAGCCCCATTCTTCCCAAGGAAAGGATGTGGGGAACCTACAACTCACCACACAGCAGTCCCTCAGCTTATCCTGGAATCCCAGAATGTTTGGGTTGGAAGGGATCTTAAATCCCATCCAGTGCCACCCTCTGCCATGGGACACCTCCCACTATCCCAGGCTGCTCCAAGCCCCATCCAACCTGGCCTTGGACACTTCCAGGGATCCAGGGGCAGCCACAGCTTCTCTGGGCACCCCATGCCAGGGCGTCACCACCCTCATAGGTAGGATTTTCCTCCTGATATCCAATCTAAACCTCCTCTTTGTCACTTGGAAGCCATTCCCCTTGTCCTGTCACTCCGTGCCCCTGGAACCTTTCTCTTTGCCTTTGACTAAGCAAAATGCTGTCTCACTGCACAGCACCACGTCCTTATGATTATCCCAAGGAAGAAACTGTAAATGTGCAGCTTCGGGCAGTCAATCCCATCAAGGGTGAAGAATTCTTGGCTGATTCAGCAAGAAAGCACTTTGGGTGCTGAGCAGCAGAGTGTACCCAGGACACACTGCAGGCAGGACACACGGCCAGAATGAACAAACAGCAGCCTTTTGGTGGAGAGCTGCAAACAGTGATGGGCTTTGAGGTGCCTCAGTCATAATTCTCTTTATATTCCCAAGACAGAACACAGTGGGCGCTGTTGCTGTGAGGGATAAGGATCCACAGGATTCACTGGACATTTTGATCCTGGAGCCATGGCTCTGTGTTATTGCTTGTCCTGCTGCTCAGCTCTTGCCCCAAAATTAGGGCCTCTCCAGCCCCTCATAAACCTCATCGGCACAACTCAATGGCCTAAACCAGCCTGTTATACAAAGTTCAGACTGGATCAAAATCCTCAGGGTGCAGAGTGAAGCAGGATGGAAATCTGCTCCCTGGAGACCTATGGTTGCTTCAAGGAAGATTAGGAGGAGCATAAGACTTTCAGTTTAGAAAAAAATTCACTTTGTGTAGTGAATTTTCTGTCTTGTTTTCCTTTCCCATTTTTATTACTTAGCAAGCATTCAGGAAAAACTGGATCTTTGCTTTTGAGATATTCTGCACCTGCTGTCTCGCCTATAAAAATGCTGTTTTCAATTCAAAGCAATAAAACACTGCAATTAATCTAAATCACATCATTACGGTTGGAGCCGAGACTCACAAAATTGGCTCCCTCTACCTCAGCGTGCACCACTTATCTTATTTTCCCAAATATTTTCCAAAGGCATTTTGCTATTCTTTCCTCTTGGAATGTGATGGCATGGCTGGACATTTGATTGCTGGTAGCAGGACTCACACGCTCCATTTGGGATTGGATGGCCCAGAGCGTGCAGGGCAGGGATCCCGGATGCACAGGCTGGGATGGAGACACATCCCTGCACCCAAGCAAGATCCAGTTGGAAAATTAAAGCTGGGAGAAATACCATGGGCACCAAATTCCTACAAAAAATGCTCCAAAAGATGTCGTAACAGTGGCCTCTGGACACTGGTGGGCTCCTGGTGCTGCTGAACATCACATCCAAGAGCTCCATAGTAAATCTCCGTCACGTCGGAGACACAACAACCACCCACAGGGAGCGCTCAGGAATGAGCTGGAAAAAAAGGCCACAGCATTCCCATGCCGTGCCTGGGCAGCCGTGTGTTCTCTCCACGGGTCAGTTCTGTGCCACAAACCCAAAATATGAGGAGCTGCATCCAAGGAGCCGATCCCATGGTGGTATTCCACAAGCACATTGCATCACGTTCCGTTTAAAATCCACGTGCCAAATAAAATGACCTTTTTTGGCTGTCCTCTTGGTAATCCCACATGGAAATCTAGTCAGAGATAACTTTCACTTCAATTTACTAGTTCTGGAATTCCATGGATAGTAATTTTGGGTTTTTTTCAATAAATTAATTTATTGACTGCCACTTCTCTGTTCTTGAAACAATTCTTACAAATTCTGCTTCTTGCTGCTGTTAAGGCACAAAAGCGTGGATGAACAATGTATAGTGACAGAAAAGAAGGATGAAAAGTTCTCCCAGGAATTTCCACTTCACTTCCCAAGCAGGAATTCTCTCCAGAGCTTTGCAGAGCCACAGTGGGAGGACATTCCACCTGAAGTCACACAAATATATAGGGAACAAAGATGCAACTCATGGCTACCGCAGAAGATGAATCATCCTTTTTATCAGATTTCCTATCCATCATTCCTTTTTTATCAGATTTCCTACCCTTACTTTGAATAAACTTTGCCATATTGCCTGGACTAAAACACACAGACAAATTTTTAATCTGGCATTAGGAATGAAGAAGTTGGAAATTTGTATTAATGAGCTTGAAAGCAGAAGCAAGAGAGAGGCTGTTCAGTGGAAGGTCCAATGAGTAATGTCCAAGGAAAATAATTTAATTCCTCTTCTTCTCAGGATTTGGGCACAGCTGTGCCAAAAAAATGACTTCTATGAATTAATTAGCAAGCTGAACATTGAAATGTGCTCTGTGACAAGGACCCACAAATAAGCAATATTTTTCAGACTTTACCTTTTGAATATTGTTAAAAGTTTCTGAATTCCATCCGCTGGTATCTCCCAAAGGTCCTCAGGTGGTAGCTCCAATTTTTCCAGGTTTTTGGATCCCAGGCCTTTGTTACACTCCTCCCACCACTGTGGCAATCCTGCCACTTGTTATTTCCAGCACCTTCTTAGGCCTCATCCCTAGGCCCAACCCATCCTTGCGCCGTGTTTCCCATAAGGAATGGGGAGAGCAGGACGACTTCCAGTTTGGATATAAAAAGCTGTCAGGAATAAGGAAATTGCTGTCCATATCCTGCCAAAAGGGGGGATAAATAAAGTGCTGAGGTGTAAGGGATGAGCCACCTCAGCCACACAGAGGAAATGAGCTCCTCTCACTCGCACATATTTCCTCTGATAGCCCCTGCTGACACTTTCCCTGAGACCACCAGAGGTGTTTTATGTCATTATTCCCTCATTTTCTCTCCACTTTCTTCCTTTAATGACATCAAGACTCTTCTATTTCCTCTGTTTTCCAAATTAATCTCTCACCCTGCTATCTCAGGTCTCTGAACCAAGCCCCTCCTGCTCCAAGGAGACCCCAGGAAAAACAGATACTTTAAACCCCAACTTTCCATTTTTCCATTGAAACCTGACATTTATTTGTCCCCTGACTGCACTAACAGAGTTTGTGGATTTATTTTGGGGTAAAATACATCATAGGAGCCAAAACTTTAAAAAGAAAACTTTAGCTACATCTTTTCCAGAGTTTGCAGGTTTTTCGGAGAGAGATGTTATAGAAGTATAATCTAGGGATTGGTAATAGGAAATATCCTAATCCTATTTAATTTTCCCCTAGATCTTTACATCAAGAGAAGGAATGAGAGAGTCACAGGCTGATTTGAGTTAGAAAGGACCTTAAAGCTCATCCCATTCCACTCCTTGCCATGGACAGGGACACCTCCCACTATCCCAGGCTGCTCCAAGCCCTGTCCAACCTGGCCTTGGACACTTCCAGGGATCCAGGGGCAGCCACAGCTTCTCTGGGCACCCTGTGCCAGGGCCTGCCCACCCTCCCAACCAGGAATTCCTTCCCAATATCCCACCCATCCCTGCCCTCTGGTAGTGGGAAGCCATTCCCTGTGTCCTGTCCCTCCATCCCTTGGCCCCAGTCCCTCTCCAGCTCTCCTGGAGCCCCTTTAGGCCCTGCAAGGGGCTCGGAGCTCTCCCTGGATCCTTCTCTTCTCCAGGTGAACACCCCCAGCTCTCCCATTTGTTGTTAAAATGTAGATCGGGGCAGAAATGGGAGGTTTGAGGAAATGAAATAAATGAAATATTTTTGAAAGAATAAAAAGCAACCAACCAAAACAACACCCCCTACACCAAAACCAAACCAACCCAAAACCATAAAACAAAGAAGGGAATTATTTGTATCATCAATTTAGAAAGCCATGAGTGACACTGACACGGGATAGGTTTGGGTTTTCCTCTGTTGCAAAAAGGGCTTTCCAGAAAGCCAAACTCTCCCAACCAGAGCGATGCCAGCCTGAGTTCCTTGGCATTTAGCAGCACTAATTGTCCCCTTTTTTTCCTTGCTGCTCTTTGCCACGTTTCTTGGAAAACAACAGCTGTGTTTATTCAAAGAGCAGGATCCTGATGACTTGATGATAGGCTAATCTGCTGGAATTCCAAGTGTGACTGTCCTGTAGGAATCTTTGCTGAGCACCACACAATTGCCTCTGGATGACACAAATCCTTGGAAAGACTTCCATACTTCTGGCCGCTCTGGAAGGTTTCCCTTATCCCAGTTGGTTCCTTGAATTTCTTGCAGCTTGCACCGTATTTTTCAGGGATTTTTGGAAAAATTTCCTCACGCATCAATGTCGGGAGGTCATTCCACAACATAAACAATTTCCGTGCCGTGCACCCCGACCAGAGGGATGGAGACAGGACATTGAATTATAATGGAAACGAGCTCAGCATCCAGGAAATCAGCGATATAAATCCAGCGGGACTGGCAGCGTTCTCCATGGAGCAGTACAGACACAGTGCCTCAGCAGGCAGCTTACAGAGCACACCAACTGATCCAGGAGGAAAGCAGCCATATGAAGGCAGCTGAATTAATGCCATGGATCCAAGGAAGGAGCTTTCAGACAAGTGCTCAGCCAGCCAGATCTGTGTCTGCTCCGTGCTGGAGGGGATGCCCAGAAAATCACTAAGTCTTGTTTACTCAGCACTTCTACTAGAAAGGGGAAACTATGAGTATATAGCATTTTCTCTACACCTGTGTCCTGTGTTACTGAATACTCTTTGAATATAAACTGTTAATAGATATGAAGTGTCCAAGGCCAGGTTGGATGGGCCATGGACCAACCTGGGATAGTGGAAGGTGTCCCTGCCCATGGCAGGGGTGGGATTGGCTTTAAGATCCCTTCCAACCCAAACCAGTCTGGGATTCTGTGAAATCAGCTGGGATTGGGAATGAGAGTGAGGTAGAAAAGGAACAGGGACAGTGGGGAGAGGGGTCAGGATGGCCCCGTTGGGCACGGCAGCTGATGCCACGGGAACGCACAGGGGGCAGGGAGGGGTGCAGGACACACAGGAGACCAGGCAGTATTTCCATATTTCAAACCCCAAACACCAATTCAAGCCCCTTTTTAAAATCCACAGCACATTCAGACCCACTCCCAGGCCAAAGGCAGCTTAGTTTCCTTAGCTGCAATTTAGTTCATTTGGGCAAATGTTCATTTATCCAGAATTTATTGCACAGCCGTTCCCTGATCTTTCCACCTGCATTACCGCTTCCTAGAAAAATGCACCTCTCCACTGATACACTGAAAACCCTTTGGGGCACACCAAAGGCTCCCTGAGCACAACCAAGAACAGGACTGCAAAAGCCTCTTGCAAGGCAGTGAAGAAGGAGGTGTTCAGGGTTTCCAGCTCCACATTAATTTGATATCTCCACCCTCAGTCACCAAGAGAACACAGCGGATCCCCTGCTTCCAAACCAGACAGCAGTGAGGTAGAAATCAAAGGTAACGTGGCCGTGCACCCAGAGCCCATGAGAACAGTGATTAATCACAGCCATTTTTAACAAGTGCACCTCGGCTTTGCCCAGTTACAGCTTGCCCTCCTGGCCTGCACCACGCCTGTATCTGCTCAATGTTTTATACACCACAGAGTTCATTATAGATGAGGCCATTGCACAATTTTGATAAGACCAATACATCATCTTCTCCACCTAAAAATATATAACCTCTCTATAAAGCCATTTGCCAGGGGTTTAGTGATGCTCAGTAATGATTTCTTGCTTCCTTCTAGCTCATTGATAGGAACATCTAGAACCAACCTAAAAGTCTCCCTTACCAGGAATTTATTTCTCAGTTATCTCTTTAAATCCCCCATTTGAAACCAGACAGCTGCCAGCTCAACTTATTTAATATGTGCCAGATAATGATTTATAGTTCTTAATCAACATTTCAAACAAGCCCCACTTCAAATGCTTTATTTAAGTTTAGGTTTATTACAGTCTCTTTTTCAGCCTAACCTGCACTCTCAGAAAAATTAAAAATAGAATAAAGATCAGGTTGGCTTGACCCTCTCTAATTCCAAAACACCCTATTGACTGGCCATTTACTGCTCCCATTTATTTCTTTATTCATACCATTTTATAGCCCTTCCTATTATTTTTTTCCCTGAACTGAGGAAGCAATTTCATCTCTGCTTTTGTCTGTAAGTAGGTATTTAATTACGTAGCCCCAATCTGCATAGAAATAGAGTCACTTAATCATTTCCTTGCCCATCTCCAAGACATAATTCAGATTGTTCTCACATTGAATCCCCAACCAACGAAGCATTTTAAAGCAAAGCTGGTGTATTCTTGTTTTCCAATGTTACAGACTGGTCCTTATCTTACTTCTCCTAGAACAACAATAAAATTAATCCCAAATACCCTTAAAAAATCTCACCAAGTGGTGGTTCAGGAAAAAAAATTGATTTATGTGCACTTGTATATTAATACAATCCCATCAATGCAGATGGTTCTCTCCAAGTGTATTATCAGTGCTGATGGACTGAATAAAATCTGTGCCATTTTCCCTCACATGACTGAAATCCTCTTGGCTGGAAAATTAACCACAAGTAATGTCTTTGAGCTCTCCAGATTGAAAAATAAGCAAGAGGTTTCTGCTGCATTTCACATATGCAGCCAAAAAAAGTTCAAACATTTACAGAACCAAAGTGAGAAACACCTCAGCTCTTAAAATGAAACACAATGCCTTTACATCAATTAGAAAATTCCCATCCTCATGGTGCAACATGGGTCCTAAATTTTTATTTCCAGAAAGTTGTTATTTTAATAGTTGTATCACTGCTCCTCATAGAACTGACCCTCCAGACCCTCTGAAATTTGATGATTTCTGCCATTTCCTATTTCTTTCTGAATTCAGCAGGCACACGTTTCCAGAGGAGCAGGGGTTTAGCTCCATCAGCTCCCTGCTCTGCTCCAGCCCGGTGCCCAGCCAGGCTGGGCCCTGTGCACCTGAGCAAAGCTGTTCATTCTCTCTCTGGAAGAGCCATGCAGGTAATCAGATCATTTCCAATCCTCACTATAATTAAAATACAGCATGACCTTAGTGCCACAGTGCATGTTCCCAGTCCATTCCTCATCAGGCATTGCTCACACCACATCCCCATCTATTTGTTATACTCCCGGGCTGTTCGGGAGCTCGCTCCAGGCATTCTGCAGGGATGAAGGTCTCCAGCTGAATTGCTGCTTCCTCAGAGAGCTGAGGTTCTGACAGTTTTTCCTACTCGTCTCCTGATCCCTTCCTAAGCAGGGAGCTCTACAACTGCTCCAGCCACATTTTTTCCAAAGGAATTAATCCTTTGGAATTACAATTTCAGGCACTTGCCATCATTGAATAAACCAAGGCTCAGGTAGGAGCTGCCTCTGTTGTTTCACCTGTGGTGGAGTTTGCAACGACTCCATGAGCTAAAGGGGTTGAAGGAGCCACAGCAGGGATATGAGCAAGGCTTTCACAGAATCCTGGAATTATTTTTTCTTGCAAGTCTAACATTAACATTCCTGTTCTTCAAGAGGGCTGATGAAAAAGAGGGAGAGTGGTTTTTTTACGAGGGCAGATATTGATAGGACAAGGGGCAACAGTTTTAAATTAGAAGTGGAGATATTTAGATGGAATATTAAGAAATCCCTGTGAGGGTGGGCAGGCCCTGGCACAGGGTGCCCAGAGCAGCTGTGGCTGCCCCTGGATCCCTGGCAGTGCCCAAGGCCAGGGTGGACACTGGGGCTGGGAGCAGCCTGGGATAGTGGGAGGTGTCCCTGCCCATGGCAGGGGTGGCACTGGATGGGCTTTAGGGTCCCTTCCAACTCAAACCATTCTGATTCTTTTATTCTACAACTCCTAAAACATTATTTTTCACCTTGATTTTGAACACCAACAGAAAGTCACACCAAGGGAGCAGCAGCCCAGCTGCCAGAACGGGAAGATTCAAAAAGTAAATATAAAACTCTTCCAACATCAGCATTTAAAAACCAATTGATATTTCTTAATGTCATCAAGGTCTGGGCTTCTGCTGCTCCTGGAGAAAGCCTGGCTGGTTGAATTGACATCTCTGCTCCAGCCCTTTTGCAGCATTGTAACACAAATGGGAATAACCAGTAATACAATGTGTATTTATGCTATAATTTCAATCATTAAATAAAATGTCACTGTATACACACAGCTGCTTTTTGGAGAGCAACAGTAATTTCCTGCTTTTCAATGACTTGAACAAATGTGGTAAGTTTTATTTAAAAGTCTTTTTGCTTGTTTCTTAATTGGTGAATTCTTGTGCCAAAGCACCCAAACAATTTGGAGAATTGCGAGGAAAACTGAATTAACTTTCAAACACTCAGCAGCACAATATGTCTGTAGGAGTTGGAAAAGCACAAAGGCAGGCAGAAATCTCCTGGTTTCTTTCCTGTGGATAATCCTGGGCTGTCTTGGGGAGGGTTCTTACACTTCAGGTGCAACAGCTGACAAGAGGCCAGTTATCTGTGCATCCTCTTAGAGGTGATGAAATCACATTGTCACTGCCAGAACAGACTTTCCCACATTGCTATATTTTTATAACCCTAAAGCACCTGTTTTCTTGGCAGAAAGAAAAAAAATAATCCTTTATGGAAAGTGATTACACTGAAAAGAAAGGAAACATTTCTCAGTAGACACCTTGTGGTCCTGGCCCAGCAGGAACTCCCCAGGGCTTGTGGATGAAGCAGAGATCAAAACTGTCAGGACTAAATTATGTCCTAAGCCTTCAGAGTCACTTGAAATTTATAAAACCCACAAGTTTACAAAGTCTGGATAAGACAAGAGGATCTACTAACATTCAAAAATTTAATGATGAAATTATTACCCTTAATTAAATTGCCTTCTCCCTATTTCCTATGGAAGACTTGGCTCCAGGTTAATAAGAGGTGACTTTCACTCCCTGTAAAGATTTACATTTGATCACCAGAATAGTACAAAGGATTTCACACAATCCTCCTAATTTACTGTGCATACATCACTGCCATCACTCTTCAAAAGTACTATTTTGTCTGCTGCTTGCAGTACTCTTTAGCTCACACACACACAAATATACGTATTTATGTATGGTAAATACGTGGAGTTCCTCACCAGCTTCCTAAAAACACAGCTCATCCAAATAAAGCTGGTCCTGTGGGAAATGCACAGATATTTGGGAAAGGCAGAGAGGATGGGAGATTCAATCGCATTTTTATTTATAAATATTAAATTTGGGCATTTGAGAAGTGCTGTCCAATGCAGGTCACAACTGGCAGTGGGGGCAGTGGTTTGATTTTGTTTATTGGTTTTAAGATTTCAAAATGCAACATTTTCAAATTCTGAAAGATTTCATATCCTTTGGTACTGGATTCATTTGTAGGCCAGCCAATGAAATCTGGATGTGAATAAGAAAATGATCTTAATGAATACTGACAAGAATGTTACAGATCTGTCCTGGCAAGGAGACCAAGGGCTTGGACAGGAAGTCTCAGAAGTCCTACACCACTTATTTCCTATAATATTTTGTTAGTGAGATCATTGGCAACAAGAAGGCTCCAATTAATTAAAACCTGGTGCATGTGCTGAAACTGTGGATCGAGGTTATCACAAAATTCATCTGAGCAGAAAAACAAGCAAGAAATTAAAACCCTGAGCCCTTTCCTCAGTGACACAACAGATTTCTATTGCCATTATATGTGCCCTCCCTTATTCTGATTCCTCAGTCATCCAGCAAGGCCCTGCATAAAACAAATAACCTTATTAATTATGTACAGACAGGTTTTGTTGATTTCATTAATATGTATTGAATTCTGTGTCTCCACATAAGGTCAGAATGAAGAAAGGATTTGTAGTAGTAGTAGTAGTAGTAGTAGCAGTAGTAGTAGCAGTAGTAGCAGTAGTAGTATTTCTGTTCTGGGAGTCTGTCCCAGTGATGTGAGGGGGAGATATGTCCATGCACACATTCCCATCCACATTCCCACATGGATGGACAGGCCAGCCACAGGATGTTTCCAGCACCTGGTTAGCAACACCCAAAATTGTCGGTCAAAATACAGATAATAAAACCTGTGTGGAAATACCCATGCCTTGGCATTTTTCAGTCAACCCAAACCCTGGCTAATGACACCAACACGCCACCAAACACGACCTAGAGGGTGGCATGTTGGAACTATGGGGTTGGAACTGGGTGATCTCTAAGGTCCCTTCCAACCCAAACCATCCCATGACTCTGATTCCATGAACACATCACTAGGAGCAACAAGAACCTTTAACTGATGTGTTCAGTCCTGCACAAAGGAGGTGAAATCCCACCCCTGGAAAGCTGACAAAGTCCATCTTTCCAACTGCTAACCCCGTAAAATGCTGCTCCTTCCCATCACTGTGGTTTGGAGGAGAGGAGGGAGGAGAGGAAGGAAAAGGAGAAGCAGGGAGAGGAGAGGAAAGAAAAGGCAGACCCACCCCTCTGAATTTCTCTTCTCTTTATTGACTTCAGACAGCCATAATTTATTAAGCAAACTACCTGGCATCAGCAGACAAACTCCAAGGCTCCGTTTTTCCATTACCACTCGGAGGAGAAAGTGTCCAAGAGCACAAAGGTAAAGAGATCGATAGGGGAGGAGGAGGGCAGCTGAATCGCCCTTGTGTCATGCTCTGCCCCCAAAGTTGCTCCATTTAATCCCCCCCACTTGTAGCTGTGCCTAATCTGGTCCCACACAGGTGTTCCCAGGCTGTACTGTGCTCGCCTGGCATGACCCCAGTCTGGTTTTAATTGCTTAACAAAGGTAATTTTATTAGCCAGATAAAGATATAGGAACAGTAATAAGCTGGCTTCAAAATATCAAGAGCCTTTCAAGATTGGATTTTTAGTTAGCTGGCTGCTCTTTCTTTAGGATCTAATTGATTTTCTTGACATCTCTTTAGCCTGGCATCCTGCCTGCCTAAGTACTTTATCTGACCTTCAGGCTCTTTGCCAGGTATTGATCCAATCCCTCCGATGGCTGGCTTGGAGCTGCTCTCCCAACTTTGATAAGGGCTAAAACATCCCAGCTCCAGCCAGACAGGAACTCAATGGCCACCAAATTTCTCTCATCCTGCTCTGCCTCTCTTCTTCTTCTGAGCAATGCTGAAATCAGATCCTAAGCAGGCCATATGTGCTAGTATTCCAAATTTCTCTTCCAGGAAATATTTTACCCAAAAAAATACATCCTAAAGCAAAAGTGTTTAGATAGAATTTTCAATGAAGAGCTAAAATAAAGCTTTTCTGAAATAGAAGCAAACTTGAGCTGTTAAATAAAATATCAAAACAAAAAGAAGGGGGGAAAAAGGAAGTTGGATTTTTCAGGAGCAGCTCATGCACCCGAATCAATGAAAACATTTCGGACATTGCCAAACCTTCAAGGAAAGTAAAAGGATGGTTTTTGTATCCTTAGTAACACTTCCAAGGCAGCAATTTATTATAAAAATTACTAATAGCAAAATACAGCACAAATGTAAAATGGAAAATAAAGAATGAACATAAAACTTGCTAAATTATTGCCACAACAGTCAAGGCTGAGCTTTCCCAGATCCCACTTCCCTCGTGCAAGGCCTTGTAGCCACGTTTTTAGAGCCATTAAGATAAGATTAGCATCGGCCGTTTCCTCCAGAAGTTTTATTGTGCAAGGGCCGCAACACGAGGCAGAAGGGAGCACATGGATCACGTCCTGGATGGAGACTCCTGAATCCACTGCAGCTCATTCAAATGGCAGCACAAGACACAAACAAGAGTTTGGGACTTGGAGCTCCACAAGAGCAGCAGGCAAAGCTCTGAGATGGAGAAGGAGCTTGCAGGCTCCAAAGAACTGTTCAGATTTTGCAGTTGAGTTTTTTAGAAGTTTTTAGGTTGGTTTTCTACCCCAAAAATGCAGTGAGGAGCCGTGGTTTTGTGAGGAAACTCAGGACTCAGGAAGCATTGGTTGAATCCTAACGCTGTCCTAAAATGCTCTTCCCAACAATTGAATATTTCAGTCTCCCTAAAATACTGACAGTGAATTCTGCCAGGGAAATACATCAAAAATTGTATTCAAGGACTTGTTACAGAGCAAGACAAATACCAAGGACAGACAAGAGCCATGGTGGAAAGATGTCCAGCATGGGCATAACTGCCCTGGACACAAAACATTCACTAAAATATTCTGTATTTATATGCTCCTTACACTTGCTCAAAACCATTAAAATAGACCCTGTTTCCAAAGTTAGGTTTATCAGCCCCCCATGGAAAGACAGGGATTAAAAGGAGAGTAAATAGAGGTACTTGAATCCCAAATTCTTGTAAAGAAGAGGGGTTTTTTCTCTTCTCTGGAGAGATAATAAACTGCACTGTGGGAAATAAATCAGCAGGGAAAAATAGGGATTTTTCAAGGGATGAGGAAAATGGTGCAAACATCCCATTAAAGGCCTTTTTCAATCTACCTTGGTCACATCTTGCCCTCAGATATTCAGGAAACGTCCTCCCCCTCACCTGCCCTGCAACATTTTATGTCTCCCCACCTTGTCCGTATCAACCTGGAGAGAGGCTTAAAAAGTCCTCTCACTTTATCAAGGACCCGTCTGCTCCCCTCCAAAGGAGTAACTGAAGTTACAATTAAGGTTTTGTGGATTGATGCACTATTGAAGTTCATTTGGCCTCTCTCCCATAAGTGCCAAGCCGCTCCATATAGAAGCAGGACAGGAAGACGCCATGCAGACGCTTTGGCACGGCCCCAGCAGAGCATCAGATCCTGCAAAGAGCCTGTGGGAGCTTTGACTAAGACTGGCTGAGGTCCTGGCTCGTAAAACAAATGCATCTGACAGGGCAGTCAGCAGTGGAGTTAAGGGGATCAGCAGAACTGGAGCACTGATGGATGGGGCTTTCCATCCTGATCCTGGGGCTGGAACAAAGGGACCGAGCTCGAGGCTCCCGTCGCTACCTGCGCTTCCCAATTCGCTTGTGCTGCAGGAAATCCCTGCTGGGGTTCCTCAAATTCTACTCAGCTGAACGGGTTGGAAATAAGGATGGTGAGGAAGGATCCTACTGCAGCTCTAAGGATTGCTGAAGTGCCCACTGCTCTACCTGGAAGGGGAAAATCCCATGGGAACTGCCATGGGAATGGTCCCCAGCAAGGAGCTCAGCTGGCTGTGACCCCTGAGCCTTCACAAAGGGCTGTCGAAGTGCCCACTGCTCCACCTAGAAAGGGAAAATCCTGCAGGAACTGTCACGGGAATGGTGCCCAGGCAGGAGCTCAGGCAGCTGTGACCCCCCAGCCTCCATGTGGGAGCAGCCAAGGAATTGGGGTGGGGAGAGGGAGAGTGGAGAGAGATGAATGAAAATTTAGAGGCTGTCCTGAAAAGTGAGGAAACAGCGACTGTAGCTCAGGAGAAATCTGCATCAGGGAATGTGATTAAGTGAACATGGGGCCAGCAGGGATAGGAGAGATGTGCAGCATCAGGTTTCCTTATCTTTAGGGAAGGACTAATTTGTTTTCGTGGCAATCAGCCTTCTTCCCTTGTAGGTGCTGACATTTTGCCCAGATTTATCCATTTCTGCAGGGATATCGTGGATTTGGAGCCAGTGGTTCTGCTTTATTATTATTGCTAATGACACCAGCTGAACAAATGTGGCCTGGGAGCCACCAGATTCTCCAGAAACCTCGCTAGGGCTGGAAAATTTCTTTATCACCAGTGACCACGATATTTAGTGCCAAACCTTTTTTTTTCCCCTTCAACACGAGGTATAAGTTTCTCCAAGCTTTTGCTAGATTGTTTCACTGAGGGGTTTGAGAACTTAGAGCCTATTTAATTGTTAAATTCATATTTCACAATCCTGTTCTTAAACGGCTTTTTCCTCTCTCTGATAATGTTGTACCTTTGGTTTAGTGAATTTGGAAGTTTAGGCTGAACGTGCTGTTTAACAGAGATATCGCTTAAAGGAACTTAATGGAGTAAAACTTAAAATTTGGTTATTATCTCTGCATCATACAAATGTGGAGCGAATTTTCAAGCTGAGACATATTCTGTTCTTAGACAATCTGGTTCTATTTCCAATTATTTATCTTCTCTGAGACATTCCTGACTTTGCAGGTTTCATTTTTATTGGGATCCCATCCTGCTCTGACTCTGTGTTATCACAAACCCTCTTAGAGCAGCACAGTTTCCTGACCTGCTGTATTTTAATACATGTTTTTCTGAATTTATCGTTCCTTAATTGCTGACTTAATTTATTTCTCCTCTTCAGGATCTTTTACACAACTTGTTCTACTGATGTTTCCCAGAACTTGGAATTTCCTACATGTTTCATTTTCAGTAAAGGTCACATCTTACACAGAACCTCCCCAACAGATGATTTAAAACACAAGTATCTGGCACCCATATTTGAATGTACAACAAGATTTGAGGTGAAACTCATCCAGCTGAGTCTGTAATGACACCATTCCCCTTTTCCACAGGATGGGATAATGGGATAATGCCTACCCAGCTTCAAAAGGAACAAAAATCACTCAAACACAGACATTATTTAAGAGGACTGGGAAGAATTAAAAGCCAAAACACTTCCAGGTGCTATTTCTCATTTCAGGACCTATCATAGATTTAAAGATTATCATTTTTAGTCAAAATAAAACCAGCAACGGTCCCATGGATGCACTTTTGAAATCCAACAACACAAAACCAAGCGGAATTCCTGATTTATTTTCGTGGGAGCAGAAGTTTACTACATGGAAAATGAATCAGCTGAATATCACCACGAGGATGCACTTAATAACTCGATTACACCCTCACTTCTCTGGAATCTGGCTCTGACTGGGCTGAAGCCCTTCCCTCCTTTCCAAGTGTCCTGTAAAATCACAAAGGGTTTTTTCCACACTATCCAGTGCTGACTCTTGAGGTGCCTTGGCCTTTGGTTGACTGGAAGGAGGTTCCAGATTAGAAGAGATTTATTGAAAAGCCTGTTCAGCCCCTGCTTCTCTTGCAGCATCCTCGAAATCCATGTCTGTATCTCTTCCATGGTGACTAAATTTCTCCCCAAAGAGAGCTTGATCCATAAAAGTGCTGCTTTAATCATCATTGACTTAATGATTCTTTTGCAATGTCAATTAAACGGGATGAAAAATTAAACAATTTACAGAACACGAGGACCTTTTAAATTGCACATTTCAAAAATATTATTTAAAATTCAAGTTATATAATCCTTTTAGAACTGTCAAAGAATAATGCTGCTCTAACATTTGACTCATTACTCATGCCAATGCTTGTTGGAACTCAGAGAGTTGGCAGATATTTAAATACCAAACTCAGTAGAAATGAAGAAATTAGCAGGGTGGAACAGCAGAATCAGCTGGTGCTCTGCAGGAGGGGGGCACACACCGTGCAGGTGACAAAGCCTCTGAAACATTCCATTTTACACTGCTAATGCCACAGTAAAGCCCCTGATTATATAAAAACTTCAGATTTCTGTAAATTAAACCATATCCCCAACGTGGGTTTCTACTTTTGTTCTTGGAAAACACGGTGAGCCATTTTGCTGGGAGTATTTCTCCTCCTTTCAGCTGGTTTTCCCCTCCATCCATCCCTCCCCACACCCACGCTTCTGAATGGAGGTTTTACTCTTCACTCGTTCATTTTATTCTCTCAGAAAGTTCCCTCCATCCTGCTGACTGCCTGGAGCAGCTCTAGAATTCCATGTTTTCCACTTCAGTGTGCAGTGGAGTGTTTATTTTAGCACCCAGCAGCAGCAGGGACAGCCATCAGCTCTCTCTCCTTGCTGCTGCTTCTCTGATGGGAAAGGGAATGAGAGGTTTTATCTGGGACCTCTACGAATGTGGGATTTCCCCTGCAGGGAAACACATTCAAATCAGCCCAAACACACACAAGAAAGGCTCCTTTGGCTTCTCCTCACCCAGCAGATCCCAGCTCCAGCTCACGGGGGTTGTCATGTGAGTATCAGGGGGAGCCTTATCATGACAGGAAGGAAATAAAATCCAACAGTCACGTTGGGAATAAAGGACACCGTTCATGGAGCTGCCCCATTTCCCAACAGCCACCCTGCAATCCTGTCCAGAAATTAGCAGGAGGCAGTAAAAGCATGGCAGGCAGCCAAATTGCCAGGATAATTTCCGGCTGCGCTGTCCATCGGCGTCTCCGGTGAGTTTGGTCAGGGTAAAGTCTCATGGTTCTTGTGGAACCACCAAAACTCACTCAGACCTGTTAAATTATCAATATCCTCTGCAAATGACTCTGCCCCTTCTCTCCCCCCACCTTTTATATGCATGGATTCATTTAAAAGTATAAAAAATAAAGAGAAAATTTGAGAGGCCCAAGAATAAAAGAAAACCTCAAACCAAATAGTCCTGAAAGACTTCCAAGGGGAAAACTTCCCTTTTAATAAACAGGTTCCTTCCAAGCCCCTCACTTGTGCCAATCTATCAGCACAGGCTGCTGGGTGTCATTAATTTAGGAAGTGCCAGTACTTAACAGCAGTGGGACTGATGTAGAATCATGGAATATCCTGAGTTGGCAGGGATCCATCTGGATCATCCAGTCCAGCTCCTGGCCCTGCACAGACACACCAATCCCACCCTCAGCATCCCTGAGAGCATTGTCCAAACGCTCCTGGAGCTCTGGCAGCCTTGGGGCTGTGATCATCTCCCCATTCCAGTGCCTGACCATCCTCTGGGGGAGGAACCTTTTCCTAAAATCCGACCTAACCCAGCCCTAACTTCATGCTGTTACATCTGGAAGGTGTTCAGGCCAATCAGGTTAAAAACCTTTGCACAAATGACAAACTCCAGGTCACTTTAGCGGTACATTTATTAATCACCAGTGAGGCCAGCAAACAGACCCTTGGCATTTGTCCCCCTGGGATCCCACACGGAGCAAACCTGACCTTGCCCACACTGCCCTGTAGCGTTCCCTCATCCAGAGCTGGGATCATCCCATCTCCACGGAGGAGGGGCAAGAACAGCACAGAGAGTCAAAGATCCCAATCCCTAAGCTGAGATGTGATTGTGTAAAATAAGATCACCAACCTCAGGCTCCAAATCACAACATTTCCTCTCCCTAATTAATGAATCCCTAACACCCATTTGTACCAGTCCTTGTCACACCACAGATAATCAGGTGAAATGATACCACAGATAATGGTAAGAATATTCTGGAAACACCATTTTTAAAGGTCTGTCCCTAATACTGATGAACTTTAAATGAAATTTTGGAGGTGTGGAACATTTTTGTTCCATGGGGTAGGGAGTTATCCCACAGCTGCCTGTGTTTCATGTACTCCTGATAAGCTGGAGCTCGGGCTGTGCAAATGGAGCATGTCCTGCCCACACCTCAGCAGGCATTGACATTTTATGGCTGAAAGGCTATTCCCCAAATGACCCTGTCTGGGTTTTTGAAAGAGAATCTAATGGAAACTTCTCTCAGGTTAGTAACTTCCATTCTGCTGTCTCCTGGCAATGTCAGCTGAAGGAAGAAAGGAGAAGCTGGGAAGCTTGGAGTCCTACACCAATGCGAATGGAATTTTGTGATCCCTCACCTCAATTCCCACGCTTTCCACTGCTCAGTGGGATCAAGTAAACTGCAGCATTCCTGAAATGCTGCAAAGCACAGAAGGATCCAGAGATAATTTCTCCTTTCTAGTTATAACCTAACACTCTGTGGACGCCTGCTAATAAAAAACAACAGGAATCTGTCCTCCCTGATAATTAATTATCACTAATCCACTTGCACAAAGTTCTCAGTGAGAAGAGTTTCTTTCTGGTGTCTTCATGGTATGGAAAATCCTGGCTGTGGGATGTCCCTGGAATTTGTCTTCATGCTTCTGATAATTTATAATCATAAAATTATGGAATATCCTGAGCTGGAAGGGACCCATCTGGATCATCCAGTCCAAGTCCTGGCCCTGATCAGGACACTCCAACAGTCCCACCCTGTGCATCCCTGGGAGCATTGTCCAAACACTCCTGGAGCTCTGGCAGCTTTGGGAATGTGCCCATTCCTTGGGGAGCCTGGGCAGTGCCCAGCACCCTCTGGGGAAAAAACTTTTGCCTGATTTAGGACCTGATTACCTGAGGTATCTCCTAAGGACATAGGCAAGAGCCAAATACTTCAGAATTTGTTTTCAGCTTCATTTTCCCAAAACTAGACTTTCTTACCTTCTGAACACACTGTGAAACATCAGCAATGAGGAGCAATGTTTTAAAGGCCTCAAGCTGGAGAAGTATTTTTGTTGTTGCTGAATGAACACTCAATATTTTTGGCCTCTTGGGACCAGAGGACCCCCAGGTACCTCCGAGGTGGGATTCATTTTCACAGGAAATTCTACTAAAGCAGGTAATTCTTCTTTACTCAGACACAAGGGGGTTCACAAACCATTCTTCTTCATCACCTCTGACCCTGCAGTTTGATAATCCAACATTTGAAAGCAACAAGATCATGACAGAGCATGAAAGAAAGGATGAGCTCTGTTAACCACAGATTATTTCTTATTAGCCATTAATACCTTTTTTTTCCCTGCACTTTTTACAAATCAAGGTACTGGATCTTCTAAGACACTAGAAAGATAAAATAAAACCCACTCAATATTATACCCAGCTGGGAAGGTGTACAAAAGGCAGCTCAGCGTGGGGAAGGTATCACCAGGAATTTAAGCTTTTTATTTTTATAACTAGAATCTGGAAGGTTAAATGAGGGGAAACCTCCAAACAGCGCTGAAAATAATTTCAGAACTCTCCCAGCCATATTTAAGCAAGAGGATGGTAACAAGTAATTTCTCAGCAAGGAGTGATAGTGATTTCTGATGTTATCACAATTATCGAGCCATTACTACGAGATAAGCCAATATATGACTCTGTGCTGCTCTGTACATCATCCTGCTGTGTAACAGCCACTTATTTATATATTTCTCACAAACAGCACTGGTATTTAGCAGCTCTTTTTTTTCCAGTGTTCTCAAACAGTGTTACGTGCTGAGCTCCCATCTGAGTAGCCACAACCAAAGCCCATTTTCTCAGGAAAATTCAGCAAGTTATTTATAACTGTGGGGCAATATCCTCAACTATAATTACCACCCTTTAAGGAGAGAAAGAACAGAAAGAAATAAATATCACCCTAATTATTTCCTAGCCCAACTGTGGATTTTGCAGGAGATGGTTATTTTAAACAAGGGGAGCATCTTGCAGCAGCAGTTTATTATTATGACTTCTAATCATCCACCCTGCCACCATCTGGGAGGAGAAACACCTCCAGGAGAGGTTAAAAACAGGAGGTGTGTGATGTCTCAGCTGTTCACAGAGTGGCCTCTTGGTTTAAATTGCTGATGTGGCTGGGTTTGATCCACAATCCCAGCCCTGATAGAAGCACACTTCTCTTCTGCCAGTCCTGCCATGGGCTGGTGAGCTCTGGCAGCAAAACAGAGCAGGCTCCTGGGGCCAGAAGATCCGAGCAGCTCAATGCAGGATGAGCTGGAACTGGTTTGTCAAAGCTCCTGTGCACCACCAGCTTGAGAGGGTTTATTCTAATGTCTGAAACAAAGCCAGTTCAGAGCAGCACCTCTGAAATTTAACTCTTATCAGAGTGGTACTGAAAACACATCCCAGCGTTCACATCATGGGAGCTCCATGCTGCATTCAGGGAGATTTCTGGACAGGTTTCCATAGCAGTTTGTTGTAGGTTTTTCCCTAATAGCTGAGGTGCACTTGCAGTAAGAGATTTCCATGGTGCACTTCATACTTTGGAGGAGGCACAGAGGAAAAGTGTTTTATAGGAAATAATTCCTCTTAGCCATAATTTGACAGCTGGGAATAGGCACTGCCATCCCACAAAGAACCAAGGGACCCTGCCCCTCTGCCCAGCCCTGGGGGCACCTCTGGGTGCTGTGTCCAGCTCTGGATCCTCAGCCCAGCAGGGCCAGGGAGCTCCTGGAGAGGCTCCAGCGGAGGCTGCGCAGCTGAGGAAGGGCCTGGAGCAGCTCCGTGCCCAGCACAGGCTGAGGGAGCCGGGGCTGCTCAGCCTCGAGAGGAGCCCCAGCTGAGAGGGGCCCTCAGCCCTGGGTGTCCCTGGCTGCAGGGAGGGCTCAGGGCAGGGCCCGGGCTCTGCTCCGGGGCCCGGCAGCGGCACCAGAGCACCGGGCAGGGCCTGAGCCCGGCAATTGCCCTGCACAGGAGGCAGAACTGCTGCCCTGGGCAGGGCCCGGGCTGGAACAGTGCCCAGAGAGGCTCTGGGGTCTCCTCCCTGGGGATATCCCAGACTGTCTGGACACAATCCTGTGCCGCTGTGGTCCCTTCCAGCCTGACCCATGCCGGGATTCTGTGACCCAGCAGCTCAGAGGGGCAGCCCCAAAGACATCAGAGTGAAGCTGCTTCATGAGTGAAACCTCCCGAGGGAAGGGCTGGAAGGAAGCTGGATACCAGGGAGATATCCAGGCGAGGAGCACGGGAAGTTCAGGCCAGGCTGGGAGCAGAGCCCCTCCAGCAGCACCTGGGAGTTCCCAAAAGCAGGAGGAATTTGCGGTGCCCAGCGCTCCCTCCCGTGGTGTTGGTGACGTGAACACCAACCTGGAGAGTGGGATTTTGGAAAAGGGAGCAGGGAACTGGTTCCCAGGTCAGGGATGATCACAGGGGCAGTTAGCACTGACAACAAACTCTTCTGTATTTCATGAACGATCATCAGCACTCGGGTCTGATGATCCAAACCAAGCTGAACCCAGCGTTTTCTCTGCCTATGAAAACCTGAAAGTTTATTTCCCCCTCTGTTTTAATTAATCTTATTAGATATGAATTAACAGAATATTGCTGTAGGAAATATTTTGTTTTGGCAAACATATGTTTAATTCCAATAAACCCTTTCTATTCTCTGGATTAAGTATTAAATATTCCCAAGCCAAATATTTGGTGGGGGAAGATACACAACCCCTCTCCTTCCAATTGTCAATACAAACACTCCTTTTGCCCAGAGTTAATGGAATTAATGTCACTTGTTCAGTCAAGGGGCATTGCAAAGCCTGGCTCTTATCTGTGACGTGCACAGATAAACAGATTTACAAGGCAAGAGCTCCCATGGCACCTTGTCTTTCAAGGTCACAGGTTACCCTGCAGAGGAGCCAGATCCAAGACACCCTCACAAACGTACCTAAATCAAAGCTAACAGAACATATTGATCTATATATTCATGGAGCCTATAGACATGCCCAAAATATCAGTTGGGATAATTCTATTTTAAATTTCATTTAAATCCTGCCTGTTTTACCACACCTCTGTCTGCCAGGAAGCACATCAAACAATCAAACCCTTCTTTTGTCTAAAGTTATCATCATTACTTTTTCTAGAATTCAGATGAAAATCCAAGCAGAACAAAATTAAACCTAATACTCATTCTGTTGGTTAAATTAGGCTGCATCTAAAGCACAGAACCACTTGTTCATATATCTGACTTCTTCCTGCAGTGAACAAAAGAAATTATTTCTTTCAGGGAACAAGATCCTATTTGAAATATAAGTGTGTAAGAGCACAACCCCTGTCAGGCTCTGCTCTGCCTCAGAAACCCTTGGCCTTCCCTCAGTGAGCAGCTTACAAGACACAAAAAATGAGATTAACAAATAACTGGGAGATAACGCCAGTGAGGCATCCTGGAAGACTTTTCCATCGTTTCTATGATAATGAACACCTGCCTGTGGAGCTGTATTTCTCCTGGACATTTGCAGCAATTTCAACCAACAGAAGGGAAAAGAAACCAATTTTGTGGCCATTGTCATGGAGTGCCTTAGACTGAGGAGCTACAACTCAATTTGCTAAACCAGTTTAAAAACTCTATTACGACGAATTTCCTTGTTAAAAATAAATAAATAACCCAGCATGTATAAGCTGAAGCCCTTTTACAAGCTCTTAAAAACTGTGCTATGGGCTAGATCTTAGATTAATGTTTGTGATGCACACTGAAAACCTGTAAAGCATTTATGTAATTGCTGAGCATTATTATTTTTATTACTGCAACAGATGGAACCAATCCATCTTCGTAGATAATATCTCATAAATGATTCATTATTATTCCTTTAACCTAAAGTCTTTTATATTTTGCAGATCCATGAGAAATAACTGTTAGGAGGCTCCATGCATAAAATAGTACATAAACTACCTAATGTCTTGCAAATGTAGTAGCCTTGCTGATATTCAGGCCTTTTAATGTTCACATGGCTGCTGTTCCTCTCACAATCTGCTGCTCCTCCTCATTTTCCAGCACTGCTTTTCAGGCGATGGAAAATATCGCTGCAAACCAGGGGTAAATGGCAAATATGGACCAGAAAAACACAAATATCTCCCCAAAATGCACAGAAGTTTCTAATGGGGCACTCCTGGCTGTGATTGCTGAAGGACCAGAGTTCTGTGATCACATTGCCCATCCTCCCTCGACCCGAGAACTTTTGCACCAATTTTAATCCAATCACAAAGCCAGGTAGACATCTCCCAGATATCATTTCCTATCAGCCTAATGAAAACTGATGGCTGGCGAAGGACACAAATCGGTGCTGTCACTGGGAAAAAGGCTTAAATGGGAGCTCAGCAGCCCCCCCCAGGCCAGGGCTGCCTCTGGCCACACAGACACTCTCAGACAGAGCAGATGCCATCTTCTGCCCACCCCAGAGCTGACAGACAGGCCACTGATGATGCTCTGAATGGGGAAAAGCTTGTCTAAAAATGTATTAAAGCTTGACACAAGCAAAATAATCATAATGATGTTGGTGACTGATGAACTCGACATTTTAAATGTGAAAAAAGCTGATTTACACACCAAACCAAGCATTTCTTGGATTGTTAGAAGAAAACACAGAGACAGAAGCTAAACCCACCACTAAGTTATTATTTTGGTACTGACCTGGGAAGAATCAATGGCCAAAGCAATTCCCAGCCCTGAAGCACTGGGCCAAATAATCTGTGGGATGACTTGAGTTACTCCATCTGCTCATTCCACACAGGATAATTAACCAGTGTAATGGGAAAAGCTCATTGCAAGTGATGAGCCCTGGTGTGATATCTGAAATATTTATGGGGTTTATCAATGAAAAAAGAAAGGTTCTCCATGTAATAGATATTTTGGATGGGAACTAAAGGTTATCCTGCTTACCTTATCCCCATGAAAAGTCCTGATCTTGGAGATCTTTTCCTGCCTAAACAGATCCATGATTCTACAGCCCAGCTCTTCCCAGCTCCTTGGCTCAATCCATGACTAAAAGCCACAGCACCAGGAGTTTCCACAGGTACCTGCTGCTCTACCTGTTCATTCTTCCCACCTTCACTAAGAGAAGGGAAATAATTTTCAATTCTATCCAACTGCCGACCTTCAAAACCTCCTGCTCAACCCACTTCCTACAGAGGAGTTTTATTCATCATTAACACATATTTACTTTAACTGGAAAGATGAATTTGGGGGCTGAAACAGCAGAACTTTGCTACCAGGCACTTTGACATTGGCTCTCTTTTAAAAATGTTATCAGGAGTTCCTATTTCCCTTGGAAACCACATGAAAGCATCTCTTGAACAGGTGGAGCTATCTTTGACTTGAAAAGTACCATGTGATCCCAGCCATTCCATTTCCAACCAGTTTCCAACCCATACTGACTCACAAAAAATAGTGAGCTGCCTTGAAAGCTCGCCTTTAAAAATCTAAATTCATCTCCAATTTTCATTAAAATTCATGCAAAAACACAGTTTTCAATCCCCAAAAAAGGAAAGTCAAATGTAGAATCATGTGTTTTCTAAGCAGCTTCAAATTCCACATTGGAATGAGGGAGTGTGGAGCCAGAACCTCCTTTGGTCAAAGAGCTGCCAGTCTTGGGATGACAATGCCCTCCTAAAAATCCTTCCCAAAGAGGAACCCAACAAAGTTCAGGGCTGAGGCATCCCAGTAAAAAGCCAATCCTCAACTCCTCCATCTCTGGTTGAGCTGTTCAATATCCCATCAGAAGGACTGGCATTTATAAACTGACCTTTCCAAAACAATTCCTTTCCCATTCCTCTTGTCACAGAAGAGATATATTCCCTATTAACCCAGCCCCAGATCTGTTCTTTTTGTGAACACCTCAGTTAAACACCACGAGCTTCATTTCACTCCAGACCCTTAAATGAAATGACTCTGCTGCAAGCAGGAGAACAAAATTTCCTCTAATTTCAGACAATCCCTCTCATGCATGGAAGTTTAAAAAATCCCTCACAACTGGCACCAGCTGACTTTGAGCAACGTGGGTTTGGTGAGTTATCAAACCAAGCCCTGCCTAGGAGAACAATGTGCCAGCAGAACTCTGTTTTTCCCAGATGTGTTTTCTGTGTTTTCCTTGTGCTCATCTGTTCCTGTGGAGACTCAAGCAGCTCCGTTACCACTCTGGCCCCTGAGTGTGCACATTTTAACTCTGTGACTTAGTTAATTCTTTTGCTTTAACATTTTAGATACAACTCCCAGCTGTTCAACATAACGAGGTTTCATTTGCAAACTTCTAACGAGCACGAGGGTCGAGAGAAAAGGAAAACCCCAGCTTTAAAAAACACATTATTTTACAGCAAGGGAGAGAACAGCAAGCACTCATCTGAGGTGATTGGTTAGGATGACAGCTCTGCAGTGAAATATATTTTCATTTCAGGAGCCCCACAGCTATTTTGAATTTAATTGCATGGAAGGCCACCAGAATTTCTTTCTCAAACACAAACCCAAAGCCTGTCACTAAAGAAACAACTATTACATGCAGGAAACCAATCTTTCTGAAGCCTACCACCAAAGAAACAATTATTACGTGCAGGAAACCAATCTGAGATGTTGAAATGGTTTAAAAGGAACCAAAAGGGGGCAAAAAAATGACGGGAAGTGTGATTTTCAAGTGTTCACCAATCTGGGGTTTGGTGCTTTGGTAAAAGGAGAAGTTTTAAATTAATTTATTAAAAGGGAGAGAGCTGGAATAAAGTCCCCACATGGTCAGGGAGAGGTGGAACAGTGAGGAAAGAGTTTGTCCCTTCTTTTGTATCACTCAGGAGCAGAAATGAGACTTAAACCACCTCTGAAAGTGCCCAGCATTGTCTTACCTTGCTGGAGGTGGGCTCAGGGACGTGGAGGTTGCCAGGTTCACAGAAACTTTGCAGCTGTTGAAAGAGAGAGAAAGATGGGAATTACATTTTCCAGGTAAACTGGGGCATGTTTTGAAATAAATTGATGTAAAAAAGACATGAGATTATAAATTAATTCTGCGACATTTAATGAAGAAAATGTTGCCCCTGTTTGGTAATGTTACAGGACACTGAATATTTGATAATTTGGGAATAGGGAATGGCTGGAGAAATGGGAAAGAGTGGGATAAAGGCAGGTGATAAAGGGTGGGTCTGCAGATAACCCACTCCGGAGAAAACATGTGAAATTAGAATTGCTGAACTAGGGGGAAGGAAACACAAGTTACTAAATTGTGCTACTCTGACACTTCCCATTCTCAGAGAGCACATGAATCACGGAGAAGGCTGAATATTTGTCACAGCTGTGATTTCAGCATCAAAAAGAAATAATTTTAGCTCAGATTTTAGGGGAGTTTCCAGAAAATTTGTCAGTTCAGCCAACCGGATCCTAAACTTCTCCATGATCTTCTGCAAGGGGAGATTTCTTTGGAGTTGGACCCTCAAAGGAGCTCCTGAAACCACCATGGTGACCAAACATGCTCAAGGGCCTCGGTGGCTTCGTGGACCACCCTGAGATGTCACAAGCTGCATTTTGATGGCTTTGGGTGCTTTTAAACTGATGTGTGAGCCGAATATTTTTAATTTCAAAGACGAAGAACCGTCAGCAATACAAAAATATCAAAATGCTGAACCGCAGCTTTTGGGTTTTGATGATAAAAAACGATGCCCTTAAGTTTTCTGCTCTCCAAAGCGGTGGGGTTTTATTCTTGGCAGTGACAAAACTCCAGTTCCACCCGCAGTCCTGACTCACTGGGAGTGTTTGGGAGGGGAAGTGGCCTAGCTCCATGAGCCTGCACCAGGAGCTATAGCTGGCAGCAAAAAGGAATGGTTTATATTCCAAAAAAAAAAATAGGATTCTGGAGTAAACAAACTATTTTCAAGTTCAGTTTGGATTTTATAGCAGAGCAGAGGAGATATGAAACTTGGAAAGTATTTAAAAGCTCAAAGCAAAATATTTTACATGAAACAAAATGTTGCATTCAATTCTAAGTTAATAGTTTCTGCTGGAAAAAAATGCCAACATTTCTGATTTCATTTTTCTAAGTGAATTTCTGTATATTGTTCTTACAAACCCTGCCAAACACAGGCACACACACATGAGTATATCCAAATTTTAACCCCCATGAGTCCAGGCTCTCTTCCCACACTTACTTCAGCCATGAGCTGATGCAGACACTTGTACATTCCCAGATTCCTACTACCACCCAAAACAGAAAAATAGCTTTAAATCACTCTAAAACGTTAAGAAGGCAATTTTTGATGGGGGTTAAATCAAGCCAAGGTGAGCTGCAGTGGAAAGGAGGTGTCCTGCTGGCTCCCTCCTTTGCTGTGCTGCCCACACTCCACTTCTCCTCTCCTACCTTTGGCATCTGCCTCACTTGGTGGTGAATCAGTGCAGCAAATGAGGCAGCAAAGAACCAACTCTCCAGAAAACAGCAACTTTATTGCTACCAGTTGAGCTCCCTGAATTAGCTCTTCACAGGGCAAACAAGCTCTGGGACCACATGGTTTGGGGAACAGGAGGAAAAAGATGATTCCAGATATCTATGCAATGTTTTTATATCAGCTGAGTTTGGAGTTGTCTTATATCTAACCTAAGGCCTTCCAGCACCCCTCTGTTTCAGATCTCTCCTGTCAGGTACAAATAATCTGGTTTTAAGCCCACTGAGAGAAAGGAAAAATCCCCAAAATTTCAAACAATTTGAAAATTTCTCAAAAGCAATTCCAAGGCAATTCATGCAGTTGTTGTTTCTGAAACAGAAAGGAGGCTAAGACTATTCTCAAATGTGTTTTTTGCAATGGCTCACAGGTTTTTTTTTCTCCGTGAACCTTTATAATTGGAGCTTCCCTTCTCAAGCCATGTGCACTCAGTGTTTCATGGATGAAGCCTCAGATATTTCCTGCAGGCTCATGCTCCAGCCCCACTGGAGGCTCAGCTGGCAGTGCAAGACATCCCCAGCTCTCATTCCCAGAGCAAACTGCTCAGGGAACAGGATTAAAGTTCCTAATATCCCCCAGGATGACTCTCAGGCATATCCTTGGGGATTGATCCGTCAGCTGCTTCACAGCTTGTGTTTAGCAAATACATTTTTTCCTGTGGAAATCCTGCCTAACAGGTTAAAAGGGGATTTTCCATGTTTTTTACTCTATAACCCACAGCAAAAACTGTGGTGTGATGGCAGAAATAGCTAAAGCTGACCTGAGACCCCCCGCCAGTCCTCCTTTTCATCTCCAGCTGCATCCCCAGCACCTTCCCTGCGGCACAGGGAACTCGGGATCAGACCAAGAGCTCGGCTTTGGAAAGCTCAGCCTGAAGGATGGAGAGAAAATCCCTGCTCAGCCTCATCCCTGAGCTGATCCACTGGATCCCTGACCCCATCCCAGGGGAGGTGTGGGAGTGTGGGAGGAGGTGGGAGGACAGGTCTGGCCCCTTCCACACTTTCTGGAGCTGCAGGGAAGAGCTGGTCCGAGACAAGAACATTCACAGGAAACCTTCCGCCTAAAATAGGCGTTGTTCTTCTACACCTCCCACTGAACAGTGGGTACAAGCCAGGAATACAGACTTTGGAAGCGGATTCCGAAGAGCTCTGAGGAATGTATCAAGAAGTCCATATGGTTTTGCCAAATCAAGTGTGCAGAACTGGGTAAATTTAGCCGAGCGCTGAGGAGCTAAAATTTGTCTTGTTTGACCCAAGTGGAAGGAACAGAGTCATGAGGCTCTTAGACACAAATCCATCTGACTGAATCAGCTCCGGGAGGGCAAAAATTGATGAGTAACACATTATTTCATGTGTGGAAACAAAGGGACACCTTGGCTCCCAGAGGAGTGCCGAGGAACAGGAAAGCATTCCCCAGACAGGTCTAAATAATGCGACTTTCTCCAACATATTTAGGTGGTGAAATTCCGAATGACAAGCGCTTGGCGCTCCGACAGCTGGGCCCACGGCTCCAAGTTTTCCTCCTGTAGTTCCAAAGAGTGAAAGCTTTGTTTGAAATGAAGGTGGAAATTCTTACAATGAGACAGGAGGTGAAAGCGCTGAGGAAAATGACGCGTTGTTCATTGTAAAAATCGCCAGTGTTCCGAAGAGCGAGGTGCCAAGTAAATAAGGAAAGGCTTCCCGAGCCTCCCGACACCATCCTGCTTCCATCTGCACCGGGATAGCTCAGGCTGGCACTGTTCATCCCACACCCCTGGGGCACCCTTCCAATTTCCCTGTCACATCCAAAGACCACCTCTCTGGAGCCTTTGGAAGCTGTGCTCAAGGTCAGGCTCATCTCCACAAAGTTCCAGCGGCCGAACTTTGCATAAATTTATAGGAGTAAATCTTGACTATGGGCTTCTTCCTCACCTCAAATCCTGGGCTCACTTTTAGGCCTCTTATGACAAGAAGGACACTGAGGGGAAGGGAACATAGCTGGGAAGGGGCTGAAGCACCAGGAGTGGCTGAAGGAGCTGGGAAGGGGCTGGAGAGTTCCTGAGGGAGCTGGAAAGGGGCTCAGGCTGGAGCAAAGGAGGCTCAGGGGGGACCTTGTGGCTCTGCACAAGTCCCTGACAGGAGGGGGCAGCCGGGGGGGTCGGGCTCTGCTCGCAGGGAACAGGGACAGGAGGAGAGGGAACGGCCTCAGGCTGGGCCAGGGGAGGGGCAGGGTGGACATGAGGGAAAATTCCATCATGGGAAGGGCTGTCCAGCCCTGGCAGAGCTGCAGGGCAGGGATGGAGTCCCCATCCCTGGAGGGATTCCAAAGCCATGTGGATGTGGAACTTGGGGACATGGGGCAGTGGTGGCCTTGGCAGTGCTGGGGGATGGTTGGGCTCGATGATCTTTGAGGGCTTTTCCCACTTTTATGATTCTCTGATTCTGTGATTTCTGAACACCTCCTCCCCTCCCTTCTTGTCTGCCCTCTGTGAGGCTTCGGCAATAGTTCCCTGAATTCCCCCAGAGAAAGAGAGGGATTAGGATCCTACCAAAACCCTTGTTTCTGGCATTGTTGCCATGTCAGAAGAGTGGAGAATAATCAAACACCACACACAACAAAGTCCCCCAAACTGACAAAGCAAAAAAAAGTGCAATTAGAAGAGGAAGGTCATGTTAAGCACCAATAATAATTTCAATATAAGGTAATTATTTATAAAGCTGAATACAAAAGAGTGAAGGGCAATGTTTGTGTAATGAGAAATACAGGTGTGAACACATCTACAGGAAAGAAACACATGAAAGTCCTTTGTGATTGAATTTGTAGAGTTATCTAGACAAAAATTAAAGATTTAAAGCTCATTTTTAGTCACACTAAGGCAGCCCTTTCAGTACACACAGAAATGTAGGAGCCTGGTGGATGGAACACCCGGAATGTTGTTCCGAGGGCAGTGAAATCCCAGAATGCAGGAGCTGCAGGTCAATCCTGGCACTGAACAAACAGGTAGATTTCCCATCCAAAACCACACTTTTACAAATCCTCATATATTAAAATACGTTTATGCTGTTCAAAAATATCGGCCCATGGTTCTACAACTCTCACCATCCTTTCTCCCTTGAACCTTTAATTAAGTCTCCACTCTGCTTCCAAGCAGCAGCAGAAGCCTAATGGCTTCAGAATATTTCCTTACAAACTTCAAAACGCCCAGGCTTGCTGTGAGTTGCAGGCTTTGAACACGAGCTGCTTAAATAATCCCTTTTAGTTTTATTTATTCTTGAAAATATCAGATTCTAATCCTCTCTAACCAGTGCAATAAAAATAAAAATAAAAATAAGTGTAACTCTTTGGAATATTTTCCCTTTTTTGCCAGTTTTGTGATGAATCCATGTGTAACTGTGCAGGATTTCTCACACAAAAAGTGTTCACAGCTGCAAAAAAAAAAGTATAAAAATGGTTTTCATCAGCAGATCTTAAAGAACTTTTACAAAGTACTGTTTCTGACAGATGGGGAACCTGAGACTCCAGCAGGAACTTCCCTAAGTCACCCAACAAGGTATTGCAAGTTGGGTTTCTGCTGTGGGAGCACTTTGCTCTCGTGGCTCTTTAGGACTATCCGGAATAAACTGTGTGAGACCTTCAGGAACGGTTTTATGGATCACACTGGGAGTTTTCTTTGGCAGGATGGAAACACACCCTCAAAAATGGCACCTTGGGAAGCTGAGGGGAGGAGAGAGGCCAAGTCAGAGCCTGGGGTAGTGTGAAGACAAATCTGCCACAATGAGTTTTAAATTGTGTGTTTTGCACAATAGAACATTGAATTCCACACTGGCTTGGGGTGGAGGGACCTTAAAGCCCATCCAGTGCCACCCCTGCCATGGGCAGGGACACCTCCCACTGTCCCAGGTTGCTCCAAGCCCCAATGTCCAACCTGGCCTTGGACACTGCCAGGGATGTGGTGGCCATGGACAGACACCTGAATGCAAAACCAAAATTTCTACAGCTGTAGGGATTGTCCTGTATTTTGCTGCTAAACAAAAATGCAGCAGAAGAAGTGAGCTTGGTCTTTCACATCACCACAAGCAAACACCGCCTTCCAGTTTTGAGGTAAACTGAGTTTTGAGCAGCTGAAGATGAATACATAAATCTGTATTTTTATTTGCTGTTGTAGAACATTTGTGGCAGTTTTCTAAAAACCTCCACTTATCCTGCCTGTAATGCTGTGCTCCCCTCAGATTCCCCTGATGGATTAATAGAGCAGAGCCTGCTGTGAATGCAAGACACATTTCCTCACAGATTTGTTTGAAATACAAACTGGGGGCTTAGTTTGCTAAACATTTGTTTTCTTCCCATTTCGATATTTGGAAAGAAAATAGATAGCTCATAATTAGTCAAACATTCACTGGAGAATGAAATAACCACCAGTCCCTTTAATCTGTTGTTCAGAATTCTGCAGGATCTGGAGCTCTATAAATAAATCCCTGCTTGCTCTTTTATATTTGTACCAATGGCAAGAAATCCTTGACTCTAACTCGCTGACAAAGACTTTAGCACTGTTTTCTGAGGTGTGAACCAACAAGGAAAGTTATTATTTTTTATGACTTGACCGTTTAAACAAAAGGAGGCAAAGTCTAAGACGTTCAGGTTTGTGACATCAAAGGAAGCGTTGCTCCTTGGCAGATATTTAATAAGGGATCCCAACCACGCGTGGAAAACACGGAGCCCACAGTGCTGCGAACATTGGCCAGCATTTCTCGGTGGTCTGAGGTCACAGTTCTATATTTCAAAGGCTGAGAGTGAGGAGCTTTCCAGCTGCACGTGTCTCCTGGCCTGGAAGGGATCTTTAACAGCTCTGCAAGTGGCAACTCCAACGTCCTGCCCACCTCGGCTTACAGGAGAGCCAGGAGCATTTGCAGCAGGATTTCAGATGGGAATAACCCAACACTTCCAGGCTGAGCACACACAGCACTCAGCTGCACGGTTCTTTTTATATATCTTAGTGGGACTTGTCCAGCTGGAAGTGTGCAGGAATTGCATGGCAGCTCCCAGCAGTTGCTAATTTGCAGCAGTGAAAATGAAAGGTTTGAAATAATTGTCCACTTTCCTCTAACACAAACCAATTCCTGCTATTCAGATGTTTTCAGAGTCCCGGGGACAGGCTGGAGTGCAACACCTCAAAATTGCTCTTCCAGGAAAGGGAAATTATTTTATTAAAATGTAGGGAACAATTGTGAGTTTAACAGAATAATCTTCTACTCAAGATCTACTTGAACACCTGAGATGGGGAATAAATATTGAACCAACAGATCTGGGAACTGACTTGCTGGTACTTCATGCTTTGGAAGATGGGAGAACTTTATGCTCTTCAGCTTTAAGTTCTGTCCTTGATTCAAACACTGAAAACTGAAACAAAATTCTTAAAGTCTAATGCAATAGAATTTTTTCAGCCCCTATCAAGTTTGCAATTTCTGGGTACCTGGCCAGGGTAATGCTGTGGTGAGGGTCACGGGATTCCTGTGTTCCACCAACACTGCAGGGCAGGAGGGAGGGGTGGGAGCTTAGGCTGACCTAACTCAGTTATCAGAGAATCCTGGAATGGTTTGAGTTGAAAGAAAGCTCCAAGACCATCCCCCTGCCATGGGTTGCTCCAAGGTTGCTGTCCCAGGGTGCCCCAAGCCCCATCCAACCTGGCCTTGGACACTGCCAGGGATCCAGGGGCAGCCACAGCTTCTCTGGGCACCCTGTGCCAGGGCCTGCCCACCCTCACAGCCAAGAATTTCTTACCAATATCTAATTAAAATCTCTTTTTCATTTTAAAACCATTCTTCCTTGTCCTATCACTACCTGGCCATGTAAAATGCCACTCTCCTCTGTTTTATAAGTCCCTTTCCATGCACATCCCCTGTACCTGCCACCCAAAGCAAGTCACTAATTGAAAGACGATTTCTGGTCTGTAATAAACAGCACACATTAATCCCATTCATTATTTTGCATAAAGAATGCAGGCCAATTTGTATTATTTATGTGAAATTAGAACATTGGGGGTGTAAAGAGTCTTCAGACTTAAAATTTGGCCGTTGCCTCACTGAGTAATTTGGCGTTTGCATTAACGACTCGCTAACATTTCAGTCAAGCAGAAGAGGTGATTACATGAGGTGTCTGCCAAAGAGGTTTAGTGGCTCCAAAAACTGAGGGCAGACAAAAGCCCAGGAAAAGAAGTAACCAAAGTGTGTTCTCCTAAAGGCAAAGAATTCCAGAAGCCAGGAGCACGGAGGGGCTCCCACTAAACCCGGCAGAGGGATGGCACTGAGCCTCTCCTGCCCGAGGTCTGCAGCACCAGGCAGGGGCTGGGAATGAATCAACAAATAATCACAAGCAGTGAGGGAACCAGATCCATAAGGGATGACATTTGGGGTTTGAGAGGTTTGGAAATGTAAGGGAAATGCAGAGGGTTTCTTTCCTCTCATCTCCATCATGACAAACTTCCACAATCTTGTTCATTTTTTCGGGATTGTTGAAAAAGTCTGATTTTCTTTCATGTTGGTGGGATCAGGCAAAGGCCAAGGCAACTGTGCCCTTCAAAAATAGCTATTTTAGGATCATGAGGGCACTCTCATCAGCTGTTCAAGGTACAGAACTTTTCAGCTGCAGGGCTGGTCTGAGGGTCCTGTGGGAGGAATGTCCTGCAGTAATTTTTATCAGCCAGCTGGTAAGCTTCCTACAAGCACCCTTCCCACAGGACAAAGACCTTCTGAATCCCAAGCAATTTCGGAATGTCACCCAGGAGAAAGTACCACACAGCATAGATTTCAGAGCAGTTTCAGAGATTTCAGTTTCAAACCCTGGGTTCTGTGAAGGACTGGAGAAACAGGGAAGGCCTGTCTCTTGCACTTTGATGCACATGATGAGGAGCTGAAGCCATGAGACAGCAACACATGGGAAAAAAAGCACAGTGTGGACAGCAGAGAGCAGGAGCAAACATCCATTCCCATCCCTGCAGGGGTGATCAGGATCTCCACTTGTACCCAAAATAGATTTCCAGGGCACCCTGAGAGTTGATTCCATCTCCAATCAGTTTAAAACAGAGAGATAAACTGGGAAACATGGACACTGTGACATCTCTGCTCCTTTTTGCCTCATCTTGCTGTAACACTCTGAGCCAGGTCTGCTCTGTGGCTTAGGACAGACTTCCAAAGCCCCCTGCCAGGACTAAAACATCCTGAAATGGTTATTTCCCTGAGCTGGACCAACATAAAAGATGTTTCCCTGAAAAAGCACTGGGTCTACCTTGTCGTGAAGCTTTGGGCAGACTGGGATACAGTGGGAATATCCCATGTGGCAGGATGAGGATACTTCACAGCTGGATTTGAGATGGATTTGGGGTGTTCATCTGCAACACCAGGCAAGGAGGTGACAGCAAACCCCCCAAAAAGCAGAACACAAAGCACAGGGCGAGGGTTCAAGCCCACCTCCAGCTTTAGGCCAGGCTCTGGTTCCACAGAGTGAAACTCCCAGGGGAAAAGCTGCAGCCATCAGTACACGAATTCCTACAGCACTTCCACTCGGCTTTCAGGAGAAAACTTAAGTGGGAGTAGGAGTAGTTTCACACATACAAAAGGAGCCCTATTTTTAAAAAAGAAAAAGAAAAAGAAGAAGAAAAAAAGAGAAGGCTAAAGAAGCAGGAAGCAGAGGAGTAAATGACAGTGGTAGGGAGAAGAGATGTCTCCTTCCATTTAGACAAGCAGACATACTCTAGCAATTTAATGGATTAGAAGGACTCAGAGATATTTACTGTCTAGCCACGTAAGTACATTCCAGCTCTTGATTTGCTTTTAGCATCGAAACCAGTCATATATTACATCAGTGGGATTCTTGTTTGTTGAAATAAGTGAATAATTTGGGGAGTATATTCAATTCACTCTTTTTACATTCCCTTGTTTCATCTGGGCTCAATTTCCACGAGATGCTGTTTGGGAAACTGCAGCTGGGAGCACATGGCCAGTGAGACAGGTTGGTCAAGAGCTGACATCTCCACTCATTTGCTGGGCTGCATGTTAAATTAATAATGTTAATGTTAAATTAATAACATGCAGGCTGAGCCGTAGCGAGCTTGACGTGCATCACTTTGGGGGGTTTGGTGTGCAGAGTTCAGGGATGCAACTCAGCTGAGCCAATTTCATGGCTCATTTTTGCCAAAAGGTGCTCCTTCATCTGCTCATTCTCAGCCTCCTCAGTCCCGTGTCCCCATCCCTTTCCTTCAAGATGAGCCATTTGGGAGGACTAAAATGGCACAACACACCATTTTTTTTTTGTTTTGGCAGTGTGGATTTTCTGCTGGTTTAGGGCTCTCAACTGGCTCCTGGAAAGGTCAAGAAGTCAGCACAGAAAATAAAGCCCAAGCCAGGAAAAGAGGAAGGAACAGATTGCTGTATCATCAACCCCACCATCAGAGTACCTGACAATGGCTTCACGCTTGTTCTTCTCACGGAAAAAAGAATGTGACAGTTCTGAAATAGGTAGAACCTTGTTTCTATTGCTAAAGCCTGCGACTCCTGAAGTGACAACCTTCTGATGCTATGTGGAACAAGCACCACGGCAACTTCCCCTAAAAAAATCGTAACCCGTCGTTCTTTTTTTCTATTGCAGGGCTGAAAATTCAGCCAGTCAGAGATAGCCAGTAAAAACAGAAACATCAGCCATCTAAATTCCCATAATATTGACTTGAAACAAAATACACCAGTGTTTACTCTATTGCTTTGGCGTGGGTTGGTTTGTTTGCAGTCAAACCGTAATTTATACTGGCTCCTCACATATTGATATGTTGAGGAAATAAACAGTAAATACTATTTCCAATCCATCTGTTTAACTTGTTAGAAAAACAACAGTCAGAGGCTTTTCAGAACTGTAGTTTTTCAGTACAAACCCAAATTGGGAACTGGAGTTTTGTTTCACTCCGAGTGCTCTGTGTGGGTTTGGATGAAGCATGGCTCCAGTCTGACTTCCCAGCTCTCGCTCCAGGTCCTGGCGGAGGTTTGGGGAGTTTGCAGGGATTGTCTGGAGGGAACCCACCACATCTGTGAGCCTGGCTGGAGCCATCCCACTCCTCCCTGCTTCTCTTTGTCTCACACATGGCTGGGACTTTTAGGGAAAACCTCACCCACTGACTGGGAGCTTTCCATGAACTCGGCTCCTTCCTGATTCTCCCACCGGCTCTGGAGTGGAGACTCACAGCTGGGGCATAAAAAAGGGGTTTCCTTGTAATCTTCAGTTCTTCACAGAGGAATGAAAATATTTATGTAATGTTTTTTCTTGAAACTCATCGAGCACTGGGCAGCTTTTGTGGGCTGCTCTGTCCTAGGGGCAGCACTGCTCCGAGGCTTTAACCTGGACAGGGATACACAGGGACACTGCTGGACAATGATGTCCAGAGAATTCATTCCGCTCCAGCCCCGTTGGGTTTAAACAGCAAGGATGGACAGGGCTGGGAGCAACCTGGGCTCATGGAAAGTGTCAGGTTGGAAGTAGAGGGGCTTTAAGGCCCCTTCCCACCCAAACCATGCTGGGATTCTGGGTTTCTGTGAAAATTGAAGCAAAGCAGCCCCATAGTGCCCTGCCTCGACATTTAACTATTAAATGTTTAATGTTTTAGCAGTTGTCCAGCAGGACACAGACACCAAAGAGGGGCATGGGACGTTTTTGGCCTGTTGAGCTAATCCATCCTTTAAGGCAAAAAACTTTATTTGAAAAAATAAATACAGAGAAGAAAAAAAAATTTAAAAAAAGGAGAAGGAGAAGGAGAAGGAGAAGGAGAAGGAGAAGGAGAAGGAGAAGGAGAAGGAGAAGGAGAAGGAGAAGGAGAAGGAGAAGGAGAAGGAGAAGGAGAAGGAGAAGGAGAAGGAGAAGGAGAAGGAGAAGGAGAAGGAGAAGGAGGAGAAAAAAAAAAGGGAACAAATGAGATGAACACCAGAGCGTGTTGTAAGTAGCAGCTGGTTACCAGTAAGTGAAGGTGGGATGGGTTTGTGGTGGGATGGAGAGGAAAGGGTAGGATTTAAGGAACAAATGTTTCACACTGAGAATGGCAAAACACTGGCACGGGGTGCCCAGAGAAGCCATGCCTGCCCCTGGATCCCTGGCAGTGTCCAAGGCCCGGCTGGACATTGGGGCTTGGAGCAGCCTGGGACAGTGGGAGATGTCCCTGCCCATGGCAGGGGGTGGAACAGGATGAGCTCTAAGGTCCCTTCCAACCCAAACCAGGCCAGGATTCCCCCTTTGGCCTCAGTCACCAAGCAAACAAGGCAGTAGAGTCCAACTGCCTCCATCAGGATTCATGTTCTGCTGAGAGATGGGGAACAAAATTCCTTCTCTTCAGCCTGTCGTTGTGTGAGTGCGAGTAAAACACTGCCAGGGAACAGGAGAGAGAAAAGTGTTTGTTGACTCCTGTACAACAGGAGAGAACTACCAGCTTTTAAAGGCTCAATTAAGCTGCTTTCAAGATCTAGGCCAACAAGTTAGTACCTTGCTTTAAATATTAAAACTGTGGAGATGGATCTGAGCCTTACACTCCAACCCCGAGGTAGGTAATTTAAACCATCTGCACTGCAGAGCTGCTGCTGGAGCCAACAAAAATATTTCATAATTACTTCTTGCTTCCTTTTTTCACCAGTATCAAATATCAGCATTGTTAAAGGTCAGAAACATTCCACTTTTCAACACTTTGTGGAAAAAATGCTTCTCTAGGTAGCCAGTCAAGAGTTTTCCTAGCAGGAATATCCTTAGCTGTAGGTTATGAGCTTTGGAAGAGCAGGTTCCAGAAGACTCATCAGATTTCTGATACCAGGAGATATCCCAATGACTTTATTTCCATTCTGTGATTTCGAGTGTTTTCCCCAAAACACCCACTCAGAAGAATCTTTCAATGTATTTTAGGTTCATTCCATATAAGCCAAAAACTCTTGATAAATTTTGTATTTCTCTTCGTAGCCTGTCTTGGTCAACTGCAGATCTTTTCTAAGAAAACAGAATTTAAATGCCCTTAGCTTTTTATGTAATTTCCAGCTCTCTAACAATGGATTAAAATACATAAACAGGTTACAGCTGTTCAGCCTTCCAAATTCTGACACCTCCTCCCTCTGTTTGGGACTCCAGTCTCTATTCTTTTTGTCTTTGACTTTTTGTGGACTGAAATCCAATCCTTTTGTCTGCATCTGCTGCTAAAAGCCATTTCTCCCCAGCCCCAGCCCAGTCCCCTCGTGTGTCATTAAGCACATTTACATTTGGCTCAGAAAATCCCAACCAGAGCATTTCATGCCCAGTCACAGTGCACTGATGAGAGGAGCTCTCTGCTCGTGGCTTCTGGAACGACACATGGTGTTAGCCCATTATTTGGGGGGGAATCAAATGGAATCTTATTTAAAAATAAGGGAGCTGCCCTTTTGGAGACTTGAAAAAAAATATTAGTAATTTTCTACAGTAGGCAAAAATTAAACTGAATTGAAATGCACATAAAACATGAAATTTTACATTTATTCAGTGGGTTGGACATTTTTGTGGAGCTGCTAAAGCCAGTCAGGAAGGATTATCTCCTCAGGAAAGTTTTACCAAGGAATGGCAGCCATTTGGTGCCACCAGCCTTCCCAAGGTGCCACGGTTCCCTCGGGAACAGCAGGAATTCTGGATCACCACCATGTGATTAAAAGCCATTCAGCAGCTCTGAACCAATCCCTTCCAGAAGCGCCCAGTGAACCTGCTCAGGTGGCAGGGATGTCAGGAACAGCAGCAGGAAGCCTTTCCAGACTGGCTCCTACAAGTCCTGTTGGCTCCAGTTCAAGGCTTCTGTCGATCATTCCTGTGGCAGCACGGAATAAACACAGAAAAATAACAAAGCAAGAAGGAAGGGAGCTCTCAGGAGCCCAGCCCTGAGCCACTCGGGGTTTCACCTGGACAAATGGGATCTTGGGATTCCAAGCCAACAGGAGGAACAGCCTGTAGGGCACAGGTGCAGGATGCCTAACTGTGTATCCCAGTTATATTCCAGCGGCTCCCACACGAGGCTCCAAGAAAAATGAGCAGCATCAGACTAATGTGGAGCTAATGAAGGAAGTCAGGGCTGTCCCCAGAGTGAATTGTCACATCCACCTTCACAGGAGCAGATGGGAGAAGCAGGCTCTTGGAACCTTCTGTGGGAGTTTACAGCCAACAGCTCAAGGACTTGTAGACCTTGAGCTTTCAAAATGTGGCTTGCAAAGAATGGCCAGGTCTGGGTGTCTCCAGCTGACAGCACTGAGCAGAGCTCTGATTCCTGCACAGAGCCTGCCAGCTGTGTCACTTTGAGCTGGATCAGGCCTCAGGGCATTGTCACCACCACGAGACACAGTGGGGTCACAAAGGCACAGTGGAGACCTTTCCAGTGTAGCAGGCATGGGGTGAGGATGGGCTCCAAGTCTCTGTCCATGCTTTGGAGAATATCCCTAATCCAGCAGCATTCATGATGATCCAGCTTCAGAGGCAGAATAAAATCAAGGAACAATTCATAGAATCATGGATTGGATGGAAAAGGACCTTTAAAGGTCATCTAGATCGACTTCCTTGCATGGGCAGGGATACCTTCCACTATCCCAGGTTGCTCCAAGCCCCCTCCAGCCTGGCCTTGGACACTTCCAGGGATCTGGGGGCAGGCATGGCTTCTCTGGGCACCCTGTGCCAGGGCCTTCCTCTCTTCATGGTAAAAGACTCATTCCTGATATCTAATCTAAATCAACCTAAATCCTTCAGTTTAAATCCATAAACCCTTGTCCTGTGGCCTTTAACAGGTTCTGTGCCTTTCTCTTCCTTGCAGGCCCCCTTGAAGAACTGAGAGGCTCCAAGAAGCTCTTCCCGGAGCCTTCCCTTCTCCTGCTAAGAACGTTCATGTTGCTTACACTGAACCAGCCATCCAACTAATATGATCCATCATGTAAAAAATGTGAGCTCATTAAAACCCAGAGACTTTCAATTAACATGATCTCAAGCACATCTGGCTGAGGAATATCAACCAGCCCCACCACGGTCCCTCCAAGCCAGCAGACATAGTGAGACCATGACACCAGCACAAGCCTGGCACACCCTCCTCCCTTTCCGACTCCCAAGCCAGAAGAAGGCTCAGTTCAGCCCTTTGGAACATTCTTCTCCACCCACTGCACATTTTATCCCAGACATTGTGCCTGTGGCACAGGCAGCAAATTCCTCAGCTGGGAACAAAGGAGCAGCGCTGGCGTCCAGCAGGGTGGGTGAGGAACTTCCTGCCCCCAGCCAACGAGGAGCTCCCCTGTTGGTGCTGCCATCAGCACCCACCAGCCCACTGCCCTCTCTCTGTTCTGGGGCCAAACCTGCCTCTGGCCAGGAGAAAGACCAGACATTCTTTTCCCTCAGTTTCCCCTTTCCCACCCTTACACAGGCACACAAGATAAGGACTCAGAAATAATAAATACTCAGAGAAGGTCAAATGTAAGAGCCCTCTGACTCCTGTTTCTTTTAAATCCTTGTTCCGATTTCCTTTGTTTCCACTGTCCCCATTCACCATCACCTCTGCAGAATCCCTAATTTGAAGATATTCTCTCTCACAGAAACCACCTGTACACCCCCTGGTACCACTTATCCAGCCTTTCTTTTCTGTGTCAGACAGAAGTTGGAAGCATCAATGCCTTCTTCTGGAGATCTTTAGAGTCTCTTGTGCTAAAAAACCTGTAACCTTCATCACAAGCATCCATAAAACTCTCAGGTAAAAGAAATTAGTCTGTCCACACTATTTAAGTTAATGAAAACGCTGCAATACAGTATTTCCAGCTTGCTGTGCTTGGAGCAGCAGAAGGAAAGCTCTTCCTTCCCTCTTTGACCCAGACAGGCTTGGAACAGAAACAGGTATTTGAGCCTGAGTTCCACTTCCTGAGCAGATCCTCCCAGCTGGGCCTAACTGATGTAACAGTGTCTGGGAGAGTGTTTGAGTCCTTTTCCCTTCACACAGCTTTATCTCTGAACTGCACGGTAGAGAGAAGCAAAGAAGAGCTCTTAGGTCTGGCTTACTGCAGAGACCTGAACAGCACCGACCTCAGAACTCAGTCCCAGCTCTACTCAAATCCCTTCTCCAAATTTATTCCTTCTGCTGGTGCATACACAAAGTTCAGCATCAAGTTCTGCTCAGTAAAAGGCAAAAGACTCCCAAATCTTCCAAGCATGAAGTTGTGTTTTACCCTGCCTGGTGCAAATGTGACTCTGGAGCTCTGATGTGGCGCAGAGAGACCAAGATTCAAAGTAAATTCTCTGTCTGTAAAGTTCTCTTGGATAACCAAAAATGTCACAAAGAATTTATAAACTTCCTCAGTTATTCCACGTTTTCCAATGTTCACAAAAGTGTCAAATATTCAACCACTGGTTGAATCCACTTCACAGAAATGGAGGTAATTTATTTCAATTTAATACCCAATTGTCCTCTGACATCTGTCTAAGGGTGCTTGATTTTAGAAACAGAATTCCTTCAAAAAGTTCAGAGGAAGAAAAACTAAAGCTCCATGTCTAAAGCAGGACTAAATATTGCAATCACTTTTCATGCATTTTTTAAATGTTAATTTTGTTTGAAGTCCTTATACAATTTCCCCACACCTATGAATAAATAATCCCATGCCTGGGTGTATTTTATTTGTGTGCACAGGAAAAAACACAGCAATGAATCCTAATTCTTCGCCACATCATCCAGCAGGCTGCAAAGACTCAGCAGACAGGAGCCACAGGATGTCAGGTAGAATAAGATTTACTTCTGAGGAAGAAGATTTTGGAAAGATCCAGGTGAGAGATCCCTGATGGCACCATTTTTAGAGGCTGCTCCCAAGTGGAATTTTTCTCTCCTGGAGGAGTTGATGAAACTTGTAAGGAAGTTACTGAAATTTTGCTTTCAGAGACATTCAGAAGAAGAAGCAAAAAGCTTCTCAAGGGAAGCAAAGTGAACCTGGTAAAAGTCTCTTCAAGAAAAATAGAAACCCTGTGGTCTCAACATCGTATAAAAATGAGGAAAAGGGACAGGGAACACTTTTCCTGCTGGTTCTGGTGATCAAAGATTAGAAGGAGTGAGCTATTTAAGAACCATTGAGTGCTGTCTGTAATGGTGCTCCTTTTGCCCAAAGCCAAACCCTGAAAATTAAAGTTCAGTTTGCAAGGCCTTGCAGAAGAAAAGACTGAGGAAGAAATTGGTAGACAAAAAAAAAACTACAAGTGTCACTCTGGGCAAGCTGGGCCAGGGAAAGTGTCCCTGCCCATGGCAGGGTGGGATGAGGTGAGCTTTAGTCCCTCCCAACCCAAACCAGCCTGGGAGTCTCTGATTTCCCTTAAATGCCACATTTCAGAAATAGAACAAATATTTAATTACCCAGCTTTGTTACCACATCCTCAAACTCCTGTTCTCCCCAGTAATGAACTGCCTGAACAATTCCCAGTGATGAGGCTCTGCTGCAGCCACTGGGGACCCTTCTCCCAGGTTTAATGGGTGCCAAGTGTCACCTCCTGTCTCATCACTTTGGTCCTGGCTCATACAAGCTCAGCATAGGTAAGAACCAGAGTGCATTAAAACAGAGCAAGGGAAAAATATAGATTCTGAGCTGTCTGGGGGACAGATTAAATTTAGTACCAGAGCCAAGCAAGGGAGAAAAACTGTAACAGTTGGACTGCTGATGTCTCTGCTTAATCTCTCTCGTGCTGACCATTTCTGCCTTATTCTTCCTGGAGGCATTGTTGGGAAAAGAATGAGCGACAATATTTACAAAAGGCTGAGGGGGAGGATGAGGGAAGCACCAAGCGTTGATTTAGTGAGGGTGGAAGAGGCAGCCCTAATATCAGCACTGATTTTAAGCTGAAACAGGCTTAGATGGGATGTTGGGCAGGAATTCCTGGCTGGGAGGGCGGGGAGGCCCTGGCACAGGGTGTCCAGAGAAGCTGTGGCTGCCCCTGGATCCCTGGCAGTGTCCAAGAACAGGCTGGACAGGGCTTGGAGCAGCCTGGGATAGTGGGAGGTGTCCCTGCCCAGGGCAGGGGATGCATTCGGATGATCTTTAAGGTCCCTTCCAACCCAAACCATCCTGGAATTCCATTACTTTATTAGCATCTCCTGGTGCTTCACATGTCACAGGATGCAGTCCCAGGTCCCACCACCCTTCACACTATGGCACTTAGGACATATTAAAAAATGTCCTAAATATATAGCAGAGACTGGCTTGAAATGTACAAGTCAGGCTGACATCAAGGACATGGTGCTACTCTTTCCAGTCTAGGAAGCCAGGTCATTTTGGGTTCCCATAAATAGAAGTTGGCAAACCAGGGGAAAAAAAACCACTCAGATTCTTGTTGCAAAATTTTTCTCCTCTTGTTCTTGATTTAATGCCAATGTAACCAAAAGATTGACCTACAAGAGCTCAGATTTCCTTCCCGTTTCTTCCCTCCCATGTCCAAGTTTCAAACTCCTTGCTCTGTGTTATCTGCAAACCCTGCTAGAGTTCCCTACAACAAAGTGAAACACTCTGGGGGTGACTCAACACGTCCAGTCTGAGCCAACCCCATCCCAGCACCAGCAGAGGTTACATCAACACAGCCATGGCTTTCCTAAGGACACAAGGCCTGGGGAGATCCAGCAGTTACCAGGCTGTGCCTCTGCTCTCCCACTCCTCCAAGGATGTTTTTGAACCTTTGGCCAGTTTCAACCATATTTAAGGAAAGGACAGAAATCTCATTAGGGGTGGTGGAAGGGAAAACAGCAATTCTCAAAGCAGAGCTCCTGCTCTGGGCAGCAGATTCAGGTTTGGGGTGCTGAGATTCCTAAGTCTCATCTGGAATCAGTTCTTACTCCATTTGTTTCAGAGCGAGTCACAAGTTTGACTTATCCTGGGAAGGACCAAAAGGGTCCAAAAGGTCTTGTTTGGTTTCTCTCTGAAAGAGAGTGGATTTAGGCGGGATATTAGGAAGGAATTCCTGGCTGGAAGGGTGGGCAGGCCCTGGCACAGGGTGCCCAGAGAAGCCCCTGGATCCCTGGCAGTGTCCAAGGCCAGGCTGGACATTGGGGCTTGGAGCAGCCTGGGACAGTGGGAGGTGTCCCTGCCCATGGCAGGGGGTGGCAATGAGATGAGCTTTAAGGTCTCTTCCAACCCAAACCATTCTGGGATTCCGTGATTCAGTGATCGAACAATTCTCTGATTCACTCAAGTTCCACAGTACCTCGTGCAGAGCATTTGCCATTAATAGGACACCAATCCTGGAGCAAAGACTCAAGAGTGGCCCTGCTGTGCTCCCAGACATATTCTGGAGGGAGAACTTCACCTGGAAATCCACACTGAGGTTCCTGACCCAGTCCGAGCTCCCAAATCACGATCCCAAATCCTCATGCTCGCAGAGCTTGTTTTACCCTGACACCACAAAGCCTCCTCCTCATTTAATCCTTGACAAAACAGAATCCTTGAGTGTTTCCCAGCCAGAACGATGTCTGTAATCACACCCAGCTCGTTAGCAGGGGCAGAGCCCACCCTGGCAGCTCAGAGCTGTGATAGTTCTGCTTTCTGACTCCTTCCTGCGGCGTGGGGAGAGGTTTGATTTTATCATTAACTGCTAATGGCAAGCCCACACTGCATCTGATCCAGCATGTCCTTTATTATTCCTATTAGAGCCAGCACAACAAGCCGAGGTGGCAGACAAGGCCTGGAAAAAATAGCTAAAAGGTATCAAAAAACATACATATGCTCCAAGTTGCTGAAAAACATGTTATGGGCAGGCAGATATTTTTAGGCTGCCATAAACCAACAGGTGCCTACATTATGCTACAAGTCTTTAATCTATAAAATTGGATTTACAGCCAGTGCTTCCAGAAGAAGGAATGTGCCTAACAGCCACGTTCTCTGAGCATTGCACTGGCACAAATTTAGGGATCCCTCAGAACTGTAAAGGAGTGTACACATGCTCTTTTTTACGTTTTCTCCAGGTTTTAATGGCCACGGAGTAGAAGGAGTGGGGGGTGTTGGATTTTTTCATTATTGTTTTGGGCTGAGCTTTCACTAATCAAAGCTATAACAGCAGGTAACTTTTTCCTTGGAAAGCTGGCCTGGAATCAGCCTCTTTAAATAGCAGTTTACTATTAACAGAATTTACCACTGATGGCTGCAGCACAGGTTAAAGCCAACCATTCCCAGTGGCTGCCACAGCCAGTGCATCTGTTTTGACTGCAAAAACAAAAACTCACCAGCTGTACAGAAAGGATTTTTGCTCCAGTCTGCAAACAGAGCAGCTTATTTCAACCACAAATGCTGTCAATTCTTTGGCGGGCAGAAATCCGTCCCTGATCGGATCTCTTCACCACTGCCCTGCTAACAAAGACATTGGTGAGGTTCTACTTACTACAGATGGTATTTTGTTGTATTAAATGACTTGAAATAGTTATTGAGTTCGTACAACTCTGAACACTCTATTATTGCATCAGGATGAGCCTCCAAACCAAGCCTGGAGTTCAACTCAGGGTGTCAAACCCAGTTTCCTCTGTATTCCAAACTACCCAGCATCCTTCACCATATGGATTTCTTTTTCCACGTGCATATATATCCATGTACAACCTCCTTCAGACACTAAAACACTCTCTCAACAGAGTGCTGAGCTTGGTTACTGGCTGGTTATGTATTTGTAAATATTTCAGAGCCCAAAGAACAGATTCCTTGTAGTGACTGCAAAACAAGAGTCACTACAAGGACTGGGTGTTTTGGACACCTCTGCTAAACCTCAGGAATCCTCATGGGACAAAACACTTTTATTCACGTGGCTGCACCAACTCAATTCACTGATTTATTTCACACTCCCAAAGAGTTTCTCCCAGTTAAAATTAACTCGTGGCCTTTCGACTCCAACTGATGCTTCTACACATGAAATGTGCTACAGGAAAGCACCTCATTCCCTTCCCTCTCTCTGCAGGCACTGGGATGGCCGAGGGTCAGACCTCCAGCTGCCCACGGTGACCTCTGAGGATCCTGTACTCCTGAGAGATCCTGAACAGACCATTTTTCCTGTTTTCCTTGGATCAGCACATTCCACCGTTCTTATTTTCTATAAGCACCACTTTGTCCTTTATCAATTTGATTTCAGTTGTTATCGAGGCCGTTTTTATGGCCCCAGAAGTTACTGGAAGTGAGAAAATCGTTATATTTAAAGCAGGATATGAACCATTTTTTTTATACCTTCAGCAATGTAACTTGATTTCCCATTAATAACATCCAGATTTAATGTCTTTCTGGTAACTCTGCTTCAAAATAGGGAAGCTGAGTCACTCCAAAGTTGAATAGCTTGCCTGGATAAATTCATCAAATTAGATTCCCAGCCCAGATTCCAACCACTACAATGCCCTGTCCTCCAAATATTTCTCCAGGAAAGTTCTCTCACTGCTATTGATTATTAAACTCTGCAGGTCCTGCTACTCAAATGCCATTGGGGAACAAAGAAGGAATTACAAGTTTTATAATAAACTTAAACTTCTCCATGGAATCCATGTCTCGTGTCTGACCCTATTATCCCTGAACTTGAAGGGCAGTAGGTTTTAGTAATTAAAAAATAAATATTTATACTTTAAAGTTAAGCCTGCCAAACCAGCCATCTTTTCTGTCCTTTTAGGAGCTGGTTACTTATCCTCCCTGAGAAACTGAGCAATAAATATCAATTGTGCAATTCTGAGCAGGGAAAAGAAAACATTGTTTTGGTTTTAGCAGGAGACAGGAGTCACCCTAAGAGCAAATCATTAAGACAAATCAGTTCCTTATTCCATAGCTGTGGAATGAAAGGGATGCATCCTTCAGCAGATTCATTTGAACACTAAAGAGAGGGGAAATAAAAACCACAGAGCCAAGGAGTTCTCAAATCTCAGTGACAGAAAAAGATTAGAGAGAGAGCAGAATCTGCAGTGAGAATCCCAATAAAGGGTGTCCAGCTCACTTTTAAAATCCTAAAGGACAGCAAATGGCAAAGAGAGAGGAATCCCTGAAATCAAAGAAGTTTCTGCCTGTGTGGCTCCTCCCAGGAGCAGAAGGCAGCATTCCCAAAAGCCAGGACACGGCACTCAACACAGAGTCGGAGGTCAGCCCCAAGGAAGAGCAGGAATTCACTCCGGGAACGGTGATGTCAGCCCCAAACATGAGCTGGAAAGGATCCAGGAAACTTGTGAGCGCTGCAGCCACTCAGGAACAAACATTTAACTTGGGAATTAGCAAGGAGACCAGCGTGGCACTGGCAGGGGATCTCTGTGGAGAGGCAAAGCAGGGATGGGATAAGGAATTGGGGCTGGACGCTGCAAGGAGCGGGTCCTGCCCTGCTCGTTCCTCCAGGTGTTCCACCCAGCCCGAAGCATTTGAATCCATCAGGAATCTGCATTTTGCATCCCCTTTGGAGGCTGGAAGCATCCACACTCCCTTACCCGGTGGCTGGGATGCCTTGAGCACGGAGAACTCCTGCCCGGTGGGGAAACAACAACTTCAGTGGAATTCCTGCTCCTTGGAATACAAAACTCACCTGGTTTTGAACCCGCCATGGTCTGATGCTCCCTTTGCACCAGTGCCAAGCTGGAAGAACTGGTTTTGGACATCCCCTAATTTCCACGTTCTGCTTTTGGAATTTCTTATGCCCACAAGAGCAGGGCTGAGGAGCTCTGCTGTGAGCAGGTAAGAGCTGATCCTCAGCTCATAAAACCACAGCTCAGCTTCCTTCACACGATGGAAACTCCAGCTCCCTCAGCCTCATTTCTGTCCCATGCAACAATTTCACAGTTGCCTTAGCAATTGTTTTTTTCTGGAATTTCTGCCTCAACAACTATAAATCCCTTTTTTTGCTTGAAATACCTGGATATTTATGAAATATTTCTCCCTTCCCTGCAGTTCAAAGTAAAAAATCTGAGGTTTTAGGGCCTGCAAGCACATGGCCATGACTGGCCCAAGGTGCAGGAGCCATCCCAGGTGGTTTGGAGAGCTGAAGTAAATCATAGAATCATGGAATCACAGGAGGGATTGGGTTGGAAGGGACCTTAAAGAGCACACAGTTCCATGTGCTGGGACACCTCCCACTATCCCAAGGTGCTCCAACCTGGCCTTGGGCATTTCCATGCATCCAGGGGCAGCCACAGCTGCTCTGGGCAAGTGTGCCAGGACCTCCCCACCCTCCCAGCCAAGAATTCCTGCCTAAGAAATGTCCTCCTATGCAATAGAATTCAGATGGAGAATGAGGCTTGAGCCCTGATTTACAGAGCTGAAAAACAAGAGCAGGAAGGAACCACACTGGTCTGGGAAGTCCAGAGCTGCTGCTCCTGCCACCACAGCCACAAGAGCTGGGAACTCACAGGATGCCACACACTTTCCCTATAAAATTCCCATCTGCTATTCCCTGCCAGTTACTTCCTCTTCCCTCTTCTTTATTCCATGCATTGCTGTTTGTTCTTCTGCCAATTATTTCCATATTTTCCTTGTGTGGGTTACTTCTCCACCAGATACCTTGACGTCTGTGGAGCCACAAGGTTTTGCTATCCCAGATGAGCCTTTCAGATAATTCCTGGTTTCCAACAGTACTCCCTGCTCCCAAATGCATTCTGTGTGCATCAGGATAACCCTGGGACATTACTCCTCTTGATGTGGTGCTTATATCCATGTGCAAGCACACGGGTGCATGTGCACATCCATCCCAGAGAAATCCTGGAGCCATGTCTTATTTATGGGAGGTGAATGCAACCAGATTGGGGCTGGAATTCAGGGATATCCATAAGGAAGCGCTCTGGTTTTCAGGGATAATGAAGCTTTCTTCCTTACCCCGCAGAATTCAATGAGTCTGTGTGGCAACACAAGCTTTTTGTGTGAAGAAAAACCATCTCTATATTTTTAGAAGACCGGCCTTCAGTAGTGCATTATCTACATTGCAACAATTTTCTAACCAGAAAACCTTTTCTGAGTCATAATAAAACACATTTATGCAGCACTCAGAGCAGATTGGCCCAAAATTCCCTGAACAATGCACACCAATCTTGAATTTAAGGAGGGAAGAGGACCTGGTAACAAGTTCCATTCTGCTCAAGAGCAAACTGAATATAAAACTCATGTCTTCGCAATTTCAGGGGAAGTGTTGCCCTTCTGCAGGGCTGAGAGCTTCACACTGCGCTGAGAATAAACTTGCAGACAGCAATGACAGCTGTGGGAAGGATGCCATGGAGGAAAATGTTCCAACCTTCCTCACAGCTGACAACAGGAGCAGTCACCCCCCAGAGCATCGCCCTGCTCAGGTACGGGGCCGAGGAGCAGCGCCTCGGGCAAGGCTGGGGCTTGGGAAGCAAAACAAAGCCAAAGCTTCTAAAGAGAAGCCAAAGGAAGGGTGCTTAAAAATCAGATTGAACTGAGAAATTACCAAATTCTACATCAGGTTAATTTGTTGAATCCATAGCAGGCTTGTATCCTGCCAGGGAAGATGGAGAGATTCAAACTGATCTCTAGGAATTATGTAAAAAACAAGAGGAGGGAAATAAATGTATTTTAGGCATCTCCTGCCCCCATCATTGATAAATGGCAAATGTCTGCACTGAGCCATGCCCGTTGGAACTAAAAAAGTAAAAATTAGCATCTAGGATCCATAATTGTTGGTGTCCCATCCCTGGAAGTGTCCAAGGCCAGACTGGACAGGGCTTGGAGCACCCTGGGATAGTGGAAGGTGTCCCTGCCCAAGTCAGGGGTGGAACAGGATGGGTTTTAAGGCTCCTTCCATCCCAAACCAGTCTGGGATTCTGTGATAAACTTTTGACTCATTTCCTCAAAATCATGTTATAGATTCTGCATCATGACAGCTGCTGGGATTCCTTCTCACCATCCAACCTGGAAACTGCTGGTTTTTAGTAAGATCAGAGACAGAAAGGGAAGAAGCCACAGTTTGGAATTCATTATTTGGATAGAAGTGCTCGGAGTGTCAGCCAGGCACAGAAGCAGAAAACACGTCCAGAAGGTGTGGCAGGAAGTTGTGGCCTGGTGCAGGAGAAAGTTCCTTGTCAAAACCTGAATCTTTGCAGATTCCCAGATAAAAGCAGGGAAATCCAAGCCCCCATCCATGAGAACAGGAATTCTCCGTCATGGGAAGCACGGCGATGGCTTTTGGAGCAAAGCCACACGACTTGGGGAGAACCTTCCCCTCTCTCCTGGCTCTGGGATCTCCTGCACAGCCACAAGACCCCTGCAGGATCCCACCCTTCTCCATGGGAAGCAATCCAAGGAGGAAAGGTGCTGGTTCATCCCAGACCACTCTGCAGCCCTCTCTGCCTACACAGCCTCATCCAAGGGCAGAATGTTTTTTGCACATGGAGCAAGGAATTCACTCCCTCATCCTGGATCAGCCCTTCTAGGCCTGGAGGCTGCTCCAGAGGCTCATTTGGGATCTGAGGATAAACATCCCAGGCTTTACAGAACCACACCAAGTGCGGGTTGGATGGTGCCCTTGTGCCTTTGTTTACTTTCTGTGGGGAAAGCGTCCAGGATGGGGTGATGTCAACTTCCCTGGCACTTTCCCTTCCCGTGCCTCCCCTCAGCTCCGGGCAGGAGCATGGTGGGTGAAGGAATGGCTGGAATGTGTTTGGTGGAGCAGAGTTTTCTGCTCTGCAATCACTTGCTGCTTCCTGTCAGACTGCAGGGAAAGAAAAAAAAATGCAGGCTTCTTTTAATATCCCCCGTTCAAAATCTAGCTCAGGCTCCATTTTCTTGGGATAAAAGAATGTTTTCTTAATGGGAATTATGCAAATAAAAATACTCTTAATTCATTTTTCCCATTAATTTGCTCCTTTCTGGACTCAAGCAGGTAGGTCTCCATATCTCACCCATTATCTATTCCTGTGTGCCTGTTTTGCAGAACAAAGCCATGGAAATTGTGGAGCCACTTCTCCAATCCCTGCTCTCCAAGCTGTCACAGCCACATGAAGGGGCACTGGAGCCAGCAGAACGGGATTCACAAGGAATAACCTCAGGAGGAGGGAGTTTCCCAGCTGTCACTGAGCCAATGGAGTAGCTCTCCAAAGCTTCTCCCTTGTAACCAGGGCAAGAAGAGCTCAAAGATATTCCTGCTCTTTCCAGAGGCAGAAACAAACCCTTCTGGCTTCCACAGCTCATCACCCTCTCCCTGCACGAGAGCCAAAATCCCATAGAATCATGGAATGGTTTGGCTTGGAAAGGACCTTTAGAGGTCCAACTCCAATTTCCATGTTGGAGACATCTCTTCTCTTTACTGGATAAGCAGAACAAACCCAGCCTGGGCTCTGTTGGTGCCACCAAAACCCTCACAAAAATTCAGGACATTTCAAAGTTGGGATTGATGTTCCTCAAAAAAAAGGAGCATATTTTTTAGGGGGAAAAGAAGGTGTTCTGTTCTGCTACAATAAATGCAAGATTTTTCCTTGCAGGACCAGCTAAATCTTTGTATCTGGTGCAATCCAAGAGCAGCTGCCCTCAGCTGTTTAACTTTAACCCCCAGTTTCTCACTGCAAGGTTTCCAGTTGCTCCACATCCAGCATTTTCCTCCCTTAGCTGACATCTGAAATTCGTTCCTGGTTTACAAGGCTCCAGTAGGCATTTTTAGATGTATTCCTTAAATGTCATTTACAGAGGTTGCTGCCTTGGAATATCTAAAAGCAACTGCAGCTGTATCTCCCTAAAAAAAGAAAACGAGTTCCATTTATATTGTATTCACGACACCAGAACCAAAAGCATCCATGGATTCCAAATTATTGAAGGATGTGCCTATTTTTGCTCCCACTATAATTGTGAGGAAAATAACCACCCCCCAAAAAAGAAGAAAAAAAAAAATAGTGACATATTTCATAACAAGCAGTAGGGTTTTAAACCCCCATCCTACTTCTTGTTGATATTTCAGCAGGATTTTTCAAAACACAAAGATATTGGAGAATCATGGAATGATTGAGGTTGGAAAAGACCTCCAAGATCATCCAGTCCAAGCTGTGCCCAATCCCCACCTTGTCACCAGCCCAGAGTACTGAGTGCCACGTCCAGACTTCCTTGGACACCTCCAGGGATTCCTCATGGAGTATTGACATCCACTGTGTGTGCCCTTGCCTTTATAAATTGGGATTATTATGTAAAATTAAAGTAATCTCAAAGATAAAATTCCAATTTAAATCCTAACCTGTCGGGCATTCAGTTTCCCTCTAATTCAGGGTAAAGGCAAAATGATTCTAATGACTCTACAGCCTCCACTTGGGATTTAAATCGCCTCTACCCTTGATGGAATCTCATCCATTTCAAACCAAGTTGGTCCAAAACACTGGATTTTTCTATTTTTACTAAATTCTACAATGATCTCTGGGGATTTTACTGTTTGGATTTTAAGGCTGACTTCAGCAATATTTAATCCGTTTTATTCATTTTTGCTGTGATTTATATTTTTAAAAAAAGACCATTTATAGACACAAAATCAATTCTTCCCAAAATCATGTGTGATTTCCACATCCAAGGATTTTTCTCATGCCATTACGTGTCCAGTCAAGCCTTGAAATTTAATTTTAAACCCAGTACCATACCCAACTCCCATGGTGGTAACAACAACCATGTTTGGCCCAGGAAAGCAGGAAAAATGGGAAACTTCCTAACTGAAAATGAGGAAAAGTTCCTTTGAGGGGAGTGGAACGAAAGCATTTCCAGGGAGTCACCAAGGCTCTGGAAGCACCCAGCAAAGGTACACAGGGATACAGAGAAATGGAATGGGAATATTTAAGCTTTGCTGGGATGAGGGTGAGGATTCCAGGATGTTTGGGATGGTCCTAAGGTCAGAACCTTGCCTTGACATGGGATGTGGCTTTGGGATGTCTGGTGGATATTGCTGTTATGCACCATGGAGGAAATCTGTGGGAGGTACTGACCTCCTCGTTAATGCTGAATGAATAAGCTCTAATTGGAGCTAATTCTCAGATGAGGCAGGAGGTAAAGTCCGATCTCGTTGTGAATTTTGCTGCAGATGGGAAATAAGGAAAGGAGTGGAGGAAAAGGAGAATTAGGAATTGACAAACTACCTAACACTGCACCTACAACGCACAGGAGGTCTCGGCACCTCCTCAGTGTCAGGACCAACAGGGGACAATCCATGTTGGGAGGAGAATTCCAGTCCAATCTTCCTCTCCAGGCTGTTTCAGCCAAGAATCCACCCCAACTTCCTCAGAGTTAAAACCAGTCAGGCCCTGGAAACCTCCAAGGCACTGCACAACATTTCTGAGCGACTCTTCCCCAGCTTGGCTGTCTAATGAGGCAAAAGGATATTTTTAAATGCCCATGACACCATTAGCCAAGTTTAGCTTGGCTTTGGGTAAACAAACAGAACAAGCAAATCATTTGCTGTTCAATGAGTTAATAGACAGATCCCTGAATGCACGGGAACACCACCTACGGATCCATACAACATATGGAACTTGTTGAGAGAGGAGATGGATCTCCATCCTCCACAACAACAGTCAATAGCGGCTATAAATACTCCGGTTTTGTCACATATTTGGGTTTTGCTTTTTGTCATTCAGAAGGTGGGAGAGCCTAAACAAGTGTGGTTGCACTGGGGGAGTCGCTGCTCGTGGAACGTGCCGGGATTTCGAGGCACAGTTATGCAGATTTGTTCACACAGCCCCACACTCCCGAGCCTGCACAGATTTCTGACTGCTGCCCGTGACCCCAGCTTGGATAATCTATATTTTCATGCTGCCAACCAGACTGGGAGGCTTCTTCTTGCTGACTGTGCTGAAAATCCAGCTCCAGGCTGCTCACAAACACCTTTTAATTGCTGTAAAGTCTCCCCACTCTTCTATAGAGACAACAACCAACAAAGTCAGTGTTCTATGAGAAGCTAAAATACAAATTTCTCCACTGGACATTGAAATAGTAGAATAATGATGGCAATAAGCTTTCAGGAACCACAAGCCAGATAAATAGAGAGGCTTTTATTTTCTTCTTGCAGCTCCAGCTCCCATCCCAAGCAGGTGGCAGCTCTCGGCCCGCAGCTCCAACCTCAATCGTTCCACGATTCTCCAATATCTTTGTGTTTTGAAAAATCCCGATGAAATAGGATGAGGGTTTAAAACTCTACTGCTTGTTATGAAATATGGAATTTCTTTTTTTTTTTACTTGCACACGTGAGCAGCTACTCAAAGGTTCAGCTCCCCACTGAATTCTCCTTACTCTGGCCTTTAATGTCCTTTTTGTACCTGCACTCACTGGTGCTGAACACTTAACAACCTTAGTCCTTCTTTTGATATTTATATTTTAATGTATTTTCTCCCACAGTTCCACAGAGCAGGCCCCACGCTCTGTTTAATAGAAGGTTGGCTTACAAACAACTATTTTTGCTACAAATAACCAGAAAAAAAGGAGAAAATCAGGTAGATTTGGTGGGAATATTTTTGGCAATGCTTCTGCAGTGATCGCATTCCACGAGACACAGCTCCTACCCCGACCTAGCCCGAAAGTCCTACAGGGTATTTTCCTCCATAAATCCAATTAGTATTAATTGGAGCCACATCCACGTTTTGAAAGAGAAACACACACTAAGAAGTGACTTATCAGAGCGGGATTAGTTACCTATATCAACTATCAAAATGGGAGGGTGGTGATAAACACGAGGCAGAATTCCATGCTGAGATTATTCCCTGCTCAATTCCCTGTGCTCCAGGATGAGAGCCATCAGAAGTTGCTCTTGCCCTTGAAATGATCTCTTTATAGAAAAACTTTCTCCAGTCATCATCAGATTTTCTTGTCATTTCTCTAATCAGCACATGCTGCTGGAAAACTAATTTGGGGGAAAATACATATATATATCCACAGACATTAAAATCCACCTGCTGACTATATATAGATATACTTAACATTTCAAAGTAAATGATACAGCCACACAGAAGAATCTCTTCATGGCTTTCAGACCCTTTTTGCTAATAAATCACTAATTCCGAAACTTTATTCATGAAAAACAGAAGAGGAGAGAAAATTAGTCTGGTTTATTTTAGGAAATGGAAAGGGAAGGATGTAACAATGGCTCTTTCTGTCTTTCTAGAAGGATTTATTTCAGGCTTTGTTGGAAAACAGCTTCAAACTGGGCTTTGTGGCAGTGTCTGGTGTGAACTAATATTCATTTTGGATTTTTTTAAAGTTGATTGTTGTTAGAAAACTTTTCATAGGGCAGGTAAATGTTCGACCAGGCCACCAGAACACTGGCTGCTTTATTTTTAAACACTGAGAAGACAACACAGAATGAAAAAAAAAAAAAAAAAACAAACCAAAAATACCTATTTTGGTGTTCTTTCTGAAAACTGAGATTCAGAAATTAGTCCAGAGACCTTAAGTGAAGTTAAAATTTAAAGGAAGTGAAGGAAACTGGGAGTGGGGCATAACATCAGTCAATTGTGATTGTATTTTATACATCTTTTTATATAAAGATATGATAAAGATGGAGAACAGAAAAATTTTCACAAACCATAAAACAAGAACAGAAAATCTATGAGGAAAACCTGGAAAAATCAATTCCAGCTACAACCTATTGATGGGAAATTCCTGAGCAGCAGAAAGGTAAAGATGGCAAATATTGATTCTTTAGGAATTTCTTGCTCAACCTTCACAGAGAAAACCCAAAAAGGCCCTAAATGTAAGTGCTAAATGCAGTGTCACCCTGAGACTGCCAGGGACTGCAATAAATAGATTTTCCCACCTGTTTTTCGCCCCACATCCAAAGGTTCTGTGATAATAATCAAACTCTGTAAAATTCCCCTTCCTTCCGTGTGGTGCCACAAAAAAAAGGGAGACAAAGAGTGCTGGAAAAAAGCATTACAGTGCTTTTATTTCTCATGAGAAAGGGGGAAACTGACTCCAAACTCATTTTAACTGAATTTTTCAAGGCACAAGACTCTTTCCAAAGCTTTTTGTCCAGGTAGAATCAGTAATTCCTCTCAGCAAAGAAAGAATTACTCCACCAGAAATACTTTAAGGGGGTAGGAACAGAGACAGCCATTTATTTTTTAAACTAAAACCTGCTCCTAAACACAGGGAGTGTTTCAGATCCAGATTTTATAGCAGAGTTAAATTAAAAATTCTGGAAGTTTATAATGGAAATGCTGACAGACCCTAAAATACAGCGACACCAGTGTGTGTCACTATAATAAAGTGGCATTTAGGACTTTTTTTTTGCTAGACTTTGATTCCTGCAAAGGTCACATTTGAATAAAACTATCAGTAAACCTCATTAAAAGTATCAGCTCTGCCAGAAAGGCCCTTTTTTATTATTTTTTTTTAACCTAACTTGCATAGTTTTAAAGAACAAATTATTGTTTTTACCCAATCTTTTCTCCTGCATCACCCTGGTTGGAAATCCATAAAGGCCAGAGGAGGATGCAGGATTTCCCTGGAGCTGAATTCCCAGTGGATGGGGTGTGGGGGTGGGACACAGAGCCAGGCAAACCCTCTTGGCTCTGTCCCAAGCCTCTTTTCTCGCTGATTATATCCCCATGGGGGGCCTTAGGGAGCTTAAACACTGCACGGGATTTTCCAGCAGAAGAAAGGAGTGCCAGAGGTCCCACAACCAACATTCACCATCAGCTTTGCACTAAAAGAAATCAGATTTCAGGGCACACCTGCCTTTCTTTGCTTTGCTGCCTTTCCACCAGAATTTGGTCATTTATCATGGAAAAGTTATTAAGAGTTTGTTTTAACCTGTGAAAGGAGTGAAAGTTCTGCCTGAAATTCAGTTGGATGAGCACTCTTAGCCGGGAAATTCAGCAGAATTCAGAATTTAGAACTTAGAATGTAGAATTTAAAATTTAAAATTTAGGATTCAGATCTCCAAATCCAGGCATTAGGACCCCAGCAGGGTTCCTTTTCCCAACAGGCTTTCAATACTTTGAGATTTAACACAAAGAGATTTATCTGTGGTGGTGTGGGACAGCAGAAATGAGCACCTATTTTAGGATGCCTCACTCCAGGGATAAATCCCCAGATCTCGGCTCCCTCGCCATCTAAAGGAGACAAATATCAGGGAATGATTCCCAGGAGCTGGTGGGCTGGATGGAATATCCCAGGGCTTCAGAGGAGTTAAAAACCAAACCAAACCAAAAAAAAATCCCACATATAAAACTACTACACAAATTCTGGTAACTCTTTGGCTTCTTCTTCTAAGGATTTAAATAATACCAGTTTAAAATATCCTATTTTCATCCTGCAAATTATGGAAACTGAAGTGAGGAAAGGCACAAAAAGCATCTCCTCTCATCACTGCTCCATGTGCCACTTCCACAGTGCGTTCTCCCAAGTGGGAATGCTACAGCTGGAAAAGAAAGATTTGCAAATGCAAAAGCAGAGTATTTATGGATCAGGGTTGGGAAAAAATTCCTACCTACGTATGTTGAACTCAAATTTGTACAACATTCTCAGAAAGTGGAGGAGAGTACTTTTTAATTTTGTATAAATTACCTGAATCTAAAAGCAAATGTCTGTCCTTGCTGGCTCATCCCAGTGCGGAGTTATCTGCAATTCCCAGCCCTGGAAGTGCCCAAGGTCAGGCTGGATGGGGCTTGGAGCAACCTGGAACAGTGGGAGGTGTCCCTGCCCATGGCAGGGTGGGACTGGATGGGCTTTAAGGTCCCTTCCCACCCAAATCATTCCAGGATTCTGGGATTCCATTTTTCCATGATTTTATCCCGCACAGAAATGTCCTAAAGGATCATTTCACACTTTGTCTTTGCACATGGAAGCTCAGGCTGAGCCCCATTCCCTGTGCAAATCCTCAGCTGTGTGAGGTGTGATGGGCTCAGAAAAGCCTCCCAAGAAGAGAAATAAGAAATCACAAGTCTCCAAGTAAACCCAAAGTCAAGGGATGATCCATTTGATTAATTAAGGAATACATGGGAGCTCTGCCTCCCACATGAGTGGCAGCTGCTGGTTCTGCAGATCTTGCCCGGTCCTTTTGTCCTTTTTGCTGTCCCCAAGCAGGGATTGCTCTGTGCTCTGTGCTCTGTGCTCTGTGCTCTGTGCTCTGTGCTCTGTGCTGTACTCACACACCAGGGCTGGGCTCTCAGCCACTTCCTCTGCCACGGGGGGCTGCTTTTGCCACACTCCCCAAGGGAATCCTGCTGACCATATCAAAGGGACAGCTTCCTCCTCCCGCCTCTCTCCTCACCCCTCTGCCATCACCCCCACAGAGATGAAAGGTGGAGGCACTGGAAGCTAAGGATCAGTGGCTCTTGATGGTATCAGGAACAGCCCCAGACTGCTCAGTGGGCAAAGACAGGAGGCTCCTGTGGTAACTGGGAAATCAGGAGGAGACTCCTGTGGTGACTGGGAAATCAGGATCTCACTGGGTGATATTCAGACTCTTCTAAAGTGAGGGTCAGGAATCACCAACAGTTCACAAGCCCCATACGGAAAATTCTCCTCCACTGTGGATACAGCTGTGAGAAGAGGTGGATGCTCCCTCCCTGGCAGTGCCCAAGGCCAGGCTGGGCAGGGTTTGGAGCACCCTGGGATAGTGGGAGGTGTCCCTGCCCATGGCAGGGGTGGAATGGGATGGGCTTTAAGGTCCCTTCCAAGTCAAACCAGTCTGGGATTCTGGGACCTTATGTCATTCCCTTCAGTAGCTACAGCCAACTTAATATTGGTGGGGTTTCTTCACCCCCCCCCATTTATGTTTAAGTTCAGCACTGTTTCTAAATTTCATCTGCAGGATCTCTGAGTCATTGCAAGATAAAGATAATTAACAGTGCTCCCAGAACATGTATCCTTTGCTTCACATAAACTTTCTGCACGTATTTTTTCTCTTAGTATCTCTCTTAAAGGTTCTCTTTCACAGATAGATTCCATCTGCATTAGGCTATTTTTTCTTCAATATTTTTAATTAACAAACACTTGTCTACAAGCTGAGCGTCCTCATTTTGCTATTTCTTGCTTTTCTTTTCATTTGTACAGTTTCCTGCTTATTTTCTGCCTCTCCTGTGCTAATTACTAAGAGCTGGTAACCAACTTTGGCGTTGGTTCTGGTCAAGACAGAGGGAGCAGAGTCAGCTCCCAGCATTCCAGGCCTGGAGCCAGTGGTGACTCTGGGAGAGGAGGCAGCTGATACCAGCTCAGGGCTTTCAGATAAGATATCCCACATTGCACTGGGATGTGGGGAGATGGAGAAATCCCACAGTGACACATCCCAGGGAGAATCACCAGGATAGTGCACCATGGAATTACACAGATGCCATGCCAGAAGAGAGTGCTCCTCACAGGGACACACTCAGAGAACCAGGGAATTGTGGGATGGTTGGGGTCGGAAAGTGCCTTGAAGATTATATTGTCCCACCCTGTCCCATGGGAAGAGACACCTTCCACACTTCCAGGGATCCAGGAGCAGCCTCAGCTTCTCTGGGCACCCTGTGCCAGGGCCTCTCCATCCTCACAGGGAGCAATTCCTTCCCAATATTCCATCTAACCCTCCTCTCTTTCAGTTTGCATCCCTTCCCCATGTCCTGTCACTCCATATTACACATATACAGCACATATGCTTTGGATTTCCCTGTTTTTCCAACTGCAGATAATCACTGACATTCCATAATCCCTCCCACTCACCCCGAGTGAAACTCAGCTATTCCATTAAAAGTGCACATCCTTGTAAATGTTTCCGGATTGCTGCTGCAAGGGAGCTTTTAATAAATCCACTCCCAATAGCTGTGAATGCTAATAGAAATAATCAATTCAGCACTTAACACTTCAATCACAAGGCGTATTTTTAGCCTATTACTGATAGCCATGTTATAAAAACAGAAGTCTGTTCTGTTCCGTGCTCTTCTGGTGGAAACAGTGCCAGAAACAAGCAAAGAATTTAAGCTTTTTCTTCTTATTTACTTGCTGTATCTCAGACTAAAATAATAACACAGAAGCTCCACTTTGGCTCCACTGTTGTCTTGGTGAGTGATTAAAACACAGGGCTGGCAACAAGGTAAATATTTAGTGATTACTTGGAATCTCTTCAGCAGTGATATCCTCTGAATTCAATTTTTGGGGTGATATTTGAAAGCATTTCAAATCCTGATTGAAGTTTTATTCCATCATGTCTCACTATTATTTTTTTGTTGTTGTTTTCCTTCTTGGAAACTGATATGAAAAAGCCACAAGCTTTTCTTTTCTGGAGGTTTCTTAACTTGCTTTTTCCACACATAAATACATAAATACATATGTGAATATGTCATTTTAATTAGGAGAGCTTAATATTCAGGGCAGCTAAATTGCCTTGCACAAGGAAATGACTCTTGCAGCAATCATTGATTCTCTCTGCAGCCCCATCTACATCTTGATTCCAACCATGAGCTTAATTACAAACATGTGACTTGTTGCACTGGAGTCAGGGAGATCTGGACAATCCACAGTTTGTCCAACGAGAGTTCAAGGCAGTGTGGGGTGTTTCAGTTTCGTGTAAGGGTTTAAAATACATTTGGCAATCCTGGCAGTGCCTGGGATGAATTCCCACTGATTTGAGATGCTTTTATGCCAAACTAATGGTCCGTGCACAGGTGCAGCTGAACAAGGCACACCCTGCCCTCAGAGCAGAGTGAAAACTCAGAAGTTCAGGGAGGAAAATTTGCTCAGGAAGAAGCAAATTCTACAGCTAGAACCACAATTCCAGTGAAGCCCAGTTGTCCGAGCAAGGAGCCTTTGGACGAAAGGCAATTCATATTTTTGGTTTGAAATTTGTCATGAGAAAAATGCAAACTATCACATTTATTCAAATGTGGCTTTTCAGTACTTGAAGGGGACTCAAAAAGAGAAGGAGAAGGATTTTTGTATGGGCAGAGAGTGACAGGACAAGCGGGAATCGATTCCAACTGAGAGGAACTTCAGCTTGGATATTAGGAAGGAATTCTTGGCTGTGAGGGTGCGGAGGGGCTGGAATGGATTTCCCAGAGAAGCTGTGGCTGCCCCTGGATCCCTGGCAGTGTCCAAGGCCAGGTTGGACAGGGCTTGGAGCACCCTGGGATAGTGGAAGGTGTCCTTGCCCATGGCAGGGGGTGGGATGGGAAGAGCTTTAAGGTCCCTGCAAACCCAAACTAATCTGTGGCTCCATGAATGGATCAGAAGTTTCATGGCGTTACTTTTATCACATTCCCTGTGCATAACGAACCCAGCCCCTTCTAAGGCAGGGACACACTCCATGTGCACCGGGATAGAGGCCAAAATCCAGAGCCTTTGAAGAAAGAAACAAGATTAATCATTCCAGGAATGCTGCCTTCCTCATCTCTGATCCATTTTTATTGATTGCTCTAAGTGAACAGCTACAAACAATTGATACCGAGACATTAACCACTAATAAATAAAACTGCAGGGGGAAATAAATTTTAACAACCTTCAACTAGAAAAGACTTTCTTTTTTTTTTTTTTTTTGCTCTTAAGTTTGAATGTGGTGAAGCAACGCCTGAAATAACTCTTAGTGCACCAGAAAGCCCAGAGCTTGTGAGGCTGAATTACACCCAAGGCATAAATGCATTGCCACTCTCCCTGCGCCTCGTGGCGTCAGGAGTCTGACTCAGAGCCCTTAAGTGCAACGAGGTCAATGCCAGCGCTCACGAGAACGTTCAGCCACTCTCCCAGACATTTTAATGTATCTATTAAATTTCTGCTTTATTAACCTTAGCTGAAACCTACAGTAATAACCCCACATCAATTAAAGAGGTTCCACAATTCCTAGACAAAGTTTAGAAGGAGGAAATGGGGGGGGGGGGGGGAGACCAACAACAAAAGCAACACATTTCTGATTTTCCAATCTGAGCAAGGAGTGAGTCTGACTGAGGAGACTGGGATTGACACCTCTTACACGGGGTTTCCAAGTTTTAGGAATGCTGGGATTCAGGATTCAGGCTGCAGGGTGATATTTGCCCTGTCCCACACCCAGCAAACGTCACGTGAGGAAACAGGCCCTCAGATAATATCCTGTATTCCTCTCACAGTCAGCCACACTCGAGTGTGGCAATAAACCCCCGTGGCCCACACGCAAACGTTCCTGAGCAAATCATGGAGTGAGGGACATTTCCTGTGGGTTAAGCCCTGGAAAAGCCTCACTGGCCCGTGGTTTGTCCCATCCTGGCTCCCTGTGGGCTCCCCAGGAGGGGTTGCCCAAGCCGGGTATTCATCAGCAACTCTGATCCAGGCACTGGATCTCTGCTGATTAGGGTTTTCCCATCGCTGTCCCCACAAAACGAGCAGTTCCAGGCTAACTCTGGTAGATTTTTATCCACCAAAGTCAGCCCCACGTCCTAATTCCACAGATTTTGCTGCTGGTTGGAGTTAAAGGCCCAGCCCAGGGCATGAAGCTCTGCCCCATGGCTGAAGGGCTGAGCTGGGCCCAGCTACATTCCCAGCTTTTCCCAGAAAAACAGAGCTGCTGGAGGATCCCAACCTGCTTAACGCCCTTTTACCTGCACTAAGGAAAACCTTTTACATTGGGGAAAAAGTCCGGAAAATGCAAATTTTCGTATTGTCTTAGGCTGACCAAAATATCATCCCAAATTAAAAAATATCAGGAAAGGGGAATTGAGGAGGATCAAACCCTCATTTGACACAAAAGTCGGCAGATGTGTTTCTTCTCCACATTTTTACATGGAAATATCACCTTTAGCAATTGCCACTCTGGCTAAAACAGAATTTACACCTGAAAGCTGTTTATCAAAGGATTATAAACAATTTATCCTGTCAAATTTTTATGATTATCCTTTGAGTTTGAGATTTCCCCTACAGGATGTTGAAAAAAAAATGACTCTGCTCCTGAATCTTTTCTTTGCAGAATCACAGAACCAGAGAATCCTTGAGTAATTTGGGTTGGAAGGGATCTTAAAGCTCAACTCATTCCAACCCCTGCCATGGAGCATCCATGAAGGGAAAATGGGGTTAAAGGACAAGAGTTTGATATGGACAATATTCTGTCCATAAACTTGCAGAGAGGCCCTGAGATGTTGAAATGTTACCCTTTCCAATATAATTGCAGTTTAATATCTGGGCCATCTGGAATTATTTATTTAGGCATCATATTTGTTGCTGTTGCTATTTAAAGAACCTCTCTAAATTCAGGAAATGCTGTACATATGCAAAGGTCCCCTAAAAATATAAGGAAATCACTTTCCAAGTTCCTGGGAAGCTTTGCTGCTGATTTTCCTGTCCCAGAGGAGCACTGGATTTCTGTTTCACCCAATTCCTTTGCCAACAGTCAATATTCCATTCTCTGTAACTTGTCCAATAATTCCAGTGTGGTTTCATAAGTGATTTCCAAACTGCAAGAGGCACTGCAAGGAAGATTTGGCTTTACTCAGAATTATTGCATAACCGAGTCTGAAAAACCAAGAGTTTATCATTTATTTCATGTAAAGAAGATACTTCCAAGAACAAACATGAAAAATCAGAAATTTGGTAGGTGATGGTAACTCTGGGGACTTCTTTCAGCTCTGAAAGGGACTTTATGGACCATTTAAATGCATCTGTTTGTTGGGCAAGTATTCAAAGAGCAAAAAAGACTGAAAATAGAAAATTCCTAAAGTAAATGCAAAAATAAATTATGATTTTTATGGCACAAAAACTTGGCTAAAACATTTCTTAATACTCCTCTGGTCAAACTACTTTTCCCTCTCACACACTGAACTTAATCATGAGTTAAAAATAAGATATGAAGAAACCCAAACTACAATATAAATTGTTTCTTAAAATCATTGGGAAAACTACACTGATTTAAGAGGCAACAGAGTTCTTGTGTTCCACTTCACGGTCAGCAGGAACTCGGGCTCTGTGCAACAAAAAACAATTCCTGACCTTAGAGAGATGCATTAAAGCCACAATCTCCTCCAGATGATGCTCAGCCAAAGACAAACCCCCAGTCTGAGGAGATTTTAAAATTAAATCAAATTTTAAAAATCCTAGTGCTATCACTACATACCTGAACCAAAAGTACAGATGACAAAAAACCCCACCACTCTTTTTTTTTTTTTTTAAATTAACAAGTGAATCAGAAACAGTCAGACTCAGCACTCTAATTTCCTCATTTCCTATAATTAACTGAGCTTTCAACACCTCTTCTAATTTACTGATGATTATCTTTTTATTCACCAATCTAGATTAGAACATAACTGACATTCTTTGCTACCCACTAGCTCAGATGTTCTCATCTTTCTGCCTCGAAAGATAACAAGGAGTTGTTCCTTGGTGGATTTATTTTCCTTCCCCTTTCCCATTCCTGATGTCCACACATGTCCTGGAAACCAGAAATCCTTCAAAAACCCCCCAAAAGTTGCTTTTCTCTGATCACTACACATTAATTTTTCCAAGAATCAGCTCTTCACTCGACTTCATCTAAATCAGATTTAATTTTGCAGAGGGGTTTGATCAACCTGTTGCTCCTCTCTCCTGCACTAACAGAGTAAATTTTTCATGCTTTGACACAGCAATTTATATATCTGCTAAAAAAACGAACTATGGCACCAGCACTGGAGTTATCCAGGTAATTTCCACAGCACTTGTTGATGAGAAAAATGGGAGAAAGAATAAGAACATAAGAAATTCATATTAAAGACAGAACACAAAACTTTTCTTAGCCAGATATTTTGCCTTGTTTTTCAAGAGTAACAGATATTATCTGATTTCTTTTTTTCCTCTGTTTGGAAAACCCCACAGGACTTTCTTTATCCCCACTTTTCCAGTGACAGTATCCAGGTGCCTGTTCCCAGAAGCCCCCAGACTGGGAATGTTTTCCCTGCCTGCCCAGGCAGCATTTCTGCAGTCACGAGCTGACGTGCAGCATCAGCTCCTTCAATGGCTGGTAATCTCCCAGGATAATCAATTGCAAACCAAGAAAATCTCGTCTCACAAGATCCTGGCCCAGCCCACTCCAAAATGAGCATTCCCACCTCTGCTTTTCCAGCTTCCCTCTGCTATTTTTACATTGCTGTTCCTCCAGGATGGCTTGCAAGTGCTGGTCCCCCAAATATCCTTTTAGGCAACAGAAACCACCCCAGAACATTGGATGAGATCCCCAGTTTTGTGTAACACGGGATATAATTCTGAGGAGCTACAAGCAGCTTTAATTAGGAATTTTTGAGAAGTTAAAGCAGGTAGTTTTCCAAGTTTCAGAACCAATCTTCCAAGAGCCATCAAGCACTTTGTGAAAAGTGAAGGATGGATATACGAGCACGTGACATTCCTAGAGAACAGATATGCAGTGCTTTTGACAAGGGTAAGATTTCCCCTCTCCATCCCCACTGCAGGGACCACATGGACTCCTGCAGTGGGAGCCTCCCAAACTCCGTATCTCACCCAGGGAATATCTAAATGTGATCTCAGTCCTATCTCCAACCCCATCTGCAGGCACTCACCTGACTCCTTATGAATCAGATCATTTACTGGGGTTTCTCACCTGATTTCACCTACTCTGTTCTCCGGGCTGTAATTACTGGATTATTACCACACACATTCCCTGAACAGTTCATGTGCTTTGTAGGAATTCCTGACAATCAGGAGAAGTGGTCTGGGGACCCCTCTCTCCCCTCTCCACAGTGCTGGTCTGGCTGATGTGTCCACACACAGAAGCTGATGTATTAATGACACACAGATGGATTTATTTCCCAGCTCTCCAATCCCAGAATTCAGCCTCTCTCTCCCAAATCTCCTTGGGAGCAGAGAGGAACAAACTTCAGGTGCTTTACGTGAGGGATGAACACTCCACAGGCTCTGCACTCTGCCACAGCCAGTGTCAACACTTTTAATGGATGGCATCATTAATATTAATCACTTCTAAAGCCTTCACACCCAGACTGTGCCTGTGTTGAGAAGCTCTTTCTCCATAAAGTCCCTGCAGTTGTGGTTCCCTGGGGCTTTGCTCACCTCCTTCCCCTGGGCCATCCTCACCCTCACCTCCATTGCCAGCCCCTGCCCACACATTCCACCTAAATGGAACTAAAATTGTTCTCAGAGTCACTCAGCATCTTCCTCTCTCCCCAAATCTCCCTCTTGCTGTCTCCAAGGCTGATTTCCACCTCAGCACAGCCCATAATCCAGACTCTGTCTGCCTTTCCCATTGTTCAAATATATATTTTACATTTCCTCTGCTGCTGCTCCTCACACGTGGAAATTATTTCCTGCACAAGGTACCCAGTTGCCCTCTTTCAAATCCTTCTTGGAGATTTTCCTTTGGGTGTTACCTATTTCAAAAACGATGTTTTGCTTAAGCCCCTGCCTGCCAAATGGATCCACTTCATCCCAGTGCTGCCAGGGGCTTCCCTTTTTTAGTGGCTTTGTACTTAAATCATCCCTTAAAACTGAATTGCCATATCTAGGGGACATTTTTAATTCAAAATCTGAACAAAACGTTGCAGAGCAGCCCATGTTCCGTAACTTCACTCCCCAGGCACTGCAGTTACAGAAACAGTAACAGTGAACAATAAAAAAAGGGTTTGGGGGGGTTGTTGGCAGTTTTCTAAGCAGAAATACAAATTTAACAACAAGTTAAATGATTTTCAGTACCAGAAACAGATTGAAACCAAAGCCATGCAAAGTGCCAGAGAATTCAATTTATACTTCTTCATATTCATAGCATCCCAGACTGGTTTGGGTTGGAAGGGAGCTCAAAGCCCATCCAGTGCCACCCCTGCCATGGGCAGGGACATCTCCCACTGTCCCAGGCTGCTCTAAGCCCCATCCAACCTGGCCTTGGGCACTGCCAGGGATCCCGGGGCAGCCACAGCTTCTCTGGGCACCCTGTGCCAGGGCCTGCCCACCCTCCCAGCCAGGAATTCCTTCCCAATCTCCCATCCAGCCCTGCCCTCTGGCACTGGGAAGCCATTCCCTGTGTCCTGTCCCTCCATCCCTTGTCCCCAGTCCCTCTCCAGCTCTCCTGGAGCCCCTTTAGGCCCTGCAAGGGGCTCTGAGCTCTCCCTGGCTCCTTCCCTTCTCCAGGTGAGCACCCCCAGCTCTCTCAGCCTGGCTCCAGAGGGGCTCCAGCCTTGGAGCAGCTCCGTGGCCTCCTCTGGATGCTCTCCAGCAGCTCCACATCCTTCTTACATTGTTGTGATTGTGTTTCTCCAGCTTTTAACAGATTTATTCCTAGGACAGCTACAGCATCTCCTTATTGACACCTGACTCAGAGTAAGCAGGAGCTGGCTGGGACCCTCCTTCTCCCCTAACCTCTGGAGTTACTCTCTCCGGTCTGTAAATCACGGGAGTAAAAGCAGAAGTGGGAATATCCAATGGTCCATCCGTGCACATTCCAGAATGAATAACAGCCTTGGGTGTGGAACCCAGACCCCCACTCCAGTGTTGGGTTTGCCAGTGCCCTTCTGTGCCCACTGGGAATATTTCCGTGTTTGGGAGGTGCTGTGGTGCACATTCAGTTCTGCTTTGGGTGATTTGCAATCCCAGGCCCTCGGGTGCATTTAAACTCCAGGAACAATAACCAAACAATGTCTCTCAGTTTATGACTAAAGGAAATTCTTGGCACTGGCAGCTCTCTGCTGTATTTACTGATTTTACAGTGTAAACACATATGTTGCAAGACAGATGGACCTTTCCCCCCAGCTTTCAGCAATGGGTGTCTCATCAGGGAAGGGATTAAGAAGATCTTAAAATCTTTAAACAAGGTTTCACGGCCTTGGCCATGGGCAGCCCTGCACAAAGGCCAGGATTACTGGACACAAAGGGTTGTGCTCCCAGGGAGCAGCCAGGCCACACTAAACAGATCATTCAGCAGTGTTTTAATTATATTACAGAAAAGGGGTTAACAATAGATTTTACTATCAATTGCAGCCAGGTGGCTTTGCAAGACAAAATTTTGGCTTTTCAGTCCACGCTCATGCTCTGAAAAACAGTGGGGGCTGTGATTTTACAGACAACAGCTCTCATCTGAAACTTCCTGTGCAAAACAGCCACGATACCAAATTGTCTTTGACACATTTTCTAGGAAAATAGAGTGGATTTTATAGAAACAGAATCTGTGGGTTTGGGGGCAAAACAAAATTCACATCAAGACACTTCGAAATTTGACAGAGAATAAAGTTTTTAGCCTCAGTCTTTGTTTGATCAGAGGTCTATTGTGATATTTGTCAAATGAAAGTCCACCTTATAATAATCAACTTTCTTTTTTAACTGGGCAAAACTCTGATGGGGCAGAACGAACTCGGTCTATGAACAAGAGACAGATAAACTCCTGCAACCTTATCTGAGATCAGTTTTTCTTCCAAAGAATTGCAGGGATCATCATAGTTCCTAATTTTTCTTAAAGTTTTTTAACCAACAAGAACATAATTTTCTGTGTTTAGCTAAGGAAGGCTCCACACAACCTCACCATCACCAGGTTCCTGTCTTCATCGCTGGCTCTGGGAGAGAATTACATCCAGAATTTTTATTCCTGTCTTGGGTTTTATTTTGAGGAGTATTTTTGTTACTTTCAGAGACAGAGGCTTTAAAATTACATATGGTAGAACTAAAAAAGCCTCTGTTTTAATGAAGTTACAAAGATTTGCCTGGAATAGCTACAATCTTTCCAAGGCAAAAAACCACCAGCAGCAAAGTAAAGCTGTGAAATGACTGGAAAGACAAAGGCCATAAGACTTTTGACTCATATTTTAGAAGTTATTCATTAATTTTTTCCTGCAAGGCTGCATTAGGGAAGGTAGGAAGAATGGATTTGGAAAGAGGTGGGAGAGAAAAGGATACGAGGAGGCAAAGAAGAAGTGAGAAGCATGAAGGGCAGTACAAAGAATCTCACAACAAGCAAAAGCTGATAAGATGAAGAAACGAGTGATTTCCTGAAGGAAAACAAGTTGTTCTTTCCATTTGGGTTGTGGGATCAGATGAAAGCTCCGTTAGCAGGGATGCTGCACATCCCTGCCGTGACCTTGCACAACAACGTGTCCAAAAATCACTGTGCTCATCCCACGGCGCTCTCCCAGCCCAACCTCAAACCTGCTTTGAAAAGCTCTGTGGAGAGGCTGGGCTGCCACAGGGGCAGACAGCTCTCCCCACTGCTTCTCCTCTTCCTCCCTAATCTACCCCGGCAGTCCCATTCGCAACGCTCCTTTCCTCCAAGTCACAACAACCTTTGCCAGCAAAGCCCCTCCCGGAATCAAATCTCATTTTTCAGCACAGGAACTTGCAAAACAGCAAACATTTTGGAGAAGGGGGTGCTAAGAGCTGGCTGGCATTCTCATATGTTATGGATGAGCACACGCCCTAATGCTACTTAAAAGATTTAATGTCTGATATTCTCCTAATGAGATTAAGGGGACAAAGAATTGAAAACAAGGGATGTTTACAATTACTGGCACCTGAAGAGCAGTGATGTCACATGGAAAAATAAACTTTCCACCAGAGATGCATTTCCTGGGCAATGTGAGCGTGTTCAGCTCTCGTTTGTCTGCTTGTGCCTGTTTCAATGATGGAAAGGAGAAGAGAAATTAATGCAACAACGGAGTCAATCATCAGCAATTAGGAGATGAGCACATTTAAATGACAGCAGAAATCCAAGTGTAGCTGGGAAGCGAAAGAAGGAAATTATCATGAGGAGCATCCCGTGCTCACCCTTCTCACCTCTCAAACACATCACAGCTCACACAATGACATTTTCTTTGCCTCTGCACTGCACTGCTTTTCCCTGACACACCAAAACCTCCTGCCCCACTGTAGCCAAAAAATTTGCCAGTTCAAGGAGTCCACACCTCTCACCTTCCTCCCTCAAATCTCCATTTTTCTTTTACTGTGTTATTTTCAAAACAGAAATTTTGAAAAGGTATGAAGTGTCAAATTTCCTAAATGACAGGAAAAGAAGCAATAAAGTTTAAAAAAAAATAGCCACTTGCCTGAATAAGCATTACAAAACTCAAGGGAGAAGTTGGATAAATATTTGTGTGTTATTTCTGTTCACTCAGTCATGTTCTACAAATGTGTCTCTGAGTTTTCCTCACAGGTACAATCCTGCCAACCTTTTGAGAGCATGAAAATGGGCCCTGCATCTGAAAGCTGCAAATTAATTTATTTATTTACTATTTCAAGGGCTGGGTATGGACAATACTGTAACTGGAGCTTGGATCCCCAATCTGAGCATTCCAGCTCTGAGGGGCTGCAAAACCCAGTCGTGGAATCATGGAACAGTTTGGGTTGGAAGGGACCTTAAAGCTCTCCTTGTTCCAAGCCCTGCCATGGGCAGGGACACCTTCCACCATCCCAGGTTGCTCCAAGCCTCCTTGTCCCCATCCTTTGGGATCAGTTTCCTGGTTGGCACCTGGGTTTCAGCAGCTCAGCACATCCAGGCCTCAAGGCTCTGTCCAGGAGCTCTGCCCAGTGGTTGTGTCTGAGATCATGCAGGTCTTTAAGGAGGGATGAACATTCCAAGAAATCCCCTCACAGGGAGTGCTCTGTCAGGCTCTCACAAAAATAAATTTCAATTCTTCCACTGTTTTAAAAAGAAGAACATCCACGGCCTTCAGTTGAGCCTGCTGGTGATCCCAAGTGATGGAGCCTGAGACAGGCACCAACTTCCAGAGGAGGGATTTCCCTTGACTGTCTCCAGAGATTTCTCCAAACCTCCCAGCTGACTCCTGGCAACAGCTGATCCTCCCCACGTGAATCCAACCCCCCAGGTGGGACACATGGAGTGCCCTTCCCAAAGCTGCACACCTGCATTTCACACCTACCCCTAACCCAGCACCCCTCACATCCCAGGTATTTTCGGGATCTCTGTCACTTCAGCACAGGGATTTGTTTCTGTTGTGGCCACTGAAAACTCAGACCTCAAATGACTGAGTTAGGAAAAAACCCCACCAAACAAACCCCTTATTTATTTGTGGAGCTCTGATCCATGCAGTGCTTATTCTTGAAAACCCCTTATCAGCTTTGAGGAGGTAAAATACTGTGATAAGATATACAGATCTCATTAAGCTAATTTTTATCTAATGCCACCTATGCTTTTAATAAAGAATGCAATAAAAATACTAAAGGAGAGGCATCACCTTTCCTTTCTCGTAGAATTTTTTAAGTCAGGAAGCTTTGAGGTCATATTTGGAGGCTTCTCTGGGGTTCTGTTTGCACAGCAAACACCAGCGTTTTATTCTTCAGAGGTTAAGACAGACTGCCAAAGTAAAATTTACTTCTGAACTTGGTTTTTAATAAAAATATTGAACTAGGGATACAGAGCTTGGCAAGCATGACAAACAAAAACAAGCACACAAGAAAATGACACCTTTCCCAAAGGGCCAAACTAGAATTGAATCTCCTGAAAATACAAAAACTGCTCTCAAAAGCAGTTTTCCAACTGCTCACCAAACCAGACAGTCTTTCAGTGTCTTAACACACATTTTAGCTGCCTTGTTTCAACATCTGCTTCACTGGTGATATGGAAATGAAAGAGCTCAAACCTTTAAATTAGTCACACCAAGCTTCTACCTGTTAATGATGTGTCATAGCACTGGTGTACAGCACAACTTCCTCACATTAACATCATGGAATGGGTTGGAAGGGACCTGAAAAATCATCTTGTTCCACCCCCTGCCATGGGCAGGGACACCTTCCACTGTCCCAGGCTGCTCCAAGCCCCAATGTCCAGCCTGGCCTTGGGCACTGCCAGGGATCCAGGGGCAGCCCCAGCTGCTCTGGGCACCCTGTGCCAGGGCCTGCCCACCCTCACAGGGATTTCTTCCTAATCTCTAATCTAAACCTGCTCTCTATCAGTGGAAAACCATTCCCCCCTTATCCTGTCCCTCCATCCCTTGTCCCCAGTCCCTCTGCAGCTCTCCTGGAGCCCCTTTAGGCCCTGGCAGGGGCTCTGAGCTCTCCCTGGAGCCTTCTCTTCTCCAGGAGAACGTGGCCGGGAAATGTCCAACTTCTCCTCCACCATCCCAAACATCCCCAATTTCTTCCCCCCAGGACTGTTCTCCATCCCTTCTCCACCCAGCCTGCATTTGTGCTGGGATTCCCTGACCCAGGTGCAGGACCAGCACTTGGCCTTGTAGAACTTCACAGTCCCACCTCTCCAGCCCATCCAGGTCCCTCTGGATGCCCCATCCCTCCCCTCTGGCTCTGACCTCACACAGGGAGGTTTTGGCTGCCCGGCCCTGGGCTGTGGGCACCAGCTGCCCCTCATTCTCCCGATGGTTTTGTGCAGCAGGCCCCTCACCTGGGCACACCTTTGCTGCAGCTCTGCTCCTATCCCTGCCCCAGAGAGAACTGAATTTCAATTTGGGATTGAAAATGTCCTTCCAGAAGGCAGAGAGTTCCCAGCTGCAAATATAAAGTGGAAGATGCTGTTCAAAGTTCAGAGCTGCCATCCTGCCTCTTGCCCTTTCCCTAATCCAGTGCAGTCAGGACCTCTCACTGCGTTAATGTTTCCTCTCCAGAATCATCATAATGAACAACCTTTATAAATAATACATTTCCTCTACTCCCTTTTGTTCTGTGGGGACAATTGCTCCACAGAAAACATCACAGATGACAGAAGAGAATCAGGATTTGAAAAGATTTAGAAACGTTCAAGCATCAGATAGAGGTTTTTTCATCTAATAATGTATTTTTTTTGTACTTAATTTAAATACTTAGTATAATGCTATTTTGTTATAAAACACCCATGCTGTACATATTAAAAAATTACTGGTCTCAAGCTCATCTCTTTTATGTTCTTTCTGTCAACAACCAGACACATTTTGCCTCTTCTTTCACAAAGCCATTTCAAGAAATGTCATTATTCTCCAGTCATAGCCCACAACTTCATTATCGTTGTCAGCCTGTTCCTTGAATATTTATCTCGGGAATTTTCTTTCACTTCAGTCATATAGAAGGACTTGGAGGGGTGAAGATGAAATGCAGACCTTTTTGTCACCCTTTTTTATATTGTGAGGTATTTCCAAATACCCCAAATGCACAAAGACACAAATAGTCCTTGCAAGGTTTAAAATTATCCAAGTCCATATTTACTGAAGTTTACAAATCATTATTTCTGCCCCAGTTCCTTGAAAAGACGCCGTGCCTGTTTACAACTTGTTCAAAACACACCGATCTATATCCAAGATTTTTTCTCCAAAGCAAAAACCCATAAATCCAGCAGCCGGGATTGAGCTGTATTTATTGGGAATATATGCACAGACCCGGGGCTGTGGTCCTTGCAAGGGGACAGGATGTCACTGTCACCATCACAAGTAAGGACAGCGCCAGAAACTGAGGCAAGAAGTATTAACACATGCAAATCCCAGTAGGGAAAATATTAAAAAATGGAGATTCCTGGTTAGGAGGACAAAGTGGGGTCTGCTACAAGTTACTGGGGAATATTTAAGTTACAGAACACCAAACGTCTACTTTCAGCTATTCATTGATCTGATATCTCTAAACCACATTTGTGTTCCCATTTGGATTTTGACAGAATTAAGGAAAATAAAAGTACAGCTAAAAGAAAAAAATCTTTAAAAGTGGAACTGATGGCCAGAGAAGCTGCGGCTTCCCTTGGATCCCTGGAAGTGTCCAAGGCCACGTTGGAGCACCCTGGGACAGTGGGAGGTATCCCTGCCCCTGGCAGGGGTGGAATGGGTTGAGCTTTAAGGTCCCTTCCATCCCAAACCTTCTGGTATTCTCTGTTCCCATGAACTGCAATAAATACAGATGTTCCCATTCTGGCTTCACCGCACTCAGGTTAACGACTGCAAACCAGGCTGCAACAAAGCAACTTAATAACATATTTAGTAATTGGTAACAAATAAAAATAATTCCTAGAGTTATTTACAGCTCTCTGCCATATATAAAGAGCTGGGTGTGTTTGGAGCATTTTCCTAGAGCAATCTCAACTGCCTTGTTGTCTGCAGCCTTAAAGAGTTGGATGACTAAAACCGAAATCTATAAATAAAGATTTTGTACAGTTTTTAAATTTATACTCTGGAGCTTTTCATATAATACAGCTTTTCTGTATTCCACAGCTTCCTACATTCTGCTTTCATACTCCACACGAATTCCATCACACAGCTTCTCTGGAATCTGAATCCCTTTCAAGCAGAAATGAGAATAAGAGGAGGGTCATGGAATCCCAGAATCCCAGAATGGGTTGGGTTGGAAGGGACCTGAAAGCTCATCAATTCCACCCCTGCCGTGGGCAGGGACACTGCCCCTATCCCGTTGTACGGGAAATCCCTCCATGAAAAGCCAGTGTCCAAAAGGAAACAGAGGAGTCCTGCAACTTTATTTGACTAAAGGGAGAGAACCCACTGGAGCACAGCCCGATGGGTTTTCTCTCTCGAGATTTTGGAAGGCGCAGCCTCCTTTTATCCCAAACTCCCGGCCGCACGTTGCCCTCTTCCTTTCCCCATTGCTGAGGTACCGGAAGGCACAGCCTTCCCAAACCGTCTACCACATATCCCCCCTTGAATCTGTCATTTTACCCCAAAGTTCAGAAGTTCAGCCTTGTGCAGACCCCACTTGTCTGTTTCGGGAGCCAAGTTCTCTGGGCTCTGTCACAAACCTGCTGCTTGAAGTTGATACAGACATTAGGACCCTATTCAAGGACGTTAACACCCATCCCTTCACCCATCGAATTGTTTGAAAAGGCATTAGACACATCTTCCCTCTCAGGTTGTTCCAAGCCCCGTCCAACCTGGCCTTGGACACTTCCAGGGATCCAGGGGCAGCCACAGCTGCTCTGGGCACCCTGTGCCAGGGCCTGCCCACCCTCCCAGCCAGGAATTCCTTCCCAACATCCCATCTATCCCTGCCCTCTGGCAGTGGGAAGCCATTCCCTGTGTCCCGTCCCTCCAGGGTTAGTGTTAGGGACTTTCTCAAAATCCCTTTCCTGCTCTCCTGAAGAGTCTTTAGGCACTGGAAAGTGCTCCATGGTCTCCCTGGAGCCTTCTCCAGGCTGGATCACTGTCATTCATCACCGTTGTTCTGTTTGGATCCCACTGCAGCTGCTGGATAAAGACAGTGGCTTTGCAGGGAACACTGACTTAGTGTAAAGTCCCAGATGCTGAGAGACAAGAGGAGCACCCACGTCTCCTGGAATTCTAACAGCCAGAGCTTGCCCTGACAAGTTTTCCCCCAGGATCCAAGGAGCTGGATCCTTCTCCACCACAAGTCTGGATGGATTGGAGAGAGCTGATAACCTCATCCACAGCTGTGAAGAGGATTCCGGGAAAGAGCTTGAGTTAGAATTAAATAAATCATGTGGAAAATATGTTTGTTTCCAAAGGCACAAGTGTGCTTCCACCCGAACTGGGTTGCTGCAGTTTGGGGGAAGCTCCGGAGGAGGTGGGATTGGCGCTCCTGGTGGTGTGGGATGTCATGAGCTCGGCCGGCAGGGCCAATAACCAAAGGATAACTCCGGGGTGCTCTATTTTCCGTGGCTGAACAGATCAGCAGGACAATCCTGCACTCCCTGGCAGCGGCAGCTCCGTGGCATCCACTGGTGAGGAGAGCCCTGCCCTGCTCCTGCCGGGCTTTGTCCCATCCTCCCTGTCCTCCACAGCAGCAGGAGCACGTGCTGCTCCCACTGCATCCCTCCGGGCTCGGAGATCCTGCAAGGAACTCCTCTGGAACGCCTGCAGAGCGCAGAAGCTGCTGCTTCTGCAGCACACAGAAGGAACCGTACCCCAAAGCACGCAGGAGAGCCCGGGAGCAGCCAAGTGGGTTGCACAATCCCAGGTCAGCTTCCAGCCGCTTTGGAGCCCGGAGCCACGGCGAGGAAAAGGCCCCCCTGCACCTTCTGCGCATGGATTCGGTCCCACAGCGAGCACCAGTGAAGGATAAATATCCCAAATCAGCTGAGTACACACATGAAAGCCCCTCCTGCCCTTTCAGCTGCCATGGCTGAGCTGAGGTTGGGGAGCCTTTAGGTTTCCCCTGGTCCCGAGAACTCGCTGCTCACGGAGGCAGCTCCCTCTTGGATGCAGCTGGGTTTGTTTCCGGGAACACAGGAACACCGGAACACCTTTTTTTCCGTGAGCACAGAGGGAATTAAAAACCAGAGCCGGTTCCTTTGCCGGCAGTTCCCTTCCCAGGCTGCTCACGGAGCGTCTGGGGCTGCGGCTCCTCCGGTTCCCGAGTATCCCTCCCAAAAGCTGCTCCCGCAGTTCCCGATGGACTCCTTCGCTCACACAATTCCAAGGGGCCCTGCGTGGATTGTCTCTCTAAACTCTCTCTAATTTATAAAAGGGGGTTTTTTCCCAACAACACTAAAGAAAGGCTTTTATTCACATGCTGGCATTAGGGATGATTGCAGAAAAACTAATCGAAGTTATTAATTGATAGCATATTGATATTATTAATTACAGAGAATGGATTGTACAGAATCCATGTGTGGAATGACTCCAGAAGACTCAGATGCATCATCGTCAACAAACCTGGAGCGCTTGCAGTTTTCTCTGTTTATTTATTTATTCCTTCTTTGAAAAGCAGGTATTTTGGGAACACCTCTGGAGTTAATGCATCCTGTTATGAAATGAAGGCATTTTCCTCTCGGATTTCACACACAGGCTCAACCTACTTCCATAATAACTCCAGAAGTTTGTCTGCTCATGTTAGATCAAAGCAGAAAGGCAGGATTCAAACACAGGATTTTGTTTCTTTTTTTTTCAAGAGCTCCACTAAAATTGCCAAAGAAACAACACCCAATAACAAATAACAAAAGGCCAAAGAAATAACACAATTACATCCATTTCTTCCCCTCAGATTCTGAAATTAATCCATAATTAAAGAAATGTGTGAGAATAAATACTCAGTATTTTTATTTTTACTTTATAGTTTCAGTGTGTTTGCGTTCTATCCCTTTGGTTACAACTGAAGCTTATGTACAGCTCTATTTTTTTGGAATCGTGGGCAAATTTATCACTGTTTTAGTGATAAAGCGCTAATATATCAATATAATATTATTATTATTATGTTCCTGTAACTTCCTCTGCATACAGCCTTCCGGTACAGAGCAATTGAAATTTAATATTTGATTTTAAAAAGGCAACTCCCAAGAAAACAAACAGGACCAGCCTTGCACTGTTTAGAAAGGTCATGGGTGAGAGCACTAAAATTGCCAGGAGTAATTCTGGGGCTTGGGAGGAGGAAAATTATTCTCCTTTCTTTGCATATGAATAATAATGGTTTGGTTTTTTACATAAAACAGAAGAGTAAAGACACCACAACGATCTCTTGAAGCTGCTCTGGAATTCCACAGCAACACCACTTCTCACCACTCTGCAGAGGCTTTACTGAGCTTAAAAATAATTTACAATTTTGTGTATTGCAATATAACACAAAACTTTCTATCTCAGCAGTGTGAGGCTGAGCCAGTAGTTCAGTAAAAAAAAAACCCAGTTATATCTTGCAGATGTTTTCTGATAACAACAAAATTCAGCAAATCCTGATACCACCTCCACCAGCATATCCTAGGGCCCCATCCCTTTTTTACAAGACATTCCCAAAACACAGCAACAAAAATTTCATCTATAATTCCATGAGTGAATTTTCCAACATGAACGTTTGAAGTTGATGTATCGTAGAAATGTAAAAAAAGAAGGAATTATTATCAATTACTTTCCCAAAAATCGATCTCTGATGTTTCGAAAACTTTCTCATGGATTGCAACCCTTAATGATTCCTTCTCCTGGCAGTGAAACTCTGCTAGAGAAATATTAAAAGTTTTTCCTGCTAAAAGGGGCATGGAGAGAAGCCAGCAAGACGTTTTAGTTTGACCAAATTTTCTATGTTTCCTATGAGAAAACAGAACTAAAATCTGACTCTGGGCCAGCTGTCCAGGAAAAGCATCCAACCTGTGAATTGGATCTGATTTAAACACCACCTCATATCCAGCACCAGTAAAATATTCAGCAAAGATTGTTAAAACAGCATTATTTAACAAATAAAAATTCTTAATTTCCAACTGCAACCCAAACACCACAAACAATTCCACCCCAGGTTTCTGAAACAGCCTTCAGAAATATAAGTCAGAATCATGACTGAGACTTTTTCATCCCTAAATTGTATTAGGGATGAGAGTTTATAACTTCAATCTAGTACCAAAGAACAGGAAATTCAGTAAGCTGAGTTTAGCCAAAATAAGAAAATATTCCAGATGTTGATGGGTTACTCATGAGCAACTTCCTGAATGCAGCTTTAAATATCTGTGTTTAATTTGGGGTTTTATTTTTATTACCATAATTATTATCAATATATTGATTCTATCCAAAACCATCCAGAAGTCCTTGCAGGAAAGTCCTTCATGTGTTTAACTCTGGCTGCTCAATCAATAATTCCTGGGAAAACTGATGCTCCTTGGGCTCTGAGAAGCCCTGGATTTGTTGCTGCTTCTGTGATCACTCAGCTATGATAAACACGCTGCAATTAAAGCCACATGAATGTCCTGAGACCCTCTCTGATATTTTTAAGTGTAGCCCCCCTAAAAAAGGCAGATTTAGGGCATGATTCTCATGAACAGGACATAGTGAGCTCTCAAATGTCACTGACGGCTCGTGCTGGTTTTATTTGGGCTCCCTGGAAAAGCCACCAGGCTGAAATAATAATAAAATATAATAAAACATATATATATTTAACCCTACTAAACAAACAAGGGTTTTCTTTTTTCCCCTTTTTTATTAGGTCATTGAATGGTGAGGGACTTGTGGGTAGGGGTGGATTTTAATGGCCAAGTTACCAGCTCAGGTGAAACAAGTAAAGAACAAACTTGAGCAGCTGCTGAGCCAATTTCTGGGACGTTTGTCCAAGAAAATGAACTTGGCCATGGTGCCCAAAATGAAAGGTGGACAGAGAGTTATGAGGTAAAGATGTGGGAAACAAACTTCGTCCATCCCCCAGGTTGCTCCAGAGCTGATTTCCTTTTGAAATTCAGACTGAAGCACTTCTCAGTTTGAAACCGAAACCAGCAATAATGACTTTGGGGTTGATGTTTCCAAGGTTTCAAAGTGTTTATTTCATCCAAACCATTTGCTCTAATTTTGTAAGTGAAGTTTCCAGCAGTTTTAATGAGCCAAATCCTTCTTTTTAAAGTTTCAATACAAATACACACCCAGGTTTGTATCTTTTTAATGAGTTTATAGGATTTTACAGTCTTTGAGCCTCCTTCTTAGTTCAGGGACAAAACTTTAGCTGAGTTCAGTGAAGCGAATCAATCCACAGGCAGGAAAACTCCCACTTCTCCCAAGGACCTGCTTTTTCTGGGATTATTGGGAGAAGCAGAAACAAGGCTAAGAAAAATGATTCCTCTCACTGCCAATAACTCAGTGCTTTGTTTACAGCTCTTCACAAATACCTTTTCAATGTGGCTTTTTCTGCTTTCTCACCTCACTGTGGAGGCTCCCCAGCCCCGGATCCCCAGTAAGCCCCAGCAGTGGCAAGCTGGGCTTGCTGTTTAATCACAGTTGGCCACACTTTAGGCTAAACCCCCCTGCAAAACTGCTGTGCCCAACTTACAGCCCAGACAAACTGTTTGAACAGGGCCTAAAAGGATTCTGCTTTAATGCTCAGGGGGAATAAGGCTCTTTAATGCAGAAAAAGCCTCCTAATGGAGGCTGTGGGTCAGTTCTCACTCCTCACCAGCACCCAGAGGTACCTGGGCACTTCTACACCAATCCCACCTGCACCTGTTGCCCTTTAAATGCTGATTAACCACGTTAATTATTCACTCTTAGTCAGAAACGCTTTCTCACCACACCAAGTGCCAGACAGCAACATCCAAATTGGAACTGCTCCTTCCCAGCTTCCCAGTTTCCCCAAGAAGTGCTGTCTCCCGAAGTTTGGATTTCAAGGGAGAGGTTCGGAGCCGCAGTGTTTGATCACACGGAGGCTCCTGTGCTGCAGCTTCCCAAAATCACACATTTTGTTTAATGCCTGACTATTTGGTAATTGCTCCTATTCAGTCTCACACCAGCTTGAACGATTTCAGCTTTTAATGTGCCTCATCTCATTCTGAGGCACATCAATCCAGGAGGAGATCGCAGCACCTTGAAATACTAATGCTTGTCACACACTTTAATCTCCTCTAAAAGGTCTTGTTCCTTGTGTGCTTAAATCTCTTAATAGCTTTTCCTTCTCCTCAGGTTTTTACTTTTGTGCAACCCATTCTAGTTAGGCTGGAGTTTGTTTCATTTTCATTTCAGTGAAGAGCAGGAGCAATAATCTAAAAGCCTGGATTATTACTGTATTAGTAAAAAGGTAAAATTGCTTCTTCTAAAAAATTACTTTTTTTTCTCCCCATGCATGAAACTCTCTCAAAAATTTATCTGTTGGAACAAAATAAACTTTTCAGAATGTAAGAAAACCTGCAAGAACTTACACTTGCTCACATCTGAGGATCACTTGGAGCACAGCTGGATATCACAGCTACATTTCTGACATTATGGAATCGTGGGAATGATTGCCACCATGCTGCTAAACACCTCCTACAATAACGAGATTATTCCTTTCATTCCATACTCGTTTTTATTCTATTGTCCATTTAGAAATGGTTACCTGGTGCCATTTTATCTCCTTGCACCATTCCTGCTCTGGCCGTGCCGCTGGAGCTCCTACAAGGGACTCACAGTGGGAGGGGATCCTTACAAATTAAACTACAGCAGAACTGATTTTTACCCATTTCCCTTCCAATATTCCAGCAAAAATCTAATTCAAAAGGATTGCTCCATGGAGCAAATTTGTAGGACTTCCCCAAGCCCCTGGGAGATCAGCCACACCCTTCGGGACAGCATTTAAGGCTAAATTAACACCACCTGCACAAGAGCAGCAGTTGTTAAAGTTCTGTTTCTCCGGAAAGCTGCTTCTGACACGTACAGATTTTTTAAATCCTTTACTCGTTGCTCAATCCACTGATGTGTTTCAGACTCATCAGTGTTCACTCAGACCTTCGACTATCTCCAGGACACCCAGGGAAAACTGTGCCAGTCAGTATTAGGGTCCTGCTCTGTGATACATAAAAAACCCCAAAAAATTAAATTAAAAAATACATTTTATCCCCTATGTGAAAATCTTAAACAATCTTTGAGGTTTGGAGCTTTTTTCCCCTCACTGTTATACAAAATGGTTAATAACAATTGTCCCTAGTCTTTAAGACAGCTACAGTTCAGCCTTTATTTGAAGTGAATGATGCCCTGAAGAGCTCTCCCACTGCAGATCCTATTCACATGGGGTTCTAGCAGCAAGCAGGGATGGGGCAGGGTTAAAATATTGTCTTGTTTAGTCTGTCAAAATCCTCCTGGAAAGAAACATATCTGATATATGAAACTATTGCTGAGATGTCTGTTCAGCACTCAGGCACAGAGCTGATAAACACAGGCAGACTCTGCCTGGGTGTCAATCAGCTCTGGGATGAATGGAGCCATTCAGCCAAAGAGCAGTGATCCAGGAGCATTCCCACCTTGCTATCCAGGGAATGCTGCCCCTTTTCCCTCCAAAACACAGGGCAGGGCTGTCCCTGCATTTCTGCACCATTCTTCCTATTTTCCTTCAAAGCTCTGAGGCAAAGGAGATTAAAATCAATACCTGGGCTGTTCATGAAATGTCACCTGGGCAGTGCAGGAATCCCACTCTATTCATCAAAGGTGATACTTAATTTCTCTGTCAAAATATTTACCCCAAAAAGGGTCCCCTGCCAGGGTGTTGGGATCCTGTTTTTGTGAGAATTTCCAAGCAGTTTATCAGCTGGGACAGAAGAGTTTTTTCAAAGAATCCTGGAATGGTTTGGGTTGGAAGGGACATTAAGCCCATCCAGTGCCACCCCCTGCCATGGGCAGGGACACCTCCCACTACCCCAAGGTGCTCCAAGCCCCATCCAACCTGGCCTTGGACACTTCCAGGGATCCAGGGGCAGCCACAGCTGCTCTGGGCACCCTGTGCCAGGGCCCCACCACCCTCCCAACCAGGAATTCCTTCCCAATATCCCATCTCTCCCTGCCCTCTGGCAGTGGGAAGCCATTCCCTGTGTCCTGTCACTGCCTGCCTGTGTAAAAAATCACTGTCCCACTTTTCTATCAGCCCCCTTTAAATCCTCAAAGACCCCAGCAAGGTCTCCCAGAGCCTTCTCTCTGTCTGTTTGACCTCTATACACAACTTCTGTAATTAAGACCTCACCAAACAATCAAGTGCAGCTCAACAACCACCTCGATGAGCAGGCTGAGGTCATGTAACACCTCAACTCCCACATTCTTTTTCCCAAACCCAAAGATATTCGGTTCTGGAGCAAAACCTCTATTTTCTGACAATATTTTCCAGATTTTGGGAGAAGGGAGGGAGGTTCTGAGTGTATGATCCACCACCCTGGCTAACCTAGGGTTTCTCTTCTCCTCTCACTGTTCAAACAGGAGCAGGGGCAATTCCAGAGCCTTAGGAAGTCGCTGTCAGTGCCCATCCCTGGCAGGGGATGGAATTGTTTATTCCCCCCTGAGTGTGTGGGATTTCAGCAGAGCCACACACAGGGGACCAGAGGAGTGTCATGTGTGTCCCCAGGCAGGGCTGGCTGCCAGGACCTGAACCTGTGGTTCCAGAGAGTCTACATGTCCGTCTGGGAAATCCAACCTGCTGCCTGGAGCATGAAACCATCCCCAGTTTAAAACTTGCAGCCTTATTCCTCTGGAATGTCCCTTTGGATGAATGGAATAGCCAACCCTGCTGGATAAGCACATTAACTGGATGCTTTGCCTAAAATGATCAGAAGTAAAATAACTCTGCTGACATTTAAATCACTGTAATTCCCTGCAAAGGCAACGCTGTGGATGATGAACGGGAACGTGGATTAGTTCCATGTGCTCCCACATCCAGCACACCACATCCAGTCCCATTCCAGAGGCCACCTCTGCAGTGGGAGGGCAGCTCAATGAAAAAGTTGAAGGAGGTTTTGTCACATGGACACGTGGTCACGTGGCCATGATAAACATGGATGTGATTCCACGTATTCCTTAACAATTAATTAGGAATATTGCTCCCACAAGGAGCAGAGCTGTAGTGGTTGCCTGAGTGGAAAAGGAACAATCTCAAACATCTTTTAAAAATTGCCAAGTGTTGATTTTTGTGAAGACCATTGAAGACCACAATGATGAATTGTCAATGACAATATTTTATTCATTTTCCCAACTATCAACTGCCTTTAAATATCTTTAAATCACTGGTGATTAATAGCTGCAATAACTATAATTGGGTCACTGCAGCTTTAATCCCCACTTTCACACCTAAATCTAAATCTAAACAACAGAAAATCAAATCAGAAACGAAGCAGCAAAACACACCTTAAATTTCTCCAGCAGTAGCACTGCTCCAACCCTCTAGAGGTAATTATCATCCTTAATAACACCAGATATGATTGAGGCTTTTAACAAAAGGAATGCTGCCTTGGAAGCCTCTGCCACGACTCAGAATGTGTCTGCTGTGAAAAACTGTCAGCTGAGGAATAAATGTGCTTTATTAACCATGGGTACGTGAGGGGATGTGCAAACTCTGCCCAGAAAGGGTTGGGAAAGGTGAAATTCCTTGACTCTTACAGGGAGGAAGTTGCTCAAGAGGCCCCAGCCGAGGCTGAAGGGAAGGACTTGGAACCATGACCTCAAAATCAACAGGTTTGGCAGAGGAGGGTTTGGATCAGGTTTATTTGTGGGTAGGAATAGATTTCCTAGATATTAAGCAGCAATGTTTCTAAATATTATTGTTTAAACAATAGCTCTCTCCACATCCAGTGCTATTGGATGCTGCAACCAACAATCAAATTATTAACCTAAAGTTTTGGTATTGAAATCAGTTAAACCAGGCCCAATTTATCAGGTAAGATAATATCATTTCTTTATACTTTTAACTCTCATGTTTCCTGTTGAATAACTTTTAATTTCAGCACTGGGAAAGGGACTGCTGGTGTAGAGTTAGAAGAAATCAGGGGTGTTAATAAATGCCTGAAATAACAGAGCTGTTCTGCGTGAGTTTTTCCCAAAGGATTTTGCGTAACTCAGGGCCAGGCTGCTCTTCTGTGTCTCAGACGTGGAGCAAACCAAAATCACCCACTCAGAATTGAAACAGTATTGTAAAAATTACTCCAAATGATGTCATTTCCAGACAGTACACCTGTAAGGGTGTGATTAAAAATTAGGAACATCCACAGATCCAGGTAACAGTCCCAAAAAGAAAATACACCTGATCCTGAGAGATGCCATGCAGATTGCTTTGTATTTTGAATTTCTGAAGCAAATACCAAAGCAGTGACTATGATCTGCTAATGACTTTACCACCTACTCCTTGAAACTGTTTAAAAACCTCGAGGTAGAAGTTTGAGCAGAAACCATTAGTTTGCCTGGGATACTTTCTCTGGAATTTTTAAAGACCCATTTTTTTAGGAGGAAGATATTAACAAATAATAAAGACTCGGAAAATTAACCTTGCAAAAAATTCCTGCTGAAAACTCTGCCTGTTAGGATAAGGCTGTGCCAAACCCAACGCTGGGGATTGCTCCCAGGGGAGCCAGCAGCTGCAGGGCTGGAACTGTACAAGCTGCCCTTTCCCTGGAATGGTGTTCAGATGTGTGGAACATGCAGGGAAAACACAGATGGATTTATGGAGGATGAAGGAATATTGTGCTGTGCAATTATTTATTCTGCCACAATGCTTCCCACTTGCTTGTGATGTTCCTGACCGGTGCTGCTCACTGGAATGAAAGATAAGCTGTGGCTTCTACCCATCCTTGCCTTCCTGACATTTACATATTTGCAATAATTATTCCTAAATACTCTAACAGATGCTATTAAAAAAACCCTTTCTATTTCTCTCTGTTGTGCAGTGAAAGCCATAAAGGCTTTTTTTGAATTACAAAGGAAGTCTGGGACAAACTGGGAAGGGAATAGATATTTCCTGACTCTGTCAAGCACTGATGGCTTCCAGAATTTGTCCCAAATTTACCTTTTCCATAAGAAGAAGGAAAGCTGTTTGATACACAAAATGGCAGGATCACAGAATCCTGGAGTGATTTGGATTGGAAAGGGACCTTAAAGCCCATCCCATCCCACCCGCTGCCGTGGGCAGGGACACCTCCCACTATCCCAGGCTGCTCCAAGCCCTGCCCAACCTGGCCTTGGACACTGCCAGGGATGGGGCAAATCTCAGAAATATCAGGAGGATCAGTATCAGAGGCACCATTCACGAGAAAAAGGGATTGTAAGAATGTGAGGACAGAAGAAAATTCAAGAAGATGGGGCAGAAATAGAAGCAAAGTTGTGCAAGAAGTGAAAACAAAGGACCTCAGTGAAGCATTGACTGAGGGGAGAATTCCTCTGGGAGTGATCATCACACTGTTAGGGAAAGGAAATCCTGACAGAGCTGATTGAATCCACATTCCAGGCAATTTATATTGTTCATAGACCAGGTACACACCAAGTGTAACAGCACAGCTCACAATTGTGATGTTCCCCAATGGAATGGGGTAAAACTCCACGGAACATTTATATTTTATATTAAAATCCACAAACTCCAGTGATTGTTGTGCCTTGAACAAGTGGTCAGTGAGAATTTTCAGTAATTCTCCCATTCTCACTCTCCCAGCACTCTCAGCTCCACTACAAATTGTGTGATAATAAAAAATGGTCTCAGAAGTTTTCTGTCGAGGGTTTTTTTTTCCAGCAGGAAAACACCAGCAGTCACCAAGCTTCTACACAAAGAATTCAGCTCAAATCAAGATAGATCTCAACTTTGACACACACAAAAAAGCAGAGAAACAGATTAGCTGGCAGCTTTTTAAGCAGCTGGCAGGGAATAACTATAAATTCACTTCTCCCACTGGCTCCCGAGGAAATTTGCTTTCCTGATTACTGGAAAGAGACTCATAGGGGAGGTTGGTGCAATCAGAACATTCTGTGGTGCAGCAGCACTTCAGAGCTTCAGAAATCCTTGCTCTGAGGCTTAAACCATGTAAACACAACTTCATTTTCTAATTATCCCTTTGAAACTTCGGGTGGAGTTGTTTGAAAAGAAATAAACTTAGGTCCCCGCATTTATTTGGCCTCACCTTTGTGTTTTTTAGTGAAATACTTCCCTCCATTGTCTGTAGCAGCCACACAGGTGGGGGTTTGCAGTTTCTGGCTGTGAGACACGATGGCAAATTGGTTCATTTTCACTTCACAGCTCGTCATTTTCTTTTTTTTTTTTGTTTCATTTTAATATCACAGCCTGGCTATTTCCAAGGAAATAAACATCCCAGGGAGACGCTCCCACTCCTAATCTGCCTGCTGGTGCCAAGGTCACGGAGGGAAGGCTGGGTCAGTGCATTAAGTCCTGAGTGCCAGTAATAGCTGCTCTTGCTCGGAGATGTCACTTTGCATTTGTCTGGAGAAGTCAGCACAGGAGTTCAAGACGCCCTGATGGAGGTGATGAGCAGAGCGTGCCGTTTTTAATCAGTAAATTGGTTTACAGGAGCAAGCTTTCTGTTCAGTTGGCTCACAGTGTTAGAGCGGCGTGCAAGAAATATCAGTTTTTACCTCAGAATTCTTCCGTTCACAAAGAACTCGCCTCATGTAGGGAGTTCTTTTTGGTTTATTCCCGAATTCAGATCCAGGTTCTGGGCTTTATCTCAGATATGAGGTGATAAGAAAACACCACAACAGCAGTGAAGCAGGGAAGGCAAGAGCCAGGCTAACCCATACTCTCCCATCCCTTCTCCAGTTTTCCAAGGACAGTGCTTATGCCTCTTTTTCCTAGGAATATTCAATATAATTCAGACATTTAAATGTCTTGGGCTCCTTTAAAACACAGCATTATCAGAAGGCTTCAAAATGTATCTTAATAAAGGAAATTTTTTCTCTGTTTGGGTTTGTCAGGGATTTTTTTAATCATCCTTGTTGCGCAATGTGGCGAAATGTCGAATTCCCAGCATTTCTTTTGGAGTATTTTCTTCCTGGGAATGTACATAAGAGGTGAAAGAATGGGAAGAGCTGTAGGATCTCTGGGCGCTGGATGCTCTAAAGGCCTCAGGAGTGGACATGTTGACTATAACCAGATGGCTGCAGGCTGCTAAAATATTCCCATCTCCAGTGTGAATAATATTCCAGTGACTCCTGCTTTTCTCAGCGGCATCAGGGGCTCCTGGTTTCCCCAAGTGTCCCATACAAAGCTGCACAGTGATTTCCAACCTTTCCAAGTAAACCTTAAGCTGGTACCTCTGCCCTTCACACCTCATCCCCACATCCCCAGCTCTGCCCCAGTTCCAGCTTTCCCCACACTTGGTTCCAAACCTTCTCATGGACACAGCTTTGCTGGTAGGAAAGGGTTTAATTAAGTCGTCCTCTTAATGAGCAAACCCAGCAGAACAATGGGACAGCTCAAAAATGATCTGCACAGCTTTAAACACAGAATCTTTTATAGCTCAGAGCACAGCCAGGGGTGTTAGGAGAGTTCTAACAGATATATTTAATAAATTAACTAACGTATGGCTTTGATAAAGAGCACTGTAAGATATGAGTGAATTGTGATGTCCAATGTGCAAGGGCAGACCTAGAAAGAAATCCCAATGTCCCAGTGCCCCATCCCAGTCCATTGCACCCAAATTCCTGCTTCTCACACCCTCCAGCACCCCTGCAGCCCTTCCAGCCAGCCCCACCCCTGGCCCACCTCAGCACTTTTGGATCCACCTCCTCAGCTCTGGTTCTCAGCTCTCAGGTCCCTCTCCGCATTCCCCTCCTCATTTCCCATACATTTCAAATTCTTTCCATGTTTCCAGGACCTACACTGGGCAGAAGTTTTCTGGGAGTTTGGTCACTTTTGGAGTAAACTCATATTGATGAATAGAAGTTTGCAAGGTCACATCAGTTTGTCCCATCCTGGCTGACGGAATTATTCATTGTACAGGACAAATTCTGCAGGAGAGCCTTGATTGTCCAACACCAATTCCGTGGTACAATCCATGACAGGTCTCAGCCTCCTCTGGAAGGTGTAAATCATCCCATTCCAGCCAGCTGAAAGGGACTGAATCATTTCTCTGCTTGCCCACATCTCCCACAGAAACTACTGGGCAGAAAAGGTGATTAGCATTCCAATTAATAGAGCCCAAAGCTATCAGTAATAAATCCATTAGAACTTTTAATTAAAACCCCCAACCTCATCAGGCAAAATCCACCCTATACAATAAAATAAATTTATAATATCAGTAATAATTAGCAATGCATCCTGTAGGATTAAAAATCATTAAAATAATTACATTTGGAAGTATTTTTAAATAGGTAATAGACTGCTTCAAAGACACTAATAAAATTAGATTCAGAACCTGTAGGCTACTGTCCAGGCAGGATATATTCTGAGTGTAGCCTCAAATAATGAACTGACAAGTAATTAACAAGTAGGAGGCACTGGATAATTACTTTTAATGATCTTGCCTTCCTTCCTGAAGATAACAAAAATTTGGGGCCCCTTTGAACAAAATTTGGTCACACTTTAAGGGTTGCCCACTGTTCACAACATCCAAGAAGAAACAGATTCTAAGTATTCCAAGATTAGAGGGACAGACAAATACTCTGAAGCCCAAAATTCCTATTGAGGAAAATAAAAAATAAATTCAAAAGTCAGTTGTCTGGGGTGTTAAGAACTGGTTTTACCAGCAATTGCCAAAATTCAAGTTGTGTTACATAAAGGCTCAGTGGACTTGGTCAATATTAGCCCAAAACCACAGGGGAAATGAGTCTGCAGGATAAATTCCTGAGTTGATTGGAAGTTTAGGGAATTTTCCTTGTTCTCTGCTTCCAGAATTTTTGCAGAAAATATGCAAAAGCCTGGAGAAAGGGAAGAGAATGATACAGCTTCCATGAACTCACAAGTTTAGGCACAGAGCTCCACATTTCCAAAGCTGCTCTGCTGCACTCCACTTTCCACTCTGGCTCCTTCCCAAGCTTGTGCTGAGCAGGATTTCTGTAAACTCCCAGGATCTCAACTGCTCCACCCAGCCCCAATCTGCCAAACTGGTTCAAAAACAACCCCAGGCAGAGATGGATGGAGCTGCAGGAAAGAGGGAAGGAAAGGTCCAGCCTAAAACCCCACTCAGTAGGAAACAACTTCCTGGGAAAATGATCAGATGCAGAGGAATGAAAGTAGCTTATCAAAATCAAAGTTAATTAAAATATGAGGAACAGACCAACATTAAATGGACAAACCTTTACTACAAGCTGGGATGAAATGATACCACTTACAAAACCTCTTTGTGCAGCACAAAATCTCCAAAACTCAGAGCCCAGAAGCAATGCATTACTTTGCCCAAAATAAAGATCTGTCTCAAAATTCAATTTGGGTTTAGAAGAGAACTAGTAATTTCTACAGCACGGCCAAAGCTGAGTGTGGTTAAGCATTCTCAGGTCTTTATCAAAACAGCCACGTTCCCTTATCATTTAGATTACCTGCAAGCAGAACACCAGGTGAGACTGGCAGATGTTTGGGGCTGAGGTGCTGACAACAGCTCAGAGGTGCACAGCCAGAATTCTCCTCCACAAGAATTTCGATAACCAAGCACCTGAAAAACATCAGCAGGTGGCTCCTATTCACCTGTTTGATGTGATCAATGGGAATTCGCCTGCTTGTGAAGACATTTGTCTAATTTCATCACTTTTCTGTTATCAGAGAATCATGGAATGGTTTGGGACACCTCCCACTGTCCCAGGCTGCTCCAAGCCCCGTCCAACCTGGCCTTGGACACTTCCAGGGATCCAGGGGCAGCCACAGCTTCTCTGGGAACCTGTGCATCCCCACCCTCCCAGCCAGGAATTCCTTCCCAATAGCTAAATGATATTCCAATCAACAACTGGGCCAAGAACTATGATTTTCCACACCATCCACTGGTGTTTCCTGGATATCCATCTGATACCAAGTCCACAGGCTGCACATCCACACCCAGAGACTGAAAATAAGCACGTGGTGCTAATAACCAGAATGCAAAACAGTCATTAAGGAGAATGTAATGAACTGTTACGTCTAGACTATTCCACAAAGACTGGCAATAGGCTGGATTTTGAGCTCTTTTATGATCTGTTCTGGAATAAAAAGTAACCAACATGAAAATGAACTTGAAGGAAAAAAAAATCCCTCAGAAGATGTTGCAGTTTTAAGGATGAATGATAAAAAGTTTTAAAGAGGAATAAGAGAGAAAGCAAACTGATAGAACAGGATGAAAAAAAACCCCAACCCTTCAGCTTAGAAAATCAGCAAAAGAAATTTATCTGAAATGCTTCTTCATAAGAAAAGTAAAATAAATAAAACCCAGTCATCAAGGTAGTGGTGAAGAGCAGCTCTGTGAGGGAGAGCTGAGCTTGGCAGGAAAATAAAAGCTGAAACTTGCATATGCTGAGACTCCAACTGAGGATTGTCATTACCACAAAGATTTAAATTAATGGCAGGAGATTTGTGGAAGAATAATAAAAAACTTAAGTGAGCAGGGGCAAATGAAAAATCATTAGAACTTGGAAAAAACCTCAGCTGTAGACACCATAGCCTAACACAACTCTGAAAAACTGGGGGGAAATGAGTCCTGCCTGTGCATTTTTCAATGGGATAAATATTAGTGCTGAAATTGTATTTCACTCCCTGGAGTTCAGTCATAGGCTTTGTGGGGCAATGACTTAGAAGTAGGAAGGGAGAAATTTAAGGTACAATTAGAAAATAGCTTCAAGTTTGACTTGTTAAATCTGTTGGCAGTGGGGTATTTTGACCTGAAAAGGTGACACAGAGGAAATTGTGGAAGTTCAGCACATGGCACACGCATGGCAGGTGCAGTCCTACCCTGTCAGCTGGACTCAGTGTTCTCAGCAAACCTTTGGGGCTGGAAAGTTCTCCAATTCTCTGCAATAATTTCAAAGTTCAGTAGATTGTCCAGAGCCAAAGTTGGAATCTACCAGCACTAATTCTAATACTAATCCCAGCCCCACAACAGGATCTGTGCTCATGTCCATCCCTTTACTGTTTTCTCTGGCTCTGAGTCACCACCAGGTTCTGTTTCCACATCCTCCTCCTCATCTTGAATGGGATTGAGCTGGAATGAGACAGCAACACATGGGACAAACTGATGGAAACTTGTGAGTTCTGCACAGAGTTCTGTAAGATCCCAGCCTTTTCTTGGGATGTGTGCTCACATCACAACAGAGAATCACAGAACCACTGGAAAAGACCTAAGATCATTGAGTCCAAAATGTGACAATCCCCACATTGTCACCCAGCCCAGAGCACTGAGTGCTCCAAATCAGCAACCAAATCCAGTCATTCCTTTAAAATTCACAGTGTACAGGCCTGCAAGGGAGTATTGACCAAATTCCTGTCCCTAATTACTCCTTTTCAACAGAGAGGCTAATTCAGGATCTGAGATATCTGTGATGTTTGGTATGAATGTGCTGCTGCCCCAAAACAAGCAGCAGACCCCTCCTGAAGCAGCAGTCCCTAAGTCCTAAGCAATGCTGGAAAGTCTCACCCTGGCTCCCAGAGGATGTGAGCAGAGGGAAAGCAGCACTGCAGAGGCAAAGTGGGCAAAAGTGGGAGCTTTGGAGGAGCTTCAAGCACCTCACAGGACTCAGGCCCAGAGCTGGAATAGTTCCCCTGACAAACACACAAGGAGTGGCATCACGAAGAGCTGCCATTATTTGTATAACTACAGGATGCCTCCTAAGGCACAACAATTCCTGTTTCCAGCCACTCCTACTGTTGGATCAAGTCTGGCCAGTTGAGGGACTGGAGAAAAACAGGCAGTAATCAAGCTCAATGTGGGATTTTTGCACTTAAAGCAGAATTATATGGACTTACATCACCTCTTCACCTGAAGCAGGCTCATATTTACCACGATGGTGTGAAAGACCCCCGGCCATCTGGGATTTTTATTGAAAGAAAAGACCAAGCCATAAGAAGCAGCTAATACTCACTGCAGCAGCTGTGCACTGTCTCCAAAGAGAATTATGGGACATGCATTGCAGGCGTGGCATTGCTGTGGAAGGAGCCGATTAGATACAGTGTGGTGAGGGAAAAAATGGTATCCATCAAATAAACAGGCTGTGCTTGAGAAGGGAATTCTGGGTGTATCCTCACACATTTTCTTCTCTTGCAAATACAGGGTAATTCCAGAATCTGCTCTGTTAGTTACTGTAGGAGTAATTAATTCTGGCTATAGAATAGGCAGTGGAGCTAATTGCAGATAGAATGTATCTATAAAATGAATTAAAATTCACGAGCAAACATTCCTAAAGGCGGTTGACCATTTCTTTTTAAGGCTTTTAGGAGCATCTACACTCGAAATGAGGAGCATAACAGCACCCAGCAAAAACTTCTCTTTTGAAGAATGTAATTTTTTAAAAGTGAAATACACAGAGTGAGTGCATTTAAGATGTTATCTTACAAGTTCTCAAGCTACTCCTGACACATATGGTACAAATTCTGTTGTCTTTGAAGTCATAAGCTGACTGTGACACTGGAAATATAGTGAAGATTTAGTTAAATTCTACCTCTACCTACATAAAGTTGTAGAAAATACCAATTACTTCTGAACTTTGTTAATTATTTATACCTCTCTAAGGTGTCTGAACTGAAAACAGATAAATTGTGTTGCTGGAATACAATCCTCAATTGCTGCAGGCACCACAATTAACTCCTGCACAAGTACTGCAGCTGAAAAATTCTGTTACACCCCTTGTGATACAGCTGAAAACTCACCCTCAGTTATTTAATGTCTGACACAAGCTCCACATTCTGAATTTCTCTAATGCACAAAACCTTTTCTGATGTAATGTTTTATACAGCCATGAAACTTAATGAATGAACCCAATATTTTTGTGCATAAATCCTCATTCCTTTCTGTTAACAGATGGAAAAGATTTTTCTGTGGGATTGATTCTCCGAGTTTTTGAGAACTGCTCTAACACACAGATCCCAGTGTGGAAGAATCAAGGATGCCAAGGTTTGTTGTCTTGTTTAAACCCAATAGAAATAGGAAAAATTATAGTAATTCTCATTTATATCATTTTTTTGTGCATGAGAATGCCTGGTGCTTACAAATTACCTTGAGTGGTAATTTTTGCTCACGTGGCACTTTTCTAAAATTGAGGAATGAACAAATGGGAACAAACAACCTGCAATAAACAAGTGGCCGTTCTTTTCTTCCAAAGATTTTATACATCAGTGGCTTGAAATAATATGGATGCTATTTCCAGCCACTTAAAAATAACTCCTAGTGCAGTATTTTCTTGTTCCTATTGAGGGTGGGAGCAAGAATAGCTTTCCAAAAGAATATTTGGCATAGGAACAGTGTGCTATATTTTTTTTTAATAAAAGATCTCATGACACAAAGGCATCTGCAACTCAAGGACATGGAAATTTCAGCTGGAACCCTCACACCACAAAATGCACCTTATATCCCCCAAAATTCTTGATTTGCAAAGAATCATTATAAAGATGTGGGATTAGAAATATTAAATAGGCTCCAACAAGTTGATTTATGGTAGCAAATAAAAAGACACTCTCAGGCTACTAACACACTACTAAGTGTGGTGTTTACTACATGAGGCATCCATCAGTGTAAATAAATTTCTTCCAGTAGATCTTTCTTGGGACTTGCCAGTCTATTTCTACTTGAGAAATATTCAGCTGGTTAGATCCTGACCTGGTGCAAAACAAAAGCACTCACAGGATTTCTTTGTAGTGAACTGACAGAATTAAAAATAAATCAAACTGTGCTGGCATTAATTCCTTCGTCGATGATTAATTAAGAAGTGCTTTCTGCCACTCTTCATTCTTAGCCCAGCACTGGATTCCTCCCGAGAATGTCAGCAAGTCCCTGCTGAACCTTCTGATCCCCCATAAAGCTAAAAATGTTGTTCAGGGTTATCAGGATACCTGCAGGGATCCTGGGCACACACAGCACCCAGCAGCGACTCCGTAAGGACAGCCCGGCTTAAAAAAGAGCCCGAAAGAAATAGGAAACTGCACCAAACCCCAAAAGGCTGCAATGATCTCACCCTGCATTTTAAGACCCACTGTAGTATCAGGAAAGAGAATATTGGGGCTATTTTGGCCCCAGCTATGCACGGGGGGTTGGTTTGCTGTCTGCAGGGAAATCTGGGCTGTGGGAATGGCTTTGGAGAGACCCAGTGCCACGGGGAGCAGCTACAGCGCTCAGCGGGCTCAGAGAGCTGACAGGAGCAGGAGCACCTCCCAAAATCTGCCCTGGGAATTGTTGTATGAAACCACTGAAAGGTTTAAAAACTGCAAATAGGCAGCTCTGGTTGTAGTTCAGGCTGTCTGTAGTTCCCCAGGGTGCCCCACACACACCCATTTGTCATTTCAATAGATCACCAGGTAACATTTTTCAGTGAATTTGTGCATTCTCCAGCTACATTTCAGTACAAAAACTGTCAAATGTTTCATTTGTGCCTAGGCTGGGAACTGGATTGAAGCGGGATTGGTGGAGCTCAGCGGGATGGAGGCAGGAAAGGAACACCTCCATTACTCTGTCAAGGTGAATCCCACTGGAACACTGACTCAGGTGGGCTCTGACAGAATCATGGTATTGTTAAGGTTGGGAAATACCTGTGAGATCAAATCCAAACAGCACCAGTGTTCACCACAATCCATGTCCTCATGTGCCACACCCACAGGTTTTCTGAACACTTCCAGGGATGGGGACTCCAGCACTTCCCTGAGCTGTTCCAATGTTTTACAACCCTTTCTGTGAAGGAATTTTTCCTGATGTCCAATTAAAACCTCCCCTGACACAACTTGAGGCTGTTTCCTCTTCTATTGTCAATTGTTACCTTGGGGAAAAATTTACTTTGGGAAAAAACTGCTTTGGAAACACAAAACTGATGTAGTGGACTTTGATTTTCTTATATAAAAAGGCAGCTCTTGACTTCATATTCTATTCTTAACCCTTATTAAATAATCCAGAATATTTATCTTATTAAATAACAATTCATAATAATCATGCTGACTCTCAATGATTCAAATACATTTTCCTATTTAACTGTTTTCATTCTGTATCTAATAATTATCAATTTTAGTGACCCTAAATTCCTCATTCAAAAAACCTGGACAGAATTTACAAGGTAGAAAACATATGTTACATCAACTGATATAATTCAGACAGAAGAGACAGATTTTGGGGCCCAAAGCCCTTCCTCAGGCCAGGAGTGAAAGTGCCATCGAATTTTTTATACTGCTACAAGAGTGTGATTCTGATTTATGGCATTCAAGGTGAGATTTTGAAGTGTAACAGTTTGAAAGTTGATAAATTTTGATAATTCACATGTCAGGTATGACAATATCTGTTGTGAAGTGATAAAAGGAGAGGGCTAAACTGGGATGTCACTCTGATCAGTAAAGTACTACAGGGAGCAAACCCCTAAGGAGTGAGCACTGTCAGCAGGTGTAAAAGTTCCTGTGCTAAGATGTTTGGAAGTAATAAAAAACATGGACAGACAATAAAACTGAAATTCAGGTCTCCTACCTCTTAATTCAAAATCGTATCAATGGACTGCATTAATTATTCAGACACAGCAGCCAAAAATCACTTAGCAGGAATAGAATCTACTGCAACATTCCTGTAGCAGCCTTTGGAATCTTTTCTCCATGGACCAAAAAAACTTCCCATTTCTAGAGCTCATGAGAAAGACAGTGGGCCACTATTCTATTTTCTTAAGTTTTAGAATAATGAGACTTAATTTCTTGCCTAGAAGCAAAGGAAGGGCATTTTAATGGCAAACCATTTGATGTAATTCTGTATGAAAAAAGCAGGTTTTTCACTGAATTGGGATTGGCAGCAAAAGCTGCAGCCTAAGCCCGGGGATAAATCAAAAATTCAGCTCAAAAGCAGGGATTTTAATCCTGATTTATGGGTTTTCTCCAGGCACAAAGCCTTGATCATTTTTTTAATATCCCAAAAAGTGGAGAAGCCTTGTGAAACACGTGGTAGAGTCTGGGGACCGAGTTCAGCCACCATCCTTAACTTACAGCCACCAGAAAGAAATCAGCACAAATACAAACACGAAGAAAATATTTCCATCAATCCATCCCTAGGATGGATCCTGAAGGATGTTGATGTCAGCAACATCATAAGAAGGGCATAAACCAACAGAAAAATACTAAATTTCCCACAAATTTTGAACAAACGTCGGAAATGTTTGTATAATTATCAGTAATCAGGGGCTGTAGAGAGTTTATGGACCGCTAAACTCCCCCCAGCCAAGCAATGGCAGATTTCAGCATTAATGGGTGGAGAGAATAAATTCCCCCATAATTTCAAGGACAGCAGAGCCTCAGTTTGAACTGTTACCCAACCTCTGCTCTCAGTGCCAAAGGTGGTGAACTTCAGCATCCCCAGAGTGAGTCAGAGTTTGCACAATTGATGGGATGAAAAGGACTGGACAAGTCATTCACAGCACCACGAGTGTTGCAGGGCTGGAACTGCATGGGAACACTCCCTGCTACTGCAAAAACAAAGGATGGCTGTGGAACATTTGGCTCCACATCCCAGCTCTCCCTACACCTGTTATCTCTGTTATTTTTGGCAGCAGTGCTGGGGGAGTCCAGTTAAAGTATGGATTTCACTGCTCAACCTGTTGGCAAATTCCATCAAGGGGGGTTTTCTCCGTTCCTGGTGTCACGGGCAGGGAAGAGCAATCCATAAGAAAACAGGAAAATCAGAGGTGTGAGCTCCTGTCATGGCATTCCCTCCCAGGACAACGTGGAACTGTGAGAAGGAAACCACGAGATGAATTCTGCAGGGCTGTTTGTGATCTCTGCTCTCTCCCAGTTCTTCTGCTGCTTTGGGGTCATTTCCCTTTGGGTACTGTTAAGAAGGCAAAGAATGGCTTAAAATGAGAATAAAACCCCTGAGCTGAAGACCAAGGTAGATTTTTTGCACTACGGACTGATATCAACAAAATTCAATTTTTAAATAGGTCTAGTGATGCCAGCAAAGAGAAACCATGAAGTGAATATGGCCTGACAAAATCTCTAATTGGGGCTGAATAATGTTCACCACCACATTCTCCTGGCTCGGGATGTCACCAAGGCCTGTAACACCTCCAGCTCCTGCAATCAGCCTTTTAGGATCTTCCTGAACAGGAGTCTGTACCCTGAGCAGTGGTTTTGTGTGTGTTTTTAGGGTTTTTGTTTCACTTCAATAGCCACTGATGGTGATTTAAAAATCTATTCATGCTTTTGGCCTCCGCAATCTCCTGCGGCAGCGCATTCCAAAATTTAATTCCGTGCTATTTAAGAACACTCCACGTTTGCATACTGCCTGTTTCTTGTATATGAAAAAGGATGAAAAATGATGTTCTGTGCACCTTTCCCACACTACTCATGAATTCAGAGGCTCCCTCCATAACTCTGCATTTCATGTTCTCATGCAGAGTGGAAAAACCCTAAAGAATTCAATCTCTCCTCACAGAGCAGTTGCTCCATAATTTTGATCACTGTGTGTGCTCACTGTGACATCTCAAGTTACTGTCTAAGCTTTGCAAGACCACGGGGATGGTTTAAATAAACCACAGCTTTGCTGAAAATCAGAGTTACAGTTAAAAAGCAAATTATAATCACAGCTTAAAACACAATTAAAAGTTGTCTCTTTCATAAATCCAGGGAAAAAGCAACACTCACAAGTGACTAACAGCACTATCATGGGATGTGCTGGTCCAAAGGTCTCTCATAGAAAAGCCCAAGTTATAAAAAGACTTTTTATGTTATAGAAAGTTCTAAAAAGATTCTCTCTCACACACGTGAGAAGGATGCTGCCCTTATCTGTCATTAGGGAAAAGCAGCAGCTCCAGACAGGTAAACTCTGAGCAGTGGGAGGGCGTCACTCCGGGTACAGATTCCCAGTGGAGAAATACCACAGGGAGCATACGAGGCAGTAAATCAGCCCCTGGGCCTAAGAAGATCTCAGACAGGCAAAAAGCAGCAAGCTGGAACAGCTGTGCCCCAGGAAAAGCAGAACGAATGGGTTTGCCACCTCCTGACTCCAGTGATCCCAGTGCCTCTGGAGAGAACAGCAGGGCCAGGCAGGGAAATTGGGAATTGTAAATTGATTTGCTAAACAAGTTATAAACATCCAAAATGCTGCTTCATCTCAGTGCTAAACGTGTTTTGCTCAGAAAGGAGAGTAGAGATGACTGAAGTTGACAGGATAACTCTGAAATGGTCTGTGATTCAGACAGGAGTTTATGGGACACTGCACTGACCATTCCCTGCAAAACCCACTGGATCTGCCTTTCCATACTTTCATTTACCCCAAGCCACACAGTGCAGCTCAGAGAGACACCCCAAACTCTGATGGGGTCCTGGTTTTGTGCGGCACAGAGAGCAGGGCAGGTCCCTAACACTGTGCAGCTGCTCAGAGGAACCCAAACCAGCCCCAGAGAAACAAGATGATCCCAATGCAGCCATGGAAAAGTGGTCAGGCACTGGAACGGGCTGGGAGGTGGGGATGGTCCCATCCCTGGATGTCCAGGGAAAGACTGGACATGGCACTTGTTGAAAATGGGGTTGATCCCAGGTTGGACTCAATGCTCTGGGAGGTGTTTTCCAAGCTGGATGATTCTGGGATGCTGCTGTCAGGGATGGAGAGGGCCAGAACGTGGATCTGGGCAGCTCAGCGTGGCACTGCATTGCCTGCCATGGGACATTCTCTGTTTCCAGGGATCTCTGCAAAATAAAACAGGTAGGATGGTTCTTTAGGAAGGAGCTGGAAGGTGAGAGGTGCTGAACAGAACAATTCCCACTGGAATGATGAACTGACCATGGCCAGTGCTCATCCTGTAGCACTCTGGGCAAATTCCACGTGGAACTGGGAGCAGAACTGGGTGATAATTCAGATTGCCTAAATTACAACCAATAATAAGATTAATTTTGGGTTCAGCTGACTGACTGGCTTAAAGATTACTGCCTGGCTGGAGGCACCTGCATTTCCACCTTTATTCTCCCTGAAACCTGTCCCCATCCTCTGTGCCACACAACTTCCCAGGTAAATGGTCTCTGATCCATCCCTATCACAAAGATCCAAGTTTCCATATAATAAATACACTTCCAATAAGTCAATAATTCACTTTAACCCCAACCATTTGACAGAACTGCATTAAGAAACTCTGTGTGAAACTTTGTCATGAGTTTTTCAGTTGTTAAGGGTACTGGGTTACTGTGTCCTTCTGTAAAACTCAAACCCAAAACTTGTTTTATTAAGTTAGAACTTCTTTTCATTCCAAAGAATATTTTTCTTGAAAAACTACTGAGAAAGAAAAGCTTTTTTTTTCAGTTGGAAGAAAACCTAAAATGGTGTTTTTAAATCAAGACGTGAAAGACTCAAAACCCCTTGGACAGTTCAAATTCATAAACTGAAGTAAACTTTGAAAATGCACAGAGGGATTTATTTCAGATTGGCACATGTTACAGGAAATTAAGATTTATTTATGATAATAAAATTAGTAAAAAAAATAAGCAAGAAAAAAGATAAGGGGGTGGTCAGTACTAAGTTTACTAACATTTGACTAAGATCTATTTAAAGTGTTCTCACAGAAACCATCAAGTTTCAATCAATTTTACTGGAACTGGTCTCATGAAGGATGTTTGATGAGTGTAAATACATTTAGACACCAAAATTATTTCTTTTCATATTTATCAAAAACAGTATTCAGGCTTTAACAAGTCTCCAAGATAGTAGAGTCAGTTAAGTAATAAAATTGATCATTAAAATTTATTAATTTGCAGTTGTGATCAGGAAATGGGATTCAAATGACACAGCTTAAATTCATTTCAAAATCTTCTCTGGCCCAACCATTAAATAAATTTTTAATGTGTCTAAAAGACTGTAAGTATTAAGATATGGCAAAAAAATTCAAGTTGAGCATTTCTGTATAACAGCAGTACATACTTCAAAATTGAAATTTTCCTTTCTGCTTCTATACACCCATTTTAAGCAGAAATCACAGCTGAAAATAGTTGAGTCAAATAGATTTTATTTGGTCTGTAATTAGTGTTTTTAAATGCTTCCCTGACTGTCCCCAATAAATTACTTTGTAATTCGACCTCTGAATTTGGAGTTGATTTGCCAGTATCTGTGTGGATCACAAGACTTTGTGTTTTCTATCAGGTGCTGCCTACCAAAATCGCCTGAGATAAGGAGCACAGCAGGTTTCTGTTGCTGTGTCTTCTGAATTCAGGTGAGGTGCAATCCTTAAGCACTATCAAAGCACTCCCAGTTTGCTTTGAAATCTAAACAACCTAAAAATAGGCTGAAAGAGATTCTGTAAGAAGGAAAGTGTAGAGTAAACTTATTTCAAAACAGAGTCTTCCCAGCAGAACAAATAATCTCCTAGGCAGGAGATTAGGGATGTGAAAAAAGATGATGTGCCATCAAAAAAATCTTTATTTTATACTAAACTAGGTGTCTCGTAAAAGTATCTTTTTTCTTTTATAAAAGACGCAGGGATTAAATATAATCAGTTCTGCCAATGATAACCTATTTAAAATTCTATTTACTTGTTGTGTATGCTATCATTGTTCACTTGAAGTGGCTTAGAAAGATGCATAACAAAAAATAGCATTATAGTATTAAATTAGTAATTGATCAGCAGATACAGTGGACTTTCTTCTCCTCAAATTCCCATTGATTTTGAACTAGATGCAGTTGTACTACTGGATTTATTGCAGGTAAAATTGTGGGAACTTTGAGTTTTCAAGAGCTTTCCAACATGGGACAGGAGGGAAATGCCAAGTTCTGTGTCCCCGTGTCCCAGAACCTGCTGGTTGCATCAATTTTGTGCTTCCAAAGGATCCTTTCTCCTCCATGCCAATCCAGTGGGAGACTGAGATGCCCCCAGCTGTGCCCCCATCCCATTAATTCCACTTGCTCTTCCCCATTTTTTGGGATGAGGATGATTGTTGTGCTTCCCAGGCAGTGCTAATAGTCCCTTCCTAAATAATCCCACGGAGGCAGACAAGGAGAAGAGAAGCAGCATTAATCAGAGCGAGCTGAAATGAGTAGAATTAGCACAAAATAGTCCAAAATAGAAAAGCTCTAGACCACAAGATGAGACTTGTTTCATTAGCTATAAGTAGCACCATGTGTAGGAGCATATAAAGTGTGGCTACATTTCAAATATAAAAATATTACCATGAGGCTTCTCCCTCCCACTCTATTATACTCTCCAAGAGAAAAGAGAGTAGGTAGACAATGAAATTCTTAGTTCACTGCCAAGAATTCCAGTGCAAACAAATTATCAAGAGAATCAGGTAAGAATAATGATGTGATATTGATAGAGAAAGCAGGAGCTCCGTATAAATTAAAGTTTAAAATAAACTGTAGGAGTGACAGAAGGAAAAGGTAAAAAGGCAGGCAGAGAAAAAGCTCAGTATTTTGACAGAGGAAAGGGTATGGACACAGCAGGAACACCGAGTGCAGGCTCTGTCCTCCTTGGATAACAGGAGCAGCAGCAATACAAACCTCTCCTTATGTAAAAAAACAGGAATTTCAGCAGAAAGTAGTTCCTAATTGCCAAAATTAGTCACTTGGAAAATAGACTCTACTATTATCTTCACTAAACAATGGAGAGCAGAGAGGGTTATTGCGCTGTTTCAAAGCAAGTTTGGGATTTTAGCAGCTCAGGCCATTTCCCTTGGCTCCTGGGAATATTCCCGTCGGCTCCTGAACTGAACACACCAGCAGAGGTATTTTTACCCTGCCTGGCTTACTTTCCTTTCCAAGGTTATCCAGTGTGAAGTGATCAGGTCTGAAATCACAATTCTCCTTCTTGAGCAGTCTCAGGGATCATTTCCATTGACCTACTTTTCCTCCTTCTAGATACTCCTGCTTCACGGTGCCTTCCTCGGCTGGATTGGGTCGAAATCTGCAGGGAATTCCCAGGAAATACAGCCCCTCTCACGGACAAAGATTTACTTATTCTGCTGGAAACCTACCTAGGAAGAAACTTGATCCTTCCCACAAAGAGATAAAAAAGTAATCCAGGGAAATTTGCCAAATTATAAATTATGGGATGATTTTGTTTGGTCGCGAGTTCAAATTTCATCAGTTCCCTGAAGTTGCAAGAGTGTTGGACAGAATCACATTAAATCCATTAAATGCCAATTGGATCAGGAGAACCAAAGAATCCCAAAGAATGACTGTTGAAAGTGAAAATAATTACAAGAAAATGAAAATATTAAGGAAGAATATGTTTACCAACATACTGAACGTGCTCCCACTTAAAGATGCCCCAAGATGAAAAGTCAGGGACTTGAAGAAAAAAGTCTCACTCAAACTCCTGAAGATGTGAACAGAACGGATTCAAATGTTTTGTATTATTTTTCCACACAGAAGAAAAGTCTGCCTATAGAAATGTTGTGCTTTTCATCTCTACAGATGGTTTCTTCCATGGAGAAAAGTAAAATTGGGTTTAGCACTGGCCTTCATTCTTATCAAGAGAGATGATTGGAAGTGAAGTTGAGCCATTAATGTGGATAAATCTTAAAGCAAAAAAGGGAAAATTAAAAAAGAATTGCATTTGTAAATGTAACGTATGTGTCTATATGTACATAAAATGAACCACATGAAAATTAAAGAAAAAACTCACATTATAACCAGAGGAAAAAATATTCTAAAATGCTGATGACTTCCATTTTTTACACACATTATCATGGTTATGTAGAAATTGGTAGCTCACAAAACCAAAATTTCTGTTACTCAAAGAAGACCTGACCTAGATTTCATAAAATCAGGAGGGTTTTAGTTAAGATTTCTTCCCTCTGTTTTATTCTGTATATGTTATTTTATTGTTTATTGAGGCAGCATAACTGTTTCTCAAATAAAACAACCAAACAAATAAAGATTAAAATGTCTTAATCCCATGTGTCAGCAGTCAAATATATCAATAATTTTGATACAAATGTCTTGGAACTCATGGAAATTAGTGCTATAAAGAGTCTTACAAACAGAGGCTGCACAATAATAAAGTTACATAGATTTGTCAGAATGGATTCTTGAGCATTTAGAGTATAATTACCCTTTTCCAAATAAAAATGTACCATACTATTCATGGTTTACACCTCTGTCCTACCATTCAGTTAGAGAGTAGTCACACATGTAGCACAGCACCACAAGACTCCACAAGATTTTATTTAACAGCACCAGAAATTGGAGCTGTTTTTTGGGAGTGTCCTCATCCCACCAAGGGATGCTCAGGCAGTTTTTCCCCTCTGTGTCCACGCCATGGCTTGTTTTGGAGGAGTTACACTTTTGTGATTCTTTAAGCTCTTTACAACTCCCTCATCTCATTTGCACTGCTGGAGATCTTTAAACCCACTCTCTTCATAGTTAAAAACAATGTAACAAGATTAGGCTGGGAGCCAAGGAAATCAACCCTGTGCCAACCAGGCTTGGAATTCTAATTAGAGCATCATTTGTATTAACCTCCATTTTTCACCATAAGGACAATATTATCACTTCTGTGATTGTATCAGGGCAGTAATTATCGATTCCAGCAATGTATTGCAAGAGAGAAATGATAAAATGGAATCCTAACAGGACAGCTTGGGGAAAGCTATTAAGAGAAAAATATATATTACACTGAAAATGCTTAATAGAAATGTAAAAAGGAGAGAGCCGTTCATTAGCAAGAAGAATTTGATAAACAGGAGTATACACAAGGGTATTTATGTCCTAATCTAGTAAAAAGTCTGTCAGTAGGCTTGGAATTTGGTATTTGATTAAATTCTAGGGTATTTCACACCACAGTGTGAGCGGTAACAGCGAGGTACTAAGTAAAGGAATTTTAGGGAAAGGTAAATTTTGTAGAAGGATGTTGTTTGGTGAATAATCTCTCCAAAATCCAACAGGATACCAGCCAGAACACTTTTTCATGTAAAAGAATAAAATTTAAACCCAAAATACATATTTTAATGGAAATTGAAATATCTCAATGAACTTACAAGTCAATTCTGTGCCTTAAATCACAGATACTGTATCACTCTTGCATTGGAGAGTTTGAAAAGCATGCACTGAAATAAATATTAAAAATACACTTACAGCACTAATTCAACTAACTACAACCAGTGAAATTAAAATAATACTCATATTTCAAACAGCAAATTGCCTAAATATCAATATTATCAATGCCTGGATATCCTCACTGAAACCTCTGTCATTCTTTGCAAAAGAAACTTAACGTAAGTCCAACAAAAACTGGGGATGTGTGTAATGAATGTGTTTATTACAAGCTGTTTACCACAGCAGAATCATATATGAACATGAAGCTCAACGTGTGAAAACACTTACAGTGCATGTTCTAGCAGTTGTTTTGCAATGGAGATGCTATTTTTGTCTCCATATATGAGACAAACATAAAAAAAATGAAATTATAAAAATCCTTTTAATTCACTATCCTAGAAAAAATCAGCTAAGCTTCAAAACTTTCATGAGATTATTAATTGTGCTTTGAGTGATGGGTGTAGAGTTCAAATCACAATTTCATGTGACAAAAACTGCCTGAAAAAACAATTCAGTTCTTTATAGGCTATCTCAAAATTATTTCTCATCTGTGAGGATTTAAGAACATTTCTTCTCTGTGACAGAGCAGGTTAAAGAATTTTGTGCAAGGAAGAAACTCCCTATAAAAACAGCCATGAAAAAATAGTTGAGTATTTTAAGAACTCATTTCTGTCCCATGTCCCAGGCCAGGTTGGATGAGGTTTGGAGCATCCTGCTCCCTGGAAAGTGTCCTTACCTATGGCAGGCGATGGGATGGGATGGGATGGGATGGGATGGGATGGGATGGGATGGGATGGGATGGGATGGGATGGGATGAGATGGGATGAGATGGGATGAGATGGGATGAGATGGGATGAGATGGGATGGGATGAGCTTTAAGGTCTCTTTTCCAGGTTTCTGTGCAGAACTTCCCAGGTTCTGGCAGCCAAGTGGGAAATGTAGATGGGAACTTGTTGCTTTAGGCTTAAATCAAGCCCAGCTGTAACAAAACCTTTTTCAAATATTTTTCAAGCCTTTCAGAATTTATAAAGCTTTGGTTGGTGTTTTACAAGTCACTGGGCTCAGTTTCATTTAAGAAGTTAATTTCTATTTTGGAATACTCTGGAAGAAAACCATCTGAGAAGAACTTGATTCTCCCCAGAAGTTTATTGCCTCTGCAGCTCTCATGAACACTGAGCAGAGCAATCTTACATTTTAATGCCTTCAGAACTAGGAAAGTTCCTTTCCCAGGAAAATGTGATTGATTGTTACAATGACAGTAATTGCATTTTAGTAAAAGTAACCATTATGGTAATTTTCCTCTAGAAAGAGACATTTAACTAACTTAAGTAACTTGTTACTTTTCAACACATTAACTTTGACAAATTTAACATTACAAACGTACAGAGTTCACAGCCACAACAACGTGCATCACTTAGGGAGTGTGCACACTTTTTATTTCTATATATCAAGCAGTGTTTCCAAATAGGAGATGCTAAAAAAACTGTGCATACATAACACAGCATTAATTAAACTGTTAAGAGCAGCTATAGCACATCCATTGCCAAGTCTCCTGTTGAAAAATCCTGCCTTCCAAGTAGCAAACTTGGGAGCCTTAGGAGATATTAATTCCTAAGCATCTACAGGGATAAAAAAAATTCCAGTTCTGGAGCAGCACAATAAAGGATCCTGGGAAAGCCAAGCAGATCAACAGGAGCTCGTGGCATAGCAAGAGGGGTGGGCAGGGGAATGACAGACACAGGAAAGCAAAGAAGGTGCAGAACTCTGCAGCTCTGGAGCACAGCACAGGGAGCAATTCCTGTGAGACTCTCTGGGACAGCACTGCAACTCCCACAAGCTTCTAAAAGTCAGTATTAGCATTTCATTCATGGATGGTTCCCAAGCACCACTTGAATCCCAACCTAACCCCTGAGAACTCTGCAGCTCTGGAGCACAGCACAGCACAGAGAGCAATTCCTGGGACAGACTCTCTGGGACAGCACTGCAGCTTCCAGAAGTTTCCAACAGTATCAGCATTTCATTCGGTGGATGGTTCCCAGGCACCACTTGAATCCCAGCCTAGCCCCCCAGAACTCTCTGCACTATGAGAGAGCTCCAGCATTTTTTTCAAACCTGTAATTTATAAACATTCCATAAGAAGTTGTAACAACTTCTTATTAAAAGTGTCGTTTCTGATAATTAAGAACTCCATCCTAAAATAACTTAATCACCCAGAGTTTGTTTCACACAGCTTCACATGAGTTAAAATAAAAATGCTCTGCCTTTGCTTTAAAGATAGTAATCATTCCTTGTGCTTTAAAGGGATTCTAAAGTGGAGCTCAGTGAATTTCCATACTACTGAACATTTTTACACTAGAAAAGAACTGAAATTAATCTGGATTTAAATCTTGTTTTTAAGAAAGTTCCTTTAAATGGAAATATCAAAAATTTGAATTTCGATCCATCAGATTTTAAATTTTCACTTCACTTTTGTAACTTCTTTGAGGGAACAGTTTAAGTATTTAGCTGGGGCAGTCAATGGGTTTACCTTCCTCTTATTTAAAGATCTCAGTCACATTTTTAAGGAGAATAACACAGATGCTATAAAGTAGAGGAGAGACCAGAGAAAATTACAGAGGGCTAAGAAATGAAAAGAGTATTAATCTGTATTATCTCAAAGTCTGCTGAACTGCTATTTCAGCAGCAGCCTTCCAGATCATTTCAGAAAAACCCTTCATTTTTCTTTTTTATTATTTCTTAACTTTATTTTTGACTTTTAAGAATTTAAACCTGTAAATTGTTCAATGATTTTCTTGGCTTTTATAACCAAAAGCAACTCTTCGGTTGCAAACTCTTCCCAAAAGAAAAGCCAGAACTCTTGAATAGTCAGAATGGATTGGAAATTCACACAGTTCAAGGAATCTTTAATTCCAATGTTTTCAGGCTGTGGTAGAGTCCCCATCCCTGGAGGGATTGAAGAGCTGTGTGGATGTGGCACCTGGGGAAACAGGGCAGTGGTGGCCTTGGCAGGGCTGGACTCAATGACCTCGGAGGGTTTTGCCAACCTAAACAATTCTGTGATTTTATAAGATTATAATCTTTCCACTACTGTTTATCATCTACTCCTTTATACTGACAGAATATTTGAGAAAATCTCAAAATTCGTTTGGTTGTTCAAAGCTGAAGTGAAATTAGGGATAACTCAGCGACTGCCACACAAACAGCCATAACCCAGGACACACGTTAAGAGCTGACTACCATTCCACCATGGAATTTTGTGAGATTATTTTTATAACACAGTGTCCTAGTTACTGTTGAGAAGAGGAGGAAACTTCCAGTTTAGACAGAATTGGCAGCCGACCTCTATAATTAGTCCTTTATCTTTCCCATGTCTCCTAAATGACACGAGGCAAACTCCACACCTGAATTTTGCTTGGCAGGGTGCAGAGTTAATTCTGCAATAGTAGCTGGGAAATGGATGATTTGGTAGTGTCCTTGCAGGTGCAGAGGTGATGTTTTACTCAGTACAACTCAGAATTATGTCTCCATCTTTGATCAGGTGTTTAAAAAATCCCAGAAACCAGAGGTGTAGTGTCACTTTTCCTGCCCAGGCCCACAAACTGCCTGCTCCCTGTAAAGAAAGTTCTGTGCTTCTTTGTCCAACAACAGAATAAATGTAATTTGGGATGAGCAAACCACTGTAAATCCTTGTAATCCAAGGATAAACCACTTGTGAAACTCACAGATTATTTTAGCAGAGTTTTGGAGAAAATGAGCAGCTTCAAGTGTGAGATTTTAACACTGACAAGCACAAGTCACCCACATCCTGTATTTTCCTTCCATTGTTTTGTTGCATAAATACTGACTGAAACTACCTAATACAGAAAGCATCTGCTGTGAGAGGATAGAAGAATATTTTACAGGGTGTGGAAACGTGTTTTGCTTAGAGACAGTTTGGATCACAGAGGATACCACTTGATGTTTTTAAGAGAAAATTGGTTAAAGGCAGGCAGGTGATGGAGACAAAATTAGTCCCGGGTCACACCCCAGGTTGTCTCCAAGGTGTACCTTAGGAGTCAGGGCATAAAAATATGACCATTAATCCTCTTGTAGAATACCTGGCTGTTTAACAAAGAACCACAGTTTAAACTGCAGTTCCACAAGCCCTTTAAAAACCAGCCCTTGCAACAAAAACACAGCTCCTGGTTTTCTTCACACATTTGTTGTGGTCTCAGCCCTGTGAAGGTGCAGACCTTTAAGCCAGCATAAATATTGGAGAGGCTGGGGAGGAGGTGAGTTCAAAAAGGAGCTTAAAGCTGATGTTTTGCTTTGGCTTCTTGGCTGGGCTGGTTTTAACCCAAATCAGTTCCCCAATCAATTAAATGTGCAGCTGCAGGAACATTTGTGCAGGGCAGGGCGGCATCTCTGGCTTATGCTGGCTTAAAGTGTTTGTGGAAGTGCAGCAGGAGTGTAACTGAAGAGCTGCTATAGTCTAACACTGCCAATAATCCACAAATGCCATTCCACAACACAGGAATAGTTAAAGCATATAAATGGCCTGGCCATGTGCTTGGCAGTGGGGCCTAACAGAGGAGAGCTTAGAAATTACTGCAACAGCTTGAAAAATATCTGAGTTTTGAGGTAACTGTGTGTTCCAAGAGCAAGGACAAAACTCTGATTCCCAGGCCAGTTGCATCACAGGCTGATGGATGAGGACGTGAGAAATGTGGCTCCTGGGAGGGAGCTGGGACACGCCCGGGGCGCTGTCCCCACCTCCCTCAGGCCAGGCTGGGCTGCCATCAGAGGATCCTCTCACAGCCTGAGTCTGCCACTTGCCTTCTCTTCATCAGCCACTTTGAAACCTTTCTGCTTAAAACTTCCAGTAATGCCCCAAATGTAGCAGAGAATCCAGCTGAAGGAATAGCAGAAGCACCAGGAGAATCCATTTGGAAATGACACTCCCATTTTTCCATTACTACTTCATTGTAACATCAACATGAGCCATGGACACTCTGATTGCTGTTTTTGTATAATTTCACAAAAAGCTGGACTGCACATGTGCACATCCATATTTTTCATCTTTACCTGGAAGCCCAAGCTCAGTGCATCGGTATATCCTACATCTTCTAGTCTGTCTGAACATTTTCTCTTCATTTCTATATTGACATAGAAATTCTACCAGTATTACCCCAAGTATTTGAAGACATTTATAATGAAAAAGATTGTAATTACATTCTAGTTAAATTTAAAAAACTTCAGCAAAAAAGCACATCTTTAGCTGGTACAAATCTCAAGTAGAATCTAAATAAACCAATAATGTAGAAGAAAAATCACCTGTTAATATAGGACAGACATGTGTTATATATTGTGCTCACGCCACTAAGTTTTTCTCAGATAATAGCTTTTATAGATAACAGCATGTTATGATTTTAAAATAATAGTTTTTAGAAAGATAATTTCAATATTTTGAAGCTTGTTTGTTAAATATTTGGCAATAAATCTTCACTACAGTCAGGATTCTTCCATGCCAGATAACATGGATGGAAGATCCAGCCACATCTTAGTCCTCCCCTCCAGCAGCACAAAGCACACATGGCTCAGGGAATTGCCTCACATTGTAATGATAATAAAACTTGGAAACCAATATAGATTGGGACTATTGGTTGTAACAGGTCATTAAAATAAAAATATTAATCAAAAAGGAAAAACTTGCCTGTTTCCTTTCACTTGTCTCAGCCTGAGAACTCCCACGGCAACGTCCATCAAATTTGGCAAGGGATGTTGTCTGACCTTTCCCAAATCTGAAAACTCAGCAGGACCCGAGCAGTCAACCTTGGAGTATCCTTAACAAAAAAAAAAAAAAAGAGAAGTCAAACTAAGTAGTGCCATGCACAATTCCAGGAGAAAACTTGATCTTTCTACCCAAATTGCAGCCAAGCAACTGTTCCAGAGGAATAAGCCTTCAAACCCATGGGAATGTCTCTCCTGGAAGCTGTTTAAGCTTCCTTAATGCTCTTAATCCACCTTGATATTGAACTGCCAGACACTCTGGCACCCACCTTCCCTCTTCCAAATAGCTGCTCAAGTGCTGGAGCATTTCTTTTCCCTCTGTGTAGATCCTGACAGGTCTAGGACACAGATCAGGTTTTCCCCAACTGTGTTCGTGGCCTTGCACCTCACTGGAAGTGAAAACCTCTCATGAACTTTGAGAAAAAAACCCCCATGTTTTGGGACAGATACGTAAAAAAATCCAGTATCTCTGTGTGTGTCCTCCAGCTTCCCTAACTCTCCACATGACACAAAAATGCTTTTCCCTTTGCAGTTTCATGAAAGTTAATTAGTTGATATTCCTAAAATGGGGTGCATGCACTATGTATCACTACAAAATTACCTTAGAAGTACATTTTCATTGCCTAAAGAATTTCAAGGCAAAAAAAAAAAAAAAGAGCCTTTCTATCAGAAAGGTTGATGCTGTGTACAAAACCTTCTAAGTAAATGGAAAAAAAAGGTTAAATTTTGTTCACTTTAAAGCAGCCTGAACTGAAAACACTTCTCACTCTAGGGAGTAAACAGAATTTTGCCATCTCAGATAGTAACATTTTCTGTTCTGAATTGGAGTTATTATAAAATAATTTGCAGATGAATTAACTCCAAAACTATTCAGCAGTAGAAGCTGGAGAAGGATTTAGCTCCCCGGTGGCCTGGACAATGAGTAAGAACACCAGGCTGGGATGTTCTGCTGGTTGCAGAAGAAAGATTCTGGATTTGAACTTACAGGACTTGAAATCCCTGCAATGGCTCAGCCCATCCATCTTGTCAGAGCACAATTACCAGAGAGAAATGTTCCAGCTGGATTCTCCTCATGAAAAAAAAGAAGTGGACACCTACTAGGGGTTCCCTGAGAGACTTCCAAGCCTAGAAACTTGCATTGTCCTTCTTCAAACCTGAAATAGGTCAAATTTGGGAATCTTCCACACTTTTTCCAGTGAAACCCATAATGTGCCAGATTTTCAGGAATTACAGCACTTGGGGAGAGATATTATTTCTGTCACAGTGAACAGGAACAAAGGGGTGCCTGAGCTACTGTTGGCAGGATTATTTTAATGCTACTTAAATTCCGTGCAGAAATTATGAAATCCCTAAATCATTGATTATGGGATGCAACCAAAACACATGGACTTAGACCAATTCACACCCACTGTCCCAGAGTCACACTTGTGACTTCATCAGGATTCCTTCTGCATTCCCACAGAACTGCCTGGAACAAAGGGTTCAGATAACTGCAGGAACAGCAGGAGCTACATTTCTCTTAAGGAAATGGGCCTCAAATAATATTTCAATCATTTTTCTTTGCAGAAAGGCTTTATTAGCCTAAAACTGCTGCCTCTGGAAGCAGGACAACTGCTTGTGCCATGTCACAAGTTTGTAAGGGTTAATTCTACACTCTCCAGTTATCAGCCATGATAAACCATAAAATTATTAGCAGCTTGTCCATTACCATGGATCTTCACCTTTCTTTTGTAAAATTCCAAATGGCAGATTTTCAAATGCAATACCCATGGATGATTTGATAAATACTTGACTCCCTAATACCATCCCTTTCTGAAGCCAGTTAGTTACATTTTGGAGCCTCGATTTCTTGGCATTTTAGCAAAACCAGTAACTAATGTTTAAGTCCCAGTATCCTCCAATCTATCTGAACCTTGCAGAATTCCACTTCCCATTATCAACCTTGAACAATACTGCAGGAAAGGTTATTATTATCTGTTGAACCAAAAACTGGCATTCATTTGTCTTCCCCAGCACTCATCTTCTCTGTGACATCGATCTGAACCAAAAAATACTTCCAGGAATGTTCTCCTTACTGAGGTTTGACATTACCAAAGTGTCGGCCAGCTCTCCTGATCCCACTCTTCAGACCTTACAGAAAGCTTCTAGGATATTTTGAATGACACTATAAGTAATTAGAGCTACTCATGTATTTGTATTTCAAAACAACCAGAAGTCATATTGACACAACAGTTCTAAAGAGCACAAAATTGAATACTCTTAAGATCTGACAGTCTCTCCTCACTTGGCCACTTCACAGTCCTACTTCTTATGACTATTTAATTACAAATTGTTGGTCTAAAATATTTATATCTTTATCAACAAATATATGTATAAAGCCTTCCAAAGGCAGTGCAAAAGATCTTTAAAATCTGGTATCACTGTCAGGACACTGTAGCAAAAAAACCAACAAACACTTGTCACATATTTTAAGAATCCTTCAAAATAACATTGAAAACACGACAATGTTGCAGAACTTTTGCATTCTGTGATGAACACAGAGTCAGTTTATAACTGAGTATATAAATTATGGTGTATTCTGAGAAGGAAAATCTCTACACAGACCTTGAGAACCTTGTTTTCATAGCACAGAGTGGGATTTTAGGAATTCAGCTTGGACTCTTCATGGCACTTCCGAAAAAAAAAAAAAGGATTCTACAGTACAAAAGAGGACTACAGAAAATTATCCAGAAAATGCAATTTTGCTGTGAAATATGGATGAAATCATAGCTGATAAATGCCACAGTGATAAAACCCTGTGACACAACCAAGTGCCCCTAAGAGACAAGGGAGTGTCTGAAAGCTACCAGAAGCTTCAGTGCAATGATCATTTCTGACAAGACACGGCAAATCCTAGAAAGAAACATCCCTGCCTCCTCCAGGAAAATAGGTTAGGGAGTTTGGAATCCCTGCACGAGTGTTTTAAGGAAGTAAAAGTCTGGATTACAGGTCAAAAAGGAAAAATAATCCTTGGTTTAAACGTAGCCTTTATGGAAACAACTTGGTGGTTATTGTATCAAAGTTAATTTCTGTAATATTTTGTATCTTTGTTTTTAAACTTGAGGCAGGGAAAAAATCCCCGGTGGTTTGGGGTCTACAGGCTCCAGGTGTTTAATTGGAGAGGGAATTTGTAACACACACAAACTCAGTACAAAAACAGCTTTACAGAAAGTGATCCAGGCCAAATCCTGTCACTGCTCAGGTGAATAAAATGATCCCACTTTAGCCCAACACCAAAACAAGGCTGTGATTTCAGCCTGTATTTGAATTCGTGGATACTCAGCTGGATTCAACAGCTGCATCTAAAATTTATAAGTCTGATTTAAAGCATTAAAGGAGAACATTTTGATGGTCACCTATATTGCCCCAACCCAAAAGCATTGCAGAGGCAACCTTTGGATTTCATTTCAGTTCATCAGCAGCATTTCAAAGGTTAATTAATTCCACGTTTTCTCATGTTTTCAAGTTGTGTTACTCATATACTCAACTAAAGTATCTCAATAGTTTTGGAACTGAGTAAAAAGTGCAAAATAATGAATAATTTGTAGGAATTTTATTAACTGTCCACAGCAACAGAACTGAAAATTTGTATTATAAGCCTTTTGTAATATTATGAGTTTCACGCTAGTCATGCATATGAAAGTAAAGTAAAAATACTTTAAGGCAGTTATTTACCTTTTCTAAAATGAAATAATTTAGGCTGTCATCCAGTACTTGCACTTTTTCCCAAAGGAAAGTGAAGCTGGCTGGTAAAGAGGGCAGCCCTGGGAGAGATTAATTTCTTGCCATTTTGGTCCTTTTTTTTGGTTTGGTTATGTAAGGACAGAGCGTGAATGGGGTCCTCTCTTCCTCCAAAGTTTCAAAGGGGGAATGACTTAGACCACAAGGAAAGATGAAAGAGATAATGATAAGGATTCTCTCTGCTGGTGTCACTTCTGGTACTATAAACCCCATGTTTCCCATTCTGCATTTAGAAATGCTTCTGTAGGTGTTCTGAATGAGTTCTGCACAAAAGCTCCTTTCCTACCACGTTGGGTTTTGTGTTGATTCACTGCTAAGAGTGGGAATAGCAAAGGCACAGCTGAAATCCTCAATTCCTAGCAGTGCTCCAGAGAGAAAAATGAGACATTGCTGGGTTTTAATTCTCCTCATTATTCCCTAGAAGGAAAAGTTATATTTGTGCTGCCTCTAGGCAAAGTCCCATCCCACATGAACAAAAGACTGAAGCTAAGATCACATCCATTTCATCTCCTCCTGCTCTCCACAGATGCTTAAGTCCCTGACACTGTGTCTTCAATGCTCATATGTCACAATAAATGATTCATTAAAAATGCATAGACAGATTGATCTTGGAAGGGGGGAAGAAAGATCCAGAGTTTAAGGTGAAAGGAAAATAGAAATGAGGAGCCAAAAGGTGAAAAAGGGAAACACCCTCAAAATTCACATGAGAAAGACATTTAAAAATGAAGAGGAGACAGCAACTGTGCTGACATTTAATATGTCTGCTTGGGATAAAACTCATCCTTTTACTAGCAATAAAACAACAGCCTAGCCCAAAGCCCTTGAAGCATTTTGCATCAAGTGCCTCATAAAAATGGTTGGCAATTTCTCCTAAATTTCTCCTAAGGTCTGTACAATATCTACACCTAACCACCCCTTTTTTAGTAGTGTCATTAAATGGGAGCAAATCCCTAATGCAGGGAGGGAGAGCTCCCTGATCCCAGCCACCAACAGTCATCCTAATCCCCAGACCTCTGGCCATGCTCCCACTTAGCCTCAAAAGTGGGAAGGAAAAGGGAGGAATAAGCTCCACTCGTGATTCCTGTGGTGCTGATAAACAGGTGATTGACAAGAGCAACTCTACAGAATTACTGTGTTTGTAATATTTCCTGGATGGCCAGAAGGATTTACTCTGCCAGAGGAATCCTGCAAGCAAAAACCAACCCCTGCCTAAGGATAATAAGCTCCTTGAGTAAGAGACACCTCCTTACAGTGACATCCATACAAATGCTCTTATATATGTGACACGTTTATTCTATTTTTATCAAAAACAATCACTAAAATACAAATATGGACCATCATTTACATTCTTTAGGCAAAAAAACCCCGACAACCAAGCCAAATCCCTGCAATGGGAAGTACATATATAAATATATATTCACACACACACCAGCAATATTTTTAGCTATAATTTCCTACTCATGTGGCAACATGACCAGCGTTCTGAAGAAGCTGAGCCAAGTGAAAACACAACCTGAAGAACAGGTCACGTTTGAATATTCTGCTATTGAAGAATATTAAAAACTACAGATTAAGTAGGAGTGTTGTAACTCTTAACATTAATTAACGCTTGTAAATCATTCTGAAATACTTGGATAAAAGATGGCATAAAAGGTGTTGCCACATGTCTTGATGCTTCTAGATGTGCACAAGTCCTGACATCTTATTTTGTGTTTGGGATGTTTCAAATCATAAAAAAAAAAAATATGGTCACTGGATGAATTTAATGTTGGGAAGTGTTGGGACACAACAGAGAAACACCAAGGATGTCTGGTTAAGAACTCAAGCAGACAACTCAATGTAAAAAAACTGAAATAGATCCATTTCTTGTATCCTGGTGGATCACCAGGTCTAGTTGCTGATCTGTGAGTTAGCAGAGCTTGGCAAGTTTGCTAAGCATTGACTTGGCTGTATATTCATATATGTGAAATAGAGATAATTTTTCCTTCCTGTCTAGTACCACCAAGTATTCACATCCCTGCCCCCCCCAAAAAAAACCCTTAGTCCATGCCACTAAACAGTTTGAAAAGGAAACTGGAGTCACTTAACACCTATCTGAGATTGGTGAACGGCATAACCAGTTCTCAGAGAACTTGGTACTTGCTGCTTGTGCAATTACAGCTCTTTACAGAACACAGAAATTAAAGGCCAGCACTAAGGCCCTTGTGTTTTCCCACATGGACATCCAGAACTAAGAGCCATGTCTTCTTTATCCAGAGACCAGAGATGTATTTCATGGCATCCATTTAAGAAAAAAAAGGTATAAGGAGTGACACCAAACTCGTGAAGGAGCAGAACCAATTAATTACTGGGACGTGACTGGGGAGGTACAGCCACCTGCTAATGGAGCATCTCGGTGCCGAGGCCATAAACTCACTCCAGGTGCCTTCAGTACCTCAGGGGAGCCTACCAGAAACACAGAGAGAACAGCATAGAGTGACAGGGCAAGGGGGAAAGTTAGATTAGATGGCATATTGGGAAGGAATTCCTGGCTGGGAGGGTGGGGAGGCCCTGGCACAGAGTGCCCAGAGAAGCTGTGGCTGCCCCTGGATCCCTGGCAGTGCCCAAGGCCAGGTTGGAGAGGGCTTGGAGCAGCCTGGGATAGTGGGAGGTGTCCCTGCCCATGGCAGGGCAGGAATAGATGAGCTTTAAGATCCCTTCCAACCCAATCCATTCTGTGACTCTGAGTCTATGCTGCGGTAGCAGTGATGCTCCTGAGCAACGAGCCCACAGCAGAAAGCACCACAGCCGTAGCTCTCATCTGGCTACCCGTAGGACATTTTCAGGGACGTTTTCAGGCTGGGGTGGGGGTGAGGCGGAGGACCAGGCCAACATTTGACCCCAGTGGCAGCGCCCCCAGCCTCATACCGCTGTGCACACCTTACGCCGTTGTGACCCCTCCCAGCCAGGTCCCACCGCGTGGCTGCCGGCAGCGTTTTGCCTCCATCACCTGAGCTTGGGAGCACAGCACAGCCCCCCAATACCTCGAAGGAACCCCGCGAAGGTGAATTACCGACACTGGGGGGGTCGGGGCGGAGCGGGGCGAGGGCGCCTGAGGGGCCGCGCCCTGAGGGGCGGGAAGGGCGGGCGGGAGCGCGCCCGTGAGGCGGCGCGCGCGGGCCGCGAGGGGCGGGGCCAGCGTAGGGGAGCGCGCTCCGCCCCGCCGCGGATAGGAGGGGCGAGAGGGGGTGGGCGGGGCTAAGATGCAAACCCCGCGTTGTGATTGGGCGGTGTGGCCGTCAATCCGGAGTGGCCGCCGCGGCCGTGGGGAAGGAGGGGGAGGCGGAGAGGAAACAAAAACAATCGCCCGGGCGCCGCCATCTTGGGCCGGTTCTCCACACGCCACACGGGTGAATGGGTAGATATGAGATTACCACGGGGGAGCAGCGGCAGCAGGGCACCGAGGGCTGTTCCGCGCTGCCAGCGACACTCGGCGGGCTCTAGGCACGGCCGCCGCCGCCCGGAGAGAATCCCCCGGCTCGGCCTTTTCGCCTCGCCAGCCCCTAAGCTGCACTGCTGGAGGGACAAAGTTGGGCTGAGCCGCGCTGCCTCCGCCGCCCGGGAGACCGGAGAGTTGAGCCGGGGTCAGAGTTAGGGGAGAGGGTGACGAGGGGATCGCTCCCCGCTCCACCGTGTGGGAGGCGCGGGGAGAAGGCTCTGCCTCCCCGCCCCTGCCGTCTCCTGCTGCTCGCTCCTAGGAGGAAAAGAAAAAAGAGGAAAAAAAAAAAAAGGCAAGAACTGGATTGAGCTCGGAGGGGTGGATTTTGTGGAGTCTCTGTGTGAGCAGCGGCGGGGCGGCGAGGAGGAGATGTGTCCGTGAGGAGGGAGAGGAGCGTGGATCCATCCAGGACCCGTGAGGAGCGAGAGGAGCCTGGATCCATCCAGCCTCAGCCCGCCGTGAGGCACAGCCGCCTCCCTTCCAAAGAAGCTCAGTTCTCCTGGAAGCACGGCACTCATCAAGGATTTGCCACAAAGAATATACCACCCTCCTCCCCAGCGCCTGGATACTGCTTTTTTTTTTTTTTTTTTTGGTACCCCCTCCCCAGCCACTCTTGTGTGTTTAAATACCAAATATAGCCTCTTGCGGGGGGAGGGGATGGAAATCTCCTAGAAGAATTGGAAATCTTGCTGGGATTCGGGAGTGCTGGTGCTGGAGAAGGGCGGCGAAGACGGGGGGGATGCGCTGCTCTCGCTGCCTGGCCAAGGACTAGAGATTTGCCACTTGCCGGGAAGCCCGAAGGTTTGTTTGTTCCTAGACTGTTGTTTCCCCCCTTTCCTTCTCTTGGGCTACGCTAAATCCCTCAGCATTTATTAAAGAAAACCCACGTGTAGCTGGTGGCTGGTTTTTAAGGTAGTTTTTTCATCAAACTGACAAAACTTCCTCCCTTCGCCCCGAGGCTTGGAACTGGAATGGAGCTGCTTTTCTCCCAAACACTACACGGGGTGTGAAGGGGGGGGAGGCAGGAAAACATCGCCTTGGACTGATCCCGATCCGACCCCCCGACACTCGCACCCACGAGGGATGATCCTTCACGGCGCCTGATGTGGAAAACACTTGGAGACTCAGAGACTTCGTCGTGCTCAGCAGCTTAATCGTTGACTTGTTTTGTTTTGGTTTTTATTTATTTTTTTTTAAGTGGATTCGTAGCATTACTTTTATGAATTAAATTTTGCCACCGTTTGTACAGAAGCCAAATGACACGTGTGTTTTGAAACACGGTTCCAAATATATTTATCCCTCCCTCAACCCGGATTCTCTCTAGAAAGAGCCGCGGGGAGGTCGTCAGTGTCTAAACAAACCTGATTTTTAGTGTTTTATGAACACTACCTGCTGCAGAAATGTTGCTATAAATTCCTTTATAACGGTTCAGCAAGAAGGGAGATTTTTCCAGCTTGCAGGACCCAGAAAACTGGATACTTAAAGTCACTTAAATGTTTTAACAGCATTGGAAAATGGGAGCTGCTACTAAGTTGGCGTTCGCTGTTTTTCTTATCTCTTGTTCATCAGGTAAGTGAACGTTCCTGGATTTGTCACTTTTAAACGGAAGGCTTTGGGGTCAGCAGTTGAAAACTTGGGCTGGCTCTGTATGAATGAGGAGAAATCTCCCTTTTTTTTTCAGGTGGCAAATGTTTGTGGATGGCAGCGACTGTAAAGGCAGAAGCTGCTTTCGTGTTTATTCTTAAAAATACATAACGTGAGCACTTGAAACGCGCACAGCGCTTGGATTTCAGATCAGTTGTGTGGAATAAATGTGGAGACATAACCACCTAGTGTCACATAAGTAACCTGGCAGCGCAGTTATTGGTGTTGGATGCTGCTTTTAAATAAGAGTTACCCAGCTGATTTTCCTTGTGTTTGATCTCTCTTGCTCCGGACTATTCACTGGTGAATAGCGACCTTCTTAAATGCTTCATTAATTTAGAATAGGTGCCGCTCTGAAAGGCTGAGCTCGTCCTTTGGTGATAGCGAGGGGTGTGTGCGTGTAGAGATGTACCAACTGAATTGGGGTGAAAAGCCAGGCTTTCAGTTTCTAAACAATGATTTGTAACCCTTTGTATATTGCTGTTCGTTATGTCACTGCCTTGTAGTGCAGAAAAAAAAAAACAAACCTACTAATTTTCTCTTTAAAACAGCAGAATTCGAGGTCCAAACGCCAGCTCTGAGTCCTGGGAAGCGAGCGGGGCGTAAGGACTTCCCCACGCTCCTCCAGGAGGAAAATTGTTATGGCAGCAACCAGTGGTTGGTCAGCTGTTGGTCCATTTGTGTTTGGAGCTTCATCAGTCTCACAAAAAACCCTCTTACGAGCTGTGTGAGGACCTAATGCGAGTTCACGAGCCATCCTGGCACTCCGTGCCTGCATTTGGAACGTGTATTTAGTGCTCTGCGTTGGTTTTTAGCATCCTTGCAGGGTGTGCAAAGCTACACTCGTTTATCAGGCTTAAAGTGCTCCCGGACAAGTGCTCAGCTTCCCCGTGTGACCGGGGGAAGGGAGTAATGAGATCCCTGTAACGATGCCTTTTAAATTTCCAGCGTCGGGAGGTGGGGGATTTTGCTGAAGAGGCCGTTTTGCTGTGGTTAGTAAATGGATAAGTCTCGTCTTGTGTCTGTAGTGCTATCGATCCGCGCCGTGTGCGCTAAATGCGCTGTGAAATGGCGAGCGCTGCCAGAGAGAAACCCAAAAACCCTGCCTGTTCTAAGCAGAGAAACGACACAGCGGGTTAAGGACAGCCAGAAGGTTGTTCAGGAGGTTTAATTTTTGTTCTTCTTTTGAAACAAAACATAATTCTGACAGTTTTTGCCTTGCAGTAGAAGACGTGTGTGTTGTCTTTTCCTAATGCCTGATTTTTCAGCTCAGCAGCGTTTCTCGTAATTCAGCAATATGTTTTGTAGGGAAACTTTTTTCCTCCTCTCACTAACAGTTTCTGAAAGACTTGCTGCCATCTGCTCTCCATGCCTGTCTCTCTTCCACGTCCACCTCTAAGATCCTTTTGCCTAGAGCACAGAATAGTGGTTTTTGTTGACATTACCTATCAGACTTAATATAAAGAACAGCTAAGCAGTAAAGAACGTCTTTTCTTTAACATTTCTCGCTCGGGTTGTTCTTGGTAAAGTGAAAAGAATGTTTCTCTTGCCTGTGAAGAATTAATCTTGGCTAAATGAGCAGGAAACTGCCTGCAATCCGGGCTGCTTCTCATGTTAATGACATTGTTTTGGTGGTTATTCCAGTATTACACATTAAGTGTTCCGGTACTTAACAATTATTATACTATTTTCTACTCACACCAGGACTGCAGACAGTCTAAAATTTTAGGCAAGTCTAAAAATAAACAAATTCAACAGTGAACTGTTTGGTTTATGATCAGAACTACAAGATTATATAAGATTTTAAGCTTGAGGTATAGGCGTTTTTATGAGTAGTGTTTCTTAACTGACTTATTTCAGCTTAAAACCCTACCCGATGGGTTGGTTCTAACATCATCATCGCCAGAAGTTTCTTTTCCAGTCTTTAATGTGAAAATCAGTCTGCCCAGGTTATCTATTTCAGAATACTGGCAGTGGTTGAGGAGATCCTGGAGTTCAGGTGTGAAGATGCCTGGTTTGCCTCTCTGATGTGCAGCTCCAGCTCCTCACAGGCTGTTTGAGCTGGTGGGGGGGTTGGTTTGCTATATTTGTTGATTTATTTTTAAATGCAGCTATTTTCTGCAGATGTTTACTTGGCCAATTAATACCAGGGTTCTTTTAATAGGTGTAAATGTTGTGGGTTCTTTTCTGCGTGGTGGGTGTGGAAGTGCTCTTCAGGTTCAAAGCGATTTATTTTACTATCTGTAAACTACTCTATGAAATCCTGAAAATGTACTGCAAATGGACAGGAATTTCCAGTGAGTTTAATCATCTTTGTTAAGGGAGTGAAAATATCTCCCCATTCTGACTAAGATATTTGAAAAAAGAGCATCTGTATTGTTATTAGGCTTTAAAATATTTGTAGATGCTTGGATAAAAGTGGGTGTAGGTTTGCACCCATTTCTAGGAACTTCAGAGGCTGAGATGAATGCATATTAACTAAACAACAAAACAAAGTTCCCGGGTCAAGGTTCTCCATGTGCCCTCTAATATTCTGAGATAAACCTATGTGCATGTTTGATTTAAGACGGAACAGAAGATCCTGAAGTAATAATAAAATACTTCAGGACAAGCTTCCCTCTGCTGTAGGTGAGGCAAGATTGTAGAGGAGTTTAACAAGAAAACTTGTGACTAAAACAGCTTGTTCATCAAAGGAGGTTCTCTTTAGATATTATCTGTGTGCTCCCCTCCCCCAGGGAAGTGTGTTTGGGTTCTGGTGTTTTTGTGATTGCTGAGCTACACTTTATAACATTTCAGGAACAGAGAATGGGCGCTTTCATAATTTTCTGAGATTTTCGGAACATACGCCCCGTGCAGCTGAAAGTGTGGGAGATGCTGAAGTAGTGGATTTTCTTCAACCGGAATCTTAGTTTAAAATCTCATTGTTGTTTTTGTTACTCAAACTCCTTATTTCCCAACCCATCATCTCTTCTGAGATACCGGCTTTGCCTTTGGTACCTGGGTGGTCCCTCATCAAAGTAGTTCTGCAATCTCCTACAGGGAACAAGACCTGTATTTTTTAGAACTGAGGCTAAAATCAAGCTAAAAATCACCTAAGCAAAAGGAACCGTTTCAGAAAAGTGTTTGTCCTTTCTATTTCTCCTAATGCCAGATCATTCCCAAGCCTCTCAGAAGGTCTTGAGCAGTTTAGCTGAAGGAAATGGCACGTCAAAGATACTTTTGTAGTTGAGGTAGTATTTTCACTGCATGGAGAGTATTTACTCTCTAATTTTTAGTTTATTATTCTCTTCTCTCCCAGCGATTATTATCAGAGAAATTATTTTTTAAATTGTATCTTTCCCCCCTCCAAAAAGACACCTATCTAGAAATGGAAAACTTGCTTTCCATGGTATGACTTTAGAGGCTGAATGGTTGGGTGTTCTGAAGGAATTAAGGGGAGACATGAGACATTTTCCTTTGATTTTACCTGTGTAATGTCTTTGTTTTACTGTCCTTTCATTATTAACTTGGTAACCCTTGAAAATCTTGCCAAAGGTTTGGGACTGTTTGTGAAATTGTCTCTGCTTGTGTGTTCCCCATGAGCTGTCCATGATTGTGGTTGGACTCTAATCACTTCATTCACTTTATTGCAGGGCAATAAACCACTTCAGACTTAGTACTGCTTTTAAAGTAAAGATTCCTTTATTTTAGCAAAATGTACAATTTTTTATATTAAATGTGTTACCGTTGGGCACTACCTCAGCACTCCTGATGTTACTGCTGAGAGCAGGACTTGTTTTATTAAATAAACATATTTAATATTGTTTTCAAGAACAGACTGGGTTATGGAGAGGTTGATGTTATAAATGATTACAGCTCAAAAATCTGATAACTGTTTCTAAGTGATCTGTTAATACTTAACAGTTACAAACCCTAAATCTTCTAGGCTCTGAAAAGAGCTGTAATTGTGCTAATGCAACATTAGAACGCGTGAGCATCGTTCTGGTAGAACTCTGCTTTACAAACATTTCCGGAGAGATGCTGCTGTCATGAGTTTATTTGCATCTCTACCCTTCATGCACAAGGCTTTGCTTAAGAAAAAGCTTAAATAAGTTTGTTTGCATATGCTGGGTGTAAGTCGAGGGGCAGGTGTTCTGTGGTAGGGAAAAGCTCTTTTCTGCAAGAAGAGAATTACTGTTAGCAAGAATAATACTTTTCAGCTGGGTTTAATGGAGAGTATTTGAATGCTTTTTTCCTTTTTCCCATTCCCACCTTTCTGGAATCTGGGGGCAAAATCCTTTGGGAGATGGGTTTGGCTGATTAGCAAATGAGGACAGACAAATGCTTTTTTTTTTTTTTTTTCCTCTGTATAACCATAGACATTAATTTTTGTCATATAATTAGTTTTAGGTAAGGGGGAATATAATAGTGCCTCCAATGTTTTTCATTCCTATTCATTCTACCTTTTCTTCCAACCTTCTCCACTTGTAGTTTTTCCAGGCTGGAAAAAGAGTGAGGTTGACAAGGAATCTGATTGTGGAAGAGGTTTCTTGGTGTAGGAGAGATGCATTTCCACCACTTAATTAACTGAAAGCAGCTTAATGCAAATGCCTCCTTGAGCTGGTTGGTAGCATCCATGAGCTGTTAGCTCTCTGATGTTCCTGAAAATGAAAACTCCGTAAAAAGATCAAGAAAATTACGGATTTTACAGCCAAGTTCTTGTGTGATGAAATCTTAATGTGTTTTTGTTGCCTTGGAGCTTAAAATTCGGCACATCTTATTTCCTGTTATTCCCATACGGAATTGAAGTGATACTGGATGGCAGTGACTCTATGTGGCATCTCTTGTCTTCTCTCCCTGCACTGTCTGTGTGGTGGTGGAGGGGTTTTTTCTTAGAAACAGTTTGTGACTACAGTGCCAAACAGCAGAGCATATTTAGGCTTAATCCCACAGAAAATGAATATTTACTGCCATGTTGTTTACGTTGCATATCTTTGTGGCCAGGAATCCCAAATGTACATTAGATACAAAAAATCCTTCAGTTGTTGGTGCAAAGAGAGCAGGGAAGGGTTTTTCCATTGCATAATTATTGTCATGGTTTCACAATAATTTAATTCTTGATGAAGAAAGTCAGCATTCATGGTTTTCTTCAGAATTTCCTAGTTAAAGCTGTAACTGGAAACAACAAAAACAGACAATTCACTTATTAACTGGAGACATAAATCTTTGGTTATGTGGTTAGAGGTATTAGAAAAACCCTTGGAAAGGAGGAAAGCTTTTGTGGGAAGTCTACTTGTTCCTGCAGCCAGGAGCAGCTGGAGGCAGCACTGGTGGTGTTGGGATGGGATCAGCTCAGACTGGAAGGTGGAGGTGTGAAGTCCTGCTTGTGGCAGCACCTAATCAGAGGTGGGTACAGAAAACTGAATTCGTTTTCAAGTAGTTCAGTGAGAGAATGTGCCTTCTCTTTCCCAGCTCCTGTTCTCCAGCTCTCCCAGATTAATTAATCCCGTTTCCAGGCGTGCAGTCAGTGGAGGATGAGCGGGATGGGGGCCTTTACCTCTGTGCCTTTGTGACGTTCCCCTAATGAACTGTGCTGGAATTTCTTCACGGAACAGCTTCGTTATGGAGAAAATGAGCAAGGGACACACTTGCAATTGTGTTGGTGCCAGCAAAGGTCCGAGTGGCGGCTGTGTAACCCCAAATCCTGGTGACTTTACAGCGAGGCACTGCAGGAACAGCAACACTTGTGGGGTTGCCAGCTCCGTGTTGTGTTGGGTTTGGACGGGAAATGAAGTGTTTCCAAATTCTAAAAACACCTTGTGGAAGGCTCCGTAATTTTGCGTTCTGCTGGTGTTTCTGGTTGAAGTTGTGCAGGTTAATCTGTTTCGCTCAGGATGCACTCAGTATAACATTGTAATTAATTTCGGTGTTATTCGTGAGTTACTCACCAAGGCGGCTGGTTGGGAGCTATTAAACTGCACTGCTTGGCCCTGATGGCGTGTTGGGGACCGCTAGTTGGCAAGAGGGCTACAAGTTGTTCAATTAATTTAAATAGCTACGTACCACCTTTGGAGATTCCTTACTTTGTTAAAGTGTAACTTCTTTTTGTAAGGATTTATATGAGCTGTAATTAGTTGGCAATACGATACAAAATGCTGAAATGACAATGTAATTAAAAGCAAACCCCTATGTACTCTTAACTGTGATGGGCATGTAGGAAATGCCAAGATGCATTTCTCTGCTTTTATTACGCTTTAATTACATGAGGGAAACGTTGTCATTAGTGAGTGAATAGATAATGAAAAAGAATGTTATATCTTGGCCAAAAAGAAAATAATATTTCTCAAATTCTTTTGCTTTCTGAACTTTGAGATGTTCATCGGCCATGTTAAAACTAAGAAAACTAACATTGTATTTTGCATTTAGAGCAAAGTTGTATATGGCAAGCACAATACAATTTAGGTATTGCTGTCTGATTTGGTTTTGGTTTTTGCCTTAATGAGGCTGTTCTCACACTTAGGAAGATTCCACTTTCTCTAAGGATGGCAGCAAATGAGTTAAGTTTTGCTGGTCTAGTTCTGAACATTGCCGCTGTTAAAGCTGAGAAGTTACCAAAGACATTTAATATGAAGGTTTTGTTAGAAAGTATCTGTACAATTATTTTGAAAATGGTAAGAATCTGTGTAGCTCAGAATTGTTATTTTTTCAATGGCTTTAACTCTTTGTGTGTCTTCCATCCCTAAATGGGATGCACATCAGAAAAATAATTTGTTTTTCTAACAAATTGCAGAGGTTCTTGTGGCAGATTGACTTTTAAAGTTGGATGCTACATCCATCATTTTTAGAAATGCAGGAGGGAGACAGTGCTCAAAAACATTTAGGATATGATTTGTATATTTTCTGAAAGATACTGAACTTTTTATGAGGGTAGGTCAACATGCAGGGATTTTTGTTTTGTTTCTGCTTGTTTGGTTTGTGATTTTCTTGTTTGTTTGTTTGTTTTTCTGGAAAAAAATAGAAATGGGTAAGGCAACTCAGGGATTGTTTTTAAATTTTTTGTATGATTGACTGTAGATGTGAAGAATGTTTTAGAGGTGATCCGTGGCTTGTCTCTTTTGCCTCTTTCTGGAATTCCCAGTGAAATGAGGCTGTGGAGGGAGCACAAGCCCTGCTCAGCTCCCAGTGCAGCCCTGATAGTGTTGTAGCTTGTGCCAAGTGGTGTCTAATGAGATGACACAAAGCACGGTCTGAGGGCCAGTGCCAGGAGGCAGCACAGGCAGGGCTGAACCAGAATTCCTGCAGCTTCAGCGCTTCAGTATTCCCTCATCCCCTGCCTGAGAGCGGGGAGTGTGTGCCATTAGCGTGCTGTGAAAACATGGTCATGATTTACTGCCTTCCAGCCCAGCCCTGTGTTAAACTGGGGAACTGTCCCACTTACAGAACAGCCGACCCCAAAGCACCCCATCACCTGCCCTGGGACCAGAGCAGCATCCCATGGAGCCCTGAGCAGGGATCTGTGCTCGAGGGTAGCATGGGATGGATATGCTCAGTCTGGGACATGTGGCCTGAGGGCCAGGGAGCAGTGCCCTGGGCTTGTTGAGATCTGCAGTGGAGATAGATAATTTTTTTTTTTCAAATGATCTATTTGATGTTTAAAGGTGATTCCTGTTTTGATGAGCATTGACAGTTTGGATGTAGACCCTGTGCAGTTGGTTACTGTAATCTGCTGCTTGGCTGGTTTTAATGTCACTTTTTTAATGTCACTTCACCGGAACGGCTCTGAATAGAAATGGTTGTTTCCTCTTTGAAATCACTGTTCAATGTGGTGTCCACCAAACCTCCAGGTTCTTCCCTGCAGAGCTGGTACCCAGTCTGGCAGTCCCCACTCGTACTGGTGCAGAGGGTGCTGTGTCCTGAGGCTCAGGACACCACGTTTGTCCTTGTTGAATTCCATGAAATTGCCTTGTGCCCACCCCTCGAGTCTGCCTGGAGTGACATCCCTGCCCCTGGGATTGTCTGCAGACCTCCCTGAGGTGTTCCACCACCTCCTCCAGGCAGCCAGAAAGGGCTGAGCCAAGATGGGTCCCAGGGGAAGCCCTTGAGGGACCCTGTGGTGTTCCACATCGTTCTCCGGATGGTTCCCTACAGGAGCAGTTCTGTTCCACCCCAGGCTGGCTCTATCTCGAGATCTCTTTGCTTGCTCACAGAGCTGATTTTAGCTGGGCTTCAGCAGCTTCCTGCCTTTTGGTGCCTCACCAACGTGTGATTTAGAGATGGGGTTTATTTGTAGCTGAAGCCTGACGTTATTTTTTCAGGTTGAGAGCTCTTATCTCACCTAGATAACACTAATCTCCATTCCTTAAATGCTGCCTAAAGATTGGAGTGGTCTTCACTCTCTCAACTGGATTTTGAGTACTTGGATTTCAATATCAGCACATAAGTTGAAATTTGATCTGTTTTTAAAAGCTATTTTTAAATATGACCAATCATTTTATCAAGCCTTCTAACATGAAAAACTGTTTCCTTCTAGGAATTTCCACATAAACAGGGAAGTGGTTTAATTTTGTTGTTGAGTTACAGTGTTGAGTGTACGAGACAAAATTAAACTTTGCAGTAACTGTTAATTTTAGAAATTTTTGCTAGTGTTTGTCAGTAGAGGGTACAGATAGTTCTCTTTAGCTCACAGCAATTACATGATGGAAGAGTTTTCTTTAAATATTTCTGTGTTTCAGGGTTGAAAAACATTTAGGCTGTGAAGGTTGCAAAATGGCACACAATTGTTTGAATTTCTGTACTTTTTATAAAGAATTAGGTTATTTGTTCTTCATCATTTGTTTATAAAGCTATTTTTAAAATATCATAGAAAAGACCACTGGTTACATACTTTCATTTTAGCTCTCTGATTTTAAATTCTGGAAACGGTTTCTTTTGCAAGTTATCCCTGGGGATAATTGAATTTTATTGAATTTAACACGAAGCCCATCAAAAACATTATCTTCAATGGCTTTGAAAAATTGTAAGAGCTTGGTTACATTTCAATTAACTCAGGTTGTGTCCCTGGGACAGACCCCAACAAATTAAGGCTCAACTGACCTCGCCCATTTGGGATGATACAGATCAGAAGTGAGCTCTTATGAGTTTCTATGTGCCATGCATGTGCTAAAACCAAGCTGTGGAACCATGATTAATTTGTGAGAAGGTGATTTCAAACCACAAGATGGTTTTGCTTCATTCCTGCTCCATACTCAGTGTTTACCACCTCTCTGGGAAACCATGCGTGAAAACAGTGCTTTCTGGTGAAAGTTTTCTCTTCCTGTTCAGCTGAAAAAGTTCTGAATCACATCCTTTTGGGTCAGAGGCTTCCAGGGGAGCCAAGAGAGCACAGATCCCACTTTTCATTCCAGTGCAAATGGAGTGGATCCCTCGTGAAAAATCCTGATGCTCCAGTGTGCAGCTGGACTTTTCCAGCGGCTTGAAAGCATTCAGATGGATGGCAAATGAAGCACAATTAATTTCCTAGAACCTTGTTTGCAAAAATATATCTCTGAAATTTAATAATCCCAGATTTTTTTCTCTCAATGTCACAAACACTTTGTGTTGGAAGCTCTTTCATTCCAAGAGAAGATGGGAGAGAGGAGGTAAATGACGAGTTCCTATTTCTTCATGTGTAAGACTGAAAAAATGTGTGTTGGAATTTGCTTTTGATGAACTTTTGGGATATTTACATGCTGACAAAGTGTGTTCTGGGGGAGCTTCAGTTGCCCATCTGAACTCTTCTCCCCACTGCCTTCCTTCATTCTGAACCTACAGGTTCAGTAATAAAAATGTTTAGAAGTAAGCCCACAACATCCGTGATTTTTAGTTGTTCCTCCAGCAGTTCAGCCAGCTTCAAAAACCTGTTAATCACCTTCTACTTGCCCAAAAAGGTTGTTTCACTTGTAGGGTGTTTAAGAAAAACTGATGGGAGAACAGGGAGACCGAGAGTTCCTCTTCTCTGTGTGTGATTCCTCACCCACATCCCCATTTTGTGCTGAAGTCACTCCTCACTCTGAGCTCAGCCCTTGTGGCTGTTGGGTTTTGGGCTGGGCTGATCCAATCTGCTAAAGCAGCATAAATGACTGGAAAAAACAGCACGGAGCTTTCTGCACTCAGTGTCAAAGGCAAGAGTTGGGTGAAAGATGATGGAGCAAGGAAATGGATGGATGGAATAAGGGCTGGCAGGGAGTCTGCCTGAATTGTCCTAGGAAGTGAATTATCAAGGGAAAATGCCACCTCAGTGCTGGTGAATGGAGCTGTTATGTGCACATATTGGGTGAGAAAGGGAAAATGGCACAAAATTATCATTTTTAATAACCTTCTTCTTCAGAAAGAATTCTCTTTTTCAGTGTTCTTCTGAGGCTCTCAGTGGAGGTCTGTTCTCACGGGGGATTTTTCCTCTTCCCTTGCTTTTAAATATCTTCGTATCACATTATTCTCTAGAGGCCCTAGGCCCAAGATTTCTAGGCAGACCAGCAGAGAGGCCTTGCACAGGTTGCCCAGAGCAGCTGTGGCCCCTGGATCCCTGGAAGAGACCAAGGCCAGGTTGGATGGGGCTTGGAGCAGCCTGAGACAGGGGGAGGTGTCCCTTCCCATGGCAGGAGCATGGAATGAGATGAGCTTTGAAGTCCCTTCCAACTCAAACTGTTCTGTGATTCTGTCATTCCAAGGAATAGGTGATAAAATGCACTTCTATCTCACAGGTTCTCTGAAAACAATAAGGTGTGAACTAAATAAAGGGTTCAGACTGACATAATCACAGAATGGCTGATACAATGGTCAGTAAAATCCAGTTACACCCCAGATTTAAGAAAACAGTTTGAAAAGACTAATTTGCAACATAATCTTAGCAGTGTCTAATTTGTGCTACTCAAATTTTAGCTGCAAATGTCATTAGAAATGTATTCTGAGCAGGCAAGCATCAAACTTTATGCAAAAATCTGATCCAAGAAGAGAAGAGACAGCACTCAGGTCTGGAAATGATGGGGGAAGAATGTAGGGGATGTCCTTTAGCTATAGAACCCTAACTGATAATGCCTGAGTGTACTGAATCAAAACACTTAACGCAGCATCAGGAATCCCGTTTACAAACAAGGGCAGCTCTGGTGAACTTTGCATATCAGCTGAACAGCCATGGAGCAGATCCTGTCCGGGATCTGCTCTGAGAGGTCTCCAGCCCAGCAGCATCTTCCAGTTGCCAGGGAAGTGTGTAAGAACCAGGACACCTGTCAGGAGCTTGTCAGTCACTGAATTGACAGAAGCCCTAAACCAGGAATATCATCCAGTCAGCAGAGCACACTTCTGGAAAGAAAAGCTCAGGATGAGCTTGTGGTGCTGAGAGTTCAGCTGGTAACCAAGTCTTTGGGGCAACACCTAAACTCCTCAGCCTTTTGTTACACTGCAGTGTGAAGTCAGCCTCAGGCTGTTGCTGGGCTTTGTTCAGACATCATGTTACTGTTAATCTTCCCTGAAATTCTACATGAGGACAACTTCTGTGCTGAAATCCAGGCATGGGCAGTGAAATGGAGATAAATTGGTCTCTAGTAGCAGTGTTCTGAAATGCTGCATAAATCGTGACTGGAAGTCAAATCAGTTTAAAAAACACACAGGAATCGACTCTGAGGTATTATCCCAACCATGGTCTCTCCCAGCTCAGCCTCCCTTTTAGGGAAGAGAGAAGCCAGTGTTCCAAGGCCCAGGCTGCTATTTCCATCACCCTCTTCCTTTCTCAGTTAACTGTGATATTCAAGTTGCTTTTTGCTTCAAGCAGAATTTTTAACCCCTTCCTTGAGATGGTGGTTTCTCCTGAGGGCATTTAGGCCAGTGTGTGACCTGCCACCACTGGAGAGCAGAGGCCTAAATGTCCATTGGTTTCTTTTGTGCCCGCCTTCCCTCTAGCAAGGCTGGTCATTCTTGGGATCTGTATCCTGGGAGTATAATGTCAAAGCTTTTCTAGGGAATTTTCAGTAGCTGCCTTGTGGAGAGCAAATATGTGGATTCCTTAAAAAAGTTATTGGTAATCTAAGTAGATGGCCTCAGTCCTGGGAAGGCTGGGCTGGATGGAGGCATCAAGTCTAGAAATGTAAGGTCTGTGGGCAGGAATTTGTGTAATTTGTGCTCAGTGTTCCCTTCTGAGGTGCTCAGGGCAACTCCACGCTCTGTGGTCAGGAGTCCTGGATTTCTCCTCTGACTGTACAGGGAAGTGGGATACCCAAGTTCAGGGCATTACCAACCTTGGTATCTCTGCATAAATAACACTGTGGTTAAATAAACATCGTAAGAGGAGAAACTAAGGCAGCTGGAATGTTACATCCACCTTAGCTCTGGGACGTTACTGCTGACTAGATCCAGGGTGAAGGGAGGTGTCAGACTCTGGCTCAGTTGGGTTTTCAAGGAAGGGAGTTCGGGAAAGCCTGGGATTACTCCTGTGGGCTCCATGACACCAGACTTGTTCCTGATAGGACAGAATAAACCACTCCTGAGGGTGCTACACTGAAAGTTGAGTCACTGTTGCTGTTTGGCCACTGATTTACCAAATATCTGTTGGTGTGTTGGCTGTCTGGAGGTAATCATTGTCCATGGGGAAAAAAAAACAAACAACAAAAGCCAGCCAACCAAACAACAGAAAAATCCAAAGTAAAAAGCAGTCCATTTTTCTTCTCCTTTGCAAGGGCAAATTCTCCTTATTGATCTTACTGATACAACTGTTGGTGTTCACGTTCAAACACTCATTGAGTACCACAGGATAAACACCTGGAGCAGGCAAGACATGAAAATTCTTCCGTAAATTTTTTGTTGCGTTTGTGAAGCTTTGGTGTTCTTCTGGCCTGCCAGGAGGATTTATTGCTGAGTGAATTCCTCAGCTGTGACAAGAGGAACACCTGTTTCTGTGTGAGCACAAGCACTTCTCCATCAAACACAACATCTGGCAGTAGAAGCCCTTAAACTTGTGTTTATGACTTCTCTGGGTAAGAGACTCCAACTTCGTAATTTTTCTTGAGAAAGTCAGCAATCCCCATGACACCGGTGCTTCCTATCTGAAAGAAAATAAAGCCCTAAAAATACATCATCGTTCTGTCCCTTAATACCTGAAAAGTCTTTATTTTGCTCTTAATGAAATGCATTCTTCTGGATGTTGATATTTCTTTATCCCCAATAGCTAAGAATAAAGGTTCCATATGAGCACATGTATATCTTAATATAAACAACTTGAAATCTGCTGAGTTATTTTCTGTTCTAAAAATTCCCAGCATCAAACTTGAAGGATTTGCCTTTTAAGCATCATTCTGTTTTAAATCAGGTTGGGAATTGGAAGTGAATAACCCAGATACTGCTAAGTACCTGTAATTTCTCCATCCCAGTCCATGCCAACATCCTACCTTTGTGTGCTAACCACGGAAATTCATTTAGGGATGCTTTTGGGGCTGAGTACCTTGATAACTTGTCTTTTGTTCCTGCTCAGCCTGCTGGCCAGCTGCTTCACATCAAATCCACCCAAATGATTGATGAAGGTACTTTAAACCGAAAAAGTACATCTACTAATGATGGGTAATTAAACTGTAGAACTCAGTGTTTCAGAACATGTGGAAATAAAAAATGATCTCACAGATGGACAAAATCAGGGAGGAATAGTTTGTTCAGAGGTGATTAAACTTGGGTTTGGATGGAACTTCCAGATCAAATAAATCCTGATTGCTGAATGCTCCTGTCGAAAGCCTTTAGTTCACCCTACAGTTCATATTGTCTGATGCTTTTGAAATTCTCCTCAAAAAGAGAATTCAGATTAAAATTAAGGCCAACCTTCTGTTTGTGTGCTGAACTGGCAGCTTAATACCAAAGTGCTTTACAACACTTCATGTGTTTGGACACATTTGTTTCCTCATCTCTTCCACACAGAACACCGGCTTTAGCCTCAGAGTTTGCGCTGAGGAACTTTCCAGGGGCAGCATTAAAGCAGTGTTCCTTGCCCTGGAGATTCCCTGATCCCTGTGACTCTGGATTTCTGCTGGAAGGGAGCGGTCCTTCCCCTCCCTAGGCCAGGTTTTCCTCGGGCTGGAGCCGGTGTGGCAGAAGGTGGGGGGTGGAATCAGCACTTGTGAGCCCGTGCAAAGTTCACTGCGCTCCGGTTGCCGTCTGTTTTTGTAGAGGTAAATTGTAGCTGTGGTTGTGATTCCGTGGTCGTTCCCTTTGCAGTGTCCTCGGGGAGGATCCTGTAGGGCATTGAAGGGCAGGGTGAGAGCAGTGCAGTCTGTGGTGGGTTAGGGAAGTGAATCTGTCCTTCTGAGTTTGTGTGATCAGTCCCAGACTGGGTTAATGTCTGAATTCTCTTCACACTCAGCGAGCCTGAAACATCCCCTGTCAGCAGATTCAGTGGAACGTGGTGCTCGCTCTCAGCTGGCTCTTCTGGGTGACTTTAGGCACAGTCAGACATTGCAGTGATAAGGGCTAATCCAAACTGAGTGTCCTGGGTTCTTCTCAGTTGCTTTGATGTCTTGAGTCCTCTGCTTCTCCTGCTTCTTTATCAGCAGCGTTGCTTGAGCAAAGCAGATCAAAATTTGTTTATGTGATTTGTACTCCTGTACTCAAGTACAGATTTTTTTCCCTTGGTATTAAGAGTCAGGCATTGATAACTTTGAGGTTAAAATTCTGAATTCTTAGTTCCCTCACCCTGGCCTGAAAACTTTCTTCATCTTTTTACTGTGTGCTGGCAACAGAACTCTTTGAATAGCTGCTTTCTCAAGCCTTGGTTAACACAGGATACTCCAGGCTGGTCTGATTTTCCAAAATGCTGTGAAATCTAAATACTAACCCATGGTAGATTCCATGAAGAGATCCTTCCTTGCCTCTTACTCACCTGCTTCTACGTGCAGTGGGTGGAATGCTATTTCTAGGGAATCCTGCATATTGTAAGCAGCCACTTCTGTCACGGCTTAAGGTGGAGCTGGGAAGTTTTGGGGAATCTGTGCTTATCAGAGAATGGCATTAATAGGCAGAATTGTAGCTTAAATGTATTTTTTGTAATCTTCTGTGCAGCATAGCCGAAAAAATTGTCATTTTCCTCTCTCACTGATGTTCTGGTAATTTCCTAGGAGTGTTTAGCAGATCGTGTTAGCAGATCACCTGTCTGTCAGGTCCCTCCCAAATAAACTAATGCAATATATCCACAGTCATCTCTGTCCTCTTATCTTTGAGAGGCAGGAGAGATTCACCCCATTGCCTCTGGGCATGGGGAGTACGTGTGGAAAACATGTTTAGGGAACCCTCTTGAGCCTTTTATTGCTGCGGAACTTGGAGCTTTAATCATCAAATTTAAGGCTGTTACTTCGTCAGAGTGTCAAGAAGCTTCTTAATGGAGTAACAGCATTCAGGTTCTGGCTTTAAATGTGTTCTTGAATAAGAACAAGAAGGTCAAAATCATATCCTAAAGTGCCTTCCAGATTTCAGGTCACTAGATATCATTTTCTTAATTGTTATCTAAATTTAGAAGACAAATTATCTTGTAGTAGCAAGTGCAGTGCTTTCAGGCTAAAGCTTCTGTTTGTGGTGTTGTTTTCTTGTGTCACGTACATCCCTGATTCATCCATGGACTTTGGATTCCTGGTTTCCACTGAAAGTTCAGGGAGAACTGTCAGAACCTGGCTTGTCTTTAAATAGCCACAGTGTTATTTCTCCTAGGCCACGTGCTTTGTTCCATGAGATGAGATAATAAAAATTGAAGTTCATGTAGCTGGAGTTAGGATTGAAACTAAATTTTATTTGCTCTTTTAAAAGCAGCTGTCTAGCTCTAGTTATTCTGTCAAATTCACCTCATTAAAATTTTGCAGCCCAAACCAATCCCGTGGTTTTGAAGATTAATAGCCAAGCTCTGAGAAAGCCTCTGCAGTATCCTACAGCACTTTAAAATTTCCTGCTCTTCATAAATACTTGTAATTTGTTTTAACTTGAAGAATCGTCGTAGAATTGATCAGATAAGCAAATTGAAAATTGGCCAGAAAATAGATTGCCTTGGTGTGGCTCTATGAGGTGCCCAGTTAAATAACAAAATAACACCAAGAAATGAACTTAATTCGTAGTATGTGAGGATATTTTTCCAGGCATTCCAATTTCCACAGGTGTAGGAGTCTCAAAAGGTGTGCAGAGTCTCCCTTTGTTAAACTGCTTTTTGTGGGAGGTTAAAGTTACATTAAAAAATAAAAAAAGTGTTGTCAGTAGGCCTAAAGATAGGAAATTCTTTAAATAGCTCAGGCAGATGAACTCCAGCACTCCAGGAACACTGCAGAGCTTCAGGAGGATGCTGCTGCCTGTGCAGGAAGAACAAACCAGGTGCTTTTTCCACAGCAATTCAATGAAATCTCCACTGTTTCAGCATGGGATGAGTTACTGGGGCTGGAAAACCTCTGTTCTGCTGCTGAGAATTGGAACAGCAAAGTCGACAAATTGGGGATGATTGAGGAAAAAAGCCATTCAGGAATCATCTTTTTGTCTATAAATTTATGGAGGGACTGAGGAATCTCAGTCCATGTGGAGCCAGGAGCAGCAGGATGGCTGACAGTGCCTGCAAAGAGAGGGGATTTCCAACTGAAAGGTAGAAATCCTAAAAATCTGTATTTTCAGTGAGTCCTGATGCAGGGGAGGCTGCATATTCTGTTCTGAACTGAGGAATTTAACACTGAGATTTTTGAATAAGACTCATAAATTTTGGATTTGCTGCTGCGTTTCACGAGCTCTCCTGTGGGATGTGGGGCTGCTGGAGAAGTTGAGCTTAGTGCAGAAATTCCCAGTTTTATTCTTTGCCTCTGTGGGTTTATAATGTTGTAAATTTTCACAGCTGTTGCCTCAGGGTTGTAAGATGATGGATTTTTTTTTGTGGGCTTGTCTCTGCCAGGCTCTTGTTGAAGGCTAGATTGTATGAAAACCTTGGCAGAAGGGAGAACTTTAATGCAAGACACTTTTAACAAAATAAATGAAATGATGGCTAGTGAGTAGGCAAAATCGTAAGTGAGAATGGACCAGAATGTAAACAAAATAAACCAAGGTAAACAAAGAATAGATTACTTTTGTATTGAAAGTTATGTATGAAATCACATAAATACTCTATATGTAGATATGCACCATCTCTCCAATTTTTAATTCCCCTTTAAAATGTAGGAGCGAGATAAATTTTTTTATAGAAAGAAAATTGAAAAGAAGCTGATTATTTATCTTCTCAAGTCATTTCCCAAAGCTAAAGAAAACTGTGCAGAAAATCTTACACTTTATTGCTGCCTGCTGAGTTATGGTCTGAAATGCAGAGGAGCAAATCAGAACTTAATTCAGTATTTAGAGAATTCCTGCTTTATTCCAGCGGTGTAAAATGATTGTTGCTGTTCACCAAGCTTCCTTACCAATACTTTATTGCATTCTTTGTCCAGGGAACTCTGCAAGTGTATTTCAAATTACATCAGCTTATTTCAAAGTGAAAAGAACAGCTTTGTAATCAGTGATAAATATCTAATTTAAAGGTAATTAAAAATGCTTGTCACATAGAAGCATATGACTTTTAAGTAAAAGTTGTTTCTGCTTGCTTGGGAGGTGATAAGATTGTGGACTAAATGTGATTAATGTTCTTTGCAGATGTTGCTTTATATGCTTAGGCTTTCAAAGTAAAGCAGTCTAGACTGTCTGTCTGCATTCTCCTACAGCTTTGATCTTGATTAAAACTGGTTGTATTACATTTATCATCTTCCTTTCGCGAATGCCAGAAAGTCTCTTAGCTGGTTTTTTGTAACTGTATTTGTTTGTAGAGAAAGAGATTCAGTATCATCTCTAAATGCTGGAGAAAATACACATTTGGATACTTAAGCAAGTATCAAAAATGTTTATTTTGTATCTTAAAAGAGTAGTTTGGGTTATTTCAGATCCAGCAGATGTGATTCCAAATTAGTTAGTTAGTTAAACTCCCAGGGAGTGAACCAGGTGAGCACTGAGTGGGTTTTTCCCCTGCTGTTGGATCCAGATCTGAGGGAAGGTGGAGGATGCTTTGATCCTGTGCTGCACTCAGCTGTATTTGTGTCAGCTCTGATATTGGTGATCTGTTATTATCCATTGCATTCAGCTCCATCCAGCAAGATTTTTCTTCCTGATTTCCACCCTTCCAGCTCCGGGGGATGGAGCTGGATTGCTTCAGGGTCTGGAAAAGGGTCAAACGCAGCAAAGTACCCAAATAAAATACATTTTTTCAGAGTACAATTTTCAATTCTGTATGGCAGAGCAGAAGAGCTGAAGGACGTGAGTTTCTCAAGTCTCTGTTTAGGTGTTAAATCTGTGCCTGCTTAGGGAGACGAGCAGCTCCTCATTTGTGTGCACCAAGTACAACTGAAGTGGTTTCTCCAAGATCTGAAATATTCTGATTTGCTGTTTATTCCCTTATTTATTCCTTAAGATTGTTTAGGGCCGATTTGAGAACTCGATGTATTTTATGGGGAAGTTTGAAGTGAAGGTAAACCTTTTAATACTAAATCTATTTGTTGGTCGGTCAGTAAAACATTAAAACATTTTGGGTAGTTCCATTAAATATTAAAGTGGATGGGGTTTGTTTTCTATTTCAGTTTTTGTCGGTGCCACCACTGAGTGCTTTTTTTCCAGTCTGTTGGTTACAGTGTAGAAAATATTTGTAGCTTCTAGACCATAGTGGTGTCTTAAATCCAGGTTTGGGAACCGGGCTCTGTGAGCTCATCCAATACACAGAACGATAGAGAAGTAACCAGATGATGCCTTAAGAGGCCTCCTAGAAACAGAGACTAGACCTAAGGCATTGCAGACAATAAGTTAAATAATATTTAGCTGTCAAAACCCACTTGGAAATCCATTGTAGGAAGCAGCGAGTTGTGCATTGCTCTGTATTTGTTCATTACTTAGTTTTTCCTCCAATCTTTATGAAATGCTAAAACTGTTCTGGCTTTGTTGTGACTTGGCAGTTATGTGTGATTTTTTAAAATTTATTTTTCTTTAGTTCTGTAGCAAAAATTAATATTTTTATATTACAACACGGTTATCATTCTGGAGATCTGTAATCTTGCCTGAATGTTGATGCTGCATCAGGGGGAAAATGAATTAAAAGCAAATATTTTAATGCAAGTCTCAGCCAGCAGATCTGGATTGCCCCTGCTTTAAAAGCATCACCCAGTAGAGAACTGATGGACTGGTTGAACTGGAGTTGCTGTTCTAAATATAGATCCTGGTGTGGTTGGGATCTGTGCAGGGCCTCTTGAGAGTCAGTTCTTAACAAAATTCCTGTAAATTATCCAAATATTCCAAATTAGCACATTGAAAAGTTAACACTGCAGTTTTGGTATAACATTTTTGTAACAAATGGGTTTTTAAGGCTTCCTTGCCAAGTGAAATGAAGCAACACTGGCTCAGTTGAACACTTGAAGGCAGTTTTTTCATTGACGTGCAAGCTATAAACTGAAATAGCTTGGGATTATCATGCTGTGTCAGGTGTGGGCTGTAGAATCAGGGGGTGTTTTACCAAAATTCTGATATCCAGTAGCACTTTTTTAGTGTTGTTTTGTATACTTTTCCTAACAGTGATGCTCCTGTTGACTTGCATTTCCCTCAGCCTGTGTGAATGATTCCTAAATGAGATTGAATTTGATTTATTCATTTTTAAATGTCTAGATGCTTAAAACCTTTAAAACCCATCTTAATTTTTTCATACTTAGAGATAATTCTGGCAGTTTCTAAAAGGTATTTTTGTGCTGTTAAATTAGATGGTGTAGATTGACATCAGATTTGTTGCTACTCATACAGAACCAGAAATAAGAATATTTTGGTCTTCTTTTTCTTAGTTGGATTTTTTCCTAAATTAGTTGGTAGGTTTTATATAAATACATGTATATATATATAAATCCTCCAAATTTTTATTTTAAGGAGTACAAGTTGCTGGAATTTAACAGCAATTCTTTTTAATAAGTTGTTTCCTTAAGAAAAACACCAAACATTGAAACATAAACTATTTGTAAGTGCTTGTAGGCAGGTAAGAGAAATAAAACCTGCTGTCTTGGATTACTTTTGTATTGATTTGAATCTCATGTTAGATCAGAGCTGATTTATTTAAAGGAGCTGGAGTTGCTGCATTTAATGTTTTAATGCCAATAAATGTGCTGGGTGGCCAATATGCAGCATATTTTTAAAGTCCCTACTACAGAGTTAGGCTCTGAAAAGACTTTTAAGATTGTAATTTTTAATTGCTCCCTTTTCCAGTCAGTTGTTCTTAAAGCTCTGATTAGAAATACAAAAAGAGTTAAGTTTTAATATGTATTATGCTGACTTTAATAACCTCCTTTTGATCTTGAAATGCTTCTTTTTTGGATTTGTTCTTTTGGGTGTTGGTCTTGCTTTTCTGGATACAATTAGTAATAACACTTTTTGAAAAGAGGACAAGTGGACAGCAAAATCTGCTTCATGAGAATCCATAAAGATTCGAAAAAATGGAAGAGAAAAACAGTTTTATATTGAGGTTCATGAAGAAGTTGCTTTGTTGTTCCATTGCTGTTTTCTTCTTCTGAATCTTAAATAAATGATTTTTTAATAGTTTACCAGTCACTTATATCTGAATTTATTCTCTGTAAAAACAGTCCTAATAGTGATTTTTAGTGAAATCTGTCAGTTCTCACTTCCTGAGGGAAAGCTCACTTGGAGTGTCTTTGGAGCATGAAAAGGTGATGATGGGGGTTAAAAATGATCAGAGTATTTAAATTATGAGTGAAAACATTTACTTAATGAAGACTCCATAAGGTAGCTGGACTCTGGATTTCCCTGATCCCTGGAAAACAAGTCCAGAATAAGAAACTTGAGTCAAAAAAGTCTTTGTCATCTTCTCTTCCCTCCCTCAGAGGTCCCGGGATCTGCTCCTTGAGGATGAGCGCTGTGGTTGGCAGGGCTGAGCTGCAGCTGAGCCCTGGTGTTGTCTTTGGAGCTGAGGCCTGGCAGAGTTGACTTTGGAGAGGATGTGCTGGCCATGTCAACAGTGGTTCTGTCTGTAAACATGGTTGTTTCAAGCTGTAGAAATGGGATTTTTAACTTAATCTTCAGATTACAGTCTGGCACGGGGAGCAAAATGAGGCAGCCTGAGAGGGGACAAAGAGAAAATCCATTTCAAGTGACAGCCACTTTAGCTGGAGGTAAAGAGGAAGTTTTGCTGGATTTTTAAATATAATCAACACTGATTTCAGAGCATGAAGACACAAAGTTTAAAATTCTTTCAATGTAGACAAGGTTTGGAATTTGATCTCAACAGGACTGGACAGTGGAAATGGAATTAAACAGATACAGCGAAGTTTGGGGTTATGTAGATGTTTTGCTTCAGGAAGAGAGTTCAGCAGTCACAAACATATTAGCATTTTTATGCTGATAGGTATTTACTCAGATGTGTAATGCTGCAGCCTGACATTTATTTAAGTTTAGTGGCTGAAGGAAGGAATTACTTCCACTCATTTGTGCCAGTTCAGCTGTTTGAGGCTGCACAGCTCAGTCGGATTTTTGATTGCGCTACAGCTCCAAAATGCTTTTCAAACTGGGCTCTTGCATCAGAGCAGACACCACAAGCTGCCAGTGACATCCTTTAGTGATGCAGCTGATCCCAAAATGCTTCTGAAGGAGTATTTCCTAGCAAACAAACCCAATATCCATACCAGAGAAGTCCTTGGGAATAGCTGAAGTCCTGACTGGAGTTCTGGCCACATGTATGAGCAGGATGAACTTGGGAAGTCCTGTTGGGATGAGGTGGGGAAATGAAAATGAAAATACAAAACCCCAGGATCATGGGCTATGTGGAATCCAGACTGAAGCTCAGAGTGATGATTCTCCATAAATAAGTTGGAGAGTTGAAAGAGGGAGGGGTAAGGAAGGTTTCCAGCTCAGTGGAGTAGGAACATTTAATGGTTTGAGTTTTTCACGGCTGGGTTCTGCCTTTTCCCCTCCACGTTATCCTGTTTGCCTGCAGGTCCCAGGTAATCCCTCTGGGTGTTTACACAAATGTGGGACCTGTCTCTCCTCCTGTCCAGCTGCCATCTGGACAGGGGCAGCTGGAGCTTGTCTGGATGTGCTGGGCAGTGGATGTGCACTGACCATGCAGCTCCTGCCCATGAGCTCAGCACTTGGAAATTTTGCTGGGCCAGCTTGAAGGAAAAGGATACAGCTGATGCTTTAAAAATTCTTAAAAAAACCTGGTTGTAAGTATGTTTATGCTGGGGTTTTGGTTGTAACCACAGAAAAAAAAAAAAGAGAAGTATAGCGATGGCTAAAGAATTGGAATGTAAATAAGAAGCTTGATCAGCACATGTAGGATAACTGGGTGGTGTTTTTGCTTGCAATAGCACCGAGTGGGACATGACACCCACAGAGAGATTTGTTGGAGAGCTGAGTTGAAGGCAGAATCACACTGGTCCTGTTGTCTTTTAGATAGTTATATAAGGTCCTGTAAGACAGAAAAAGAAGTGGGGGTTGGATATATCATGTGGAGGAAACATCAAATGTGGAGTTGGATGCTTGCCTCTTAGATGTCTTGACTGTGTTTTTGTTTGACTTGGTGTGTGGTTCTGTTTGCTTTGCAGTCAAACTGTTCCATTTGCATTGTGCTTGACTGACTTGGGAGGCAAAAGGTAGAATAATTTCTTGTAATTAGCCTGGCTGAACTTTTCTGTGATGTTTTTGAGGGTCAGAAGGGAGTCTGTGAAGAGGAGATTCCTTATTTCTCTTTATGCATACAGGTGAAGTATTGACACTGATTGTATTGAACAGGATCCTGGAAGATGTGTGAAACAAGCAGTGCAGGAGAAGGGTTGCAGAAAATGTAATTTCCTGATCTTTTCTTACAGCCTGACCAGAGAAGGAAATTTGGAGACAGCTAAAATAAAGCTTTCCCAATGCTTTTTAGTGAAGTGTTAATATGTTCAAATTTCCCATCTCCATGAGGCTGCAGGAATTTCAACCCTCCACTGAAGAAAATCCTAAACGTTTCATAGCTCATGGTTGGGAAGTTCTTAGGAACTTTTGTAGCTCAGAGAAGAACCTCCACAAACACCAACCCCAAAAAGGATAATTTTGACCCGAAATTCATTGGGATTCATAATTACTGAGAGGAGCTCCCCATATCTGGTGAGCTGCAGCACTGCAGGATTCTGCTGCTTTGGGATTCTCAGATCAGAGGAGCAGCTCTGACAGGTATCTGAGATCATTCCCGGGAAACTCCCTGGCAGGTCCCAAAATAGAAATGCTTCTGGTTGCCACCACCAGCATGAGACTCATCTCTGAGAACGATTCATAATTCCTGATCCAGTCTGGGTGTCCTCAGGTGGTTTATTTAGGTGCTTAATTGGTGCCTTTCATGCTGTGGGGCCTCTTTTTTAGTTTAATAACAGCATTCCAAGATTCCGTGTGGAAATGGTGTCACTCCTGTGTGCAATGGGAGAGAATCCCTGTCTCCTTCCAGGCAGCTGCTTCCCTGAGCTGCAATCCAGGAGTAGGTGGATCATGAGGATCCTGAGGGTGCAGCAGAACCCCAGTTTGCAAGTTTTAATGTCAAAAAATTAATTGAGGTTTCTCCTTACTATTATTCTTGGTGTTTGGGCTTTTGCATTGGGGAGAGGAGGATAATCCAAAGTGGGAACTGGGCATTTCTAGCATTAGTGCCTGTTTGGCCCTATTCCTTTTTTTCCAATGTCTCAGTCTTGTAGAATTTAAACTTTTGAGCTCTTTGTTACCGATTGTGAAATATTTTAACCATCTTGTAATCGTGCCAGGGAGGGGACATTTGACCAGCAATGCCTAAAAGCCCCCAGCACCTGAGGCGAGTGCAGCCCCAAGGCTGTGCCTCAAACCAAACATTTTGTAGGATCTGTCAAGCTTTTTTCCCCTACAAAAATCATCAGGCAGCGGCTGAGAGGTGTTTGTGCTGTGTGCTGCTCACACCTCGCAGTGACAGCAGTGGCATGTTTGAACTTGAAAACATCAGCCTGTGTTTTACTGTGTTCCCTTGAAGTTGGGGAGTGTGAAAAATAACACTTAACTCCAAGTCTCTGGAGATTCCCAAAGGATGACAATCTTTATCTCGGGGGTAACCAGCTCTTGGTGGCACTTTAATTTCTACCTAAAGAACAGAGATGGCCACTGACCCTTTTTCTCCATTTTCTGCCATGTGATTTGCTCGGAAGGGATTCTGGAAAACTTGGCCACCAGAGATCTGGGGGTTTTCCCACTTCCTTAAATCCAGGCTTAAATAAAATATTTGGAAGTACAAGGCAGAAAATGGAAGTTCTCTACAAAATCCTATTGCAGCATTATTAATTTCTTCTATCAATGCTGGGAGGGACTGAGGGAACAAATTGCAAAAGTAATTCCAGCTTTTTTTCCTTCAGCAAGAGCACCATGCAAATAAAACCAAGATATATCTATATATGTAAAATAGCATCATCAATTGGTTAGAGCAGCTGACTCTAAAAATTATTTTCCATACCGTAAGTCCAGAAGACTCAGAGTGAAAAAAAGTTGTTTTGTGTTACTGTCCACCAAGCAAACCAGGGGCTGCAAGGGGTTTTTAACAATACTGGTGTTATTCCTCTCACCTTCCCCTGCTTCCCTCTCACTTCTGTTCCCTGGTTTTAGGTGGCATCATCCTCCATAGTTTCCACTCTGCTGGGAAACCTGTGCTCTTAAGACTTAGTGTAGATTTTGGGTAGATCATCCTTCGATTTTCTAGCACTAGATTCTTCTCTCCTTCTTTTTCAGAAGTGTTATCTCAGCTCCAGAATTTCATACTTCTATGGCAGGCTCATCCCTACAAATTTTCCATTTTGAAAAGGTGTGAACTGCAAAAAAATTGAAATATTTTCCAAGTACATGATGAGATATCTTAGCAAATACAGATTTCCTGTTGTTCCCCCCACTATAATCCTGGAGAAAAATGCAGCTCTTGCTATACAAAACTCTACACTAAAACTTACCAAGTTTACCCCTGTTCAAGAGTTGCAAACTTAATTTATTTTTAAAGACTATTTTAGAAAAAGAAAGCAGCTTTCTGGACCATCAGGTTAATCTTTAAATTTTGAAATTTCCCAGGACAGTGTGGCAGCAGTGCAGGTGATTTGTTGCTTCCCTGCCTTGTTTATCTTTTTTGCAGTTCTTGCGTTGCCTGAGTTAATTGCTGCTGTGTTTGGATTTAATGAATGTACTTTGGCTCAGCTCATCTGAAGTACAGTCCTTGTTTGACCTGGGAGCACTGAGAACAGTGAGAATAGGACTAATATTAGTCTAAAAATCAACAAAATAAGTTTGGGGACATCGTGGCATGTAAAAGGAGGACAGAAAAAGTCCTTTCTCTTGGAACTCAGTTTGCTTTATTAGGTTGGAAATAACTTCTTTCTTCTTCCTTTGAGAAATATTCCCCTGGGTGTTATCAGAAAAAATAGAGAATGATAAAATCCTGCTTCCTGCTTGCGGAAACATCAAAGCTGGGCCTTTTCAGTCTATATTTGTAGTCTGTTCTTAGATATATTTGTAGGGCTAGAAAGTGTTTGAGATCACTGTGGAAACAAATAGAATAACACATATGGGCAAGTACTTGAAAAAGGTACCTGTGCAGCAGCTGAAGTTTTTTTTCCCAAGGTGTTATTTCTATTTATGCTGCATTTTCTGTTCTTTTCTGTTCCTCTAGAACAGCGTGTTACAATGGAGATATTTTGGTGAATGGGCCATTCTATCTATAAGTTACTCAGTCCCTGTGGTGCTTCAGGCCTCTCTGCTCTGTTGGTTTATTCTAATAAACTGCTCCATTCCTTGTATTTCAGTGTTTAAAGGGCTCAAATTCATCTCAAATATAACACAGTTTAAGTAACCTTTCTGTTACAGGCAGAGGTGTCTGCCAGACTGAACTTCACTCTTTAATTCTTTTATATATTGTAAGTTTTCTAGGGAATAGCAAAAAAAAAAGTGTCCTTGGCACCATCAAACTAATCTTTGTAGGCTTTTCATCAACTTTCATGACTTCAGCGTGAAAATGTTGTTACATTTCATAAACCAGTGAGAGCTCACAGATTCAGTTCCCTTTGCCCTTTGTGTCTTTACATGGTGTCACCAACTAATCATGCAGCAAAAGCAGGGTTTGGGAATGAGGGTAGGACGTGGGAAGTGTTGAAGTCTTCCCTGGAAAAGGAGGGAGATGATCATTATCACATCGCACATAAAGTACCAGGAAACCATTCCTGCATTACAGACCCATAAGGTTGTGTTGCTCAGTTCTAGGTTTAGTGGATAAGGTTGGATGATGAACTCCCAGGAGTTTGTCTTTTTTTTTCCCCCCTGGGTGTAACGTGGTGACACCTGTAAGAGACAATTCCCATTCCATCCAGCACCTTTCCCAGTGATCCCTTCCTGAATTAAGGCTGTGTTAGTCCTTAGGAGCTGTGCAGAGATTTCACTGTTTGCCCCTTTTTAATTGAAAAACTGGTAGATTTTTTCCAGTTATTCAGTCTTTCTGATAGAAAAATGGCAGCCAATGCTTCCAGCTCTTCCTGAGGTGAGGTTTTCCAGGCTGCACATGTACTCTCTAATGGAACTGCTCCCAGTTCTGCTGTTTCCTGTATTAACAGTGGTTCAGAAGTTCAAGTGTTGCTTTTGTTCCCTCTGTCACTGTCGTGGATGGGCACGAGTGTGAGGGATGGAGCAGCACTGGAGCTGCAGTGGGAACACACAGATATCCAGTGGGATTTGGCTAACGTGCCCAAACTAAACTCTGTTCTGTACTCAATGCCCTTTGCTTTCCCAGTGTGTTTTCCTCCCAAGCTTTACCTCACGTTCTATCCATAGGACACTGCTGGAGTTTTGTTTATGGCTTCTTTCAACAGCAGCATTTTGCCTTTTGAGGTTCAGGAATTGTTTTCTGAGGACCTGGCAATTCCATGTGCACTTGGAATGGGTACAGGAGTTTCATTAGAGACCTGCTCTGTGTAATAAATTCGCTTTATTGTGAATGCCAGCTGCTCTTCTCCCCTGGGAGCTCCATCCCTGTGGAGGGAGCGGCAGAGCTGGTTGGAAGCAGATGGGCTCAGGGCTGCCTTCTTTGTGTGGTTCCCCTTCTCCTCTTGCCTTGCTTCCATCATGTTCCTGATTTTCTGCTTGGGAAGATTAATCCAGGATTGTCCTGGTCTGTCCAAGCCTGGGTTAGTCTGGCCAGACCTATTGCAGGTGCCCGTTCAGGTGAGAAGCCCCAGCCAGATCCAAGGTCATTAAACCAAGAGCGACCGCTGCCAGTCACTGATTAGAGCATTAATGGATTAAAAAACTAATGGATAAGAAAACCTGACTGTAAAGAAGACAGGAATAAGGAGAATATTTATGCAACGTTAGTTTTACTGCAGTTCCTGAATTTTATAAAATTCAGCTTGTCTGTGGTCCTTCAAAGCTCGGCTTGGCAGCGGGAGAAAAGCAATGGCACGTGTGAGAGAAATCCAGGACTTCTGCTTTATTGCACTGACAGAACCAAATTGTTCAATCTGTTGCCTCATCTGTTTCTTGCCATAGCTGAGAGTTGTAAAGGTCAGGCCGTGGCAGCACAAGGAATATAATGGTTCCCAGGCTGTACCTCGCAGCGTTCCCAGCTGGCTCCTGCCCCTCTCCCATTGATCCGCCAGCCTCCTGCCCAAAGCACGGAAGCGGCGGCCTCGGCCTATTTTGGGAATGCGTCAGAGGCAGGACTTTGGGAAGGAGCAATGTGGGATGCTCAGTATGGGCAGTGCTGGGCTCAGCTCTCCCAGGGCTGCAGCAAGGCTCAGATGGGAATAATCCTCGTTATCCTCAGGAATGGGAAGGAGTGGTTGCTGGGTCACATTTATTGTGGATAAATGTGGATAAAGGAGGTGATGCAAGCAAATACATAAAAATCTGCCATGGGAGACCTTTTCTCTTCCAGTCTGATCTTCAGGGTGCTGTGTAATGTGTTAAAAATATTAAATGTATAGATAAATACAGGCAAAGTGCTTTGGCATCCTCCTGGCCCTGCCTCAGTGGATCCTCTGATTCTCGAGTTCCCTCTCTGTTTCTCCGTGGGTTTAATACAAGTTAAATGGTGGAGCTTCCATGAAGATTGATGGCACACTCTGGGCAGTGTCTGACAAGATAAAAAACAGGCATAAAATGCAGTTCTTACTCCCTTCCTGTATTTTGTTAACACTTTTGCTTCCCAACAACCTTTCACCTCTGCGGGAACCAGACTGGTGCTTTATATCCCATTAACTCTGAGGTTATCTCCACTAGAATCCCAGAATCCCAGAGTGGTTTCCTACATGGTCACTAAATGGACTTTAAGGTCCCTTCCAACCCACACCATTCTTGGATTCTGTGATGCCCTTGCCCCCAAACACCTCTTGGCTTTTTTGGGGGTTTCTGAGATGAACTCCCTGCTCTTTTGGCTCATGTAACAAGATAAGAAGCACAAATGCCTTTTGGTGAATTTTCCTGGCTAAATCTCCTGGTTTGGCAAATATTTTAATTAAATCTTCGCTGCTCAGCATTCTAAATTTTCTCTGCTATTGCTATTCATGGAGAAGTATTGCCATGACTTGTTCTTCATTTCTGCAAATCTTGCTAAGTTATGCAAGTCAGTGTTTGACTTCACAGAAGATCTTTGTTTCATGTTTCAACACTTGGAATGCTGCTGAACTTTACATGTTTTCTGTCTTTATTAAAAAGAGGGGAGAGAGGGCACATTGGTACAAGCAGTAAATGATATTTTTATACAGCTTCCATTGGTTCATATGCCTGATTCTTCAGAATTCCATTTAATTGTGCTTCCCATTCCTCCCAGGTGCCATCCTAGGCAGATCAGAAACACAGGAGTGCATCTACTACAACGCTAACTGGGAAAAGGATAAAACCAATCGCAGTGGGATCGAGCCCTGCTATGGTGATAAAGATAAAAGGCGACACTGCTTTGCTACATGGAAGAATATTTCTGGATCAATTGAAATTGTAAAGCAAGGCTGCTGGCTGGATGACATCAATTGTTATGACAGGTGAGTTTTCCTAGGAATTTTCAAAATTGATTTGTCACTGTAAACTCTTTTGCCTCTCCATAATTTCTACGTCATCCCCTCTGGAACCACGGCTTGAGACAAATGAGTCCGTGAATAATTACCTTGTATTTAGGGACCGGACTTCATGTGAGTACTTTGTCTTGTTTGCAGTTGTCTTACCTTCTTAAAAGAACCCAGGTATTTCATTTATTCTTTTTTAGCCCATTAATAATAGATTCTGTAGTGCCTTGTTATTGCCAAACAGTGCAAATATAATCATTGCAACCAGGATGCAAAATTCTCTCGTTGATTTTTCCAAAGTCTTTAGAGTTGGAAAGTCAGCACTTTGTGTCTGCAATTTACCAAATCATGGAAGTATTTTGGCAGTTTATTAATAAGCTCAATGGCAGCTCTAAGAATATTCTAAATTCCTTGTTATTTTGTTGCTAACAGATGGTCTAGAAAGTACCCACGAGCAGTAACAGCAGGACTTGGGGTTTGTTAGATGCTGACTGAATAAAGGTCATGACTCTCTTAAGCAATGGTGTTGCAGTTTTTTAAATACTCTTCTGGGTTGTATTGGGCCAAAACATTTATTTTCTGAAAAGACAGAGAATTAAGAAATAGATCCACAGTGGATCTTCATTAAAAAGTATTTAGAAATTATTTCAGCAATATTTTAGAAAAGTTTTCCTTTGTGTTTCTTAAAAGTTGAATTGTTAGAAGAAAACCTTGACGCCCTTTCTCCCAAATCAAGTTGCCCCCCACACCAGGATGTTTTCTGCTTTAATGACAGTTTACAGCTCAGTTCCACAATCTTAAAAAATCCTAAAATTGTGAGATTAAATTCTCCCTTGAGCAAAGAAAAGAAATTGGAAAAAGAAATCAAATGCAGGAAGGACGGTAAGGAAAGAGCTGGAAACAGAGTAAGTCCTCATTAAGTAACTTGTGCTAATCACACACAGTGCTGTGTTTGTCCAAAACAGCCCAAATCTTATCTTTGGAGCATGGGGTGGTTTTACTGCTCTGGAAGTTCGTGGGGGTGACTCCAAACAGCAGCAGATTAAGGACATCAAAGAGAAAATGTTCCCTGGAAGCCACAGGACAGGGTGACAGCAAGAGCTGGCTCTAGGGAATAACCCCAAGTTTTGAAGATGAGCCCAAAACTTCCTTGACAATGTTCAGCTGTGTTTAAAATCCCTCAGTATTTCTTCAGGCTTTTCCAATTCTGCTGTCAGGCTGGCTCCTGGTTGGTGCCTGTTTTTTCTTTCTTGATGGGAGTAGTTTCAGCTTATTTGTTAACAGAGTATTAGTAAAAAAGTCTTTCCTGCAGTTAATTCAGTGAAATAAACCCTGTCCCTGAGCATAATGTAGGCAGAGGAAATTGTAGAAATTTTATCATTTCTTTCTACAAGTATAATAAAATTTAAAATTTCTCCTTCTCACTTATCTCCAGCCCTGTCCTGTGGGTTTATGGTCAAGCACCAGCTGTTTGATCCCTTGTTTGTCCTGTTTAAATCTAGATTGTGAACTGTTCCTCAGTGTCCTTCTGGTGGCTTTCTTTAACTTTGTCTTAAAAACAGCAAAAATGTGTTTCTCTTGTAATAAAATTTCATTGCAATATAAAATACCAACATTTAATTTATTTCATTAGGTTTAGCTGTTACTTTGACACTGTGTTATCCTGGGCGATTTAATGATGTTCACTTTAGAAATTTTAAAGATGGACACATATTTTTTCCAGAACAAAAACAACCCAGCTCGAGATTAATGACCATTTGACTCTTTTCTCTTGCAGGAATGATTGCATAGAGAAGAAGGACAGCCCTGAGGTGTTTTTCTGTTGCTGTGAGGGCAACATGTGCAACGAGCGCTTCTTCTACTTCCCGGAGATGGAGGTCACGCAGCGTAAGTTCCTCCTGATGGGAATATTCCACGTGGTGCTTCTTCAGGAGATCAGGCTTTTCCAAAAGTCCTGGCCTGCCTTTGCTGCCAGAGGGTTCTGATAGAGCTCTGTGCATTCCCAGGCAGAGCCGAGGAATTGCCAGTTCATTTATTCCACTTGGAGAGGTTCTTCCCTATAAAATCAATAAAAGGTGCTTCAGCTCTTTCCAAGGGTGAGAAGGAAGGATAATCTGGAATAATTGCCTGGTTTAAGATACAGAAGTTACTGTCAAATCTTACCTTAATTGCATGGTTAAGCTCCTGTAAGTGTGTAAATCATCCCTGTATCCCTGTGCCAGCCTGGGGATTCTCCTTTTCTTCAAAAAAAATCCTCTTTATCCCAGCTGGACCTTGAATTCCTCTGTGAATGCATACAGTAACCTCTCAAAAGGGGGAAAGAATTTCTTGTCTTGTAGGTTCTTCAGTCTCAGCATATTGTGTAGTTCTGAAGGACAATCAAATTAGGCAGATGTAACAAATAATTATTTTAAAAAACAGCAGCTAAAAATGATTTGATTTTTCTTGCCTATCTTCTTCCAGTCGGGAATCTAAGCTTTGCTGGAAAACGGAGTGATGTTAATAACTGAGCTGAAACCAGCAAATGTCTCATGTACCAAATAGCCAGAGGAAGTTGTTTATGAAATGAAAGAACACTTTTTGGGAGATTAAAATAGCCTTTGTTGACCCAGGAGATATTATTGTCATTTTTGTCAGTGATGCTGCTAAGGCAATAATTGACATTCTTCCCTCTCATGAGCCCTCTCTTGCCCCAGGGGGCTGTGGCTGCCTTTGAAGCAGCTCCAGATTTTCCAGAGCCTTTTTTGAGGTTGTGTGGAAGTGTCTTCACCTGGAGAACTCCTCCTTGCAGCCGAGCAGCAGAGCACAGAAGTGCTGGCAGGTTATTTCTGCCCTGTGCAAGGCTAAACCTCAGTATGGATTGTTTTCCATTCATTAGGTGATGCATTCTTGCAATCCCCTGGGAATACAAACACCCCTTGCTTGCTCTAGGCTGGTGGGGGTTGGAGGCACAGAATTCCACCGTGCTGAAGCGTGAATCTGGGATCTGAGCTATTCCCATGCTTTCCAGAGTGCTGCCTTTTAACCAGGTGTTAGTTTGTGCTGGCTAATCAGCTGCTGGGAGCCTGCTGTGCTGCTGGCAGGAGCTGTTAGAAAATTCAGGCTGCTGCACATTTCAAACACTGCCTGGTTTTGTTCTTTAAAAGCTGTGTCCTTTTTTTTTCTCTTCAGCAACTTCCAATCCTGTTACACCGAAGCCACCTCTGTTCAACACCTTGCTGTATTCCTTGGTGCCTATCATGGGAATTGCAGTGATTGTGCTCTTTTCCTTCTGGATGTACAGACATCACAAGCTGGCCTATCCTCCCGTGCTTGTTCCCACCCAGGTGAGCCCCTGCTGTGGGATTTGGGGATTTCTAAGGGCCAAACCATTCCTGAAGGGGATCTGTCTCATGGCTGGTCTCTGTTGCCCTCCTGGTTTCGAGGTCCTAACGCTTGCTCTCCCCTAAAGCAGAGAATTAAGCTTTACTTAAACAGCCTTATTAATTATTCTTTGATGACTATATCAGCAACTACTTCATGTTTTTATGCATCTCTTTGTTTGGGAGGAGAAAAACTGAACACAGAGGGCAAAGACACAGTGAAGGGGTGCTTCGGGCTGAGCTGTAATGCTTGGCTGAGAACAAAAAAGGGAGTTGCCAATTCATCTTGGCCATTTGAGGTGTACAGAAAATAGTAGCTAATAGAGGATGAGCTGTTTTTAAGGAAGCCTGGAACTGGGATACAGGTGCAGTTAAAGGGAATGTTCAGAAAATCTTCAAGCACAACTCCAGGGTGTAGCTCAGATCAAGGATTGTGATTCCTGTTATCTTCTTTCTCTTGTTTATGTATTTTCTGTTTTGTCTTGAAATGTTTCAGTTTTAGGGGTGTTGGTGTTTTGTTTCAAAAGGATGATGAGGTTGTGGGCTCCACATTTGAGTGTAACCTGCTGCATCCAAACAAACCTCCTGTGTGTGGAGTTCCTGCTGTTGGGAGGCTCCAGCTGATCCTGGAGCTGTAATTTGTGCTAATCCTGGAATTCCTCTTCCTTCAGTTATGTCTGGAGATCCAACTGAGATTATGAGGCTTTTATGGAAAGAGTTAAAACATGAAATTCTAGAGACCAAAGCAAAAAGGATGGAGAAAATGTAGTTGTGGAAATAGAGAAGTAATTTGGATTTTTGCAGTAAGAATTGAGCTTCTAACTCAGCTCAGTGACCAGAATATGTGACCTGTCCTACAGTGACATTTTTTATGATTAAAATTGAAACTCCTGTTCTTTTGGGTAGGATTGCCAAGGATTGATCTGTGTGGGCTCCGTGCTCCCAGCTCCTGGGATATTTTCAGTGCTGCTGCTTGACTGGAGGGTGCTGCAGGAAGCAGGATTGCCTGGGGTTGATAACTCAAGTGTTTTGGTTTCAGTTTCGCAGTAATAGATAAGAGGAATTTGGGGAGAGGCAGTGGACATATGTTGTTGCCAAATGAAAAGAACATAATTTAGAGGAAAAAAGTCTGTTTGCTGTCCTTGCAGAGAGGATTGCAGCTCCTCAGACTCCCTGCAATCTGTCAGCATAATTAGTTCATCCAGCTCCCATTTTATGGATTTGGGACTTTACATCAACCCAGTGGTCTTTGCTGGGAGATCAAATTCATAACTGCTAATCGTGGGGATAATTCCAGTGTGGGATTGTCTTCGTAAAGAAATTAAGTCATGGATAAAGCCATAGAAAAAGCAAGTGAATGTTAAATACATGTGGGGTATCAAGAACTCGAATTCTGATTCTCCCTCCTTTTGCTGCAGTTTTTTTCTTTCATGGGCTGTGTTTGGAGCAGGATGGACACCTAAATTTTTAATAAATAGGGTAATCAGCTGGGGTGTTCATGCTCAGATTGTATCTTTGGGATAAGTGCTCCTTGGTGCTTGTGGGCAACAACATTTTCCTATCTTGTGGTGAACAGACATCAAGGCTCATGTGGAAAGTCAGGAAAAGCCACTTCTGCCTGAAAAACTACCCGGAATTATTATGTAAATCCAGTGTATAAACACTCTCCCATATGCAGCAGAGCAGTGGTTCCCACTTTAAATTTGATTACAGCTGGTTGGAACAGGAGACAGGGAAGGAGGGAAACCATTGGGAACTTTATAACCACGAATAAACACGGAAATATTTCTGCAATTAATCTGTTAATAGTGTATTAATAATCAGGGCATGAGTGGAGTTTGCAGGCAAATGGATTTGGTTTAAATCTTTGTATAGCAGTGGTAGAATGGACAGGTCAGATGTACAGCAGGAATAACAGGGATTGCTCCATGTCAGATACAAATAAAGGTTATCTGCTCTTCCTTGGTTTATTCCCAGAAACAATGGGAGTACCAAGCTGCTGCCCTGGTACCAAACTTCCAGTAAAAAAAATGAAAGGATGGATGAGGAATAAGCAAAAGATAAAAATGAGGAAATGCTGAAGAATGAGAAATGGTGAAAGAATTAGAAGAAGTGATAAATAAAAAAGAATAGAAGTGGTGATAAAAAAATCAGAGAGCAAAAGGGAAAGAAATAATTTGGAATATTTGAAAAGAAAAAAGCAAGAAACAACCTGTAAGAAATGTTTGAACCTGTAACAAGACATAAAGGACAATTAGTCTTGGCTTGTTTGTGCTGCTCACTGTGCCTCACTGCTGTGTGGGGAACTATCCAGTGAAAGCTGTCAAATTCCATCAAATCTGTCACTATCTGTGTTCTCAAATGAGTTATTAACAAATCCATGTTTGCTGAATACATCTGTGTGTATGGAAAACACTTAAGAACTGTTCTGTCTCCTTATTTCTGTTTGATTTAGCAAACATAAATTCATCAGCTGATAAAAGTTATCAAAAGAATTGGGTTGGTATTTTAAATATTTGAGTGTGTGCAGTGTTCTGCAGAAGGAGTTGCGGTGACCTGGTTCACTGTCACTGGGGGACCCTGGCAATGGAACCCTGTGGTCTGGAATGAGGTGTAATCCAGGTTTCTCCCCAGACATTCCCCATAAAACTGGAGTGTGGATGGCAGGGAGCTGCTCCCTTCTTCCTGACATGCCTTGGGCTGGGGCCAGAGCTGTCAGTGCAGATTCCAAGGGGCTGTTCCCACCCTGGCAGCTGATGGGTGCCACTGTCACCCTTCACACGGAGCTGCCACTCGGGCTTTGGCAGCTCCCCCCATGTCTCACCCCACCGAGCAGGGAATCTTTAACCTCTTGTACTTCCCTGGGCGCCCAGCTTGGCAAGATTTTACTGCATCACAGTTGCTTTTTTGCTTTGGGTTGGTTTTGAAATGAGAATTGTGTTGAGAGGCTTGAGAAAAGGCTTTGCAGATTCACTTCTGGTCTTCATGACTAAATTTGGGGATTTCTTCTGAAATGGTTGAATTTTCTGGCGTCAAAGATGCATCAGGGTTTTAATCACTGAGCACAGGAATTCCTAAATCTACCTGGTGCACTTGAAATTTCTGGGATAATCTTTCTACACTGAGAAAATCCCAGTTTCCTGCTGAAGAATGAAGGAATTAAATCAATTGCTCAGATTTTGCCCATTTTAGCCTTCCAAAAGCCAGATTTTTCTTTTCTTGTTATTGTTACATTTCAACACTGGAAAAGTGCAAGGGAGAGGTGTTTTTAGAAGGATTGAATCCAAACCTGGGAAGATTAATGGCTACTTGAAAAATACACACAGGGAGAAGCCAGGTGCTTATAGGGAAGTGGGAAAAGAGATTGGGAAGTTATTGCAAATCTGGAGTCCTGAATGTGCACTGGGTGAGGAGCTTGAAACCGGGGGTCCTTTTTTTTTCCTAATAGAATCCTTGGGCTGGTACAAGTTCAGATCTGTAACAGAGGGAAGAATTTGTGTGAAAATACCAAAAAGCAGCTTTTACAGTTCAGAGTATGGCTGTGGGGTAGCCCAGATATTGGGGAAAACCCACAGTGCTTAGGGGTTTTATTGGTCTAATTGGTTACAAATATTGTAATAAACCCATTAGAGTTGGTTTTCGGGCAGCATAAACAGCAGTGAGTGTGTTTATGTACCTTTGTGGGGGTAATAGGGGTTTCCAGGGGGGTTGACTGCTCCCAGTTTTTGTTTATCAGAGTTAATTCCTGACATGAATCTCAGATTTGCATTTCTTTTGTAGCCCGATACCCTTAAACCAGTGCCCTTTGGATTTCTGCTGGGAGCCTGAGGTGATGCTCTGTGGGCTGAAGGGGAGGACATTGGTTTATAATCCAGAGGTGTTAATGAGCATAAATACATCTTTTTAAAATTTCCATGTGTGTGGAATTTATCAGTGTTTGGGGGAAGCTGATCCCTCGAGGGAGGAGTGAGAGGTTTGGGAGAGGACTTGTTTCTCAGAGCTTCATTTTTGCAGTTTCTCATTATGGTCAGAGCACAAAGGTTGAATTCATACATATTTCTGCTTCTTGCTGAGGAATTTCCATAATTCTCAGGAGCTGGAGAACTTTAATAATGAATAGGCCTGGAAAAAAGGACTTGCAGCCTCTTGGGGTGGATTTTTCTCCGCTCCGGAGCTGCGCTGGCCAGTGGTGGAGGAGATCCTGGTGGATCCCCGTGCTCCAAGCTCTGGTACAGGATTTATGACTCCATTCTCCAAGGAATCCTCCAGCCCCTCTGGCATTAATTATTTGGAGAAAGGGAAGTGTGTGCTTGGAACTCTTCAGGCACAGGGAGAGGCTTGGGTTGGCCCTGTGCTCCAGAGCATCCTGAGGGTGTGAAGGCAGAGGGGGAGAAAGGGATCGCAGCTGGAGACAGGGGCTTGAATTCCCTGCTCTTCCCACATCCAGCCCATCCAGGTATAAAGGACAGAGGACATGGCTCAGGTGAGTCACAGAATCCTGGAATGTTTGGGTTCGACTGGAACTTAAAACTCATCCAGTGCCACTCCTGCCATGGGCAGGGACACCTCCCACTGTCCCAGGGTGCTTCAAGCCCCATCCAGCCTGGCCTTGGGCACTGCCAGGGATCCAGGGGCAGCCACAGCTGCTCTGGGAGTGCCAGGTCCTCCCAGTCCAAAGTGCAGGAGGAGGAACGGAGGCATCTCTGTGTCTCTGCTGGGGTGACACCGAGGTTGTTCAACAAAAGCGATGAAAGCGGCACAAACAAGGGGGTCATGGAAATCCTGGGACATGGGTTTAGCCTGGATTTTGTTCCACGGTCTGTAAACTTCCTGGGATTGTTTGAAGGAATTTTTAATATTGTGATTGATCTCACTCTTTGTGTCTGCTGGGTGCAGTGTGTTCGAGTTCCCCCTCTATTTACAGATTTATCGATCAGGTTCAGTGATGGAGCCCAAATCCATGGTGCCGTTCGTTGATGAAGTTTGATTCCAACTGGGCCATTGGAAGTTTCCCGTTCCCGGCCAGCGCCAGGGAGGGGAATTTCACCGGTGCGGCGCTGCCCCCTCGCGGGCAGCGGGGGGCACTGCAGGGAATGAGTTTGCATCCCGGGGGTTTGGAATTTCATGTTTGGAAGTTCCATACGGCTCTGTACACCTGCAGTGGACATTTCTTGATGTAATTATAAAATAATTCAGTTAATTGCCTATGTAATAATCCTGTTTTCCCCATTTTTCTTGGCTGACAATGCTGGATTTCTTTGATTGTTGTTTTAAATGTTGATACTGGTATGAGAAAGTTTTGCTGTCCCCGTGAACATTTCTGTCACTAACTCACAAATAATTGACTTTGTCTCCTCTAAGCTGTTTTTGCATCCCATTCCTGGTGTAAATAGTAATTTCTCTTGCCTGTGTTTTTTCCCTCTCTGCAAGCACGCCTTTCATATAATGATTGAGGTAAGAGGATGTTTGTTCCTGGCTTTCTGGGGATGTGGGAGACGTTGTTTGGTCGGAATTGTGATTTCTCAGTATTTTGGACGAGCCATTTGTCAACATGTGTGGTTTAAAAATGCAGCTTTAGCCTGGGGTTCATGGATCTCCTAAAATTCCCTGGAGCTCTCGTGGCTGGTGGGGTCAGTACCTGCAATCTGGGATTGATCCTGGAACACAGGGACATGGCCAGGGGGATCCATGGCCCCAGCACAGGGCTTTCCCTGGAAGCCAAGGGCGCATCCCACCCCCCTGTGCCCTGTCTTTGGCTCTCCATTCCCATCTCCCACCTGGAAACACCCACTGGAGCTGTGTGGTCTCCACCTGCTGATCCTGGCATTTTGTGTAGTGCAGAAACTCACAAAAATGGATCATCTGGAGAAAAATGAACGTACTCCTTCACTGCTCTTCATCTTTCCCACTGGCCCGGTGTTATTTTTATTTGTATTAAACTCCAAGTCCCCGGGACCCCTTAATTTAAAAACTGGGGCATTCCTGCTCAGCTTTTCAATGGAATATTGAAAACATCAAGATTTGAGGTGTAATAGAAATGCTCAATTTCTGTCATCGTTAAAGTTCTCTAATTAATACCTGAAATACCTTGGAAACACATTTTAGAAGAAAATCAAATGGTTTAAATGTCTTAAAATTTGAATATTTTCCTGACTGTGCCTCTGTAAAGAGTTTCCAGAGTTCCTTGGATCTCTATTCCATGTTTGATACCCTTATCCCAGTCAGGGATGCTGGGTCCTGCCTCCAAGGAGCTGCTTTTAATGGATTTGAGTTCCACATTTGTTGAGCTGCTCTCTGATCTCAAGACCCATTTTTGAGGACCCTTGAGGAACCCCATTCCTGGAAGTGACCCTTCCTTAAGGAATATTTTCCCTGTGTGACTCAGTCTGAGGGAAGGAGCAGGAACAGGGAATTGGGCCCTGGATTTTTTGACAGCTGGAAATCTGGGAGCCCAGTTTATCCTCCTGCCATCCCTGCTGGCATTCTGGCCTCGGCGCCACAGAGATCAGCCCCAAGGCCACACGGGAATAACGGGGCCTCTGGAACGTTAAACATTTTTCCTTGGAGCAGAGCGAGTTGGAAATATTGTCAGGGAATGCATCCATGTAAAAATAGTCCCTGGAGCTGCAGAGTCTGGAGTTGGATTTTAAGCAAGGTGTTCAGAAAAAATCGGGGGGAAAAAAAGGAAAACTTTTCTTTCTAGTTGTGTTAACAGCAGGAATTCTGCTTCCCACTTGGAATTGGGATTTGTTTGGGTTGGGCTGTGGGCGGGTGGCGCTGTCTCAGCAACAACGGAAATTTTGGCTCCCAGAAATGTCTTCCCAGGAAAGGGAAAGGTGCTGGAACTGCAGGAGGGGCTGTGGCAGGTGCTGGGAAGGTGGTGTGGAGAGCCAGGGATTTCTTGGAAATAGGGAATTTGGTGTATGGGAAGGGTTGTGGTCTACTGGGGAATTAGGAAGCACCAGGTTTCACTGTCACTTTCATTTCCAGCTCCTGGCAGAGATGCTGGAACTTGGAGGTTTTGATTTTCCTGATGGTTGATTCAGGCACCAGGTGCTTCCAAATCCCAGCAGTTTCTTGGGAGGAGAGTGTGGGAAGGAAGGGGAATCCAAGCCACTGGAGCAAAGGGGGATTTGGGGTTATTTCCTACAAATTTCTCTGGTTTAGACAAGGCGGGAGGTTCTGAACTTGAACAGTTCATTAAATCAGGGTTGGCTTTGGGGGATAAATTGGAGCATCTTGTTCCCACTTCCTCTTCTAACAACGACAAACTGCATTTACAAATCTTTGTTTAGTACAGTTTGTATTTTACAAATTGAGGGCACTGCTTTCCCTGGTGCCTGGAATATTCCAAGAGGGCTCTGGCAGGGAATGAAAGGCACCAAGGGAGGGAAATCTTCACTCTCAAACTTCATTTTCTGTGCTGCAAATGTTGATGTCACAACTTCAAGCGCCTGTCGCTGTCACATTGACAAAAGGATTTCCTCCTTTTTTGAGGACAGTGTTGCAGTGTGTTTCTAATTTGGATTTCAAATGTTATTTATATTCTTTTTCTAGTTATTAATTTATGCAATGAGGTTACTCTGCTCTGACTCTTCCTCTGAAACTTGTTCTTTTTAATTTATTTGTAGTTGTGTAAGAAAGCAGAGAGTGGATGTTTATTCCTGCACTGAAACTACTCAGGACTTGTGTTCTCAGCACTTGTCTCCATTCTCCCCCTATTAAGGGTTCTTAACCCCACAGTTTGTCACAAAATGTGTCTTTAACCTGCCCAGGATTTTATGGTTTTGATGGAAGTGCTCAAGTATTTAACTCTTTATTGAGTGCTCTCCTCTCTCTTGTTGAAGCAACTCCTCTGGTGGTTTTCATTCTCTTGAAAACAGCTTTACAGGGGCTCTGTGGGGAAAATAGAGGAGCCAAGGAGGTGTTTTGGACGCTTTTTGAAAACTTTGGGGTTGGTTGTTGGGGTTTTTATACCGGGATGAGCTGATCCCACCTGGAGGGAAAGGGCCAGCCCAGAAGGAAGCAGAGCTTTGGCAATAAAATCGAGAATCTGCTCGTTCTGTTCAGATGATGTGATACAGCAGCTACAGGGTGTGCAATAAACTGTCCCCTCCCCTTTCCCAGGAAGGGAAATGGTCCCAGGCTGTAGTGTGGGGATATGGAAATGGGATATGGAAATGGGATATGGATACAGAGCCCTGGGGAAGCTCCGTCTCACCTCCAGTTGTACCAATCCTGCAGGACAGGACAAGATCACCTCTGCAGTGTAGCTCCAGCTCCCTTCTGGGTCCAGCCAGGTGCTGGGATCTCAGGAACACACTGGCAAAGTGGGGAGCAGTGGGAGTGGGGCAGGAGGGGCTGATCCCCACATGTGGATCTGCAGGGTTCAAAGGTCCCACACATCAGATAAACACAGAAAACCTTAATTGCATCCAAGGAGCTCATTGCAATTCCAGCTCTTAACAAATGTAACAAGTAAAGCTTGATTATCTTTGTTCCTTAATTGCTGCTGTGCTTCCCCACCTGGTTACAATATCCCTTAATTTCTGCTGTGCTTTCCCACCTGGTTACAATATTCCTTAATTTCTGCTATGCTTTCTTCCCACCTGATTCCATTATTCCTTAATTTCTGCTGTGCTTTCCCACCTGGTCACATTATTCCTTAATTTTTGCTGTTTTCCCACCTGATTAGACTATTCCTTAATTTCTGCTGTGCTTTCCCACCTGAGTATATTCTTCTTTAATTTCTGCTGTGCTTTCCCAGCTGATCACGTCATTCCTTGGTTCCTGCTGTGCTGTCCCACCCGGTTATCCGGGTGTATCCCATCCCTGTGGAGCTGCTCCCTCTGGCACATCCCTCCTGAGCATGTTTCACAATCCCATTTCCCGTCCCTGCGGAGAAGGGCTCGGCTTTGTGCCTGGATGTTTGGGGAATTGCTGCAGTGGGGTTTGGCTGGGTGATTCCAGGATCTCCCCGTTTACAATCCTTTATCTGTAGTGCTGTCAGGGATGACATGAATTAATGCCATTAACATCAGCAGCATTAATTAATGGTCTCACCTGATTGCAGGATCCTGGGCCTCCCCCACCATCTCCGTTGATGGGTCTGAAGCCGCTGCAGCTCCTGGAGATCAAAGCCAGGGGGAGATTTGGGTGTGTGTGGAAAGCTCAGCTGCTCAATGAATACGTTGCAGTCAAAATATTCCCCATCCAGGTGAGCAGAACTCTTGGGGTCCTGGGTTGTTCCTCACATTAAAGCAGCTTTTCTTGGCCCAATAATTCTGTAAATCCAAATGGAAACGTCCTTGAGGTGTAAAAGATGCAGGAAGAGTTTTGGTGATTTAAAAGAAGTATTTTACTGCAGTAAACACATTACTGAAGCATAAACCCTGTGAAGTGTGTGTTTCTAGTCATAAAATCATTCAGCATCCATAGTTTTAAGCAGCTCTCACCCACTTCTTGACCAGTTAATAATCAAATTAAATTGTACTTAGAAGGAATGTCCTGAAATGCAAACCCTAAAGAGATTGTTCCAATTAAACCTGCCTCAATTAAGTGCCATAACACTTACTGCCCAGCAAGTGCCCTCGGAAAGCTGTGGCTTGGATTAAATGGATTGAAGAATTTTGAGAACACAGAGTGATGCTGAATGGTGATGCTGGGATGGGTTTTTACATTCATTAAAGCACCCCCTGCCACTCGAGGTGCAGGAATGTGCTGGTGTTTCCTGATGGTGATTAAACACTGCAGGCTCTTGTTCTTGCAGCAGAAATTCCCTGTGTTTTTTGATAGACCTTTTCCAAATGCTGGGAGCAAACTCCCCTCAGGGCCAGCCCCCGGTATCCCGTTCCTGGTGGGTAACTGGGGTTGTGCTGCTGTGTTTGCAGGACAAGCAGTCATGGCAGAACGAGTATGAGATCTACAGCCTGCCCGGGATGAAGCACGACAACATCCTGCAGTTCATTGGCGCCGAGAAGCGCGGCTCCAGCATTGACGTCGACCTGTGGCTCATCACCGCCTTCCACGAGAAGGTGGGGCTGCCCCTCCATGGGCTCGGGGCTCTCCTGAGTGAGGCAGGGGGAGAACAGCCCTAGAAGAGTGTCACAGATGTGGAGTTGAGGCAGATAAGGAAGAAAATTGAAAGTATTTTGCACTTAGCTGCTCGCTTTTCACTGGGTGTGAGTTTGGTTCAGTTCATTTTCAGACAGCTGAGGAAGCTGTCGTCAGGTTTTACTGATAGAGGAGTTGTTTAGGAAACAATCAAAAATTAATTCTACCTTTTTTTGGCTTTTTAGAATATGTCTTTTTGAATATCCCCCATCTAAGCCTGCCTGAAATAAATAACCTACCATCTTGCAGAGATTGGAGGAGGTTATTTTTGGTCCACTCTTGTTGGTTGATTGGAATGAAAAATAAAAATGAAGTGATACAGATTAATTCTATTGTGACAGCAACAGGAAGAAACACAAATATGATTAATTAAGAATATGTGCAGTTTTATGTTGAATAATTTTGATCTCTTTAGATTTGTTCAGTGAATATTTCACTCTGAAACTGGGGTGTTGAATGATTTCATCTCTGTTTATTCAGAGTGTCTTTCACTCTGAAACTCCTGTTGGTCCATGAGGAAGGACAGTCAGAGGTCCTACAGATGTTCCCCCCAGCTCAGCAGGAATTGCAGCTTTTCCCTGGATGAGTGACACTGAGCTGGGTGTGTGACTGTTTTGCTGCAGGGGTCCCTGACAGATTTCCTGAAGGCCAACGTGGTGTCGTGGAACGAGCTGTGCCACATCGCCCAGACCATGGCCCGTGGCCTGGCCTACCTGCACGAGGACATCCCGGGGCTCAAGGACGGCCACAAGCCGGCCATCTCCCACAGGTACTGCCCTGGGAATGGCAGCTGCCCGGGAATGGGGACACATGGGAATCCTGCATGCAGCCCATCACCTTCTGTTCCTGCAGGAATTCCGTGTCTCCGTGTTAGGAGCCAGCACGATGCATTTTTCCAAGGGTTTTGTTTCCTGCTATTTAAACAAGATGCACTCACTGCATACTCGGATTAAAACATTTGCATTCTATCTCTGTATCCCACTTGTATCATCCATATCTCCATATCTCCATATATCCATCATACATCTGTGTTTATTTTAAAAACAAGCAGAAATTTACAGTTCCAACTGCTGTCTCATTTGTTCCCATAAGGATAAAGGTCTGCAAGGTTTTATTATTGTCATTTTGTTGTTTAACTTATCTACTTCTTTATCCTGTTTTTGCCTTTCATACCATAATGTTCCTTGTTTTATGCTATCCCTTTTTCCTTAGTTTTATCTGTATTCCATGTTCTAGATCTCTAATTTGTGGTTTTTTCTTGAACTTGAAAGGGACATTAAAAGCAAGAATGTGCTGCTGAAAAACAACCTCACAGCTTGTATTGCTGATTTCGGTCTAGCTTTAAAGTTTGAGGCTGGAAAGTCTGCAGGAGACACCCATGGACAGGTAAGTTCTGGTTTATTTCCAGGAATGATCCAGCTGTTACATGGATGTGAATGGGAATTCCACCTCAGGCTCATTGCATAGCTTCTTCCCCTTTTTATCCTGACTGGAAGATTTGGACAAGAACTTTTGTCATATTTTATTAATTATTTAATTACTGTTCAGAAACTGAGGGATGAAACTTCCTAAGGCAGGAATAACCATGGCTTTGTTTAATCTGGGACAAAGCGTGGATTTTGTTTGGCAGCAGCTGGGCTGGTGCCCGTGCTGGGGCTGATTCTGGGTACAAATTGTGGTGTTCTGCTGCCCTTGCAGGTGGGCACCCGCAGGTACATGGCTCCGGAGGTGCTCGAAGGTGCTATCAACTTCCAAAGGGACGCGTTCCTGAGGATAGACATGTACGCCATGGGATTGGTCCTCTGGGAATTGGCCTCGCGCTGCACGGCCGCCGACGGTGAGCAACGGCCTCGGCTGGGGAATGCTCAGGGTCAGCACTGTGGGTCCCTGGAGTGTCCAAAGCCAGCTTGGGCAGGGCTTGGAGCAGCCTGGGATAGTGGGAGGCATCCCTGCCCATGGCAAGAGTGGAACTGGGTGAAATCTCTTCCAACCCAAACCACTCTGGGATTCTGATTATGGCCAAATTCCCAACAATCCAATCTTCTTTCCCTTTTCCAAGTCAGTGGTTGAACTCATGTTTCCCTCTGCAGGCCCCGTGGACGAGTACATGCTGCCTTTTGAGGAGGAGATTGGCCAGCACCCGTCCCTGGAGGACATGCAGGAAGTTGTGGTGCACAAAAAGAAGAGGCCTGTCCTAAGGGAGTGTTGGCAGAAACATTCTGTAAGTGTGACCCAACCCACTGCTGCAAGGATTTGAATCCCACATTCTGTCCATGCCGTGTTGTGTCCATCACACTGGGGTTTGGGAGGGATTTAATAATTCCAGTAGGAGTTAAATGGGCTGTAAATGTTCCTCATCTTAAACTGCTCTTTCTTCAGTAGTAGAAAGTGAGTGATTTTTTCAGCTTTTTGGTGGGAGATCCTGGAGTTACTTTTCATTGAAGTGCCAATTGATGGCTGAGGGATTCACCTCTTTAGAACACTGTGAAGCTCCAGCTGCAGAGAAAGATTTGCCCTGTGTTGTTGAAGAGTTGTTGGTTCAATAGTGCAGAACAAAGCAGAGCTGAGGCCCCACAGGACACTCCAGGTTTACACCCAACCCAGCCCCGTGTCCTGTGGGATCCAAGGGTTCCCATTTGCCCGGTGTCCCTTAAAACACCATTTTTTATCTGGGGCCCCCCTCTGTTCCTGTGGGTGTGTGATGGTTTTCCCTGGCCTGGTTTTCCACAGGGAATGGCGATGCTGTGTGAGACCATCGAGGAGTGCTGGGATCACGACGCCGAGGCCCGGCTGTCCGCGGGCTGTGTGGAGGAGAGGATCATCCAGATGCAAAAACTCACTAACATTATAACAACAGAGGACATTGTGACTGTGGTCACAATGGTGACAAACGTTGACTTTCCTCCCAAAGAATCCAGTCTATGATAGTTGCACTGGTCATGGAAGTGACCACAGGACTCTTCACTGGAGCTGCTACAGCGCACGGACTGCTGGCGTCACTGCTGTTCTGGGTGGGAAGAACGGATGGTAAGTCTCTCTGGAACATCACCAAGAGGTGTTTATCCTTTGTTTTCCCCCTCCTCCTCCTTCCCAACGTGGATCCATGAGACTTTCTGCATTCCCTGCTTACACCTGAAGGACGTGACTGAGAACCCCTCACGTGCTGATAAGGAACTTACAATGAAGAATCCGGACCTGAATGGGCTAATGAGCGTTTTAAACACTGACATCCGATTTCTTAATCCCTGTCAGAAGAGACTAATTCCTTTAAATGAACTACTGTTATTTTTTTTAAATCAAAAACATTTCATTTCAGATTTAAAAACAACAAAAAAAAAAAGGGTAACTTGTTTTTATTGCATTCGTTGTTGTTTATAAAATGACTATTGTAATGCGACTACGACACAGCTTGTGAATGTTCCGTGTGCTGCTGTTCCGTGTACAGAAACAAGAGTAATCAATGGGATAGAGCAAAGAGGCTTCCAAGTATTACTTAACCTCCCTCAACCAGGTATACCTCAGTTCCACCTCACTAAATTATGATTGACAACACTAATTGGAATAATAAACCGCTCCGTGTTTTGTAAATGATGTATTCCCAATTCCCTGTGTTATTTAAGAAGGGGAAAGCTTCATGCCCCCAGGAAGTGGCCATTCCTAGAGCCGTGTTTTTAGCCTTTTCTTGTACTCGCTTGTTGTGTATAAAAAAGAAAAAGTGCTGTTTATTGAAAGAAAATTTTCCTTCCTCTTTTAGTTGAAAGCTTTTCCCTCTGTTTCCCAGAGTATCTCATCCATTTATTTAACTGAATACTATTTAGGTTTGCTGTGTCTGAGGAATATTTGAAACCTTAAGCATGACTTTCTTTTTTTTTTTTTTTTTAATTTTTTTTTAAAATTTTCTCTGAGCTGTGACACTGGAAAGCTCTGAATTCTTGTTGTTTTTTTGAAAAAGAGTCTTTTTCCTATTTATGTTTGTGCCGAGGTCGCCGCGTGTTCCCTGTCCCGCCAGGCAGTGGGGGCTGTGTCACTGTTTCAGGATCACCTCAGGAAGCTCAGTTCCCCCAATTCCTCACCCTCTGCTTGGAGATTTGCAACTTCCCTCCACTCAAAGCTTGGTGCCATTGGAGGGGAGTGCAGCTCACTCCCTGTGAGCCACAGGTTGAGCCTGGAGTCACACACAAAGTTCTAGCCACAGATTCCAGATCCTAAATGTTACAAATTTCAGGGATAACCTAGTTCTGCTCACAATATGCAACGACCATTCCGAGGTAACAAAAGGAATATCAGTGTCCAGAGCACAGACTCACAAAAAACAAGGAAAAACATGAAAATGGCTTCACAACTCCAAGACTGGGGTTCAGGATGTCGAGCCTTATGCTGGAATTACAATGACTGGTAGCTGGGTGCCAAAGTGCTTCTCCCAAATCCTGTCTCACTACACTGATTGGATCCTTCAGGCCAAATTCCAAGGAAAATAAATGTTGTAAGCCCCTGGAGCGCAGAGGCGGCAGCGGCCCGTGGTGTGCTGTGTGTCCTTGTCTCCATGTGTCCACATGCAGAGTCTCTGCAAAGCAGCAGGCGGGAGCTCGCTGAAGGCTGGCTGGAACCTGGATCTGTGAACTTCATCCCTGGGAACAGTGGCGTGTGATGGATAAAGCAGAGCCAGGCCGGCTCTGGGCAGGGAGGGAGGAAGGGCTGATGTTCCACTCAGGGCTGTGGCACTGCTGCTCACAGCTGTGCCTGAGGATCCTGCTGCAAGGGGCCGTTGGAAAGGGGAAGAAATCCAGTTTGTGGGGTCCTCTTGGCCAGACACTTCCCTTTGGCTTCCATTTTTGCTCCACTTTTAATTAAACTCCACACAGCAGGACAGGACCGGAGCTGTGGAATTCTGAACCAGTCCCAACCCAGTCCTTCTCAGACACCTTGGGGCTTTTAACCCTTCCCTGGCAAAAACAGAGCCAAGGGATGGTTTCATTCTGTGCTGTTGGAAATCTGAGGCCCAAACTGAAGCTGTATCCAAGTCCCTCCTGTGTGTGACCCTTCCCACGGAGCTGCCACGGGCTCAGGGCTGGCTCCTACCTTTGGGATATCCCTGCTCAGTTCCTGTCCCACTCCCAGCTTCCTGGGATTTACCAGCATCATGTAGCGTCACTGAGAAAAGGCTGCTCCTTCCCAGTGCTTTTTAAGCGGTCAGAATGGTCTCCCCGAGCTGCTCTGCTCCAGCTGTGCCCCCAGGGCCTTGGGAATGAATTCCTGTTTCACTTCAGAGCATTCAGGGAGTTGAGCTGCTGGAGCAGCAAGGGCAGGATCCAGGGAACATGGTGCTAGGGATGATTTTGGCATTGTTCTGGCAGTGCCCATTGGCCCTTCCTGTCCTGAGCTCCTGAGGGGCAGCAGCTGTGAGCTCCCAGCCCAAGGATGGCCCTGGACTGGTGTGTGAGCCCCTGCCTGGCCTCACCAGGTGTGATTTTTATGTGTGAGAGGGTGAGAAGTTCCTGTCCCACATCCTCAGAGCTGCTGGAGGGGTTGAACCAGTGCTGCCACTCCTGGGGTATTCCCAACCTGCCCCATGAACATGGAAATCACCCAGAACCCACAGGGGTGTAGTTCTCCAGTCTCCAGTGTAATCAGTGCTGAGACCTGTCCCGCTCCCATCAGCATCGACACAATCAGTCAGGTCACCCCCTCTCCTCTTTTCCAGCTTTTTTAACCTTTTTAAAGACATTTCTGTTTATCAGGAACACTTGGTACAAAACACCGGAAGCTGCAATACACATCCCTGGGCAAAACGACTCCAGTAGCATCCTTGATGGAACATCTGTTACCTCAGATACTCAACCAGCAGGACTGCTTTGCTTTCTCCCTCAGTTTTGGTTTTTTTTCAGTCCATCTCCTCTTTGTTACCTCTCGAGTTTGGTGAGCGATTACTTTAACTTTCCTCTTTGTATTTGTCAGTGTTTTGGGCACAGGTTGTTGTACTACTGTCAAAAGGCACTTGCTGCTTTTCTGCAAGTGCCAAAAAACCAACCAACCCCCCCTCGCCCTCAATAAAGTGATTGTTAAATATTGTACAAATACAAATGTATACTCTGCCCTCTTCCCCAGCGGGAAAATAAAAAATGTGACTACTCTGACTTGCAAATGCTTCTTTGGAAACTTACTTTAAACACATGGGGCCGTTCCTAGAGCAGTTCTTGAGCCAAACTCCCAAGTTTTGTTACAAAAAAGTGGGTATGGAAAGATGTTACCTTGTACTTGGCACAAAATAGCCCTTGCAGCTGAAGCCTGTTGGGATTAAACATTTAATGAAGTAAATTCAGTTGTGATTAAAGATTTAATTGAGTAAATTTTCCATGTCAAGTCAGATTTGAGAAGGAAAAGTGCAGTGTGAGCTTTGACCTGATGGGGTTGTGCTGCAGAAGGGAGCCGGCAGGGCAGCGTGGCCTGAGCCACGATCCAGAGCACTCAGCCACAGGGAGAAACTCCAGAGCCTGGATTTCTCCAAGTGGGAACTGTGGGTGAGGGAAGGAGCTGGCACGGAGCTGAGCTAAAGCACCTGGGGGTGTGATGAGGCACATTTCTGGCTGCTGGAAGGGAACAGCAGCACAGTTCTCCTTAGAAAATCCCAAATGGATCAGCAAAGAAAGCTGCTTCCAAAAATTTATTCATCTGAGCACCTTCCTGTGGGTGAACATTCCCTCTTCTGGAGCTCACAGCATTCCAGAAGTTGTGATGGAGCAGGGGCAGTACTCAGAGCCAGCTGAGGGAGGAGGCTGCCCACTGCTTCACGTCTGTGGGGCAGTTGGGGTACACCTGCAGGGCATCCATGATCTGGCTGCTGTCCAGCAGCAGCTTCATCAGGAGATATTCCCGCTGTGCCCGCGCTGACGGCCGCTCCAGGGGCTTCACCAGCTCCAGCTGCAGTAAGTGTTCAAAGGCCTAAAAACAGGAAAAGAGGGAGTGGAAGGGAAGGGCATTCCTGCCCCAAAACATCGCTCCCTTCAAGGGCTGCGTTTGACCACCCCAATCTGTGCTCTGGAAAATAAAACCTAAATACTTTACAATTAAAAAAAAAATGCATTTCAGGCTCACCTTCATGACAACTGGCTTCTCAAAGTTGTACATAGAATGTGCCTTCCTCTGGATGAACTTCTGGAATTCTGTGTCAGTCGGAGGAAAAGAAAAGGGGCAGTTAGGAGGAAGTGAGTGGTGTAGGGTTTGTGAAGCTCAGGCATTGCTCTCACCATTGTAAACCATCTGGAAGTTGAATGGTTCTCCATCATAGACATCATTCAGGTGTTTCATGGCTATGATGAGGCAGATTTCCAGGACAGACAAACCTGGAGGGAAAGACAAGAATCCCAAGTACTTCCCTTGAGCACATCAGAAACACAGGCAGTTCACCCACTCTGTTTATTCCTCTATTTGTATATGCTCTGGGCCTCACCCATTGGTGTTCTGTATCTTATGTAAAGAAATTCCAGAATTGGAGAGGCTTGATACGAGAACATTTGTTTGCCTTGTATTTGAAGCAAAAATGATCAGCAATGGGCTGTTCCCACCAAAAAGCAAGACCTGTAAGTAGCTAAGCTGGCATTGTTGTATCCACAGCCATGTGTGAGCTCAGAGCTGACTCCATGGGCACAGGCAATCCCTGTGCAGCTCATCCCCATGGGGAACACTCCCTACACAGCATCTCTTACACCAGGAGAATTCCAGGGAGGGACTCAACACTTCCTTTGCATCTAGGAACAATTTTGGGGAGAAGCTGAGCTTTACCATGGACAATGTTTGCCTTGGAGTCGGTCCTGTGCTGCCTGCTGGCCTCCTGCAGGTCTGCAGGTGTGAGCAGGGGGTGGTGCACAGTCACGGCACTGACAGCCAGCATCTGCAACAGAGCAGGACACAGTGCTCACTCCATTCCCAACCACCACACAATTCCTGCTTGGAATGCACAGGAACACAATTCCCCCAGAGTCACCTGCAGGAAACATTCATGGATAAACCCTCCACACACAGTAGGTTCATACTGAAAACCTTGCAAATAGGTGGCACTCCAATGGCATTTAGCCAGGAAGGTTTTCCAGGCTTAAAACTTTAAAGCCTCCTGATTCCAGGAGATAAATCCTCATGAGCCTGTTCATATCCATGTCCATGGATCAGCACCTCAGAGGCTGCTGTAGGAATGACTTACAGCTGGTTTGCACCTGCTTTTGTACCCAGGGACACCTCCCACTGTCCCAGGCTGCTCCAAGCCCCATCCAACCTGGCCTTGGGCACTGCCAGGGATCCAGGGGCAGCCACAGCTTCTCTGGGCACCCTGTGCCAGGGCCTGCCCATCCTCACAGAATTCTCTCCCAATATCCCATCCATCCCTGCCCTCTGGCACTGGGAAGCCATTCCCTGTGTCCTGTCCCTCTAGTCCTTGTCCCCAGTCCCTCTCCAGCTCTCCTGGAGCCCCTTTAAGCCTTCTCCTCTCCACAGTTTGTCCAGGAATGCCTCACTCATCCCTGCCAGAATCTGTATTACACATTTTTTGTGGAAAGATGACTTCTTCCAAAGGAAAAATTCAGCACATGCTGTGGAAAACAATGGGAAGGGTGTGCCTCAGCTCTGACCTGCTCTCAGGGAGGCTGTTGGTTGCCATCAGCTCCTTTCCTGGCCTCCACTGCAGTCACAGGAACAGATTTCAGTGCCCTGCACTAGGAATAATCTGCAATCTTGTAACCAGAGCAGCACCAAGCAGAGGGCTCTGCACTTTGGAACTTCTCTGCTCTGGTTCTCAGGGTGGCTCTGAACACTGCTGGACAGAGCTGTCTGCCCTGGAGGCCAGCACAGCCCACCCAGAGCAGGTTACAGATCTGGGGGCTGGCACAACAGCCCAGGGGCAGGTACAGTCAGGGGGCTTTTCACACCCACACAAGCACAGGGGTATTTTAGGATGGTTAAACAAGTGTAATCCTCTGTAAAAATGTCAGTGTATTTATATGAGCTGTGTTCAAAAACAGGATTCAGGGAGGCAGGGTAAAATCTAAAAAAGACCAAGAGGGCTGCAGCTCCCGTGTCAACTTAAGAGTAGAAAAAGTAGGTTTCAATATGGGCAGATTTCAGGATTCAATAGAAACCAAAAAGAATCTCAGAAAGGAAAAAAAGTTTCAAAGTGTTTCACCTACAGTTTTGTTTTATAGATAGAAAGGCTTGGAGAAAGATAAATAGCATGAGCTCAGCCCCATCTGAATTGAACAGTCCATCCTCACAGGGTAACCACTTCAGAAACTGGAGCTCCCCACACTCACTAACACAGCACAGGGTGATAAAGCCTGCAAGGAACCAGCACTGGCAAAAGCTCAGTAAAATGATGTTTCAGGCAAAGCTCAGCTAAATGGCCTGAAAAGCGCAAGAGCTGTTCATTAATTACTGCAAACCAAGGAGGTGTTTCATAAATACCCAAATACACACCAGGAGCAAATGCAGCGAGCGCAGGTCTTTGGTGTGGTGGAAAAGGTTCTGCAGCACATCCTGCACTGTTTTATCCTCTGAGAGATGCTACAAGAAACAATAAAGTGATATTTTAACCATCTCATACTCACTTTTAATCATTTCATACTCACCTGGAAAAATGACAGTTTAATAATTTTTTTAAAGAGCTCAGCTTACACTTGACAATACAATTTTCATGTCTAACCTCAACTTGCTGGTCTTTCCTGTGACAATTTCACCTCCAGACTTCAATAAGCAAAGATTCTCTATCATAATTTAATTTATTCCTTATCACACTCAGACAGTGAAAGGAAATGCCAATCTTAGGTAAAAGCTTCCCACTTTTACTGGTAAAGGATATGTGTATAAAGTAAACCAGCTTTACACTGCTTTCACTTTAGAATTTTTAACTAAAATTAGGTATAAGATGCTTTAATTACCTGAACATTATTATTCCATTTTTGTGCAAAAGACTCATCAGGAAATTCAGCAGGAAGAGAAAGCTGTTTCTGAAATATCTTAATATATTGTTTAAAATCAAAGGAATTAGTCAAATATATCTGTCTGTGAGAGAACCTTGACTTTACTCTTTTCTCCAAGAGCTCCAGGATATCCTTGATGGAAAAAAAAAAAAAAGGAAAAACAGTAATTAAAAAAGCAGATGAATTTGGTGTTTTCTTTACTACAGACAAATCACTGAAGTAAAGTGTGCTGAAAAAAGAAAGAATTATTAAATTCTCAGGCTTAAAATGTTGTAACATAAGTTAAATGTTCTAACAAGCCCTTTGCTGATTATTTTAATTGATGTGCCTTGCAATGCTAGCAACCATCCCAGCCCACGTGATGCACCACATCACACAGGATCATTTGTTGCTAGGAAACCCAGCAAAATTTCTCCATAGATTATGGAAATATTTCAGCTACTTAAGCCTGAATCAAACCTTGCAGCCTATCAGGGCTCTGGACAAGTTGTTGTGTGGTCACACCGGAGCTGACAGGCCACGTGCTTTTTGTCAGCCTGAGAGAACACAACTTAAAAATCCCAAAAAATACTTAAGAACTACAAAAAACCCTCAGAAACAACAGCTGTCAGCTCTGGAAACACTTCCTTAATTACACTCAAAAGGGGATAAAGGGTTCTAAATAATGGTTGAGGAGCTCAGACTCAGGACAGTGATGATGCAAAAGAAAAGACTGTAATTTATTAAATCAACAATTTACTTTTCTATTGCCAGAAACTTGCCCTGCTGGGTACCACCTAATCCCAGTCAAACCCAGATTCAGGCTTCGATAAGAGATTTTAATTATTCTTCTTCCTGTTATAACCCAATTAACTTCAGCACCAACAGTTTATTGTGAAAACAGTATCAGTTTTATCGAGTTTCCATGGTGTTCCACAGGAATTATTTCACCGTGCACACAGCCTGCCCACAATTCAGTACCAGGACATTGTAAAATCATAGGAAACTGAACAGGGATCCTAAACCCATTTTAGAGCAAAAGTGCCCTACTGAAGTGGTTACTTAAAAAAAAGCCTTTGTCCTCAGAACAGAGATTTAAACACAGTGTAACTCTGTCCTTGCCAACTACTGAGCAAGAAATTCAGGAGCTCCTCCAAAGAGAGAACAGTCTAGTTTGGAATGTTTGTCCTTAGAAATGTTGGGTTTGCTCCTTTAGCAGTAAAGCTGAAAGTTCTGAGCACTTTAAATTTGCTCTCAGCACAAGTTTTTATTTTTTTACATCCCCCTTCCCAATTCAAAAGTTAGAAAAATAGAGAACTGAGAACAGCTCTTAGGAAATTAAGTATGGTTCTAAGAGAGGAGAAGACATTCCCACTAAGACAAGTCACTTTAAAACAGCTAAAAACATGAGGAAGTGCCATTTCTTACCTGCCTACAGGTGAGCCCAATAACTGTCACTGGGGTCTGTGCAGACTGGGAGATGTCAAAGAGGTTGTAGAGCAGGGTCTGATTCTTGTGGTGGACAAACAAGTCAAATTCATCCAGTACAAACAAGATTGGGCAGCTGCTGGTTCGGTTTCCTGGGAGAAATTTGGAGAATTAGCAGGGCAGCTCCAGGATTAGACTTCCATTGCTACAGCTTTCATTAATTCTGGGGTTAAAAATTCACAGATTTTCCTTTAGCTTTTTACTAAGCCCTCCTTTCCCAAAACTAGAAACAGCAAAAAGAAAAATAACACTGAAAAACTGGGAAGGTTTTGTAGTGTTCTGCCAAGCAGCATTTCTGGCTACAAGGAACACAGACTTCTCTGGCCAATTTTTTTAAAAAACAGTATTTTTAAGAGCATCAGTCTGGTAAGAGAATCTGTCCTTCACAGCGGACATCACATGCAAGCCTTTACAGCATCAGTTACATCAGGTGTGTATTTGTTCAGTATTGACTACTTTTTGTATTATTTTGTAATCATGACACATTCTTGGGCTAAGTTTCTTCATTCCACCTGTAAAGTAGAAGAAAAAACTCCACTTTTCAGTCAAGTGACCCAGAGTTTCAGAACAGGGGTTTTTAGTGTTTACCTTTCCTCAAAGCTTCAAGGAGGAAGGCAAGGTTTTCAGCAAAACTGCCCTAGACAGAGAATAAATAAATTTCAGAATAGATTTGCAGTGTCATTCTCAGAATTGTTTAACTACAGCAAATGCAGACATGCAATGAAGGCCATCTCCTTCCAAAACCATGCTTTCAAAAATGTACAATTTACTTCATGCTGTATAATCATAAACTCCTCGGGACAAGATGGATAACTCTACATTCATCCACTTTTTTCCAGTCTGAAATCCCCAAACTGCCTCAGGCAGGCAAAAATTAGTGATCAGGAGAATGCCTGCAATAAGCTAAATTCACAAGCAGGCTCTATCTTTCCTTAAATAACTGTTGCATCCTCATTTTCCAGCTACACACATGGAAAAAGTGCCACCTAACATGTTCCACTGAGAAGGAGCAGGATTCAGGGTTTAATTAGCAACTTTATTAAACAGATGGAAGCATCAGTCACTCCTGACAGAAAACACTGATTGGCTGTGACCAGCCTGCTCCAGTTACACAAACTCTCCCACTCTGCAGCACTCCGGGTGTGAGATGAGAAATAATTAACTGAAGACCACAAGCCCTATCAAAGGGAGCAGAAAGGCAAGTTTACCCCTTGAACGTGAGTTACAGAAAATGAGGGAAATTTATTCTCAAGCACTTTGGTCACTCTCTTTACGACTGTCTTCAGTACTAATGTAAATCAGTTTATCTGTGGCAAAAGGGCAATAGCAGCAAATATTTTAACAGAAATTCCATGGAAAATGAGAGCTCTAGGAAGCCTGGATAGACTTCCTAGAACCAAAAAAGGTTGGGAATATAGTAAAGGTCCTGCTTTTTGGTTGGTTAACTTGCTAATTCTTTGTTTTGAAATGTTAAAAACATTTCCAAATTCCCCACCCCTCTGAACAAAGTTTCTTTGGAATACTTAAGTTTGTTTTATTTAGGGACTTTTTGAGAGACTTCCCTTTTTTCCTCCTTCAGTAAGGCACAAGGTGATGTATTTTTAAAAAATAATGAGGATGCATTAATATTGCTCAACCAGCAGAGGTAACCTCAGCACTTGTGCAGAACTGCTGGCAGCCACAGCCCATTCATTCCCAACAAGCTCCATCCCACAACGCCAGGTTCCCAGGAAAGGGTTTTAAAGGGGTAAGTGAAGTTACTCACAAAAACTTTGTCCCCAACCACATTTTCCAGTTGCAGCTGCCTGGTGATCTCCTTCAGGGCCACTTTATCATTTGTCTGCAGAAGTCCTGAAAGAAAAGGATTTTTCATGAAGAACTAGCAGTTCATTCCCACTAGAGACTTAACCAGCAGCTTCTCTCTCTTTCCAGCCTTACAAAGCTTTGCCTTTCTAAAAATTAGACTGGACAGGAGTTTTCTGTTACCTCATAAGTTACTTAATTCTGTCACTAAGAGCACAGAAGTTCCCTCCATACAAAGAAATACAAAGAGAGGCATTTTGGAGCTCACAGACAAACACATCCATAATTTAGGCTGGGCCAAACTGCTGAAACCAAAGCTGTTATTCAGTACATACGAAATACAGAACTGAACAGAACAGAACACTGGATCAATGATGGTTTACTTGCCATTCAGATGGACTTCCAGGAGGTTCTCTGTAACTTGTTCCATTTCCCTGAGATCTTTTAAGACATGATTTAATAACTAGGAAAGAAAAAATACAGAATTTTTTGAGAAGATTAACATTTTAACAGCAAGAAAAGTGTAATTACAGACATTACAGGATAGGAAACAGTGTGTGAGGTTTCTTTAGGTAATATGTTTGAGTAAATTCCAGAGTAAAATACTAAAATGACAACTTTGCATTCACCAGCATGACTGTGACAATTACATTTTTCATTCTGCTGAACTGGGAAAGAAAGAAAGAAAAATAACTCTGGTATTTCAGTCCCTCATTTTTTAGGGTAATATCTGGGGCTTTTGCCTTAATCAAAAAGCTTTATGAATTTGAGATGTGAGAGGATTTTGCTCTTGAGCTGGTGCCATATTCAGCTTCATGGCTTCTTTGGATGCTATAGAAAGAAACTCTTTGCATTAAATCTTAAAAGAAACTCTGCTTATTCTTTCCTTCTGGAAGACAAAATTAAACTGCACATGATCAATCAACTGCTGCTTATAAAATTTAGGGGTCCCAAATTTACAGTCCATCAAGAACTTCTTACTGCAAAAGTCATAAGGAACTTGTATTAAAATATCTATAAGTAGTGGAAATGTTAAATATAAAAAATTAAAAAGCTACTATTTGCTTGGCTTCCTCAGATGAGGATTTGTAGCTTCCACCTATGTGAATGTATAAATACATAAGTATACACACACATGATTTTCTTGACTCCAACATCTTTCACTTGATGTATAATAAGGAAATAATTCATTTTGCAGATGTGATTTGCTAACTTATATTCTGGCTTAAAGGACAACAAATTTTCATCACATCATTTAATGTAAACATTAAAGACTTGAGTGTTTGAATAATGTTGAAGTATTAAACACTTAAGTTAGAGGTCATCCCTTCATGTACCTCAGCTAAGGGGAATTCCCTTAAAACACAAACCTACACTTATAAACCATAACCACCAAACAATGTTCTGTAGGGAACAATATTCCTTCAGGATTAAGATACCTGACCATTCCCTGCATACACACAGCTATGGAGAAACCTACCCCTTAGACCGCTCCTTTTAGAGCTTTGGAGGCCTTTTCATCATTTTGACAGTGAGGGCCCAATAACAGGTTAATTAAAGAGTAATCAGAACATGGCTTTAATTGCAAAGACAAGTGTTAGGAACAGATTTCTCCATGCTGTTCCTGAACAGAATTAGCCCACACAAAGTCCTAGAATGTTTTGAATTCACATGCAAACCATTAGCAATTCTCTCTGTAAAACCAGGCAGACATGAACATGTAGCTGCAAAAGCTCCCAGGACTGCAGTGAGGTTCTGTTGCACCCCGGACAAAGTTCCAAGAGCTGTTCCTACCGCAGTTTTCCCAGATCCCCGGGGTCCAATAATGAGGGCGGAATTACTCTCTCCGTGCACCGTGGTTCTTCTCAGCAGCTCCAGCAAATGTCTGTTGAAAACAGAAATAGGCTGAAAACCTCAAAGCTGTCAACATTCCCCAAAACCAGGGAAAATTCAAAAAATAAAACTTGATCCACTTTGGCTTGCTCTGAGAGCCAAGACTCACTCAAGGCATGCAAAATGTAATACAATAAAGTACAAAGGGCTCAGTGATCAGAGCTCTTAAAATATTTTAAAATATTAAAACATGCAGAAGTTGAGAGTATCACTAATTCATAAAGTTCTGCAATTCACTGCCATGAAAAGACAGACTTCAATAATTATTTCCTTCTTTAAAAAATAGATTGCTTTCTGTGCTACCACTATACCTCACCAGCTCTAAATTACCTGCAGATAGACTCACTCACCTCAAACCACATTTAAAGTGCTTACAGCAACTACTGACACCTCCAGTTCCCAAATGCTCACACATCATTAATGTGCTTTTTGGAATATGGAACACTGGCATCATGCAATTGCTTCTGAAGGAGTGAGTGATTACAGAACAGCTGTAGCCAACACATGTGGGTTTGTTCACTATTTGAGAGCCAGCTCCAGCCAAGAGCCCTGGTACATCTTGGGAAGGAAAAAATCAGAGCTGGGGAGTTCATTGTATTTCCCCTCCAGGATAATTCACTACCAGTGGCACATTAAGCAGAACACAGTCTGTAAACTGCTTTTCAGAATTCCAGTATAAATAGGGGAGGCTTGTTTTGTAAAATGGACATAATAGAAAGACATTTTCTCACAACAGCAATAAAAGGCCTATGTGTGCTTTGCATGCCTAGGGCACTGCTTTAATACATGGTTTTGTCCCTTCGTAATGAAAACTTGTGCTCACATCAGGCAATTCCACTCACCAAAAAACTGATTGTTTAAAACAAGTTCTTTAAATACATCTTTGTTACTTGCAGAATTTGACCTGCATCTGTAAAAGGACCAGTACTGGGACAGCATTACTGTCCCAAGAAGTCCCTTCTTCCTTTAAATATGGATCTCTACTTCAAAAAAAACCAGGATGTTGGCACAGAAGGTTTAAGATTTACTTCTAACAAAGTTTACCAACAAACAGGAGACAAGCTGAAGTAAAAATAAATATCACAGCAAGAGAATTTAACTTCTTGCTTGGCCAGGCCATTATACAAGGTCTTAGAACATGCACTGAAAGTATCTTTCAGTCTCAAAAAGAAAAGTCCTTCATGAATTAGAGATGCAAAACAAGGACAAGAAATCCGAAACTCAGAGCCTGACAAAACCAGCAGGGAACAGTTGTATAAAAACCCTTAAAATCTGAGGCAAATAGTTTTTAGAAGCACTGAGCTGCAAGTCATTTAAACCTGTATAATTTAGAAAAACAGAGAAACAGAAAATTCTGATTTCACCAGATTATTTTACACCTGTAGTTAAATTAGAAATCACTGAATCCTAGAGCCTGCTCACTCACCTGTACTGCTGTTCCAACCCAAACAGCTTTCCAGCTGCACAGTGGTGACAGAATCTTTCACGAAAGATTGTTTGCACCTATGGATGTAACACAGGACAGGAAAAATGTAGGGGGCTTCAAACACCAGAATTTGCCAATAATTTAACTACAGCAATAAAATAGTAGTAAATTAGGCACTTTTGTGGTGTTACAAGTATTCTGTAATATGTAAATCTTTACTGTCATCAATGATACAGAGGTCTTGAAAATGAGAATAAAGTTGCAGGAGGCAGAATATTGTATAAATATTATATAAAGGAGGAAAAGCAATTAGAAGAGATTAAAAGATAAGAAATCACTGACCCACTTTAACCAGCAACTTTGGGGAAACAGGAGAATAAAGGTTTTAAAAAAACCAAACTAACTAAAAACTGATTTGGCAGCTGCTGTCCAGCTCCTAAAAAAGTCACCTGGGTTCTGATTCACCCTACAAACTGGAAGACAAAAACCTAAATAGATCAAACCAGATTTATGCAAATCTGTTGCCGTGAACAGTTACAAAAGTTCCATAACTTGAAAAGAAAGTAATCAATAAAGACATTACTGACCTGGGAAATGCACTCAGCACTTTCTGCACTACTCTCCTTCAACTTACGCTTGCTCATTGCGGAAGGTTTCATCTTTAAAGGAGAGAAGATAAACGTTTTATTCAATAACATTGTTTTCCAAAAAATCCTAGCCAGAAACTAGATGTTGGTCATTCTTAAGGACTGTAATGAACATCTGTTCTTAACTAATAAAGATGCATCAGTCTACCTTCCTAGTAAAAAAGAGCCAAAACACTGAAAGCATCTTAAATTTATTTCTGATTACATTAAACCCATGTTTACACACATCTCCTAAACAGCACTGGCTTTAGGATGCTTTAGAAAGTTTAAAATAATGTCTTTATGTTTCTGAAGCTGGAACAAGCTACAAGCACACAGGAACACATTAAGACACAACAATTAAGTTTTTCCAGGAATAACTGGCCATCCTTGTTTATAATGTGCAGTTTATAACAATAACCACAGCATCTCTCTGGATAAGCTGGCTCTGAAGGGGACTTGAAGGGGTCCTAAGGGGATTGGGGGTTCTCTGAAAAGATGTGAGTAGATCCAGAGAGGGTTTGGGGGGAACTTGAAAGGACTGGGGGCCCTTGAGGGGAATCATGATGGGATTGAGAAGCTTGAACACGTTCTGAGGGGGATTCAAGAGGGCCTGAGGGAGGCTCTGAGGGAGATGTGGGCAGGAATTGCAGGTCTGGAGGGGGACTTGGGGGTGGTCCCGACCAGACGGGAAAGGTTTGGGGGTGGTCCTGAGGGACTGGAGGGGAATTTATGAGAGCTAGGAGGGTCTGTGAATGCTTTGATAAGGAACTGGGGGGGGGGGGGGGGGGGGGGGGGGGTTCATGAGGGGGTTGGGGAAGGGCTGTGGGAATGGGGAGGGTGGGGGTCTGAGTGGGTTGATTTTTCGGGGCTGGGAGAGTCTGCGACCACCCTGACGAGGGAGGCCCCAAAGAGCTTGGGAGGGTCCATGAGGGGCTGGGGGTACGCTGAGGGCGGGTTTTGGGAGGACCTTGAGCGGGCCCATGAGGAAATAGCGGGGCTCTAAACGACTTGGAGGCTGCTGTCCGCCTCACCTATCCGGCCTCCCGCCTCCCCTCACGACGTTTTCCCGCCTCTTCTCTCTCACCCGAGGGCGGCCACCGCCGTCCGCGTGCTCCCCTCAGCCCTCGCTTCACCCCCGCAGAGCAGCGGCGAACCCCCGGCACCCGAGAGCCCTCCCCGGCAGCCATGCATCCCCTCAGAAACCGAACCCCCAGCGCCCGTTACCCTCCTCACAGGCTGCGTCCGCGGCTCCCTGAGAGATGCCAGAGCCCGAGCAGACGAAGGGCGGGCGGGAGGGTGCATCCTCCGCTGCTCGGCAGCTCCCGCCCGGCGGAGGCGGCGGACTGAGCTTCCCCCGCCCCCCTCACCTGCCCGCTCTGCCCTCACGGCGCTTTCCCGCCTCTCCTCCCTCACCTGAGGGCGGGACCCGCCGCACGCGCGCTCCCATCGGCCCCGCGCGCACCGCCCCCGCACGTCACCGCGCTCTCCCCCTCCCTTTCCGTCCTTTCCCCTCCCCTCCTCGCCTCTCCTCGCTCCCGTCACTTCCTCCCTGTCCATTTCCCCCCCTCTTCCTCCCCCTCATCCACTTCCTTCCTCCCTCTCCCGGATCCGTTTCCGGGAGCGGCGCGCGCGGCGCTGTGGGAAGTCGTCGTCCCCCCCCCCCCCCGTTTCCCCCCCCTTCCTCCCCGCGGCCTCCCGAGCTCCCCCGGGGCGCATGCGCGGTGGCGGCCGCCGCTGCTGCCTCCCCTCCTCTTCCTCCTCCTCCTCCTCCTCCTCCTCCTCCTCCTTCTCCTCCTCCTCCTCCTCCTCCTCCTTCCCGACAGCGGCGGCGGCGATGAGGAGGAGCGCGGGGGGGGGCGGCGGCGGGACGGCCGGTTGTTCGCGCCGCTGAAGGGACACGAAGCAGCGCCGCGCCGAGGCGGGGGCGGGGGGCCCCGAGTCGCTGCCCCCCCCGCAGCCCCGCCGGGGAGTTTCTTCCACATCCCCCCCAAACACACCGAGACCCCCCCGTCCCTCGGGGGCGGCCCCGCGGAGCGCCGCTCCCTCCTCCTCCTCCCCCTTTATTACCCTTTGTGTGCGTCTCCGCCTTCCTCCCTGCGCCCGGGGGCCCTGAGGTGAGTGCGGGGGGAGCGGCGGGGCGGGGGGGTTGTTTGTTTACCCCGTGTTTACCCCCTGTTTACCCCGGGGGGGCACCGCCTGTCACTTCAGGCCCCTTCCCGGCGCCCCCCGCCCCAGCTTTGTTGTCGGGGGATGCTCCGGGGATGCTCCTTTGGGCCCCTCCGGAGCGGGAGGGGAGGGGGGTGATGGTGGCGGGGGCGCCGGGCAAAGTTCGGGGTGGTGCGGTGGGTGCTGAGCCCCGGCCGAGTCCCGAAAGTGTTGTTTTCCTGGGATAACAGGGAGCCCCGGCGTTGCCCCCCAGGTTCCAGGCCGTTGTTTGACTTATTGTTTGAGTTATTAAACCCCTGCGGTGCTGAAGGTACAAAGACCACTTGTACAAAGACCCTTTCCCGAGCTGAACTTCCAGGGATAGACAGTCCAAGAGCTGGACTTGGTGTTTGCAGGGTTGGGATGTGGTTGGTAGCAGCCCCTGGTTATCGGTGGTGCCCGGCTATATTTGGTCAATGGTTTGTTCAAATATATATGTAGGGATGTGTTTTTCCATGGCTTTCTGCTGGGAAGGCCAAGTGGCTCCATCCCTGCTCACAGTGTTGGTCAGGTGCTGCTGGTGGACTGACCTGATCATGTTTTCTACTGGTTCAAAGGAAAGTTATGTGTAAAAACGTCTGAAATAGGTTAAAATGTAATGGGTTTAAATGTCAAACTAAATTCTGGACTCGAGGAAATGTTGGGAGAAGCCTTCTAGATGTTTGCAAGGATCCAGAAGTAAGAGTTGGGGCATTAAAACCAACAAGCTGAAATGAGAGAGTCCCCTACCCCCTACACAAGTAGGATGTTTATATTGAAATTGCTGTTGTCTGCTTATTTCTGGAGCTTAATTATGTCCTCTGTAATTTCCAAAAGACAGTTGGAGTGCTTTGGTTTATTTTGGGCTTATTATTTTTGGTTTATTAAGTACTGAGTGCAGAACCATGGACTAGGCCATGAGTGTGTGTTCCAGAGGGGCATCCCAGTTAAATGGTGGTCAGCAGAGAGTGTGTGTCATCTGTGCCTCATGCTGAAGGATGCCCACAAGAAAGAGCTCTCCTGGCATGCTGGGGTATCTCCCATTTCTAATTTGTACACACGTGTCTCGCGGGAAGCAGCAATTTTGGGATCAGGCTGAGAAGAGTTTGCGAGAGCCGTAATTTGATGGGGTGGAAATGGGGAGAAAACCAGAGTTGGATTGATACTTGACAATGTTGTGATGGAGAATTGGAGGTAGCAGCCATAACTGTAGTTCTTTCTAATACTTTGCTGCTAGTTTTCTTTTTGCTTGTAATAACTTTGAATTTAAACATGTGGGGGAAAAACCTCATTGGTGACAATCACCAAAATCATCAGATCTGTGTATAAACACCCATTATTTAAACATGTGACTCTCCTTTTGGTTTACTGCAGGTAGGAGTTGGACAGCAAAAGCCCTGTCCAAGAGGAAAGGACACAGTTTATTATTTTATTTCATGACAGTGCTTCTTTTCTCAACCTGAGATCCCATGGATCTGCTTTCCTCTGTACATGGAAACCTATAGTGGCTGCAGGATTACGTTCCCTGTGCATGTAGAGCTGCAGCTCTGCTCCCAGCTTCCATGGCCTATAGTGATGAGATACATTAATTATTACAGGGATTTAACCATCTCTTTGTGTTTCAGTCTTTAGAATAGCTATGGTTTGATTTATTATGGTTGTGCAGTAAAATTCCCAGATTTTGAACAGAATTCTGAAGCTGGGCAGAATAATTCAGGGTCTTCTCTTACTTTAAAACCTAGAGATAAAATTACTGATAAACCTTCATTTCCCTAGGCCTCCAGTCCTGCAGCCAAGTCTGTGCTGGAAGGAGAGCTGTGGATTTGGTGGGATTGGGGTGTGGGAAGGGCCCTCAGAAGGAAGCACTGGTGGGACTGGGATTCTGGGTGGCAATTCCTGCATTTCTGCAGGCTTAGCACAAAGGAGTCTCAGGCTAATTTGGGGCTTCTGGCTGCTGTCACAAGCTTCCAAGAACTGAAGGAATTGAATCTTTCAACCTGTGCTGGGAAAGATTGTGAGTTATGAACAGCTGTAACTAAAAAGGAACACAGTTTCCTTTTATTTGGGTTCTTAAGCTCTTTTTGCTGCTATTATCAAGATATTTACAGGTGCTAATTGCTTTTAGGAAAACTTTATGCGGATTCTCCAGTTCTTTATCTTTGGGGACAAAACTACTAATTATTTTCCTGTATTCTGGGTCAGTGGCTTCCTGGGCTCTAAGGGCAGATAGTTTGGAATTAGCAAGGACTTGCCATGGCTCTGCTGAACATGAAGATGCTGTTTAGGCCTGACTTTAATCATGTTTCTGTGGAGTTTGCTGCCATACCGTCCTTCCTTTGTGGACAAATGAGTTGGTTTCTATTTGGATTAGGGAGGCGGATGTTTGAGGAGAATCTTTATGATGCAATACCTTCAATAATTGAACTTTTCTTGTACAACTTGCAGTCCCTTCGTACTCTGGCTGTGGAGGGATCAGTGTTTCTCCTTGTTAAAAAACACTGGAGATCTGGGCATCAGTAACAGTCCTCTCCAAGATGGAATGCCTTGGGTTTCAGCTGGGTTATTTAATTTGCTTTGTCAGTAGATTTATTTTTTTTTTCCTACTGTTACTCATGGTTATTCGTTCTCTGTGGAAGATCAGTGGCTGGAATACAGTCTGTAAGTCCAGCATTAGTTTCTGGATCAGCAGCCAGTGCTCCCTGTGGATGTTCCCTGTGGAAAGCAGCAGGCCAGGTGGGAGGCCCCTCGTGCCCATCTGGAGCCCCACTAATGTCCCAGTGTCTTTCTATGGGCTTAAGAGGCCATGTGCACAAAGCAGTACAGTCTCATCTGTTCATGGCCAGGGACACAAATTTTGAAAGTGGCTGAGCTTCTTTTGCAAAAATCCTGTCAAAACTTTGGAAAAGTGGGGAATTCTGTTTATTCTTTCAGGCTTGTTGGGTTATCTGAGGGTTTAGTTTTGTTTGGTTGTCCCTGTGTTGGGTCTTGTTCTGTCCTAGTAGAAGTGGAAATCAGAGTTACCATTGATTTCAAGAATTAAAAGATACAGGATACATTTATTTCCTTTTTAATGCTCTTATGTCGTTAAGGACCTGCTTATTCTTTTAAAGAGTTACTTGAACGTTGGAAACCACAGGCTCTCTCATTGGCTTTTCTTTGTATTTATTTTTGGAACTATTAGGTGGAATAGTACTGCTCGATCAGTTTCAAATGGGCTTGCACAGGAACCGAGGCTTGTATTAGGGATGAAATTTTGGAAGAGCATTGGAAATGGCTTTCAGGATGCTTTAATTCTTCTCTGTGTATCTGGAGCTAAACGAAGAGGGAATAAAACAAAAAGCGGCAGTTAAGAAATTAAGAAGTGCTGACTCCTTCCCTCTCTTGAATTCCAAGTTCTTTATTATAGCAATACCTATTTTTCCGATGAATTGTCTAGAAAGGAGTTCAGACTTTGTACTGTTTTCAAATCGAGGTAAAATTTGTCAGAATCACTTGGATTACAATGTTAAAAAGCGTATGAGTACATATGCAAATGAGTTTAGCTGCATACTCAAATACACATATATATAAATATATAAATGAGCATCTACAAGAAGTGGGAAAACCAGATAATTTGGACTTTTCAGTGCTGCTTTAGGGTCCAGTGACCATGTGGCTCCCAGGATCTGTGTTGTGAGCCCCTCAGCTCCAGGCTGTTGTTCTGCTCTGGCCCAGGGCAGCAGGAATCAGTGAGAGCCCTGCCATGGCTATTCATAGACCTTTGTGAAATGAGTTGGTCATCTCGGTTTATCTGCAGCCTGACAGGTGTTCCCAGCCCCAAAATCTCTGTTGCTTCCCATCCTTCCCATGGGAATGACTAAGGAACAAATCCTGGAGTGGGTTCAATTGTTGGTTCTTAGGCTGCAGCTGAGGGCAATACAGGGAGCTGGAGATGCCCAAGATACAGTTCTTGTTTGTTTGAGGGGTTTTTTTCTGAAATATTCTGTTTCAGGAGCTTTAAATGTGCTTAAAAATGAAATGGTAAAATGCTTGAAAATTCTTTTTTATGTTTCTAAGCAAACCTTTATTCTTTCATTTATTACTCTGGTTAAATTCAATGTGCTGTTTATTTTATATATTTTTATTCTACAGAAAATATTTTAAAGTAAGCGAGCAATGTTTTAAAAATTCTTATCCTGCCACAATATCTGATAACCAAAACCTATAGAAGCAGTACATTAATTCATTATTCTCATATGAGGTAAAATTGAAGCTTGGGATAAAAAAAATATATATTGTCATAATTTTTGCTTAGTCCACATTTTCAGTGGCATTAAATGCAGAATTATTTTGGTGTCTGAGTAATCTGAAATGTAAATAGCATCTGAAATATGAGGGCCCTTCGTTTGCAGCATCAGTAGCGTGGCCTCACTCAGGAAAATTCCCAAGTGAGGGAAGCAGAACAGTTGTCAATTGTTTGCACAACAAATCCTGTTGGATCAAATGGTGATATTCCCAACGTTTAGATCAAGGAAGGCATAAGATAATGTTGCCTTGTACCCCACTGCCAAAGGAAACAAACACAGCCTAACTTAGGAGAAAATTTGGCCAGATAGAACCTGGGCCTACATATCATAAATACAGATAGTCAGATTTTTCCGTTCATGCTGCCTAATGGTTGAAAACCATGGAAATTCAGTTTCACTTGGCCAGTTTTAGACTTGGTTTTTAAGCTCTGGTAGATCATTGCCAACATATTATTTAGGATTATCTGTTGTGATAAATTAAAGACTTGATAAAAATACGTGGAACGTTTGGGTTTGTCTTCATCCTTTAAGCTTTTACCTGTCTACCTCATGTATATTTTTATATATGTATATAGACATATATGTGATTAGCCTCACTAGAATGAGCACAAATTTCATGTGTTTTGGTAAGACTGAAGTTGTAGCATTGAAAGTAATAAACATAGCCTTATATTTTTGACTGTTTGTCCCTAATCTCTTTAATTTAATTATTTTACTTTTAAGACTGTTGCAGTGGAGCTTTATGCATCTGTTTAATTTTTTTTATATAAGTACACTGTCCATTTAAGGAGATAGATTTTATTTATTTTGACTGTGTGTAGAAGAGAAACACAAAAAAAAATTGCTGGAGCCTCTCATCCAAACTCTAGATAAGAACAATTTTTTTAGTATCTGCTATTTTTGGAAGAAAACACTGCAAAAGTGAACAAATGAGATCATTGATTCAAGAAACAAAGTGGTCAGGAATCTGTAGTGAGCTGGTTTTTTTAGAACAGAACTTCCTTTTGTCTTTTTAGGGGCTTGGGGGCAGGAGAGGGATACGTTGTTCCCTCGTAATCTTTATGGGGAAGAGGCCTGGATCAGATTTCAGAGGTGGATGTGTTGGCCTAGACTGGTGATGCAATGTGGTGTTGTCTTGTTCCTGAACGTGGCTGCCTGGAATGGGAAATACTGTAAAGTTTTCTGGCTTTTTATTTGTTTCTGCTCATCCCATGTTTCTCAAGGAATAGTCCCCTTTGGAAACTTACAGTCATTTTCCTCAGAAAACATGAATTTTCCCTGTTCATACTATGCTAGAAAAGGTTTGGGTTTTAAAGATGCTGTTTAAAACTACTTTTCCTCCTACATTTTGTCGCAGAGGAGTTGCTGCTGTAGGGATTCCTGGGTTTGGGAGGCTCAAATCCAGTGGAAGGGTTTGTTTGTGCTGATTGCATTGGAGCTCCCTGGTTATGGCAGGCAAACCTCAGTTAAAGCTGAACCTTCACTTGCCTCAATATCAACATAATCAGGGAGCTGCAAAGAGCTGCAGAAAGGATCCAAGCCAAGCAGTGGCCTGCGATTCCCTCAAGAAATGCCTTTCGCTGGTTCCTTCCAGGTTCAGAACTGCTTTGCACTTGGGAGGTCTGGAAAAGGCAGAGATCCGTGTTTGGGACTGTGTCTCTTTGAGGTTTTCAGTGCAAGTTTTGTCCTAAATAAGATCTAGATACCAGAGCAGGTATCAAAATCCTTCTACCACAACCCTCCTGTTGTCCAAACTCGAAGCACCGCTGGCTTTTCCCTGCTAAGGTGATTTAAATGCTGAGGGCTGTGAAATCCCACCTGCTCAGGGCAGCAAGAACGCGCTGTATTTAGTGGACAATAAAAGGAACTAAAAACTAAACCAAATAATTTTGTGGAATACTTGAAACTTGGGAATGATGTTTGCGTTTAAGGACCGTGTCCTTAAAAATCTGTGAGTTGTTGGAGCCTTTTAAAACGCACGTGGTTCCCCTTGAAGTAGCCTGGGTGTTATTAAGTAATAAAGCAGGGCCATGTCTGTGGGCCAGCTGAAGCAAACCATATCTGGGCTGGAGGCTATTGGTTCCTCACCTCTGTTTTAAAATTAGTCCAATCATTTGCAGCGTGATTCATTTCTAAAAATGACTTGTCCATCTGTGCAGGGTGCCCTGGCTCTAACATTGCAGTGCTGCTGGGGCTTTGCTGGAAGTTGTGTTACTCTCAGGATGTCTTGTAGCTGTTGTATCCCACTTTTCTTTGATAAATATGTTAATTCAGGCATTAAACTGTGGTATTAAAAACTATGGTGTGGGTGATTTTAATTTTTGGAAATATCTCTACTCTTGAGATTCTGTTATTAAAGATCTAGATATGAAATCTTCAAGAAAAAAGACCAAGGTCTATTCTGTTTTCACTGTTAAAATATTTATCAACTTCTTAGGTGCTGGATCAAGCCCTAAATCTGAATTTTTCATGAGTTGTAACTTCACAAAGGTCTTGGGGAACAAAACTTGTAACAAAGTAATGCTCCCCAAAGTTGTGCAGCTCCTTAATCAGCTGCTCTGTGGATTCCTGGGGGATCACCTTACACCTGGAGCTTTGTTCCCAGGATTCTGGGGTTTGCTGGGCTTTTCCCTGTGCTGCTTTCCCCAAAAACTTCACAGTTATGAACCAGTTACTTTTGTAACTCAAGTCCTCTGAGGTAAGAGTCCTGCTGAGGATCTGCAGGCACCTGGGGAGGTAGAACTTAGGAGCATGTCCTTGGAACTAAAAAATAAACAGAAAATTAAGACAGTGTTTTTAATTTCCATTTTTATGTTGAGGGAACTTACGTGCCAGAAAAGGTATTCCCGTGTGTAAGAGCAGCATAATTTTTCTTAAATAATAATTATCAGACTAATAACTGTTGCTTTGTCAGAGAAGGAATATATAAGCTTTGTATACCCTGTCGTTAGATTTCTTTTCATTTTCAAAGAAAAAAAATCAAAAAGAATTGATCAACTTTCTTCAAATATTGATCTATGCTAAATAAAAATAAGTTTAACTTTATTCAGGTTTTTTTGATGTTACGGATTTGATACAACAGCCTGAGACACACTTATCCCACAGATGAACATTTGGAAGTATTATTCCCATTTTTAATGTTACTGCGTTCAAAAAAAACCAGTAAAAATGTGTTAACATTCAGCTTTTGCCAATTATTGCAAATAATTATAATACTTTGGGTGGAATTTATTGATGATATATATAAGTCTAGAATGCTTCTGAGCTATTATAGAAAAAATTAAATGCTTTTGTATTTGTAGATTGTCAAATGCATGTGTAATAGAGGAAAATGTTCACTATAATGGTGGTGAATGTACACTTAATTATTGCTGATGGTGAACCTTAAATTGAAGGTATTTTAAGGCATTTCCAGTTGTTGTCTTGATAGAAAGCTCTTTATAGAGATTTTTATTTAATGTCTTAGTGTAGGGCCTGGAGTTGGTTATCCAGAGGTCTTCACAGACAGGTGGGATTTTTGGATTAGGTTCTATGAACCTGGATGTTCATCAGAAATCCACAAATAATTACTGGGGTTTTTTTAATCTCTGCATTAATCCTGTCCGGTGTAATCCGTAATTATTCCGTCCTCAATTTGCATGGACTCTCCTGTTGTTTACTTTTGCTTTACTCACCTACTTTATTGTGCCCCAGTAGACATTCCTGAGAAGTTACTAATTCTGAGTTGCTCTGGCAATTGTCTGGTGCTCAACTTGGTGGCGTTTCCCTGCGTGTTTTTGGGGCAGTGCGTTTGGAACCCCACAAAAAAGCCCATCAGACTTCAGGGAATGCATCACTAGGTAGAAATATTTTGATTTTTGTGCACAGGATGGTGAAGCCGCTTCACGGGAGAGGGGAGTTCCCCGGAGCTGCAAGGTGCAGCCTGTGGATAACTCTTCCTGCTGTTCTCTGTGGCTTTCAGCGGTAGGGAACAGGGGAGTTTGGCTCTCCGGGAGGGAAGGGATTGTAACTGAAAGCTGCTGGAGAGGCCTCGGGGGCGGGAGGAGGAAGGAAGCGAGTGGTGAGACGTTAGGAAGAGGCAGACGCTGGGTAGAGGGGTTGGTGGTCAGGAGCGGTGAAGGGGGGATGTGGATGGCAGCAGGGAGGGAAGGGGATGGAGGCAAAGCCGGTGTTTGGGGAAGAGTTGGAGGCTGGGCTGGTGCAGAGGTAGTCAGGGATGTAATAAAAATTGGGGGAATTGGGGGAGCAGGGGCCTGTGGGTGTGTGGAAATTGTTTGCCGTGACAGAGGGGAGCCGATCAGAGAACCATGGCGTGGTTTGGGTTGGGAGGGAGCTTAAAGCTCATCCCATTCCACCCTTGCCATGGGCAGGGACACCTCCCACTGTCCCAGAGTGCTCCAAGCCCCATCCAGCCTGGCCTTGGACACTGCCAGGGATCCAGGGGCAGCCACAGCTTCTCTGGGAATTCCATCCCCGCCCCTCCCCACCCTCCCAGCCAAGAATTCCTTCCCAGTATCCCATCTAACACTGCCCTCTGGCAGTGGGAACTCCATCCCTTGGCCCCAGTCCCTCTCCAGCTCTCCTGAAGCCCCTTTAGGCACTGGCGGGGCTCTGAGCTCTCCCTGGATCCTTCTCTTCTCCAGGTGAACACTCCCAGCCCAGCTCCAGAGCAGAGGGGCTCCAACCCTGGGATCCACAATGTGATGGGAAAGGGAGTTGGTGACTCTTGATGGGAAAACCCACCTGGTAGCCTGGCTGAACCCACAACTATCAAGAATATTTTCACACAGTATCAAGCAGAAAGTGCTGCTTAATCACAGCCTTTACATCCAGCAGCCTCAGAATGATTTGAAAAGGGAAGTAAACAGGCCTGTGAGTGTATAAATAATTCCATAATATTGCCACTGTTGCTGCCTCAACTTGGAAGAGCTGGAAGTAGCTGCAGCCCTGCTCAGCAGGCCTGGCTGGGCACCCAGCCCTGCTGCTCTCAGATGAGGACCTGTATCAGTGTAGGAGAAGTGCTTTAAAATCTTGGAGGACTTTTGCCTGGATGTTTGGCTTTCCACGAGGGAAGTCTCCAGGGAATTAAATGCATGGCTCTAGCTCAGCCCGTTCTCCTTTGTCCCGCTCCGGTTCCGCTCGCCTTGGCCGCAGCGCTGCGCGGCTCCCCGCTCTCCTGGCCAGCCCATCCAATCCATGTTTGAGCTCTCCCTAGGAGAGCGTCCCCTCGTTCTGCTCTGGAAAGGGTGGCTGGAATGCTGGGCATGCCTTGTGTGTGTTGTGTTTACTTTGACTATATTCTCCTTGCTCGTCCCCTGAGTAAACAATCCTAATCCAGTGCTGCACATCCAAGGCAGCTCTGCTGGATCTTGCTGAACCTCCCTGCGTTTTTATGCCTCCTTTTGCCATCAGCTGGCCGGGGGTAAACGCAGTATTCCTAGGCAGGGAAAGCCACTGATTTATATGGATTATTCTAATCCAGCATCATGCAAGCAAAATCAAAAAATAGTTTGACTACCTAATGATTCAGAAATGCAGACATGTTGCCAAAAAATTTTAGCATTTGTTAGCTTTACACTTGAGCAAATGCATTCTGGTAGAGAATTGAACTTCTTTATTTTAACTCTTATCTGCAGAGTTTTAAGGTATAGGAATTTATTCCACAAAAAAAAAAAAAAAAAAAAGGAAACATATTTTACAATTGGAACAAATATGAAAATGAGTCTTTAAATTTCTTGTATCTTCCTCTTTTTTGGAATAAATGTTTCTAGACTTATATATACAGGGACAAACATTCTTCCTTTATATACAGCCAGAAAGTTTGTTCCTTTATTGAACAGGGGCTCTAATATGATTTAGCATTTTCTACTTTCAGATAATGGTTTGAAGCAGGGCTTAAATGAAATAAATTCAGTGTACCTTAGTGAGGAAAGGGGGTTTCTCTTGAATATCTCAGTTTCTTTTGAGTGCTTAAGTATTTCAATAAAAACAGGAACAAAATTTTTGGAGGAACCTCAGCAGAAGAAGGAACCAGATGTGTTGATTTTGTAAACATTAAACAATCTGCATTCTAAGAATTACTCTGATCCCTTTGAATTCAAGGACTGACTAAATTATTTTGTGTCTCTCTATTGGATAGTGTTTTTCTGTGCATTTGCCAATCATAACCAGAGCCCTGATACTACTGTAAGGTATAAAATATCAGGAATAATGTGGGATTTTAATTTTTTGTCACTGTCTTCTGTAAAAATTATTTTGGACCTAATACAGGGGGGTGATTTTGCATAGTTCCATTAAAAATTTTAAAAAGAGTGGTAATTTAGGATGAGTAGAATGGTTATCAATACAGAAGCTTGGTTTCTGAATTTAATTTCTATTGGATAATGCAAACTCAAAGTAGTGATACTATTCCATGTTAGTTTCTGGTTAGCTGGAGCTTACTAAAAATTAACTCAATTAAATTTTTTTTTCCTGTTCTAGTCTGAAAGAAATCCCCAAACCCAAACCTGTCCCAAAGTATTTTTTTCCCTCTAAATTACCACAGCTGTTCAACATTGTTTCAAATAAATATTCTCCTATAGTTCTGTCACAAGCAAGAAAATGGGATTTGTTCAATCAGCTGAAATGAAATTATCTGCAAACCAACCATGAGTTATTTATGCATTTTCCCCGTGATTCACTGTCTGATGAAAAATATGTTAATATTTGTTATAATTTATAAAACCAGATTTGAGAGGATTTGGGGTTTTGTTTAGGTTTTTATATAGCAATACATGAGTCAATTGAGGCTTTGACATCAGACAGACTGGGAGGGACTTGAACCAAGTGAAATTACCTGTTCTGCATGATGTTGGTCTCTCAGAATCTTGCTTGTTGCAAGTTTTTGTCACTACTTTAAAATACAAAATTTTAAAAACAAGCTAAACTGTTTTGGATAAAAGTGAGGAAAATAATAAATTCCCGCAACATTCCAGTATAAAGTATTCAATGGGAAAGATATGGAATTATTCAGTGTTTAAAAGTGCTGGCTTTGTTTTCATTTGTAGCCTGGGAGCTTTGCGTTACTTTGACATGATTTTTACTTTAATTTTTTATGTAGAAAATGATAAAATCTGTCATTTTTTAATACTTCTTTTTAGTATTATTTCCTGTGATTTGCTGCTGCCATAAATAATATGAAATGGTAATAACATGATTTGGGTAAGAAAACTTTTAATTAACGTCTGGGCAGAGCACTGTGTGTTTCTGGAGAGAAATCTATTCAGATTTAGGGGAGCAATTCTATTTTCTGTGCATGTTTGTGGGGGTTTTGGGGTTATTATCCCATAGGTACCACTTCCTCTGGGCTGGATGGGGCTGGTGCCTCTCCCAGGGGTCAGCTGATGGTTTGTAGTGGAGTGCAGCATATTTTTCTCAGTGCAATGAAAAAGAAGTTTTATGACCTGAGCAAAACGCTTTCCCCATTTCTGTAGAGACTTTTAGTGTCCAAAAGCTTTTCATAAATACAGCTGTAGAATACCTAAGGCTATTCAATTCATCTTCTCAAGGGCAAAGGATTTTTTTTTTTTTTTTTTTCTTTTTTGATTAAATTTTTTGGAGAAAGGAAGCTGTCAGAACAGACTTTATAGTTTTGCCTTTGTTGAATTGACACTCTATAAAATTTTATTTTAGCAGATTCGATACGAGAGAGAAGCAAACGATAGACTCCAAGTAGGGCAGAGAAGAAAGTTGTAGGTTATTAAATCTTTTCAAGGAGAAAAGGAAGTAGTTCAGTGTGCTCACAGAGGTTCCTGTGTCAGCAATTGGGAAGCCTGGCAGAGATTATCTTCAGCCAGCAGCAGGTTAAGAAGGACAGGATGGGAAGGGGACGCTGAACTTCCAGCATGAAGGAAATTGAGATATTTAACCTGGTTCAGAACTGGGTTTGCTTTAGATCTCGTTTTACTCTACAGTCCTTGAGCTGCAGTGTGAGAGAGTTTCGAGCATGCGGGTTAAAAAGTGAATTTCAATGTCTTGAAATAGACATTTTAATAGAATTGTTCATTTTTTTTAGAATGAAATTATCATTAAGGAAAAATGATAGCAACATAACAAATAAATTGGAGTAATTTAGCACTTCACCCACGGCTTTGGTTGTGGGGGTGGGAGGTTTTCCACCCCATACTCCATAAGCATCCACAGAAGTTTTGCTGAGACCTGGTCTCTCTCTGAAGGGCAGTATTAATGGAATTATTTCAGGGTCATTTGGCCCCAGGGTCCGTGCCATGATCTGTCAGCTCCTGTCTTTGTGCCAGGTGAGCTGGGTGTCTGCGCAGGAGCGTCGCTCCGCCCGCGGCCCCGGCGCTCTGCCCCGCACCCCGGAGCCCCTCAGCTGGATCTGTGTCCAGAGCACAGCAGCATTCCTTGCAGAATCCATGGGCTGTCCTCCCATCCCTGGAGCTGGTAATGCCTCTGGAACGCGCTCCAGAGCGAGCAGGGTGTGGGTGGGGAGCGGAGCAGGTGGAGCCAGGTGAGCCATGGAGGCTCTCGGAGCAGTCGTGTCCCTGCCAGTTGGGACTTGTGGGAGACTTGCCGGCATCGGGAGCGCAATCCTTCACTCCAGTGTCATTCTCACGGGAAGCAGCTTCTTGTTTTAGGGGATTGGCCTGGCTGGTGCTTGCTACCCACCTTGGTAATGAGGGGAAATGGGAGAGAGAAAATCCTGGAGAAATTTTTGTAAAGTTAGTCCTACGTAGCACTTGACTGGGAGAGTTCCACTTGTCCTGTGTCTAGCCAGGGCAATGAGAAATATTCCAGCAGCCTGACAGCAGGTGAACATTATCCAGACTGCAGCAGTTTGGGAATCAGACCTTCTGTTTTGGGAAGTTGTCATTTCTGCAGTCATGGAGACGCTCATTAGACATCTCACATTCAATATGCAGCTTATTGAGCAGTTGGCTGAGAAATGATGAGCAGAACAATTGTATCTTGAGGGAAAGCTGGCTTTGGAGAGCATGGTCTTCCCTGGGTTAAGCATCTACATGTAATTTTAATTTTTTTAATGAATCTGAAGATGCTTCTGGACATGGGCACTTTTCTGATGGGATGGGGTAGGTCCAGGTGGGTAAGGAGTGCTGCTTTAGGGTCATCCCTTTGCTTTGTGTGATGATCCAGAGGGAGAGAACCCAGTGTGGTGACAAGGATGTAACCTTTAAGTTTATTTTTTGTATGCTGGTATTAGAAACCCTGAGACCCTTCAATAATGAGGTGAGATGGGTGCAGTTCTCTGATTCTGCTTCCAAAACTTAAAATGACATTGTATTAAAAATAAATAACAAGGCATTAAACTAACCAAAAGTACATGGGATAATGTTTTGGTTTCTTGCCCACTAATAAGTTCATAGTTAGAACAATGAAAAGAAAAATGGATGTAAGATTGTGCCCTTGGACACATTCTACAAAGGGTCCAGAATAGTCACTTTTTATGCACTGAGACTTCCACTAAATTTATATATTCTACAGCTTTCCTAGCACCGATAAAAGGGCCTGGATCAATGATATAATTTACCAATTTAGACCTTAGTTTCTATTTTTAAGTATGTGATATCTAATATTTGGTAGGGGGTTGGGAGCATCTTGTGAAGAAACATTTATCTCTGAGCATTTTGGATTGTAAGGCCAGAATAAATATGGGAGAGCAGATCTAATTTCCAAAATACCAGTCTGAGCAGAACAAAAGGATTGAGGCTTCTTTTCTTTGGGGTGGTTTTTTTTTTTTGTTCTTTTTATGTCCTAACTGAAAAATACTCCAGTTCTATCCCCACCCCCAAGTGAAAGAAGAATTGGAGTGCACTAAGACACCAAGAGAAGCAGAAAAGGTGAAAAGCCCCAAGCAGTGAGGGGAGACGCAAAGGAGGCCATAAAGGGTTTGTTGTGTGGTACACAGGTTGTTAATGCTGTTAATGATTGAACTGTTTATGGGGGATTACAAAGGGGTAGGAAATGACTCTGCTCAGGAATTCCACTGAATCCCAGAGACACGAACAAAAGTTTAGCAGGATGCTGGACTCGGACTGGGGTTCGCCAGCAGAAGCTCCCCAGAGCTGATGAGGAGCACAAACACAAGTGGCTGCAGGGTCATCCTGGTTTAATTGAGCCACCGGACGTGTCCCCCTGGGCGAGAGGCTCCTGGGACACCAATAACTGCGTGGCACTATTGAGTTACCAGCGTGGTAGGGTTACAGGAGCTGGGAGTTCACAGAAATATGCTGTCATACTTGCTAGACCTGTACATCGAGTTTGGGGGTTGGGCATTTTGGGGGTTCGTTTTCTAGGGGGTTTTAATAAATGCAAACTTCCTAAAACCCACTGATAGTTAGGTATTGCCCTACTGGGTGTCCATTTTAGTTGTTAAAGGTCAGGAAAATTGTTTTACGACTGGTTTTATGAATACTTTTGACATCCAGCTTGTTCCCTCGGAAGTGTAATGTTATGGTTTATAAACTGGAAGTCCCTTCTACTATTTTCCCACATCTTAATCAAGTTTACAGCAGCTCTGGCTGCTTCTCTTGTGGTTGCGTTTCAGGCTCAATGACTCGGATTCTTGGGCTGTGTCCCCATGGGTGGTGACCTTAGGGAGGGCTCAGAGGAGTGCTGGGACTTGCCCTGTGTTCTGTTGTGCTGAAATCATTCTGAAATCATCCTGTCGTGTTCATAAACCTATCATGCAGCATCTGATCACCAGGTCTATGCTTAGAAATCAAGGAGGAACCTTTTAAACTCCTCGTAGTAGAGATGGGAAGAGGAGGAGTAGCCAGACTTGTCATTTCCCTGCAAGAGAGGCTCCTCAGTTTCTAGGAACATTTCTGGTGGTGTTGAGTGGTTTGATCAGCCTGTAGCTGTGTTTTCAGTAAAAAATGCATATTTTTGATGTTTCTCCCAAAGTCATAGAGTTGTCTTTACCCTTAATAGCTCTTGGGCACATAATGATGATTGTTATAGATCGTGCAAAGTGGTGAAAATGCTCCTTTGAGCAGTGCTGGGTTTTAGCATTGGAAAGAGAGAAAAGCTGGAACATCCTGGCCATTGTAGTACTCTAACGTATCAAGTTACACACACACCCCACCATTTGTGCAAAAATCATTAATTCAAACCACGTGTCTGTCGTACATGATTTTGTTTCACCTATTGGTGGTACCAGGTCTGGGGTGAGACATCTCTGTGAGTGAGACTCCTGGCATATTCCAAATGGGAATCCAACCGTGAGCCATGGATCAGGTTAGCGCCGTTTACATTAATTAGCAAAATCCATCAGCTGCCAATCAAAGTGCTGCAAGCTCCACTTTTGGCTGCAAATTTAGGCTTACTGGGGCTAACCTGGGTGTAGGAACTCAAGTGCAGTGGCTGCTGCAGCAATTTGAGCTGGCTCTGGCTGGGAAGGGGAGCACTGGCTCGCGAGGAAGCTCCCAGTCCTTGGAAGTTGTTCCTGCAGCAAACTGTGACAGTGTTTGGTGTGCAGGCTCCCTGCTCCTGGCACGTTGTCTGCTGGCTCTTCATAACCTGATGTGAAATACAGAGTGCAAGGATACAGGAATGAATCCATCAGTTTGGGAAAAATGTCACTGTTTTGGGGGTTTTCTCAGAAGTTGTTCAAAACTGGATGTAAAATGTTGCATTAAACCTTGGCAGGCAGCAGTGTGCCACTTTGCTATGTAAGTTTGGGTTCATCTGTGAAGGGGATTTTGGAGAAATAATACTGATCTTTTCCCTTCCCCCAGAGAAAACCGAAATCTGCTGCTAAAAACTTGTGGTTTTGTTACAGCTGTTTTGGACACTGGGGAGAAGGGACAGTGGATGTATCTGAATTCTCTCTGGAGCATTTCAGGGTATCATTTAGGAATATTTCACTGTAAGGTTGCATTCTGCAAAAGTCACAGGATCCATACTCATAAATAATTGTGCTTTTTCTGAACTGCCCTTCTTTACAGCCTGCTCTGTTCAGCAGCAAGTGCAGAATGAAACCTCACGTGATGCACGTGGGTTTAGCAGTTGATGAGCAGCTAATTAAGAAGCTGCTCTGGACCTCTGGAAAGAGGTGCTGTGGAAGTATGCATCCAGGAAAACAGACCTTAGGCCACCCAAAACATCTCCTGGACTTCAGGGATGGAGCTGGAAAGAGTCTCCATTTGTCCCAGTCAAGGAATGAGTGATAGTATCACGTTCTCTATTTTATGTGTGGATATTTACAGGCAGATTATTCATCTCTGCCTTTTTCTCCCCAGTACAGGAAGTTTTGCTGGCATTTAAGTAGCTTGTCTCAATTTGGACTCTTTTTTTCCTTCTAAAACCCAAAGCTTTGCACTGCAAAAGAAACCTAAGGGAAAAGTTCTGTGAAACCAGGATGTGTGTGCAGAATGATGGCTGGGTGTCCACCCACAGATTAAAACATTCCTGCCAAGGGTAGCTCTGTTCAGATACAGCAAAATAGTTGTGTGGGGATTGTAAGTGGTAGAAAGTTGCTGTTGCCTGTTCTAAGAAAGTACAGAAGAGAACAAAAATCTGACTTGAGCTTAGAACTTGAATTAGAAACCACGGAGAAGCAGGATGGAAATCCTCCAGCCTGCAGTGGCATTTATTGCCCAGGATACAGATTTGTGTTATTCACTTTAAGAAGCTCTCCGTGACTGTGTCTGAAGTTCTGTATTTGTTACAAGTTTTTGATGTTCCTGCTAGAGGATGAAGTAGGTTCTCTTGTAAACTTGTAGGTAAAGCAGGCTGAGCTCTCCTTGTCACTTTGCCTTTCTGACAGGCCTGGCAAAGGTGTTGGGAAAACCCTTTCCACCTGCACATTGGGAATTGCAGGCAGCTACTGGAGGGCTGTGCTCCAGCTGAGTGAGAAACAGAGGGCAGGTCGAGGGTGGTGTTTGTCCCTCTCTGCTCCACTCAGGTGAGACCCCACCAGCAGGGCTGCCTCCAGCTCTGGGGCCCAGCACAGGAATGATGTGGAGCTGCTGGAGAGAGTCCAGAGGAGGCCGTGGAGCCTGCTCCAAGGGCTGGAGCCCCTCTGCTCTGGAGCCAGGCTGGGAGAGCTGGGAATGTTCACCTGGAGAAGGGAAGGACACAGGGAGAGCTCAGAGCCCTTTCCAGGGCCTAAAGGGGCTCCAGGAGAGCTGGAGAGGGACTGGGGACAAGGCCTGGAGGGACAGGACACAGGGAATGGCTTCCCAGTGCCAGAGGGCAGGGAGAGATGGGATATTGGGAAGGAATTCCTGGCTGGGAGGGTGCTGAGGCCCTGGCACAGGGTGCCCAGAGAAGCTGTGGCTGCCCCTGGATCCCTGGCAGTGTCCAAGGTCAGGTTGGAGCAACCTGGGATAGTGGGAGGTGTCCCTGCCCATGGCAGGAGGTGGATCAAGATGGGTTTTAATGACCCTTCCAACCCAATTCCATGATTTTTTTTACATCCTGCTTGCTGCACAGGATCCTTTGTATTTCCTTGCCCTTACCTGTGCAGGTGTCCAGGGCTGGGATGAAGCCACCTCCTCCCTCCCTTTCCGCAGCAGAGCCTGGGGCAGAAATGGCCCAGTGTTGTTGAGGTGGGTGCAGAACCTCCCCTGTGAACACCTCCAGTCACAGATCACTAATTGCCTGACAAGATCCATTTGGATCCTACCAAGACTTTTCAGTTACCAGTTGTGTGTTCAGTGCTTTGTGACACAGAAATATGAATTTGTCATAAACCCCCAACAGTTTGGAAAGGAAACAGACACTGCAGGTGTATCTGGAAGCTGAGTTTGTAAACCCGGAGGAGTTTTGTGCCAGAACCTTTTCTGAAACTCAAGGTGTGGCAGCTGCTTTTTATTACCTGGTGTGTCCGATTCAAAACCTTCACCATACTGTTAATTAAAGAACTGAAAAAGGGGTGGTTGGTATCGTGTTGTAGTCCCTTTGGAAGCTGGAAAAGTGCTACTGCATGCAGACTTGAGTCAGTACAGCTGAGGTGGAGATGCAGAATCCCTGAGCATGATGCTCTTGGCTCTATAGTGATGGCTCTGATGGACACAGGGGCCCATTTTGCCTTTTCCATGGCAGCATTAAGATGACAGAACAAGTAAACTGGGGAAGCTTTGGCCCAATGATGTCTTCAGGAACAGTGAAATTTGCATTTTAATTTTTCCTGTATAAACTTACTGAACTTTAAAGGGAGAAGAGTGTTCATCCTTCCTTATCTTTCCCTCTCCTTGCCTTTCCTGGCCCAGACACTTTAAGGAAAGGGCTTCAGCATTCTGGCATTCCTTAAGGACACAATCCGTCGGGGGAAATAGCACTTACGTGTTTTGTGCATGGGATCGTTGCTGGGGATGGGAGAGGAGAAGAGAATTTAAAAGCTGCCAGTTACTTTCTGCTTTTTCATGGAGAGCAGAGCCAGGTCTCCAAAGGAAATGGGAAGAGAAGAGCTCTGCCGTGAGCCTTTCGGAGACACATCTTTTCAGCTGAGTGTTCAAGTGGCTCTGCAGGGAGTGCTGGCCTAGCAATGGCCAGAAATCCACCTCTGCGGGGACTTGGTGTCTCTGCTGGGTTCCATCAGTCACTGGGAGAAGAGATTCCTTCAGCCGGGGCCTGAGAGTGTGACTGGAGCAGACTGAGGTACAAAAAGCCCCAGAGCTGCAGAGGGACAGGCTGGGACACGCTGGAGCCACTCACTCTGCACTGCCTCCTCCTGGCTGGGGAGAGGGACTCTGGGTCGTGTCTGTCTGTCCATCCCTCAGAGCTCCAGCCTTGGCTCATCCAGACACACCTGAAGGGACATTTCCTCCACTCTCCCTCTTCTCTTCCCCACTCACCCCAAAGCAGGGACAGTAAAGGGGGATCCTGAGTGTTTGATCAGAGGAAAAGGCTCTTTTGCTGCTTTGGTAACACGAGGAATTCATTGCTGTGACTCTTCCTGAGCTTTGCATGTTGGAGAAGCAGCACTTCCCTGGGTTTAGGAACTGGAAAATGAATGTGGATGTGTATGTTCATAAAATATTTAATTACAGCATGTCGATTATGCCATTACCTGAGCATAGGTGAGTGTCTGAAAGCCTGAGCTGGGCTCTTTTTATATGGCCAGGATCCTCATATCCCTGTCTGGCCTTCTCCCCAGTGCAATTCCCAAGCAATTTCTCATGCCCACGTGTCTAGTTCACAGTAATTCCAGGCTATGGTCATTATGTCCTAAAAAGAGAAAACATTTCCAGTCCAAAATAACCAAGGTTTACTGAAGTCATTCATATTCACAGTGGCAAATATCCAAACATCCTTCTTTTTGCCTACTTCCTTTCCCATCCTCCAGCCTGCATGGGTTCTTTCCCTTAAAGAAAATAAACTTTCACTTCTAGATTTCAATGCCTTTTATTGCTGTAAATCTCAAAATAGGAAGGGAAAGGACCTTCAGGTGAAAATCAAAATTTAAAAGCTAATTCTGTCCTGGTTGGGACATTTATTCCTTGTTTGTTAATCCTTATCTTCAGTTTCAAATACACAAATTTCTTTATTTTTATCCTGCTGAAGCTGCTTCACAGAGGCAGCGTCAGAGTGGTGGTTTATACCTGTTAGAGGGGTTTTTGTGTGGGTAATTCCTGGAGCTGTGAGATATGTTGTAATCAGACAGGAATTTGGGAAATGTATAGGTCTTTCAGGAATGCATAGCTCATGTTGTCATCATTTTTCAGCTCTCCACCATCCAAACTTCACTTTAGCTAATGCAAGCCAGATGGGTTATTGCTATTTTGTACACTAATATTTGTATTTAGGGTTTTTTAGTGATCTCCGCTAATACTGCTGAGGCAGTATGAATTATATAATAATGATTAAGGAAATTTTTTTTTACTGCAGTTGTTTTGTTTGTTTCTCAGTGCTGGTTATGGATCAGGTGTTGCAGAGATTGGATTATTTTATGTTTCAATGGCGAAAAAATAGGTTGCTTAAAGATGGATTTCTGGTCTGCTTTGGGAGAAAGAAACAGAGTGGTTTATACAAATGCAATAAATAAATAAATAACTCTGGAAAAAAAAACGGCATGTGAGTACAATACTGCAGGAAACATGAGACAGCAGAAAACCAGCCTTCCTTGCAGAAATACTTGATCAAGCATTCTTCTCCCCTGAAGTGAAATTCAGATTAATAATGGTGACAGTTGTCAACTTCAAACCACCATCAGTTTTATAAGCTCAGTTACAATTTATTTTCTTTGTAGATAATAATTCCAGATAAATATCGCTAAAAGCAAGCCCGAGCTGAGGAGACAAAGCAATTAAATCCCACATTAATTTGTTTACCAGTGTCACACGGAATAAATCGACTGTAAGTTTTCATAAATTATCTGGAGGTGCTGGGAGAGCATTTTTGTGGAATATTGGAGAGGGGGAATCTGGATTCCTTGCTGGAGTCACGTGTTTAATTAGACATTATGTAAATGATACTTTACATGACAAAAATAATCTTGGCTGAGTTCTGTGGTGGTGCCAGGGCTGCTTTGGCCATGGAAAGGTAAAAAAATGGGAGGAGGGAAGCAGAGACAAGTGGGCAGGAGCTCTGTGAACAGAATCTCAACACCAGCACTTGCTCATTCCCTCTTTTTAAACAGTGCAATGTAAGCCCCATCCATGCAGGAGTACATATTAGCTTGAAAAGATCAATTTTGAACTCTTTTGGTTTTAAAGATAACCTTTCAAATGTGTGCCAGAGCAGCCTGGAGTTCCCAGGAATACAAACAGAATCAGTGCTTCTGCTTCAAACCTCCCTGAATGGCAAAGCAGCAGGAAAAAAATTTGTAAGGTCGTTTTTTGGGGGTTGATTTTCCTTTTTTTTTCTTCAGGCAATGTGAAAATTAAGACAAACCTCTCGATTTTTATACTCTTTGGAAAAATCTGTGAGTAGGAAGAGAAACTTCACTTCTGAATATCCTTAGGTTTTTATGATACCTTCAGTGCGCCTAATTTGGTTTTTATCTTTTGTGGTACTTTGGTTTTCTTGGTTGGTTTTTTTTTTTTAATGATTTCAAAGCTGTATCTATTTCTGCATCTTCATAGTACTTAAGAGGCAAAGAAAAAATATGTCATTTCCAAGTGGCAGCTGAGAGAGATTAAATAACTTGCTCAAATCAGTGTCAGAGTTGGGATTAGAAATCTGTTTCTGCTGTGGTCTCTGAAAATAAGATTATGTTACTTCTGCCCTGAATTATAGTCAAATAAAAGAGATTTTAGAGCCTTCTGTGGTAGGCGTGTCCTGTTGCTGTTTGTCATGTCTGGGTAATAAATAGGAATTTTCAAATGAATTTAGTGGGAATTTTGAATTGGATTCAGGAGGTAGCAGGATTATACCCATGCTGGTTTGTGGCTTCATATTTTCAATTCATGGATAAAATGTTAAATTCACTGTGTGAAACCACCTGGTCAGAGCTAGAAGGACAAACAGGGATTGGTCTGATAAAGGCTGAATTAAGATGTTAGGGAATAATTAAGCACCATGATTAAGCACATCCACTGTATTCATGAGAGGAATTAACAGCAAAAAAATTGTAAGGGAAACTTTTGCTGCTCTTTGGCATTTTTGTGCTACAAACTGAGTAAGGATGGAGACTTTTTTTAATGACTGGGACCTAAATCTAAGGAAAAGACTTTCAAAGCAGAATGTTTTTCATGGTTGTCACTGTGCTGTCTAAATAATATCAGTTATCAACAGAGTTTGAAAAAAATTTAGTCTCAAATAAGATTATTTAGCATCTCTAGAAATTAATGCTTTAATGAAAACTTTTGCTTTGGTGCTTAGGATACTGAAATAGACTGATTTTTTCATTTTAACATCTTTTAAATTTTAGTCTTTAAATTGAACATAAAGAAGTAGAACTCAGTTAAAAAGATGAAAATGTGAAGTCAACAGTCTCAAAATACAGGTTGGTCCAAAAAATTGGCCCAGATATCCTATTATTTTTCCAATGGACAGAGAATTGGTAATTTTTTAGTGGCCTTTGAGTTTGTCAGAAGAGTGAATGATGCTCAGGTGAAGAACTTGAGTCTGCCCAGGTTTGAGAGCTGTGCTAATTGCTACCTTACAGGAGATAATAAAATACAGCTGGGCTTTAAAAAGGAAAAAAAACCATGTTTTTCTGCCCTTTCTTCAAGTCTTCAGAGTCAACTCATCCTTTACAAATATCTCTTGTGGTTCCTCTCTGGATGGGTAACTGTTGTGCATTCTTACCTTAATGTGAGAACAGCTTTTTTCCAAAACAGAAAATTTGTCATCTGAATCTGCAGTGTCTGCACCTCACCTGGAGGGCACTGGATCCCTGACACATCTCCAGGACTTTTTGGGAGTAGTCGAGGCTTGGGGCATCCATGGAGAAGGACAGAAGTTCTTTCTCTTTGTTTTTTATTATTTGCAAACAACTTTTCTTTTCTTTTTGGTGCTTCCTGATGTCCCAGTGGGCAAGAAGAGCGAATGTTGGAGTCTCAGAGGAATTAATGGGAGATAAAACTGCAAATCCCTTCCCAACATTTGCCTCCATGGTAGAATAAGAGAATCAGAATCATTTAGGTTGGAAGAGCCCTCTCAGACCTTCGAGTCCAGCCATTCCCAGCTCTGCCAAGCCCACCAAGTGCCGCATCCACAGGGCTTTTAAATCCCTCCAGGATGGGGACTCCACCACTGCCCCAGGCAGCTGTGCCAGGGCTGGACTTGCTTTCAGTGGAGTTATTTTTCCTAATTCCCAATCTAAACCTCCCAGGCATTGCTGCATCCCACGTGTTGGAGTGGATCTTGCAGAAGTGGGAGCTGTTTTTTGAGCTCGCAGCCCTTCTCCTCAGCGCGTCATTAACAGGCACCAGGGGTCTGCGAGCACTTTCCCATGTTTGCGTGGCTAATTGAAAAAAGGAGGTGTGTTTGGAGCAGTCTGGCTAAACAAAATTAGTGTGGGAAAAGGTTGTCTGGTTGTTAAGGACGTGTTGGGATGCCAGGGGAGCATATGGTCCGTGGTGAAAGGTCCGTGGCTTGCACGGCTCAGCCGTATTCCCAGCGCTCTCACTTCCTTCCCCTGTGCTCCCGTCTTGATCCCACCCTCCTGCATCTGTGCCTTAAAAAGTGACTGATGGCAGCCCTGCGTCACTCTTAATATAACGTGAAATTTATTCCTGTTGGGAGAGGGCTCGGGATTACAGGAACTGAGCACACGCAGAGGCTGCGAGCAACTCTTCCTGACAAGGTTTGTGGTGGTGTAATTTCCAAGTTGCTCAGTGAAATTTCAGCCATGTAAATTATGTCTGACTCATGCTCGCAAGGATTCAAAGTCAGCTTTTAAAAGACACTTTTTGAAGTTTTCGATGTTGCAGACACACGGCTGAGGCAAAGAGCAGAACATGCGAGCAGTAAACAGAAGATCAGCAGGCTCGGAGCATTCTTGGCAGTTGTGTAACTCCAATATAAATTTGCATTCCTTTATTTTATTTTGCTTTTAAGTGGCCTTTGCATGATATCTTTACTTTTCCCATTTATAATGAGGAAGAAATTGACTGCTATCAGAGCTGAGATGTGCCAAAAAGGGTAGGAGCTTATCACTTGTGAACTTGCAGAATGATTTTCTGTCATACTCCGTGTGTATCGCAGGAGTTCATCACTGCAAGTATCGAAAATGTCACAGGAGAAATTTCATGTTTGATTTTGTAATTAGAGAAGTTCCAACATGATTTGTTTGGGGTTTGTTGGGGGCGGATTTTTTTTTAGATGAAAGGAAGACAAGGCTCAGCGATACGTGCAGTGCCTTGTTTGAGATGAACAGTTCAGATTTGTCTTCCAGCTCTGCATAACTTTGTAAGGAATAAATTGTTTAAATCATAGAATTATTGTAGAATTGTGGAATGGTTTGGGTTGGAAGGGATATTTGAATTCATCCAGTTCCATGGCAGGGACACCTTCCACTATCCCAGGTTGCTCCAAGTCCTGTCCAACCTGACCTTGGACACTTCCAGAGATGGGGAAGCCACAACTGCTCTGGGCACCCTGTGCCAGGGCCTCAGCACCCTCCCAGCCAGGAATTCCTTCCCAATCTCCCATCCAGCCCTGCCCTCTGGCACTGGGAAGCCATTCCCTGTGTCCTGTCCCTCCATCCCTTCTCCCAAGTCATTCTCCAGCTCTCCTGGAGCCCCTTTAGGCCCTGGAAAGGGGCTCTGAGCTCTCCCTGGATCCTTCCCTTCTCCAGGTGAACACCCCCAGCTCTCCCAGCCTGGCTCCAGAGCAGAGGAGCTCCAGCCTTGGGAGCATCCCCATGACCCCAGTCTGGGAGCAGAGCCCTGTGTCACGTATCTCGGGAAGAGCTTTGAGCAGGCAGCGGGAATATCCCTGCGCTCCGCCCTGGATCCCACTGTGCCCCCATCCCTGCAAAGCCCACCATCCCCCCTCCATGCCCCGGCTCCGTGTGCCGTGCCAGGTGGTCCCTGGCTGTGGTGGTGCAGCCCTGCCCAGCCTGTGCCAGGCACTCGCTGCCTTCTGGCCCCTGGCTGGGAGCCTCAGGAGCCTTTTGGTGCTGCAGCAACAGATGTGTGCAGAAAGGGCCGCGTGCTCCTGTCGGGGCCGCCCGCCTTGCACGGGGCCATATGGTTTATAGGGATGTGGGGGTGCTGCTGGGCCAGCAGCTGATGGCAGCTCAGGGATTAAATGCAGAATGGAGCTTTCACTGAATTCTATGTGAAGCAACATTAGGGAAAACATGGTTAAGCCTTAAAAGTGACTGACCTGCGCAGATAGCCCCGTGTTAAAGAATACGCAGAGAAATGCTCATTTAAACTTCCTTTAATGCTATCTTGAAGAATTTTACTGCCATATTTAGGAATTTTAATGCCGTATTTAAGGATTTTAATGCCATATTCAAGATTTTCCAGCGCCCTAACTTCTCTAATGCAGCATTCAGGACTTTGGCCAAGGTGGCTCGTTCTTATTGTGTATTATAATTTTAGGGAGTAGTGGTGGATTTCAAGAAAGAAAAAAGTGAGAATATCCTGAATATATATATCCTGAATATAAATTCTATGTATTTATATTCAGCAAGTTGAATTGAGAAAAAACACCCAATTTTTTTCTGATTTAAGAAACGAAACTATTGCAGGTAAAAATATGTGGTAGAAAATGTTACTCAATTAAGTGTGTAGGCCAGTTATTTTTGTAGTTCTATTTATCACTGATGATAAAGCATCATTAAAAATGGCTTTTTTTCCTTTCCATTTTGAGGCCACTCATCTTCCTATGAAGCTTTAATTGGGCAGCTCTTAAAGGAATGTGGGAATTTAGTATGGGAAATTGAAATGGGATCCTGTTTAGATTGAGTAGAACTGGAACAGCCCTCAGAATTTAGAAAGCTTTTTTCTTCCCCCTCTAATTAAGGGATAGATGTTTAAGTCAACATTCCCTAAAAAAACCCTATCAGGTCTTCATGGAGGCAGCAACTGTGGGACCAGTACCATGGAATATCAATTAAAGGCATCTGCTGCAGGTGTCTGAGATGGACCTCAAGTCTGAAACCAGAAAATGTCATTCAAGTTTTTTCTCTTTTTTAAATCCTCAGCCAATAGGATGAAATAAAACAACAATTAAAGGGAGAGAGGAACAAAACACAACCCAGTGACATTGAGATTGTTTTTCATCGTTGTTTTTGCCCGTGGTAAATGTAGAGACCCCACCCATTTATGTGATGGGGTCGACAGTTGCACAACACAGGTTGTGTGATGGGTGTTGGGTTTTTACCTCCTCGTTGTCCAACAGGAAGTCCCGGATCCTTGTTGGGAAGGTGCTGTTACATCCCACATTGTGTCAACTGCAGAGACAGCAGCGAAAATAATGTGCAAAAAATGATGAGCAGTCACTGGCCCTTTTTATCTTGAATTTCTCCTCCAGTTTCTCCCCAGCATGCTTGGGCACATTAAAAGAGGGCGTTTTCCAGGACTCCTTGATGATTTAATCCAACCTGTTGGGATACACCTTCACAGAATGAGGATCCATCCCAGCTCAGGGCAGATAGCCCAGTCAGCACTCAGCAGGCCAAGAGAGATTTAGCCTACAGATATCACCTCAGTTCTGCTGCTTAACTGTCTGCTAAAAGTAATTAAAACACTCAATGATAGAAGAAAAATCTGTGATTAAAATCCAGGGGTTGCATCCAGCCATCTCCAAGGCAGAACCACTCCTGTCCTTCCATCGCCTCCTATAAAACCATATTAATTTGGGAGGAATCTTGGGCAGTGGTTGAGTTTTGACCCATAGTATTGTGATGGGATAATTTTAGCTTCATCCATTTCTAGATAAAATAAAAAAATTGAGATTTGAGGAAGGCTGCTCTGGTTCATAAAGTTGAATGATTTTAGTTGTGGTTTAATATCAAAATAAATGCTACATGATGCATCTGCATAAACACTGCCATTTTTACAGATGTGAATCAGTGTTTGGTGTCTATAGTCAATGTGCCTGTAGTTCCTCACATAGGATGACATTTGAAAAGTGGCAACCTTCAAGAGTGTTGGAGCAATCTCATAAAAGGTGGATGTTGGTCTCTGCTCCCAAGGAACAAGTGACAGGACAAGAGGGAATAATGGCCTCAAGTTGTAGCAGAGGAGGTTTAGGTTGGATTTTGAGGAAAATTCCTTCATGGGAAGGGCTGTCCAGGAGTCCCCATCCCTGGATTTAAAAACCGTGTGGATGTGGCACCTGGGGACATTAGCAGTGCTAGGAATGGTTGGACTTGATCTTAAAGGTCTTTTCCAAGCTGAATGAGTCTGGGATTTTGTGAAAGGATATTGGGTATCTAAATGACAAAGTCTGGTGACTTTGTCCATGCTTTAAAAAAATTATATAAACACACAAAGCAAATAAACAAAACCAACCTTTCACTGCCAACTTTTGTATTCCAGACATTTGTATTTGAAAGTTAAACTGAATATTGTGTTTGTGGAATTGAAGGTGGTGTGGAACAGAGAATGTCCAGGGTAGCGTCCTGAAAACTTACAGAGTTTCTCAGTAGCTTTTGAAAACAGTTCCTGCAGAATGGAAACACTGTTTTGCCAATCACAAATTGCTTGTCAGATTCCAAATACCTAGAAGAAATCCATGTGTTAATTCATTAAATTTTTCATTGACTAAAGTCAATGAAAGTATTTTTGGATTAATTTTTGAATTCTGTAATTTAATAAGTTTAATAAGTTTTAGACACAAGGTAATTCCTTATATTACCTTATTTTTGGTGTTGGGTTATAAATATGCTGATATAAATGAGTATATTCTGATGTCTGCAGGTGTGAGAGGTTGCATTTAAATGAAGTACAATTTAAATCAAGTCCGTCTGGGCTGGCTATAGATTGGCCTTCTCTCTCCCTTTGTCTTTCCCTCCATGAGTAAATGATGCCATGTGGGATTCCTGGTAGGAGATCCTTCACAACTCCTTATAAACTCTCCACAAATAAGGAATAGCTGACTAATAATAATAATTACCGAAATAGTTCTATAATTATTATTAATATAATAGAATTATTTCTATTAGTAGTCTTTTTTTTTTTTTTTTTTTTTTTGTGTGTGTGTGAAAATCTTCATCTTTTTCTAAACAACTGCAGGCTCTTGAGCTCACTAGTTCAGGAATTCTCAGATAATTTTGTGCAGGAAAAGGCTGAACTGTGATGCTGAACACTGGGCACTGTTGATGGATGAGATTCTCCAGCGTCCTTGCTGGAGGTGCCGTTCCCGGATCGGTTTTCCCTCTGTGCCAAGTCGGATGTTGTGAAGTTCCAGCTGCCTCAGCCTCATTGGAGCTATAATTTATTTAACTTCCCTGAAAGTCTTGCTCTGCTCCCCCTGATGTCTCCGTGTGATCCCAACTGCGGAATCCGTAGCTCCGGGTGGGATCGCAGCCGCCTGGATGCGTTTGTGCCACCGGCGGGTTCCCAGTGGAAGGATCCTCCAGCATGTCAAATTTATCCCATCCCATGTGCTGTTCTTGGGGCTCTGCTGCATCATTTTGGGTGTCTCCTGCTGTAATTTCCATGGAGTATGACTTCAAGGATGTGACTCCTTGGGAATGGCAGTGGAAAGGCAGTGGAAGTTGCGCTTTGTCGTCTCTGGAAGTTCTCCTTAAAGAAACTCCCGCTCCTTCACGTGTGGTTGTTTTCCATGGGGGTTTGTCCCTGGAGCTCATGGTTTGAAATTTCCTTGGTTGTTCTGAAGAACAACTCAGAATTTTCAGCGGCTTTTTAGCAGCTGATGAACGACTGCTCCATGCTCTGGGTTTAGGGAATGTTCGCCTTTTTTCTGGAGTTTCCTTTCCTGCCACGCCTGTTCTTGCAGCCTTTTTTGGAAGTGCTTTGGTCACTTTGCTACAGTTACTTCTCATTAAAAGCCCGTGTTTAGGAAACCTGATGCCTACCGGAGAAGCCTTTAGTCTCTGAACCTTTTATAAATACTCTGCATAGTTACTTTGTCTAGACTTGTAACTCATTTGTGTTTCTACTCTCCACTCAGTATCACTGCTAGATAATCTTTTTTGTTGCCTCTTTGTAACTTTTTTCCTCACTTATTCGGTGTTCTGCACTCAGCTTGTGCCCAAAGCCTTGACATTGAATAAATTTTGCAAGTTTTTCAACACTTATTTTTTACCTATTCTTTGATATACCAGGTAATACCAATAAATGTCATTAATTTGCTTTCTTATTTACAATCTGCGTATTCACGTATTTTAAACAACTCTAAGATACATCACCACTCAAAATAGTAAATAATGCAATTATCAGACACATAATTGCCCTAAAAGTCGTAACAAATAATTTCCTTGTCATCTTTGTATTTTGTGGACTCTAATTTATCTGTATACCAGACCGTACCTTAGCGTTTACTGTTCACATTGATTTGAAACACGCATGAAAATGAAGTTTCTTTTCCCAAATGCAGCAGCAGTTTGTGACTTCTTAACCAAAGAAGTCCCCAAAAAGAGGGATCGTAGAAAAATGTAGTTTAAAACAGTTCCTGTGGGATCTAAACTTTGTGTTGACTTTTCTCTGTTGTGTTTTGGGGTTTTTTCTCTTCCTCAAAGGCTGTTGGAGTTTGACTGAGGAAATAGTCCAAAATTTAAAATTTAGTTGTTAAATTACGCAGAGGTTTTAAAGATTGTGACTCCGTCTCAAATCTTACTTTGAGTGAAGCTTTGCACAAGAATGGGTTTATCACAGAAATATTTTACTTGAGTTGAATATTTTTTATACTTTACACTTAAATAATTGCAAAATTTACCTTTTAAAACCATGTCCTGTTTGTCCCTCACCTACTTTGTAGTTTTAGTGAGAACTCGGTGCCTGTTTGATCCAAGCTTGCCCACAATTCCATGGAAGGAAATAAAAAATGTCTGTGCAGGAGTAGGGATGGAGCACATTTCAGCTTTCCCACCTGTGTCACAGCTGGTTCAGCGAGAGAAGATGAAAGCCAGAAGATCAAATCAGTTTGGACAGGAGAACTGGAAGTGCAGGAGATCAGGAGGTTCCTCATGTGAGGGAGTTGTATTATTAGTTTACAAGATTCTTATTGGCATAAAATAAGAAAATAAGGGATGATGAGGAGAATTTGTGTCAATGGAGGGAATACAGAAGGGAAGATGAATGTGATTTAATTGGGGGGATGAAGAAATTTCAGGGGCCACATCTCTGGTCAGAGGGAAGAGATCGATTTGGGGCTGCAGAGCAAAGCTTGAAGAGGGAGGTGAGGAGGAGAAAAGTAATAAAAATAAATTAATGAGGCTTCTCATTTTTAAGATAAAAATGTGTCTCAGGTTGTTGGGCTTTGTGTCAGGCACCTTCCACTATCCCAAGTTGCTCTGAGCCCCATCCAACCTGGCCTTGGCCACTTCCAGGGACTGGCAATCCACAACCCATGCTGGGCAAGTCACTCTCCTTGAGACACTGAGGAAATACCTGATGGAAAAGGTTGGGAAAGAAGCCAGGGAGAGAGATTCAGGGAGCCTGGAGCAGGTTCAGTGCGTGCTGGGGATGTGGAAGGAGGCAGGTGAGAGCACCCAGGGAGACAGAGGAGAGATTTCCATCTTGGAGCTATTTTAGACTCTGCTGTTTTCCATGGGGAATTCCCATTCAGCAAAGAACAGTGCCATTCTTGTGGAGTAATTCAGTGAAGCTCTGTGATAGAATCTTATATTAGAAACTTGTTAAACTGTAGAAAATACTCTGAGAGCTATCCATCTTATCACAGCTTTTAAAAATAAATGAGTGTGTTGCAGAAAAGGGGAATTGTCCAGGCAGCATGAAGTTAACCCAGGAAGCAACTTTACCTTCTAACTGCATTAAAACCAAAGATTATGATGATTAAATTTTAGCATTGTTTACAGTAGGTGGTAGAATTCCTAAGGAATCCATGGAATCTGTGCCTTTTCCCAACAGAAAGCAGTGACTCAACAACAAACTGACACTGTGACCTCAGCTGCCTAAGAGGACCCAACTTGCTTTGAAAAATATTTCCTTATGTTTCAAAGGAAAGAAGAAAATCTTGCTGAGGTATTAAGATTTGTTGGCAGTATCTCTTGCTCCTACAGTACGCAGAATTCAGAATATCTCAGGCCTTGACAACCAAGAAATGAAAAGTTATGGGACAAGAAAATCCAGATTTAAATCTTTCCCTGCTGAGCTGGCACTTTGACTGAAAATTGTTTGTATGCTAAGGTGGAGTTGCTGTGAGTAGTGGAAGGAGCAGTTGAAATGTCTAAATGGGGCTGTTGATTGGATTTAAGGAGATTTATTAAACTTTCCCTGTTCACCTCGTGGACAGTCTTTCTGCATGTTTATGTTTCATTTCCATGGTAAATGGGGCCCATTTTCTATGGGAAAGATGAATGTGAAATAGAGATGTGGGTTTAGTGATACTCAGAGCACGGAGCTGGTTGTCATCCAGGGAGGGGGAATCACCAAAGGGCACTTCTTCCTGGAGGGTATGGAAAAGGCAGAGACACACTCGTCCTGAAGGGGCACAGGGAGAGGCAATGGACACAGCTTGGGAAAAAGGAGATTCCAGTTAGGTACAAGAAAAATTAAATCACCAGGGCACTGGAGAAGTTGTAAAATCTGTGTTTTGTAGGAATGTGAGACTTGTTTGATAATGGCCTGAACACCCTGATCAAGTTGGAGCTCCCTGGAGCAAGAGGTTGGATTGGAGCCCTCCAGAGTTCCTTTCCAGCTGGTGCATTCTGTGATCCCAACCCATAGGAAGTGTAGATTTTCTATGGAATGAAGGAGTCAGGAGGTTGGAGGGCAGGTGTCCTCTGCTAGGTCAGCACAGTGGGGTCACTCTGGCCTGTGACCACTCCAGGATTTACAGGCCCCCACCTCTGTCCTGCGTTTTGGCCATGGTGTCTTATCAAAAGTTAATTCAGATTATAGTTAGTACAACAAGAAATCAGGTGTAAGGCTCAGCTCCTGGTTGTGTGAGTGCTGGGGAGGGGCGAGGTGCAGGGCAGGAACAGGAGTTGAGTGTGAAAATGCAGAAATCTGGGGTCAGTTTCTGATCCATCCTAAAGTTACATTTACTCCATGCTTATTATTTTTTTCTTCGTGTAACCATTGGATTTCTTGCCATCACACTGGTTTTGAGTGGCCAGGATTATCTGCAAACACATAAACATTTATCTGTGTTGATTTCTTATAAAACCATATCATTCTGTATTAACTTAGCACAGGAAAAGGATTTTAGACTTTCTGTGCAGAGGATTTTGGGGTGGGGTTTTTGTCCTGATGCCATCCAGTGGATATTTTCCTATTTGTTTATTTCATGTTTATTCCTGCTTGCATTATTTGCCGTACACAGGTTACCAAAATCAGACATTTGAGGAAATAACCTGGTTTTTTTACAATTTCAGTCCCAGAGGCTCATAGATGACAGAGTGAGTGCTGGACACAAATGCCCCGTTTGAGGACCTCGGTGCAGTGCGCTGGAGGGGATGTAACTGGTTTATGACTTACGGCCATGTCTGCATGGACACTCACTCCAAGGGATTCCAGCCCCATGATTTAGTACTCCTACTTCAGGGCTCAAATGCTGCTTTGCCTTATTTATTCAAGACACCTGAATGTGCCTTTGTCTGGTCTCTTAAGGAATAATGGCGTGGAAAGAGGAAGAGAAGGGAATGTGCAGGACAAGGTTTAACAGCCTCTGTGGAGCTGGAATTGTAAACAAGGGAAGATAACAGGGAAATGCTCGGGCTGGAGTAGGGAATTTGAGCTGGAAATAAAAGGTGAAACGGAGAAAGAGAAGATTAAGACTAAATGTCATGGAAGAGCATTCAGCAAGACTTGTGGCTTTTTCGATGATTCTTCCAAAGAAAGCAAGGGAAAAACTGCTTTGGGACAAAGGCTCTTCTTTTTTTTTTTTTTTTTTTTTAATTTTCTTTTTCCTTTCTTTGTTCGTTTATTTTTGTTTGGGTTTGGTTTTGTTTTGGTTTTTTGGGGTTTTTGTTTGTTTTTTGTTTTGGTTTTTTGGGGGGTTTTGTTTTGGTTTTTGGTGGTTTGGTTTGGTTTTGTTTGCTTTTTCATTTTTTTCCTGTTTCTTTCCTTCGGCTTAACCACTCCATGTAAAAGAATCTCATCTGGGTATACAAAAGAATGCATTAAATTTTTGAGGCATGGCTGTGGACCTCAGCATCCCTGGGACTGCTGTGATGGTGCCACGAAGCTTCGCTGACCCGGCGGCGCCGGCTTTGCCGGCAGCATCTTGGAGTGCAGCGTCCTCATGTTGTACATCTGGAGCAGCTCTGTGCTCCGTGGAGTCCTGGAATGGCTTGGGTTGGAAGGGATCTTAAAGCCCATCCAGTGCCACCCCTGCCATCCCCAGGGACACCTTCCACCATCCCAGGCTGCTTCAAGCCCCATCCAGCCTGGCCTTGGACACTGCCAAGGATCCAGGGGCAGCCACAGCTTCTCTGGGCACCCTGTGCCAGGGCTTGCCCTCCCTCCCAGGGAAGGATTTCTTTTTCATAGTAAAGAATTCTACTAATTCTCCATAGTAAAGAATTCTGTTTATAGTGAAGAATTTTTTTTTGTAGTAAAGAATTTCCTTCACTGACTTCAGTGGGACTTAGTAGGAATGGAGAGATCAGGGTAGTTCAGGATTCAGTTTTAGATAAGTTGAAAAACATGAGAGTAAAAACTGGGCTGAAGTGGGCTGAGATGAAGAGAGGAAGATGGGAAGAAATTAAGCTTTTATACAAGTGTTTTGCTTTTTTTGTTTGTTTTTAATGCCTGTAAATGCTGTTGCTTTATTTACCGTGAGAAGGACCTAGATGACAATTCCAGCAGTGATGTGGACTATACAATTTGAGATTAAAATCTTTCTGTATAAGAGTAAAAAGAGCGTGTGTGGCAAAGAAACCACCCAAATTTAAACTTTTAAATGTGTCAGATGACAGTTTTGAACAACATCATTATTTTGGCATGGCTACTCCTTGGCTAAGCTTTTCATGTCTTTCCTTGAAAACTTTTAGTATTATCTCCAGTGGTATAAAATTCTGGCAGATCAAAATTGCTTTGGTGGTTGAAACTGGCAACGCCTCCCTGAAAAGGAGAATTTGCCTTTTTCTCCAGCAGCCAAACTGGCTGGAGGGATTTCTGCCCACTTCCTCTTGCCCATTCATTCCCTCTCCACATGAAGGTTTTCTCCCCTTTTTGTGGTGGTGTCTCTGTGGGCTAAAGAAATGGAGCAGATAAAACAGATTTTTGTGTGTTTTTATTGGGAGGGGTGATTTAGATGGGTTCTACAAAATCTCCTCCAATAGGTTCAGTTTTTGGGGGGGAGCTGTTTGTTTGACTTGAACCTTTGCATTTTTCATTTTCCCACATGTATATTTCCAGTCTTCTACCTGTCCCAAACAACCATTAGAAACTAAAGGATCTTTTAAACCATGAAGAACTTCTAAGAAACTTTTAAATATAAACCACAGTTTTATCTTTGGGTTCAAAAAGTTGGGTTTTTTGCTGCCCCAAGAGGTTTTATGGCAATGCAGACACTCCAGATTTCCTTTTCTTGGAGAGCAGCCAGTCTTATCCATAACCCAGCATTATTCCAAGCAGCTTTTCCACAGTTAGGCTGGGAAGAGGCAAATTGCACCCTTGATCCATCGGGATACTGAGGGAGTGAAGCCAACACAGCCCCGGGTGGTTCCTCCTGGTGACAGCAATGGGGATGTGCCGATTGTGGCTCTCCCAGGAAATGTCTGGAAAAATTAACAAGGTCGTTTTCTTAACAGAACATTTCCAAACCTCATTTCAGCCAGGCAGGAAGGGAATTCTGCTTTTATCTGCTGCTGCCTTAATTGTCCACGTGGCTGTTGTGGAGATGTCTCAGGTGATAGTGGTGCCTCTCCGAGCCCCCCAGGAGGAGGCAGTTCCCCTGGAAGGTTTTCTTTTTAATAAAGATAAGATGGAAGGAGTAATGATGGAGACAAAACCGATAAGGGCAGGAATATCAGAAGGAATGGCAGAGCAAAGGCAGAGCTCTTGACTGAACGTGCCTTAAACAGGGATGTGTGCCCGTGGGAATGCTTGTGGCTTCCTGAGCTTTGGAAAGCACAGGTAGCTGGGAAAAAAAATTATGAAGTCCACCCAGAATTATGTTTTTCCTTATTTAATAAAAAAATAAAGAGGGGCAAAAACCTATTAAAACTTTTTCTTTAATGTGCCTAAACCCTCTGCTTTTCCAGCAGGCAGCACAATGAGCTGTGAGGAAATGGGATTTTATCTTCTATTTCACAAGGAAGGAATATGGGCACAGCTTCAAATAAATTTGCTATTAAGAAAAAGTCCATTATTACATTTAAGGAGTATTCTGAAGTTTCCAGGAGTGATTTGCAGGGGCTGATCTGTATGAGCTGCACACGCAGCTGAAAAGGGAGATAAATTCCTTTCTGTTAGTAACACAATCATCTCCCAAGGTATTTTTTATTAAATTAGATTGGCATAAGTAAAGTGCTCCTGATGTCATTTGTGGATGCACCTAAATCATCAGCTAAAGAGCAGCTGATCTAAGTTTGGCCAAAGGAAGGAATGAAGTTTTGGAAGATTATATTCTTTGTTCCTGATTCCAATCAATCAGAATTTGATATTTGTGTACGGGCTTGTTTTAAAAGCATTGTAATTATGGCAGTGCTATAAATCTTACGTTAATGGAGACGGAAAAAATATTAAATGTGACCCATACTTAGAGCCTAAATATTCAGTGGATGTTCTTTATGGAATGAGGATGAAGGGAAAGCAGGGGGAATAATAGGTATATGTGAATGTAGGCCTGGAAAAGTGGGGTAGAAGGATTAAAAACATTTTAATTTTACATAAAATCTTTTACTAGATTTCAGTTTGATGGTGAACATGCACTGCTATATAAAGAAGTATTCCTCCGTTAAATCTTGTGGGATTTGGAGGCACTTATGAATTAATTTGTTTCCAGGAGTTCCATCAAAAGAGAAATCCTTTGTAAAACTGCAGGTGTTAAAATACAGACCAAAAAAACACTTCTTGGTCTGGGAAATTAGACACAGTTCTTAGTCAAATATAGAAATTAAAATGCAGAAAGGACCCCTGAAACCTGTTAATTATTACTCTCAGATTTCAGAGAAATTCTTTTCCAGACTTACTTTCAGGTTTTCTTTCCTTAAAAATAAATAAGATATTTGTGATTTCATGGAAATCCTTCCAATGATACCAAGATTTATTGTTTAAACATTGATAGCAGTTAAATAAATTAAAATATCCAAGAGAGGAGGGACTAGTGCAGACCCAGGGCAGTCCCAGCCATGGCAGTGCCCAAAAAGAGGCAGAAACTGCTTGAAACATGGTGTAAACCTCTGCATTTTGTGCTGAATAATTGTAATCAATGAAAAGAACAGGAAAATACTGTTGAATGGAAACTGTCATAAGATCAGCCAATTAATACAATTCTTCTGTTGTGTTTGATTACCTTTTCTGTCCTTGGAAGAAGCCAGAAAATAAACCAAGAGATGTATCTGAAGAGATGCATTTTCTCCTTTGGCTGTGTAACCACACATTGATACATTCGTAAATTTACTACATTTTGGGCTTCTGAATGTTTCTAATTTCATTTTGGAGGAGAAAAATATTTCTTCAAACAACTGAGGCTCAACACTGTGCCATTTTTTTTCCCTTTTTAAAAGGAATTCTCTGAAGAGATGTCAGTGTCTTATCTGCAGTGAAGTGTCCTCTTTTCAGGTTTTGATTCAGTGGCATCATTTCTGGTACCCAGTGTTTGAAAGCAGAGGAGCATTAATTATTTTATAATAGTAAATGTCAGCGTGCAGTTGTCTCAAAACCCACCAAAAATAGAGCTTTCAGCCCAACTTGCACCCTCTTTGCAGGTTTTGAACGCGAGCACCGCTAGGAAATAACCATTTGGAAATTAAAGCTTTGATTCCACAGTTGTCTAATTCAGCCCCTTCAGTTTTTAGCTCTAAGTTTAGAAAAAATGAGAGTGTGGCATCAGTTGCCTGTGCAGATTTGTTACAGACACAGCCTGCCCTGGAGGCAGCAAACGCTGTCAGGGTGACAGCCACTGCCACAAACCAAAGGGGAATATTTTTGGAACCATCCAAACAGCAGAGGAAGAACATCCTGTTATAAACACAGTGATACTTGCATGGCTAGAAAAATATTATTCTCTTTTCTTTCTCCAACACAAGAAAATAAACAACAGGGAGCGTTCTCACCCTTGCATTCATTTTTCCTGGTTTGCACATTTTTCGGGAGAACCCCGGCTCCTTGCAGGGTTGGAAGCACTGGGTGACAGCTGACAGGAATTTTGTGTTTCCCTTCCAACTGTGTCACCACCATAGCAGGGATTTGAGGAGGTCACTAAAACTCACTGTGCCACCACGGTTTTCTGGGAGTAGAGTAAGGCTCTGTCACCTCCACGTGACTTGGGAAGTGAATTACGCTCGGGAGTGTATTTTTGGATACAGGAGATGTTTGGGTGAATGGCAGTGTAGATGCAAAGGGGTCTCTTTTATACCTAGAAATTGTAAACGTTCTCTTTTTTTAGAGACAGTTTGAATTTGCTGCTGCGTCACCTGAGGTGAGGGACGTGTGAGTGGTCTCTCAGTGGTTATTTTAATGAGTCTGAATTCAAAGAGCACTTGGGTGAAATATGAGTAAATCTCATTACTCTGACAGTGGTTGCCTGACTACAAAGAAAGTTTATATTTAGTAAACCACTCACTCCTGTGACCTAGTTTGCTGTGGATGATAATTTTCTTAGCGTGGCATTGAGCTCACTTTCCCCTGTTCAATTTCCATGAATGAGGGATTCTTCCCATCCCTTGTTTTCTTGGCTACTCAGAAAGGAAGACTCTTGGAAGTTAACTCAGTCCGTGGGATTCCTTCCCAATCTCCCACCCATCCCTGCCCTCTGGCAGTGGGAAGCCATTCCCTGTGTCCTGTCCCTCCAGGCCTTGGCCCCAGTCCCTCTCCAGCTCTCCTGGAGCCCCTTCAGGCCCTGCAAGGGGCTCGGAGCTCTCCCTGGATCCTTCCCTTCTCCAGGTGAACATTCCCAGCTCTCCCACCCCATGGCCTCTTCTGTGCTCCGTTACACTGTTCAGCTTTAAAGAGAGATTAGCTGCTAAAAAAGTATTTAGAAGTAATCCAGAAAGGAAGAAAATGGAGATATTTGTGTTTGGAAGATAAATGGGATTTCTTTCTGATGTAGTTTGTGTCTCATTGAGGGCTGGGGGATTTATTTCTTCCAGAAATATTTTGGTTCTCAGAAATTTTGATAGCAGTGGGATTTTGCCTGTAGTAAAAAATAAAGTATCTGTTGTCTATATACATAGAGAAAACACATTTGTTTATTCTGTATATTTATGTACATATACTGCTTATATATAATGTGGGGGTTAGACTTAAATATGAATAAATAGAGACAAATATCTGGTGCAGAAGCAGTGCCCCACACCACAGCATCCCCAAAACTGCCCTTCCCCAGAATACCAGAAATTAAATTAGTACAATTAGCGAGGCTTTCCTACTTTTAGTTACAATATCTTCTTGTTTTCTAATGGTAATTAGAAAATTCTGTTCTATTGGTGTCAATAAAATGGTAAATAACAGTTAAAAGCAGGATGGAATTCTTCCTTAGGACAATCTTGGAGAAGACTCATCTGTCATGTGATCTCATTAGTCCTTGCTCGCTCATCTCTGACAAAAACAAGCTGACCTGCTTTATTTATTTCTCACTTCAAACTATTAATTTAAAAGAAAGATTGAGGCAGCCTTTTCAGCATTATTGTGGAATAAAAAAGGGAAAACACGCATGTGTTTTCTTCATTCTTTTCCAGTGGTAGCCTGTGGAACTCAGCTGGATCATGGTGGGGGTTCTGAGCTCAGAGGAGAATCTAGCCCTGCTCATTCTTGCATATTCCTGGTCCTGTCCTCCTCCTGCACTGCACCCCTCAGGTGTGAAAATACAAACAAAGATCCCTTCCGTGTTTTTCCAATCTGCTGGTCCTTTACAAAAAAAAAAAAAAAAAGAATTAAGAGATACTTCCCTAACTCTGTGTGCAGAGACTGTGTTATGCATCGAAAATTTCTGCTGTTTCCTGCGTGCATTTATCTTGCTGTGGAATAATTTTCATGTGACTGCAAGGATTTTTTCTCACAAACAAGAAAAACACCTCCCAGAGGCAACGGCTGATGGAGATTGCAGAGGCTTTGGAGTGTTTCTGTGTGGTGCATCCCAAATAGTCCCTTAGCTAACAGAAAATGATGTGAGATTTTGCACCTGTCTGAGCTGACAGGTTTCTTTTCATTCCTAAACATCTCTAGGAAGCTCAGGCATATTTGTCACCCATGAGATTGAAGAATCATCATGGAATCCTGGAATGGGTTGGGTTGGAAAGGACTTTAAAGCCCATCCAGTGCCACCCGTGCCACGGGCAGGGACACCTCCCATTATCCCAGCTTGCTCCAAGCCCCAATGACCAACCTGGCCTTGGATACTGCCAGGCATCCAGGGGCAGCCACAGCTTCTCTGGGAATTCCACTCCAGAGCCTCCCCACCCTCACAGCCAAGAATTTCGAAATTGCTTTTGATTTAGTAATGAATTTTCAAACATTTAATAATTATTGTCGTGTGTTCACGCAGTTCAGCTTCTTCAAAGTTGCTACATGGGAATAAATTAAGAAAAATTTATAGGAAGATTCATATCTCAGAAGATACTAAATGTTGAGTTGTAGCTAAAGAAATGTTTTGTCCCCAGTCCAGGAAGAAATTTTTTTTAAAAAAAGAGAAATCAAAACAGATTCTTCCATTTGAGCAGAGACATATGTTTGGTGGGTTGGCACCAGACTAGGATGCAGAATCCTGTAGAACCAACTCTTCATACTCTGGGATATTTAGAGGAACAACATTCAAAATAAGGTGCTGGAGAATATAAGAAAACCAGAAAAATGTAAAAAGAAGAATGGGGAGCACCTGAAGAGCAGCACAAAGGAATTGCAGGCTCCTGGGCTGTGGTGACTAGGAAAGGGTGTTCAGGATCCATAGGGATCTGCTGGATGGGAGTTGGAGCAACCTGGGATAGTAGGAGGTGTCCCTGCCCATGGCAAGGGCTGGAACTGGATGGGATTTAAGATCCCTTCTATCCCAAAGCATCCTGGAATTCTGTGGAACTGTGTCTTTATTGGTGTCTGTATCAAATGCCTTTCAGGAATCCACACTGTAAATAACATCATGTGCATTTAAACAGAAAACGTTTAATCTCATCAATAAATTCCCATTGATTGAAGGTGAGATCAGAGTGTCTCCTCCTGGTCTTAGGGTGATGATCATAAAATCAGATGAAGAAAAAATTAAGCACTTGGGTGCCATTCAGCAAAATTAACAGGTCCCAAGAAATTCAGCAGATTCCCTTGAAAGATGTGGTTAAACCCAGAAGAAATTTCTTCCCAGTGCTCTGATGCTCCAAGCCCTTGGAGAAGGCTTAGAGGTTTTGAGAACAAAATTAATGATACCCTTACAATTATTGCAGTTGTTCTGGTTGAGAGTGATGATTAAATCCGATCAGAAATAACATCTGCAGTGGGAACAGAGTTGAAGTATCGGGATTGTGGTTGTGCAGTTCACAAAGAAAATAGAAAATATCATCTAGTAACACAAAAGGCAACGTGAGAATGATTTACTTGTCAGGCAAAAAAATAAAATACAGATCTTTTCATGGCACTGAAAGAAATCTGGGGAGATTAAGAACTGAATGGGAAGTCTGAAGCACAGTTGATAGAAAACCTCAACACCAAATTATGTGAACAAAGTCATTTTTAGGGAAGACAAGTCCCAGACACTGAACCACTCTGGAGACTCCAAACAAGAGCTGTTTAGAGTGGCACAATGAAATATTGCATTCTCATCCCAGAGCTGCTCCACATTATATGTTTTTCCATTAAAATGCCATTTTTCACTCCAATTCTCAGTCCATTTTCCAGTTTTCAGCAGGTGAGCTTCCTCCTTTGGAGCCACTGATCCAAATTCTGTGCTGAACTCCTTAAAGAAATCTGTTGTTGGATCCTGCCTTGGCTTCTGTACCAGTTGATTCCTTGGACTTCACTGGGTTGGCTTAGAGACCAAATAAAGGACACCAAAGCCAACAGAGCTGTCAAAAAGTGGTGCTGGTTGAACTCGATGATCCTCAAGGCTTTTTCCAACCTTAACTACTCCTGATTCCAAGGGGTTGTAGGTTTTGGCTGCACAGGGCCTGGATTTAAAGGGGATGGGTTTGGGTTTAGGGCTATTGGGGCTGGAAAAGCCCTCCAAGGCCATGGAGTCCAAGCTGTGCCCGATGCCCACCTTGTCACCAGCCCAGAGCCCTGAGTGCCACCTCCAGGCGTTCCTTAGACCTCAGTGCACCAACGTTTGGTGTCTTGGATTGGGTTGTTCAGTGATGTTGAGCTCATCACCAGATCCTTCTCACCTCTTGTTTCACAGAAACTTCTGTGACTTCCAGGTATTCCTTGAGCCTTCAGTTACAAAAGCCACCTTTTTGTGTTCCTCTCCTGCCCCTCAACCCCACCTTGAACCATATCTGGAAACTCACCACCAATCTGCCAGGGCAGCGTTGCTCCCAGTGCCTGCCCAGCAGCTTCTTAGGACTTTGCTGGCTCATTTTGTGTCTGGAAAGTTTTCCCCACACGGATCCATCACTTCCCAGCTGGGCAGGCGTGGAGGTGCAGGGACAGCCAGTTATTTTCTCAGATGTGCATGAGAAAGAGAGGGAACATAATCGTGGGCAACTTTATTTCGGAGACTGATGTGAGTTATGTCCTCTTTGAGGATTTTACATTTTTGGAAGCTCAATGAAGAGCAGAGTATCCATGTAGATATTCCATAACTTGCTGGTTTCTGGGAGAGGTTGGTTTGAAAGGTGTTTTTTCTCAGGTGATGGAAGTCAGGGGTGTTTTCCTTTGCTCAGAGTTGGATTCCTCCATGGTCTGAGAAAGTCTAAACCAAGTGGAATTGACTGAGTAAAAAAGAAAAATTGTTTGCAAGACAAAAACTTTTGGACCTGATGAATTTTGTAGTGATTTAATTTTTTATATTCATCTTTCTGTAGTTACAGGGCTGAGATATGAAAGCAGCACAAACAAATGATGCTGTGTGGTTTTATTGTTGAATAATTTTATTTTTTAAAAGCATAACTGGCATTTATAGTGACCTTGTCTTAAAGTTACCTTTAATTTCAGTCTAGGGAGGTGATTTAACTTTTCATAATTTATTAGTGCTTATAATATGTCACATTTCAATACTAATTGGTAATTTTATTTAATTTAAATTTTAACTCATGGGATCCGTGCTGTTGTTATTTTGGTCTAACAGTGAATTCCCCAAGTCAGGTGTATTTTTATATATATTAATGCAGGGTAATTATCATATTCCTCAAGCAGATAAATCCCTTCCCATATAGTGGCTCTGATGCTTGATTGTTTATTTTTAACAGCAGCTCCCAAATTCATGTGTTGCATGAAATTGTGCCTTTTTAATAAATAAATAAATCAGTATTTAGCTCTCCTGGCTGATTTTCTGCTCTGCTGTTGTTCTGCAGATCCTTGTTGACGATGGTGGTCGCTGGAGGCAGCACTGTTGAAGATTATCTCATTTACAGACAAGATCTCTGAAATCTGTTTCCTTCAGACAGCAAAGGTAACTCAAATAATCCACATTATGCATTTGTCTAGCAGTAATAAGTTGGGTTTTGACCTCCAAAATTGAACCGCGGCTGAAGTTTGGGAATCTGACCACTCTGCCAACTTTTAACCTCTTTTTTAATGTTTATTTATTCTAAAGTGAAAAATTATCTCCGTGGAAAGAGCTCGGTTTCTTCTCCTCCTTCCAGTCACAAGAATATGAGTCCTTCCTTAGCTTCTCCTTTTTCCTACGTTTGATGTTTTTCTTTCTTTTTCTTTTCTCGTGAGTTTTCTCACCTGCAGATCAGTTACAATATTTTTGTGGTACTGATGAGACCCAGCACTACCTTAAAACCTGAAGAGTAATTGAGGGTGGGCCTTATGCCCAAAAAGACAAAAACTAGGTGAAAAAAGGGTAAAACAGTGGTCAATCTCTTGAAGGTTTCTATAGAATTTAAAAATGTGACTTCTTTAAATTAAATACTGAAAGCACAAATCTGATGTGTCCTGTGCCATTTATTTTCTCTGCATGTGTTATTTATCATCAATGTGTGGTCTTCTGAGCCAAATAAATGTGAGGATATTCAGGAGAGTTTTGTTTATGTATCATTTTTTCCTATTTTGAAACTAACTCAGTATAACACTGTAGGTAATATGGGACCATTTTTTTTCTGTTATGGAAGTAGAGCTAATTTTCCCACTCATTATCTGCTGTTAATTTAATGTGTGGCAATATCTGAAATTTAGTGCTGATTATGGCAGTAGATTTTTGGTTAGCAGTACAGCTCATCTATGAGCAAACCAATTAAGACATCATTTCAGAATATAATTGAGCTCCTAATGGAGCACTTGAATTCACTGGGAATTTACATATTTGCTTTTCTTTGCTGTAGCAGAGAGGTCCAAAATGAGGCTACAGCTTCAGTTTTGAACTTCTGGAGGCACCAACTCGAGCTGAGGCTTTTCAAAGCCAAGCCTGTAAAATGCTCTTGAATAAGGGCATGGATAAATTCGTGGATAAGCTCCTTAATGCTCATATCTGAACTTTGGATGGCTATTGGGAGTTGGGAATTTGAGGAATCAACCTCCACTGTTCTTAGAGTGCTGACGCCCAGGTGATGCTCTGATGCAGCACAGTTAAAACTGACTTAAACACAAAGTTCATGCAGTGTTTGTAATTAATTTTTTTCTTTTACTGATATCTGGATCTGCTGGGAAAGGGCTCATTCTGCAAATCTTTATAATACATATATAATATATAATATATATAATCTCTATTTTCAAGCAGCATCAATAGAGAATTCGTGGAAGTGCTTCGTTAGCCCAGACAAATTAAGTGTCTCATTTATGGAGTCTTTGAAAATGAAGTTAAAAGTGAAGGCAGTTCTCTTCCCTTCTCATTTTCCCTTAGTTTGGGGATTTTTTTTGACCCTCAGGAGGAAGATTTTTACATTGAAAAGACAAACAGAGCTGATAGAGGTTGTTGATACCTCTGCCTTATTGAGGGGTTGGGTTTGTTTTGTTGTCACTCTTCCCTTCCAGGATAGACCTTTGCATATGTTTTTATTTGTTCTAAAATGGGAATCTACACCAGTTGGTGAAGGAAAACCAAATGTTTTGGGGGAATAATTATCAAAGTCTGTGTTTGGGTTCCGAAAAAGCATTTTTTAATGTGAAAAACTAGGGCAGAGAAAGTAGTTTTCTCTGTAAAGTTCGTGTTGTACTGGTTATTTCCTGGAAGTTTTAATATGTAAATGATGATAAACCTCAGGATGCTTCAGTGAAATCCAAGAAAACATTTAATTCTCATTCTCAGCATCTTAGCTTGTTTTTTGAACTCTTTTTTTCCCCCCACTAAAGTGCTCACAGCTGTACAGGTACTGCAGCCACTGCTGCTGTTCCATTTGATCTATTTTTAAAAGCAGGGGCTCTGTGGATGGAATCCACATTCCTGTGGAGCCCAGTATTCCCAAACCTTCCTGACCCTGCCTCACCCCCTCAGACCTCGTGCATTATCTTTAATTATATGATAATATGCTATTTTCCTCCATAGGAAACCCTTCCATTAAATAGATGGAATTTAACCAGCAGTCCGCTGGCTTTAATTGTTCAATCCTTCCTTCCTCAGTAATGTCCAGGCCTTTCCCTGCAGATGGAATTCACAATTTGCCTTCGTGCTTTACTGCACCTTTTAGCAACAGGTGCTAATTTTTGGAGAATCCCATGCTGGTTTAGGTTGGAGGGGACATTAAAATTGATCCAGTTCCATGGCAGGGACACCTCCCACTGTCCCAGGCTGCTCCAAGCCCCATCCAACCTGGCCTGGGACACTTCCAGGGATCCAGGGACAGCCACAGCTTCTCTGGGAATTCCATCCCAGACCCTCCCCACTCTCCCAGCCAGGAATCTCTTCCCAATCTCCCACCCATCCCTGCCCTCTGGCACTGGGAAGCCATTCCCTGTGTCCTGTCCCTCCAGGCCTTGTCCCCAGTCCCTCTCCAGCCCTCCTGGAGCCCCTTTAGGCCCTGCAAGGGGCTCTGAGCTCTCCCTGGATCCTTCTCCTCTCCAGCTGAACATTCCCAGCTCTCCCAGCCTGGCTCCAGAGCAGAGGGGCTCCAGCCCTGGGAGCAGCTCCGTAGCCTCCTCTAGACTCCTCCAGCAGCTCCATGTTTTCCTTGTGCTGGGGGTAAATCCAGCATTATTAATACGGAAACCTGGCTCTGCAGAGCCGGGAGGATGAGTGGGGTTTGCACCTGTTTATCTTTTTAAACCTGAGACATTCTAGCAGTGCAATAACTGGCAGCCACATCCAGCACCCTGTGCCACCCCCAGCTCCAAGCCTTGTTGTCTCTGAGGAATTCCTGAGCCGTGGAATGGCGGGACCGTGATGTAGCACTGTCCAAAGCCCAGAATTGATGGAGCTGTTTGATTCCCGTGCAGCCTGTGACACACAGAGCCTTGGCTCTGCTCACACTCTGCTCTCTGCATGGCCTGGCTCCCAGCTGTGTCATTCCCAACGTTGGGGCTGGGGTTATGCTAAGGCAGACAAGGAGCAGGGTTGTGTTCCATCAGTTTTCTCCTCAGCCTGTTTTTCCTGAATTGCCATGAAAAGCAAGGAGCCCGGTTGCCTTTTCTGAAGCCCTGATGTTTTTCTCAGAACAATCAATTTTCTGTCTCGCTCTGTCTTCTTTCCACATGAAAGGCTTGGAGTTGTGTGAAATTCCCAAGGTACTCTCTCTAAAGCAAGGTATAAACGAATTCTACCTTCTTAAATTTAATAAATGGAGACCTACTTAATTTGAATTTTTTTTTCTACAGAAATTATTTAAAGGATTTGGGTTAAAAAAAAAAAAAAGACATTTTCCTAATGTTGCTTTTCAATATCACAACTTTTAGGTGCATTTTAGAGCCAAATTTTCAAAGTACATTTTAAATGTAATAGATTTGATAAGTTGTTCCCTGCCTGAGCAGAAATTCTTGTACCACTTCTGCCAAGTTTTTGCACAGAGCAAGAAGTTTGTTTTCCATGATCCCCATTTCTCTTCCAGCTGCTCCTTCTGAAATTGAATTATGGGCTGACGTTTTGAATTTTTCCTTACACAGATATTGTAAATAAAACTCAACCACTACAAAGGCTTTTCATTTTGAAAAATTGGAGCAGCAGGCACCCTGAACAAAAGGAAATGTTCCCAACCCTTCTTTTATTGTAACCAAATTAATCAAGCTCAGGGAGTTAGCTGCAATTTCAAAGTTAAATGTTTAAGTAATGCAAAACTTTCTGATCCTGCAGTGTCTCTCTCTTTAAAATTCATAACAAAATTGTTACAGGTTTTTTTTTAATAGTTAATTTTTCTTAGCAGAGCTAAAGATTGGCTTCCTACAGCCCCAGGAACCTGGATACCTCCAGAAAGTTTTGAGGTTCTTGGGATATCTCCAGAAAATGTTGAGGGTTTTGATTATTTCAGTCTGTGGTATTAGAAAATGTTACAGATCTCCATCCTTAGGTTTTCCTGTAATATCACAAGAAATTTCTGTGAAGTAAAAGCCGCATCTTTTTGCTGGAAGTGCTGCTGATTTAAAATAACAGATGAGAGCTCCTGTCATTATTTATTAATTATAAATAATATTTAAAAGAAGAATGTACAGTGTAGTACTTAAGATAAACTGAATTATTCTTTTCTGTTGAAACACCAAACCAAACTCAGATCTTTGATTTTTGTTTTAATAATTCCTTCAGGAAAAAAAAAGGAAGCTCAAGGGCAGCAAATTTAAAATGCAGCTGTTAATGAAAACCTAAGAAAATGGTGTTTCTTACATGAGGGTGTCCTGAAAGGTTGTGAAGAGATTGGTTTTTTCATTTTGCTCTTCAGTTTTGTTTTCTTCTCCCCTTCCTATCAGTTCACATCCTTGGAGGGCCGCTATCATGGTGAAGAATGTACTGAAATGCTTAAGGAAAGCATTATCATTTCTGAGATTCTCAACTGCCCTTCTCCTTGAAGGATCCCAGTCCAGGGAAATGCTTGAAAATTAAAACCAGGGATGCTTTTAAAATCAAACACACCAAGTTTCTGAAGAAAAGAGCCTCTCTTCCTCTCAAAACCTGTGGTGATGCTCCAGAGCTGAACACAAAAAGGGTTATTTTTAATTTTTACCACATTCCTGAAAAGTATTCCTGAGAGGTAAAGATCCTCACCAGTGTGGGTCAGCAGTTGCCACAGCTGGCTTTGGCTCAGCCTCCCAAACTAAGTTTGGATCACTTCAAAGGATTCATCACATTTCTTTGAGGTTTCATCACAGAATCATAGAATCATTTAGGCTGGAAAAGACCTTTAGGGTCATGGAGTCCAACCATAAACCCAACCCAAGTCCACCAAGTCCACCCTCAGTTTATTGGTGCTGTTCTGAGAGGGGGGGCAAAAGCAGCCAAGTTTAGGAGAAGGGAAGGTGAGCTAAAGCTTCTATTCCAAAACTCATCAAAAGTGAAAATATCTCCTCTTTTTTGATCAGTCCTTAATCCAGGACATGGATCCCAGTGTGCATTTTCCATGGGAACAGGAATCTATTTGAGGTGCTCGTTGTTTAGATGTTAGAAAACAAAATGCTCTTGTTTTCATACCACACAAATGGGAGTGTTCACTGGTGAATCTTCATGTGTTTGATAATAAATAGTTCATGAAGAAGTAGCTCCAGGAGTGAATTCTTGTTTCATTCCTGTCACAACAAGAGAACAGCAAATGGAGAAGGAAACCTGGCCACAGGTGCCCCTTCAGTAAAAGGAAAACCAGTATCATACATGTTGTAGATATTATAATGTCTATTTAACCTCTCCTAGATAATTCTAACAGCAATTTTTTTATGCTGCTGATTTTTGTTTGGAAGTTTTATACTTTTGCCAGTGTAGACATTTATGTTGGTTCAGGCCTTTATTTTTTTTTTCTTTAAGTTTTCTTATTATCTGCAGCACAATTTGAGCATTTGAGTGGCAGCGAGTGACATTTGCAGAGGACAGATCCTGTAGGCAAATGAGCAGGTGACAGGAGGCACAATGGCACTCAGGAATAGTCTGACACGTGGGTGTTCCGACTGGAGGATCCTCTTTGTGTTCAGTGAAGTTCTCATGGAGTAGCTTTCAGTGATATTGTATTCTCAGAGTATAGAATTCAATATATACCCATCACACGCAGGCTTCAGCTGGGGCTCTTGACGCCATTTCTGGTATCATTCTACCTTACAATACCATTTAAAGTGCAAAAAGCTGAGTAAACTGCCTCTGAGTGTTGTGTCAGAATGATATGCACGTGCCTTGATCACGTTAATATTTATTCTGTTGATTGTGATCCTTGGAAAACAGTTACTGGGAACTGGTGATGGGAGAGAAAGCACTTTGCTCCTGCAAAGGGCACTTTAAAACTCACTGCCAATTCACTTCTGTTAGGAAACTGCACAACTTGTGTCTTCCAGTGAAACAAGTTAGCAGATCCCTGATTCAGGTGATGCTAGTTAAAAAAAAATAAAGCCACATAAGCAATATTTGGCTGATTTTGCTGTTTGTCGGTGATACTGTTAAGGCTGTGGGTAGCCCTGGTCTGCATCCCTGCAAATCTGTAGAATCCAGCTCTTCTACAATGTCTCCTCTTGGAAAGGATAGTGAGGATTTAAAAGTGAGCCAGGCACCTTCCTAAGCACGAGGGTATCAAGTCTGGGGGTTCCTACCAAGTGTTTTTCCATAATTCAGTTGTTTTTTCTCTTTCTTAGCATTTAAAAAGCTTCTTTCTAATGCCTTTTCAGTGGAAATTATGTTTATGAACTAGTCCATGTACAAAAACGATTTTTCTGATTTGTCTTAAATTCCATTTCCTTGATGATCTAAAATCTAAAATACATTTCAAGCCTTTAAAAATAGAACCACAGGAGGGGACAAGTCCCTGCTTTGACACAGATGTTTCTGCAGGAGGGCCAGTGCCCTCAGATTATCGTGATGGTCCCATCTAAACATATTTAAAATATGAAATTACACATTCTCCATGAATAGTTTTGATTTGGGTTGCAGGAGTGTGGAGCTGAAATTCCAGTTAAAGATGGATTATAATTATGAAGGACCAGCCTGGCTGCAGCTGCAGGGACAGGGATAGGACATGCTGATGAGACTGGAGAAGGAGATGGGAATCACACACCTGTTCCCTGGAAAAACAGACTCTGAGAGCCCATGTTTAATGCCCAAAGTTTTATTGGAGTAGTTTGTGAAGAGGGGAGTGTGGCTGGTTGATGATAAAATGCTTTCAAACCAGGAATACTGGTGTGAAGGTGGGAGTGGGACCCTCACTGGACATGGATTGTGTGGTTGTGTCTGACATCTCTGGAGCTGCTCCCTACAAATTTTGAATTCCTGCCCCAGACAGGTCCTTTTTCTTTCCTAGGCATCTAAAGGAGAGTGAGGAAGGGCTCTGGGGTGACACTCCAGTTCCTAGAGGGGCTCCAGGAGAGCTGGAGTGGGACTTGGGACAAGGGATGGAGGGACAGGATGCAGGGAATGGCTTCCCCCTGCCAGAGGGCAGGGATGGATGGGATATTGGGAAGGAATTCCTGGTTGGGAGGGTGGGCAGGCCCTGGCACAGGTTATCCCATGGATGCCCCTGGATCCCTGGCAGTGTCCAAGGCCAGGCTGGACATTGGGGCTTGGAGCAGCCTGGGATAGTGGGAGATGTCCTTGCCAAGGCAGGGGTGGGAATGGATGAGTTTCCAAGCCAATCCCTTCTGGGATTGTGTGGATGTAAAAAGCCAAAGGCCAGAAGACAGCGCAGTGACTGTTCCCTGCCTTCGTGCAGCTCCCGGACTATCACCTTTCACAGACCCTGGATCACAGCTCCCTGATCTTGTTTCAGAGCCTGGAAGTGACAATGAGCTCACCACAGCACCTAGAAAATGGTTTCCATATTCATTACCTATCATAGTAACAAATGGCATTTTATATAAAATGAATGCTCTTCTACCTCCCATCTTCATCATCTCAGAGATCTTGTCCAACCATTCCATGATCTGGACTGAAATATTTTCTCTGTGTTTTATACATATTAAATCCTTCCTAGCTGTACTTCTGCTTGTTGCTGTTGCAGTCCATTATTCTTCCTGCACGTCCCTCAGCTGCACATGTGCTTCAACCTTTCCTTGCACTACTTGCAGTGAGGAAAAACGATGCCAACTGGGAAAAGTTTGTGCAAGACATTTGTGTGGAAATGATCTCCCAACCAGGGAGCTGAGGAGCACAGCCCAGTGTCCTCCTGCTATGGCTCTGTGGCATAAAATTGATCTATAAAATCCTAAGTTTGTAGCTGCACTCCTGATGTGCCTTGGTTTTTTATCCCCAAAATTACTGATAGACACAATGTGGTAGATTTTAAATAGGGTTTTTTTCAGACGCTGAAACATTTCTTAAATAGTTAAACAAATAAATAGTTAAGCACCAAATTCTGAGGGAGAAAAACTGGCATTGCTGTGTATTCAGAGCCTGTGCTCCAGGTGTGGACTGACAGAATTCCAGCACAGTCTGTCCTCTCCCATTATGGAGAAGTTCTGGAGGAAGAGCTAAAACCATAAGTGATTTTTGGGTTCAGGTCAGGGGGATTACATTTCTGGCTGGAGGGAAAGAATGGTCTGACTTCCTCCTCTGTGATCAATCCCTAAATCCAGAAGTAAGTATGTAAGAAGCTGAAACCAGTTTAGCTCCTCAGCCTGGGAAGTGAACTTGGAAAGTGGGATGAAGGGAAGGGAGGCAAAGAGAGGTTGCAAGGATTACAGACCCTTACTTGTTGGAATAGCAGGGCTGTGCTCCTTAAATTTTAGCTTAGATTCAAGTTCATGGAATATTTACAATAATGGGATGTATTCAGTGAAAAGGGAGGGAACAACCCCCAACCCCAATGTACAAAAGATCTGCTGGACTGACACAACAGTAAATTATTTTTTTAGGTGGAAATAGAAATTTATAAAACATGAATCTAGGATTGAACTATGTTCTAGCAGTGAACTAAATGAGGTGATTTAGTGATGATAAAAAGGTGATTTTAAAGCAGACAGATTGAGGATTGTCCAACTGCAATTGCTGAACCCCGGAGTCCTGACTCTCTGGGAATTGATGGCAGAGCTGAAAAAGCATTTCAGTTACATGCCCAGATTACAGAATCACAAACACAGCCCTGTCATGACTGGATTTCATGGTTCCATTCCTGAATTTCAGTGTTCCATTCCTGCATTTTGGATTGGCCTCTCACTCCAAATACCTGACTCTTCTCCTGCTTTTCAAACATTTAGGTAACTCTTTGTCAGGTTTTGCAAGATGAGCTCTAGGACAGAGATTCCAAACCAGTTAAATTCCTTCTTACTGTCCTTGAACTCGTCTGAAACACTGTCAATGCTGAGGCCATCCCTGTCACTCATTTCCATGATTCTATAGCTCCAACAAAAGGTAAAAAATAAACATTTTGGAGGAGCATTGAAGATGTTTCTGATGAGGTTTTCTTGTGAAGATCTAGAGAAAATAAACATGAATTCTTCTGTCAGTAGGTTTTGCAGTAACACCTGCAGCTTGATGATTTAAGTTCAATAAATTACTTAATTCAGGGTTTGGCCAACAAAAGTGAGTGGTGGGACAACCTGCGGCACATCTGGATTTGTCCAGATGGATCTTGAGTTTGTCCACAGCAGCTCAAGGCCTGACAGTAAAAGAAAACACAGAATGTTTCTAAAAGCTCAAAGCTCAGAATGCTGAGTTGATGCTTTCAAGACTGGAAAGCAAAATAGTACAAAAAACTCACAAACCTGATCTGTGCTTCTAAAGAAAATGCACTAAAATAGCTGAAAACCTTCAAGGCACCCTTTGAACATTAGAAAAACTTGCATTTTATCTCCTTTTCACTCAAAGGCGTGGTCTTGGTGTGGTTTCAAATGCAAATGTTGGTGATCTCCAGGGCCTGGATGCTTTTTCCCTTTGACATTTCCTAAGCACCTAGTGCTGGCTGCCTAATTAGGGTGATTTAATTTTTCAACGGCTTTCATAGGTTTCACATATGGTACCTCTGGATGGATTTTGACAGCAGTACGAGATTGAAGGCCTTTGGCCAGTCCTTTGCAGGAATCAAACTGTCTCTTCATCTGTTGTTGTTTCAGTGGTTCACGAGAACCAGTCCAAACACAGCTTTAGGGATTCGGGAGCTGGGAGCAGAGCTTTCCTCATGTCTCTTGATTCCCTTGGAATTACCCAGAGCTGTGCTGGTGCCTGGTGGCTCCCTAGGAGAAGGATTCCCTTCAGTGGGAAGTTCTGTTGGGATGTTTGGGAGCAGGACACCAACGTGTGCTTTCACCGTGGACCCTGGCAGGGTGTGGGCAGCGATTCCCAGTGCTTCACATCCCAGATTATCATGGAATGGCTTGGGTTGGAAGGGACGTTAAAGCTCATCCCTTTCCATCCCTGCCACGGGCAGGGACACCTTCCACTATCCCAGGCTGCTCCAGCCTGGCCTTGGACACTGCCAGGGATCCAGGGACAGCCACAGCTTCTCTGGGCACCTGTGCCAGGGCCTCCCCACCCTCACAGGGAAGATGCCAAGGCTCCTAACAGGTGTTTATCCAGGAGGAGATATTCCTGAGGGAATCAGTCTGGGAAAACTCATGCTCATTAGGTGGTTAAAATTACCAGGATTTGCAGTGTTCCAGAAAACACTTCCAGAAAGAAGTTTAGTAGCTGATAACTTCACAATTAACATTCCAGAAAGCTCTCTGGCATCTCCTGGAATGCAGCTGAGCAGCAATATCACTTTTTGTGTAAAAACCAGAAGAATATGTTAAATTGCATTGCTGTTACACCAAAAGCTACCAAAAATAAATGGGATGCCTGTTCCTTTTTGTCCCTTCCATGGAACAAAAACTAAGCCTAGAGTTATGTTCTACCCATGGCACTCTGTTAAATCCAGCAGGGATAGAGAGGAAAGGAAACACATTGTCCCTGTTAGATTTTTCAGTGGTTTGAGAGAGAAAAAGGCACTCTAGTGTTCAGTGAAAGGAGAAAATGAGCCTTGCTTTGGGTGCTGGAAGCCCAACAGTTAAAAATACAAGAAATCTTGCACTACTGCAAATCCTGCTCACTTAAAGGGAACGTGGCAATTCTAAATCTTCTGTCCCAGGAAATCAGCACAGTTTTGAAATGTGTACAAACTGAAAACAATCTATGCCAGAACTCCTTGTGCTACTGCCAGCTAAAAGCAAGGAAGAAAGGGGAAAAAAAATGAAATTGATGGGTTTCAAAGCTGATAATTGTGCTTGAGTGCTGTGGCTGTAAATCACTGAATGGCTTTTCCTTGGATACAACAGTCGCTGCATGTAAATGTACGCATGGTGCCTTTGCAAGAGTACAAAATACCTGAAATCCTCAATTCCAGTTATTAAAATACAACCTGATGCAACATTTCACCATTTGCCTTAACCTGAGATGATTCTGTGAATGTCAAATACCATCATGCTGGGGGAAATCAAAATTCATGCACAACATGATGGCAGAATGTGTGACCTTAACTTCAGAGCAGCACAACGTGTTAAATTATCTTGCTGTAGTTCCAAAAAGCTTCATGGATTAAGTTTTTTAGAGTGTTACTCTTCAAGAGTGGGGAATTTTAAAAACAATTTTCAATTCTGTGTGAAGAGACTTTTCAGTTTGGCTCAGCTTCTCCAAAATAATCTCTCAAGTCCCTGCCTGAGTCTGCAATCATTTTGGGCAGAGAAAATCATTACTCTGAAGGTATGTTGGATCTGTTCCTCAGGATGACTCCACACCCCTGGTTACGTCCATGGCCCTTCCCGAGTCATCTTCTGTTGCTGATCACACAAAAATTTGGAAGTAAAGCTTAAAACAAGCTTCTGTTCCTTTTTATTGGTTTTATGTCTTCTGTATTCAGAAAGAGCAGCTGGAAAATGCGCTACAAAAACGGATTTTTATCAAACTTACTGGCAGAATTTATCCAGAGGTACAGAAATTGGAAAGAATTGTACAGAAATTCATGGAATCACAGAACCGTTTGGGTTGGGAGGATCTTAAAGCTCATCCCATTCCACCCCTGCCATGGGCAGGGACACCTCCCACTATCCCAGGCTGCTCCAAGCCCCAATGTCCAGCCTGGCCTTGGGCACTGCCAGGGATCCAGGGGCAGCCACAGCTTCTCTGGGCACCCTGTGCCAGGGCCTGCCCACCCTCCCAGCCAGGAATTCCTTCCTAAATTTATTTTCAGCTTTGAGACTTTTTTTGCAAAGCCCAGGCTGCCATTTAGGGTGTGGTTGCAACAAATTTAGAGCTCGTTGTGGGTTTGGGGTTTGGACCAAGACGTTAATAAATTAATGAAGCAGAAGGGATGTTTGTGCTGTCACATTAATTCTGCCACAAAACGATGTGTTTACAGCAAGTGGGCAGAAACACTGATATAAAATATTTTGGTAAATAGATGTAACAATAGGCCTTGATAATTTGAGGAATGTGAGAATACAGTGTTATTTCTGTGCAGGTGAATTTATATTTTCTGTATTTCATGTTTCTTTGGACAAATAAACCAAAAGTCTCTTAGGGAAAAACCTTGGTTTAAGCTGCTCTTTTTTATCAGCTGCCTAAAATACTTGAAGGCTCTGAGGTACAAACGTTTGTTACTCTCCTGTGTTCACCATCCTGTGCTCAGTTGGGCTGACCTGCAGCCCTGACTTACAGCCAAATCATTTGGTGTGTCCATTTACTACATTTTCCTGGTTTAGGATAAATTCTTACCTTGAGTAAGTTTACACAGCTTTGTAGGGAAGCCCTAATATGCAAAATGAGCATCTACCTGCACGAGTCGATTCTTAATTCTGGTGGTTTAACCAAGGACATGTTTATAGTTCAAAAAATAAATAATTCAGGAGCCTGGATCTGGCTTCTGTTGACTTTTTGTGACCCTACTTAAGATTTACTAATTCAGTCCTTCCACTTAGTACCAGTTAACTGTTACCTGCAAGGGCTTGAGTTGAGGAAAGACCTGGGCATTGTTATTTGTAGCTGTTAATGCAGAATATCGAGGGTATATATAATATAACATATCTGTTATGAGGCTGCTAAAAGCTCTGGATGATGCCACAGAGCAGGAATTCAACTGATGTAAAATCTTATCACTAATGATGTTAAAGGTACACAGATCTCAGTTCATGGAAAATTAAAGATGCTCTTACTGGTTTTCAGGCTGTCTTGATACTAGGGAGAAATTATTGAATTATTAAGGAATAATTCTTGTTGTCCAAACTAAATGTTTCCATCTGTTCTCTGCAATTGAGCAGGAGCTAAAATAGGCATTTTCTGTGCTCCGGTGCCATTTACAGAATGGCGTCGTTTTCTCTCTATGTTCAAAACCATGTTTTGTTGGCATTCTCTAAGACTTTGGTTGCTCAAATGAAGGTCCTGTTCCTCACACTTGTTGATCACGTTCATCCAAGAAGAGGGCAAAAGTAAAATTCCAATTTGAGGTTATTTTAGGTCCTGGTTTTGTTTAGGTTTGGTTGCCACGTTTGCACATTCACACATTCCGAAAAAGCAGATTGACTTTTCCTCCCCTGGCATAGTGCTGCCATCCCTTGAAAGGCAGTTTCAAAATCCAAGTTCTTTGTGTATGGAATTATTTTCAGCTTTGAACTTTTTGGAGGTGGTGGGACCATTCAAATCCTTCAAATTGGGCTTGGTTTGGATCAGCTCAAAAAAACAGAGCCCAAAAATACTGAAGTACAGGAGAGGCTGGTTGAAGGAGCAGCCACTCTCAGGGCTTGTAAGGTAAGGAAGAAGTTTCTGGGTGAAGAACACATCCAGGCATTGGAGTTTCTGTGTTCCTGCTGAGAAAGACAGATCCCAGTACAGATCCCCATAGCTGGTGACATTCCCAGTGCCGTAGCTGGTGTTCCTGCCCCTCAAGGTCCTGCCAGGTCACATCCAGCTACCTGGACCTGGCATGTCCAGCTTGTTGCACATCAGACCAAGGCTGCTTCCCAAAATTTGGGAGGAGGTCTCTCAGAGCTGCCAGACTGAGCTCAACTTTGCAGGAAGCTGAAGGGTCCTCACTCTCAGCTTATTGTCAGTGCCGGAGCGCTCAGATGGAGTAGGACTCTTCCCATCTCCCAGGTCAGGGTTGCCAGGGGATCTGATTGTCCATCAATTCCAATCTCACATAATTCTGGAGGAATTTCAAGTTGTTCTCCCTGAACGGATGTCTTGGACTCTCTTTGGGAGATGGAGTCTCTCATCTGGAAGCTCCCGTTAACTCCTTCCTGCCAGACCTTTGAATTAGGGAAGTTTGCAAGTGCAGGAGAGGAAACAAAAGCTTCAGGGGTCAGAAACTTCATCTTTTATTATGCCTGAAGTCAGAGAGTGTAAAAAACAGGCTGAGAATGAAGGAACTGGGACACTTTAATTGTGGTTTCTGTGAAGGAGGAAAAATTCAGTCATTAAATTGACATTTTGCAGTTGGCTGTTCTTAGAGCCATACAAAATTGTAAGGCTGTGATGTTATTACGCTTACATTTTAATTATTAAATTAATATTATTTAATTCTTAAGCTAACTTAAGCAAAGCAATTTAAATTTTTCAACTTCTTGTATATTAGGGATTTCTTTGGCTTGAAAGGGTTTTTTTTTGGTCATAGAGAAAACTTCATATAAAATCATGTAATAAAAAAGTAAATTTAGGTTTAACCAAGGTGTCTGTTGGCTGCTACTAAAAGTCTTGTTCTCAGATCCGTTACCTCTGCATGCTCTGCTGATGTGAAAATCCTTCAATTTATACTTGTGTCATTAACTTTAAAAATCTGGAATTTAGTTGTTCTTGTTGTCAGTTTGCTGTCAAACACCCTGACACATTTAAATCCTTGTTTGTATTGTGCTTCTCTCCAGTGACATTTGGTACATTTGTCATTAATAATATTTAATATTTCCCTTTGGCCTTATTGCTGTTGTGATACATATTTCTAAAAATCGGAGGAATAGTTGATCATTTAGTACAATTTACTTTAAAAAAAACCTTAAAACCAGACTTTGTAAAGTCTCTCAAAGCTTTCTGAAAACTCATTCAAGCCCAAGCTAATTTTTTATAGAATTTTGAGCTCTATTTCTGAATAAATAAGATAGATATTTTTAAAATGATCAAACAGATTGAAATAGTAGGGCATTTTTATATAAATATAGACTCAGGAGTGATCCAGTGTGAATTACATTAAACTCAGTGGGAAACTATCTATTAACCTTAGCAAGAATAGAATCAGAATTCCAGAAACTGAATTCTGCTTTAGGAGCCCTATGCCCAGGGATTATTCAAATATCATCCTGATACTCTATCAATGAATTGGACAATTAGTTGTACTAATTAGCAGCATCACTTTGAAAGAACTGCTTGGAGGAAGTGGAGTGACAGCAACAGAGGCAGCCTGGAGCAGGCAGGGATGGAGCTGGGATGGAATTCCTTCTCCATGGAAATTCATTTTGAATTTTCTCAGCCTTTCCAGTTCCAGGATAATTTCTCTGCTGCAGGTTGGAGCCTGAATCCAGAGCAGAGTCTGCTGGGGTCTCCTCTCTGCTCCCATGGCAGCATCTGCCCTGTGAGAGAGTTTAAAATAATCAAGATTTGCCAGTTACGGAGATTTGTGCCAAGAATTTTTAAATAAGAAGTAACACAGTTGAGAGAAGTTTATGTTATTTTCTTTGGGGAGGATTTAATTTTAAACAATGGCATAATGTCATGGCTAAAAGAAGACACTTTATTATGTGATGATAAAGTGTCATGAGGCAAAAATATAAACTGTTGGTGTGCTTGCTGCAAGAAATTTCTTCTCTCCTAATGAGTTTGGGCCTTTGGGATAAGAGATTCCTCTGAAAGTCCAGGTATCCTTTCTTCTCCTTATGCTGTGGGTACATTTATCCCAGTATTGGTAGAGTTGTGTTCATCGTGTTCCTGGAGAAATGGAAAAAGTTCTGATCTTGGGGTCAACACAAATATATTTCTATAAAATAACCCGAGTCAGGAGATAGAAATGGAGATATTCTGCTGGGTTGAGTTAACTCTTGCCTGTGGAAGATGTGTTCCAGCAGTGTGGGAGCACAGGAGCAGCTGGAGGGGCAGGGAGAAAGGGTGGACACTGGGGTGAAAGACAGTTGTGACAATTGTTTCTCTCTCCTGTTTGGGTTATTTTACCAAATGTCTTCCCTTTTGAGGGGAATATTTATATTTTGTACGATAAGGCTGAGGGAGAGACACCTGCAGAGAGAACCGCAGTCCTGATCCTGGTGCAGTGCAAGGTGTCCCTGGCCATGGAAGGGGATGGGACTGGATGGGCTTTAAGCTCCCTTCCAACCCAGACATTCTGGGATTCTGTGATAAGAAAATTCAGTGATTTGTTAGTTCATAGTAATAACTACTACATTTTTTTTTTACTAACTCATTCTTTTGTACTTAGCAACATTTGTTTAGGAGAAATAGAAGAAAAGACAAATTGGCATTATACAGACCTCAAATTCTTTGTTTATCTTCTCAGCTCTCATCAGTTTCTCAGTTATCTCTTTATTAAATTAAAGATCAGTGAAGGAGAAAAGTTGATTACATTTCCATTGTGAGCCAGAAAATAGCAATGCTTGTACCCCAGGTATGCAAAGGGGCTGAGGGGAACAAATCAAGTTTTCAAAGTGCTGTGTTACAGATGAATGAAAATAATTCGTAAATTATTCATCAAATTTAATTCTAAGATGTTTTGAGAAAACCAAAATAAATTGGAATGTGTGATTGTTGCAGAGACCTTTATTCTCCAGACTTTACGGGTCTAAATCTTGAATATGAATTTCATCAAGATGTGGAGAATGCAGAGAACGTGAAATTGTTTAATGTCCAAACTGCAGGCAGAGCCTTTCCATGGAAGTATCAACTACTCAGGATTTCTAGGATTGAGATATTGACTTAACCAATGTCTGATTTTTTCCTCTTGCAAATTAAAACTCCATTTCTTTTTTCCTGTAACAGGAGACACAAAAAATAGATAATATCCCTTCTTAAATCTTGTGTGCTCAAAACAACAGCCACTCAAATGACAGCGTTGCCAAACCTTTGAAAAAATGTTACTTATATCTATAGATCACATATGTAAAGTAAATATGTTAGTATGTTAGCCTTATATATATATCCCATACATAGAGGAAATAGTATGTTACATTTGTAACGAGGTATCACATCATTTAAAGAGATGTGACAGTTTGTTGGTCTTCCAGCTGATTTTTGAATCAACTTCTCAGAAAGACCTGCCTGTTTTACTGGTATTTCTTTGAGCTTTCGTGTTTTTCGCATGGTCCATGGTGTTGTTAGGCAGTTACAGTTCATTTTTGAAGTTCTGTTCATCTGGCCAACTTGTTGTCACACAAAAGCCCAGGAAAAGGCCATATGTTCCTGCAAAGGTAGCCTTGGAAGGTGGGATAGCTGCTGCTTCTTTTTTCTTCTGCCATCTGTTGTGCTTTAACTTCATTTTCTCCAGATACATGTCTAGCAAATACTCGGATAATAGATGGGAATTCTAATCAGTATGGAAGCAAGATTATTGTTTCCAACAGCTTTAGTCAGGTGTTCAGATTTTTTAGACATTTCCCTTGCTCTTTGGCATTATAACAGTTGAAATGTAGAATTAGGAAGCTGTAAACAGATAAACATTACTTTTATTTAAACAATGACAACACTGAGATGCTCCCATGAACGCAGGAGAGAAGATTTTCAGCACTGCAGGCCTCAGAAATAAAATGAGCAAACATCCTGGATTTCTCCAAGTGGCTGCTGCTCTTTCCACTTGGACTTTCTCGTTCCTGTCCGTGTGCCACCCCTTCCTGGTCCAGCCCAAGCATTCCTGCAGCCACAGGGATTAGGGAAGGATCTGGGTTAAGACTAATCCAGCAGAAATACACAAATCGGCTCCCTTGGCTGATCCATGAGGGACACAGGGAGCAGCCTTGGAGCAGAGGGATGAGTTGTGCCCTCTGGCAGAGTGAGAGGCTGCACCTCAGGAATTCCCTCCTCAGGAATTCCCTCAAACTCCAGGAAAATGGAGGAGTAAGGAAAAAAATTTGGCGTTGTCAGAGTTTTCAGGCTTTCTGCTGAGGGGACAGCAGAGCCCTGATTTAGGCCAGGCCTTCTGGATTGAGTCTGAATTGGGGAAACCTGAAAATCCTGCGAGCCCTGTGGTTGCTCCAAGCACAATCATGCACATCTAATGCATATTTGCACCCACTTTTTATGCTGGCTGTAGGAATAAAGTGAAATACAAGGCCCTGCTTAGGCCCAGGTCCTGATTCTCCATCACGTGTTCAAGTCACAGCATTCTGTTTGGTTTAGGGGGAAAATCTACAAGGCATTTTAGGGGGAAAAAAAGTCTACAAGTCTATAACCTACTTTCAGTGGTTCTAAACTACTTCGGGGGTTTTTATATTAATTTATAGAAATGTCCATGTGTGTGAGTGTATATAAAAAGAGATGTGTATATAAATAAGCAAAACTGGGCGTCTTTTTGCTATTTTAGTTCTCTGAAGTTTTGTGGTGGGTCTTCTCAAAAATATCTTGTTTTAGAGTCTTTTTCTCCATTCTCCAGCTGTGTGGGCTCTGTTTTTACAGCCTTAAATTCTCTACAAGTGTCAAGCAGGGGAGGATACGGCCACACCTGGACCTTACCTGGACTGTAGGGAATTCTCCTGATTCTGTGTGTATGGGCAGTGAATACAGAGATCCTTCCAGAGGGAAATTAGGAATAATTTGCCTTTCTGCAAATCTCCTTTTAGTACAACGTGTATTTTATTGCAGGAAGAAGAGGCTTTATCGCAACAAAACGGGCAAAAACCACAAAGACTTGAAGAAACAGCACTTCTCTAATACTTCCCAAAAGTTCTGAGACCCACCAAATCCCGGGGGATTACACCCACCAGTCTTCCTGATTTCAGGTAGGTGAATTCTCTCTTTGCCTCTCTTTCTGGGGAGCTGAGGATTGCCATTCCCTGGAAGTGTCCAGGTTGGACAAGGCTTGGAGCAACCTGGGATAGTGGAAGATGTCCCTGCCCATGGCAGGAATGGGATTTGATGGGTTTAAAGCCTCTTCCAAACCAAAGCAGTCTGAGATTCTCTGATTTCTCTGAAATGAAAGACAGTGCAATTAATAAATATAATTTTATGTGATTTTTTTTCACGTAACAAAATAAAAGTAACAATTACTGTAAAGAAAATCAGACAGAACTGTATGCTCCCAAACGGGTCTCTAAGCTGCTGCTGCTATTTCCCAGCATGGAGCTCATGAGTCTATTTTGGAATTAACTGGTTTGGAGGAGAGGTTTTCAGTTCTAGCACAGAGTAAATAAGAAAAATAACCTGAGAAACAGCCAGTAATCAAGTTGTTTGGTTTAGAAGAAATGCATTTAAATCACAGCTAAAGTAAAAAGAGAACTGGCTGACTGCCACACTCTTTTTTACTCATTTGTGACAGCACACAATTAAAAAGTTCTGTTTGTTGCTCTTACTGGAATAACAGTTTTTGGTATTTTTCATGTTTCCTCATAAAAAAAATCTGTAATTTTAGATCCTGCAGATATTGTAGTTGTAAGAATACTGTTTGTATCTGGAGAGATTAGATGGGGACAGGATTTTTTTAATCTGTTAGCACAGACTTGTTATGTAAATAGGAGGCTCACAAAGGAAGGAGGCAGCAAAAGGCTCTGAAAAAAACAGATGTGTCTTCCCCAGAAATAAAGTCACTGCTGGATTGCTGCAACTTTTTTGGGAATTTTATTGTTAGGGATGCGCATGGGATCAAAAAACACCCCAAATTCTGTAGTCACTGAGTAAGTCCATTTCCATACACTCAGTGCAGACAATTTTATCATTAATTTATTGTTGCTATTTAATTTTGATAAATTAAAAATCAGATTATTCATTGAAATTAATTCTTATGATGCTTTCCTGTAGATTTCTCGAGGCCTTTGGAGGAAGCTTCTTCCCCTGATATTCCTGCAGTCCTTAGCACTGGCCATGTGACCCAGATTTTTTAAGCCCTGCTATGACTTAGGTTTTATTCTTGGGCTCTTTCATCCATCTATTGGAATTGTTTCCAGTAAATTACAGTTTTGCAGTGGTTGCTGTGATTAGCACTTTATGCTCCATGGGGAATTCTTCACAAAAATGTCTCTTATCAATACCTTTCAATGTGTTTCAACATTAATAAATAATTTTATATGAGGAATGTTACATCCATAGTGGAATTATGATCTAAAATACATTTTTATGCAAACTCTTTAATGGCAGGCTATACCATCTTTCTGATTGCTTTTGTTACTGTAAAGATAAATTATAATTACATGAATAACCTGCTTAAGGTGGTCATGTTTTGAAATACTTCCATTCAATAATATCTGTGCATTCAATAATATCGTGGACTGAATGTTCCTTGTTAGTACTCGGTATTTAGAACAGGTAAACTCTGGATAGGGCTTAAACATGGAAGTCCTCTAGTGCCCCAGTGCTTAAGAAAATCTAAATATATATTCATCATTTTATAGGGGTGTAGTTTTTAAAGTGATACTGGTTGGGGACGAACTGTACAGAGTTAATAATTTTTATTTTAAGTGTTTGTGTGTGAAAAAAGCCTGTTCCTGAAAGGCTCTGCCAGGTTGGGAAATGCAGTTTGAGACAACCAAGAGTCATTCATGTCCATTTTTACAAAATGCTGGGCCCTAATTTTGCACTTCAGTTGGGAAGATCAATTGAAAACTCAGTTAAATTGGGGATACTGATGAAATCAGTGAAACCAAACTGCGGGTTTTGCTTCCAAACTTCACTGAGAGATTGAAATAACCATGGGAAATGCTGTAGTTGGCTTCACAGCCAGTGCACTGTGTGACTTTTGTGTTATACCCTGTTTGTTTGGCTTATCTGAAATTTTTCATTCCCATTTTATATCAGGGTTTTCTGTGACAGGGGAAGGTTTTAACAACAACCCAGACCTTCACTGTGATGATAAATGGCTTTTAAAGAGATTCCGAAGTTCTGATTTGAAAATCAGAACTAATTCTTTCCATTTTCTGAAGGAGTCAAAAACCATTGATGTTGCATTTGGTTTTAATGAAGATTTATTTTGGAAAAAACATGGAATCCCCAGTAATTGTGAATTTGATGCCCGACTGGGCCTGTGGTGAGTCGTCAGGCTCTCAGATCCGAAGGTTTAAAGGCCCCATTAACTTTTTGGGATATGCCTTTAACCTGATGAGCTCCAATCCATTTCACCTCTAGAAGAATCCAATTAATTGACTCCAGGTCCTAGGAAGGCTGCTGGCTGCTCTCGGGGTTGGAGGGATTGCAGCAGGGCAATCCGTGCTGGAGGGACTGAGCCTCTGGAGCAGAGCAGGAAGGATGGAAATGGCTCAGGAACAGGCAGATGCCAGGGAATAATGAGCCAAGGCCAAGCTGGATGTGACTTGGAGCAACCTGGACTAGTGGAAGGTGTCCCTGCACATGGGAGGAGCTGAAATCAGCTGATTTTAAGGTCCCTTCCATCCCAAGCCATTCTGGGATTCCGTGATCCAACAGCTTCTGTTTCAGCCAGGGGTTCTCCAGTGTCCTGTGCCTGAGCCAAGACTCATTTATAGCTCATCTGTGGTGCTGGTGGAACCTTTTACCTCACCAAGGCCTTTTGCAGCATCACAACTCTCAAACTCAGCTTTTTGTCTTTAGCTGGAGGGGTTTAGTGTGGATCAGTACAACTCAGAGGCAGCTTCAGTTCCAGTCAAAGCCATTCCTTAAAAACGAATCTTACTTTGTTTATACTGCAGAGTGATTGTGTAGGGCTTACAAAGCAATCAAGAGAAGTGTAATTAAGACATTTGGCTCATTGTTTTAATAGAAATACTGTGATTATCTCAGCAGATGTGAGTGGGGTGCAGGAGTTCCTCAGATGAGGGGTGGAGGGAGGCAAGGAGCCAGCCCCAATGGACATAGCCCATCATCGAGAGCACCACAGGAGACTGTCTAAAGCAAAGCTCAAAGTGCAGCAGGAATTTTAAAAAGCCTAAAAGATCCCCAAGATAACTTGAAGCAAGACCATGAGAAGCAATGTAGGTGAGTATTCCAAAGTAAATCAATGCATTTATTGAGCTGAGAAACTTGAACTTTGGTTTTTGTAGTTTTACACTGTGGCGGCGAAGACGAAATATTTGAGGCAACATTAAAAAAATAACCAGAAGATCAGGCATCTTCAACATTTGATGGTGCTGAAGTAGAAAAGTAAACAGTTTAGCAGTTCATGCCTTGGTGGAAGGCAGACAGTGCACCCAAACGTGGACTTTTTGATAAGAGAACAAAGAAAAAAAACTTTCCTGACCTCACTGTACCAGATGGTATCCAACCAGCATGTGAAGCACAGCATTGTAACGGGGAGAAAACCACCATTTTGTGCTGCTGTGATTCACATGGAGCATTAGTCATAACTGGGAGTATTATATTTTGACATAATCAGACAATAGAACTCCAGTTCTCCGTGCTGGAAAATGCAGCACCATTCCTGCCCTGGATGATGGTTGGAGGAGCAAAGTCTAGCTGCCTGAGATGGAGCCAGACCTCTCCAGCACAATATCAAATCAAATGCTCGTATTCTTACAGATTTTCCTAATCAAAAGACAAGGTTATGCCATGTCAACAACCAGCAGATGGGGAAAAGAACGTCCTAGGAAGCTCAAAGAACACGCTTGGAAACGGAGCTATAAATACCAGGCTAATTCCATAGCTTTAAGATTTCTCCAAAGCTTTTTTAAATCCCTCCAGAAAAGGCTGAAGAGATCCCTAATCTGAAGTGGCCCAGTTGAAGGAATGTGTGTGTTTTTATTTTTAAATGAAATTAGGTTGATCTACAATAGAGTGTTGGGCATCTTAGAGAGTCACTGGCGTGGCTGTACAATATTTGTTGGATCAAAATAAGGGTTTTAAGCACATTTTCATTCTTATCAGGACTTCCCTCTTCAGAGGAAATATGGAATTCTGTCTGATCACCTCTGAACTGAGATGTGCAGCATTCCCACAGAATCCTTGATGTTCACAGCTCATTTGGAATCCATTTTTTGAGAGCTGTCCCTGGTTAGGGAGAGCAGATACAAATTCCTTGGTGGAATTTTATGCAAATCTCGTGTTCCCTGTGAGGGTGGCAAGGCCCTGGCACAGGATTCTCAAAGAAGTTGTGGATTCCTCATCCCTGGAAGTGTCCAATGCCAGGTTGGAGCACCCTGGGAAAGTGGAATGTGTCTCTGCCCATGGCAGGGGGTGGATTGGGATGATCTTCAAGGTCCCTCCAACCCAAACCATTCTGGGATTCTCCTTCCATAGGAATCTCCTCACTCCTTAAAAATATCCCAGATTTTCTTGGGGTGTGTTTGCTCTTGGTGAGATTAAAGGCAGGAGGTGTTTTGCAATACTGGACCTGCCCTTAATAATTCTAAAAAATAATATTATAAAAAGAATATTTAAAATATTAAAATATTTATTCTTTATTTATTTTTAAATAATATTTTAATGTCTATTTATTAAATTTTAATCAATAAATTTCATTTAAATTGGTATTAGCCAGAGGAATGCAAAGCAGAGCAACCAGCCCATGCCAGATTTAGAAATCAGGGCTCCTAAAGAGCAGCTGAAAGAGTTGGGTTTGTTTATTGTAGGAAAAAAGGGAACACTGTAGGATGGGCAGAAAAAAAAGATAAGAGGGTTTTATCAAAGCAATGGTGGGGGTTGCTCTGTAGATTTAAAAAAAAAATAAAATAAAAAGCAAGTTCCATTTGCACCAAGCGTGATTTAGGATAGATGGAAAGAGAAAACAGGCCAAGGTTTTTTGTTTTTCCTCATACCTGACTGCAAATATGGATGGAAAACTGGGATATTTTACCTCTAACCGTCAGGAAACTTTTAAAAACACACAAGGAAGGAGCTTCCAGAGACAATTTCAGTATTTCTGACTTTTCCCACTGGCCATGGGCTGAACATTTTGCTCTCCTGAGATCCCTCTTCATTCACATCCTCAGTTTCTCTAATTCTATCACCTTAATTTTGGGATCAACTTTGTCTCATTTCCCTGCAAACCTTTTGTATTCCTGACAACACACTTCAGTTGAAGGTGTGCAGTAAAAATGAACCAAAGGACCTTTATTTTCTTCAATAAAATGCTTTGAAAAGCTCTTCTTTCAAACAGAGGGAAATTCAGGTTCAGCAGCCTTTGGAAGTTGCCCACTGATTTCCTTGGATTCAGGAGTCCAGGAGATGGTACAGTGGAACATGAGAAATAAATACCTGCAGCATGAACGTTAAATATGTTGTGATGAGGAGATGCCTGAGTGGTTCTTTGCCCACGTTTTCCCCAGTAATTCACTTTTTGGAGCAGCAGAACATCCTCAATATCTCTGTTAGGCAATTCCAGAGCCGTTTTTGGGGGCTCTTTCAGAGAATAAAGAACTGTTTGAGTTGTAAGTTAGGATCTGGCTCCATATCTTGTCCTTCAGCTGGGACGAAGCAGTGCATTTTCCAGGCTCTTATCTTTTTTGGAGCTTTGTTCTTAAACTCTTGGGTGTGCTGCATCCTTAAAGGGCCACATGGTTTTAATTTCTGGGTGCCTGTGGGCCTTACTCTCATTTTTCTTTCCCCTGCTTTGATGAGCTGGTGGAATTCTCTTCTGCTTGTCAAGCTTGCCTGTGATTCACCCTTTTGTTTAGCTCCTTTTGAAGAGAATCAAACCTTTGCTGTCTGCTTTGGGGTATTTCCCCTGCAGGAAAATCAGGTTTTCCAGAGCAAAGCCAGGGATACCTGGCAGGGCAGAGCTGAACGTCACCACCAGGTACCACCTTGCTGTGCAATAAACATAAATTTGTCATGTTTGGGTGGCAAATCCCCTCCAAGGAATGTTTTACCACCCCTGCTCCAAAGCAGGGAATGTTTTATCCTAAAATCAATTGTTTCATTTCCCAGGAGCCAGACTCCACTCCTCACACTTCATTGGACAAGGAAATTTATCCTTATTAAGGTGCTGGTGTGAACACATCTGATCATTGTTATGTAAGAATTCATCCCCAAAATACACAGACACCAACATTGAGGCACTTTGCTCCTTTTAGTGGGCTAAAAATACCTTGGCTTGCTGAAAAGTAAATCTCTGAGTGAAGGGGTTGGGGCAGCCAGACACTCCTGAAGCACAAAATGTTATTTAAAATAGTGGGGTGTGTGTGTACAGAAAAGAATTTTGATCATCTGTGTTGCCGGAATTTGGATTAAACTGAAGTAAGGCTGATTTTTTAAAAATAAATCATCCATTCGCAGTTTCTTAAATATTGGATTCTTTTTTCCGTGCTGCGACGTTTGATAGAAATGAAATGTGTACAAAACAAGAAGTGGAAACAGTTCTTCCAGCATTTCAAAGGAGAAATAATATCCTAAGGAACCTTTCTAAGTGTTTATAAATATGAAGAAATAATTAAGAACCGTTTCATGTTGAAATCTCAATGTCCTAAGTGCAGTGTGTTGCTCACTATTGTTTATTTTCTGTTTTAACTGATTATTTTCCAGCTTGGAGTGAACAAGATGAACAGAGCCACCTTCAATCTAATGCTTAATGAGGAAAAAGGTCAGGGTTTTTTCATTTTTATTTCAATCCCCTTCCCTACTCTTAATTAATACATTAAAAATACTCTCTATGGCCTTTATTGGTTTCATAGCTTTTAAGTAACAAAACAAAGGTGATGTTTTAATGGCAGGGTGAGCAGGAATATTTTTAAATCCAATGGTGATTTCAGGAAAGAGCTGACTCAGAGCAGTGTGAGGAGAAAAAGGGGCTGGAGAAGGAAAGGTCATGTATACAAATCTTCATTGAGATTGATTAAAAATGATTAAACTTGTAACTAATAAATCCCTGCTATAGCAAGAAGGAAACATTTGGCATTTAAAAGGATTAAAACCACTTTTTTTCCCTAAATATCCTTGAACTTTTGCATCCTTTTTTTTTTTTAGAAAACAGAGAAAACTCTCTCAGATAAAGTAGTGGGGCCAAATTCTCCAAATACTTCTACATTGAATTAGTAAGTAATTATCTGCTAATGGAGAGATTAATCAAATTTGTAGCATCCCAGGGTCCAGAGGCAGTCCAGACTCTCCAATATTATTCCATTTATGCCAGATAAGGGAGGGGGGTTTGCATTGAGGTGTCTGAAGAGCTGATTTTTATGGTTCCCATATATTTTTTAATACCTTAAGTGTACTTTCATCAGGGAAATTGCTGAGCAGAGCTACGTAATTCAATAAACAGTTGAAAAAAGAGCACTTGGAGAAAAAATTCCAAGGGCCTAAAAATAGTACAGGCACGTGATTACTACTTTGGCACAAAAGCATAATTTATGGGTTTAATTTGCAATCTTGCTACAGTTCTGACATTCTCCTGTGCAGGAACTCAAGCTGAATTATTCAAATTATTGAAATATTGCTCTGTCCTCAACTTCAGGTGTCTGATACAAAGAAGATTGTATCATATTGAGACCTCTGCATTGAAAATATGGGAGGGTGGGCTTCATTTTGGTCATTTATTGCTTAATTTTTGCTCCTAAAATTGATGGAGATGTGGGGCTATTCAATAATTGTTATTCTGGTGCTTGGAGCCTTTCCCCAGATTTCCAGGAATCTTGATTTTTTTTTTTTTCCCTGTTTTTTAATTGCTTGTCTAAAATCAAATTGAATTTTCCTGGTCAGTTTTTGAAAGAGTTCTATTCAAATTTTTTTTTTCTTTTAAATTAAATCTTCATTTTCCCAAATTTCCATTTCCCTGGTAACCTCTAAGTCAACAATGTGCAGCAGAACTGAGCACTTACAAATAGTTATTTCCTCCCCACTTTCTGCATCTGTTTATTAGATATTTTGGGAACATTCTCTATCAAAGATTCCTAAAATTCATATAATCTTCATTATAAAATCATTGCAGAACTCTGCTGAATAATATCAGCTTTTTGGAAGCCTGTAACATGAGAATTGAAAGAAAACTCATTTCTTTATCCAAATTCCCCTAAAACAGAGTGGATGTAAAGTTTCTCCACTTCTCATTAACACATTGCTCAGTAATATTCCATTTAATAATATTCCCTCGGAAAGGTTTGGATGACAGTGACATCATTCGTGGCTGATTTCTGGTGCATACCAAATATTAGCCTTCATTTTGTAAATACCTGAGTGCTGCCATCTCTCTGACATGCAGTAGGTCTGTGTCGTGCACGGTTCTGACCTACTTCCCTTGGGAAGTGAAAAAATCCATGTGGTGCAAGGCCTGGAAGAGCATCCGAACTCCTGGCTGTCCTTCCATGAGGTGGATTTCATGAATCCATAGTGAATAGCCAGGGATGAGGGATAAACCCAAAATCCTTTTGTTTCCTACCTTTTTTTGGGGTTTTTTTTTTCGCTTTTTTTGTGCAAAGCCTTTCAGAGCTCTCTGTATCTCGAGAGGATGGGCTTTATCCATTCTTTCATTGGAAGTGGCAGCCTCAGTTGCTCCCAGCTCTGGGAATTGCACAGAAAGATGGGTTAAAGGTCTTCCTAGGAGAAGGTTTCAGGGATTGGTGCTATCCATAAGGACTGCTGGGAGAATCCTGCTCCTTCCCAGCTCAGCCCAGTTGGCCATTGCATTGGATGACTTTAATGGCACAATCAAATCTCCAAAATCAAGGATACTCTGATTTTTCCCTGGACACTGGTGGGAAGGATATCAGATTTATATCTGATTAATTAACAGCACCCTCAGCCAAAATGCTCCAAGGAAAGGGATTTGGATTTCCATGGACATCAATCAGTCTTTCTTCATGAAAATCATTTCCTTGTTGTTTTATTAGTGCAGATCCCTAAATAGCAGAGCTCAACTGGCTGCTTTGGGCATCTGGTCTTGGATGCTCGGGAAAACAAATGCCAGAGGGTTCTGTCCAACCATGTGCTGGGAAAGCAGGCTGGGAGCAGGGCAACATCCAGGGGGCTCCTGGGTGTGGAGAACAGGGACAGGGGCCTGGAGTCTTCATGGATTTTTGCTGTTTATGGGTGAATTCACCCAAATGGCTGTCAGGGAATCATCCAGGTTGGAAAAGCCCTCCAAGACTGAGTCCAGCCTGTGGCAAATCCCCACCTTGTCACCATCCCAGAGCACTGAGTGCTGCATCCAGGTGCTCCTTGGACACGTCCAGGGAATTATTTTGTAGAGTGGTTAAATTCTAATCCAAAAAAAATCCACAACGTCAAAAGTGATATAAAATAAGAAAATATAAACCTTGTTATTGATATAAAACTGCTTTAAAAGTTGGAAATAACTCAGTATCAGAGCTGGTTGGACTGGTACAAAGTGAGTTGGCACTGGGGCTATTTAAAATGCCCATTTTAATTAAGTCATTCAGTGCAGAGCAATCTTCTGATTGTGGCAAAGTATTCTTAATACTCTGTATTTAAAAGTGAGATGTGTTTTCAACCTGAAGGCCGGAGTATATCATGAATATATCATGTTTATCATGACTCAATCATGAGTAAATCACTTGTAGAGCTGTGCCATGTCCTGGACACCACCCCAAGGAAAAGAATCCTGAAGGATTCAAGGTTTCCTTCCTACTTCAGGCCCTTTTGTTTGTTGAATCACTGGCCTAAAAATAGGCCCTCATAAAGTATTCATCACTGATCTAATTAGTCAGGAGAATGCTGCTTTTCAAAGTGGGAAAGCATTCCCAAAAAATGATGCAACATTTGTATCTAATTAGATGATACAGGAGAATCCTGGCTAATTGCTTTGATAGACTTAAACAGATTAATAATGTGCAAGTGGTAACTAAATAAAAACTCCTTTTCACTGAGTGCTTTGAAAGTGATGCTTTTTAAGAAGCTAAAATTTCTTATTAGTTCTGAAACCCCAAGACTGTGATTTGAGAGCATTTCTCATTTTGGAGGTTTTTAGGGGCTAGGAAGGAAAGCCTCGAAAATGAGATTGTAATTTGTGTCTCTAAGCAGTGTTTGGTGTTTGTTCTAAGTGTTTGCAAAGCTTTATATTCAAAATGTGGCCACTCCAAAGGTAGGAGCTGGGATTTGTGCCTCAGAGAGCCAGGCAGGGATTGTGGAGCCCCTTTGTGATCCATGGAATTGTTGGGCACTTCAAAGTTCATGTTCAAGGAAAAAGTAATGGAGCATCAAAAGTGATCAGAGGACAAGGGGGAAGAAGAGGAGAGATTTAGATTGTATTTTAAAAGGAAAGAATTTATTACTCAGAAGCTTGGAGCAAGCTGGGATAGTGAAGGTATCCCTGGGGGTGGAACAAAATGGCCTTTAAGGTCCCTTCCAACCCAAACCATTCCATGATTTGCAATATCAACCTGTCAAAATTTGTCTTAACTGGCTCAACGTCCACTTGCTAATAAAATAAACATCATTCATATCGTATGTAACAGACTGGAATCCAGACAATTAGTATCTAGTTTAAATTTCTTTTTATATCCTATCGAGTTTTCTATTTTCCCACTTGACTAAAAAAATTGTTAAAGTAAATATTAACAGCTGAGTGTGCGAAGAGGCTGCCTGGAACCCAGCATTTCAAAAAGGGAGAGAGCACCAGCAGATGAAAATTAAGGAGAAATTTTCCGTGCAGGGAAGGGGTCGAGGGGGCTAAAGGGGGGAAAGAATTCCGTGTAGTTTTTGCATAGTTCTCCAGTGAAATATTTTGAAGGATATTGTAATGAAACTGGACTGCAAAACAAATCTAAACATCATGTGCTGGCACAGGGCAAAAAGCGGTCGCTGGTTTGGATGTGGAAAGCTTTGTTACTTGTGGTGAGATAACAGGACTTGTCTGGAGCTGTGAGGAGATTACTGAGGGGAGGGATTTATTACATGGCTGATGGAAATCAGGCCTTTGGATTCATTCCAGTGTCCAGAACGCTTTGGATTTGGTCCAAAATCCAACTCCTTTGCATCCCAGTCCAAAGTACTTCAGAGAGTGCTTGGATGGGGAAGGGGCAAACGGTGCGTGAGGAGATGGGGGGGTTCTGCAATCGTGGAATCCCAGGAAAAGGTTGGAAAAGGCCTCCAGGGCCATGGAGTCCAAGCCATGCCCGATGCCCACCTCATCTCCAGCCCAGAGCACTGAGTGCCACCTCCAGGCCTTCCTTGGACACCTCCAGGGATGGGCACTCCAGACCTCCCTGGGCACTTCCAAGGCCTGAGCACCCTTTCCTTGAAAAAATTCCTGCTGATGTCCAACCTGAGCCTCCCCTGGCACAGCGTGAAGCTATCTCCTCTTGTCCTGTTGAGTTGTAAATCTCTGGACCAGTAGAGCTTTGAGTTGTGTGATGTTATTAAATTAATTAAATCAAAGAACACCCAGGAACTTTCCATCTGTGGCTTACGATGGATTTCAGTATGGAAATATGGATGGGCACCTCTTACCTGTGCCATTCCTGCCTATGGCAACATGCAGAGATCACTGCATGGACTGGGGGCTTTATTTTGTGGAAATCCACATGGAACTTCGCTGGATTTTAGGGAAAAACATCTCATTCCATGAGCATTTCCTATAAAACACGGATTGTGTGTGTATTGGAAACTCCCAGGGAGCCTTAGCCCGGTTTTCTGGATCTCATCACACCCAGGCACCTCAGGGTGTCCTCCCAGCACAGAAAATTGCACAGAACAGGTCAAATTTGGGAGCTGGGAATAGCTCTGGTCCTGCTCCTGCTTAGGGGAGCGTGGGGGTTGAAGTAATTTTGTACCTGGAGGAGAATTGAATTTAGAACCATGGAATTCCGGACTGGTTTGGGATGGAAGGGACCTTAAAGATCCTCTAATCCTCACCTTCCACCATCCCAGGTTGCTCCAAGCCCCATCCAGCCTGGCCTTGGACACTTCCAGGGATCCAGGGGCAGCCACAGCTGCTCTGGGCACCCTGTGCCAGGGCCTCCCCACCCTCACAGGGAACAATTTCTCCCCAATATCCCACCTAACCCTGCTCTTTTTCCTAAAAATATTTAAATACTTTTCACAGATTAAACGGTTCCATGAATTTTTTTAGCTCTTTTCAGTCCTGTTTTACTCCAGGTGCAGTCCAGACAGAGGTTTATCTGATTAGATGGTGATAATCCTGTGGTGGAGGTGGAATGGGAGCTGAGGCAGGGCCCTGCAGAAGCTGTAGAAATGAAAAGTTACTTTGAGGTGTCTCTTGCAAAAAAAAAAAGCAATTCCTGGATATCATTTGCTCATAATGGCCCTAAATAGCAACATGAGCCACAGCAAGGCTGGGCTGAGACATGAGCAACTTCCCCTGCACCGGGTGCTCCCAGTATTTTATAAATTTTCTGATTTTATTGCATTACAGAAGGGTAATTCTCACTTAATTCACAATACCAGGGAAATTTTTTACCTGTTTCAGCCTTCCATGGGACCTACAGTAAAAATGCCAGTGCAGCTTTCAGCAATAAGGTAAATTCTGGCCTGCTTTTGATGAAACCTCATCTGCTCCCTCCTTAATCAGAATAAAACCACTCAAACCCCCAAATTTCTGAACTGAAAACCTCAGGGAGCCCTGAACTGTTGCCAAGAGCTCTCCAAATCCTGTTTCTGTGTTCCAGCCTGGGAGATTAAAGGGTAGATTGTTCTGATAGGAGACCTGACAGGGTGTCCATGGGACACCCACTGTGACCTTCACGGGGCAGGAGCTCATCAGGCCCCTCGTCCCTTCCTGAGATTTGCCTGGCCAAGGGCTGCATCCCATTGGAATGCTTGGGAAAGTGGAACCAGATCCCTGCAGAACAGTGCCAGCCCATTCCAGAAGCCTTCATCCTGCAGGAAAGCTGAACTCACACAGTCATTAAGGTTGGGAAAAGCCTCCAAGATCATGGATTCCAACCTTTGGCCAATTCCCTGTTCTTTAGATTCCAGCCCCTCAGTGGAGGGGGTCTGTCCAGCCAGCTCCTTTTATCCACAGCCTTCTTGGAAATACCCTGGTGAGGGTTTTGGTTTTTTTTTTTTTTTTTCCTTTTTGGAGCATTTGGAACTTTACATTTCTAAGCAGCACTTCTAAAGGGAATGTTCTGCATGAGGGTACTTAAGGGAACATTTTCCAGGACTATATTTATGCCTCTGTAGTCTTGCTTTAGTGGTCTTGAAGGAAGGAGCTGTTATTACTGTTAAATATAGATGTAATGTGGTGTTATTGCAGAAATGTCTTTATGTTCCATTTCTGTCTTTAAAAAAAAAACCCTTTTCTTATTAAAATCAGTCAGGTCTATAACACTGATTATGTTTTAACATGTTGGCATAATGTTAGTGTTGGGAATAAGGCAGGATAGACACCTGATTCCAAATAAAACCTCCTAACATTGTTACTGCAGCAGTCATCAGTGCCATCCTATATTTGAATTTAGGATTGTTGCTTTTTTTCTGGTGTATTTACTATTTAAATTCCACATTCCATGTTTGTCTCACCTCAATAAAATGTCCAGTCTCAAGAATTAAGTCTCACCTGGTCAGCTTGAAAAAACTATTTTGGGGGAATGACACAACTTCTGTCATGAGAGAAAATCTCTGAGGGGAATTATTGCTGAGGATATTCAGATTGTTTCACAGGTATTCAGAGATCAGTCACTGCTGCTGGCTTTTCCCTTTTTATTACCCAGTTGTTTGGTGAGATGATTATTTTAATTCAATCGAAATGCAGGAGGTTTGCATTTTTATGGATATTATCAAAGCCTAGAAGCAGCTTCCTTCACATGAAATTCATTCAGTTTTCTAAGCAATTTTTAAAGGGCATTAATTTAGTCATCTGCTGATAGTTCTGAACAGAAGCATATGTGAAAATATTCAGTGAAAAGATGCATCCCTTAATTCTCCCAAACTGTACATCAACTATTTACCAGCAGTTGCACTCTGGTAGCTTTTAAGATGTAGCTCAATTGCATCCACATATAAACAGAAAATGCTGGCAGGATTCTGTTTGCTCTGAGCCTTATTTTGATGGTTCCATTGACATTTAAAATTTTGATTTTAAGCTCTGGAAATGGCTGCAGCTGTAAACATCTCCCTGAGTTACTGAGCTGGGCTGAAAGGCTGGAGAGAATGGCTCACGTGTTTCCCACATCTGTATCTTTCAGGCTGTTTGATTGGAGCCAAGGAGTCAGGAAAGAAACTCAAGAAGACAACTTGGATCATGAACAGAAGATAAAAAGAAAACAAAAAGAATGTGGCATATAAAGGGTGTAATACCTGGAGGTATTGGATCTGACTCATATTTATAAAAATGAGACGAGCTTTCACAAAATACAAGTTATCTTAGACAGTCATCAAGCTTGGAGCCATCATGCTGTTGAACTAGAAATTCTCCTTTTCCCCATTCTCCTTTCTGACAGGTAACAAAGGATTGGTGAATTATGAATTTCCCAAGTTGGAAGCACTAATTTTTATCTATATAGTTCATCCTTATGAATATATAAGGAGTTAAACATTGCATATTTAATGTGGATTATAATGGGAAAGTGACTCATTAACCAAAATGGCCACTTTTAAGGACTTGGTTTCAAACTGAGCTGGAGCCTCCCAATGCACTTTGTAGGATTTGGGGAAAGCTGTGCTGCAGGGCCTGCTTTGGGAGGCCAGGATGACATGTAATAAAAGGATATCACCTTACTGTTGATATCTTTGAAGACTCATAACCAGAAACAGGAAAATGAATGGTGGGAAGGAGTGTGACGGAGGGGACACGGATGGAGGGCCACCAGCAGTGCAAGTTCCCGTTGGTTGGCAGCGGAGGGTGGACCAAAGTGGAGTTCTCTACATCAGGTAAGGTCACCTCAGGGGCTGGGGCCGGTGTTCGGTGGAGTTTGGCCACAATGTGCAGTAAACTGCTGACTCAGCTCGTTTCTTCTGCTCAAAAACTTCCAAGAAATTGTTCTTCGAGTGCAAGATCGTCTTGGGAAGCTGAAGGAGGGGAGATTTAGGTGGGATACTGGGAAGGGATTCCTGGCTCTGAGGGTGGGCAGGCCCTGGCACAGGGTGCCCAGAGCAGCTGTGGCTGCCCCTGGATCCCTGGCAGTGCCCAAAGCCAGGTTGGACGGGGCTTGGAGCACCCTGGGACAGTGGGAGGTGTCTCTGGGCAGGGATGGAGCTTTAGATCCCTTCCAACCCAACCCATTCCATGATTTTGTGATTCTTTTCAAAGTAAATTTAAATTATGTGACTACTCAATAGCTCCAAACCCATTTTTTTATGCCCATGAAGGTTCTGTGTTCACTATCACTGATGTTCTTCAACTTCTATGGACCCCTCACATTTCTCAGGTAGAAAAAAAACCAGGAACATAAACCTAAATCCAAAGTTATAGGTACTTTATTTGTTTATTTTCTTAGCTTATTGGATTTTTTTTTGCTTCGCCCTGGAACGGTCACAAAGAAATGCATCGAAATTGCTATGAAATAAATGTGTTCAGACAAAGAGAGTCTGAATTAAATGTTATTGGAAAAAAGATCAAAGTTAGCTTTATAAAATGTGGGGACATTGGGTTTGCATCACACAAGTCTATGTGATTATCAGTCAGTTATTTGCTTAAATTTCTTCCACTGTTCTGTGATTAAAATAACTGCTTCTCGCAACATTTTGTGTATTACCAATACCAAAGCCTGTAATGAGCCAAAGCACACTCCAGTGTTACACTAAACCACCATAAAGGATCAGATGCATTCCAGGATTTCTGGTTTGTGTTCTCAATTAGCAGAATCAAACCCAATCCATGTGAGTGATACCCATGGCAAAGAGAAACCACCTTGCCCTTGTATTTCTCATTACAGCTGTAATTCACTGGGCCTCTGCCTCAGTCACAGATCAATGGGAAAGGAAAAGTTGTGGATTAGTGGTTTTTCTCCCAATAATCTCTATATCCAGACATCAGGAAAATAATGCTTTGGTATTTTTATGTACCTGATGATCCCACCAGCTTTTGAACTTCATTTTGCACAGCTCTAACAAGTTTTACACATTTTCAACAGCTGTGGGGAAGCTCATTCCTGCCCTTTTCCCAAGTTTTCCAATGTATTTTTTTTTGGTGAATTTTCTGGTTGCCTTCTCCGAGCTGTTCTGATGAAGCAAAATATTTTACACTCCTGTTTGGTGCAAGGCACAGAGCAGGATGTGTTGGTTGGAAAGGGTGGAAGTCCAATAATCCAATCTCCTGCCTGACATGGAGCATCCACAGGGCTCCATCGGGGCAGCTGAATCCTCCAGGATTGAGTCTCCACAAGCTGCTCCCTGCCCTGCCAGCATGCACAGCATTTATGGAGACGAGGAAAGGTCAAACAATATTGACTCCACAGCTATCCCAGGGAAAATTAGTGGATATATTAAGATCTGACATGATTTAAGTGGAATAGATGATCCCAGCTGAATAAAGACTCTCTGTTTGTGCCTCCTTGGAAAGCACGGACGCTCTCCTGTCAGCTGTCAGCAGTTGCTTTGGATTAAATCAAGATTAAATCCATTCATTAACTGGTTTTCGTTACCTGGTAGAAGCACTGAATTGACTCTCAGGGCTTTTCTTAGCAAAACAGTGCTGCTAAGTAGGGCCTGAATCATTCCTGGAAGCGTCCAAGGCCAGGTTGGACGGGGCTTGGAGCAACCTGCGATGGTGGAAGGTGTCCCTGCCCATGGCACAGGGTGGACTCAGCTGATTTTTCCAACCCAAACCAGTCTGGAATTCCATGTAGTTTCTTACAAAGGAAGCTGTGGATTATCCTGTGTGTTACAGAAGTGTCAGTAACTTTGTGCACACACAAGAGACTTTGCAGAGTTTACAGCTCTGCTCAGAATCAAGGCAGAAACAGGGAAGAAGTGGCCCTTTTTAAAATTGGGTTGGGTTCTGTGGACAAACAACCCTGCATGTGTGTGCAGTAGGGATGCTGCATCCCACATCCCACACATTTAGTGGATTGACCTTCCTTCACACTCACTGGTTGTCAGCACACTCCTGTTTTTTCCAGGCTCCAGGATCTCCTGGAGCCTGCACTGGTTATGTGTGCCCAGGCAAACAGCACACCAAGGTTATTTAAAATCTCTTTTTACTAAAATTATCCTGGGAAAAGCAGCCTTTTTTAGCCAATGCAAATAAAACAGCATCCTCACTCCAGATCATATTCCTGGGAATGCTTTCTAACAGGAGATTTTAAAGATCACAGAAAGTGTCTGGAGAGATTTGGGTGTATATGGGATGGTTCAGAGCAAATGTCAGTCTGGGATTCTCCCATGGGAAGCTGTTACATCCTCAAGTGTGGAGTTTGCCTGGGCTGAGCATGATCAGGACAGGTGAGAACATCCAAAGGGATCAGGCAGGATCCTGGTTTAGTTAAAATAAATAAAAATGAAGAACAGTTTCCCCCTGCTCCCCAAGGATTTCAGACAGGGAAGGTTTGACTTCCTGACCAGTCACCAGACCTGTACCTTTATTTTTAGATTGCTCTTCCATCTTCCTCACCCTCCAAACTGTCACTGTTACACATATTCAACCTGAGCACTTCTCCCCAAAATAAATATTTCAGGGCATGTCTGGCAAAGAAATTACTTATTTAAACTGTCAGCAGAACTTTAAATGTCACTTGCAGATGTTGCTTTAGATGTGACTCGGTTCTCGTGCAGGATGAGGTGTTTATGTGTTGGATTCTAAGTACCAAAGTTCGTCATAGATTGGAATTTTGAGTCATGAGTGTTTTCGTGATCCAAACTATTCCACTTGAGTTGTTTTTGTTTGAATGAGGGCTATTTACAGCTGCCATTAATAAGCAGTGTTTTATTCCAGATAAACAGTTCAGCTGGCCCAGCAATAAAGAGCAATCTGCAAGTTACAGGCTGGGGACACGAGAACTCTTTTTTCATCTTATGAATTGGTGTTTTTGCCATAACAGAGTTTCCAGTGCCCTATTTTGGGATGTGGGGATAATGATTTTCTGGTGGGAGCTGGAGAAATCCGAGTGCAGTTTATCAGGAGCTCACTGGCCTGGCTCCTTGGTGTAATATTCCTCACTTTCAGTGAGAAGGTCGAAATTTTAGCTGAATGAAACCAAACTTTGTGCAACAAAGAGACCCGGCTGCAACAGTTTTGTTTCTTTTCAAAATGTGTTTGGGGGGTTTTTTGTCACTATTATCTCAATTCTTGAGTAAAAGCAAGAAGTACTATGAGAAAAAAAAATAAAATGTGATTTTCCCCACTGCCCTTGTGAGCAGATGCAAGTCATGACCTATCAAAGAGCTCATATTCATCATTTCTGTTCCTTTACAGTCCCAGTGGGTCTTTATTATCCTGCTTGGAGCAGGTGAAGACTTACTTGCTGACTGATGGAACGTGCAAGTGTGGCCTAGAATGTCCTCTTGTTCTTCCCAAGGTAAAGCACAGCATCATTTTGGATCTCTGTGCCATAATATTTATGAGCTGCCCATGCCGATGACTCAGTCTCTGTTCAGATCATCTCTAAAATAAGTGGTGTCCACCCAGAGTTAGACCTTAAGATACAAAATTCAGCTCCCCTCTGCCTTAGCCCCTCTTGGAGAGGATCTGACTCAGTTATTATAAATATATTCATTTTTTATTTGTTGTTTCCAAACATCCTGTCAAGGAATCTCTTGGGCAATGTAGGAGCAGTCAAGAACAGAGGAAAATTCCTCTAGTCCATATAAAGTTCCTAATTTATGTGAAATTGGTGACTTTGCTGCCTGTAGTCATTATTTTAAACGCTGCAATTTTCACTGCCAGGTCTTTAATTTTGATCCTGGAGCTGCTGTGAAGCAGAGAACTGCTGAAGATGTTAAAGCGGACGAAGATGTCACCAAACTATGCATTCACAAAAGGAAAATCATTGCTGTGGCTACACTTCATAAAAGCATGGAAGCACCACATCCTTCACTGGTTCTAACTAGTCCTGGTGGTGGAACAAGTGAGTAAAACGAAATCATGCAGAATCATTTCATAATCTGATTTTTTATCTATATAATCACTATGCAAAACCACCCCGAAAGTCTTACTGTGAGTACAAAAATAAGCAGATTGAAGGAATAAATAATGGGAGTAATCAGAGATGGAGGTAGATAGAAAATGAGTCTAAAAGCAGGTCAGCCCAGACTAAGAGCATGATTTTCTTGGAAAAGATACCAGATTGTTCTAGACAAAGAAAATACATTAGCACTCATCTTTTGGAACTGTAGTAATATGTCTGATATTCTGTCACATGGGAAATTAGAGGAGCAGAATAAAGTGATTATGAAGGGATTAGGATGTGGCTAAGGACTTGGCTAAATGGGAAATTGTATTGTCAAGGAGAATAGACAGCAAGAGGAGATCTCCACCATCATTTCTCAAGGATTATTTTTGGCCACCAACCTGGATTAGCATTTTAATTATCCCCATCAATTAAAAAAATGAGGAAATTTGTTGGTACCTGAAGTTGACAGGTACTCTCCAAACAAAAGATCAAAACATGTTGTAAAACTGGGGGGGCTCCCTGAGACCTGGAGTGAAAGCAGAGTTAGCACTGAAACAGCTCCAAACCCAGAAATTCATCTGGAATTAGGGACTTTGTAAGAATTCACAAGAACAGGTTCTGAAGGAGAATTACAAATCCCAGTGGGCAGGACAAAGGAGGGAAGGGTGCTGAGTTTTTATTTCTATACTCTGGTGTTACAGCTCCTGGGAAAAGGCCTGAGAGCTCTTCTGCACCCCTCACTGCTATCATAACACCTGGCCAATTGCTCTTCCCACTTCAAAGTGGAAAAATTATAAGAAAATCAAGAAATAATAAATTTTAGATACATAGACAATGCTCAGATACCCATGCTGTTCATAGTACTGATGTGCCCCTGCATTTTCATATTGAAATTTAGGATTTAAAACCTTCTTTGGAAATTTTTTTCAGTGTAATTTTGTTTTCAACTAACAGCACAATTTCCCAAGTTACTGTGCATTTCCCTGCTTCATTTTTTTTAATGAGTAGTACTTAAATTACATTCCTGTTTTCAAAAAACTAGCAAAATGAAGGAGGTAATTTATATATATTTATGTGCTCTTACCTCCTCTGTCGGTCAGACTTATGTGCATAACCAAAGAAGAAAATTCCCCAGTAAATCCCCTTGAAAGCAAAAGATCTTTTTCATTTTTGCACATTGATATGTGACCATTTGCTTATTTCCAGCACTCAAAGTGAGGTCTCTCATAACTATTTTATTTTGCAGTTCAGCCTTTAGTTTTGTCACCCTAAATGAGACTTTGATTGTATTTTGGGACAGGGGAAATGTTTGTTTCTCTCATGTTGGAGCAAATAGGATAAAGGCAGGATTGTCAGTGCCCTCTGATCAGGCTGAAGGGAAAATGAGTAGAGGAATTTCAAGGCACCTCTGAGTTCATTTGAACATGGAATTTTTAGCTCCCAATTCCAGTTGAATTTTGCATATCCAGGGGCTACATGCCAAACACTCTGAGCTGAATTGCAAATTCCCAGAGCAGCAAAACTGGCAGAAAGTCCCCCAGACTTGGAGCTGCTTGTGCTTCTAGTCTGGAAGTAAAACATTGAAAAAAATCTTTAAATAAAGGTGGAAAGTGGCCTTGTGCTTGTAGGAACGTGTAGCCTCAAAAGTAGGATTTACAGGAAATTTTTCCATTATATGTCAACATGTGCAAATATTCCCAAGGCTTTCATCCTGAAAACAAACAGAAAGCATTCAGGATCCCTCCTCACGGACAGCATTTGGGACAGGACCTTTTCTGTGGGAAATGAGTCTCAAATCCTGGATGGGCTTTGTTCCTCCTGTCCTCAATAGATGGTGCCAGAGGCTCCTTTTCCCTGCCACAGCGATCCCGCTCCTCCTGCCAGAGGGGGGATGCTGGAGATGCAGGACGCTGGAGGTAGTGGCTGGAAAAGGCAAAAGGGAAGGGAAAAGGTTTAAAATGGTCCATGTTTCTTTGGGATATGGAATGTACAACTGTGTCGTTGGGAACAGGCACCGTTCCAGCAGCCGCTCGGTGATGGAGGGTTTATTTCTGCTGAAGCAAAAGTTTAGCCAAAGGCTCCCTGAGCTTTTGGGAATATTTCCACACTCAGTAGCTTTGCCCTGAAACGTGGGACACTGGTTTTCCAACCAGTAACTGTTGTGTGTTTCCCATACCAGGTGCAACGCCGGTAGTTCCCACTCGAGCAGCAACTCCAAGGTCGATGAGGAATAAATCACATGAAGGAATTACAAATTCTGTGATGCCGGAATGTAAGACTCCTTTCAAGTTGATGATGGGGGCATCTAATGCCATGGGTAGGCTTTATGTGCAAGAAATGGCTGGAAGCCAGCAAGCAGAGCTCCATCCTGCCTATCCCAGGCAGAGATTGGGGAGCAATGAACTGGGGCAGAAGTCTCCGTACCGCGGCAGTCACGGGGGGATGCCCAGCCCAGCGTCATCGGGGTCGCAGATCTACGGGGACGGCTCCATCTCTCCCAGGACTGACCCTCTCGGAAGCCCCGATGTCTTCACAAGGAACAATCCCAGTTTTCATGGAGCACCCAACTCCAGTCCTATCCACATGACCAGGACGCCTCTGTCCCCGCCGTCAGTCATGCTCCACGGCTCTCCCATACAGTCATCCTGTGCAATGGCTGGAAGGACTAATATACCTCTGTCCCCCACCCTGACCACCAAGAGCCCAGTAATGAAAAAACCCCTGTGTAACTTTTCAGCTGGTATGGAAATACCACGAGCAATGTTCCACCATAAACCCCCCCAAGGCCCACCCCCACCCCCTCCACCACCTTCTTGTGCTCTTCAGAAAAAGCCATTAACATCCGAGAAGGATCCTCTTGGCATACTGGACCCAATTCCCAGCAAACCGGTGAACCAGAACCCCGTGATCATGAACCCCACCACTTTCCACTCGAGTGTCCACTCTCAGGTACCCGTGATGAATGTAAGCATGCCCCCCGCCGTGGTGCCCCTGCCCAGCAACCTGCCCCTGCCCACCGTCAAACCCGCCCACATGAACCATGGCAGTCACGTCCAAAGGGTTCAGCACTCGGCTTCAACGTCCCTGTCCCCGTCGCCGGTGACGTCCCCCGTTCACATGATGGCATCCGGCATCGGAAGGATCGAGGCTTCTCCCCAAAGATCGCGTTCTTCTTCCACCTCGTCCGATCACGGAAACTTCCTGCTGCCTCCAGTAGGGCCACAGTCATCCTGTAGTGGTATCAAAGTCCCTCCCAGGTCCCCGAGGTCAACCATAGGGTCACCGAGGCCGTCTATGCCATCCAGCCCTTCCACCAAGCACGATGGACTTAATCAATACAAGGACATCCCTAACCCATTAATTGCTGGAATGAGTAATGTATTAAATCCTCCAAACAATGCAGTTTTTCCCGCTGCATCGGCTGGAAGCGGTTCCTTGAAGAGTCAGCCTGGTTTGCTGGGAATGCCTTTAAATCAGATCTTGAACCAGCACAACGCTGCCTCTTTTCCAGCAAGCAGTTTACTCTCAGCAGCAGCCAAAGCACAGCTAGCAAATCAAAATAAACTTGCTGGTAACAACAATAACAGCAGTAGCAATTCTGGACCTGTTGCCAGTGGCGGCAGCACCGAAGGACACAGCACTTTAAATCCCATGTTCCCTCCTGCTGCCAACGTGCTCCTCCCCACCACGGAAGGGCAGAGTGGCCGGGCAGCACTGAGAGATAAATTGATGTCTCAGCAAAAGGATCCTCTGAGGAAAAGGAAGCAGCCGACCACCACGGTGCTGAGCTTGCTGAGACAGTCTCAGTTGGACAGCTCTGGGGTTTCCAAAGCTGGCTCTGATTTGATAAGAAAGCCAAGTCAAAGCTCCTTCCCCATCAGCTCCATGTCGCAGCTCCTGCAGTCCATGAGTTGTCAGAGCTCCCACGGGAGCAGCAATAGTTCCTCGGGCTGCGGGAGCTCCAGCAGCGCCCTGCCCTGCCCCGGCACCCAGCTGCACCTGGCAGAGCCTGCGCTGGGCTCGGGTGGCCTGGCGGCCCCGCTGGCCCCGGGGCTGCCCCTGCGCGGGGAGGGGCTGCCCTGCCCCAGCACCAACCCCGGCTTCGGCCCCGCCGCCGGCCCGGCCCCCTCCAACCACCTGGCGGGGCTCCTCAACCAGATGCAGGCCAGCGGGAGCTGCGGGATGCTCCCCCAGCCAGGAATGGCCTTAGGAAACTCCTTACATCCCAACCCACCTCAGGCCAGACTCCAGGCACCCTCCACTCCAGTGATCCCAAACAGCATTGGGAGCAGCTGTAATCAAACGAGTCCTGAAGCAGGTACGTGGCCTCCTGAGGGGCTTCTCCCAGGTTTCCATCCTTGGAAATCCGTGGTGATTGGTTTTAAATGTTCCTTGTTAAACTCGGGTTTACCCTGGTGAAAAGTGCACCTGTTTCATGCTGAAAACCACATGGTCAAAACTAAAACGGAAAGGAAAAAAAACATGGGTAAATTAAAACATCTCTTCCTTTTTCTGCACAAAACCATCCTGTGATAACTCTTGCTTCTGCTAACTTCTTCACACTCTTCATGAATAAAATCCATTCACTTCTGGACATACCCACACCTCTTTTGTCACTTCTCCAAATAAATTGGAGTTCTTTTGCAGCCTGCCCTGCTCCAGCGTTGTGGCTCACCTGGCAGTGCATGTCTGGTTGATCCATGAGCTCCTTACTGCTGGAATTAAAGAGGCGGTGTCAGAGATTGGAGCAGGTCCTAGGAGTACCAAAATGTACAAAATAACCCTTTTCAGGGCCAGCAGGAGGGAATGCCAAGCCTGTGTTTGCTTTTATTGGGGTAATTTTACTAAGGTGGTGATTAAATGGCTGAATAAATAGTTGGAGGAGTGTAGGGAGGGATTTCCTGGCTTGTTCACCAGGGGAGATTTGGAGAGGAAATGGGTTTGCTGCTGTTATCATCTCCGGGGGGTTTAAAGAGAGAAGGGAAACAGCTCAGAAATGTGAATTCATTGACTGTTGCTGGTTGAACCAAGTATTAGAAGATGGAACTGGTGTAAATTTCTGAAGTGGAATGAAAACCCAGGTCACACCAAAGTGTTCAAGTCTCATTAACCCAAGCAAGAACCTGCTCTGCATTCCTCAGCTTCCCCGTTTAAAGTCCAGAATGGAATTATAGGAGTAATAGAAAAACAGTGTTCTAATATTACTCTGCTCATGGTTCCTGATGACTTTTAAGGGCTTCTCCCCATCCCTGGGATAAAAAGGTTTAATTTTTTCTTGCCTGGAGAGGCCACAACAAGCAGCTCTCAATCCTTGTGTGGCTCTTTTGCCTTATCATGCTGACACAGGGGGCATTTCCTGATGCAGTTTCTGAGACTTTGTACTTCTCTGCACAGAACAAAGGTCTGGGATTGCCTCAGGAATTTGCTTCCCTGTCCCACTGAGCATAGGACACAATCCCTTGGGTTCCCACCTTGGCTGGAGTTTGCACCGCTCCCAAAGGCTCCTGTGGTGTCCCTGTGTTAATCAGAGCCTGTGCTTGTAATTCCACTCAGCTCCAAGCTGAATTTCATCCCAAAACCTCAAATGCAACAGAACAAATGAGTCAAACCCCTGAGAAAGGTTCCAACATCAACAACTGGTTCGGTTCTTATCCCTGGAGGAACAGGAACTGGTGCATAACCCCACCTGGGGACTCCAGTTCTGCCCTGGCATTCCCACCCCCTGGGGATGGCTGAGAGGATTAGAACTGTATAATTATAAAGCCTCAAGTCACACTTCTGTCCTTATCTAAAAGATAAGAGGCAATTCCATGTAGGCAAAGGCTGGAAAGTTGTGAAATCTTCCATTCTCTGCTGCTGAAGGAGTTATTTCTGTAGTTTGGTGCTTGCAGAATGCACAGCCTGCATTTAATTATTTATTGAATATCCATGATGAAGCCTGGAGAACGTTTTCTTCTTTAAGGTGAAGTCTCAGGTTGTGTTACCTTTGTGTTATTCCCTAAAATTCTGCACAAACCTTCGCTGAGCCTCGTGCCTGAGCCCTCACAGCAGCACAGGGCTCAGGGGTGAGGTTGAATCCAGAGAGGGGAATTCTCTTGGATTTCCAGGAGAATGGGAATGTTCTTTCCACAAAACTCCTGCGAAATGTTGAGTATTTTGTGTTAATAATAACTTTTTAAAGTAAAAGTGAGTTGCCAGCCTGCACTGAGCTCCGTAACAAAACTGGGAAGAGGAATATTGGGAATTCTCCTCCATTAGTTTCAGGTGAAAGCCCCTGTACACTGAATTTTCCAGAGCAATTCAGCTGAGGAAGATGTTTCGAGGAACCTCTCATGTTCATATTTCAGTTTGTGGCTTGTTTTTTTCCCTGTGTTTTGAAGTATTTTAATTGCTAAATCTGTTTTTTGTGTCTGTGCCAGCGATTCTGACCAGCTACTCCTCAGAAATAGCTCCTGAGAGGAAAAAAATCCTGTGAATCCCCACAATTAGCTGGTTATTGCTTAATCTTTTAATTATATTTTAACCACATGGACCAAGTTTTGTTATTCCAGCTTTTGTTTTCTTCTTCCACAGATAATATCTTTAGTTCCCAGGTAATTTTCAGGGTGATTGTGGTGGAGTTTGTTCTTTTTCTAGGATGGGACTGCATCACTGGGTGATGGATTTGATTGTAGGGTTTTATTTATTTACCTTTTTCTTGCTGTTAACGTGTGGTTCACAGGGTAGGAAATCTGTGTTTGAGTGTTGAACATACAACATCTAAATCCTGCTGAGAAGGCAACATCCATAAATAATGGGATGGATGGAAGTGAGTGAAAATATTTGGGAATACAATCAAATCCGTGCAAATCAGTACAGCTGATAAGGGAAATTAAGGGAACCACAATAACCACGGAAATAAAGATGATCAGTGGTCTCAAATATTAACATTATAAAATAGGAGAAACTCTGGGTCTAGAAGTTAAGAAGTGACAAAAAATTGGCAGATCTGGCAAAAAAAGGCTGTAATTCCTTCCCTGGTGAAATGCACAGAATAGAAATAGTGAAGTATAATTAAATAAGGAGGAGCACGGCCCCAATCACTGAGGGTGAGGAGAGGAATTTGTTTTAATAGAGCCAAGAAAACTGGGAATGGAACATGGCCTTGGAAAACCAGACCCCCCCGAGAAGGGGTTTAGGAGGCGCTGATTTCATCAAATCAATGCAAACTGCTGGAAAACAAAAATTAAACCAAACAAGTCTGGATTTGCTTCCCAAAATCACTTTATATATCCTAGAATTACAAAATCAGGAGGACTTTGGTCAGAAGAGTATCTGGCAACTTCTTGGGACTTGTGCCTGAGAAAAAATTTCTTATTAAACTGGAGTCACCCCTAGACAGGATGGCAAGCACCTACTCTTCCAATTTAAAGCAAATAAATATCCCATAAATAAAGAAAGAAAGCAGATTGAAATATCCCATTGATTTGGGATTGATAGAAACATCCAGAGGGACTTTTCCCTGCTTGGGAACGATTATAAGGAATCCCTGTTACTTCATTCCAGCTTCCTTTTCCTATTCTGCCTTATTTTCCCCTGTTATTATTTTGGGAAGATGAGAGTGATTATTTTTCTATTCAGATAGGAACTGTGGAGAATAAGGAAAATGTTCAGTGCTTGCTTGAACACAGCTTGGGGTTTTCTGGTGTTGTTTTACCTCTTAAAATCGGAATTTTCCAACAATTCACAGTCTTTGAATTAACCAGACACTTACCTGGTTGGTGTTTTAGCTGCCATGCAACTTTCTAGGGATTTATCTTGATAAAAGTCAGGGGATTTGTGAAAAATAATAACAAATAAATGTAGAAAGATGAGTCTTATTAAAGATATTAGTACAGAGAAGAACTGAATTAATTGTATGGGATTTCCCACACATATTTAGCTCTCACCATCTGAAAATGGAACCAGTGGGCAGCTCCAGCCCTTGCTAGGGGGAGGAGTGGGGATAATTGAAGGAAATAATGCTTTTTATTGCATTTTTAGCTTCCCAGATTTGCAGTCAAGTGTTTTCCTTCATTTGCAATGCATCTGCCACAGCTGTGAGTGGGGAGAGAGGAGAGCAAGTGAGAAAATCCTGAATTCCTGCTCCTGCACTCGTGTGCTGTTGTCTTGACAGTTTTCTGCTCAAACACTGCTCTGCTTTCTGCTAACAGCTGAGCACATCACAGCAGTTCCCTCCGAGTCATTTCCTACCCAGCAGTGCTGGGAAAATGCAGGAATCAGAGAAGATGGGCAGGGAGAGGAGTCGAGACTGAAATTCGGTCAGGTATTAAATTTTCAAAACTGAATTTTAAAAAAGCCTGATTTTACAGACTTCTGTCGTCCTATAAGCAGTTCTGGGCTTTTTGCCCTTCCCCCAAAATTTTAGGGGCCAAGATTTCAGCTGCTTTGTTGTAAATGAGAAAAACCACTGTGATCATGGAGCGTGGTGCCACAGGCAGCACGGGGATTGTGGGCAGGTAAATATTACCCAGCAGAGCATGTTCCATGGGCATGGGGTGCTCCCCACAAGGGCAGTGCAGGTTTTTAACTGGTTCTGCTGGGCTGAGGGGGATATTTTATTTATTGGCCCGTTTTTGGTGATCTCTGTGCTGTCTCAGGGCGCTGCAGGATCTCGATAAGCAGAACGAGTGACAGCAGCTTGTGCTTCACTGCTGAATTATGGTTTCTTTGGAATTGGAAGCGGTGTAATAAAGGAGATATCAGATAAAGATCTTAAATGTTTTCCATTCCAGGAAGAAAAGGAGGAATATAATTGTCAAAATGTGTAGCTCCTGGTTGTAAGTGTGCAGGTAAGGGATGGAATAGGGAGTTAAAGCAAGGACTCATTGTCTGGGATCTTTAAGGACTCTGAAGTCGTGTTTTCCATCAGCAATTTCAGTGGGAAGTGAAGGCTCTGGGAATCACTAATTGAGCAATCTCCCCACTAATGCAAACTGCGAGGTTTTATCTCTAAGTTGTTATTAATTCCAATTTCCCCCTGGTGCTGCGGCAGCGCCGGGAGACCTCGGGCGTGGCTGGGTGACCCGGTGGTGGCTGGGGTGTCACAGCTCCTTTGAGCTGTGGTAGTAATTAAACTATCTGAGTGATCTTCTGTGCTTCCACACCCTCCTGATCTCAGGGTCAGGAATGCAGGGAAACTCTCTCCACTCACACATTGGAGAGAATCCTGCAGAGTCCTTCTGCCTGGAATTTCACCGGGAGAGAATGGAGGTGGTGGAATTGAGTGAGGAATTCAGGAGAGATGGGAGATTCCAACAAGGGTTTCCAAAACTTGCAAGGTTCTAAGTTAGAAAAGCAGCCAAGAAAATGTCGAATGTACAACAAAGCTGGCTGTGGTTTTAATGGATATGCAGAGAGGTGATTTACAAGGGCCTGGAGTGACAGGACAATGGGAATGGCTTCCCACTGCGAGAGGGCAGGGAGAGATGGGATTTTGGGAAGGAATTCCTGGCTGGGAGGGTGGGCAGGCACTGGCACAGGGTGCCCAGAGAAGCTGTGGCTGCCCCTGGATCCCTGGCAGTGTCCAAGGCCAGGCTGGACAGGGCTTGGAGCAGCCTGGGACAGTGGGAGGTGTCCCATGGCAGGGGGTGGCACTGGAGAGTCCTAAAATCCCTTCCAACCCAAACCGATGTGGGATTCTCTGAAAAGCAAGAACTGAGAAAGTGGAACCTGTACCATTTATTTGTGCTCAGTTCTAAAAATGTTTCAGGTGTTAATGGCTAATGAGCAAGTTCTGCACTTTGCTGAGTGCTTCATACACCTGTTTTAGTGACTATTTTTATTCCACAAATTCCAGCACTGTATCTTTGAGACTATTTAAATCCTGGGATGCATAATGGAGAGTTTCTTACAGGGAAAAGAGTTGTAAAATAGCACTGGCAATAAATATTCTTTTCTAATTGGTGTGCTCTAAGCGCAATCCTTTAGGAAAATGCATCTATAGTTAGGAAGGACAATTCTGAGATATTAATGATGAATATCTCCCACTCTAATTTCTTTATTTTAAGTGAATCTTCTCAAAAACAAACTGATTCCATAATACCCATTTATTTGATTGTCTTTGCTTAAGAACACCTGTCCAGCAATGCTTTAAAAAAAGGAGCACAGCTAAAATCCACACAGGAAAATGAACCTGCTCTCGAAAGAAAACAGAATTTAAAATGCTCATAAATAAAACCAGTAATAATTTTTAAAATGGATATCCTATTTATTTGCTCCCAAAACATTTCTTTGACCCTCTGAGAGAACAACAGATCTGCTTTTTCTGCATTTGGGATATTTCTTCTTTTTGCTGCGTTGCAAAGAGTTCATTCTCAACAAGTGGCAGAAGAACCTTTGGCAGAGTCTGTGGCTGCAGGAGCTGGGTTTGGCCTGGGCTTTTAGGGCTTTTAGTCTGACTCCTTCATCTTTTTTCATTCTCTTTTACCCTTAAGAGCTCCTGTACTCTGATTATTTACTGAGCTCACTTGGGTTTCCAGGCTCCAAAATACCACATTTTTATGGAACTGGGAATCAAGTTGGGATTTCCTTTTGACGCTCAACTCCTGTTTGTATTTCTCATCCAAAACCTCTCAAGTGTCATCGTGGAGCCTGGGAGTGGTCACAGCAAACCCTTGGGTGGTGGAGTTTTGGGGTGTTGGGATCATTCTGTCCTTTGGTCTGGGGCCAGACATTGAGAAGGTCTCTCAGCTCTATATTCCAGTGCAGATGGCTGTGCATGGATGTCTTCACCTGGAATATTGACTTGTTGGGGTGGTGTTTTGATCCAGAAATGATGTTCTGGCACTCTGGTGCCAGAGAGGAATTGGTCCCCAAATGCAGCTGTAAATACACCCAATCCAGGACTTTTCCAGCCCAATTCCTACTGTGTCATGTTGGACAGAGGCTGGAGGGGAATATTTGTCTGTTTTTTCTCTTCCTGCTGAAGTCTGGCTGCTCATCCCCTCTCTGACTCCCAGCTTCTCCAGTCTGGATTGAAATAAGGACACATTTTCTGTCTCCTACTCAGCATCCATCAAGACATTTTTTTTCCCTTGGGAGCAATTAATTAATTACTTAATTAATCTGGAGAAAGGTGTTGAATGCACTTTGGCCCTCTAAGAAGCTGTGGGTGGTGGGGGTGAGAAAACAGAGCCATCTCTCCCCAAAACCTGGCAGCAATTTTCCAACTTTGAGATTTGCTGCCCAGCAAATCCTCTTTCATGGGGTCATTTACCTGAGCAGAATGGACAACAGGAGCAGAAATAAATTACAAACAGAGATGAGGTCCACTGGAAAATACCCAAACTAGGTTTGATACTCAGGAGAACTCTCTAAATAGAATTATTCCCTCATGCTTGAATTAAAAATCTCTCCGTGTGCTCCTTAACACATCCAGTGGGGAGTGGTACAGCTGATTCTTCCACTGGGAATTTCTTAAATCTTTGGGTTGGTCTTTGGGACTTTCCATGATTTTTAAATCCTCGGAGCATTAGTTCTAAACGCTGATTTTATTTTGAAAAATAAATAAATAAAATTTGCTTTTTGAGAGCAAGAAGGTTTTTGACCCACTTACCCAGAGTAGGATTTCCTCTGCTCCACGATTGCACTTTGGTCTCACCTCGCCTTTTGTTACTTTATTATTCAATTTCTGCTCTGAAACGTGATAATGGCACTGGGAGAGAGGGCTGAGCTTTGTTCTCTTGAGTTCAGGGCCATGCAGAGTGTTCCATGTTCAGTTTGTACCTTTTGGAGTTGTCACGACATTACAGCACTTCCAGAATGGTGTTTTTAGTTTAAAATGGTGTAAAGGTTTGGCTCAGTTCTTATTGAGTGTGGTTGCAAATCCCTTTTTAAAGAGTATTTGTTGAGAAAAACGGGAATTGTTATTTTGTGATCATTGGTGCCTTTCAGTCTCTCATCCTGTGAGCTATAGGAGTGACCACTGTCAATTCAAGACTGCCTTAAATAAAAAATAATAATAATTTACATTTTAGCTTTGGTAAAGGGGTATAAAGATACCCAAATAAACATCGTTACTCTTTCTTTGTAGCCTTCTCATGGTAAATTTACCCAGTTGCTCTCCCTTTTCATCCCAAGTGATGGATTTTACACCACCCCAGTTTGCATTTTTCCTTTACAAATTGTGAATTCCCACAGACCTGGGACAGTCTCATCCTGCCATGTATTTTTTAATTCAGGAGTCCAAAATAATACCTTAAATAATAATTTAAAATCCAAAACCCCGTGAATGAATTAAAACTGGAAGTGGATCATGGACTCAGTCTTTCACCCAGCATCATTCCTGTGATCCTTCTTCCTAGTAGTTAATTCCAGCCTGGTCCATAACTATTAAGTTAGGGTTGGTTTTAGGTTTATGCTGATGAAAATCTGTGATTATGTGTGAATTAAACGCTGTTATATCCCCTCTCCAAGAACTTTAAGGGAGGTACAAGCGCACAATTCCATAATCTCTGATGGGCCGTGGCACGGAGCATCCCAAGCAGCTCATGGCAGATCCATTCCTGTTTTTAAAGCATTCCAGTGTGGATTCCCCAGCCCCTTTTCCCAGGCTGTGGGTGTCCTGTGGCTGGTTGGGCTGAGCCTGGTGCCGTGTGCCCCTGGTGGTGTGTCCCAACAGGCAGCAGCACCCCGTTAATATTCCTGCTTTTCCCGTTCCAGGGGGTTCGGGACCGTCGTCATCGATAGCCATCGCTGGCACCAGCCAAGCTGCCATCACCAAGACCACATCTGTGCTCCAGGATGGTGTCATTGTCACCACTGCAGCTGGGACCCCTCTGCAGCAGGGCCAGCTGCCCATGGGGGGTGAGTTCCCCTTCGCTGGCCACGAACACTCGCTCCACTTCCCGCAGAACAGCTCTTCAAACAACAATCTGCCACATCCTCTGAATCAGAACCTCCTCAATTCCCTGCCTCTCTCTCTGCCAGTGAATCAGCAACATCTCCTAAACCAGAATCTCTTAAATATCCTCCAGCCTTCAGCAGGAGAAGGCAAGTCTGAGGTCAACCTCAACCCTTTAGGTTTTCTGAACCCGAATGTCAGTGCTGCTTTAGCGTTCCTCTCCGGTGACATGGACGGGCAGGTTCTGCAGCCCGTGCACTTCCAGCTGCTGGCAGCGCTGCTCCAGAACCAGGCCCAGGCAGCTGCCATGCTCCCCGTGCCATCCTTCAACGTGACCATCTCCGACCTGCTGCAGCAGCAGAACCCCCCCGTGCCCTCGGTCACGCAGCTGCCGGCCCCCCCCGAGCCCCTGCCCGACAGCAGCAGGGTGGAGAGCCTCCTGTCCAACCCCATTCCCAGCTTTCCGGGCGCCGACCCCGCTTCCAACCCCCTGCTCCTGCCCGCCGCCTCCGGGGCCTCGGCGCTCATGGCCCTGAACCCCCAGCTGGTGGGGGGTGTCCTGAGCTCCGGCAGCCATCCCGAGGTGTCCATAGCCACCTCCTCCCAGGCCACCACCACCACCACCACCACGTCCTCGGCGGTGGCAGCGCTGTCGGTGTCGGCCCTGGGCGGGGGCACGGCCGTGGTGTCCATGGCAGAGACCCTGCTGAACATCTCCAGTGGTGCCGGGAGCGCGCCGGCGCCGCCGAAGCTCAGCAGTAACTCTGCGGTGCCACAGCTCCTGAACCCTCTCCTGGGGACAGGCCTGCTCGGTAAGTTCAGCTTCTTGGAAAAAATCAAACCTGAGCAGGGTTGGGGAGGGAGAGTTTCACATTCTGGTTTTTAATTTGTAAAAATTCCACTTCCTTTTTTGCTTTGTGTTGTTGCAGCTTGTTCGTTGAGAAAACCTCGCTGTTCTTGTGAGAAATGTCAAGCACGCTCTATTTTCATTCCTTAACGTTTAATATTGATCTTGGAAATTATTAATTCTGCCACCTAGACTTACTAAATCCACCAGAAAATTGTGGGAGCAATTGGATTTATCTCAGTGTTCAAGGAGTAGCAGCCCAGCAGCATCCCTGGGTCAGCTGTGGGTGCCTGTGGCAGCACAGGGTTAGTGGGAGTAGTTGTGCTGGAGATGACAAACGACCAAGATCCCAAAACAAGTGATGAAAAACCCCTTAAACAAAGTTTTTTCCTCCTAGGTGATGATTTTGTGGTTATTTTTACCAGAAACATGTAATAGAGTAGGTACTCCTGTTTGTAATCTAATCCTAGTAGGAATTAAATAATAATTAAATAATACCTCACCCTGACCTTCTAAATGGCTACAGTGAACTCAACCTACTTGGCATTTTCCATACAAAATACAACTAACCAGTGATTCCTCAAATGGAAATTTTCAGGAAAACATGGAATTTTAATTTAAAAAAAGAAGCAAACTAGGAAATGGATGTATTTTAAGCTTTATTATTTCATAAAGTCAGGTTCGACAGTGTGTTTGGTTTTTTTAGAGCTAAAATGTTCATTTGAAGTGAAGTTTTCATGTATTAGAAAATGTTAATTCAATTTTTATTCTAGAATGTAAAAAAATAGTTGTTTTAGAGTGTTGTGTGACATGGCTGAGCCAAAAACCCTTTTCTCCTTCTCAGCTGGTGAAAAACCCATTTTGTTGGGGGTTTAAATGATTGTCTCTGTCTCCCTTCCTCATCCCCCTCGCCACACCAGCACTGTTGAAGTGAGATTCCAAGGCCTGGAATTCCACAGAGGCTCCTCCTGCCATTCCTGGCTGTTCCAGGAGTCCTGTCAGGAGAGGTGACACAAAAGACCCAACGGTGGAGAAATAAAGAGTAGGAGAAGCACTCCTTGAGCCTCATTCCAGAGGATGGCAGGGAGCAGGGCTGTTTTCCAGAGGTTTTCCTGGCAGTCAGTTCAATGGGAGTTCAGGGAACTGCTGCTGAGTGGGGTTTGCCTGTGCTTGCATTGCAGGGGAGATGTCATCTCTGAACACTACTCTGAACAACCATCAGCTCAGCCATCTCCAGTCGCTCCTCAACAACAATCAGATGTTTCCTTCAAATCAGCAGCAGCAGCAGCAGCAGCAGCAGCAGCAGCAGCAGCAGCACCTTCTCCAGGGCTACCAGAACGTGCAGGGCTTTCAAGGCCAGCCCCAAATTCCTGGCCCAGCCAACAACCCAAACCCCATGGCGTGTCTGTTCCAGAATTTCCAGGTAGAAAACAAAATGAAATCAATATTCAAACAAGTGTGCAGCTCTCAGGAGGTAAAATTCCATCCTCCAGAGTTTGGGTTTCTTTGCTGATTAAGACAATACTATTTATGTAATTACATGGATGCTGTAGACAATATATTCTTTCAGTAGCTCATGGATTTTGCAAGGCAGGAACATTTGTTATTGAAATGTTATTCCTTTCTCCTTAGGAATTGGGTTTAGTTCCTTGGGAAGGAGTTATGCTGCATGTATTGAAAAGAAGTTCCTCTGTGTGCTGACAATCACTATAGAATTTTAGCAAAACTCTTTTCCATCCCACAGAAATGATACTAAATTCCCATTTAGCCCATTGTAATAATTCAGCAGTGAGAAAGAAATACTGATAGCACTTTGCAGGAATTAGAAACTTCGTAAGTTGTTGTAAGTGCCTGTGTGCAGCAGTCCTCTTGTATTCCCACTGAAATGGGATGGAAGAGCTGGGATGGGGAGTGTACAGCCTGAAAAAACAGGGATTGGAGTGAATAAACAATGACAAACTGGGCAAAAATACTTCCCTGCTCTCCACATGACAGACAGTTATTCCTAATGCAGGTTGGGTATTGAGTTAACACAGCAAAAATTGGTGACAAACCCGGAGTGCAAAGAGGGATTTGTTGTTCCTCAGTATTGCTGCAGAAGTGCAGGTGTGAGGAGGGCACTGCAGGTGGGGCCAGGCAGTGCTTTCACCCTTCCAGGAGGAAAAAGGAGCTGTGGAGAAGTTTGCCTGGAAAATCTCAGTTCTCTGCCTGTTCCCTCTCTTGTAGGAATTTTGGTCGCTTTAGCCCAGTATTTTTTTGTGTCACATTCCCAGTTATATAAATAGTCACAGTAAGCAGTTAAAGGGCTTTTGGAATATTTTCCCCTTGGTTTTCACAGTTTTTGTTGTAGGGATCTTGTTGGCATCGTGTTCCCTGCCTGTGGATGCAACAAGGAACAGGAAAAGCTCGGGTGGTTGAATCTGGAGGTGCCAGTTTGCTGTGGCAGGCCCTGGCTCAGAGCACAGGGATGCAGATGTGGGATATGGGGGACTGCAGTCCATGAGATCCCCTGGCAGAGGCACACAGCAAAGGGGAAAATAGGAATGTTGACCAATTCCAAAAGCACAGTGATGGCATTCAGGAGTTCATTGAGGAGCACACAAAGAGGACAGAAGAAATAGTGGGGTCTGGGAAGGAAAGAAAGAGAATAGGTGAGAGCAGAACTCAGAGGTTGTAGGGTCTTCTCTGGAGATTCAAACCCCACCTGGATGTGATCCTGTGCTCCAGCAGGAGGTTGGATTAGATCTTCTCATCTGCTGAAGAGAAGGCTCCTGGGAGACCTCACAGCAACTTGGAGTGTCTGAAGGGGCTAGGGGGAGGCTGGAGAGGGACTGGAGTGGCAGGACAAGGAGGGATGGGTTCAAACTGAAAGGGAGGAAATTTAGGTGGGATATTGGGAAGGAATTCCTGGCTGGGAGGGTGGGGAGGCCCTGGCACAGGGTACCCAGAGCAGCTGTGGCTGTCCCTGGATCCCTGGCAGTGTCCAAGGCCAGGCTGGACAGGGCTTGGAGCACCCTGGGACAGTGGAAGGTGTCCCTGCCCATGGCAGGGGGTGGCACTGGATGGGATTTAAGGTCCCTTCCAACCCCAACCATCCTGTGGCTCTGTATCAGAAATACTGACCTTGGTGCAGCTGTGTAGGACTTGAGAGAAAACAGGAGCCTGCTGTGCCTCAGTCGGAAGAGGGAATTCCTGACAGGCTCTGGAAGAGGTGACAGTGTTGTCCCAGCAGTGCATGGGAGGTTGTGTCATGTCATGCAAGGTGTCCACTTGGATCCACGAGGCAAAGTCTGAGACAGTGGTTTTGTTTTCCTCTGAATTAGGCTTTTAATTGTCTCTCTACCTTGTTCAGCATGAAAATCTGTAACAGATGTATGACTAAAAGAAACGTGCTGTAGTGAATAATCACAGTTTGTCTGCTGAAATCCAACTTGAGTTCAAACAGCGATTCCCATCTTCTCCTCTCCTCTCTTCTCCCCAGGTGAGGATGCAGGAAGACGCCGCTGTCCTAAACAAAAGAATGATCAACCAGATGGGAATGGCGCCAGTTCCTGAGAGCTCCAACACTCTCCTTCCTCCCTTCCAGGAGCCCCCCTGCGATCTGCAGCAGAGACCTGACCCATCCCTGGCCCAACAGGCCAAGGAGAACCCCAACGCCGCCGCGGCCGCGGGCGACGCCTCGGTGGACGCCATCTACAAGGCGGTGGTGGACGCTGCCAGCAAGGGGGTGCCGGTGGTCATCACCACCGCCGGCTCCAGCTCCGCGCAGCCGAGCCCCATCCCCGCCCTGAGTGCCATGAGTGCCTTCACAGCCTCCATCGGGGACCCCCTGAACCTCTCCAGCGCCGTCAGCGCCGTCATCCACGGCCGCAGCGCCGCTGCCGAGCACGAGGGGCGCGCGCGGAACGCCCGGGGCACGCGGCTCCTGAAGAACTCGGAGCACGGCAAGAGTTCCAGTGAAGGGGATGGGTACGAGTATTACAAATCAGCCACTTGTAACACGCCCAAAAAGCAGTGGGAAGGGGAGCAGAGCCCCGTGGGGGAGATAAACAGGTGGAAATGTGAGGAGTTCCTGGAGCACTCCGCCCATATCCACAGCAGCCCGTGCCACGAGAGGCCCAACAACATCTCCACGCTGCCGCTGCTGCAGGGGGAGCAGCACCAGGCCCTGCTGGCACAGCGGAACTGTCAGAGCGAGAAAATGCTGGAGGAGAATTTCAGGTATAACAATTACAAAAGAACTATGATGAGTTTCAAGGAAAGACTGGAGAACACTGTGGAACGATGTGCACACATCAACGGGAACCGCCCGCAGCAGAACAGGGGCTTCGGAGAGTTGCTCAACACTTCCAAACAAGACCTGATCCTGGAAGAGCAATCTCCCAGTTCCTCCAATAGCTTGGAAAGTTCCTTAGTGAAAGACTACATCCATTACAATGGAGATTTTAATGCCAAAAGCATTAACGGGTGTGTGCCCAGCCCCTCGGATGCTAAGAGCATCAGCAGCGAGGAGGACCTGCGGAACCCCGACTCCCCCTCGTCCCACGAGCTCATCCACTACAGGCCGAGGACGTTTAACGTGGGCGACTTGGTCTGGGGCCAGATCAAAGGACTGACTGCCTGGCCTGGCAAACTTGGCAGAGAAGAAGAGGTTCACAATTCATGTCAACAGAACGCTGAGGAGGGGAAGGTATATTTATATCTCTATGCACATCTCTCTCTCTTTCTCTCTCCCCCCACGGGCACACAAATGGTTGTCAAAATTTTGTCTTCTTTATTTTATCTTTGTCTCTTCTTTTAGCACCACAAATGGCTTTTGTTCATAGCTGTAGCTTGTAGGGCTGAATTTCCCCTTAATTTCCTGAGAAACCTCTGCCAGGGCCATGAGACAGGTTAGATCTGGGTTTTGTTAAATGATTTCTTGGTGTTAACAAAAAATTGTTCTCACTTCCGTGGTGTGTTCAGACAAATTCCTGCCTGTGTCCAAAGCATCTGATATGGAAATACCTGAAAGTGTTGAAACTGCAAAAAGGAGAAGTGGCCTAATCAGACTGAGGAATCTGTAATGAGTGAAATCTCGCTGATTGACACACACTCCTCACAGGAAATGCACACACATTTCCAACTTTAAAGGAGGTTCTGATCATCATTTAGTAATAAGGAAAGTGTTCCAATTTGCTCTTTCATACTGAAATCCTTTTTTTGTGTCAACAAATCATGTGCTTGTTGGGGAACGTACAGGAAATGCAGTTATCAAGGAGTTACTGGTTATTTTACTATGAAAATTTTCCCAAATCTGGTCTCCACTACTTGTGTAACATCATATCTTTGTAGTTCTCATAAAATGCCTCACATCTTCCACCTATAAATATTTTCAAGTGCCATTCTACAAAATGCAAATGTAAAAAATGCATAAGCAGAAAGGAGAGATTTAAGGAAATAGGGGTTTGTCAGGGACACAAAGAAATCAAATCACTTAAAATGAGGAGAGTGGGTTGGACCAAAGTGCTCCTTTCCCCAAAATTCAGCCAAGAGCAGTATCCAGAGGAGACAGGGGATGAGCAGCTCATCCCATCCACCCCTGCCATGGGCAGCGACACCTTCCACTGTCCCAGGCTGCTCCAAGCCCCATCCAACCTGGCCTTGGACACTGCCAGGGATCCAGGGGCAGCCACAGCTTCTCTGGGAATCTGCCAGTCCCTCCCCACTGGAGCTGTAAATCCTGGATGCTCTTTGGGCCACAGTGGTTTCACCCCTGGAGCAGGAGAACTTCAGTCTCCCTTGGCAGGTGAAAGTGCTGAATATTCCCGAGCTTTCCAGGATTTAATCCATCCCAGCCCAAACCAGGACAATGTCTCAGAGCCTATCCCTTAGGAAGCTCAGATCCCCAAGTTACACATCAGGTTAGGAAGTGGAGGCACAGGAGGAGATCACAAACTTGTAGGGATGAAACGAAACAGGAGGAATTCCATGTCCAGTATCCCTGTCTGTGGGAGTCAGGAACACAGGAACAACATTGCCATCCCCAGTGTGCTTTGATGGATTAACTTCAGAACCTGGGTGTCCAAATCTCCTGAATGTTTAACAGAATTGAAGGGTTTCTTTTTTAGAACTTGTGCAAAGAGGGCAATTTTCTTATCTGCATTCCTGAGCAATTTCATGTTTCCTCCCTAATTTGTGGGTACCAGAACGTGCTGCTGGTCTTGTGCAAACCTCCTTTATTGTGGTGGGGTTTCTGTGCGTTGTGTGGGAGTTGTGTGATCTTAAATGCAGGGGCACCAATTTTAGTGTGTACTGAAGCACAAAAAACAGGGAAGCAGATCCTTGGAATGCTCACATCAAGGTGGAGACCAGTCCACGTTCTCCATGAGGAAGTCCCACATCATGGATCACCTCTGGCATCAGACCACCTTTAATTAATCATTTTAAATTTAGAAATAGGAGAAGTGTGTCTAATTCCTTCATCAAGCAGTGCAGAGTGAACGCCCATTCCAGAGGGCAGGAGCTGAGGGTGAAAGGAGGGATCCACAGGGAAAAATCCACACCAAACCAGAAGAAATCACCTGGAAACCACTAAGAAACAACCTTGGAAACCACAAAGAAACAACCTTGAAAACCAAATGTTCTTCAGGAATTCTGCACCAGTCCATGGTGGGAGTGACCTGCAGTACTTGGGAAAATTTCCTTTTCCCTGGAGCTTCCTGAAAACATCTTTTAAAGTCTCTGTGTAACCAAATGTGACCCTCCTGTGTTGTGACATGAATTTGCTGTTGGGATTTGTACATTCTCTGGTCTTTAGATTATGCATTATTTGATTTTTGTTTCCATTTAAAAGATTTAGAGCACTCAGGTATTTAATGGAATAATGGGTCTGTGTGGAGGATCCAGACAGGAGAAGGAGGAATATTGCACCTTCCTTCCCTTGGGTTTTGGCTACTGGAAATTAGAGGAGCCCAAGGAAGTGCAGCAGAAATGTCTGGGAAGAAGAGGAACAAGCCTGAGTCTAACCCCAAACCAGAGGAGCTGCATTTCATTAAGCAATTAATTTGACTATTATCCCTATTAATCACCTAAACAGGTTTTGAGAGCAGTCAAAGGTTTTGTGGGAGCTTTCCATGGTGAATTTTAACAGGGCAAATCCTGCTCTCAGTGTGACTTTCCATGGGTTCAACTGGCCTGGTTCAACTGGGCTGTTGTGGTTCTGCAGGTAAACCAGGGAGGAGTTCTCCCTTCTCTGTGTGTGATTTGGTGTGCAGTGGCCTGTTGATACTGATGATATTATTAATTGTTATTTCTGTTAAGAGTTGCTGTCCATACCCTGTTTTGTAGCAATTTGATACTTCATCCCAAAAAAAAGTGGGTTTTAATGTATAACCATCACAAAATGCCAATAATGAAGATATTTTGTTACTTTAAGAGGTCCTTTGTTACCCAAACACAATATTAACTCTTGATAACATGATTTACATGGAACTTTGCTGTTTCTCTCCTGGCAGCCCTTGGCAGTTTGTTCCTTAGTTACACATTTCTATCATGGATAGGCATAATTCCTTTCTTCTCATCTTTGTCCTTAGAAAAGCTCCCCAGGTTTTCAGTTTCTTCTGTGTGCATTTGTATTCTGCCAAGCTCCAATGAGGGGAGGAATTATTGGAAGTATTTGCATCGAAAGTGAGCACAGTTTTAAGGGGAAAACTCTACAATTTGTGGGATAATTGAATTTATTTCATGAAAATTGAAATCTCAGCTCCCCATGTGCAGATTTCTCCATTAAAGACTCCTGGAAGTGCCTGGATCAGCACATTCCCAATTTCTTTAGCACAGGTGTGACTTCAAGACATTGAAATTTGGTCTAAACGTGTAATTTTGGGCCTTGTTTCAAGAGATTTTGGCAGCTGCTCACCCATTGCTCCACCTTGTCATGTCCACATGTCAGATCTGTGGTGAATATTAATTATTGATTCATTGGAAGGCGGAATTCTGAGGGAATTTGCATTCCCACTTCATTTCCAGGTTGTGTACAGGCACACTCAGTAAATTTGTATTTATGTAAAATGTCAAGTAAGAGGTAGCAGAGAAACAGGAACTGAACCATTCATTTTCTTGAGGTTGATGTGTTATAAATACCTGATTTTGTTGTTTTTACCGGCAGGAATGACTGAGCCAGATCAAAATAACAGAGTGAAGTGGCTTCATGTTTTGAGATGCAAATGATGAAATTATAGAGATGTTATAATTAATTTTCTGCTTTTGTTGTTACACTGGGACTGACTGGTGCCCACACAGTGGTTGAAATTGCTTAAATTTAAAATATTCAAGATTTAAATTCCCAGTTCTCTTGAGCACGTGCCCAAATTCATCCCTGAGCGCTAAAGAAGAATAAGAAATAATTAAAATAACTGATTTTAAGACAAATAAATAAGCTGGAGAAAGCTCTAGTGAAGAATCCTGGATTCAAAAGGCAAATAAAGATTTTTCCTTCTGGAATGGGAATGAGTTTGGCCGTGCCATGAGTTGAACAGAGACCTGGAATTCTTCACCCATGAACTGAAGGTGATGGGAACACTTTAGTGTAAAAATGGGATCGTCAGTCCCAGGCACTCAGCATTCCAGGGCTGCATTCCAGGTATAAAATCCATTGGGCAAAGTGAGTGCAGACTGGGAAACTTCACCAGCATTGTTCATTTTAAAGACACAAAGTTTAAAAGGGCCCTAAAAGGATTCTTTTCCTCAGTTTTGTTGCCACCAATGTCCCGGATTTGCGTTTCTGTTGCTGCTGGTGCGAAATTCCAATGCGTGGGTAAACGTGGCAGGGGTGGGGAGATCCAGGCGTTATTCCTGCCCCACTGGGAGGCAGTGCCAGTGGGATTCCCAGGCTGGCAGTGCAGGAAAGGTGGGATTTGCTGCTCTGGGTAACGAGGCTTGGTGTCCATCCCTTCCTCAGGTGGAGCCGGAGAAGCTGAAGACACTAACGGAGGGGCTGGAGGCGTTCAGCCGCGCCAGGAAAAGGAACAGGAAGTGAGTCCGTCCCCCTTCCCCACCAAATCCAGTCATTCCCTTTCTCTGCTCCCGTTCTGGGGCAGCTCAGCCAAACTGAGGGGTTCATTCCTTGGAATTCCTTGTGTTGGTTCTGGGATCTGATGTGTTTTGAGTGCATCTCCTCTGTAAAATGTCCCACCTGTGGGAGCTTCTGGAGGATTCCTGAGCTACAGCAGTAAAAAGTCATTACATCCAAACTGTTCTGACCAAATCACACTTTTTAACCAGACCTGCCCCTCTGCCCCCGTCCTTGTGGCAGCTGAGCTCAGGTTTGTTCAGAGAAATCCCCTTCATTTCCCACTGCCGAGAAGCATTGCAGGATTTGTGGGGTCTGGCTGGCTGAGCTCTGGTCACACCTGCGCCAGCTGCTGGGGTTTATCCAACTTCACCTCTTAGTGGCAAATACCAGGAGAGAAAAACTGTGGAACAGCAAATATTGGGGTCTGAAGCATCAGGATGGGCAACAAGAAGAAAATTACTGAATTTTGGGGGAAAAAAACCCCTCTGGACACCTTTAAAAGGATGGCAGAGTAGGAGTTGTGCTGTGATTGGGTTTGTTCTATGATGCTGCTCCTTTTTTACTGTCATAGGGAAAAGATGTTCCTTAAATCTGTGAGAATTCAAACTCAGCTCTGAATGACCACAGGCTGAAAGGGATTAGATAATTCTCTCTCTTACCCTCCTCTTAAGAGGTCAGCTTTGTTTTTATTTCTGTGTCCCAGGGGCTAAAGAGAAGGATTTTTTATGCCAATGACACAGTGTTGGTGGCTGTTTTTTTCCAAGATTACCCTCAAAATACCTTCCTGGATTTTAAGGGAACACAGGAGGGCTTTTGGCAACTTCCCAGTTATTTATTCATGTCTCATGACAGAGATGGTTCTCCTCATCCCCCTCCTCTCATTTCCTCCCCTCCAAAGTGGGACCTGTCACTGTGTCCAAGTGGGAAAAGTCCTTAGGGAAGAAGTGGACATCCATAGAAATGTCACTGTGAAGTGAAATGTGCTTGGAGCTGCCCCATGACCTGGGGTAATTTGGGGTTGGAAGAAGGAAACCTTCACTCACCTCTCCCACAGCCTGAGGAGTGCTGCCATTCCAGGGTAAAACTGGGAATATTTGAGATAATGAATACCATTTATTGGAAGTTAAAAGGATATTTAACTTTTCTTCTGTAATCCCAACACAAACCTTTACTTTCCATAACACTGTTATAAATCTGATCTTTCTCCTTGTGCTCCCAGCCTGGGAGGCTCCGGGGTCAGAACATTCCCATTGAATTCATCTGTTTGTTATTTAATTTTTTTCAAGTTTTCTTTCTATCCTTAAGAATTACTGATGGCTTTCATCTTTTCTCCCTAGAAGTGGAAAGCTAAATAACCATTTAGAAGCTGCTATACACGAGGCCATGAGTGAACTAGACAAAATGTCTGGGAATGTAAGTTCCTTTTCCTTGGGAGTATTCTCCTTTTCCATGTTTCTGCATGCTTGTCCCTTGGAGGGAGGCTTGGTTTGGGTGGCTTTCTAACAAATCCTGGTTTTATTTTCTGAAATAATGAGGAGTTTTCAATATTTCCCCTGCATTAAAAACTGTTTGCAAATGTCTGATGGTTCTGAAAAATGGGAAAAGTTGTAGGATTTTAGGTGCATCGCAAATTTTATTACTTTTAAAAGAGATTTACACATCCAGCCTGATAATGGCTGGATGAGTTCCAGTCCAGCTCCTATTCCATGGGGCTCCTCTGGCTAATGACACAAAATCAGGCTCATTTGTTTCTCAACTGGAGTAGCAAGGTATTGAAACCTCATTTGAAAGCATCTTTCTTTTGAGTGCAAAACTCTTGGAATTCAGTTTTCCCCATGAGAAATGAAAGAGATTGTCATGAAAGGTAAGTTTAAAAAAAAAAAATACTTCTAATACCACACCTAAGAGTGGTTTTTCCACACTAATTACGCCATTATTATGTAGCTCCAGGAACTTTCCAATAAAAAGTTTGGTTTATAAAATATCCTCACTTTTCTATCAAAACCATGGCTGTAATTTCATTGCAGCCCACCTAAAAATAAAAAACTGAATCTATCACAGCACATGTAACCTCCCACATCTTCTATTTGGTCATTAATTATTCAAATTATTAATTATAAAATGTTTGAACACAGGGGAAAAAAGTTTTTTGCTGATGTTCAGTGCTTAGGACTGAACATGTGCGGGTGTGGAAGTTACAGTAACACTTCAGGGAGCTTCTGGAGTATAAAAAAGGAAATATATTTATATATAATTATATATATTTAGATATATGAAGACCTGCAAGCTTCGTATAAATCCAGAGCTGATTTCAGAACCATCAGGAAATACTAAAGAAGTTATTCAGCAGCTTTTAAGTAACGACCCAACCAAATCTTTCGTTGAAACTGAATTTTACAAGCTGAGATTTGAGCCTTGATTTAAGACAATGTTGTTGTGTTTTCCTCCTTTGGAAGGCCAAGGAAAGCAGGAGATGACTGTAGGTCTGTAACAAATAAATATGGGATGGGTGTTTGGGCTGGCCCATCCTGCTGCCACCTTTTCCCACCCATATATCCAGGAATATTAAAAGCTGCCTGCTCTGGGCATTGTGAGCAGCAGGAAGTGGCTCAGGGCAGGTGCTGTGGTTGGATTTGCTGCTCTGGTTCTTCACCCAGACAAACTGATGGACCTGCAGTGCCTTGATTGATATTTTAATTATGTGGGCACAGAAGTTGGGACCAGGGCTGATTTCCATGAGGATTCTCGTTCCTAGAAACACTCCCAGGGAATCAGCAGCTCTCTTTTTAGTGACTTGCAGCTTTTGCAGCTCCTGCTGCTCAGTCCCAGTCAGTGTGAAATGGGAAACATGTGCAGCAGGGTCCTCAGCTCCAAGAGGGAATTCTGCTGGCAGGAGCCAATGGAGGCAGGGAATGTCAGTGGCTGGAGAGCTCGGGAAGGAGCCCGGGAAGTGCTGAAGGATTGGTTCCTGCTGCTGGGAGCTGCAGCTGCTGCCAACAGATGGTGGTGGAATTCCACACCAGGCTCAGCCTTCCTCCTCCTCCTCCCTCTCCCACTGGTTTTTCCTGAGCAGCCAGCGATGACAAACCTTGGCTCTCAATCCATCCAGCACTAGCTCGGAATTGAATGCTTCCTTTTAAACACAAAGAGTTTGCTGAACATCCCTCATTCCTCAGTAACAGCCCTCAGCTGGACTTCCCCAGTTTTCTCTGTTGTCAGCATTTTCTCACCACCTTCTTCCCACTTTTCATTGCTCTGGTCACTACAATGTATAGAAGTTTGTCACTAAATTTGCCATTATTGCAGTTTGGGATCAGTCCCTGATTAGGTGGTTTCAGTCCCTGATTGGGTGGCTTCCCAGCCACTGCAGCTGCTGCCTCTCTCCAAGGTTTGGGATGCACAGGATATGGAATCCTTTGCTCCCAGTTCCTCAAAGCTGTTGGAATCCCTTTATTCTGTGTAGCTGTGAAATGCTAAGAGCTGGTTCCTGGCAGCACCTCGAGCCCTCCTGTAGCTCCTTGATGCCTCTGACCACTGTCCTTTGCTAACCTGTGAATATACTTATTTTTAGGTCCACCAAATCCCGCAGGGAGACAGACAAGTGAAGCCTCCAAAACTCAAGAGGAGGAAGATCTCTAGATAACATTGAATGTCTTTGTTACTGGTCCAGTACTTATCACAGTGAACGTGCACATGAGTCTATCTGTAGGTATTGATACAGACGTGGGTCTATCAATATTTCTGTGGAGACAGCTCGCTGCCATCGCAGGGCACCACGAGGAGCAGTGGTACCAGATTTTGGGTGATTAGGAGGGATAGAGGTTGCTGGATAAGCCAATCAGAAATCTTGAAAGGTTGCAGTAACAATGTCAGATGATTACTGAAATTTTTTTCTATAATACTAAAAATTGTGATTATAAGAAATAGTCCAAATGTTTCTGAGAAATTTTCATTGTGTATATAGATAATACAGAATTTCATGGTGATATCTGAACTGTAAATATTGTACAATATTGTCATGTACAAGCGTACCTAATGCACACTTTATCTTTTATTGTACAAAAAATAGTGTACAAAATTCTTTGGTTTCTATTGAGTACACATACAAGAGACTACCAGTGTAAAGTGATAAATAAAAATACAGCCTAAATGCTTTTATATGATAATGTAAAAGATGCTGTTTTTGTATTTAACAGCAGAGAGAAGGCATGATTATGTAATACCTTAATTATGACATCCACTTCACGCCACTGAGTGTTCATTGCTATGTCTGTTTGGAATGAACCGTGCCTGGAAGTGCTGTACTCCAGTTCAGGCCTCTTAGGAGAGCGCAACCTCGCAGATTCCCAACGGGATGTGGGATCACAGCTCTAATTAAGAATTCAAAGGCTGCAACCCTTGGTTGCGTTTTTATTTACTTAGCTTTGAACGTAGAATGCTGTAGATTTGATTAAAAAGGAAAAGAAAAAAGAGTAGGACTATTTTAGTCAACCATTTCTGTAGGAAAAGTTTCATAGCCACCTGAGGAACTAAAGAGTCGATACCCCCGTAACGTTGAGCCCCTCCAACCACCCCCTAGATTAATTAGCTCCAATTATCTAACGTCATTAACATGGTGTTTCCTCGGAAGGGGGGCAGAGGCCCTGCTTTCAGGAGTGATCAGGATCGATTGGTATTGATAACCTTTGGTTTGGCCGTAGGATGAAAGGGCAGTGCTCCGCAGCGTCCGGGAAAAGTAATCCCGGGATCCATCTCACAGTATTAAAACAGAAAAAAAGTTAAGGGTGGCTTACAAAACTATTAGCAACAGTAATTTTTATCAGTATTATGTAACATATCAGATTTATTTTATTTAAAAAGAATTATTTATACCATTAACAGATTCTTATATATATTAATGTGGCTGAAATGCGCAGGTTAAATCTATTAACCAAATTATTTATGTTATATTAAGTGAGAAATGTGAAACATATGTAGAAAAAAAAAATTAATACACTACAGATTTAAAAGTCTAAAGCTATGAGCCATTATAAAATTAACGAACGGAAGTGTAGCACAACATTCTTTCCATTTGATTTCATTTTTCTTTGTAACACGGACGGTGGCGATGGTGACGGAAGCCGTGGCATCTCTGTCTCCGAGGCTTCCCGAAATAACTCTCAGTTCACTATTCCCAGTCCCGGAGTGGAGCTTTACCTCCCACCCCTCGGTCCGGGACCACCGCTTACCTCAGACTTCCTTTTCCCCAATCCCGCCTGTCGCTCTCTAGCTAAGGACTGGCAGTGATCAGCACCCCGGGCAGGGGCGGCCCCGCCGCTCTCCAGCCCCGGCTCCCGAGGATCCCAGCTCCCTTCCTCGTGCCCGAGTCCCGCTCTCGTGTGCAAGGACGAGGCCCAGGACGGCGGGAGCCGGCGTTTCCCAGCCGGGCTTCGTGCCCGGGCACGCAGCTACCTCTGGGCTCCCCGGGGCTCGCTCCCTCTCCGGCCGGGCGGGATGCCCTGGCAGGGCCTGGCACGGAGCCCTCCTTCCAGGGGCAGGTTCATTTGTCTTCTCCGTCCTCCACGCAGCCCCGAGCCGTGCCCAGCCCGGCAGCTTCCCGGAGCTGTTCCCGGGGGCCGCTGGCTCCCGTTTTTCCGTTGCGCGTGGCCGTGTCGCTGGTGGCCCTTGGCTCTTCCCGATCCGTGTGCGCGTGGGCGAGCGCTGGAGCCCTCCTCCCTCGGGATTTCCTTTGCTTCTCCCCCTGCTTCGTGTCCCAGAGCTGAGTTTGTGTCTCCTTTGGCCCTTAGGTTTGTGCTCCCTCCCCGCTGTTTTACTTTACATCCCTAAGATTATGTAAAGTACTCTCGTGCACTTGATTTCCTTGGTTAATAATGGCATTGATGTGGGTGCTAGGAGTAGTTTGTTTCAGTCCATACCAATTTTTTTTTTTTCTCTCTTTTAGAGTTTTTATGGTTTCATGTAAGCAGTTAATGTAAATATTGTGAGCATTACAGGTCATGCAGTGTTGTAACATTTTAAGAAATGTTGCACCGACTTTACGATTAAAAAACTGGTCACTCATACTTGAATTTTGCCCATAGAGCCATTTCTTTCTCTTTGCATTAAAGCATAATCTACTTTTTTGATGGAGGCCCAACCCTTCTTTCTACCTTATTATTTTTTGTTTAATAAATCTCTATTTTTTCTAATAGAAGACTTAAAAAGGAAAATTTAAAAAAAAAAAAAGTACTTTTTGCCTACTTTCTAATTTAAGAGAGAATTCCTATATTTAAAAGGTGGAAAAAAAAAAAAACAAAAACAAAAAAAAAATACTCCATTGTGGAAAGTGGAACACCACTGGATTTGTCATTACCATGGCACAATCACCCGAAAGTGGCTGAGTACAGCGAGCCCACGACGCCGATCAGGACCTCGGTAGATTTAGGGAACGCCGTGATTCCTTGAGGATGTAAAGTGTTGCATATTCTTGTCTATTTATTTATTTATTTATTATGCTTTCTTTTGCTTAAGTGGGTGACAATGTGGTTGAGTCATTCAGATGACATTCAAATTAAAGGAAATATTCCTCTTTCTATTATGGTGCATTTTGTGAACACCATAAACGAAACAAAACAAAAATATTTTCATTTCTTTCGTTGGATTTTCTTCCTATTTTCAACTTCTGGCTGGTATCAGCTGCAAAAAAAATAATATCCACATAGTTTAAAAATAAGAAAAAAAAGGAAAAAAAAAAACCCACCCCACCTCTGATGTCCCAGGTCTGTTATCCTCACAGTCTAAGGTTTTAGGGGTTAAAAGGAACTTCAAATTCCAAGGTCTTTCCAAAATCATCTTTGCAGAAGGTTTATAAGTCATGTGAAATCCTTTTGGAGTCCCTGAGTTTGATGGTCTAGAGATATTAGAGGGCTCGTGGTGGACTGAATTACCTTAGGACTGAATTACCTTTCTTAGCTACAGTTTGTATTTTGCTATGTAGGGTTGTAATGTGAGAATTCCAGAAGAGCCGTAGCATAAAAGTGCTTTTCTATTTTTTAAAAAAACCCATTCTAGTCTTACTAAGAATTAGAGAATTTTTTTAATATCAGTTTTGTAATTTTTGATAAAGTTGTCAATATTATGATTAAATCACCAGAAAAAACAGTTCCTGTGCTGTTCTCTTCGGGGCAGGGACTTTGTCTTCCGACGGATTATTCGATGCCACGATGGGATGCCCACTCTTAAAGGGGGCCACGGGCACCGCTATCAAATTAAAATAGCAACCCACAGCTGTGAGGCTGAGTTAAATCCGTGAGAGCCGAGAGAATTCCCAGTTCAGCCTGCAAATCCCGCTGCCTGTCCATAGTTTGTGTGCTCTGGGACGGCCACGGCATCGGTGCTGCATCCGACGGGTAAGTTCGGGGAGCCGGCGGCTGTGGAAGCTCCTGCTCATGCAAGGCAGGATCTCATCCCAGGCCGGGCACATCCACCCCCATCCCACCCCTCTGACCGAGCAGCTCAACCTCCAGGGGCCAGGATTGCCCCCAAAACACCCAGTGGTCCAAGCACGAGATTTCCAGGAATCCCGAACACCAAACAGATCCTTCAGTTCAATACTCACTGTTCACACCGGGGTCCAATCAGTGATGGAAAAACACTTGGAGGTTTAAAAAACAAAAAAAATCCTACAAAAAATAAATTTCCCTACCCCCAGGTCATGAGCCTGGGAGCTGCAGGGACATCCAAGCCCACAGAACCCCACCAAGCATTCCTGCCCCACTCCTGGTGTCTGGTTATCCTTGTGCTCCCGAGGATGAAGAGCAATTCCATGCTCTTGTATGTCCTTAAATATTGCTCAGACTCACGGGCAGCCTGGGGCTGGGTTGGTGGTGATGCCATAAATGTTGCCTGAGTGTCCAGCTCCCAAAAATTCCCACCAGCCCCGTGTACCCTGCATTACAACCTCTCCTTTAGCCTGGAATGGTGACACTTTGTATCGGCTCGGTATCTGAAAGCAGTGGGAGCTCAGACCCCTCATTTCCCTCTGCCAGGTCTTGGCTGTGAACAGTTCAAAGCAAATTTTGTTGTTTTGTTAAAAAAATAATAATTAAAAAATCCAAGATTTGATTTGGAATCCCCCCCCTGTGAAAGAAGATCCTGGAGAGATTCCATCTCCCACGTTTTTACCTGCTTGTGAGATAAGGATTTGGCTGTAATTGAGTGTCATCCCTAAGGGAGATAAGGGCTAGGATTTAGAACTGGAAAACAACCTACATATATTTAGAATAGTACTTTCTGGAAATTCCTGCTTTGGGAAAGATCTGGGAAGTGGGAAGGGTTTTGACTTGCACTGGATGAAGTGGGGCAGGGAAGGAAGAGCAGGAGTATCCTCACGTATTCCTGTGTAAAATCCTGGGAAGCACTGGCACAGGTTGGCACAAGTCGAAGAGAACCACTGTGCACAAGCACTGTCAGCTGGAGTTCCAAAATTGCAGGCAGGAATGGATCCCAATGAGTGGTCCTGGGCTGAGCCATGGGGTGGTGAACCAGGTACAAAGTGGGATGAGAGAACAAAGGCTTTTCCAGCCACATCCGCTTCCATGGTGCAGGTAAGTGGGAAGTCCTTCACTGATAATTCCCTAAATAGCTGAAGAACCAATTCCTTGGGTCACAAAACCACAGAATTTTTACCCAGCTGGTTCCTGCTTCACTTGGACCTGCAGCAGGTGATCGGGGAGTGGGTTGCAGGGTCTGTGCTGGGAGGAACCAACTTTCCAGGTACAAAACAGGATCCTAGAACAGACATTTTCTTAATCCCACTTCAGAAGTTTCTGTCTCATCAAACCACAATCATCTGAGGCCTTTGTGAAGGAGAAGCAATTCTGAACTCCCAGCAGAAATACAGTTCCTTTTCACTTCCAGGAAAATAAGTTATTCCTTCTCTCAATGATTTTTCTCTAGAGAGAGAAAAAGTCATAAAAATAACAAAGTTTTGGGGTTGTCATTATCTGCTCTCAGTTATGGGATTGAGCGCTCTGCTTCCGAGGAAAAAGTGAAGATTTACATTTGAAAAATAAAACTTTATTCCTGTCCTATCCTATCCTATCCTACCCTATCCTATCCTATCCCTCATTGGTTTAATTGGGACCAAAAGGAGAATCCATAGTTCCCAGACTTGGTCTTAAGAGTTTCATAAACCAAAGTAACAAATAGGGGATGACAAGTGGGATTTTGGGAAGGAATAAACCTTTGGCATTTACAACTTGGTTATGACAACGATAAAAAACAGAGAACAAAGTGTTAGACAATAAACAAACAAATAAATAAATAATTTAAAATATATATTTTACAAATTTGGAGAAACTTTGGGAGATTAATGGAAGTTCAGGTGTGGTATTTGCCACGCTAAAGCCAGCAAGGGGACAATGACTTTATAAAATTGCCCATAAAATCCTGCTTTAACACCCACTTTGACAAGTTTCTGTCCAGATGTTGGGTCCAGCTGTGGCTTCCAACACCTTTTATCCTCAGATCAGGAGTGTCCTCAGCTGCATCCATACAAAGAGCGAGGTGGAAGGAGTTTGTCCTAATGTGAGGCACACGTAGGCATGCAAACACATGTCCAAGCCACATGTGATCCTTGTTAAAATGCTTGGAATACTTGTGGGGGAATTAGGCTGCAGGCCGGTAATGGTGCAAATCAAATCTGTGACAGGCAAGGAGTCCTCATGAGGGCAGATTTAAGCTGGGTTTAGCTAAAAACAAAGTCAAGTTTTGGGAGTAACAACAAAATATCTGCATTTGTTGGAACTGATTGGCTTTGCTGAGAGCAGAGCTGATAACACTGAGGAATAAAAGAAAGGCAACAAAGCCCAGCAAGCAGCAAATGATGAATTATTCAATGCAAATGTCAAGTTTTAGTAGTGACTGTGGCTGTAAATCTTTTTTTTGCAAGGCTGAGCGTTGCCATTAAGCAACTCCATATGACGCTACATCTGTCGGATTTCTTTTATATCATTTTATTTTTATGGATGCCGGGGAAAAGTATTGGGAATTTCCACGTTCGAATTCTAATAACATCATTTCCCCAACTTCTGTCGTCCGCTGATTTAATGTTTGGTTGATTTTTCTGGCAAGGGTTAAATCCATGCCCACTTCAGTAACGTCCCAAGCTGTGAGTCTTCAAATGAAAATGTTCTTTTGTGGAGAAATTTTAATTTTCCGTGTTTTGAACCCGAGTTGGATTCCTTGGGAAGATGGGGAGTGGTGAGGGAAGAGCGAGGAGGTGCCCATTACTCTGCAAGTGCCGAGGGATTCCTATCACATCCATATAATCAATCTGTCCAAGGGTTTCTATAGCTCCCATTATCCTCCGTGCCTCCAGGATAAGGAGCTGGGAACAATCGCCCATTGTCAGTTTATGAAGGAACTTTTTCATCTTCCTTCCCCAAAGACTCAATTCTTAATTAAGTAAATTAAAATTAATTACGGAATGTGTACAACAAGATGTTATCACGGCTGTGCCCCGAACTGAGCTCTCTCTGCTGTGCCTGCGCTGCATCCTCCGTGTCAAAGGAACAGGGAATGGAGGGAACAAGAGGGAATGGCTTCAAACTGAGGGATGGCAGGATTCAGGGGGATATTGGGAAGGAATTCCTGGCTGTGAGGGTGAGGAGGGGCTGGGATGGAATTCCCAGAGAAGCTGTGGCTGCCCCTGGATCCCTGGAAGTGTCCAAGGCCAGGTTGGAGGGGTCTTGGAGCAAGCTGGGACAGTGGAAGGTGTCCCTGCCCATGGCAGGAACATTCCCATCACCGGGTCGGGGCCTCAGCCTTGTAAAAACATCTCTGTACATTTAAGGTCAAGCTCTGTGGAACACTGTGGGTGATTAAGAACACCTTCCAGAGCTGAGGCTGAAAGAGTTTCACTTTTTAAAAGATAATTTTATATTAAGCAATTCCTAAATATCCAAAGGACATTTCCTAACAAACCCCAAAGCACCTGTGTGTATTTTGTAATGATTTCTTGTGCTTTGTTAGCCAGAGCTTTGAACTGAGCCACATTCCAAAGGACAGGAATGCTGCATTTCCATTAATTAGTTTCCAGAGGAAGATGTTGCCATTAGCTATTGACAAGGACCCTCTTATTAACTGCCTGATAAGGATGACTTAAGTATCCAATAAAATAATGGATTAAACAGCAAGAGTGAATGAAGAGTATCCTGAGGATCACTGGACCTGCAGCAAAATGAGCACAGTTACTGAATAAAAGGAAAGTGGAATAGGTTATTGAATTGGATCTCAAAACTTTTAGGAGATGAACATCTCAAAGATGTCAAGAGTTTTCAGAAGAGCAAATGTCCTTTCTCCACGAGCTGATCAGAGCCAGGAGACTCCTCAGTGCGAGCTGGGCCAGGCCCAGGAGGGTCCCTTTCCACCCTGGGAAAGGGGGAAAAGAGAAGATGGGTTTTGTGCTCCCTTCCTTCAGCCCCACCTGTTCCCATTTACAGGGAAAGCAGGGTTATCCCTTCACCTCAGACATCAGTGGGAGGCTCCCTGAGTGCAGCTGTTGGGGCACCTTCAGCTGATCTGAATGGACAATATCCAGGGTCTTCCCAAAATGTGATCATTAACATGTCTTCCAGAGCTGTAACTAATTAGATGGCCTTTAATTATCAGGCCCATAGAGTGGTTCATGAGTTTTTTTAATGATCCTTACAAGCTGGAATGAGATTTCTTTAAAATGTCCCTCAGTTAGAGGCCTCCTAACTTTTAACCTTCAAAGAAGTTTATTTCTACTTCCTTCTTCAATAAAACCAAGCCCTGGTAAGGCACAACTGATCAGAAGTTCATATTCTCTTCTACTTGTTTCTGGAACCAAAGAAAGAGTAAAATGGCTCAATGTTTCCACTTCTCAGAAAAAGGAAATTTGGAAAGCAAGGTTTCTTTTCAATCAGCTGCTGGTAGTGCTGCAGAAGGGCATCGAGACCTGTCAGGTAAATAACCACCAATCTAAAGTTTCCTCGTCTCAGAAATTGCTGCTTTTAACTCCAGTCGCACAATATGGTTTTTGTTTGAAATCTGCGAGAACTCTTCCCTCAGCCCTGCAGACAATTGCACCTATTCAACTTCTCAGAGTTCAGAAACACGGGGGTGTTTGGAATCTTTTCTGGAGCATCTCCTCAGCAGAGTGTGAGAAGCACAGTCTGATCTCCAAACAAACCCAGCTAAATTTACTCTGCTCCCACCCACCCTGGCGAGGACTTGCCACAGTTCCCTGCTCACACGTCTGGGTCAGGGCTTAAATGCTCCATGAAAATTGGATTGCCCCTCCACAAAGGCTCCCAAAGACATTTGGAGATTTATTTCTCCCTTCAATCTCACTGCTTTTCCCAATTGCTACACAGCTCTGGCTCCCAGTGCCAGGAGGAGACCTTGCTTGTTTTGCTGCATCACTGAAGCTAAAATGTTTTGCTTAAACCCAAAAATTCCAGCCCCAAAATAGTGGTGCAAGGGCTCTGCCTGTGGGGAAGCCTCAGCCAGTGCCACCAAGCAGAGCACAAAATAATCTCTGGAAGTTTTTAAGCTCCATCAGAGCAGATTTGACTTTTTCTTCTTGTTGTTCTGATTGGGACATCACCCCACAGTAGCAATTGTCTCCTGATTTCCAACCTCAGCATTGGTTTTCACCTGCTCTGAGTTGTTCAGCTTCTCCCTCTGGATGAGTGATCGCTGCTACCTCTCCAGCCAGCAATCACATCCCTCTCCAGCCTTCATTCCATCGGAGCAGGCAGGGCACACACCTCTCCTCTCTCTCCCTACGATTGTTTTTCCAATCATTGGTCGTTTGGGCAGCTGTTGGTTGCCCTATTGGGAGATTTGTTTGGTATTTGAGGAGGAGGAGTTGCACTTCTCGGTAGTCTCAGCAGGACATGGCTGTTTCTCTCCTAAACACCTTCAGATCATCTGAGCCACACTTGGAGCTTGTGCTCCTGTTGGAATCAACTAAAGTGTGTAGCTGTTTATAGGTTGTCTCCAGTCAATCAGATTTGATTTGATTTGATTTTCACAATGTTGACACTAAGAACTAGAATTAGTATGTGGCACTGGATTTCAAAATCAACAGTACTAATGTAAAATAGATGAAGATGAAATTAATGTTGCTGTTCAAGAAGACACATAAGGTAGAGCTTGTGCCACACGCTTTGTGCCCTCATGCCCATGACAGAGGAATGGCTGGATGGGGATTGACTTCCCTGTGCCATTCATATTCCCAGTGCTGGCAGTGTCAGAACCCTGGCAGCTCCCTGCAGGAATGTGCCCCTCGCTGAGGGTGTGGCTTTGCTCATGGAAGTCAGAGAAATGTACTTGCAGGTAGAACTCCCAAACAGCAGCTCCAGCTGCTTCCTAAACAGCCTGTGTGGGATGGTCCGTTTTGTCCAGAATAACGTGGCACATGCATTTCCTCACTCACATTTCCCATCTTTTGAGGGCTTTGAGTGTCTTTTTGTTCTAAAAAGCATCTTTTCCACAGCACAGTGCCCTGATCCATGACTCAGAGAAGTTGTGGCTGTCCCTGGATCCCTGGCAGTGTCCAAGGCCAGGTTGGACGGGGCTTGGAGCACCCTGGCATAGTGGAAGGTGTCCCATGGCAGGAGTGGAATGGGATGGGTTTTAAGGTCCTACTCTGACAACCAGCACTTTCCCAACAGGAGCTTTCCTGCATTGCTTTCCCTAAAGTAGCAATTTCTCCTTGTACTTGAATGTTTCGTACTCACCTGTTCTGGTTCATCTGGCATTGAAGAACTCCCAGCTAAAGGTTACACTCAACCTGGGCAAGGAAGAATCACAGAATCCCAGGATCACTGAAGTTGGAAAAGATCTCCAAGATCATCAAGTCCAACCTGTGACTGATTCCCGCCTTGCCAACTAATGAGATGATGACCCAGTGTCATTTTCTATTTCTCCTCTTTGTTTGCTTGTTGATTCACAGATAAATCCTCTTTATAGTGAGAGATCCTAATAATCTTCAGTTACAGGGGTTTATAAACTATTGGAGAAGAGTAGGACATCCTAAGGCAGTAGGATTTATAAATCCACAGAGGATTTTCTGATCAATGAAAGAAATAAAAGTACAAAATAATCTGTTTTTTTCATCTGGCGTGTAAACGTTGCCATTCTGAATACCATATTAAAATATTGCCTAAATCCTTCTTTGAATTTCCAGAGAACTTCACATCTGGCAGCAACTTGCAAAACATTGCAGAATATTCTGGAAAAAAAATGAAGGTCTGTCAAAGCTTCGTCTTCCTCTAGGATGGGACTGAGCAGAACTATTCTGTAACAGACTGAGTTGTGTTTTCTTCAAGCAAGTAATTGCCTTCATGTCTCATAATATGAACCACTACAAATGATGTTCCTCCCCAGGATCCAGAGGCAGCTCCCATTTATATCCCAATAAGCTCCTAATATTGAAGAAATGTGTTGGGTTTCACGTCTTACACTGGCAGCTGCAGCTCTCTCAATCATTGTTATTAAGGAATATTTGCACACGTTGCCATCTCTGCCAGTTTAGACAATTTTTTAGCAATTTTGCAAAACAATTTCCCTCCCTGGGTCTCTGCACACGTCGGAACAACTCCACTTATTGAGCTCAGCAAGTGGCACTTTTGGACTGCTATTTCTTCTCGGTAAATCAGCCTAGGCAGGAGTTTCACAGAAAATGAGGGGCTTTGTTTTAAGAAAGTTCATTGTTCCTGTAGCCCTGCTCTCTTTTATTTCAGACAAACAGACGTTCCCTGGTTTGTTGGGATCGATGAGTGAGGGTATATATTGGGAAGTGGTGTGGGTTTGAAGTGGGATTTGCTTTGATATTTCTGTGCAAATCCATGTGATGGCTCACTGACTCATACAGCTGAAAATAGGTGGTGATATCAAGCACAGAATTCTTTACAGATTTTTTTCCCCCTTTTCTTGCTTAGCTAGCTGCTCTTCCAAAAAATTCAGGTCATTATTCAAATCTGTACTTAGATTAAAACTCCAGATAGCATCACTCTTACTCATTGATGAATCACACTGGAGCAAATTTTGGTCCTACTGAACTCACTCTGTGTTGCCTTAGTCATAAGTTTGTTTGGCAAATCACATGTCATGCTTGAATTAAGCACTTGCTTAAATAAGATACTTTTAAAATACATTCAGGAAAGTTTGCACATCAGATTTATATAGATAAGATTTATATTGCAAACTTGTCAAAGCAAAACTGGAGAATGAAAACTTCTCTTAATTCTGAGTTAAAACACGGATTTATGTTGTCAGCAACAGACCTAAAGGGATTGCTGGACATACATGAAATTAAATTTGTTTTCTCAAGTCTGTTTCTAAATGAATTTTAAATACTGGCTTTTGGGAGGTTTCGGAGTAGCAAACTCCCCCTGGATGTAGTGATGCCACCGCCACCCACACGGCTCAGTGTCACCACAGCCTCTGCTCTGCCACTGCTGACACCAACTCGACCTTTCCCAAAGATTTTTTTTATCTTGCTTGATTCCTATGCCAGTATCAAATTTGCACTGAATCTTTTCAACTGACACCATATGGCTCTTTACATTAACAGGGCCAATTTTCCCTGAATGAGGATAACAGGAATTTACCTGAAATTATAATTTAAAAGCTGAACACAAAACAGGCAACGTAAATAAAACCATTTCCAAAAATAGAACAAAAACAGCTGTGAAATTATACTGAAAGGAAGGGCAGGAACTGAGGTGGGGATGGTTATAATAAATTATAGATTATCAATCACATGGCAGATGGAAACAGGGTTTGGTTGGATGCATCCATAGCTCCAGCTCCTCCCTGCCTCGTGCAGGAACATCACAGTGAAATGAACCCTGTAAGCACGGACACATTACAGCTATGGCTGAAAGAGGAAAAAAATGGAATTTAATATATTCCAAGCATGCCCTGCATGATGATGTGTCCATGGGAATAAGCCAAATGCAGAAATGAGATTGGCAAATTGCAGCCAAACCACAGCAGGATCCATGGGGAAAATGATCAGCCAATCTCCCGATGCCGCAGCAGACAACGGCTCCGCTCCCACCCCGAGCTGGGGAGAAGGAAAAGCACCAGGGGTGCTGCTTAAACACCACCAAGTCTCTCCCACAGTGGAATGGAGACCTGAGAGCTGCTCTTCAGGAAATCAATAACTCCATGCTGTGCCAAGACCTACAGCTCCTTGTTGAGGTTGTCCTGTCATGGAGAGAACCTGTTCTCTTTCCAGCTGGTAATGGAGCAGAACAAAACCTGCTATTAAAGAAGTGCCAGCAGGAAAGGAAAGCTGGGCATGGAACCATAACTTCCCAAGTTAGAATATTTTAATGTGTCCCAGGTGACCTGAGGTCACTGTTTGCTTAAGCTTGGTACCTTACAAACGGAGTTTGGATAATCCGGACAGGCTGGGATTACAACTCCTTGCAGCTTTATGGATCATTTTCCTCAAAAGGATTAACCTGTGACTTCAGGAAAAGCTCACAAAATATCTGTGTGTTTAAAATTGAGAGAGAATTGTGCAAAGAAATTAATTAACAACCAACCACTGAATACTTGGGGGAAAATGGGAATGGATTAATTTGGGCTCCTTGAAAATCTACCTATTGCACTGGCAGTTTTTTTCAATTGAAGAGTGAAACCCTGATGCAATTTTCCTGTTATATAATGGCATTATTTTCCACTCCTTTATTTCTCCTTTGTTTCCAAGAATGATTAATTAGTGACACAACTCAGGTACCTGCAGAAACATTACCAAACCCAGCCATTCTTTTGTTTTAGAAGATTTTTTTCCTATACCTGGAGTAGCCAGAAGCAATGTCCTTTTTTGTAATCTCATAGGATTTTTTAGGATTTCAGGGTTAGAAATTCCCATCACGCCTGTGACATTCCCTGATTTTCCTACAGGATGTCTGTGCAGGCTCCACAGAACTGGTCCCACGTGGTTTGGGCACCTCTTCAGCTCTCTTTGAAGTTTTCAACAGCTCCTGCTCCTCTCTGCATTGGCTCTCCCATAAATCCTGCCTCTTCCCAAGGACCTGGGCTTCTGGAAGCTGGGTGTTTGCAGTGCCCTGAGAGCCACAAATATTCCACAAATATTCCAGAATCACAGAATCTATTTGATTGGAGAAGACCTCTGAGTCCAACCTATGAGTGATCACCACTTTGTCAACTGTCACATCCGGTCTTTCCTTAACACCTCCAGGGATGGGGACTTTATTTAAGAAGAAATTCCTGAGCTGAGCATGGCTCCCACTGTTCCTGAGGAAGCAGGAGCTGCTGTAAAGGTGTGACGTTCCTGGAGCAGCTCTTCCAGAGCATTTGTGTATTTATGAAGATCTGGTAGTACATGGAGCAGCAGATCTCAATGAACAGGGCTGAATAGCAATTTGGAAGTGGGAATACTGCATCAGCTTTGCTGTGACTGATGTCTGCATAGTAAAAGTGCCTTTTTTTACACTATTTTCTTAAAAAACCCTTTGACAAGGAAGTACAGGAATGTGAAGCTTGAATACATCTTTTAATCTGCATGTTGATTGCATAACTCCCCACGACAGCTCAAAACTTCCTTTTGTTATTACAAATGTGTGCACAGAGTACTGCAAACATTGTCCCCACTCCTCATTGCCAGCGAAACACTTTCATTTTCCTTTTGACTCTTCTTGCAGCCCAGCAAATATTTTGGTTTCTTGATGCACAGCAACGTTGCTGAGAGACTCTGGCTTTGCAGTGATGGCTTCCAGCCCCATTTTGCAGGAAAATGGGGGAAGTACAGAGCACACAATGACACCACTCCCATACGAGTGACTAGAAGCTTCTCTCTGATTTGCATCAGAGTCAGATAAAGGGAAAATCTTCCTTTCTAGAGAAACATCTCCTGACTCCAATTGGCACCAGCAATTTGGGACAGGGAAAGGCTTTGAGGAGTTTTTTCTGCACAGAGGGGATGAGCAGCAAATGGTTCTCACAATGGTTCTACCCCAGCTGGGGATAAGCTCTGCAGAGATTTTGGGGGGTTTTAAGGGTTTTCCCTGCATGGAGCCATGAAACATTCCCACTCCAGTGGGTCCTGCCATTCCACATCAGCACAAAGCAGTGGCATCAACCTCAGAGCAAGGTGGGCAGGGAAAATGTTGCCATTACGGATCAGTAAGAAAAATTGTTGTATCCAGGCCATTAATCCAGAAGACAGCAATTGTCAAGGGGGTGTTGTTGGGGTTTTTTAGGTAAGCTTTTAGGTGGCTTTATTTTTATAAAAGGTACACTTGGTGTATTTCCTAATTTCTCAGTTTTATCTAGTGGAAGGTGTTCCAGCCGATGGAATGAGGTTGGAATTAGATGACCTTTAAGGTCCCTTCCAACCCAAGCCATTCTGAGATTCTGTGATTTTATGATTTTACAGTTGCCTGAGAATTTATTTTCAGAAAGCAACCCCACTTCTACCCTTGTGCTGAAATCCAGCAGAACTACAGAGCTCTGAGGAGGAAAGGGAGCACCTCTTACTTCTAGGGCAGAGTTCTCCAGAGTCCCCTTTATGGCAAGTCTTTCACTCTGGCTCCTGAAATCTGAATAAAAATAAAAACAGTTTTCAATGCTCCATGAGCCTTACTTTATTGATATTTTAAGTTGCAGGATGGGAGTCGCTTTAATTTTTTCACACAAGCTGGGGAGTTCCCATGTCCTCAAAACACGTTGATTTTTTAAAATTATCTTGTGTTTGACTCCTGAGGTGTGAGATTTTGGGATAAATTCGTGTACATTTGTAAACTTGGTTTTCATGATTTTTCTCTGCTATTTTTTTCTAAATGACAGTTGAGTAAATCTCTCTACTCTTATTTTCCAAAGTGAAAGGGCATAAATACCATCCTTATCATGTACTGATTTTAACACTCCTTTTCTAGTTCCAGCCATAAACATTATTTTCTTCACTGGCCACTGCATTGTAAAGTTACCTTTTTTCTGGTGGTAAAATCCCAGATTTCTGTGGTTTTGAGCTGCACTCGTGCAGGTACCCAATGGCTTTACTTGATAATTCCAAACCAAATTCACCTGGTTTCATATATGCATTATTGTTAACTCACTGGTTGAATTGGGTTGTAAAAGAGCCCAGGCACAGTCAAGAGTAGATTTATCTTTTGAGTCAGAATCCAAGATTTTATGCTACAGGAAACAGCTGCAGCAGGTTCCTTTAAAGAGCTCCCGATGTCTGTGGTAACCTCCACACACAAAGCACAATTCCCTTTCATTTTAAACCTTTTTCTTGACACAAATAGTTTTGATGTAAAACTCTCAAATCAGGAGCTTCCTGCTGCTTTTCATCATTGTCCCTTCCTGCTGTAATTTGGAAAATCTGCTATTTTCATAGCTGCCCTTTTATTTCGTTTTATTCAGCGTTGGGCTCAAGATTTTAACTCCATTTTCAACTTTTATAATTTTCATGCAGAGCTTTAAATCTCCCAGGAAGCTACTCCATACTGGATTTCAGGGTTTAGCTGGTAGGTTTTGGTGACCTTAGAGGGGAAAATGCGCAGGCTGCCAGTTCCCTAAACCCTTGGAATAATTGGAAATAGAAATGGTTGGGAATGATACATTAACTCTGAACATTAGGCACTAAGCATGCTTACTGGCTACTTTGATCAAGCTCTTTTTTCCTGACAAAACCCCCTTTGAATGAATAGGACAGAGGTTCCTTTCACTTCAATCGGAGTTCTCAGACACAGGGAGAAAGAAGGACTTCATAACCTTTAAAAAGACTCCCCTCGTCCATTCATGGATCTCCTGGAAAGCTCAGCACTTTCCCTTGTGCTGAAGTTACTAAGCCAGCCTGCTGGATGCTTTCAGGCTTCCTCCTAGTGAAGATTTCCTTAAACATGAGCTCAAACCCCTCTGTAATGAGCTGGAATCCGGGATGTATGATGGCAGGAGCAGCGACACCGGGAATATTTGGTGGTGTGGATTGTCAGCATCGCTTTCCTACCTGCACCTTCTGAGCCTGTACCTGGCACGTAGCAGAAGATGATTCCTCTGTACACTTCATATCTTGATTATTTTTGTGTATTTACACTCAAGTCATCAGCACCCTAAAAATTCCAGTTCTCTTTTAACACCCTACAGTGAATGAAGGTTTTGGACACCCCACAAGGCTGGACAGCACCGTGCCTTGGCAGGGGCCATTATCATTTCTGGAAACTCTGTTTCTACACTCACTGAGCCTTTTTTAAACTACTTTCTGTACCTACAAGGTAACAACACACAGAGTAAAGAAGTAGTAGGTGCTCCTGCTGTATCACGTTGCCATAAGATACTCTGAGCTAATTATCCAGAAGTGATGCTTCTGCTTGGAGAAGATAAATGCAGTGAGATATGTACTATTAGAAAAAAAAAATCCTAAACTAACAAATAAAGAGGATAAATCTGAAAAAAGACCTCAAAAAATATCCCAGGCTTTATGCAGCCATGGTGAGAACAAGGATTCCTTGTGTTAAATGTCACTATGGAGAAGCAGAACCAAGAGCAAGGATGTGACAAAGCCCCCAAGCCTATACAGCTCTGACATTTCCACTGATATATATGTTTAAATAAAATCCAAGGATTTTTGGTCTATCCAGTGTTCAAATGTGCATATTCAATTCCATAATCTCTATGAAGATGAGTCAGAATTCAACTATTGAACAAATAAGTTTGAGACATTGTTTCCTTGATTTGTGCATGAAAATAAATTATTTTGTCTACAGCTGAGTTACAGCTCATAATTTTTTACAGCTAGAATTCTTCAGAAAACCTGTAAGATTTTACAGGAGGAAGAGACCAGATTATGTGCTTAAAAGATGGATGGTTCTTAAAGCTAAACTAATGTAAGCTGAAACTTCAGTTCTGCCCATGTTCAGTTCTGTGCAATGACTGTTTTGACTGCATAAAAACCCTTTTCTGTATCCTACAGGGCATCATTTTAAAAAAATTGCATTGCTTGTAGACGTAAAATAATGGGATGAGTTTAGGACTAGGAGCCAGCTGGAGGGTAAACATGTTTCATTTTTGTACTTTTCTCTTTTTTATTTAAGCAGTAAAAAAGAGCAGAACATGCACACAAAAGGAAAAGGTTATTATTATCTATTGTTCAGCTGTGCTGACTGAAAGGGGGAAAAAATCTTACAGCAGTTTGAAAATGCCTCTTTCTTGCAGAAGCAGGAGGAGGAAAGTCGTGGTGGTTTTTAACTACTCAAGGAAGTACTTGAGGAGGAACTGACTGTTCCAGCAGCCACCCCACCTCTCACAGGGATGTCACCTGTGCAGCTGGGCCCCAGCACACTCCAGGTGATGGCATCCAGGTGGAAAATTCAGCTCATGCAGGATGATGTCACAATCACTGCTCGAAAATGCCAACCCTGTGCCGCTGCCAATTAATCCTGAATTGCTTTAGGGGCACCAAACCCATTTGGGGTGTGGAAAGTGTGGCCACTCCTAGAACAGTGCTGAATTATAAACTCTAAGATAAACCATACAAATTTTAAATATTTACCGGTTAATTCTAATCCAAGGCAAAAATTGTCAATCTTATGGAACAAAAATATTCTAAGGGAATTATAAATAAGTGCAGTCTAACACAGTTTTGTTCTCTGTTTCTTTTCTCATATTTTTAAAGATTCATGTGCTCACATGACTGAACACTCACCTGATGCTTTCACAGGAGTAGTTAATATAATTTCCAGATCTCTTTCCCAGGCTAATTTGGGTCCGTGACTGATGAACACAATGTTCTTGCTGCTTCTTTTTCCCTCTTGTGTATTCCTGTGCTTGTTTCATCTTCCTCTCTCTCTCTCTAGTTGACACAATTCTTTATCCTTCATTTTGTAAATCATGTGTTTGTCACGAACAGCAGTTGTATTTGCTATACAAAACCATGTAAATAAAAAACACAACAGGTAACTAAAAATAAGAGGCAATTCAGAGACTGAACCTATTTTTTTCTAATTTTTAAAAAAGGAAATTATGTACAGTTGGCACAGTGATCCAAACAGTGAAGTTTTGAGTAAGAGTTTCAGCTTATTTCAGAAGGTGACGCTGACAACTCCTGTGAGAGCTCTAAGGTAGAGGTGAGAGAAGCAGCTGCCTGGTCTCAGGGTGTCAAAATAAAATGGAAGTGAGGATATATTTGAGGTACTAAAGGTCTTTGATGAAGGGTTTTGCAGACTAATGTCAACTCTTGCAGGAAACTCTGGATAGGCAGAGGACTGAGGCTTTGTCCAGGTGAGAATTTGGGATTACTAAGTTCCAAGTTGCAGGACATTGCCCTTGATGGAAAGAGTGATGAAGGAGTTTAGTAAACTGAAACAAGGAGTTGCACCTCAGCATGAGGAACAATTTTCCATGAGGGTGGCAGAGCATGGGAACAGGTTCCCAGGGAGAGTGTGGAGTCTCCAGAGTCATTCCAAACCCACTTGCGCAGGCACAAGTTTGTGTCCGAAGTGTTGGTTTGTGTCAACCCTCCTGACGTTTTCATGGCTGGAACACTTTAAGCCCACACTGACCAACACACTGAGGAGAGAAAACCGCTGGTTTGTCCAGAGAGCAGGGACACTGTGGGACCACTGTGAGGAGACGGTGAGGACATGGTGGGGCCACTGTGGGGACATGGCAGGGAGACTGTGGGGACACTGCTGGGACACGGGCAACGTTATCAGGGACAGTGGGGACACTGTGGGGACAGGGTGGGGAGGCATTGGGGACACTGCGAGGATACTGTGGGGACACTGCGAGGATACTGTGGGGACACAACGGGAACATTGTGGAGATACGGTGTCGACGCTGTAGGGGAAACGGCGGGGACACTGTGGGGGAGACAGGGAGGGCACTATGGGGACACGGCAGGGACAACGTGGGACACAGTAGAGACACTGTGGGGGAAATGGCAGGGGCTTTGCGGGGACACTGTGAGGAGACAGTGGGGACCCAGCCGGGACACTGCTGGGGCACGGCAGAGAGACATTGGGAAGGCACTGTGGGGACAATATAGGGACACTGTCTAGAAGTACACCGTGGGGGCAGGGCACGGCACGGAGACTGCGGGAACACTGCGGGGACATTGCAGGCACACTGTAGAGACACTGTGGGGACACTTCGGGCACCCGGCGGGGACACGGCGGGCTCACTCCGGCCGCTCACCGCGCTCCGCTCTCACCCGGTCCCGCCGCCCCCCTCAGGCTCCCTGAGGCTCCCTCAGCCTCCCGCCCTCGGCTGCGCGCGCAGCGCCGCTCCCGCCGCGCGGGCTGCCGGGAGGGCCGAGCGGCTGTGGTTAATGTCCGCCATGTTTGCCATGGCGCAGGCAGCGGACCGAGCGAGCCCGGTGCGGATCTAGGGCTGCGGGGCGTGCGCTGCGGGCTACGGGCGGCCCCGCCGGGAGCTGCGCCGGGGCGGCGGGACCCTCCATGGTGGCGCGGGCGCGGCGCGGGAGCGGCTGGGAGGCGGCGGCGAGGCCGCACTGAAGGCCCCCCCCCCCCCCCCCCCGCCCGCCCGGCCCCGGGGTGTTATTGTGAGGGGGAGACAATGAGCAAACTCTCCTTCCGCGCCCGGGCGCTAGACGCCGCCAAACCGCTGCCCATCTACCGCGGCAAGGACATGCCCGACCTCAACGACTGCGTCTCCATCAACCGGGCCGTGCCGCAGATGCCTACGGGGATGGAGAAGGAGGAAGAATCGGTAAGGGAGCGCGGCGCAGGGGGGGCACCATTGTTTACAGGCACCCCCCGCACGGGGAACCGGCCGCCGGTATTCACCAAGCGCGCTACGCTCGCTCTGCCGCGGGGCGCGCGGGGCGCTGCGCAAACGGCGCAGCGTAAGCCTCGGTCCGGCGCCGCGAGCGGGCCCTGCCGCCGTCCGCCATCTTCTGCTGCGCGTCCCGGCCGCGGGGCGCGGGTGAGCGGGGGGGACTCGGCGTGAGGGCGGCGGGACGGGCCGGCGGCAGCGCGGCGAGCGCGGAGCGGAGCGGGGTGTCGGACCGGCGGAGCGTGGTGTCAGAGCGGCGGAGCGGGGCGCCGGCCCGGCGGAGCGGCGCGGGCTGCCGACCGGGCTCCGGCTGCCGGAGCGGCTCGGGATGTCAGAGCGGTGGAGCGTGCGCGGGGTACCGGAGTGGCTCGGGTTGTCAGTTCGGGATGCCGGGGCCAGCTCGGGATGTTCGAGCGGCAGAGCGGCTCGGGGTGCTGGCTCGCTGTGCCGGAGCGGAGCGGGGTGCCGGAGCGGAGTATCGGAGCCGGGATGCTGGAGCGGCGACTCGGGGATGCCGCAGCGGGCTCGGGATGTGCCGGTGCGGGGTGCTCGGGATGCCGGGGTGTTGCAGCGGGCTCGGGCTGCCGGAGTGGCTCGGGGTGCTCGGCGCGTTGTGGACTAAAGCTGATACTACTCCTGCCAACCCTCTTGTGCGTGGCTGTCAAGTCGCTCGGGCTGGAGCTGGGGAGGTGGTGGCGGCGTGAAAGTGCTGGGTGCAGCGTGCTGTGCTGTGCCACTCCACAAGGAGCGAGCGGGTCCGGGCCAGCTTCTCGCTTTCCGAGGGACGGCGGGAGCGGGACGCGCTGTCCCTCTCTCCGGCCGGGTGTCCCCGAGCCCGGCGGCAGCTCCGTGTCTTGGCGGTGCTGTCAGTCCCTGTGCTGGGCACAGACACACTGTGCCCATGCGGGGCTGAGGGGACAGCCCGGCACACACGGACACACTGTGCCCATGCGGGGCTGAGGGGACAGCCCGGCACACACGGACACACACATTGTGCACATGTGGGGTTGAAGAGACACACAGCAGCTTTGGCTCCCCGTGTGGGACAGTGTCTCTGTTCCTGCAGCCACCCCCGGTGCTGCTCGGAGTTATTTCACACCGATGGTTTGTGCTGCTTGGTGTGCATCGCTTGGCAGAGGCGTCAGCTGGACGCGTCGCGTGAAGCGTTGGAGCTTTAAATGTTATTTCCAAATCAATCAGCCAGTGTTCAGCGTGGACATGTGATATGCGTTCTGCTTGTAGTGGAAAAGCTTTTGTCCGCCTAGGTAAATATAAGTTTCTGGGGTTTTTGGTGAGCAGTAGGACAGCTTTGAAAACGCTTGCCCGCAGTTCTGGTGTCCTCCCAATACACTGCTTTGTCTTGCTGATCTTAAAACACTTTTCTGTAAGAGTAAGGTTTGTTTTGTGCTCCTGGGAGTTGTGTAAGCTCAGACAGGGGCTGTCGCCTGATGTGTCTGTACTTGCAGAGCCGATAGTAAATGCACCCTCCAGAATTTCCTCAATGAATCCGTGTCTCCGCCTCAGCCAAACCTCTGTGCCTGTGGATTGGCTTTTCCGAGGTTGCAGCTGTCAAAGGAGGCTCCATGCTTGCCTCATTGCTTTTTCTCACCTGACTGTTGGTATTAAAAGGAATCCTCTGTCTTATCATGGCAGGGTTTTATTTTTTTAATTTACTGTGTATAATATACTGTGATCAAAACTTCAGTAATTCCCCAAGAGTAGCTCTGCTACAATCTGGGATTGTAGTTAAAAGGAACAATGCTGAGGTACTAATGAAGCAATATTGGAGACTAATTTGGTTTTCTCAGCCTTGAAAGTCTATCTTGCAGTGTTGTGTTTGTATTCAATATTTAAATGAATTCCTAAAAAATGCTGTTATTTTGATAAATCATGTTGAAAATAAAAGTTGTTAATGGAAAATTGCTGTAAGAGTTCAAGCAAACAAGCTGCTTAAACGATTGAGAAGATTAGATTTATACTTCAATAAAACTACTTTAGTGCTATCCTAAAAATTTGTTTTTCTGTGAGGGGGAGGTTTGTTTTCCCTGCCCTGACATGTGGCTCTGTTTGATATATTATGTAATGGTATCAAAATGAAATGACTGAAGCAGTATATAAACATAGTGCGAGATGCATCAGCCAGGCAAGATTATAAACTGCTATTCTTAGGTTATTCAGATTATTGTCATGTGGTGATGGTTTCATTCATGGCTTGTCCTTCTCCCAGTGTTACATAGAGAATTCTTTAATGTACTTCTTTTTTTTAATGATATGAAAGCCCTTCTAGGAACAGCTGCTATGGATGACAGTAGTTAAATATTTGAAAACTACCTAAACAGCTTGAATTCTTAGTAAATGCTGCTGTGATCGATTTGGTGTGTATTTTGAAAGGGATTTTTTGGAGGGAGAGAGAAATCTCTGCACACTCATTTCTGTCACCTCAATTTCTAGAGTGTCTCAAGGCCTTTTATCCCAAGTGAAAGTTGTTTGAAGCCTCGGGGTGGCTGCTGTTTTCCATTTGCTGCACAGAACCATAAACCTCGTGTTCCTCTGGCCCCAGGATGCCGTCCTCCCGGTGCCACCCTCTGGGAAGCCTTGGTGGCATCAGAAAGGGCTTGTAGCACAGTGTGTTATGGGGTCAGACAGCACCTTCGGGGATCTATTCCACTGGAAATCATCATTATTTACAGATCTGCAGGATTTAAAATGCTTGAGTGACATGTCTGCCTTGTTCATTACAACCCAGCCTCGCTGGTGCAGGCATGTCATTTAATTAGTTGGTGATGGATCTTTTGTACATACAAAAGTGCAGATTTTGGTCCATTTATTCTTGATGAATATTCTGGAACTGTTTCTGCATGAGTATCTCAGAGATTTATATCCACTCGCAGCGTTTCACAAATCAGCAGCTCGTTTCTCTCACTTGGAGATTCCAGCTGTGAAAGAATTAGGTTTCTGTTCTGTAGCATGTTTACGTTACAAATGTTTATAATTTACTCTAAATTAAACCTGAGGAAGAAAACTGTGTGGGTTTGCTTCTAAACTCACGTGAGGGAGCAGTCGCTGTTAAGCAGAAGCAGGAAGGTATCCTTTTGTGAGTTCAGAAACTGAGCAGGCACACGTTTTTTTTTCTGATGAGTAAGACTCGTATTTCCTAATGCTAATGAATTGTTTTGACTGGAAAGGGAGAAAGTTGCAGAATAGATAAGCCCTGGTTTTGTTTCTTATCACATAACTGTTTTCATTTGAATATCTGTTGCTGGAGATTGCTGAGTTGCACATTGTGAGGTGAAATCCTACTTAGTAATGAGGCACATTCACACGGAAGGCTCTGGGAAGTGAATTTACCTGAGGTGTGAGGAAGCCGAAAATGTGCTGGTAATGGGTGATCCCGGGATTGCCTGGTCAGAGCTATCTGAGCCTTCATCTCAATCCTTGTTTGAACATCCGTTCATTGACAGCTCAGCTTGGCATGGCATCACAGGGCTGAGGTTAGAGAGGAAAAGTGCAGGAATGGCAAGTTAAGGACGTGGTTTGACGCTGCAGAAATGCTGACACAGTACCCGTGGGAAGGGACTTTCCTTCCCAGCCCTTCAGGGATCACCTCGGGATAAGCTTTCTCTGATCATTAAATACAACGTTCAGTTGTGAGTATTTTGACTGGAAATAGTTAACTTGATTTTTTTTCCTTGCTTAGTTCTTAGTTTGTTCAATTTCTGTTGTAACATTGGAACTTGAAGTGCTCATCGTCCAGCTTTGAGGTGCCCTGGAGCTCGTGATGCTCCTGGAACAGCATCTTCATTCTCCTTTCAAAGCAGGAAGCTTTTAGCTTTGCACAAGTCCTAGTTTTCCTGTTAAACTGTATCAGCAAAAATACCCATAATGAATATTTTCTTTTGATACAGGGAACTGGGAGAGTATCAAATGTGTGAGGATTTACTGAAGCTGCTGCTCAGAAGTACTTACCTGGTACTGTCTGATGCACTCAGGTCTGGGTTTAAAAACACAAATCCATGTAAATCGCTCCCCACGTGGACTGAACTTGCTCCTAACTGGATGTTTGTGTGTGGGCTGTGCATTCATAACCTGTGGTTGAACCCTCAAAGTTCCTTACAAACGAGAGGCTTTGTAGAACAAAGAAGCCTGGACAGCAGTGTGTAAAACAGCAGGTCAACAGAGGATAACTTCAGCTCCAACCATGCAAATATTCTGTAAAACAGAAATCCCTCTGAAAGACTTCATGGGAATCTACGTGAGAAACTCCAAGGATTGTATTTCCATGTAAAAACAGGTGAAATCAAGACAGCACACTTTGCTTAGGAAAGGAATTGGGTTTGTTTGACTAAAGTCAACTGGGTTATCTGCTGGGGAAATACAGTTCCCAGTGTAAGTTATTCCTCAGTTTGAGTTAAGCACCTGTATTTATTTACTTACTTTGGGAGTATTTGGAGACTGCTGAGATTACTGAAGTATGTTTGGCATTAGGCAGCAAAATGCTGGATTGTGATCTTTATTCACAGAATTTTGAACTTTAGTTTTGTTTGAGGTCTTTCCCTGCCTTGAGCTTCTGTACTTTTCTCCCTCCCTCCGAGTCCCATCGTCTTGTGCAGTGATGTTCATCCCAAGTGCACATTTCAATTCCATTTCCCAGCCATTATTTCCGTTTTCAGCTCTTATGCTTCATCCTTCCTCTGCCTTCACCTGCAGAATCTCTGGTCCCTGTTTAATGTCCCGTTTGATAGCGGTGAATCAGAGTTAACCCCCGGCAGCTGAGCACTGGGGAACTGTTAAACTGAGGAGCTTCGGGTTTAATTTGTTGTGGCTGAAGTTAAACACGACCAAGATTTGCTTTTAAGTCTCCACCTCCCGAGCCGTTTATTAGGGCTTATCACATTAACACCTATCAGCAAACGTGCAACAAGTGCTTGGGATATCAGCTTAGCCCGGGACAAATGTAATTGATCTCTGAGTGTGCTAAGATAAAGCTGAGCCGGAGTAGCCGACCTGCAGGTAGAAGGGACATGCTGCTTTTTGGGGCCTTGATAAAGGGTGGTGATAGCCCACTGTGGGAGAGAGCATCCTTCCTTTCACCAGGAGCACGTGGGGATAGAGATGAGAATGGAGAATCGGTGTCACCCCGAGGTTAGATGGGTTCAGCCCTATCTTAACACCGCTCTGGTAATTTAGATAAAGCTGCATTTTTGCTGCAGGCTAGAGGCTGCGCCGGGTCAGTGAGCCGGGCTGGGAGAGCTGCCCGGGCGGGTTTGGGTGCCCGTGTCCCTGCGAGCACAAAAGGAGCTGCCGGGCTGTTAATTGAGGCACACCTCGGCTCATTATGCAGGAACTTTCCCTTGTAGGAAGGGTTCCTCGGCAGGAGGTGTAATTCCATGACAAAAGCTTAGGAGAGCACTTTGGAATCTGCCTCGTTGAGCTGTTACGGCTCAGCTCTGGGACCTCTCAAATGTAGGGAGCAGTCTTTCCTTTTCCTTCAGTTTGAGGAAACCTTGGAAAGAAATACCTCGGGCGTCCTTGGATTTACGGAGTGCTGGATTTCTGCTTGGCAAAACTGAGTGGCTTGGTACAATTTCTGTTTTGACTGAAATCAGTTGAAATGTCCTGTTCGAATGATTCGGATCAACAGACATTAAAACTGCTTATAGTAACCTCCATTCTTAATTATCTTTCATAAGAAAGATCATTTTGACTGGTGCTAGATGTTCAAAAGGTTATTTGTAATTTATTTTACCAGCAAGGCTAATAAACAATGCCTTGTTTATGCCACAGCATATTTATCATTCTAACAGTTCAACTTTTGGAAAGGTAAATAACTCATTTAGTATTTACATAAACCTTGGGTGTCCTAAAAGCCAGTGGTGGTGAAGATCAATTGTAGAACTGAAGTTTCTGTAACAAGTAGAGAAGAGTGGAACTAGAACTGAATTCCTATATATAAGAAGGTGTAAGGAGTAGCAAAAATAATTTTATGAAACTAAAAGTAACATCAGTACAGACTGTCACAATTTTGCATTTAATGTTCACTCTCTCCAAGTCAAAGAAATAAAGTATTTGAGAATATACTATTTAAAAGTTTTAATTTTTAATCCATTTTGCAAATTCCTACTTGTTAATATATACTAATCACAGTGTAGTGGGGCTGAAGGTGGTGGATTAAAACACCTCTGTCCGTGGCAGGTGAAGTGCTGCAAATGCAAGGCAGCAGAAATTTGCAGAAAAAAATCTGAGTTCTTAATTTGCCTGATTTCCTTTGGTGCAGTTCTAGCTGTCATTAATACATTTACACCTGTGGTCTCTCAAGTTTGAGTGCTCAACACCTCCCCATTGGCAGAATTGTTCTCTGTAAGATGTTTTGTGTCATCTTTCATTGCAAGAAGTGAAGATTTGCTCAGCTTCGCTTGTGAGGCTCTTCCCAGTCGGTGAGATGTCATTTTTCTACCAGTTTTCCGTATCAGTAAACTCCTCTCTGCTCCTGCCCCCTGGGACACACAAAGTGGTTCATCCACGGATCAGTTCTGAGCCAGCATAAACACTTCCTCTTTTGCCATGGTTGTTTTCTCGTGTTTACATTGGAATTTATAATTTGTTTTTCTCAGCTTTGTGCCATTTCTCTGGCTGCAGCTCACACTTGGTGTATCTTAGACCAGTCTGTGTTGCATAACAAAAACTGTTTCTACTTTGAAGCATCTCAGTGATGTTGGATTCCCTGTGCCAGACTTGGATGTAAGCAAAACATTCAGTGTCTGCAGTGGTATCCAGAGACTGGATAATTAAGGGAGACACCGACACTACAGAAAGCTGAAAAAATAATACTAGATGTTTCTTGAGTTAAAGGTATTTGGTTTAAAATGGAGTTTTGTGGCTAATTTTCAATAATTTTAATTTCTATCAATTACTGTATGTGTGTTTTAATTTCTGTCACCTTTTCTTAAGTTGTCCAAACTGTAGAACCAATCTCTGACATGATTAATTATAATGTGAGGGATTTCTGTGTGGTTCATCTGGTCTCCACCACTCCAGGTAGCATCACTTCGGTGATGAAAACACCATTTGTTTAAAAACTCTGTAAAACACAAATTCCCTGCTGTAGGTGCGTGTGCCTGAGTTAAAGAAGAACTCTGGATATTAATCCTGGGATAAAAGTGTTCCCCACAGGCTTAGGTTAAATGCAGAGTGCAGCAGGAGGGGGAGAGGTGCTGTGCTCGCCTGTCAGCTCCTGCTGGAGAATTTCCAGTTCTCCCTCCTGGTGACTCTTCCTCCTCCCCGCTGCAAGGAGCGGTTCTGTGACTCACGGTCACATGGAGGTGTTTGTGTGTGCAGCCAGCAATCAAACAGAATGTGGGTTCCATGGATAATATTGGATTTAATAAAGGGCAAAGCTCGTTGGTGAGGAATCTCAGCCTTTAAAAATGCATCGTGGGGTTCATGACATGAAAAATGAGAGAATATTTCTATATGTTGGTGCAGACCCTGCCATCCTGCTTTGACTGGGATATCAGGATTCCTAATTGAATCATTTGTTATCTTGTGAGTGACACCAGTGTAGCCCAAGGTGCTCTTTGGACTACATGTTATGTTATTTGTAACAATATTCTCATAAAGCTTTTTTGGAAAAAAATCCCGCTCTTCTGTAAACAGAAATTTGTCATCTAGTACCAGAAACAGCTTTTCCAAAAGGATTTTTTAATAATTTAATTCTTTGTTATAGTAGTAACTTTATTTTTAATAATTAGTTTATAGTCATGTTTTGGTAGACTGGGGACTTTTGTAAATAAATGTCACTTTAAAATACAGAGTTGTAGTGGCTGTGGGTTTTTTGACATCTCATAGGCAGTGACAGTTTTGTGTCCATATGTTCATAAATAGTGAATAATCATTATTTTTAGGGATGAGAGATTGCTCATGTTCTTGTACGTTACTGCTGTCCCACTCGGGGTAATACTTGGGATATCTCACGGTTGTTTCATGTCCAGTTTGACATAGGATGGTTGAAATTGCATTGTTTCCTTTTTTCTAGACTGAAGCTATTTAGAGAATGTTTTACTTGTTTTATTCTGTTTGGTGCTGCAGATAGAAACACAAAAATGGTTGTGATATGTGCACATCTCACTGTCCCTGTCCCTTTATCAGGGTCTGTGGGCTGATGGCCACTCTTACTTCCTGAAGTGCTTTGTAGTGCTTCAGTTGACTCTAGGGTAGTGCCAGAGGGGGAGGGAAGGCATTCCTGGGCATTGTTTTGGTCCAAACTGGACTTCTCCTCATTTAGATTCACATCTCCTCTCCTCTGGAGATGTCTTTACCTGGACACGAGGTGTCATCCAGGGCTGCTCAGGTGTCATGCAGGGCTGGGAGTTTTGGGGGCTCTTCTGTTGGGTTGATCCAACATCAGAATTCCAGAGATACCCTTCAGGTGATGGGCTGTAATCCCGGGATTTGAAGGTAAAGTAATCCCAGATTGGCTTGGCTTTGATGCTGCTTTGGGAAGTTCCAGTTATTTAACAACTGGGAAAGGGAAGAAAGTGATGGAAAAGTCAGTGAATGTTTGCGTTGGAAGGGACTTTAAAGCCCATCCAGTTCCACCCCCTGCCATGGGTGGGGACACTTTCCACTATCCCAGGCTGCTCCAGGCACCATCCAGCCTGGCCTTGGGCACTGCCAGGGATCCAGGGACAGCCACAGCTTCTCTGGGCACCCTGTGCCAGGGCCTCCCCACCCTCACAGTGAGGAATTTCACCCATTCCAGGGACTTTTGTGAATTTTTAGGATGCAGCAGCCCAGTTTGATTCACTTTCCCCTGCCTCCCCTCACTGAGTCAGTAAGAGCAGCTGACCCTTAGTGCATTGGGCCTGTACTCATAATTCAGCAGTATGGAAGGCAAGTGTGGAGCAGGTGGTTCTTGAGATTATTTTTTTTTAAGAAAGGGTGGGGGATATCATGTTGGAAGAACTTGATAGGGCCAAAAGTGAAACTAAGAAGCGGTTCCACGAGCCCTTCCCATTTGCGTATCTCCTGTTTCTTATGGGTTTTCCTCAGCTTCCTTCCTCTGAGTGTTGGAAACCCCTTAGGGAAACTGAGAAGAGTTCTTCCTCGAAAGCCTTGGTTTGGGTGTATTGGTTTCCACTCAATGTTTGGATTTTTCTGGTTTGCCCAGTGCCCTGCATTACTCGATAATTAGTACAATGTTTTAAGGGGCAAGAGGAACCAATTCTGGTTCATGACTAGATGAAGTCTTTATCAAATCAGTAGAAAAATGCATATTATCAACTTCGCTAATCTCTGAAGTGTTTGCTTCTCAAAATAAATTGGAAATGAAGCTATGTGTTTCAGCTCTCAAGCGTGGGGATTTTTGTGGTGCACAGGCTGATTTCCTGCTCTCTATGTGACTCCTTGTTTCAGTTGTCCTTCCTTCCCAGAGCAGAGGGAGGGATGAGAAAGGAAAACAGATCTGTAGGATTGAAAGAGTTAACTGCACAAGAAAACAAAATCTGGTGCTTGAGTTTACACTTTTGCTCTTGGAAATCTCTGAAAAAGCATCTGTGTGCAGAGAGGGAGGAGATGGGGCTGAGGCTTTCCAAGGCAGGGAGGCTTCTGACCAAATTAGCTTTTGAGCTTCCTGACACTTTTTTTTCTGGAAGTGCTGTCAAGAGGTGTTACTCGCTGTGGTTGAGACTTTGCAAGATGAGTCTGCACATTTCCAACTGCAGTTCTGTACTTTTATTTTCTAAATCTCAGTATTAAAGATAAAAATGTCCCTTTTAAATTTCCAAATTCAAATATAGCGTTAAACAAGTGAGATATTTAGACGTCAGTACATTTTAATTGGGTTTGGTTTTTTTGCTTTAATTCTGTTATTAGTACAGGTAGATTGGAAGGCTGACTCCAGGTTGGCCTAGAAATAGCTTATTTTAAATAGGAAAAGCTGCTGATGAATTCACTTTTCTGTTCCATCATACTTGCCTGGGGGGCTGTGGGGTTACAGCAGTGAAACAACCTTCTAAAGAGTTGTAGGTTTGCTTGTATTTTAAGGTATGAGGAAGGGAACAGGTACATTTAATCCTAAAGGTTTGTCTTCTAGGGGTCTTTATGCAATATGGAATTGCTCATTGGAGTTTGGTAATTAAGACAAATCAGCTTTTCCATGTGAAGATGGTGTTCAGCCCTGGGCATCTCCAACCATGCTCAACCAAAAAACTTAGTTATTTAAAGTTTGGTAAACTCTGTTTCTCTTGGGGGGTGGCAACAGGGGATTTAAAGGTTAAGGAAAACCCAAACTGGTCTGTAGGGTCCAAGTGCTCTGGTTTGTGGGATGAAAGGAAGTAGGTGCGGTGGGTAGCATCCCTGCTCGTGACAAGGAGCTGGAATTGGATGATTGCAACCCAAACTGTTCTGTGATTCCATAATATTGGTGAAAAAGATGTAAAAAGTAACATTCAGTATTGATCACTGTTTCCCTTAAAGCTTAACAAAAATAATCTTCAGGACACTCTTATCTGTTAACTTATTACTATTGTTGAACTCTATTTTGTAGTGAACAAACTCCCAGACAGGAGGTTTAGGGAGAACATGAAATCTGTGGTGTTTCAGGGATGAAGGGAATGGCAGTGAAGGTACCTGGCTCTGAATATCTGCAGCCAAAGCTGAGTATTTTAGGTACCAGGATTGTAGGAATTTCAGGGGCTTTTTCCCTTCTGAGGAAAAGTGGAAGGCAGGATTGCGGTGTCTCAGAAGGGGTTCAGAGAACAGTTCTGGTTTAATGTTTAAATGTGCTCAAGCTGCAGTGTTACACACCCTAAACATTTACATCTTCCTCATGCTGGTAGTTGAAGAAATAGCTCAGTCTAAGCTGTGTTTGTTTGAAATTTTGTAGTCATACTGGAGAGAGAGGTCAGGATGTGCTTTTTAAGGAATTAGTGGGTAATCGCTCTTTGTCAGGGACTCCTTTTTATTCCCATGGCAGCACGTTCTGTTTGCTGTCATCACTGGTTCTCTAATGCTCCCTTATTTTGTGTAAGATCTTTGGATCTGCCCTACTGCAGAACAAAGTGTGAGCTTAAAATATTGGCTGTGTCTTTCAAAACCGTAAGAAAAAAGTGAAAACTAGACCAAAAGTTGCATTGATATACCAGGTAATAAATCTATCTGTAAAATCACTTTTTGAGGTTAAATAAATCCATTTAATTAGCCCAGCTTTCATATAAAAATCTTCAGAGTTTGTTTAAACAGAACTGTTCAGGAGTTAAATTTTCCTGAAGTCAATGTTCAGCAGAAAGATTTGAAGGTATTTTCCCCCTAATTTTAAAATTTACATAGTTTATCTATCTATTTTGGAGCTCTGCTGTTCTAGGAGTGACAGCAGCACTGCTGAAAGCTGAAATCTCTGTTTGAAAGCTGTGTTACGCTTGAAGGCTTTTTATAGTGAAATGAGTACTAACACCTATTGTCAGCCTCTCCTTGGGAACTCTGTGTGTGCTTACTACGGTGCTACAACAGCTGTGAATCTGAATTACTCATCTGAATTACACTTTATTGGGCTGCAGAGCCAAAAGGTGTTCTGAATTTTGGACAGATCAAGCCTGTCCTTACAGCAGTTCTGTGCTGTGGACTGTTGGTAAACAGCTCCAGGGACATCAGCTGAAAGCAACCCAGTAATGAAACCGTTTTTGTGCAGTTGAATTACTCAGCACTGCCAAGCTCTCCAAGACACGTTTTAATGGTGGAGTGACAGATTTACTCAGTGTGGAGTAACTCAGGCAGATCACACCAACTATTGGATTGCATGCTTGTCTTAATTGTAATAGCACTCACTTGGGAGCCTGATTGATTTAATGTTGCTTCATCTGCTGCAGGAGATTCCCAAAGCTGCTCTCGTTTTGCAGGAATTGCATTATTTGTGTTTCTGTAAATCTTAATACTTAAAAGGGGATAATTTATTAAATATAATTTACATATTTTTAAAGGGTTTTTATTCACTCCCCTTTTTTAAAATACCATTCTGTAGAATTAAAGAGTTCCTCTCTTTAATTCTCTCTTGTTCTTGAGAGAATTTCCAAGTGGGTAGCAGAGTGTGTGAGTGCCAGACTGCCGTGTGTGCCAGGCTGCACTGCCAGCCAGGCACCGGAATGCTGGCACGTTCCCATTCCTGGTGTTGATCCTGGCCTCTTGGGAGTGTTAACGGTGGGGAGGGGCACTCTAGAAAGCCAAAGGGAGGAAGATAGAGCAGCAAACCCTTTCTGTGTGTGTGTGTGGTTTTTTCCCTGCTGAAACAAGTGCTTTTCCCAGCAGTTCGGTGTGTGGGAATGGCTGGAGGATAACCTGCAGCCCTGGAACAGGCAAAGTGAGGTCACATGGATCTGTGACAGAGCTGAGCTTGGATTTCAAGTTGATATTCTGCTGTGCCACTCTCCCTCCCCTCAAATCTGGGAAGCTTTAGGGGAGAACAGTAAAAGCAGAATGAAGTTTTCATTCCTGGTTCCACCAGTAGCTCATCTGCTGGGAGACTGCAGCTTGCTTGGTTTATATTGGATTTGGAGAACTTGGTACTTAACTTTTCCCAATGGCTGTATGTGGATCTAAGGTCCTGTCCTGGTGAGGAATGTCACTCCTGTTCACTGGGCACACAGAAGGCAGCATAGCCATTTGGTGTATTAGCCTGAGAAGTTCTTCAGTGGTTTAAATTTTAACACGAAAAGTCTTTTAAGAGAGAAGGTAGAGGTTAGCTCTGACTTGCAACACTAGGTGGTTGTCACTGAGTTAACTACTAAAAGTGTGTGGGAAAAAATCTTTGTGAACTGCCACATTTATTGTGATCTCTGTTTCACCTGAAGTGTGTCTGTGGAATTTGTGACTTCTGTCCCATAACAATAAAATGAAGTGATACCTGTTTGGGGAGTCCCTGCTTTTCAGGTGTTATTCTGTGAGAACTCTTCTTCCTGTTGCTCTTAACTTGCTGAACTTCTAAAAGAAGGCCAGTAAGGATTGCTGGGTAGACAGGAATGACGAAATTTGCTATTCTTTTGACTTTATAATCCTTTAAAGGCCGGCTCTTGCATACATTTTCTTTCTGACAGGTTTGAGTGGGTTTGGCTTTCCCCAGCCCTAATTTTCTGCTGAGGTTATTTTGTGTAGTTTGAATGTTTGTCTTTTTCCCAGTCTGGTGGAAGGTGTGGGCTGTGTCTCAACAAAGGGTTCTCTTCATCTGTTTGTAGCTCGTTTGCTGCAGCTCCAAGATTCCCATCCATTAGGAAAACTAAATGATGGCGAACACATCTTGTCACCATCCTGGCAACAAGCATCCTGCTGGCCTCTAAAACCCAGCAAAGCCTCCGCTCTGTTACCCTGTAGGAAGCAGTGGGAGAAAAGGCTGACTGACTTTACATGCACTTTGTACACTGATACCTAAATAAACTCTCCCATTTTCCCCTTGCAGGAACATCATTTGCAACGGGCTATCTCAGCACAGCAGGTTTTCAGAGAAAAGAAGGAGAGCATGGTTATCCCAGTCCCTGAAGCAGAGAGCAATGTCAACTACTACAATCGTTTGTATAAAGGAGAGTTCAAGCAACCAAAGCAGTTCATTCACATCCAACGTAAGTTACAAACACTGGGCTTGTTGTGGGTTGTGTTGTTTGTTCAGCCCCTCCTTGTTTAACCTGAGTCACCTTTGTCTTGAGGTCAAAGTTGCTACAATGGTCAGAAAGACTCAAAAGTGGGAAGACTCAAAAATCCATTTATGTCTGTAAATTCCAGTGTCTTCTCAAGGTCTGGAAGAATTGAGGGTTACTGGTGAATGTGGGGGTTTTGCTGCTGGGTTTGTTTCTGGGCTCTGTGCTGATGCTCTGTCCTTGTGCAGTAGCTGCTGAGCCTCAGCCCGTCTTTTGGACTTCCAGTATTCTTGGTCCAGCCTCTCTTCTTGTGGTTTTTTCCTTCCTAGTCCTGAGAAGGAATAACTGAACCTGCCTGGCTGCTTCCTGGTTGCTTATACTGGTGCAGGGAGCAGGAGAGAGGCTGTCTTGCTCACCTGTTAACTCCAAAGTTCTCTGTAAGTGCGGATCAATAAACCAGAAGAGTTTTGTAATGGCATCAGCCTTTGTCCTGCTGCTCACAATAGAGTTCTGGCAGGGCAGGGCAGCTGTGCTGCCCCTGAAGTTCAGGCTGTTCTGGGTAACAGTCACTTTCCTCTGAGTTTGGCTACAACTGAGGAATTACATTTCAGCAGGGAACTCTGAGTTTATTTTATAGATAAAACGAAGCATTCTGTGTGAGCTTAGCTTGTTAGGTCTTACAAGATCCCATTAATCCAAATTTGTGGGCTCTGGATTAATCTTAACACTTCTTTTGGTTGATGTTCTGTTGACAAGTGACACCCTCTTACAGTTTAGCTGTTCCTTGGCACCCAAATCACGTTTGTCCTTTGCAGGATGTGGTCCAGGAGATTATTTGGTCACTTGGATTCCTCCCAGGAGTTAACCTTTGTAGCAAAACCTTTGATTTAATTATTGAGTAATTTCTCACCAGCGTGGTGAAGCGTCCAATTTTTTCTATTTATTTACAAAACAGGACATTTTTGAAATAATGTGCTCAGGGTCCTTTCTGATGCAACAGAGACCATAGAGGTGATGGGGAAAAAATCAACTATAAGGAACTGTTTCTCTCCTTAATAAAAAAAACAAACTTGCAAGGAAGGCAAGTGAATGAACTGAAACCAAGCTGCTGATTGAGGATTGTATTTTATTCTGTTCTTTGTTGGACACTGCCAGAAAAACTGTGAATACTGTTAATAAACATGTCTAAAAATGTTAAGTATATTATGCCAAAATTTTATTTGTCTTGGTGAGACTCACAGTCTTTCTGGACAGAATTACAGAAGGTATTTGAGCTGAAGATAAATATCAGATACTGCTCCAAGATAATTTTTCCCACATATTCTGGATGGAGTAGGTGTGATACAAGGCAGCTTTATGCTCCATAAACTGCTTAGAAATTCTGTTTTAATGCTAAAAGCACAAATAGCAACAATACCCACTTTGGCCAGGGAGATTATGTAAACTGATGTAAAACACCAGGAGGGCACATACTATAATTCGTGCTTACTGGTGAGTATTTCTGGCAAATCATGTTTTGCTGGGATTCTGGTAGCCTAAGATTTTAATATTTTTTACATTCTTTTATTTAGATCAGTGGTTCCAAGCAGAGAAAAGTTAATTTCTTTGTAAAGCCTGGAATTTGTGAATAAGCAAGGTTCCAGGCATTAGCTGACCTCAGTTGCGCCAACTCAGGTGATGTTGAGCTGAATGTAAGGAAAAAACCTTGAACTATTCTAATTATTCCAGCATGCTTAATAGTTTTCCAAGAGTATTTGTAGCATCAGCAACATGGAGATGCATTTTAAGTTATTGATAATTAGCAAAGAGATTAAGTTGGTGCACTAGGACCTAGAATTAGAGCTAAGGGGATGGAAAACAACAAGCGTCCCTCACAGAAACAATTAAACAATGTTCCTTAAGTGGGGAATGAACTCCAGCCATCCTTAAGAGGTGAAGTTTTTTGACAGAAAGTTTGTATTTCGTTTTTTGGTTAGGTGACCCTCTGTATTTATGAGTTTGCTGCCTTGGCTCAGCCCCGGTTGCTGGTGTTGGCACAGAGGATGGCAGGGCCGTGGTTTGCTGGGGAGGGAAGGCAGTGGAACCGCTTGTTTCAGTGGTAACTCATGCCTGTGGCAGCATCAAATGAATGTGGAACCACAGCCTTAATTTAGTTAGCTAAATGAAATTAGTTAATTTGGTTAAGTTAAACCCAGTCCAGTGTAACTTCACTGAAAAACAAATTGCATTTGTGTAAGTTGGTACAAACTCAGTTCCTAGGGGAGCTCAAGTAAACAAAAGCAAATCCCTCTGGCAGGTACTGCTGGGAGTGGGTGGAGTGGCAGAGGATGGGAACTGGGATGTTGTGTTTGCAATAGCAATGAGCAAACCAGCAAGTTCTGAGCATTCCTGGAGGAGACTTTCCAGGTGGGATCCTGTCCAACAGTGCCCCGTAGAAATGCAGACGTTCTGGAGGAAAAACACTGGATTCATCCTGAGTCCCAGGATTTAGCAGGAGGTGTCCTTGTGGGCTGGAACACAGGGCTGGTTCTCCAGCAGCTCTTGCAGGAGCAGCTCCCTCAGCTGCCATGGCAGGGGTCGGATGGAGGGAGTGATGGATGGCTCCATCCACAGCACATAAACACCTGGGTCTTGTGATAGCTTTGGAAGCCAGGGAGCTGCCATGCTGCAGGCCAGCTCCAGGGTGAATAATGGCTTTTTCTGGAACAATTTCAGTTCACTCAGAGCTTGGGAAAAGAAGAATACTGGTAATTATGGATATTGCTGAAAGCTTGTTTTGAGTGGTAAATGAACATCAGGGGAGGAGGACATTTCCATGGGTGTCCCAGAGCTGTGACAAGCCAGCTTGGGGTTGGTTAACTCCAAAGGAGAAGAGGTAACCTTGCATTTCCTGAGGCTCTCACACCTCCCTAGGCTGCTCAGAGTTTGTGGCCATCCTGTCTGCACTGAAACAGGTAGAATGCAGGTACTGCTTCCATCCCTTGGGGGTCATTAACCTGCACCCCCCCCATGTAACCCCCTGTATTTGAAAGGGAGCCACACTGATAAATACAGGTCATGGCAAATAGAACACTGCTGATAACAGAAAAGCATTGCTGGCAGGTATGAAAAGAGTGACAAGGGCTGCTGCTGTTCTTGCAGGAATTCTGGGGGTTTGGTTAAGAAAATGAGACTGGATTTGTTTCATGTGTGGTGATCCTGGCAAGTGCCTGTTGAATGCCTTTTATCATCTTGAATATTTATCAAAATACTGAGCAGAGAGAGGGAAGGACCCCCTGCTTCCAGCTGAGGTGCACTATGGGGTCACTTCAGGTGCTGGCAGTGCAGTGACCTGCCTTCCCTCTTGGAGACCCATTACTAATATCCATCGTGTGTTCCTGAGAGTGATTGGTGGTTTTAGATGCTTTTTGATGGAATGGTTGGGCTTTTTTTTTTTTTTCTCTTTGCTGGACTTGGTGTCTCCTGGTCACCTGTTACTTGAGCCTGTCTGATTTTGTTCTGGAAGGTGGATGGTTCAAGACCTTTTAGTGATTCTTCTTTTCCCATTGTGGAAATGAAGGGAAGTTTACTGGCACTGCTCACAATTTACAGGTGAACAACATCCCCTGCTCACTGATAATCTGGCTTGGAAAAACTGGCTGGAAACGTTTTGACCACAGGGGATTATTGAATTATCTACTGACAGGCAATAGGTTGACATCTTTCTGGTGTGAGACCAACATCTGCCTGAGGGCAAACAAGCAGTGCCTTTTGTGGACTTTAATGGATTTCAGTCCACATGTGAGCAGTGATCTACTGGAGAGGCAGATCTGATGTTGAAAGCTGCAGTTTAATACACAGTTAATTGTTGTAGAGCTTTTGGTCATGTTCCCGGTGACAGTGTCTTAAATAAACTTGCCATGCAACTTGTATTACTGAATTAATATTGCCAGCAATTCTTGACACATAGTTACAGCCTGTTATTAATTTCTGCTCAAATAAATTGTTACAGTGTGTGGTAGGTCAGAGAACTGTTGTGGCTAAGTGCTGTTGTCACAGTTGGTACAGTTGGGCAGTGTCTCCTCTGAGAGGCAGCAGCTTGAGCTGAAGATGCTGAGGCGCTGCTTTTTAGCCCTTCCCAGCTGCATCTGGCTGAGTTTCTGTGCCTGAGCAAATAAATAAATAAATACTGGTAGTGGTTTAGCTCATTTATTGCACTGGATTACAGAGAGGGTGGTCTTGGGCAAGGCTGGGATGTGGAAAGGCACTGCTTACCACCTGCCTGTGGGGGAGAAAATACTGGGATTTGTTTTAAAGACGCTTTGTGGTTTTCTTTTGCTCCTGGTATCCCAAGTTTTTAAGGTGCTCTCAAAGCACACAAGGGCAGCTCAGAGGTTTTTAAATTAGCACTTGGTATAGCCATGAGTTAAGAGCACAGAGATGAGATAGTGCTGTTTGTCTATTAAGAATAGAATATATTTCATCATACCTCTTAGCTGCTGTTATTCCAGTGCTGATTGAATTACTGGGAGTGTTACCTGGTGTGTCACCTCCTCAAGGTTTTATTAGGTGTACAATTAATGTTTCTATTAACAGTTCTTACTGTCATATGCAATTTACTTGTAGTTGTTGTAAAATTGTATTTCTTCTGTGTTACCTGAATGAGAACTTCCTTCTGCTTTTAGTACGACCAGGAACTTTGTCAAGTATGGAAACTAATTAGCACAATTAGTAATAAGGACATGAGCTTTGCTGAGAAGTTGAGAACTGACTGTTGGGAGAGTCTGAAGGAATTGTCAGGCTCTACATCCGCAGCTGAGGTGTTTTTGGAGAAGAAGTAACAATTCCCACAGCATTGGTCTAGGATTTTTACAGTTACATAAAACAAGAAAAAGTTTACTCCATTAAATGTTTTAACACTTTAGGTTTGGTGTACTGTATAAAAATGGGCAACTGAAGTTATATTGGAACTTCAGTGTAAATGCTTTTTTTCTAAGTCTTCAATTTGACTGAAAATTATCTTAGTTGTTAATAATCTTACCATGATATTCTGGAGGAGCTGTATTATATCAGTACTATCAAGCATCTTTGCTCCTGTTTTGCAAAGATATTTCAAAGTTTCTGTGCCTATCAGCCCTTCAAGTCTCTTAAAAGGAAACTTTTTGGATTCCTTTCATATTGGAAGTTGGAGACAAGCAACTTGTAACTGCTGTGTGTGACGTGGGAAACCTGTTAGCACAAAAAAAGTGTTCTGGCAGAGAAGTGCTGGTCTGGAATTTCATCAGTCATTTTTGATTTCTGATTGCAGATGAGTGTCCAGAGTGTGTTACTTACCCAACATTTCGATTTCTTGTGTTCCAGCCTTTAATCTGGACAATGAACAGCCAGATTATGATATGGACTCTGAGGATGAGACCCTACTGAACAGGCTGAACAGAAAGATGGAAATCAAGCCACTGCAGTTTGAAATAATGGTTGACAGACTCGAAAAAGCCAGTTCTAGTCAGGTATGGTGTGAAGAAATCACTGAGAGGTTTTGCTTTTCTGGGGGGTGGTTTCTGGGTGGATGCTTGGTTTTATTTCCTCCTAACAGGAGGAATGTGTTCGTTTGAGTCTGCAGTCCCACAGAAATCACATTGCTGTCTCTTGTGTCGATATTGGTAACTTGAGATAAAACAGGTGGGCAAGGAGCTTTTGGGGTTGCAGGGATTGATTTTAAATTTTAATTCCTGACCACAGTGTGTTAGAGAGGGACAACTTACAACTTGTTTTACCACTGTTGGTATAGAACAAGCTTGTGGTGATCAATAGGTGTAGAAATGGCTATAAATGTATGAGAATCCAAATTTTGTTACACTTGTTTCTGCTGGACATTGACTGTGTTTGATTTTTGAGGGTTAGAAGCACAGACAGTGAATTAACCATGTACCAGTGTTAAATCAGATCCTGAGGTGTTCCAGGAGGGCAGTGTCTGGAGAAAGGTCTTCCATCCCAAAATATTACTCCAAAACTCCATCTAAGGGATCAGTTTGTGCAAGTCAAGTTTGAAACAGGTGGAATTCTTTCCCAGTGAGGTGAGGCTTTGTGGGAGTGAAAAATCCATTGTGGGATCCATGGCACTGCCTCAGTTCCTTGACATGATTTAGTTCAGTTAAAAGGCCAAAATATTGTATTTTCTCTATCTTAGAGCAACTTCAAAAAGGCAGAGATTTCTTACTATGCTAAGAAAATGGGAATGAGGGGAAAAAATAGGGAATACATTGGATGATACTTGCTGAATGTGGATTTGTTTTGGCTTTCAGATCAAGCCATTCTGGTGATCACTTTTCATGATTAATATTCATCCTCCTTATGCTGGTTTTATCTTGCATTGCTGAAGTAATGAAGTTAAATGTAAGATTTGAAAGATGTTCTTCAAAAATAAAGTGTTGTAAGAATACAGATTTTTTTTCCTCTATATATAAAAGCAACTTTTGCAGGTTATTGGAGCCTGGGAAGGGAAGTGGCTGATGGGGTTTGAGTGCTCTCAGATGCCACCTGGGGCTACCTCCCAGTTCCCAGTTTGCATGCCTTATCTCTGGAATATTGAAGGATGCTGCTGGGAATGCCTTTCCTGCCAAAGAGGGGGTTCCAGGTGTTGCCCCTGGGCATTCTGATAACCTGATTTAAGCAGGGAATGCAAGGACTCTGCATCTGCCAGCAAACACAAGCACACGGCGGGGTCAGCGTAACTTTGCCAACTGTGCACTCAAGGCAGACTTGCTTTATTTTTTTTAAGAAATACGTTAATGGAAAAAAGGGAGCAAAAGACAAACAAAATGGAAATGATTTACAAGCAGTATTTTTTCCTTTCTTTTAAAAACAGTTCAGTGCTTTTCTAATTCTGCCATAGATGGCAAATTGCAATTTTATTCTGCTCTGGCTGGAATTAACACTTCCAGAGTAGCCATGGTTACACTTAGGATTTCCTTTTTTTCCAAAATGTGTTGTTTCCTTTTTTTGCTTCTCCTAACGTAGGGACAAGACTTAATTTTGACATGTTGCAAAAGTGCAAATTAAGTTGTTCAGTTGATATTTTGCAAATTATGGGAAAGATGAAGTGCTGTCTGACTTCCTTCTAAGTAATACTAGAGATACTATTTTCTTTTTATTTAATGAATGGGCTTAAGATGATATGAGCCTGTTAAACTAATGTACTACTTAGTGATGGTTCTTGCATTTATTTGGAGTCTGATTTCCATATAAGAAGGTGAACATAGATTTAATTTTTATCTTTAAATTACCTCTGTAGAACTACCTGTAAATTACCTGTTTAGAAATAACTTAGTGAACAAGTGAACAAGAAATAACTTAGTGAACAGCTTTGTGTCTCTGGGCTGGAATAAACAGGGATGGGCATTGCCATTTTCTATGACAAAGTAAACATTTTGGGGGGAAATAATTAAGAAGTAGATTCACTTCTAGGGGAATCAACATTCAACTGCAAAGAATTACACATTAATAAAGGTCAAACAATAAGAAGCTTTTTTTTGGGGGGGGGGAAGAAGTAGTCAAAGCGATTCCCAAATCATGATCTGCAGATTCTAGTAAGTTCTTTCTATCCTATGCTTGTAGTTGTTTCAAACAGTGTTTTTCTTCATGAAGTCTTCATGAAAGATTGATGGAGTTCTAGACCACTGGATGAAAGAGATGCTGCTGCTGCTTCCGAAAAATTGGGAACTCTATATTTAACTTGGGAAGAACAACTGGTGGCTTCAATTTCCATCAATGGTTTTTCATCCCTTTACTCTGGTGCTAGAAAATAATGAAACTTATCCAGGAAGTGCACAAGAGGTGTGAGTGTATGGTGACTTTCCCTGCACCCCCATCCCAAGTGCACCTTTCCCCTGTTCCCCTGCAGCTTGTAACCCTTCAGGAAGCGAAACTGCTGCTAAATGAGGATGACTACCTGATCAAGGCTGTCTATGACTACTGGGTGAGGAAGCGCAAGAACTGCCGGGGGCCCTCCCTCATCCCCCAGATCAAGCAGGAGAAGAGGGATGGCTCCACCAACAACGACCCCTACGTGGCCTTCCGGAGGAGAACTGAGAAGATGCAGACCAGAAAGGTGACTTGGCAGATTTTACTGCTTGAAATTTTAAATGTCTCCCTTGGTAGGAATAATTTGGATCCCTATCCAGCATCTTGCAGGGGATAATTTACCATCCATCCATTTTTTGAGCTGAATCTCAGAGCCTGGTGCACAAACAATCTGCTGGGTTGGAAGCTTCCCTTTCTGTGAGAAAAGGGGAAACAATTTCCCAGGTTTTGTATGTGTAGCATGGAATGATTTGAACCAGGAAACCTGTAATTATTCAGCATTTTGCTTTGTACACTTGTACAGCCTTACTGTGTGTGGAATCAAGGTGGGGAAGTGTTGTAGGCTTGAATTCTGACAAACTTGCACTGGGTTGGTCTGGAATCTGAGCAAAACATGGGGGAAAATGGCTGAAAAGTTCTTCTCAGTTTACTCTTAAGCTTGGCTTTGTTTGCCAAGTAGGATCTGCTTTAAGAAAAGCTGCTTTGGAGTGTCCTCATGAGCCTCATTTGCAGCAGCATTATGTAACTTTATTTTTGCAGTTTGTGCCTCATGGCTTTTGCTTTTGACTAAAGATTTGTTTCATCTCTCAACAGAACCGAAAGAACGATGAAGCATCTTATGAGAAGATGTTGAAATTAAGGAGGGAGTTTAGCAGAGCCATAACAATTTTGGAGATGATTAAGAGGAGAGAGAAAACAAAACGGGAGCTGTTGCATTTAACGTTGGAAGTTGTGGAGAAAAGGTAAAATTCCAGATTATAAAAACCAAGGTTATAAATTTTCATTGAATGGCTTTGAAATCATCTCTTAAAATTTATTTATTGTAGCACCAGGAACTTCAGAAGCTAAAATTGAAGGGATTTGTGTAGACAGTTGGAAGACAATGGTTTGTGTCTTTCAGACATTTCCCAGTGGAAATGCAGCACTGTAGTTTTGATCCTGTTTTTTTCAGGTACCATTTGGGTGATTATGGAGGTGAAATCCTCAATGAAGTGAAGCTGAATAGACCCGAAAAAGAGATGGGCACAACTCCATCATCTCTCCATAATGGCAACCACCACAAAGTTCAAGAATGTAAAGTTAAGGTGAGATTTTTTTTTTTTTTTTCCTGCTGTGAGTCTCTTGTTCCTGGGATCATCATTCCTTTGGAATCATCGTTCCTTTGGATATACTTCAAATTCAAGCATATCTCTGAAGAAATAACCTGAAATATTAGGAGTTAAAATGCTTGGGGATGAGGCTGAGAGTTGAAGTCGTCTGGAAATTTGTATTTAGCACCTGCGACACCTAGTGGTCCCAGAATTCCATACAAACCCCTGAATGCCTGGTTCTCCAGGAATTTTGGCGTTGCTCGTGTTTCTCCTCTGATTCCCAAGCTGAGCTCCATTAGTGGAGTTAGCTTCAGTCAGGCTGTTATTGATGAGTGTTAATTTGGGGTAAATTGAAACACTTTTTAAAACTGCACTGGCTTCTCCTTCAACTGGAGAATTTTGCAAGTGAAATAATCTTTTCAAATGGGAGCTTTGAAGTTTAATAACCATTTGTGTTCAAGTGGACAGTTCAGTATCGATGGAGTTGCTCACTGCAGAGGGTTCGTGTGAGAAAAATCTTAAATAGCCAGCCCAAATACCAGCACATCTGTTCAAAAGTGTCAGCTCTGTGAGAAACAGGAAACAAATTAAATTGTTTCTTTTGAACATGTCTGAGCGGTTCAGAAAATTGAAAGTGCCGTGGAAAAATGAGATCTCAGAAAATAATTGAAAGAGGAATTGCAATTACAATATACTGAGTGTAGTGCAGAGTGGGGAGCCTCTTAGGCAATCATATGGCTTGAGAGCTCTTTGTTTATTAATAAATACCTGTAAAAACAATCAGAGGCAAAGTTGTGGGGTTTAATGTGTTCAGTAAATTTTGCAGGATGTGTCTCAAATGTTTCCAGAGCCTTTGGAAGACAAGCAGTCATGTCTTAAAGTAATTAAGTTCTCTCTTCTCATGCCTTAGTTTTTAGCATTTTCTGTTTGTTCTTCTCCAACAGCATCCTCACCACTCCTCTCTGAAGGAGGAGGTGTCCGATGTCGTCCGTCAGAAGAAGAAGTACCTGAAGAAGCCCAAACTGGAGTGTGTGGTGACCCCTCAGCCCCTGGCTGAGCCCTTGCCTGTGCTCAGCAAGAGCGATATCAAACAGTACGACTTCCACAGCTCCGATGAGGACGAGTTCCCACAGGTAACCACCAAAATCTGGGTGTACAGAAGGCAGAAATTTCAGTTACCTGCCCTTTGGCCAGGCTGGCTTCTCCCAGCTCTGAATAGATTTTAAAGCTCTTTGTATAAACTGAGTTCTCCTTCCTAGCTGTGCTTCGATACATAAACGTGGCAGTTCATGTTATATAAATACATAAACTTTTATAATAAATACAATTATACAAAGGTGGCGGTTGGGACAATAACGTTGTTTTCTGGTCTAGGTGCCCTCACCAGTGTCAGAAGCAGAAGAAGAAAATGATCCTGATGGACCTTGTGCTTTCAGGAGAAGAGCAGGATGCCAGTATTATGCTGTAAGCCTGTGCTCTTGGGTTTAGTTGTGGTTTCTTTCAGTTTAGGTTGGTATAGTGTTAATATTGCAGTTCTTCTGTTCCCACTCTCACCAGCAAAGCTTTGAAGCTTTGGTGAGTCCAAAGACAATTGCAAGAACATCCCCTATTCTGCTTGGCTCTGAAGGGTCCAAGCTGAAGCTTCCTTCTTATTTAGAATTGATGCTCCTTTCTTTTTGCCCTAAGCCTGAGAGTTCATTCTTTTGCCAAAAGATGTTGAGATGACTGAAAACTTCTATTTTCATTTTCTTCTACTTCTCCCTTGCTGTTAGAAGCAGAGTATTTAACAGCCTCAATGTTAGTCTTAGAGTTTATTTTTTAACTACTGAAGCCGTTGGAGTTTTGGTTAACTCAGCATAAACCACGTGTTCTGTCCTGGAGCCTGTGCATGATAACCAGTGCCCCAATCAAAGCATCCTCTGAGTGAGCCTATAAAATTACCTTTTCTTTTTTCACAGCCTCGTTTGGACCAAATGAATTCTTCGTATGAACGCCCAGAGCTGGCAGAATTGGACAAACTGAGGTTCAGGCATTGCCTTACAACCCTTACAATCCCAAGGAGATGTATAGGATTTGCAAGGAGGAGGATTGGCAGGGGTGGAAGGTACAGCTGGGTTGTTTTTACTCTTCATTCGCCTTCAAAGGATAAAAGTATTAAAAAAGAGATAACGAACCTAATGATTTTCCTCCTCCTCTCCCTTTAATCAGGGTTATTATGGACCGAATATCCACAGAACATGATCCTGTCTTGAGGCAGATTGACCCGGAAATGCTGAACAGTTTTTCAAGCTCTTCTCAGACTTTAGACTTTTCTTCTAATTTTTCACGGACCAATGCTTCCAATAAACATTGTGAAAACAGACTGTCCCTTCCTGAAATCTTAAGCAATATCAGATCATGTCGACTGCAGTGTTTTCAGCCCAGGCTACTCAATCTCCAGGACAGTGATAGTGAAGAATGTACCTCAAGGAAAGCAGGGCAGACTGTGAATAATAAAAGAGTCTCTGCAGCATCTGTAGCTTTATTGAACACCAGCAAGAATGGCATATCAGGTAGGCAAGGATTTGGCTTCTTCTGGGATTGAAAATACTGAATTTGGGGGGTTTTCCTTGTGATTGGACTGATAAGATCTTCTAACCACAGATACAACGTGACTATTTTTTGTTTCTTAAAATGAACAAACTTCCCACAAACAGTGCTCTTCTTTCAGCTTTGCTGCCATTAGAGTTTGAAGTACTGGATTCAAACATTATTCAAAGCAGGGATTCTGCTCATATTAGGAATTGCTTAGGTCTAATTGAGTCTTAATGGCACTAATTGGTCTAACCTTGTTTAAGGGTAGAAGAATGCTCGCTGTGAATGCAAAACAAAACTGATGGTTTCTTGGGGAGGGTGGGTGTGGCTCATTTTTGTTGTCAGTTTCCTTTTTTGACTCAAAAAAATGTAGGAAGTTCCTGAGTGCCCTGAGCAGGTGTGAAAAGGTCTGAAAATGGTAAAAATGTTGATATTGGAAGCATCCAGTGATGAAAAGATTGGTTTAAGCTTAAATTGAGCAGTGTTTGCATCACTTGCCTCACGAGCTAGAGTTGTAATGGCTCAAGATTTAACACTGTCACCTGTTTATAATCATAAGGGAGTCATAATGAGATGATAACCCAAAAATCTGAAAAATTTGAGATAGAGCAAATGAGATCTCCTACAACAGTGAGCACCTGAGTATATCCCTACTCCATCCTGTATTGTAAACCAAGATAATTTAATAGAATTGACTCTGAATTCCGTAATTGCTGTGGTTGTGGAATGTTCCATTTCTCTCAAAGCTGTAGGACTGGGTATTTAATCTGCAGTAATGTGTCTTGTTCTGACAGAGGCACAGAGTATTTATTCCAGCCCAATACTTCCACAGCTTTTCAGTGTGGTCACTGTAACCTTCAGATTGTTCTCTCCCATGAAAAGATTGGCACAGGAGCATTTTCCTGCTGCATGAAAAGAGCAGATAGAATGTACTATATATTTTATGTAATTATTTCTTGAAAGAACTTGAAGGCCTGGGGAGTCGCAGCTGTAGCAGAAAAGGGCAGTTCAGTGTGATGGGATTACTGATGAACACCAAGAGCTGTTAAAGAAATAGCTGAAAAAAGAAGAAAACCAAATCTGATGGATCTAAGCCACTTTTTGGAGGAATAGTAATAAAGTTGTGGTATAATTTTAGAATTCATCTGAGGAATACATTTAAATTAAATGGAAATCCCTCAGCAGTTGAACTACATTATGCATGAAATTTTTGGCTGGGGAGGACTTTTTTTTGTCATAGATTTAAATTACAAACTTGATCCTGCAATTCTGGAACAGGATCAGACACAATAGACAACAGGATTCTTCCCCAAATAACTGCACCAGCAAGAGGCACGGCTCTTGGATTTTCTCACTAGCAAATAGGGAATACATTTTAGAAGGGCTGACCAGAGTGCACAGGCACTGTCACTGCATTTATTGAAGTCATTCTCTTTGGGAAGTAATTGTTGAGATCAGTTAATTTTACAGCTGGTTTGGTGTTCCCTCCAGAGGAAACGGTGGCAGTACTTAAACTGATTATTTTTAATTTTTTTTGTTATTTTGTTTTAGAGAGGACTGGGGAGTGGCTTTGATTTTTGGTGCACGAGAATATGTAGAATTACCTCTGTGTTACATTTTTCCCTGTATTAGTAAAGCAACTCTGGTATTTCCTCAAATGCATTGTACAAACAGAATTTTTAATTTTAAAAGTATGCAAGTAGACTTTTCTTCAAAATACCTAATGAGGGCATGATTCAAGAACCAATTTTTTGAGCTAAATTACTCTCTTGCTCATGTTGTAAATGGGAAATGGGAAAAGCATGTCCCTAGAGAGAGCACAACTGCACAAGATGCTATTCCCAGCTGAAGGATTTTGCTTGTGGAACAAACTTTTACTTTTTAGAGGTATTTTTTCCCCAGCCTTAAATACCATGTAGGAGTAATTAATGCAATGCCACTTTTGGGGCAGCCTGCAAGATGATCTTTGATTAAAGCCTTCAAGTCCTGAGAGAAGTGACATAGTAATGCAAACCTTCCAAGGAGGAGAGGAGCATGCAAGTGAAAGCTGAAGTGACTTTTTTTACCCTGTTGTGGTGCGGTTTTTCAGCCCAGTCAGGCTCAGATAAAATAAAACCCCCCCCTGAAGCTGCAGAGCTCTTAACCCTGACCTTAGAGGCTGCCTTGGGACACGGTGAAAGTTTGCTTTTTTTCTCTAGGACCCTCCAGGTGTTTGATTTGGCAGAAGCAAATGATACTTAATGTGCTGATGAACATTTGCTGGTTTATAACAAGGTGAACAGCTGAGCTCAGCCCGACTGAATAAATACCTGAAATTCAGGCACATAAAGGCAGAGTGAGGGAATACTGAATTCTGGAGTTACCTTCCCTGTATCCTGTAGAAGAGTAAACCTTGACTATGTGGTCTGTGACAAACTGGGAAGGAAGGGAAATTGAAAATGTGAAATCTAACCTTGTTCTTAAACAGCTTTCTATAAAACAAAACACATTTTCTGGGATTTGTTACCTCAGAACTTAAAAATAGAAATGTATGTAATATTCCATAATGCTGTTCTTGGCACTGTTGCCTTCAGCAGTGCCGTGTGTTTTGTGAGGGAATGTAGCAGGTTGAGCTGATTTAACTTGGAGTTAAATTCTAGGTAGGAATCTGCAAGAGGAACAAAGTAAATGCAAAATAAACTTAGGTTGGAAATCTTAATATTGCTCGAGTTTAAAAGGAGTAACTTTTAAGTAATTGGACTTTGAAGTGCTCTCCTAACATGGTTGAAACCTGGTTTAAAAATGAAGCAGTAAAGAAGTTTCAGTACTAATTTCTAAGCAGTCACAGTCCTCATTCTGGTATTTTTTCCACAATGGAATTTCAGGACAACCACGAGTACTAAAAGTGGTAAATGGAAGAGCCAAACCCTGAAAAATGAATCACTGTGTTTTAATGTTAGCTCAGTGGCTCTTGATAGGAGGATATTCCTGCAGAAACCAGGTGTTTGAGGTGCAGCACAGCTTCAGTGTTGGGAAAACAGAGTTGAGGATGAAGTGTTGAAATGAATTCATGGGAATTTCTGATAAGTGAATTCTCTCTTTACTTGCTCCCAAGAGAGCTCTTGGGTTACCTGCACACAGCTCAGGTTTTAGCATGAAACCCTTGTCAGTATTTCCAGTTTACCAAGTGTGCAGTTCTTCAGGGGGGGAATATTAAAACCAGCTTTTCTAACTTCGTTCCCTTCATGTGTTGGGCCTGTGAGATTACTGGGGTGGCATTAACCTGGTTCTCAAAAATAAACTTACTGTGGCCCCCTAAACTCTTACTGCATTTCAAACAATAGTTGGCAGAGAAAATCTCACATGCCAGTGGTGTGCTTCCCTCAGAATCCGTTCTGGTGTTGGAGAAAGGGACAGTAAGGCACTGTAGGAAAGGAAATTGTCCAGGAATCAGCTCCCAGTGTTAACTGGGAAAGAAGACACCCAGCTCAGCCCAGGGTTCTTTGTCCTCAGCTCTGATTTTTTAGGCTGTGCTGCTTTTCTGAAAGCCAGGAAAGTAATTTCTCTTAAGCTTTTGCCTAAAGCTACTGGAGAGAAAATCAGCGGATAGAAACTGCTTAAAAGCAATGAAAAGCTCTGAATTCTTTTGTTACAAATTGATTCATTGAAAGAACACAACAAACAAACACAGCTTGACCTCTCCTTTACATAAGATGTGAAGATTTTGGGTGCATCTGACGTGATTTCTGTTGTCTTCACCTGCTTGTTACCCACCTTAGCCGCGCTCTCGCCTTTTCCATGTGTGTGTTTTGTGCAGGCTGTGTAACTGTGGCTCCTTTCTTTCCTGTAGTCACAGGGGGGATCACAGAGGAGCAGTTCCAGACACACCAACAGCAGTTAGTGCAGATGCAGAGGCAGCAGCTGGCCCAGCTGCAGCAGAAGCAGCAATCTCAGCATTCCTCCCAACAGACACATCCGAAAGCACAGGTACTGCTCCCACCCTGCCATGTCCTGACACTTCCTTTTGTTTACAGTGCTGCTCATCTCTTATCACCAAGTGGGACACCCCAGCAAATGTGGGACATTTTAGAGGGGATGTAAAACTCTTTGCTCAGGGTTTTTTTAGTAAGTTGGCTCCATTTTACACATTGAGTAAGAGACTTTATAGCTGAATGTGTTACCTGCATCCACAGAGTTACCAGTGTAAAAATATCTGTGTGTGCTCTCAGCTCTTTCTATTTTCAGTGGTTTTGTCTTCCTGTCTATGAGTGCTCTGAAGAGACTTTATTAAAATTACCTTCTGAGGTAATGTGTTCTATTATGAACAGATGTTCAGTGAGCTCTAAAAATTGGTACCTCTGAGAGGAAAAAGAGCTTTGCATATTTGCATATTCTGGCTTCTAAAAGAATCCCATTTTTCCTCTGGAATCCCTTGCAAGGGAAGAATGTTTTTCCATTGCACTTAGTTTTCTGTTAGCATCTTCCCAATAAAACATAAAAGCTGTTGCTGTTGTTTGTTACTAGGAAAATGTGTATTACTTGGAGTATTTTTTATCTAATTGCTTGTGCTGATTGTCCCTTCCCCTCAGTGTTTTCTACTTAAATTAATCAGATTCTGTGTTGGCAGATACTGATGACGTTTTTTGTAAGTGTAAAGACACGATGCCAAATACATTTAAACAAAACAAATGAACTTTGGATCTTTAAAACACTTCAAGCTTCTGTGCAAAGTCATTTTCTTAGTTAATATAAATTGGAATTGCAGAATTAATGTTCTTTCCAGTAAGAATGGTGAGTCTTTCCAGTAGGAACTGGAGTAACAGAGTGGCATTCCAGAATGTGTTGGCAGTTACTCTGTGGCACAAGTCACTCCCTGGGAATGGATGTACCACAAATACTGAACATCCCTGAGATTTGCAGCTGCAGAGCATTGAGGCAGAACAGAGAAGATTTAAGCCATGGTTGTCCTCTTAGACGAAACTGCTCCAATCATAGGGAATCCTGTGTGGTTTGGGTTGGAAGGGACCTTAAATCATCCCCTTAAAGCTCATTCCAGCCCCTGCCCTGGGCAGGGACACCTCCCACTGTTCCAGGCTGCTCCCAGCCCCAATGCCCAGCCTGGCCTTGGACACTGCCAGGGATCCAGGGGCAGCCACAGCTGCTCTGGGCACCCTGTGCCAGGGCCTCCCCAGCCTCCCAGGGAACAATTCCTTCCCAATCTCCCATCCATCCCTGCCCTCTGGCAGTGGGAAGCCATTCCCTGTGTCCTGTCCCTGCATTGCTTTTCCAAAGTCCCTCTCCAGCTCTCTTGGAGCCACTTTAGGCCCTGGAAGGAGCACCAAGGTCTCCCTGGAGCCGTTCCCCTCTCCAAGCCAAGCAACACATACTAAAGTGATTTGTTGTGCTGAAAGCAGCACTGGCCATGGCCTGGTAGCACTTGTTAAACAAGTACTTGGGTAGCACTTGTTTAACACTCATTTGGACACAGATTTCCAACTTTTCATCAGCCTGGTAACACAGAAATGTTCAGAGTTGTGGTGCATTAGGTCACATGTAGAAGCTATGTTTATTTATCTGCTTTGCTTGTGCACTGTAGCAATCCTAAGGTGTATTTCATTTTGTACTTGAATAATTATGAGAACCGTCTTTTCCTCTTCCTGCAGGGCTCCAGCACCTCTGACTGTATGTCCAAAACCCTGGATTCAGCCAGTGCCCACTTTGCTGCCTCTGCAGTGGTCAGTGCCCCTGCCCCCGGGCGCAGCGAGGGAACGAAGGAGCAGAACACCAGCCACAACAATATCAATGGTGTTGTCCAGCCTTCAGGTGAGGGGCCCTTAAAAATCCTGGTCTGGAATGAGCTGAGAGTATCAACTGGTCTTAATTATCAACTGATCTTATTGCTGATTTCTAAATATTAATGAACAACAACAACAACAAAAAGAAATGTGTTAGTTGTGATAGTTTTAAATATTGTTCTCTAAGTACTTTGGAGCAATGGTTTGAATCATGGAATATCCTGAGTTGGAAAGGACCCGCAAGGATCATCAAAGTCCAGCTCCTTGCCCTGTACAGGACAGCCCCAAGAATCCCACCTGGTGCCTGAGATTCAATATATGTTATTAAAATGGATATGAAACTACCAAGTGCTCTTTACCTTGGAAGAGCATTGTTTGCTTTCCTCTGGTAGTCTTTGTCCTCTAATGATGTGTTCTAATCAAAAGTCTAAATGATATCATTTTAAACCAGTGTGAGTTTGTAATGAAAGAATAAATCAGCTGCTTAAAACTTGAAGTACTTAGAGATGGAAATGGAAAAGTTGATGCTTTATTTGGTTGTTACCTCACTTGTGTGTTCAGCCAAAAACGTACTAACCAACCTCTACTGGCAATTCTTCTGACATCACTGTGAGCCTCAGGTTTCACTGCATTTAGAATTTGTCCCAAAAAGTGCAGCCATTGGCATTCAGTGCCCCCTCCCAGCCCTCCTCCTCTGGTGCTGGTTGTGCTGGTGCCTTCTCCACAATGCCAAGAGGCAAATGGGATTTGGGCTGACGGCATAAAGAAGAGGCTTTTAAAGTAATTTGTTGCTTTCGCAGCTAATGATGTGATTAGTTTTATAGACCTTCTGCCAGGCTGCCTTAATGATAATATGAAATGAATAAAGGGAGAAAAAATACGACTGAATAAAATCAATAAACTGGAGCGGTTCCAGGATAGAGAGATCTGTGTGTAATTGTCTGAGTTCATACCCAAGAGGGCAGTGCTTTGAGGGTGGAAGATCACGCACGTGGGAGTGTGCCATGCTGCCACTTCTGAATTTTTCCATCTTCTGAATCTGTAAAATCCAGACATTAATGTCATACACACTCAAAAAGCATTGCCCTTGAGCTTAATCTTTGGCTTTTCATCTACAAAATGTCACATTTTTAACATCTGCCGTTTATTCCATGTACCAGGAACCTCCAGAACTTTGTACTCCACCAACATGGCTTTATCATCCAGCCCAGGGATCTCAACTGTACAGCTCGTAAGGACAGTTGGCCACAGCACCACAAACCACTTAATCCCAGCCTTGTGCACGAGCAGCCCTCAGCCTCTCCCCATGAACAATTCCTGCCTGCCGAGTGCGGTGCACCTCAACAACGTCAGTGTTGTGTCTCCAGTCAATGTTCATATCAATACACGGACTTCAGCGCCCTCGCCAACAGCCTTAAAACTCGCCACAGTTGCTGCCAGCATGGACAGAGTGCCAAAGGTAACTCCCAGCAGTGCCATCAGCAGTATAGCAAGGTGAGTGGGGACAGGGCTGCAGCAGCTCCCACTTTGTGGTTGGAATCACAGAATCGTTTGGGTTGGAATCGCCAAAATCAGTGTCCGGCCTGGGACCCATCCTCACCTCAGCAGTGACTCCCCCACCTCCCTGGGCGGTTTCAGTGCTTGACAACCCTTTCCATGAAGAAATTGCTTTTGTGTCCCACCCAAACCTCTCATGGTGCAGCTTCAGGCTGTGTCCTCTCCATAGTCATGCCCAACTCTGCGCTAGAGGGAATCTGTTCCACCTCTAAGAGGCTGCTCAGCACCTTCAGCCTCCCAGGAACACCCTCAGCACCTTCAGTGTGGCCATGGCAAACCACAAGAGCTGATTTTGCAAATTAACCCCTCAAATAATGTGCACTGCCTTTAGGCACCAGTAGTTATGGTCAACTTCTGCTCTGCTTGAATTTTAGCCATTTCATTTGTCCCTTCTATCCCTTCTCATGCAGCACTTTTGGGTAGATTCTGTCAAACTCTCCTCATCTTCCCTCTAAATCATTGTATACCAATATTGGAAGGTAAAGGCTGGCACACATATTTTTATATTTACATATGGATATATGTGTTACATATTTATGTAGAACACAAACCAGAAAAGTGACAGCCTGCATCTTTCATATAAAATCGTAATTCATAATTGTCTAGGTTGGAAAAGACCTTTAAGATCAAGTCCAACATTTAAGATATTTATTCATTGAACAGCACTGTTATTCCAGGATACTTAGATGATGTTTCATAGGAATGGCAGCAGCTTTGCAGTTGGCAGATTTTTCTGAAAATGGCAATATTTGGGCTTTGTTCCAAGTCTCTGCTGGATTATATGATATTCAAAAAACAAAGTCATGTTTGTGATTTGGAAAAGTAAAAACATGGGTATTAGTAAATGAATAAAAAAAATCAGTGCTAAAGCAGAATGGGGGGAATTACACAACACTTGGGTCATTAACAGAATAACTGATACTGAATTATCATATCTTGACTTTGTTCCTTCAGGAGAACTTTTAGTGATTTTATCCATAGCTTAGGCTGGAAATGGACAGTGAAATGCAGTAATCTTGCAGAAGGGACTGCATTGTTGAGTAACAGCAGTTGTTGAATGCCAGGATTTACTTTTAAATAATGTTTGCAGTGTGTTACTAAGATTTCTCCCTGGTCCAGGTAACAGCTGTATGAAAATACGAAAGAAAATACTCAAAAGTGTGTGAGGAAATGTCCTGTTGTGGCTGTAACTGTGGGATCTGCTTCGCTTGCAGAGAGAACCATGAACCAGAGCGCCTGGGCTTGAACGGCATCGCAGAGACCACAGTGGCCATGGAAGTGACATAACCTCCAAGCAGTGTCCCCAGCTGTGCTCATGGTGTGCTCCTTTCTATTCCAACTGAATGCAAACACAGCACTCTGTGGATCACAGAGAACTGAGCTAGACCTGAATGGACTCCAATTATATCGTGTATTAAGTCGATATATAATGTAAATTTTGTAAAATTGGGAAAATCACTACCTTGTAAAATAGTTTATTTGTATCATCAATATTATTTCTGTTACTTGAATAGTAGATATTCATCATCATGCTTTTGCACTTGAATTTGCAACTGAATGGATTAAAAAATAATTCTTTAATGGGATCATGAGCATGACATGGGATCCTGCATCACTTGTTTAAACTATTTATTTTGCCATGTTTACATTTTGTATCTTGTACAAATAAATGCAACTTTGTGTCTAAAAAAAAAAGTTAAAGATTCATAGCTAGGAAACAAAATTCTTGTAATTTTTTTCTAAAGGAAATGTAAAGTTTTCACTTGGTTCATTTTGTTTCACAATTTGACTAGATGGACTTTTTGGTAAATACTTTAGTGGCATTTCACTGTCAAATATGAAGTTCAAGGCAAAATAGTATTTTCTATTACTGTGCAGGGGAAAGGGATGGATCGATACATGCAAATTTAATGTAGTAACTCACTTTTCCATATATTTTGAATGTATATTTCTATTTATAATACCAGTTTATAAAAAATAATTACACAGGAGAGGAAAAAAAAAACCTGACTAGGAAAATTATGCATCTGGCACATCTCCAATTGTGCAGATCAGAGAAAATTTTCACCTTGATGCCATTTTATCCGAAGACTGCTTATTTTAACCGGCTTTCAAACTGTACCACACCACATAAAGGATATTTTACCAGGTATGTATTGCATTCTATATCATTGCAATAATTCATTATTGGATGTCTAGCTATCGAGCCATCCCAGGTGGTGGGGGGGGAGGGAGGGTTGTGGCAAGATTGTCTTTTCAATTTTGGAGAGTTTTCCTGTGGCTACAAGGCAAGTAACGGGTTGGAAAAAGTCTGACTGTAAGCGTTGGACACCTTCGTAGTGTAGTGTTTTAGTGACTTTTTTTATACGGTTCTTGTACATTAGATACGTGTAGTGGTGTTTCCGAATGTTTGTTTATGCACTAGTTCAGACAACTTTCCCTGTTACTTGTTCTTGATAAGTGAAAACTGCAGGGAAATAAAAAATACATATCAAAACCTGGCCATGGTGCATATGTGGTTATTTCACAGTGTGCAAGCAGGGACGGCAGGAATTCTGGAAGCTCTGGTGATCCCAGCATATGCACTTATTTCCAGAAGGTTGCAGATTATGGGATACTTCTGTGGTAGGGGGAGGGATGGGCTGGGACCTGAGACCTGGGAAAACAGTGAATGAGAGTTTCTTGCCCTGCCAAGGAAATGGGGTGAATCATTTCTGCTGTTTTCTTCTCCACACGTGGGTGTTTCTGTATTGCAAATCCACAAGCACTGAGGTGGGAAGGAACCTGGGGATGTTGTTTAGTCCAGACCCACCCTCCCAGGAAAGTCAAGATGTGCTTTGCCTGTGTCATGCAGTCAGTGTGTTTTCCTTCTTGGCTTTCTGTATAAAGAACTATTTTTAATCCAAGCTGTGTTTAAACCTGTTTTTATCGTACGTTGTGCGAGTTAACAGTCCTGGCAGCTAAAAACACTTGCAGAGCTTTAAATCCTGGGAGCTCGTCACGATGTCTAAAATTACCTGGCTTTTGCTGAACTGATGCTCTATTTTTTTGTTCTATGTGATGTTTGCAGGGAGAGGTGAGGATAGATTATTCCTGCTGGGAATAGAGGAACTCACGGCACTGCCTTGGTCAGGTGAGGGGTGGTGGCAGCTTTGGGGGGGCACCTGTGGCTGCACTGTGCCTTCACTGGGCTTGCTGCTCCCTGAAAATTCCTCTTTATCTGATCTTTCCAGGCTTTCTGTAGAGCTGGACTCATTTCAGGGCATGACTGATAGTCTGAAGTATAAATGAATTATTTTTTTTTTCCTTGGGAAGAACTGTTGGAAATTTGAGTCTGTAAAGAAAAAAAATTATTCTCCTTGATATCTAGAAATAACCTTGCTTCACTACCATCCCCAAAACCCTTTGGAAGCTTAATGAAAATGGGAAGTAATTTCCTCTGCAGATTGAAAGCTGTACACTTAGCGTGGACTCTTCTCACTACAAAGATCATTTTCAGTGGATCATTTTCAGAGAAAATTGGCCAGAAGATGTCTCTAAGATTGCTGTGTATCTCTGATTTCATGTAGTCTAATCCTCATCTAATTACTTAAAAAACCTTTAGCTGGAGCTTCGAACTTCTAATGGATTCTGGGCAAATGTGAGGTGCAGAGAAGGATTCCATAAACTCCCAAGGCTCTGATGGTAAGTGCCAGCTGTGGAATGGGTTTCGTTTAAAGGATTAGTGGTGGTGAAACCTTCTGGGAAGCAGAACTGGAACAGTCACTGCAGAATTTCTGTGTGCCTCGAGTGCAGGAAAATGGGAGTGCTGCAGGCCATGGAAATCTTCATTAAAAAGAAGAAAAACAGAGAGAAAAGGGAGGGAGTATTGCTATAAAATACTTTGTCCTGATCCCAGCTGGGAATGCCACGGACTGAGGTGGTTTTGTGCTGTTTAAACATGTTGAGGATATGACATTGTTCAGTTTTAATTCCCTCCTTTGTGCATCTCTGCAGTAGGATTGGCATAGGGATTTCTGTTCTGTTGTGTATTGGGAATGTCATTCAGGTGAGATTGTGGAATCCTGGTTTGTCTACAGCAATTTCTCCTGGATTTCATGTCATGTGCAGAGTTTTAAATGTCAGGTACTAGAAAATGCTGGTTCTTTCTCTAATAAGATTTATCTATTTGTTTATGGACTGACTGGAGTTTTGGTGTGTGTTTAATTGTCATCCCAACAGGCTCCCCGGATTTGAGAGAAACAGTTTCAAAGCTCAGTTCCCTGTTTCTGCTGCTTTGAGGGTTTGCAACATTCAGACTTTAATGGGAAAGACTGGGAATAACCTCAGTAAATGAAAGCAGGCAAACTGCTGCTTGGGAAAGAAGGAAGATGAGGGAGAGAGGATCTTTCCTGAGTAAGTTGGATGAGCTGTGAAGATCGAAGTGTTTCCATCTGAACAAAGGCACATGGAAGATCATTACTGCTGATCCAAGCAGCTCGTTATGTGGGAAGCATTAGATGTGCTCCTTGCAGGACCCCAGCAGCAGTGCCTGGAGTGAGGGGGTGTGGAGAGCCCTACACTGGCTGGGTTGTGCCATCCTGCTGCGGTGGCAGGACCCAAAATGCCATTCCCTCATGTGAGAACTGAACTGAATGTTTGCTTCTGAAGTGCCTTTCAGGAGGAAAAGGGAGTTTCAGGATACATTCCCTGTTTCCTCAGTGACTTGCTTATTTCCTAGTCACTTGTTGTATCTCTAAATGCAATCTCTGTGTCCTTTGGATGGTTTTTAATGCTGTAATCTCAAAAAATTAACGAAGAGCACACATGTAAGTTAAATTCGGCTGTGAATTTAACTCATTTAATCTGTCTGGATTGTCAGCCAGTAACTCCAGTTTAAATAGAAATAAAAGAAAATAATGTAGCTGGAATAGGACTAAAATGTGAAAACTAACAGGGAATAACATTGAAGGAACCCAATTCACTTTTAGAATCCCTGAATCTCAGAATGATTTGTGTTAGAAGGGACCTTAAAACTCACCTCTGCTAGAGGCAGGGGCAGTGCCCTTCCACTATCCCAGGCTGCTCCAAGCCCCATCCAGTCTGGCTTTGGGCACTGCCAGGGATCCAGGGGCAGCCACAGCTGCTCTGGGAATGCTGTGCCAGGGCCTCCCCACCCTCCCAACCTTACAAATTTGCTGAGGGTAAGATCGTTTCTGTGACTAAGAACAGTAAAATCTTTTTAGTCCAGCCTAACTTCAATCCATGGGACCCTGGTTTAACTCCAACACAAGTTGAATTGCCCAGGGAGGATAATGGACAAGGAGCAAAGGAAGGAGGGAAACAAAAACTGAGGCAGAGACAGCGAATTTGTAACAGATAAATCTTTTTGTCTGGTGGGAGAGCACAACCTCTGCCTGCCCACACCCCATCCCTGTGCTATCATACCCTGGCAAGACGTTATCAATTTGGGAATGTCAGTAAAAATCACCGCGCTGTGCCTGACGAGCGTGGGGATCCCCTGGGGAGGGCAGGAGCAGCTAACGGAGCAGAAGGGCAGCGAGTGACCGCGGCGCAGCCCAGCCGCGCTCCGCACGCTCGGCAGCGGCTCAGCCGCGCCCGTGGCACCGCAGACGCTGCCCTGGGTCCCCCCTCGGCGCTGCCGCTCCCCGGGGCCGCGCTGCTGGCAGCTGCCGGGAGCTGCTGGAGCCCCGTGCTGCCTGTGTGCCCCTTCCCGAATTAATGGCGCTGCGCTGAGCCCCGCCCTGGGGACAAGGGACGCCTCCTCCTGATGCTGATCCGACTCGACTCCGCGTGGGGGGTTTAAATCCCCGCTGTAAGTGACACCAGAAGATGGCATCAGCTGCCTGCGATGCTCCTTAACTCTTTCTGCGTCTCTATGGAGCCTTCGTGGTTTGGGATTGGGTATTTTTTAGTCCGTTCGGTATTTTTATGGTTGCTTCATAACTTCCTATACCATAAAGACAGTATTTTTTTCCGAGGTACCGCCCTTTTATTTAGGTGATTTATTAACCCAAATGAAAAGCTGGTAACTTGGTAAAAATATTTTGTGTGCTTAGTAATGAACTGAAACGTTCTGCTGTTTTATACAGTGGTAAAATCGATTTATTTATTTTGGGCAAACCCATTTTTTATAGGTGGGTTAACACGAAATCTATGACTGTGCATAACGTGAGTAATTTATGTGGAGATTGAGATTTCTGTGTGTACTCAACATACATTTTTTAAAGTAAGCATATACTGAAGTGTCTTGCAAATCAGAAACAATTCCTGCCCAAGCACTTTCTCATGGAGCATCTTTGGAGTGCCACGGCCCCATTTCCACATCCAAATTTCTGTGGAGGTGTGAGAAAGGAACCCCCGTGGCCCTGATCCCAAAGAAATCCTTACCTGTCTGATCCAAGGAGATGCTGGGTCTGGGATAGTCACCCTGAGAGTGTCACTTGTGCCAATCCTGTACATTTTGCTGCGGAATTTTTCCCCTGCCTGGCCGAATGTTCCTGCAGCCCAGTCCCTCCTGAGCTGGGGATGTGTCTCCGTGCCTTTGGTGATCCCTGGGGATGCAGATTAGATCATTTCTGACCCTCAGTTCCTCCTGGCTGCCTTCTCAGAACTTTCCAGCTCATTTTTGCCTGGTCTCCAACCTGCCTTTATTTATTTTTATTCTTGCTAAACACTTCTATGCTCTGCCTTTGCAAACATTCCCCGGTGCACTCTCAGAGTCTCCTGGTGTCTGTGGGACATTAACTACGGGTGACATTTAAAATTGCCTTTTGTCACGAGGATCCCGCCCCTTCTGGTCCCTCCTGGGAGAAATCCTTTAGCACCCCTTTCCCCTGAGCCACATCTGAGCGCTGATGACACCAACATATCAAATTTCCTGCCTCTGGCCACTGCTGAGCCACCGGGATCAATGGGATGTGCATTAAAGCCGCTCTCCCTGCTGACAACTCGCGCCCCTGGCCAGCACTGGTGTCTGCTCCTTGCACGGAATTGTTCAGCACAGCAGAAATTCAACCTTGCTGCTTTCTCCCTCCCAGCTCCAAAGCCCATTCCTGGAGCCCAGAAGCAAGGAAGGGAAGCAGTGGGCTCTGTGCACAGGAAATGCTGAAATGTTCCCTCATTTCTGCGGGATCACCTCTGTCAGAATCCGTGTCCTGCTGTTGTTCAGGTCCTGTCCTCTCCCTGGTTTTCCTGCAGCCTCAACACCTTGGCTGTGCTGGAGGCTCCCCTGCAGAGGGATGGAATCCTGTCATTCCTTTATGATCCCAGTCCTTGAGGAGGGAATTTGTTATTACTTTTGGAGAGCTCTGGTAGCTTGGGATCTTCAGTGAAGTGAGGTTGGCTCAGCTGGAGAATTTCTTCAGGAAAAATCAGAACTTGCTGTCAAACCATATCTGATCTGCCAGGGTGAGCTAAAACGGGGAGCTGGAGAACTTGCTGGGAAAGTGGGAAATGGAGATAAGATCCAGGTTCTCTTAGTTTTACTTTTGTGGTGCTAAGTGGAAGACAATTTTCCTATGTTCTGATGTAAGTAAGCTCAGAAAAATGTAACTCTACGTGGATTTCTTGAAAGCATCCAGCTGAAAAAATGACATTTTTTACTGAGAAGGGAAAGAAATGAATTAAGGTGGCAGGAGTGAAGTATTTAAGCTCTGCTTTTCTGTATCTTCATGTTTTTACAAAGCAGGTTCCCACCACACTGTCCCTCACACCTTCAGGCACCCAGCCCAGCCTTGGAGCAGCTCACAGACCCAACGAGGTGCTGATCACTCCCAAATCTGCCTGAAAATGAATGTTCCTACCAGGCTGCTTCACCTAATCTGGCAATAAGCAGTAAAAATAGCAGCTGGGTGACAATACAGAATTGTCTGCGCTCCAGACAATGTCACATTGTTTGTGACAAAACTGCTGGGAAAAGATGGCTCTCTGCATTCTTCCTGATGGCAGATTATACCTGCTCTAATAGAAAAATGGAGTTGTGCTTATCTCACTCCAAAATGAGCTCTTGATAATGGAGGAGAATAAGGATTAATTCATCCAAAGGGTTGTCTTTTATGACTAAGCCCCTACTTGTCATGACTAACAAATTTGCTATTCAGGGTAAAAGCTTGAAACATAAGAGAAATAAAAGGGATAATTGGTAATCCACGGGAATAAATCCCATTATGTAATAATGTCTTATCACATGCTGCACATTGCTAACTCTCCCCCATGGAATTGCTTTTAAGAAGGGTGTGAGAGGCTTTGTAGCCAGCCTGCTCCTCACATCCACCTCAGGTAAGGACTGAAGGAAAGGGAGATCTCCATCAAAATGCTGGAGCGTTGTCCACTCTCATCTTAATTGTGTAGCTGAGGCTAATTGAATAAAACTCTGGTGGAAACCAGGATCAGGAGTTGCTGGAGCCTGGGCCGTGTCTGCAGCTTCCCGGAGGACATCAATGGTGTTTCGGTTCTTCTTTAAGCAGGAGATTCTCGTAGGGAGAAAATGATGGAGGAGGAGGAGACTTCCTTCATGGTATTTTAGACTGTTTCAAGTCATGTGAATGCAGGGAAATAAATGAGCCAGGAGGGAGAGTTGCAGGTGATTTTAGCAAGTAAGGAAGGAGCATTTTTAGGGCAGGAGGCTGAGGACAGCACCCCTGATGAGGAGGAGCAGGCTCCAGACGCTGCTTTTCCCAGATGCTGAATCACCGGCTGCATCGTGACAAAACTTCTTGTAAATTGAGCAAGGTCAAAGTGTTGCCCAGAGGCACCACTGCTTCTGCTTTTCCTCCCAGGAATGAGACATGGAGTGATATTCCAGGAAGAAATATCCTTTAACCTGGTTATAGATCCGGCTTGTGCCAGCAGCAAAGGGGGAGGATGCTGAGGGGGGCTTTGTTGGAGGAAAACCACGAAGCTCATATGGGAACTAGAGCACGTTCCCTATGGAGACTGGCTGGGAATGCTGGAGGAGAAGGTTGTGTGGAGAGCCCGTAGCAGGTTTCCAGTGTCTGGAAGAAGCTGGAGAGGGACTCTTTATGGGCAAGTGGAGTGATAGGGAAATTTTGTTCGGATAGATGGAAGAAATCCTTCCTTGCGAGGGTGGGCAGGCCCTGGCACAGGGTGCCCAGAGCAGCTGTGGCTGCTCCTGAATCCCTGTCAGCGTCCAAGGCCAGGCTGGACATTGGGGCTTGGAGCAGCCTGGGACAGTGCGAGGTGTGGGACTCGCAGCAGATCTTTAGGGTCGCTTCCCCCGCACCCCTCCCCGATGCTGCGGGGGGAGGTCCCCGCGGTGCCCGCGCAGCCGCGCCCGAGCGGGGCCGGTCCGGGGCGTGTCCGCGGGCTCTGAGCGGCTGCGAGGGCTCCCGGCCCCGCCCGCCCGGCGGCCCCAGCCCCGCCGCTGCCGCACCTGCCCCGCGCAGCCCCGGCGCCCGCCCGCCGCCATGGCGGACCCCGCCGAGTGCAGCATCAAGGTGATGTGCCGCTTCCGGCCCCTCAACGAGGCCGAGATCCTGCGCGGCGACAAATTCATCCCCAAATTCAAGGGCGACGAGACCGTGGTCATCGGGGTGAGTCTGCGGCATCCCGCATCCCGCTGCCGCCCGCGCGGGTGGGGCGAGCATCCCTCGGCGCGGGGCGAGCGTCCCTGCTCTCGGGGCGAGCATCCCTCCCCGCGGTGCCCGCGCCCGCCGGAGCCCCCCGGGCCCTCCCCGCGTGTCCCCCCCATCCCATCCATTGTTCCCGCAGTGGCCGAGCGGGATTGGGGAGGGGGCGGCGCTGCCCGCTTCCCTCCCTCCCCCCCCCGCCGGGGCTGCCCCCAACCCACCGGCCGAGGGGCCCGGGGGTCCCCGGGGGTCTCGGGGGACCCGGGGGGCGCGGGGGAGCCGCGGGCTCGGGCGCTGATGTCATGCCGGGGACTGGGCATGCTCGACTGGGGCGGCCGCCCGCGCCTCCGCCGCGCCCCTGCGGCAGCCGCCGGCACCGAAGTTATCCCGGGGCCGGGAGCCGCATCCCGGGAGCCGCAGTCCCGGGATCCCCATCCCCGGCAGCGCCCCGCGGCCGCACGGCAGCCCCGCAGAGCGGGCGGTACCCGCAGAGCGGCGGCGGGACCGCGCCGGGCAGCGCTGCGGGATGCGACCCAAGTTTGGGGCTTTTTCCGCGTTTAAAAGGCTAAAATGAAGCCAAATCGCCCCCAGCCCGCAGCAGCCGCACGCCCGGCCCTGCGCGGCCCCCGCGCTCTGCCGGGGCTCGGCTGCTCCAGAGGTTTAGTGGGAACAAAGGGTCGGGATGTGGCTGATCCCAGGGCTCAGCGTAGCCCAGCATCTTCCCTCTCCCTCTCCCAACGCGGGTCCCTCGGAGGGGCCGCGCTCAGAACCCCCGGTGCCGCTTTGGGTGGGGGTTCATGGGCGCTGCTGGGGGCCTGAACGCAGATTTTTGGTTTAGTGTCCGGCCAGCCTGGGCTGTGGTGCTTTAGTTCCGATTTGGTCATCTGTGGTTAAACCAATAACGTGCTCCGTATGATGATAAAGAGACCCTAAAACTAATGGTCAGCACAACTCCTTGGACGGTTTGTTAAAATTCTTACCAAAACCTCGAGGTCATCAGAAACGTCCCTCCTGAAAGTTGCCGAACAGTTGCAAGGGAAAAAATTGGTGAATTACGAACATACACAGTTATTTTTTAAATGTTAAATGCCCTCTGTCCTGCCAAATTAATTGTCTTTCTGTGAAGGTTAAAGCGGTGGCACCCCCAGCAGCCTGTTAACAATAGAATAATCAAATTGGTTATCAATCTTGGCCAGCAGCAGAGGGCTGGATTTGGCCAACAAATATTGGGAGGGAAAATGTATCTGTACCATTGGATGTTTAAGAAACCAATGTCAGCACGTTCCCCTCCCCCCCCAATAAATAAACCCTCAGACATGTTAAAAGCAGATTAAAATACAGCTCCTGTAAATCCTTTAACAGCACTGTGTTTTGAAGAGGAGTTCAAAATTCTCTTTTCCCACTCGTGATGTGTCTTTGTCCGCAAAGTATCTGTTGTCTGGGAAAACAGTAGCTGTGATGCTTTGGGAAAGGTTTTTGTATCTTGCAGGTGAGAGTAATTCCTTTGGTGGGGGTAAAAAAAAGGAAAAAGCAACAGCAACTTTTAATTTCCTTCCATGGAAGTTAAAAAAAATAGAAGCAAGGAAAGTGCACGTATTGATTTTCATGGATATTTATTTTACGTGGATATTCAGGTTGGCAGCTCATTTTGGGGTGTTATTTGCTATCTTGAAAACCAAGTCAGAAGCTTAGAGTTTGCCTTCCCTTCCTAAGGCAAAAATTGTAATTATTTAGGATTTTAATCATCTCAGCTAATGCAATGTGTCCTCAAATCCAGCTTCTGTTTCCCAAGGAGGAGCCATCAGCTGGAGTTCTGGGGGAATAGCTGTAGTTTGGCTGAGTGGAAGGGAACATAAAAACCTTCCCATATTCTTTGTCCTCTTTATTTGCAGCCCTGAGCTCGCTGGGCTCTGGTGTAGCTCAATCCCCAGTGAATCCCACTGCAGCAAGAGTGGGAAGTGCTGCTGGATTTTATTATTTTTATTATTTTTATTATTTTTATTATTTTTATTATTATTTTATTGGTTTAGAGTGGCTGCTTTGCTCCAACAAATAACGCCTGGCAGGGGCAAGGAAGGAATCCTGATCCGTGGGAAGGCACCACCAGAGCAGACTTCCTTCTAGGAAAAGCAGGATTTCAGTCTTCACAAGCTCTTAGGAGCAAAAATAAACCAGAACCAACCACTTTTTTTGTGTTTTACTATAGCATTTGAAAACACTGCAATGCAGCTTTTATTTTTGATCCGTGGATTGGAAAGAGAAGGGTTCTGTTAAGATTTAAGAAACCAGACACAACTATCAGCTTCCCCCCAGAGGAATTATGTCACCACGTAAGAAAAAAATAAAATATAACTGATTTAAGGGAACCATCTATTTTTTCTTCTTTTTTTTTCTGACTAGTAAGTCTGAATAAATTTATTTCTTCCCAGTAAACACGGGGGAAAAAGCTTTCTTCCTGAGTTTCCCACTGTCATCTCCTGTTACACTTCCCTGGGGCCTTGGGCAAAGAAATTGCAGATCATGACTTGGTGTTTGTGGGAAGGAGCGGCCAAGAGGCAAAGTTTAACCACTTAGGCTGAGTTTCCCTGGGCTGGGACTGGGGTTGTGGGGGTCAGAGCTGCTCCTCAGGGAAGCCCTGGGGCAGAGTCCTGACTCTATTCCGACGGGATAAATCCCTGGGAGTTGGGATTTGTTTTGTTGTGTGTTTATTTGCTGTCTCCCGCCCATCTCCGGGCTCGTGGTGGGTGAGAACGTCTTACCTTGACTTTTCCTTTGCTTAAATCAGACAAAACCCTCCATGCTTCCATTCTGCCAGAGAGTTTAAAGCACAAAAAACCTTTTAGGTGAATCTCCCCTCTCAGCAGGGCAGGAAGAGGGGATGGGGGATGAATCCAGGGCTTTATTCTGTGGTTGGCTGCCCAGGAGTCTCACCAGGCTGCAGCTTCATTTTCTCTCCCTGCTCCTCTGCAGCCTCAAGGTGACTCTCTGATTGATTGTGTTGGCTGACATACCTAAAAATGCATTTTTCTAGCTGGCTTCCTGCTCGTGGGAGAGCGTGGAGCTCTTTGCTGGGCTGGCAAAGGGAGGCAGCTCCCGGTGTGTGCTCGTGTCCTGTTCCTCTGGGTGCTTTTATTCCTGAGTATCTGGGAAGGGAGGATGCACAGAGCCTCAGCACCTGCTGGGATGCTCGCTGGTTTAGGTTTGTGGCAGAGAATCCTGCCGGCCAGCCCTGGTGTAAAATATTTAGGAATTTAGTTGTGGAGGGGTTGTTGTTTTCAGCCCCTTTATTTTTTGTCTGGAGCAGCCGCTTCCTTTGAGCGCGGGGCTGTTCCCAGGCTGGTGGTTCAGGAAAATATCTCCTGTTAGGAAGCTGAACATCCAAAAGGCAGCTCGGGAACCTCATGTTGTTCCCAGGAAGGGATAAAAGGCTCTTCATTGTGGCTGTCAGCTGCCTTTGGCGCTGCGGCGGGAGGGATTTGTAAAGCCCGGCTTAGCAGGAGCTGCTGAGCTCTGCAGTCCCCGCGTGCTGCCCGTGTCAGGCTCAGGCACAGCCTCCCCCTTCCCCTCTCTGCCCATCCCGGGGGGCTCCAACCCCTGGGAAATCCAGGAGGCCTCCGGGATCAATGGGAGGATCCTCCAGGATTGTGCTTTACTCACACGGGGGAGATTCTGTTGTCTCATCCGTGAAATATTCCACTTAAATAACTAACGTGCCTCAAAGCAAACAAAACCATCATCACCTGATGCCCTGCTGCTCTGCCGTGGTCACTGCTGTTCTGCAGTGTCATATTCCATGAGAGGAATTCCTGTGCAGGGCTGAGAGTTGGATCATCCTTGTGGGTCCCTTCCAGCTCAGAATATTCTGTGAGAGAAAGGAAAACAAAGATTGATGGCTGATTCCTTTCTGAGCAGTGCTGTGGTTTTGTTTTGTTTTCTTTTTTTCATACTTTGTGCTATAAGTGCTTTTTGGGATGTCTTGTGGAGAGATTCTCACTTAAAGCATATCCAAATATTTTAGGGATGAAAATATCTTTTGTTCCATGTATACCAGTGAAGTCAGCAGTTTGTGCTAGTGAAGAGCACGTTCCAAAATCCCTCCTGTACAGAGATCTCTGAGTGCTGTTAAACAGTTGTCACTCTGTGGGTAAAACAGATTAAAAAAAAAAAAAAACCAAAATCCTTGGGATAACAGATAAATGGTGAGTTTAAAAGAAATAAAAATTTAAAAACTGCCCTGTGCTGCTGGGATTGTTTTTTTTGGTGCAGCTTTTCCCAAAAGCCAAGCGTCCATCTCGACCCCCGAACGCACATCCCCTGTGCCTGTGGAGGGTTTGTTCCTGGTGTGCCTACAAATGACTTGTGCAAAAAGCTCCTTCTGGATGTGAGATGGGAGGCTGTGGCCCCAGGGCTCTCAGTGGATTGTGGGGTGCTGTTCTCCTGGCAGATCCCATGTTCTGCAGAGCTGCTCCTTGCTTTGCCTCCCAGCATCTCTGGTGTTTTCCAGCTCCTCTTTTCCGGTGAGGACCGAGTGAGTTTTGGCTGAAAGCTTCTGAGAAGGACTTTTGGGATACAAATACCTGGCAGAGCATGGAATTCCTGGGGAATTGGTGTCTTCAGACAGCTGACAAACACTTTGTGGGAGCTGTTTGTTTCAGCAATGTCCCCCCCCCTTCCTGCACACCCCAGGATTTTCCTGCAGCCTGGAATAACGTCTGGACCCCGCTGCCTTTCCCCATTCCGTGGAGGAGCTGAGCCACACTGTGCTGTGCTCATCCCCTGTGGCTCTGGTGCTTTCAGGTCAGACTATTTCCAGAGCTCTGGCTCTGGCTTTTTGCTTTGGGCTGACGTTGCTCCATAGGTACCTCGGGAAGAACCAGAAGCCTGTGGATCACGTTGCTGCTCATTTGGGGAAGAGCAAACACAGGGTGATCCCACTGGGTCTGGATGAATTTTCTGTTCCCTGCAGAAGAAACGATTTCATTTCCCGAAGAACTGGTGTGGCCATTCAGGGAGCTGCTCCCAAGCTTGGTATTTGCAGATATTTAAAGAGTGGCTGTTTTTTTAAGGCAGTTCCTGTGCTCCACACTTATTTTCAGGAGCTTGTGTGGAATATTAGAATCAGGGGCCTGATGAGATGACTGAGGAGGGGTTTGGCTCTGTTTTTACAGTGTGTTGGGACAGGATGGAACTGTTCTGATGCTGATTATCAAGAAACACATTTATTTCTTGTGGCAGTGAGACTCCCAGAAAGCACCGAAACAGGAGTGCAATATTACCCTGCCACAATGGCAATGGAAAAAATCTGTGTTGATGAGGATTTCTCCAGATATTCTCCTTTTCCACCCTGCCTTTGTCTAATCCCAGAACCACAGGTTATTGGGATGAGTGGCAGCCAGTTCAGCTCCTGGGATTCTGTTGGAATTGACTCAATTTTGTGAGGTGTTCCCAAGACAGGGATACTTCACAAAAAGGTTCAAAGCGAACTCCTTGGCTGCCTGGCCCGTTCTTGCCAGCTTTAAGCCACTTCTGAGTGGTTCGGGGCAGGGGGTTGTTTGATTCTCCTCTGAATCCTCAGCTGTTTTCCTTCTGGAATGGACATTCCTGCTCTTCCAGGCTTGTCTGTAAGTGCTGAACTGGGGGCAGGTGATCCAGCACAGATCAATGTGTGTTTTATGGGTGAAGCTGCCCTTGTGTTTGCTTTTCTGTTTTCTAAAAGAGCGGTGAGAACTCAGGTGTGAAAATGGCTTCTATTTATTGATGGTGCTGCTAGAAAGATGATTTACTCCAAATAAAAAGCATATTTCCTCGCCCCGGCAATTTCCCTTTTGTGTTTTCTCGGGGCATCTTTTTTTCTCTTTTCCCAATCCCCTCTGGGCATCCTTCTCCAAACCTATCCTGTCAGAAATATGGATTCCTACTTAAACCTTCAAAACTTAAAGCACAGGCGATGGATTCCAACAAGACAAATTGTCAAACCACAGGAAAATGAAGTTTCAAGCCACTCTGTGTTGTCTTTTCCCCTCCTGCTGGATGCCTTTTTTTGGGACCAGAAGGTTTAAACATTGAGCATCATTCCCGCTTGTCCCAGTCCTTTTCCTTCCCCTGGGATGCACCAGTCAACCACTGGGGCTCGGATTTGTTTAGGCAAGTGTTTGTTGAGGCTGGTGCAGGGAGATTTGGGGTTATTTGGGGCAGTCTGGGAGCGCTTGGTGTGCTCCACTGGAGAGGATTTTTCCCGAGGCTCCCTGCCCTGAGCGTGCGGGGGAAGCTCCCGGGGGGTGACGTGTGCTCACAGCTCCCTGCACTGGCTTGGGGCTTCCAACTGTGCCAGAAGAATAAAGCTGTTCAGAAAGGGAAAATTAAGGATGCAGTGCTGCTTGTAAGTCTTTAATATTGATCTGCTTTTCTCTGGGGGAGTTTCTGTGAGGAAAACAGGCTTGGGAGGAAAGATGATTTCGTTTCGTTTCTCGTGACGGTTTTAGCTTGGCTGCTGACAGCCTTGCTATTATCCTGGGTGTCCTTCCTGTTGTCATGAAAATGACTCACTTGGGATTTGTTTTCTTCCAAAATTCCTTGTTCTGTGCTGCCTAAGGTGTCTCCAGGTACTGCCATGCATTTCTAAAAACCCCACATTTCCACCTCAGTTTCCCTGGCTTGGGGCTGTCTGGCTGCTGAGGCGTTTCTGGTTAAGTCCTGGCTGGTTTAGCTGAATGCAAAAATGTATCTGGAATTTGGTGTGAATCTTTTCCTCAAAAGATCCCTTCTGGACAGGGGGATTTGCTTGTGGCTTGTTTTATTTTTCTTAACATCTGCAGGGATGTTCTTGTGTTTGTTTTTGTTGGGTTCTTCAACTCCCAAATACTCCCAACTCCTCCCAAATACTCTCAGGCTCTTTATTTTCCCTCTTTTGCTTGATTTGGTGTTGCTGCAACCTTTTAAAACCCAGGTGTGCAGACAGAGAAGTGGTTTGGAGCTGCTCAGTAATTGTTTGACACTTTGGATTTGGCTGAGGTGTTGCCAGTGTTTGTTTTTCCAGCTCCCCTGGAAGGTACACGTGGGATAATGGTGCTTGTTTGTGGTTTGTGAACTTAATTCAGTTTTATTGGATTTTGGAGTGTGAAAACATTGCATATTTAAATAATCCCAGCAAAACAAAGCAAGCACAGCAGCAAAAATTTGCCTCAAAATATCCAAAATGGGATCCTTCACAGCCTTAAAGGTGTGGAGTCACAGGCTGATGGATTCCTGCTTTTATTCATCCATTTCTACAGATTTATGGCCTCTTTGGTTCTTGGCTTTTTATGGGAAGTGCTTGTGATTGTCATCAGATTCCCATTAAAATATCAATAATTGGTCACAGGACAGCTTCAGAAAATGCCTATTTCCCAACTGTGAGACTGAGTCTCACTAACACCAGGAATGTGGGATTTTTTTTTTCCCCCATGAGAAATGAGTATCCAGAGACAAAAACTTAAATATTTAATAGTAGTCTTTGCTAAAAGTGATTCATTTTTTCAATGCCTCTCTCTCTCTCTCTGCTGAGAGAATTCCTTTTTTCACTACCTAGTTATGGTGATGGACAGGAGATGCTCTTGGATGGTATAAAAATCTTTCTCCTGGCTCAGGGAATGGAGTGAACCTTGAAAAGCTGGGGTGGTTTTGAAGCTGCCGTAGAACATTTCTCTTCCACGAGGAGGATTTGATACCGAAACCACATTTTGTTACACGTTCAATGACCCCAAAGGCCTCCAACACCTTTTGGCAGTACAAAATATTCCCAAATTTGCTGAGATCCTGTTCCTATGGCAGCATTTTCCAGTCAGCAAAAGATGTTGTGGCAGCTCCTGAGCTGAAGACCTGTGCTTCTGAGGGGTGGAAGTTGAATTTCAAAGTCACACTGATACCCAGGAATCATCCTGGCTACTAAATTATTCCCCCACTTAGCAAAGGCTGAGCAGGAGAGCGTTCTCTGGATTGGGGTAACTGGGTTAGGGAGTATTTTTAGCCGAGCTGTTACCAGAAGTCAGGTTTTTCTGCAGCTGTAATCTCTTTTCTGTCTGCACAGCCCTCCTGCACTGCTCCAAGCTCTGTATTTAGGCCAGCAGGGAGATGGGGGCAATGCTGCTACTTCTCACAGGGCTTGGTCCTGTGGTTCACTGGGTAAGGATCTGTGCCCAAAATCCTCTAAGGAAAGTCACCTGGATTTTTGTTCCTGCACCCCCCTGTCATATCCATCCTCTACCTCTCTCTTCCTTTACATCTCCTTTTATTTTGCATTTCTATTCTCCCTCTCTCCTTTATTACTTCTCCTCCCCTCTCCCCTTTTATCTTGCATTTTGCTTGGTTTTCTCCTCTCAGGACCTCTCCCTATGCTTTTTGTATTTTCTTCCCGCTTTCTGGCTCACCCATAAATACCCAGTGGAAAACTGCTGTCACTTGGCTTGATTATTTCTCACTTTATGGTATCTCTCACAATTTAACTTCAAAGCAAAACAGTTCAGCGCTGCAAACGAATCTTAAAAGCAGAGTTAATCTCACTACATGGGAGCATGTGCAGGAACATTTTCCTGGAGAAAAATGTTTGCTTATGTTGGTGATAGAGGATTTATTCTCTCCGTGGCTTGCTTTGTGTGCGGCCCAGATTTTCTGAGTATTGTGGAGTAAACTCAGCCGTAAACTTCAAACAAAGCTGTTGCCAGCACAAAACACTTATTTATGTGCCTTGTGTGATGCTGGAGCTGTGGGGCTGTGCAGGAGGAAGGTGGGAATGCTGGGGGAAAATGGGAGCCCCTGGGGTGGTTTTATGGCTGGGTGTGTGCCAGAACGGGTCAGAGCGAATCACTCAATACGGGACTCGTGTTTTCCTTAAAATGAACCATTCTTTGTTGTTCTGTGGTAAATCCATGTGCTATTTCACCAAAAGCAGTGCTAGATAAACATAGAATTGCTCCTGGTGCTGCTGTTAATCCATTATCCTCAGCAGAGCTTGGATTTGGGCTGTTTGGGATGCAAACTTTGTATGGAACTGAAAAAACCTGGATTTGACTTCCCAGTGACCTCAAGCATCGGCTCCCTGTTTGTGCAGTGGAAATACTCCTTGCTTTTCTCTGATCTGTTGTAGGTTTGGAGGTTTGAATTCCAGATATTTCAGATTTTTGGGACTGTGAGAGCTGCTTGTGCATGCTTCAGTCATTTGGGGTTCTCTGCAAGGTGAGAGCCCGAAAGCTGCAGCAGCCGTGGTGCTGCCAGTGGAGGTGGGAATTCAGAGCAAATTGTCCTGTCCTGGAGTGGTGGAGAGAGGCACCTGCAGTGCTTGGGAGCTGGAGCCCCTTGTTGGTGTGTTGGTTTTTGTTTGGTTTGGATTTTTCCCTTAAAACATTACCAAATGCTGAGGGGGGCTGGAGGCTGAAGTCCTGCAGAACGGCTTGTGGCTTATCAGGAAGAGCAAGTGCTTATGTTAATCAAAAAAAAAGATTATTAAATCATCCTGTTAATTATTATTTGCACCCAGTTAATGATGATTTGCACCTCCTTATCCCCTGCTAGTTGCCAGCCCAGTGTCTTGCAGGTTTGGCTTTGTTTCTGCTGTAGAAAAATCAGAATACGAGGCAGGGTTTACATAAGAGCCAGCAGGTGCTGTGTTTACAGGGCTGTCATTTTACAGGTCGTGGTGCTTCCCTCCTCTTCCCTGTCCTGGTGTGTCAGGAAGCAGCAGCAGAGCTTTCACTCATGGCTGGAAGAGTTTAACAGGATCAGAGCCTCTGGAGCTGGGAGGGAACGGGGCTGCTCTCTGCTCTGGGAAAAGTGCTCAGGGAACGCATCAGCTCTGCTAAAGCTGCTGATGGAATTACTGCCAGATAATTCCGGCCTGTTTGGGGATAATTTAGCAGAAAGTGGGGCTGCTCTGCTGATCTCATTGCTGTGCTGTAGGAGATGAGCTCTCTGCAGGCTGTAATGCGTTGCTTGCTGCAGGGAGAGCGCAGGAAGGGTTATGAGCCAGAAAATCTGTTCTTGCTCATAAAAAGCCCCCCAAAAAATTACCAAAGAAAGTCCAAGCAGCTCTTTGTCCTTACTGAGTTCCCAGGAGGGGGGTGTGTTTTGTGTGTGTGTTTTACCAGCTCAGAAATACCACTTTCATTCACGTTCCTGCTGTGAGGGTTTGGGCTGCAGTTGTTGTAGTAACACATCCAGCACCCTTTGCCAGCTGTCCAGGGAAGCACAAGGTGTGTCACCACCCATGCCTCATGGTGGGACAAGCTGATGGAGATGTTCTTCCCACCAAATGCAGAGCCAGCTGCAATTCCCCTTAAATTTTGATTTAGATTTAAACAAATCTGAATTTCTTGATGCTTGACTTTATCAGCGGTGGATTAATTTACCAAATTATTAAATATTCTGCTTTCCTCCTGATAACTGGTGCAGAAATGGAGGAAGCAGCAATTCTGGTTTGTAACGTTTTTGTGATGACTTTTTGGTCTCTGCTTGTCTAATTACCTGATACAATTTTATTAACAGGGATAGGACTGCTGAGTGTCACCAAACCAAGCACTGCAGTCATCATTGCCCTGCTCCTACAAATGCAAATGTTTTCCAAACAGCATTGGGGGGGTCTCTGCTTAACAATTTCCTATTTAAGCTTTCCTAGACCCTGCTACATCAGGGAAAGAATCCTTATTTTAAAAAAATTTTACTAAAATTTGTAGTTTTGTTACCATTACCTGCTCCCCAGCTGCTTGTTCTTGAGGGGGATTGGAGGGTTGGTGCCAAAATGGTGAGATTTGGACATTTTGAGTAAAACTCAGAATTCTGCTTTTTGGATTTTCTCCAGATAATGAGGGATAGAAGGAAATCGGGCAAGAAGCAGAAGCTGTTTGGAAGGTGATGGGTGGGAATGAGCAAGTTCCTCTTTCCACAGGGGTTATGGATGAGAGGAACTGGAGCTGAGGCTCCAAGGACTGGGGTGGTGCGTGGCCCAAAGGGGAGCTGTGTCCTCTGTCCTCCATCCCACCCCTCCGAAACTGGGGGTAGGGAAGGAGCAGAAGAAACTGGGCAAAGAGATAAGAATTGGAAGGTAAAAGAAACCAGTGGAATGCTGTTAGAGGGAAGAGAGCTCAGTGATTTTATAGTGGGGATCAAACACTGTGTGAAGCACTGATGCTCCTGTGCATTCCTTCCTGGAAGAGCTGATCTTCCTCCGTGTTCTTATTGAATGAGGTTTCAGCAGGTGTTTCAGCTGTGGCATGGGGTTTTAGGAGATATTTCAGCTGTGGCATGGGGTTTCAGCAGGTGTTTCAGCTGTGGCTTGGCCCTGGCAGGGCTGGCTCTGCCCCGGTGCCGCGGAGCCAGAGCAGTGGGATGTGTGAATGCCCCTGCAGATGGATCCCTCTGCTCCATCCCTGCTGGAAGAGGTTTGTTGCCGGGAGCAGCTGCTCTGCAGGGTAATTGCTGTGCCTGTGGAGGCTGTGCCACCCTCCAATCGTGGCTATTCCCGCAGTCCTTGGGATGCAGAGCCAAGTTTTTCCGAGGGATGCAGGTCAAGGCTACGATGCTACAAACCAGGTGATGCTGCGCTAGCTGCACATCAGTTCTGTCTGTAGACAAAATCATGCCCAGCACTGTGGTGCCTGCTGCCCTTCCAGCCCTTTGGAGTATCCCTTTTCCATGGAAAAGGTGCAGGGAAGCGCAGAACTCCTGGTCCTGTCATTCTCCTTCCGTGATTCTCTGCCGTGTTTTCAGTTCGTGAGGTTTTAGTGTGGTCGGAGGCTGGAGCAGGGTGGGGAGAATGTTTCTGTTCCATCCCAGGCTTTTGCAATCCTGCTGCAGCATCAGATCTGTAAACATTCCAGCTTCCAGCACTGCTGGCATTTAGCTCCTCGGTTTGCAAGTGAGGAAGGGAATTTAAGTTGTTGTCACTGGTCTCCAGTGGATCAGGAGCACACCCCACCAGCGGGGAACCAAGGGATTATTCCCTGAGCCCTGGGGTGTGGTTGCTCTGTTAAATCGTGGATGCTGGAATCTTCCTCTCTCCTGGAGTTGGGAATACTCGAGATTTGCAGTTCTGGAGGGCAGAGGAGAATGATCTGCCTGCAGCGGTGCTGCTGGTGGTGATGGGATGAGAACAAAGCTCTCTGGTGAGGGACTGTGTCCTTGTCCTGATGTCCTGAGGTGTTTTGGCCCCTCACAGGTGGAGGTTTGGGGGGCAGAGATGTGCCCGGGGGCTCACTGCTGTCATGATCAAGGCCCTCCAGGAATTCCTCCCTCAGGATTCAGCCACACACTAAATTAGGCTCTGAACCGGTGCTCCCCAGAGCAAATGTGACAGTGGGAGCTCGGGAAATGCTTTCTTTGCAGGGAGGTGCAGGGATCCCCCTTGTCTCCCTCTGCCACCCTGCCACGATGCCCCATAACCAGGACTGTTCCCTGATCCCCCTCCATCCTGGCTCTTGCTGACAGGGAAGCTGCTCCAGGGGCCAGAGGTGCCCTGTGGAGCCGCTGTGACCTCTCCTGCCCCGGGCTGGATTTGACTCCACGCTCAGGATCCCATTACAAATCTCCTGAGCCACCCCGTGGCCCCATAAATCTGCCAGTGATAGGTTTAACGAAGTGGAGATTAACACAGCACTGCCATGGCACAACTGGGATGGAGTTCTGGCTTCTGGAGGTGCAGCTGAAGGTCCTTGGGGCTTTCACCAAAACTGCTTTGTTTGGAAATTTCCACCTGTTCCACTTTGTTTTGGAATATCCTAAACCCTGCTCCACCCATGGGTTATCCCTGCCCCTGAGGTGGCCTTGTCTGACCCCTCCTCCAGTGCTGCTCCAGGAGCTGCCTGAGGATGGGTTTTATTTTCTGGCTGTGAAATTTTGGTTTTGTTCAAAGGAAATCATGATGTTCTCTGAATAACAGTAAAACCCCAGTAGTTTAAAATTGGCTTCGAGGTGTTGGATGTTTACGAAATGGACAATCGTGGAATTTAGGCTGGAGAAGACCTTTAAGATCATTGAGTCCAGCCTTTCCCCAGCACTGCCAAGGCCACCACTGACCTGTGTCCCCAAATGCCACATCCACATGGATTTTAAATCCCTCCAGGAATGGGGACTCCACCACGTTCCTGATCGCTTGGTCACCCTTTCTGGGAAGAAACTTTTCCTAATATCCACTGTTCTCTTTTCATTCTCAACTGCTCCTAAAATCAGGAGACTTTTAGTTAGAGGGGTCTCAGGCCTCATGAATTATGGCATCTTTTTTTTTCTTTTCTTCTACAGATAACATTTTTCTGCCTTTTCTCTCAATTAAACAAAAGAAATAACCAAATTCTCTTCTCCCACTGCTGTAAGGAAGTAGGGTAGGTTAGCTGAAATGCTGGAGCCTGGTGAAAACTGGAGAAAATTTGGATGATTTTGAGTCTGGCAGTGACTTGGTTGCACCAGTGCGAGTCAATAATAGTGAGAGAGCTGCTACTCTGAGTATTGCTGTGTCAGAACTATGCAAAAATGTTGCTCAAGAGGGTTTTTTAATAGCTGCCTTTGTTTCGGGGCATCTTTGTACTTCCGATTCCTTTTCGGAAGAGTCTGTTTTCCAGGTCGTGCATCAAGGTGGAAGAACAGCTTTCAAATATTCCCCAAGGTCTGATTTCCTGAATTGCAGAGCTACACCAAAATGAAATGATGTTTTCTGAGGGGGGGGGGATTTGTTGCAAGGAGTTAAAGGTTCTTTTCTGCTGGCACTGAGAGCTGAAAGTGGATCACTGGCCACGAGCCAAACTCCATCAGCTCCACAGAAATATTCATGAGATAAATCAATAATTAAGCCCCCTCTGCAAAAGTAATGCTGGGTTTGACTCCAGTTGCTCTGCGGTGCCTGTTCAGACAGGGCTGCTTGGTTTCATTTATTTTCCAAATGAGTTTTAGGAATATTATCAAGATTTAAGGATATTTGGGGTTTTTTTTGATGCTTCAGTTTGACTCTGTAGTGTATTCAGGTTATTCTGAATAAATTTCCTTATTCTTTTTTCACCCAGGGATTCTGAATTTTCACCCACTGGGTGATTTGCTGCTGTTCCAATGTTTTTGTAGGGCAAGCTGACACAGAAAATGGATGGGGATGGCAGCAGCATTTCCTCAGTCAGTACAGCTGAATTTTGCTGTTTTTCTCACATGCTTTTATTTTCCCCATTTGTTTTCAACCGTGTTTTCAATTCTCAGTAGAGATAAATGGCTTCAGGAGAATGGGATGGATCCTGTTTATTTCTTGGGCTTCATCAGCAAAACAGCAACAGCCTTGTAGCTGCAGCATCCCTGTGACTTGTGGGGAAAAGAACCCCTTCAATCTAAAAAGTTCTCTGCAATTCCAGGGGGAATTTGCAGGGCCAGCCATTTATCCAGTTGGGAATGGAGACAGCATTCAGCAAATGTGGCTTCTCTGTTTTCAAAGGGAGGGAAGGCTTTAATTCCTGCTCTGGAGGCTGGAGGGAAGGAATGTGTTTTGTTCCACCTTCTGAGGGAGAAGCTCCATGCTGGGTGGGAAGTGCTTCGACTCACCAATCCCATTGCCACCCGTGAGGGTTTGCTTTGAAAAGATTCTGTCTTCCAGGCCTGCAATTATCCATCTTTTATTTACAAACCCTCTCCTACAAGAGCACTCAGGGTACTGAAAACTATCTGGGAGATAATTCTCCATTAATTAAGCTCCTGCACGTCACGCGGCTCCATTACCTGTGCTGGCAGTGGTGCCGTGTGAGGTGCCATAAATCCTCCCTGAGATCATCCCAATAAAACTGCCTGGCCTGAGCGTGGAGCCAGGGTGACAGTGACAGGGATCCAGCACAGCCAGGCTTTGCCAAGGGATTCAGAGCTGGGTGATTTGGCACTTGGGTTTGTGCAGTTTCCCTGAGTGGTTGCATGACTCAGGCAGCCTGGTCAGGGGGTAAAGGGGATGCTTTTATTTCACCAGGTGTGGAGGAAAAGAACCCTCCCACTCCCTTCCCAAACCCCCTGGCACCACAGGCAGCGTGGACACAGGGACCTTGTGACCTGCAGCCCCACTCAGGTGGCTGGTCTTTAGACCCCTGTGAAGTCCCTCACCTGGAAAAAGAGTTAGGAAGGAATTTGAGGAGAGGATAGGACTGTACTGGTGGAGTGTGGGGCATGGCCAGACAAGCACAGTGAGCAGCTTAGAGCTGGGGCTTTTGTCCCTTCATCCCATGTTGTTGCCTTCTCAAATCACCCCCATCTCTCCCTATTCTTGCCTGGTCATCCTCTAATCTTGTGTAATCCTGAAATGGGTCAGAGCATCCCACACCAGTTTGGGGTGAAGGGACCTTAAAGCCCATCCAGTGCCACCCCCTGCCATGGGCAGGGACACCTTCCACCATCCCAGGCTGCTCCAAGCCCTGTCCAGCCCGGCTTTGGGCACTGCCAGGGATCCAGGGGCAGCCACAGCTGCTCTGAGAAACTTCTCAGGGTCCCCCTCTCCTGCCTCTGTGGTTTTGTGCTCTTGTGTGTGACCTGTGAGAACCTCTAATTTTGGGGGGTGGTTTCAGGCTAAAATCCCTCATCATACTCAAATGCCTCCTCCCAGCCCCCCAAATTCAAAGAAATTCAGGATTTTGTTGTCTGCCTGCTTCCCTTCTACTCAAGCACTTGGGAGTTCTGTTCTGAGCCATCTTACCTTGCCCATGGTTTTTATAAGGGTTTTTTTTGGGGGGGGGGATGGATCTGGGAGTGGATTCAGATGCCTGAAGGGGAGGTGTCATCTCCCTTCACGTCACAACCTGCACACCCAGGGCTGGAGTCCACCCTGAGGATCACAGGGGATTAATCATGGAATTCCATTAGGGCTTCTCACCCTTAGCAGGCAGCTCTGAGCTTTCCTCATTTCCTCTCTCTGGGGAATTTGGGGGAGTTGAGGTTTATTTATTTATTTTATTAAACCAGGAAATGTATTTGGTTATCTTTAATTTCTTTAATTGAGACTGCATTAGCTTCTGGCGACAGTGCTGCTCTGAGGGTAAATTTGGCATTTATGGTGAAGATCCCTTTTTGTGGTTGTGAAATCCTCTTTTTCTTTTTTTTAAAATGCCTTTTAACTCAATAGGAAACTAGAGAAGTGCAATAGTAATTGTCAATATGTCTGAACAGAATTCCTGGTGCTGTCCAGGGGCCAGAGCAGAATCTCTCTGGCTGTCAGTGCAACTCCAGCAGGAATTGTGTGGGTGGATCAGAGCACTTATCCCAGCCATTATGCAGCAGTGGTACAAGTTAATGGAACAGACTGTCAGGGGGACTGTAGGAAGGAAGGGAGATGTGATTTATGGATGGGAGATAATAACCTGCATGTAATGAGAAAGTTTGGAAAATAATACACGAGGTGCACAGATGAAACGGTTGGCATCGCTCAGAAAATAACATTTTATTTCTGGCTGCTTGTTGTTTCCTTGAATTGTACCTCTTGATTTTGGTGTTTAATGCAGGATGAGTTACATTTGGTAAAACAAAATGAATGCAGTTATGTCACTTCTGAAGGTGACCACGGGGAGAAAAGGGAACACGCTGAAAATCGGGATATTCATGGTTGCTCATGCTGCCTTCTGGTTTGGGGCAAACCCTTTGGATCTGGAGGGTGTTGCCTCTGTAGGGTGGATGTGGCTTTTGTTATCTTTGGGGAAAACCTCTCAGAATACAGGAGATCATAAGAAGAACACAAAAGACCCCCAAAAACAAAAAAAAACCCAAAACAAAACCAAACGAAACAAACAGGAAAACCCCCATCCCAAACATAAAAACCTGGGGCTGTGTGGATGTGGCAGCGAGGAGCTGGTGGCACAGGAGGAAGGCTCAGAAGCTCGAGTGGGGTGACACAGGAAGAGCCCAACATCTCCCCAACATCAGAGATCCAGCCAGGAACTCCTGAACAAAGAATGAGATCCATGTGGGTTTGAAGCACGAGACCCACCCCCCAAAACCCCACAACTGCTCTCATTTCGTGCAGTCAGTGAAGATGCTCTGTGATCCCCCACATTCCTTTATTTCCTTCAGATATCAGTGATGGCTTTTCCAGCCTTTCAGCTTCCCAAACAAAACTCCTGGAAGGAGGAAACCTGACCTGTGGAGCACTTTTAGGAGTTGCTGCTTCGCACTTGGAGCTTTTCAGCCCGGCAGATAAATCCCACTCACAGGCAGTGCCTCTTCCAGCTGCGTGGAGCACAGTTATTATGGAATTACTCTTTTTTCAGGCTCTCTGACATTCCAGGCATGGAATGCTCCATGGAAGGGCTGGATTGATGGCACCAGAGCTGTGTTTGCCTTGGTGGGATGAGGCACTGACAGCTCTCTGAGCCTCAACTTGGGCATGAAGGGAATAAATGGGATAAGTGAATATTTGAGGTTGTGAGATTTTTTGGCTTTGTTGCCTGGAGCTTGGGATGAGCAAAATTGGGGTAAGGGGGTAAAATTCCATTTGGGAAATGGTTCTGGAATGTTCATAGCAGGGCAGGGCAGCTCATGCTGGGAGTGCAGAGCTTTGGCTGGCTGGGAGCATCCCAGTGTGGGGAGCTGTGAGGAAACAGAGTGTGGGGTAGGTGCTGGCTGGTCTCCCCACTTTCCTGGGAATGGGGGAAATCTGGGATCGGGAGTCACCTCTCCAGGCTTGTGTCTTACAAGGGGCTGCATGGGTGGCCCCAAACCCAGGAATTACCCACTAAACCACTCGGAAATTGCCTTCTCATCCTGGAACTCCAAAACCCCGGGATGGAGCAGCAACACACACTTCAGGCAAACCCCTCCCTGCCTCCTTTTCCCCCGAGCTGAAGGAGCAGGTGAGTGGAAGCTCCTGATCTGCTCTCTTGAAGTCGAATCAAAGCGTGACAAAAATGGTTAATTGAGCGGAGCGTTGGAGCAGCTGCTGCTGCGAGTGGCACCGGTGGCACCTCCCTCAGCTGAGCATGGCACCGGGTACCAGCCACCTCCTCAGCTTTGAAGGCCTCCTCAGTGGTGTCTTGGAGAAGGGGGAACACCGGGAGCTTTGATGGGAGATGAGAAGGATGTCGCTTTCGATAAAGGATTCGTGTTTTAAATGCGGCGTGCAGCTGGGGGAGCAGAGCTCTGTCTGAAGGGGCCTTTGAAGTGTCACACGAGGCTGGTTTTAGGGGTGGTGATGCGTGTTGGGCTTGTGAGCAATTACGGTTCTTGCAAAGAGGGATCAAGGCTTTCCGGGAGCGCGGGCTGTGCTGCGCCGTGAATCCGTGTGGGAACGTCACTCCTGGTGCCGCTTGGGAATCGGGGAGCTCGGCGTGGCACCAGTCCCGCTCCAGATGTCATTGCGGGGCGCCTCCCACACAGCGTCAGGTGATTTGTTGGTGCTGAGGAGGAAAATCACAACCTTTTCTGAATATGATCCAAGTTTAGGGTGACGTAACTGTGATGGGCTGCCTGCTTTGGCTCCAAGCTGTGCTTTTGGTGACACATTTGCATGTTTAGCGTAGGGATGAAACCAGTAGGGTACTGGGACTGTACTGGGAGCGTTCTGGGTCACCTGGGCCTCAGCAGAACTCAGGACCTGCAAACTTGAGCTCCTCTCAGCGCTGGGCTTTTCTCACAGCACAGCTTTTGCTGGTTTGTAGGAATGAAGTGCAGAGCTTCTGCAGGTATTTACGGGGTTACTGCCCCAATAGTTACAGGGTTGTTCCTCCTATAGTTACATGACTGTTCCCCCAGTGTTTACAGGGTTATTCCCCCAGTATTTATATGGCTGTTCTCCTAATATTTACATGGCTATTGCCCCAGTGTTTACAGGGTTATTCCCCTGATATTTACAGGATTATTCCCCCAAAATTTACGTGGCTATTCCCCTGATATTTATATGGCTATTCCCCTGATATTTATGGGATTATTCCCCCAATATTTACATGGCTATTCCCCCGATATTTACAGGATTATTCCCCCGATATTTACAGGATTATTCCCCCGATATTTACAGGATTATTGCCCCAATAGTTACAGAATTATTGCCCCGATATTTACAAGGTTATTCCCCAATATTTACAGGATTATTTCCCCAATAGTTACATAACTATTCTCCCAATATTTACGTGGCTATTCCCCCAATATTTACAGGATTATCCCCCCAGTTTTTACATGGCTATTTCCCCTCATTTCCCAGGAGGGGAAGGAAATATCCAGCTCCTGCTGCTTGTCTCCCCCATCCGTGGCTGCTGACCCCAACGTGAGCACACAGGGAACATATGCCATGTTTTATTTGCCAGCCATACAAAAGATGGGTTTGGAGCACCCAAAATGTCACATCTGTTCAGTCCACAAGATATTGTCCTGTCCAGTGCACTGAATGGCTCCCTCTGTGGGAAATGCTGCATTTCAGGATGTCAGATTGGGATGATAAAGGGGTTGAAATGTTCTTTGTCTCATGGAGTTTCTCCTCTGTTTGCAGCAAGGGAAGCCCTACGTCTTTGACAGGGTGTTACCTCCTAACACAACCCAGGAACAAGTTTATAATGCCTGTGCCAAGCAGATTGTCAAAGGTAGGTGTTGTCTTTGCTTATTGTCCCTGCCTGGGGGGAGGGAAAAGGATGTCTCTGTGCCCTCAAGCTGTTTAAAGACTGGGTAATGAATGTTTGGATGTCTGAAGGGGAGTTTAGTAATTAGTAATTCCAAACATTTCCTTTCTTTAAGGGCTTGTCTGTGTGGAAAAAACCAAAACCATCAATGCTGAAGGAATTGCAGCACAGCTGTTCCTTACTTTCTCCTTGTTATTCCACACAAACACTTGGTTTTTGGGATATAAGGGACAAAAAGTGTGTTTTTCATGCAGTGTGAGACTGTTCAGTCCAGGATGAGTGTGGAATATCTGTATAATGGAGTGGGAGGATGGATCATTGAAGGAGAGTGGGGAAGGCCCTGGTTTGGGAGTTGCTTTGCATGCAGAGAGCTTTAATTTAAAACTGGAATGAGGACACAGATGCCTCTTGGAAAACACCCTAGTTCTTGGAACAAAACCTTCCTAAATGGTTGAAATTTTAAGATTTTCACTGCAAAATCTTTTTTTGGGGGGTGCATGTTAATCACCTGGCAAACCCCCCCAGTGCTGAAGTCACCCTCATGCTTTGTTCTGGTGCTGGATGATCCATCTATGGTGATATTCACAAAATCGTGCATATGCTGAGCTGGAAAGCACCCACAGGATCATCAGTGCAGCTCCTGGCCCTGCACAGGACACCCCAAAAGTCCCACCACGACTCTGGGAACATTGTCCAGCCATTCCTGGAGCTCAGGGCTGGATTTGTGACCACACTGCAGCATCCAGGGGTTATCAGCAGAACCCTCATTGTTCCCTGGCCTTGTGGGGTGTCCCTGTGCCCTCCAAGGTTTTTATTTTGGTGTTTCAGGGTCCTGCTCCAAACCCTTGGAGCAGCTCTGCAGGAATTTGTTTGGCTCACTCAGAAAACCTCGAGCAGCCCAACCTGGGGCAGCCCAGGTGATGGGGGGGAAGGACCAGAGGGAAAGTTATTTGGTGTTGGAGAGCAGAAATGAGTCAGAACTCGGCTTCCTCTTCTCAGAGGGGTCTGATTACAGCAGCTCTGCCCTCAGATGGGTGAGCCTTTAATAAAAACTGGATTTGTGGAGTTCAGGGATCGTTAGTTCAGGCTGCTGACACACCACTGCACTGCCTGGAAGTTTGGGGAGCTGTTTCAATCCTACCGGGTGTGCTGCTGGTGAATTTGTGGAGGGCCTTTATATCCCCTTTGGAAGTTGGTTTTCCTCCAAAAATGGTGAGAGAAATAAAATCCTTTGCGAGAGGAATTGGGAAGAACTGAATCACTGACTGAATTGTCTTTATGAACCAAAGAGAAAGGCAAATACTTCCCAAATTCCGTTTGAAAATAGCACTCAAATGTATTTTCCATGTGGGTTGATTTGGACTTCCCAGGTATTTTGAAAGGCAAGGTTGGTGAGGGGAAGGTTTGGAAGAAAAGGAGAGAGAAATGGGGGGAAAAGAGAGAAGGAGAGAACAAGGAGGTGAAGGATGGGAAGGAGAGGGGGAAGAGGAGAGGGCAAGACAGGGAGGGAGGGAGAGCACAGCAGCCCTGGAGTGAAGCTCCGGAGCTCTGGACTTAGATTTCCTTCCATTTAATCTCCATTTTAAAGCCTAATAAAGTGCAGGCTGTGAAATGTTCCTGATGGGCTGCATTCCCTGTAATTTCCTGCATGGAAAGGGGGGCTGAGTGTGGCACAACTTGGGGCACCGTGTGAATGAATCCCTGAGGGTTTTCCAGGCAGCTTCCCAAGGTTCCCGTTTGCTCTCCGGTTTCACTGCGCTCCCATGGAATGGCTGATGGCTCCACTGTGATTCCTGCCATCCCAGAAAATGCCTGCTGGCCCTGGAGCAATGCTTGGAATAACTATATTGACAATCAGAATGACCCAAACGAGGGGGTTTTTACCAAACAAGGCCTGGGATTAGGTCTGAGCAAACAGCTCCATCCCTGCCCAAGTGTTTCACATTCCTGACGTGAGAAACATGGGGAACAGGGAGTTTTTGGGAGGAGGAAGGGACTCCTGAGGGCCAGAGTGCCAGCAGTGGAAATGTGTGTGGAATCACCAGTGGGGATTGCTTCTTTTTAACCAAAGCTCCCAAATAGCCCCAAATCTGCCAGGGGACAACAGGGTGTGATTGCCACGACTTCTGCTTTGCTTTCTATTGCTCTCTGTTGCCCAAAACCCCAGTTTTTATCTCCTGAATCCACCCAGGTGCACATGTGGGCCTGGATTTTGCATTTTTCCTGCAATTCCACGGAAGGGGGAATGTCTGGGAGCACCGGAGCACCTCAGTGCACGTGTGTGTGGCCTGGGAGGAGGAGAAAATGGCTTTAAAGGATTTTTTGGGTGGTGGTGTTGCTCCCACCTGGGAGCTGAGTGACTTTTCTGGTTGTAAATCTGAGGAATTGGGGAAGATGATGGGTGAAAAAGAGAAGTACAGGGCTAAAAATGTGGCTGTGGGAATGTGTTTGTTGTGTCCATCCTCAGGAAAAAAAGGCAGCAGCTGAGGGGCAGAAGGAGGATTTTGGGGAAAAACTGGGAATCACTGTGGGCCAGGAGTTGACAAAACCACTCAGACTTCCTTTTTTTCTGGGAATTACTTAAAAATCCCACCTGATCTTGGTTCAGTCCTTTGTTAATCTGATTTTTTCCCCCCCTCCCTTTGGAGTTTTGTTCTTTCTGTCGGGGGCTGTTTCTCTCTGGATTCAGTGCACAGATGGCCCATAAATGACTTCAGGTGGAAAATCTTCCAACAAAAATAACCTCAATACTGACACCTCTGACTTGTTTTCACTGCAGGTGATGCAGAGGGCTATTTTTTTTTCCTTAATAGGATAAGGTATTTTTTGCTAATTGAGAAGGTAAATGACTTATCTCTGCTTCCTCCAGCAAAATGCAAATATTGATGCAAATTCTGAGCAATTTTCTTACATAACAGTTGATTAATCAGGTTATTTTCCCCCTTGGCTGTGAGCTCAGTTGGTACCTTGCATTTACCTGGAGATAATAACCCTTTTTTTTTTCTTTTTTTTCACTTTCTTGTTTTTAATTCAAGCTATTTAAAAAAAATAAAAATAACCAAATTTGGCAGGAAGATGAAATAGTAGTAATGAACTCCTATGGAATAGTACAACTGGATTTTTTTTATCCATCCCATAATTATTGATAATCAATTATTTTAAACTTTGTTTCCTTAAAGCAAGCAGTGTTTCTATTTTTGTGGGCAGCTGAGGATGTTAAATTAATTAAAAATGTTAATTCCAGAAGGACAGTAATTATGGCCTCTAACTTTGTCACTGTCTTTGAGTTCAAGACTGTTTTTCTATTTTTCTACTGTATCTTATTCAATCTTCCTTCCTGTCTGGAGCACCTACGTGGAGCTGCAAATAAGGGGATTATTTGTGTATTTATGTAAATGCCATCTATATGACATATCATCTATAATCTAATTAATTTCATTTTTTTCTTTGCCTGGAAACCTCTATTAAAGGAGATCCAGAGGATGGGAAACATCACAAATACAATTTACAGCCCTCCCAGACTGCTGGAAGTGGGCAGTCACTGCAAAGTCAATATTTTGGTATCTGAATCCAGTATCAAATTATTCATTCTGCCCTGAGAGAAGCTGGTTTTCAAATTCCTGTTCATTTGACTTTCTTCTTGCTTTGCAGACAGGCTTGGAAATTAATGAGGCCGTGAACTGTGATACAGAAGTAGGAAATAGAATGTGAATTTATAATAAGGAGTATCTGGGAATTTGTCTGATTTTCTCCAGGGTGCCTGATGGTTTTAAATGCAGTTCAGCTTTTTCTTCCCCGTGTTCCACAGATGTGTTTGGATGATATCTGATGTCCAGAGAGGTTTTTCTCGCAGGAGAGTGACAGAGATGCCAATAATTCTACAATTCTGTAATTTAGATTTTATTATGATTTTCTTGGCCCTAAAATTAGCTCAATATCTCATATTTTCCCCGTTCTTTATTGCCCAAACTACTTCCTAATTCAGCTCCAACACTTTAAAGACTTAAAAAATGCTGATAATTCAGCTTGAGGATGTCATTAAAAAGTTTTAATTGTTTTCCTTCTCCTTGCAGATGTTCTGGAAGGCTACAACGGGACAATCTTTGCTTATGGACAGACCTCATCAGGAAAAACACACACTATGGAGGTACAGGGGCAAAATCAACCAGTTTGGGGGGAGGAGGAAAATTCCATGTGCCAATTACCTGGGCAAGGCAGAGCTCTGAGCTGGGAGAAACGTGGAAAAGTGGATTTGGGAATGTTCAGCTCCTCCTGCCTTCAGCAGTTCAGTCAATGTGGATTTTTCCTCAAGGTTTTTCCACAGATATCTGAGTAAATCCCAGATTTATTGGGAACAAACGGTGAGCAGAACACATCAGGTGTGGTTTCTCCTTGTTTGTCATTACAGGAATGTTTGTGTTTTAAAGGGTTTGAGGGGGGTTTGTGAATCCACGGATGAGAGCAGCAGTAAAAGTCTGCGGAGTTCCCTGGCACTGCAGGATTAGGGAAATTCCTGCCTTGGTTCTTGGGTTTCTCATTTGCAGTCTCCTTCTGGGAATGCCCCTCTGGCATCCTGCAGCACAGACGGATGGGGTTGGAATTCTTGGAGAAGGGCACGGAATTACAGCAAATTCCAGGGGCTGAAATGCTGAGTCTGTTCATGTTCCTGCTGCTCTGAGGGTGACAGAGCAGGGCTTTTCCTGTGGTTTGGGTTTTTTTTTTTTTGGGTTAGGCAGAAGCTATTTAGGTATTCCTGCTGAATTCCAAGGATTTCATCCTTGCATGAGGCTGCTCCTCCCCAAACTGGGTGTCTGTGGCTTGGGGCATCTCAGCTCAGCAAAGCTGGGCTCTGGGGGAGTTAAAACTGAGTTTTCCTGGGTTCAGCAGCACCCCGTGGTTTTGTTCCACAATTACCACAGGTGAGCCACCAAACCTGAAGGTTAAAGGACAATGAGAGCCACGGGGCCTTGGGAAAATCACTGCATTCCTGGAGGGTGCAATCAGTGGTGTCTAATTAAGTCTGTCCTTGGGAGGAGGGGGGGAAATCACTGGCTCAGGCCTCACAGATGGCACAATCCTTGAGTAATCCACCAGCTCTGGGTGTAATTAAATCAAAATGTCTGCAGGGCTCGAGCTGGTGCTTCCACATGGCCTGGGAAAGATCTCCTAAAGCCAATTTATATTCAGAATTCTGAGCGGGTGATAAAGGAAATGACCGTGGAAAAACGGCTGTTTTCCTCCTTTAATAAAGGAAAAGCTGTCATTTCAAAGTGGAATCAAGTCTGTATTCAGCTTTAATCCCCCTCTTAGCCTTACATCCTCTTGTGAAGTTGCTAAAGTGTGTTGTGGAAGGGGGAAAAAAAATAGTCTGAAGTTGAAGAAATAGTAAATCCTCTTGGAAAAGCTGTTACGGGGGATTTTCTGTGAAATGGGAAATGGGAAATGCTTCACAGTGTTGGTGTTAAGCTCCACCAGGACATGGGGCTAGAACACAGCCAGGACAGCCTTTCTGACAGGCACAGATCTTTCTTTGCTGCCTGAATAGCAGGATAAAACTTGAAAAAGCACTTTTTTATTTTACCATAAGTTAAATTGATGGGCTTTGACCCCACAGCAGAGCTTTCAGTGCTCGGTCCCCATAAATCGATGTTACTGTATCAACATCCTGAATGAAACCAGCTCTGCCTCAAATGTTGCACTTCACCTGTGGAAATTACTGTTTTTATTAATATCTGAGCTTTAACGAGCACAGAACTCTTTGGAGGAATTTCCCAGCTGCAGTGGCAGCAGCACCACAGTTTTCCAAACCCTTTTTCCGTGAGGTTACAGCAGAATCCATGAGAATATTTGTGGTTTCTTTCCATTTTTAATTCCAGCTTTCCAGCCCACCTTGTCCTTGTTCTTGCCTTCCTGTTTCTGGTCCCTCTCTTGCAGTGGGAGATTCCCTGCCCATGGACTGAGATGAGCTGTAAGGTCCCTTCCAACCCAAACCATTCAATAAATAAAAGTGGAATCCACTTCCATCCCCTCTTGTTTGAATGCAAATCCACGGAAATTTCTACTGATTTTAACAGTGGCAGCTGTGGCTGAGTGTCCCTTACACTTCAGGTTTTACACCTGGATTTCTCCTCTGAGCTAGAGGAGCTGTGGAAAGGAAAATACAATTACCATGGGGCTTGCGAGAATATTGAATTAAATGCAATTATTGTCACTTCCGAAAAATTTTTAAGGGATAAGTTTACCTGGTGCTGCCAGAGGTCTCTGCAGCACAAGTTGGAATCTGAAGGCTCCTCTGGCTGAGGTAAAATCCAGCTCCACCAAAACCACTGCAGGAAAGTGGCTGGAGCGTTCCTGCTTTTGTGGCTGCCTTAGGAATTCCGTGTTCTGCTGTGCTTTGGAGTGTAGGCACAGCTTGGGTTGGAGTTGAGCGCCCTGAAGGAATCCCAGCAAATCCCTGTTTATCCCAGTTTAGGAAAAGCTCCTTTCCCCTCTTAGGGAAAACTCCCTGAGCAGCAGCACAGGGTTGGTTCCAGTGAGATTTTCAGGGGTTTCTCCGGGGAGAAGGGATGGAGAGTGTGGAAATGGGGCTGCGCTCACGGTGTGGTGGAGCAAGGGAGAACAAAGTCTTGGGGGGTGTTCGTATATTCAAGTTTTCCCCTTCCTCAAGGATTTAATTTAATTAATTACCTTTTTTTTCCCCATTCTCATAATCTGAAATAAAATGGTGCCTCAGATGGGGAGGACTTTTTAGTTTTGGAGCAGCTCAGTGAGAAGTTGGGTGTGGTGTAGGGTTTAACTGCTGCAGGAGGGGATGTGATTTGTATAACATAAATAAAATATTCACAGTTTAGCTCCAGCTGAGTGCTGCTTTGTAGGGAAAGCAGTCAGCAATGGAGCTGATTTATCCCTTTTTCTTTTCCCCCTCAAGATGTTTGTGGAATTCAGGGCCAGGAACCCAATCAGTGCTTTAACCACAGGCTCTGGGGTGGAGGGAGAGGTGGTGTCAGTTCTTTGTGTGAAATTGCCTTCATCCCTGGCTGGTGCTGGGAAATTCACTGCCATTCCACCGGCTTTGGCTAAACAAGGCAGTGGCTAAAATTTATATTTTAGCCTGTATTTTAGGCCAAAATTTTTATGTACTATATATTATTTGTAGTCTATTATTTATTATTATATCTTAGAATATAGCTATAATTTTATATTAACATAATACAATTATATATTAACATAATATAATTATATCTTAATGCAATTATATATTAACACAATATATTTATGTATCAATAGAATATACTTATATATTACCTATTTTATATATTATTTTTTATATATATAATATCTATATTTTTCACTGTATTTAAGGATGCTAATAAAAGCTGAAAAAGTGGGAAAACAGGTCAGTGTGACCCACTGGTCACTGACAAACGTAATAATAAAAACCACATACACGAGTGCATGGTTTTCTTCTATTTTGCTAAAAAAAAAAAGGTAAAAAAAAAAATTTAGCAATTACAGATCAAATCTGACCTCCCATGACTGGGAATTGTGTGGTTACCTGCTATATTTTTCTAAAATAATAACAATTCCCTACCACTGTTTGGAGTAAGAATCTTTTTTGTGCTGACGTGGGCAGTTTTAATTGGACAAAGATTTATCCCAGAGGTGTACCAGAGATTCCAGACACCGTGTTCTGATGGAATCTTTGACTGTGGACTTGTTAGTGCATATTTAAGCAGTTTCATGGAACGTTTGGAAGCAGCATTTCAGTGTGAGCTGTGGTCAGAGAAGGGTTTTGTCTCAAAATGAGGTTTCTGTTTCCATTTCCGTGGCGTTGCCTCTCCCGGACGTGCCTGGGAGAGCAACGCAGGGCAATTGTTGGGATGAGTTAATCCTCAGTTCCTGGAGGAACAGGGGAAGGTGGTTGTGCAGAGGAATATGGAAAGCAGGAGTGTTTGTGAGGCATGGCTCCCTGGCAATAGGGCCAGTGAGCTCCAATTGGAACGGGAATTGGAATTGGACTGGAATCCTCAAATCCCCATCGCCCAGAGCTTCCCCCAGCATAGCAGGAAGGAGGAACAGGATGTTTCAATGCTTCTTGTCACTGACAAATTCCCAAAATCCTGCTTTACAGGGAGAATCGGGCTGTGAGTTGGATGTTTGTTGTGCTTCTCAGTCAGAGGGTGAGAGTGGAAACAGCAGCAGGAGCTGACAGGACAAAGGGGTTCTCCGTGGCGTGAGGAATTCCAAGGTGTGGAGTTGGTTCTGACACCTTCTCTGAGCACTAACATCAAGTTAACCCCTCCCCAGAGCAATAAACATTTATAGGGACCCTCTGGAAGAGGAAAGTTTGGATAAATCTCCCTCCTGTCTTGTCCCTGAGGGAGGATTCCCAAGTTACCATTGGGTTTTGTGTCCGCAGGGAAAACTGCATGACCCTCAGCTCATGGGAATCATCCCCAGAATTGCACACGACATCTTTGATCACATCTACTCCATGGATGAGAACCTGGAGTTCCACATAAAGGTAAATGTGGAGTGACATGTTATGTAATGGGTCGAAGGGAAGGAAATCCATGGAAGATCTGCCTTGGAATGTTGTGGGGGGGGGTTTCTCCTCCATCCCTTTTGTAACTCAAAATCCAGTATTTATTACTGAGGGTACTTCCTAGAAATCACCTCATGCAGCTACTGGAATTTTTTTCTGGAGTGTGTGTCCGGCTCAGGTTTGCTGGAACCACCCTTTGGGTGGCCAAATATTGATTAACTGCAGCTTCTCCAGAGATTGGACCCCACTGGGTATGACCAGAAATCCCATGGAACTGCAGGACATTTGGGAAAAGACTGACATCCTATCTCAAGGATGTGGGGTTGGAAGTGGCGGAAGATTGGGCAGTCCATGGAAGGATGTTTAGAAGTGATTTTTGAATTCCTGGTGCACAGGCTCCTTCTGATGGAGGTCCAAGGCTCCGTTGGAACAGCTGCCATGTTTTTCCATGTCCCTTCCTTCATCCCAGCCATGTGATGTCCCAAATGCTTCGGAGTGACCTTTAATTCCCACTGTCCATCCCGTGTCCCAGGGAGCTCTCAGCCGTGGGGGGCCCTGGTCCATCTGGCAGAGCCGGGGTCAGGCTGCAGCTTCTTTCCAAGCAGACATCAGTAAAATGGCCATGGATTGCAGGGGAAAGGAGCTCTCTGTGTCATCCCTGCCCCAAAACAAAACCAGGCCTAAATACTTCGGTAGCTGAGCACAGATAGATGTAAAAACATTCTCCCTTCTCCTGCTGCTCACTGAGAATGGAGCTCTCTGTCCTTTCTGTGCCTAAAAGTTAGAGATAAGTGCTATTTTAGTGCTATTTGCGTTAAATTCTTTGAAGTGCTCCTGGGGGAATATTTGTGTATTTATTTTAATAACCTTGCACCTCTGAACCAGCTTCTGGAAGGGCTCAGTCATTTATTGGGAACCTTCTCAGCAATGAGGTACAGGCAGAAAAAATATTACAAATAAACCACGAAATACTTGCAGAGACCTTTGATTGTAAAAGATGGAGAGACCCCTCTGAATTCCCACAGGAGTGGCACAGATTCCCTCCCCTCCTCTGGAAAGCTTTCCCGGGGCTGCTGCAATTCCACGCGACAGCCCTTGGATACCAAGAGATGGGGACCCCAAGTCACGGGAAACTCCTGGTGTGTCATGTTGGAAACCACATTCTGCCAGCACTGTTCCAGTGGTTTCCCACCAGAGCTGATCAATCTCTCCCAGAAAAGCTGCCTGAGCAGCAGAGAGTGCTTGTACAAGGAGCTGTCAGGGAGAGGAGTGTTCTGTCATCAGCAGCCACGGTTTAACCAAACTCTTCTAATAACTGAGCCAGCACTGAGAATTAATAGCATTTTCCCCCCCCTCTCTCTCTAGTGGGGATCCATTTAGAATTTGGTCTCTCCTCCATGTGTTGGTTTTCAATGTGAAATATTAAATCTGGCCTAAGTGGGCTCTTGGAATCAGCTGGTCCAGAGGAGGGCTTTAAATGGGGAAGTAAAGGCACAAAAGCAAAATATATCTGTATTTAATAGCAGTTGTTACATGGAAGGATCAACTCACCTGTATAAAAAGCCCAGACATTATTCTTCAGATGAGAGAAAATGAGACTTCACTAAATACCAGGAGTTCATTGATACCTGGAACGCAGCCTTTCCTGCTGAATAATCTGGATAAACCTGAATTAGGGAAGGGCTAGACCTTACTCCCCTCCCATATTTCTGTTTGCTTCTGTGAGTCAAATACCCTTTTATTAGGAAACTCATTCATTCATTCATACATTCATTCATTCATTCTCCTTCTCCTTAATTTTTTTTTCTTGAGGACAATTGTCTCTCTTTGTTACAGCAGAGCTCATTTTCATTTTCTTCCTTGGATTTGATTCAAGGCAGAACCGTCACGTGTGCTTCATTTAAAAGTTTAATTTCATATGTATTGCTGAGGCTTATGGAAATTGTATGGTAAAGGTGCTCTCTGCTTTTGGGGGGGTGAAAATCAATGTACAATCTGCTACAGTCCTCAAACCCAACCCTTCTCATGGCGTGGCTGCACAGGTGTGGCGGGAGCTGGATTGGTTTGATTCAGCTCAGTGCTTTTGTCAATTCTGCCTGTGTTACCCAAAAAAAAAGGAGAAGATTTGCCTGAAGGTTTTTTTGTGTACTTTCCTGATGAATCATTGATAAATGGAGAAAGATCAATGGCTTGTAAATCATTCAAGACACAAGCGTGCTCTCACGAAAGATGTAATTCAAACTGTGTGGGAGGTGGGATTTTATTTTTACTTTGGTGCTTTGACAGGGGTGGAAACACAGAGACAGCAATACATTAAATCAGCAACGTTTAAATCTGTAATGTTTGTGATTATTTAATTAGGTTTCCTACTTTGAGATATATTTGGACAAAATAAGGGACCTACTTGATGGTAAGTTCTGTGCTTCTTACGTGACTGAGCGCCTTGGCTTCATGCAGAGCTTTGAACCAAAGCCTGAGGGGAAACTGACTTTATTTGGGAGGGGATTAAATTTAAACTGTGTGCCAGGGTTTGAGCAGGAGAATTTTGCAGTTTAAATCATCTGATCTGTCTCCTGTGCACCTGCCTCTGCAGAGCACGAGCTTCGTTCTGAATCAGAGGGCGCTGAGGATTTCACAGCCTGCAAGGCAGGGCTGGGCCTCCTTGGCCATGTGTGTGTTCCTCAAGGAAAACTGATTCCAAAATGCAGGGAGTGTTTTAGAATTATCCCTTGCTTCTGTCAGGCAGTTTGGTGGGGAGGATCTGCTTCTTGCACAGTTCATGCCTCTACCTCTGCATGTTGTGTGTTAATGAAGGTGAATTTGTTAATCAGTGTGAGGACAGAAATGTCTGTAAATGTAGAAGTGACTGTAAATGTAGAAATGTCTGTAAATGTAGAAATGTCTGTAAATGTAGAAGTGACTGTAAATGTAGAAATGACTGTAAATGTAGAAATGACTGTAAGTGTGACACTGAGCTGTTCTGAATCCCAGGCTGCTCTCCTGTCTCCTCTGCTTTGCCAAAACCCAGCTTAGTCTGGGCTTATTTGATTCACCTAAGCAATAAACAAAAGGTTTTGTGCCCCGAAGTTGACTATAAATAAACAGGTACAAGACTGACAGAGCAGGGAACAACTTCTATGTGTCAGAAATATGAGAGGTTCATAAGGAGTGGGGAGTGACTGCAGACCTCATTTACAAATTCCCATCCCCAAAATGTGTCTGTCATGCCTGGAGCTGACACGTTATTTATCACCTCTGGAATATTCCTAATGATCTGCACGTCTTTTCCAGTGTCAAAGACAAACCTCGCTGTACATGAAGATAAAAACAGAGTCCCATATGTTAAGGTAAAAGAATAATTTAATCCTCAGCTTTTCATTCTTTCGCACATGTGCATTTATTTACACATTTCCATTTGCATCCAGTGTGTTTGCTGAAATAATTCAACTCCTGTTTGAAGCCTTGAATGTTCAGGTTGTGTTGGTTCCTGGGTTTAAACAAGTTTCCTGAAATATTAATGGGCTTGAATCATGTTTGTTTTATTTTCCTGGCTTTGAACGTTGCCATTTTGTTAGGATGCTGTTAAATTTTAAGTATTCACATTCCCCTTTCATGTCAGATATGAAAGAGAACAACCTGAGGAATTTTGTTCTTTAATATTTTGCTGCGTGGATGCTGTAATCTCGCAAGAGCTCAGAACAGATTGGTTGGGTTAGGAATTACTTGTACGACTTTCTGGGTCCTCACTTGAATGCAATACGCTTGACATGAACATATGTGAGCCTAAATGATAGATGTATAATATTTTTCTGTTTATTCTCAGCCTGAGGAGCAAAAAAACCCCATAAAATTAAATTATTCAGTGCTGTTGCATGAAGAGAGAAGGACTTTGCATTTTGTCTTGTAGTTTGAGGGGGAAAAATTAACTTGGGTGTGAAATCTAACCCGAATTAGGAGTATGTGTTGTATCACTCCATGTTTCCCATGGAAAATTTCGTGCTGTGTGTTTGGATTTCACCGAGTCTTTAATCTTGTGGAAAAAAATTGGCTCCCAAGTTCCCCGTGAAAATCACCCCAAAGCACGTTCGGGTCCATTGCCTCGCCAACGATCCTGTGGGATGCTGATGGTTCTCCTAATTATTTTGTTCATTAGTGCTAAATGCTCCTCCTGCTAAACACTCCTGATTCATTCCTGCTAAACACTGCTGACTTGCCTGTCCCCAGGGTTGTACAGAAAGATTCGTATCCAGTCCTGAAGAAGTCCTGGATGTCATCGACGAAGGGAAGGCCAACCGGCACGTGGCCGTGACAAGTGAGTGTCCATGGATTCTCTGGCTCTCCAGAGGGGGTGGTTGTGCTTCCAAGGGATTTATTGATCCCTCCTGTCCACCAAGGACTCAGAGTTAGTCTGTGAACGATGTAGTGCTGCTGGAATGATAACACTTTCAGTCAATTGACTGTACTTTTGTACAGAACCTCCACTGACTGTCAGCTCTGAACTCTGAATTTAAGGCGTGGCGTGAACTGGAATTGCTCCATAAAACACCACAGCACAGATTTGGGCTCAGGCTGAAGATACTTTGGAATTACAAAGAGCTAAAATGATGTACTTACATGTTCCTTTGGGCTGTAATTCCCTGGTCAAACAGCAGCCAGAGAGCATAGGGCAATTTTCAGCCTCTGCCTGCTTATCCCAGCAAAGCAGTGACTTGGATTGGGTTCCAGTGATGGCAAAACAAACAAGTCTTCAGGAATTAAACCCCAAAAGAATCCAAACTTGTTGATGTTGTGTTGCATGAATGGGGATAAAAGGGTCTGTTCCCAAATTTGTACCGGAAGATGTCCCTGATCCAAGCAGTCACCTTGGCAGAACCTCAGTTTATAAAGAAATTCTTGGTGGTGGGGTGGTATTTTGGGTATATTTGGGGTTTTTTGTGTTTCTGTTTTTAATTTTAATTTAATTTTATTTCTTTTGATGCCCTGGTTAACTCCTTTCTCTTCTCTGTCCCTGCCTTCTTGCTTTGGTAAATATTACATTGCTTTTTTTGCCATCGTACTGATAGAAATTTGTTCTGAGCAACATTTCCTCCCATTGCTCCTGCTATTTTCTTTAACAAAAAATACCCAAATACTAATTTGCTGAGTGAGAAAGTGGTTCCTTGATTCTTAGTATTTTCTTGTTGCTACTTTATGAAATTCCAGCATAACCTGGTTACAATCAAACTTATTTTTAAGTGGAAGCTGAAACTGCAACTGTGTTTTACCTGTGACCTGGGCAAAGGGGGATTTTCACCTAGGTAAGCAATAAAAAAGTGACATTTGAGTCTAAACAGTGTGGTTTGGATGAAAACTTTGCCTAAATGTGAGATCCCCTCCCAGAGTCACACCGAGACCCGCCCAACTTCTTTGGGGTTTGGAATTTGGTAGCCATGGGCCAGCTCGGATGGGATGGAATTCCCTGCCAGGTTTGAAAGGCATTTAAACAAAAGCCCTGACCTGTGGTTGCAGATATGAATGAGCACAGCTCGAGGAGCCACAGCATCTTCCTCATTAACATCAAACAGGAAAATGTGGAAACGGAGAAGAAGCTCAGTGGGAAGCTCTACCTGGTGGACTTGGCTGGGAGTGAGAAGGTAAATTCTCCTTTCTCCTGGACTGCTCCCACTGGGATCACCACACTGAGGATGTGAGGTTGTTTCAGAGAGGTTTCACAGAACTCTCACCTTAGATTATCATTAATAGGGCTGTTGTAATTTTTTGGTTAATGCGGGCTGGAGGAAAGGAGCAGATCAGAATTATTGGTGTGAAAGGCAACCCCCCAAGGTCTGCATTTATAATGGAGTGAGCTGAACCAGTGTACTTTTATATAGCTTTACATTTACATCTGTGGAGCTGGAAAAAGGAATGTAATTTTTATATAATTTATCAAATTAGATGTTCTCACTTGCTCATATTGTCATGTCCTGGTTCTAGATTTTTCTGTAATTATTTCACATATTAAATAGATGAAATACCAGCAGTTAATGCAGTTTTCAAGTCTCCTTGAAGCTCCCTGAATCTTGATTGTGGTGACTATTTCTGCTTTCCAATGTGGAAAAATAAACCCCAGAAAAAGAACTTTGATCTGTTTACCAAAAGAGTAAAGGTTTAGAGTAGTGCTGCAATGCAAAAATGTTTCCCAATTCTCATTCTGATGTCTTCTGGAGTGTTCAAAATCAGGTTTATTGGGATTTTGGGTTGCTCATTGTGACATGTTAATTGATAACCCTTGGGTACAATGCAGAAGTGATTTGTCAGAGTAATTAATCATGGTAATGATTGCATATGAATGTTAAATTAAAAGCTCTTTATGATGTTTATGAAGTGAGGGCCTGGACAGGCACTGCTCTTCTCTGAAAAATAAACTTTTGTGGTTTGTTATGTCTGGACATGGTACAGAAAACCTGAGATTGGGGTTTCCTGGGTAGGTTGTCTTCCTAAAAGACACAACTATTTTTACTTTATGTCATTTTTAGGTGAAAGTACAGAGAGTTTTAATTTAATGAAAAATATGTGGCTTTATCCTACATTTGGATACTTTGGAAAATTACTCGTTTTGTTATATTTGCGTGGTAGCAGAAAGGAAAAATACCAGCAAGTTAGAATGGTTTGAAATAGAATTTAGCAGTTTTTAGGAGACATTTGTCTTGGTGTGAAAATGGATTGTTTTCCACCACGTGTCATTTTTGGCCTGCAAAAGGAGGCAGTGGCCACGAACAAAACCTGGCCTGATATTTTTGGTCCATGCAAGCAAAATACAGAGCCAAGATGCTCATTTGGTGGCCACTGAGAGTCTCCCTGTGGTGCTCCCTGTCTGTATGGACAGCTTGGCCTTGGAAGTGCTTCCCAAATGTCCTCAAGTGAGCACAGACTTCTCCCTGAATAAAATTAGGGACAGCTTGCTCTTGGAGTGGGAGAGAAGTGGAATTATTAGAGGCATGTGCTAACAGAAAAGCTGATGTAAAATTCTCCTCGTCCATGCTGAGCTAAGCTGGGATTTGCTCCTGCAGGAGCATCTTTAGGCACAGCTCTGTGGGGCTGGGGCTGTGTGTGCTGCCAGCAGAGCCTGACTCTCGCCTGCTCTCTTTGGCAGGTCAGCAAAACTGGAGCAGAGGGGGCTGTTCTGGATGAAGCTAAAAATATCAATAAGTCTCTGTCTGCTCTGGGCAATGTGATCTCGGCGCTGGCTGAGGGAACTGTGAGTAATCCTGTCCGTGGGGGTGCCCAGGGGCTTTTATTTATCTGTTTCTTTGCCATCCACGGGAGAAAAAGGAGCTCACATTTCAGTTCTGAAGGGAGAAAACATTGGCTGACCAGCCACAAACCAGTGACACTTTGGCTGTTCTGCCCGAGATAAGGAATTAATTCTCTGTGATGTCACTGGTTATCAAACCTTGGCACAATCAGAACAACTGTGTGCTTCAGATCCGTTCCTCCTGGCCTCACATTCTCTCTTACTGCTCTGTTTAAAAGAACTGTTCTTGTCTCTTCCTTGTATCTGGATTAGAAAACCCACGTTCCCTACCGAGACAGCAAAATGACCCGGATCCTCCAGGATTCCCTGGGTGGGAACTGCAGGACCACCATTGTCATCTGCTGCTCCCCCTCCGTGTTCAACGAGGCAGAGACCAAGTCCACCCTGATGTTTGGCCAGCGGTGAGTCCCGCTGGGATCAGCCTGGATGCATCCCTGGGGCTCCTCCAGGTGTTGGAAATCCAGAGCTTGTGGTTTCTGGAGTTGGTCAAAAACTGGAGAACTTCAGAGTGCTGTCTCTTCATTCCCAGAAAAGTCAATGTTTATGTTGGCCAAGCTTCTCTGCTTGGAATCCCCAGTTGATTTTCCTGCTGTGCTTGGAAGCCCCAGTTGATTTTCCTGCTCTGCTTGGAAGCCCCGGTTGATTTTCCTGCAGGAAGTACAAAGTGTTATCTTAATTCCTTGAAATTTTTATGGGAAAGATAAAGGCACTGGGCAGTTTTCTGTGGAAAAATTCAGTTTTGCTGTATCTGACACTGCTCTTGATGCTTTTTAAGACGTGTCTTCTCCCTGAGTTTCACCTCAGGGGTCATTGTTATGGTTGTAAAAAGTATCTTTAAAAATCAGGAAAATTAAAGAGTGTGGACTCTGTAATATTGACAGCTTTGAGAGGTTGCCATGGCAGCTCGTGGACCTGATGTTTGGAGGATGTGGACAATTTAGGATCAAAAAGTATGGAAGGATGCAGAAAGAAAATTTCTCTTGCATGTGCATTTATTGGTAACAGTGATATGAAATGCACTGGGAAAGTGTGCAGAAATAGGTCAGGCTCATTATGTAATTACTGCTTTTGTGGTAATTGAGGAGAACTCGGATCCTTTGGAAAATTACTTGTTTTGTTTGGTTTGTGTAGCAGCAGAAAGGAAAACTACTGGCAAGTTAGGATTGTTTGAAAGAGAATTGAGCAGTTTGGAGGATACAGAACCTTTGCCTTTGTTTGAAATTGGGTTGTTTTCCACCACATGGAGCTTTTGGCCCACAAAATTCAGTGGCCATGAACAAAATGGGGTTAAAGAGTTGCTTTGTAGTTTTATTTCCCCATTGTGTGGCCAAGATGAGTTTTAGCTACTGAAGATCCAAACTTCTGCTGCCCAGATCACGCCCTGTGTGGAGCAAACACGAGCACTGGGATGCAGGAATTAAACAGAGAGCACTGACAGCTCTGAACTCCAGCTTCCAAGTTAAATTGCAGCTTACATTCCTCCTGGTTTCATTGCTCTTCCCAGTAATCAGAGAAATTTGCCTTTCTTTTTGGGGCAAAGCAGTTTTCCAAGTGACTCTGCACATCCTGGCTAAGCATTCAAGGCTTTCCTAGGAGGAGGAACATTTTGAAGGGGATCCTCACTGAGGATGGGACTGCAAGAACTGGGGAAATAGGGAAATATTTGTGAGCTTGGTTGGGGTTTAGGGTGGACCAGGAGTTCCTTGTGAACAGCACTGAATTGGCAGGAAGGAAATCACTTGTATTTCCCTGGGAGGACTGGTGGTCCATGCAGAGCAGCCCATGGATTATCCATGCACAACGTTCTCTGTCAGCACTGGGGTGGGAATGGTGCTGCCTGATGTGGATTCTTTTCCAGGCTCTTGGGTTGTGGTGTCTCATTTGTCTGCTGTGACACAGCTGAGGACCTGAATAGCATTAGGGGAAGGCCCATGACTCATGGCTGATTGCTGATTCCTTCATTTTTCCTGGGAAAAAAAGAATTATGTCCCCATTAAAATAAATGTCAGGAATAAAATCCATCTTCACAGGAGCTTTTGTAGCAATCAAATTGTACAAGTGCTCCTCTGCTAGTAGTGAATCAGCTTTTTTTCTCTTTCTACTCCATCTTTCCTTGTGTTTTTATATCATTTTTAATTTTAGTTGTCAGCAAGGGCTTCATCCATCATCAGGATAAACTTCCTGCTGGGGTGGGTTTTTTTTTTTCCCCTGGTACAGTTAAATGAGTGGAAACTTGAGCAGAGACAATGTGCAAACCCCGTTAGGAATTATGTTAAAAGCACAGGGTTACTTTAAAATATTTGGGATTATTTTAAAAGCACATGGTTACTTTAAAATATTTTTAAGGATAATAAAACTCCTGCTTGCCACAGAGTGCAAATCACTGAAGCTTTATAAACTGCTGGAGGTTTGTCTGTTATTCCTTTCCTTATCCTCTGCTTTATTCAAGAACACTGGAGGCATTTGAAGGGACTTGGTGTCTGAGCAGTGAAGGGCCAAGATCTGAGGCTTTCTTAATTCAGAGTGATTGGTTTGGGTTCCCTTTTTCAACGTGGATTTGCTGCAGTAGGTGCTGGGCATTGTTTCCTGCTTGCTTTGCACTTCCTGGCACAATTGTTTGGGTTTGGTTGGAGCTGAGCACTTTCACAATGATGAAGAGGTGCTGGTTGCTGTTAGCAGGGTTGAAATCTGGGATATTTCTGCCTAGGGAGGCAGGAACTCCTGAGCCTGGCTCCAGAGGCTCTGGCAGGAGTTCAGCATCCCTTGCTCAGCCCTGGATAACCCCATTCCCTGGTGGTGACCCCCCCCAGGCTCCTCCCTCCCTTCTCTCCTTCCTTCCCTCCCTCCCCGAAATGGGCTTTGAAAGGCCTGTTCAGCTTTGAGGAAGGATGAATTTCCCTCTCTGACTCCCTTTGATGCTCCAAACACGGATGAGTTTTGCTGGGGGAGTTTCAGGGGTGGTTGTGGAGAGTTGGGATGAGCCCAAGGTGCTGCTGGGGGGTCTCAGCTGAAGCTGGACATGGCAGCTGACCTTGCACAGCAACAAGGACAGGAGTTGGCTTTGTCCTTAACCTGGGAGCAGATTCCAGAGCTTCTCATTTTCACAGAATCCTAGAATTTGGGCTGGAAGGGACATCAGAGCTCATCTCATTCCCATGGGCAGAGACACCTTCCATAGGTTCCTCCAAGCCCCATCCAGCCTGGCCTTGGACGCTTCCAGCGATGGGGAACCCACAATTTCTTTGTTAATTTCCCTCTGGATCACAGAAAAATTCCCAATCCCCGCTGTTGCACTGGGATAAAAATCCCAGAGCAGCTGACCTGGGTTTTGTTGTGCAGGGCCAAGACCATCAAGAACACGGTGTCTGTGAACCTGGAGCTGACAGCAGAGGAGTGGAAGAAGAAGTATGAGAAGGAGAAGGACAAGAACAAGAGTTTAAAGAATGTTATCCAGCACCTGGAGCTGGAGCTGAACAGGTGGAGGAATGGTAGGTGCCAAAAACTGGGAGCTGGATGTGTCTGTGTTGAAATCCTGCCCTAAATCACAGTTCTAATAAATTCTGTCTGATCACTACTTCTAAACTCACACTCAGTTATAACTCACACTTCATAACAATAATGAAAGGTGAAGAGGCAGAAACCAGGCAAACCAGCAGCTATTTGCAGGAAGAACCAGTGAAAATGCCAAAATTAGTGTGATTTCAGCTGTGGAGAACACGGGAGGCATCCCTAATTTTAATGTTGTTAATGATGTTAATAAAGAAAAGGAAAAACGTCATTATATTTGGGGGTTTTTTTAAATAATTCTGCTCCTCAGGCATGAGGAACGTTGTGCTTGAAGGTAATTGGACCTTGGGTTTGGGGATTTTTTATAACTGAATTTAACATTAGAAGAATTAGTCCTTTAGCACAATGACAGGGAGTGGCATCTGATTAGAAGAATCACCATTTGTCTGCTCCTGTGGCTTCTAAATGAAATTTTTTCTTGAGAACAGCCAATTTTCTGTTTAGAGACATGGGGAATTGCTGTTCAGGGTAGGTTGTAACATCAGCTGTAGGGTGGTAGAGGAGGCAGAATATGGATACATAGAAATGAAAGAGTTTTTATTGAAATACAAATTAACAAATTTTTATTGAAATACAAATTGCAAAAAAATTAATTCAATCTGCAATGCTGACAAATAATTTTAGCAACCTATCCTCAGTTTGAATTGTTTATTTCACGAGTAAAAAATCAACCCCCAACCTCCAAACCAACAAACCCCCCCCCCCCCCCAATCCAAAGAAACCAACCCTGCCTCCCTGAAATCCCAACAAATCCCCACGAATGCTGCTCTGGAGTCCTTTGTATTCTCTAAATTCCGTGTCCTCCAGGCTCTGTGTGTGGATGTGTCTCGAGAAAAGCCTGAACCAAGAGCAAAGGGTGATTGAATGACGAGTCCCAGTTGGTGTGGCACGGGCAGCTCTGGTGTCTCCCATCCCACTGCCACCCTGGCAGGATAATCGCTGCTCCTCAGGGATGCAGAGCGTTCCCTCTGCCACCTCTCCGTGCTGTTTCTTTCAGAGGAGCTGTTACCCCCTGATTGTGCCTTTCTCTGCACACCCTGGCACAGGGAATTTTTCCTTCTCAGCACAGCCCCATTGCTATGGAGATGCTGGGATGGGGATTTGGGACCTGCTCTGTTCTCCCTCCTTCTGCCCGTGTTTGCCACATGTGGCCACTTCGATTTCCTTGCTGTTCTTGAGGAATTTCCTTCCCTTTTTTTTTTTTTTTTAAAGAAAAGCCTGGATGGATCCTTTTGTTTAAATATCCCCCTCCTCATCCCCTCCCTCAGTGCTGCAGTTCCATCAGGGTTACCCAGCAATGCATTCAAAAGATTATTGATTTCTTGTCTGACCTTCTGCAATCCCATCCTCTGGAAGGAAGGAGGCTTTTTACAAAGGAAGCTGTCACAGAAATCACATCTTGGATAATATTCCACCGGTACAGCTTATTCCAGGAATGAAGGATTTATTCTACAAAAGAAAAGGGCAGCAGGAAATGGGTGAGCTCAATTCTCACTGAGGGTTTCAGCACCAAGTGCACAATTCTCTTGTGTTTTACAGGCAGGAGGTTCTCATCCAGTGGATGACAAATTAAACATTCCTTTTGGGAAGCTCCTGGTGGATTCTCCACAGCCTGAGGAGTGTTGTTTTGTGTACAAGGCCCCACATTCTGACCGAACCCACCTTTCCTTCTCTGCTCCAACAGCAAAAAATCAATCCACATTTCCCTCATTAATAATATAAAATACCATCAACCCTTCAGAAACAGGGCAGAAAATATTTGAAGTACCTTGATAGAGGTGATGCTGCTTGATTTCAAATTCCACTTTTTCCTGCTTTAAGCTGGGAAAAAAATCACCTGGTTGGTTGGTTGTGCTTTTTCTTGCCCTTTTTGTTTTGCTTTGGGGCCCCACTCAGCCTTTCTGGGCTTTGATATATTTGTCCTGCTGACCTGTTCCCCTGCCAGTGAGATAAATTGGCAAGAGGAAAGGCTGGTAAAGCTTTCAGGGGCTAAAATATAGGAGCTTTTCCTGGGAAAGGAAAAAAACCTGATTGTGGATCAGGGCTGGCTGTAACCTCCCCACTCCCTGAGCAGCATCCAGGGGCTCCCAGAGCCTCTCCCTAGCCTCTGGGGAGAGTGGATTTAATTTCTGGTATGAGTAGCTTGCCCATCCCTCATCACTGAGCCTGTGATTGTGACACAGCGCTGTTCCCGAAGGAAATATTCCTTGGGGACAGGGATTTTGTAGGAAATGTGTCTGCTGTGTGCAGGCAACCTGTGGAAGTTGGTGTTTGTGCTTGAATTTGCAAGGCAGAAGGTGAATATTGTTTTGAACACCTCTGGCCTGGTGCCCTTCTGGTCTATCCTCGAGCTGGAAATCCCAAGAGGAAGAGACATTTAAATGCCAGCAGATTTTAGGCTGGAATTTGGGGGTTTCCCTCCTTATTTACACCTCTGTTAATCCATGGAGTTAATCCTGGGAGTGAAAGGATTTCAGTGCTTTTAGGGTTCAACCTGTTGCTGGTTCTTATAGGATCATTAAGCTTGGAAAAGACCTCCAAGGTCACGGAGTCCATGGAGTTTGCATTTCCATGGAATCATCCTCCTCATGAGAGTGGCCACCTTCCCACACCTTTTCCATGTCATTTGTATCCCTGGCAGTGGCACAAAAGCCCTTCCTTACTCCCCTGAGTCCATCAGTGGCTGGCAAGGCCCATCCTAAAGTATCCATGGATTTGGGATTGTCATGAGTCGTGTTCCTGCAGGAGAAGCTGTGCCCGAGGAGGAGCAGATCAGTGCCAAGGACCAGAAGAACCTGGAGCCTTGTGATAACACCCCAATCATTGATAACATCACCCCCGTGGTCGCCAGCATCTCCACAGAGGAGAAGCAGAAATATGATGAGGAGATTGCCAGTCTCTACAGGCAGCTGGATGATAAGGTGGGAATGCTTGACTCCAGGTGGAAATGGAAAATTATTGCCATATTGTGGGTGTATTTTTTCTCCATTTCTTGAGCACTGTGAGCTGGAGAAGGCTGGAAAATTCCAAACACTGCATAAAAGCAGATCCTCTCAGCTCTCCACCCCCTTTCCATGTGCTGACAGTGTTTGGGAGCACTCTCCAGGAAATCAGAGCCAAGTTTTCCTTCAATTTTAAATTCAGGCTTTTCCTTTCCTTCAGTGATTTCTGTAAAATCCCTCAGCAAACTGTAACATCACCCTGGAGTCACCAGGGAAAGAAACAAATGGTGACTGTCCTTAATAATTCCAGCTCACAATTTTCAGGAAAATATATCCCCATCCCCTTTTGTTTGTGTTGCTGGAGCTGCAAACACAGCCCCAAGTGCAGGTGGCTCATGTATTTATCTCTTTGCACAGCTTGAGGGACATCACTGGCACTTAAAGCCCTCAGCAATTCCCTCATCCAGCCATTAAGAGCTTTGGCTCTTGGAAAGATGAAAAGTGGTGGTGGGGGGGAAAAAAGGCCCAGAAAAAGCCACTCACCACTGTGGATGAGAGCAGCAAAAAGGCTGTCTAGAGAAAGGGCAGCTCTCATCATGAATCGATACTCAATTTGAAAATTCAGTTGTAATTAGCAGGAAAATAGCAGAAAAAAGCCCAGTGTGTCCTTGCCTGTTAAAATTGGATTTTGGCTGTTTGTGGCTACAGAGGAATCGTGTTTAAACCTTAATTTTGGTGTGCTCGAGGTGTCCCTGCACAGTCTGGTTGCACAGCAGTGTTGATGGCACTGAAAGGAGCAGTTTTCTGTGAGAAATTCCAGCTTTTCTCTGACTACATCCCCAGCAGCAATCTCCAGCTTTTACATATTGATTAGGGAAAGAAAAAGAAAAATTCAGTCCTTCTTTCACTTTCCTCATCAAAAGCAGCAAAGCCCCTTAAATTATTCTGGAGGGAACTGGCAGCAGGTTTGAGTTCTTCCCTAGAAAACATGGGAAGCATAATTTGGCACAGCACTGTAGGAAATGAGAAGATATTTGATCCCAAACACTGGGATCCCAAACCCAAAATATCTCCATTTACACCAGTGTTGACAGCTTTTACTGCAGAGCTCTGTGGATGTTTATTTTTTTCTCCCCTCACAAAGTTTGCTGAATTATTCCCCTTTTTTTTCTAGAAAGGGGAGATAAAAAGTGATCAAATGAGAGCTGTGAAGAGAAATTAAAAATCTCAACCCCTGTTTCATTGCAGGATGATGAAATCAACCAGCAGAGCCAGTTGGCTGAAAAACTAAAGCAGCAAATGTTGGATCAAGAGGAGGTAAGAAACTAAAATAAATAAACCAACCAAAAAAACCCCTTTCCATTTTGCTCCTGAGCCCCTTGTTTAATGATTCCATCACAGCTATTCATATTCACTGGCTAAAATTCAATTGGAAAATGTGTCAGCCAGGTTTAAACTTTAAATTTCATCATAGTCTCATGAAGCCTTTGATAAAATGCCTTGAAATAACAATCCTTCCCACTGGGAAGTGATGCTGGAGGTCCAGGGGAAGAGTGGGGCCAGGATTTTTCATGCCAAATGTGATTTTCATTGTACCCATTCAGGTATCCATGCACTATGGACTACAGGGAGTTAGAGGTTTCCTGATATTAAATTACTAATTGTCATTATTTTGGCAATTAGAGGCAGCAATCTGTGAGATGGAAAAACCTGATAATTGGTGCTGCCACAGATTTGCTGTAAAATCTTGGATTGCTCACTTCAAACATTTGATTGCTTTTTTTCTGTCCCTAAAATGAATGTGGGTTTGGGTTTAAGATGGGGAATACGATCACTAAACTCAGTCAAGCCATTCCCTTATCTGTCATTTTTGAGGAGTTTTGAAGATGCAAAATGAGGCAAAACCACCAAGTTCCCCAAATGTTGCTGTGATATTTCTTAGGAATTGCTTTTACTGGGAATCCAGGCCCTCAGAAAGGGTTCCCAAGGTGTTATCAGGGAGAAAACAATGTCTGAACACATCTGTAATTCATCACTCAGGGTTCACTTGCCCCCTCTGGGGACTTGGCCTGGCTGGGGGAATCTCCAGCTTTATTTTAGTCCAAGATTAAGCTCCTCATTCTCTTGCCACGGCTTGATTTGATTGCCCTGCACTGAGCAGTGCTGCCTGTGGCTCCACCAGCATAATAATGCACTTTATGCCTGCTCAGCCCATTGTTTCCTGATGTGTGCTACGAGTTTATTTGTGTCACCTCACTTCTCCCACCTTTTTACATCCCTTTTTGAAATCACCTAAGGTGGATTTTTCCCTCACACTCGTCCTCGTGCCTTGCTTTTGGGGTGATGTGCATTCCTCCTGTTTGGGAGCAGCTGACACAATTATTCCCCACCCTCCCTGTTCCAGTATCACCTCTGGAAGAGGAATCAGGTTTTCAGTGGCCACTTTTCCCCCTTTTTTTTTTTGCACACATTCTTAGTCCAGCTTTGCTAAGCTGTGAAATCTCTGCAGCTGATGTTGTTCAGAATCTTTTTCTGACTCACCTCAGGAGCTTGCCGGGCTCTGACCTCTGAAGGATAAGGTGATATTTTATTATTCAAGGTGTTTTTCCCCACATCAGCTGTCCCTGCTCTCCCCTGGAGATGTGATGAGCTCACTGATCCACGAGCAGCTGCCTCACTCTGCTCCCCCCCTAATTAACCAGTCCTTATTTCTGCTTGATTAAGCCAGCAGGTTAATTATAAACCTGAGGCCTGCTGCAGATGAGGCTGATTTTGGGGGGGGGGGGGGGGGGGGGGGGTGTTGATACCTTTTTCACCCCTGGCTGCTGCTTAAGGCGGGTGTTTTGGGGGGATTCTGAATATTCCATCCCCACATGGAACTGATCCACGAGGTGCTGCAGCCATGGAGCTTTTCCCTTTGTTTCCAGCTCATCATTTTAACGTGTTATCAGTGGCTTTTGAAAACCTTGCTCCCTTTTTCCACATAGTATCAGCCAGAATCTCTTTGTTTATGCTGTAGGTGATGCACAGCGCTTCTCGAAGGCACGGTAATATTCACAGAGAAAATTTCTTAAGTAAATGTAAATAATAGTTCCATCTGTGTTTAGCAGGAAAATTATTTGAAGCTATTTTGTTGTTTAAATATTTACATGCCATCTGGCTCTGGCAATCCAATGGGTTTTTCCATAACGTGAGTGCACTTCTGAGGCTGCAGCATTACCAGGGAGATAAATTTCCCTTACATCTGAATCCTCTCGGTGCCTCTCTGGGCACATGCCAGCCTCCAGAGCTGCCTCCCTGCTTTCCTATTTTCCACGAGCACTCTGAGCCAAAAAAAGCCCCATTTCTCCTGGGACATTCTGCTTTTTGGGTGGTCTGCTTGAGGGGGGGGTGTGTGTTCTGCTGGGGGTCTCTCACTCAGCTGCTTGGTGGGCAGAGCAGGAGAAATCCACCCAAAACATTTCAGCAGGGAAGGTTTTATACCACTGTCTGCAATATTATACTAACCCATAGTCCAGACTTCTTGGGAAGGAGTGAATTCTGTGAATGAATGTCCAGACTTGGCTGTTAGGATGAGCATGAGGCCCTCTCCTATCTCCTGCATGGGTTTTATCTGGTGTAATGCCCTTTTTGATGTTTTCATGCCATGCCAAGCCCTGATTTTGTTTTTATTCTTGAAAGTGCAGTATCAGCAGTAAATGTTAGGTGTCACTTTTATTTCTTTTCACATCATTCTGCAGCACAGGGCTGCTGGTGGGGCTGGGGTTGTGCTGAGGACACCACAGCTGAATTTTCATGGCTTTACCACCTCACTGAACATTGGTTCAAGGGCAAGGGACAGGACTAAGCCGGTGACCTCTGACAGTCACTGAAACCTCAGCATCTCCCTCAGCAGCGTGCAGAGAGTAACTTTAGTAAGTTTTACAGCCTGGAAACACTCACCAGTGTGTGTGTGTGTGTGTGTGAAGTCAGTATTTTCTTCTGAGATGAATATTTTCCCTCAGCAAATAGGAGCAGCTAATCTGTCCTCAGCATCATCCTTCAGATGAGAACTGAGAATAATCATCTTAGGTTTGCTTATCGAAATATTTCTGTGGAGCCACAAGGTCTTTGAGGCTGCCTCAGAGAGCCCTTTTCCCTCGGCTCAGTTCAAAGCCCCGAGCCTCTGCTGAAACATTTCACTTTGTGGTATTTTTTTGGTCTGAGCTGCAGCCCTGGATTGAGGGCAGGAAACGTCTTTGGTGCTCTGATGCTGTTTAAAATCAGTTTCTCTGCCTCAAGTCTTGGGTCATAATAGGATTTGATGAAGATTTTTCTTGTTGTTGAAGTTCAGAGCTTTTTTTGTGCTTCCTCCAAACACGTTTATGCTGGAATTGGTGCTGTTTTCAGGATTTCTCCCCTCCTGCACACAGGATTTGTGCTCACCCTTTTTCCCCCTCTTTGCCTGTTTTTCCCCTTTCCAGTGTTGTCTTTTGAAGGAGTTTTTGGGTCACTTAATGCTGCTGTGATATTCCTTCCTAGCTTCTGGCCTCCACGAGAAGGGATTATGAGAAGATCCAGGAGGAGCTGACCCGACTCCAAATTGAGAATGAGGCAGCCAAGGATGAAGTGAAGGAGGTGCTCCAAGCCCTGGAAGAGCTGGCTGTCAACTATGACCAGAAATCCCAGGAAGTGGAGGACAAAACAAGGACCAACGAGCAGCTGGCAGATGAGCTGGCACAGAAAAGTGTAAGAGCAACTTGTTCTTCCTATGCTTGCTCCCTAAATATTCCCCAAGGGCTTCCCAAAAACCTGCTGGTGTCACTCTCTCTTCCCTGTATTAATTAACCAACTAAATTGAGGTAATTCAGAAGCTGCTCCGTGGAAGTTGGTGGCAGATTGTAGCTCTTGCAGCAAGGAACTGGATGTGAGAAGTGGCCATCCTGTGTTTTGGATATTTAAAACCTGTATTTTGCCAAGAAAGCTGTGAAAATCTGCCTCATGCAAATGGCAGCATTTTGTGGTTTCCTGGACTCTGTGTGGCGGAGCAGGGATTTCACAGGGAGCCAGGGGATCTCAAGGAAGGAACCAGATAAAAATTAATCGGCTTTTTCAGCTGATGTGTCCTGATCTTAAGGGAAAAATGTGATCTGAGGAAAATCAAGACTGGTTAGTAGCTTAAAGCATCCTTTTCCCTTAATTCATGACACCAACTTAAGGAACTGTTGTTAACAGCTCTGTTTCATTAAAGACTTTGTTATCTCCCTCAGTAAAACAGATTACCACAAAATCCATCGGAAAAAATTGAATTTTCTATCCCTCTATACCTATTTCTCTGTGATTAACCTCCTTTGATGTATTATGCAAATAAGATTCTTAGCGGATTTGCTACATTTAATAGATCTAAAGTAGCCTTTGGTGGCAAGTGAGTTGTGAAAGTGGATTATGCCAAGGTGGAACTGGATGTGTCAGTACATTGTGCCAGCAGGCACGAGGAAAATGCCACACAAAAACTGCCCAGCCTGAAGGGGGGAGGGTAACCCTTGGTTTTAAACCTTTCCAGAGTGCCCTGACAGCGACCCAGAGGGAGCTGGGCCAGCTGCAGGAGCTCAGTAACCACCAGAAGAAGAGAGCCACGGAAATCCTGAACCTGCTGCTCAAGGACCTGGGGGAGATCGGGGGAATCATCGGCACCAACGATGTGAAAACTGTGAGTGGGCTTTGTGCTTTCCCCAGCTCCTCCTGCAGGGAAAAACACTCCAGCAAATCTGGGAATCCCAGAGGGGTTTGGCTTGGAAGGGACTTAAAGCTCATCCAGTTCCAAATCCCCTGCCAGGGCCAGGGACACCTCCCACTATCCCAGGCTGCTCCAACCTGGCCTTGGACACTCCCAGGGGTCCAGCTTCTCTGGGCGCCCTGTGCCAGGGCCTCCTCACCCTCTCAGTTGGGAATTCTTTCCCAATATCTCACCCATCCCTGTGTCCTGTCCCTCCGTGCCTTGTCCCCAGTCCCTCTCCAGCTCTCCTGGAGCCCCTTCAGGCCCTGCAAGGGGCTCTGAGCTCTCCCTGGAGCCTTCCCTTCTCCAGGTGAACACCCCCAGCTCTCCCATCCTGGCTCCAGCCCTGGGAGCATCAGTAGATGTGGAATATGTGGATCCAGCAGTCCGTCTCCCAGGACATTCTGTGTAAATCCTGGCTGAGCATGCTGGAAGACACTGCAGAGCTCTTTGTCTGTCTGGGAGAGGCTCAGTGTCTGGGCTCACAGTTCCCACAGTTATTCCCAGCTCAGTATTTCAGGCCAGAGCCCATCTGGGAGTCACTGAACTGTTTAATGGGGGGTCTGAGTTCCCCCCAAAACAATACACACGTAGCCCAACTCCTTCCTTAGGTGGCATGACTCAGAATTCCCAGAATCTGAAAAAGCTTTAGGGGTGAGATTTGGCTTCTGAGGTGGCCAATTTTTGGTCTGAAGCTTGGTGCAAATTTTGGTCAGCCCCGCTTTGAGATTTGCCTTTGTGTGGCCTCCTCAGCAGAGGAGGTGGCTGCTCACTTTGTCACATCTGTAGATGAACAAAATGCTGATTTCAGAGAAAATATTTCTATGGCCATTGCTAAATGGCAGCGATGGAAACTTTCCCTGGCCTGGAAAATCTCCCTGGTGGTGTTAGTGCCATCTTTGTCCATTTGAAACCACATGAAAAGTAGCAGTGCTTAAAACTGGCTCCGTTCATTTTTGAGATGTATGAAAACTCCTTGCAATACGTTTTTCTTACTTTTAGTTCACTTTTTTGTTGATGTCCTGCCAAGGCCCCCTTGGGTCAGCAGGAGCTCCAGCCTGTCCTGCTGCCGAGGACACAGTCCCTGCTGTCCGTGTGGTTCTGCAGATCCCAGCCTTTGGAGATGTCACAGCAGCCTCTGGTGGCCGCAGGAGCAGGGACTGGGAGAGGAGATCTTTGCAAATGGAGGCAGAGGCAGTTTGGTACAAGTTTTTATGGGAACTGAGATGTCAGCACTTCAGGGGACAGCTGTCAGTGGAAATCAGGCCAGACTGAGGAGCATTTAGGGGAATAATTGCAAATTTGTTGGCAATTAGCATCTTCTCCAAGTGTGTCTAATTTCAGAGCGGACTGAAAATTTTGGAAGAAGTCTCGTTTTTCAGGATTTTTGGGAGGAGAAGGAGCACATGTTCCCTTCCCTTTGGCAGGCTGGGAAAAGGGGAGAAGCAGATGAAGTTGGGCCGTGTTTTTGCTCAGGGAGAACTTGCACAGCTCCTCAGTGGAATATCCTGAGCTGGAAGGGACTCCCAAGGATCAAAGTCCAGCTCCTGTCCCTGCACAGACACCCCAAAAATCCCACCCTGTGCCTGGGAGCGTTGTCCAAACGCTCCTGGAGCTCTGGTAGCCTTGGGAATTTGCCCATTCCCTGGGGAGCCTGGGCAGTGCCCCAGCACCCTCTGGGGGAAGAACCTTTCCCCCTGAAATCCAACCTAATACCTGGTAAACTGTTTGATATCCCTTCACATATATGCATAAAACATACAAGAAAAGAGGACAAATCAAATCAAAAATTCTGAAGGAAGATGTCCCCTTAATATAATAAACACTCTTTGCTTTGTGAAAAGATCCCAATTTTGATTTTTTTTGTCCTCCAAATAGGAGTTTTAAGTTCTCAGAAATTCCCATGCAATAATTAACATCTTTCTCCCCTTCTCCAAACTCTTTCTAAAATGGCACCTGGCCTGTAAAACCATCCCAAATCCCAGACCAAGCCTCCAGCCCAGGTCCCTGAGCAGGAAAAGCTCTAGGTGCTGTGGCTGTGAGGAGCTGGCAACCCCTGTGTGCTCAGTTGGCAGATGTGAACGGGGTGATCGAGGAGGAGTTCACCATGGCCAGGCTCTACATCAGCAAGATGAAGTCGGAGGTGAAGTCGCTGGTGAACCGGAGCAAGCAGCTGGAGAGCGCCCAGATGGACTCCAACAGGAAGATGAACGCCAGCGAGAGGGAGCTCGCGGCCTGCCAGCTCCTCATCTCCCAGGTGGGTCTGCTCCTGCCTTCTCCCGGGCTTTGGTGGCCTTCCCAGCCTCCTTCCCCATGGAATGTGTGTGCCAGCAGTGAGACATGGGCCTTGTGGAGCGGAGCAGTGTCGTCTCTTGCGTGTTTTGTTGTTTGCCCTCTCTTCTCTCATTCCTCCCCCTGAGCGTTTCTCAGCACGTTCGGAGGTCCTGTCCTGAGCTCTGGCAAGGTCATGTCCTACAGTAGGTCTCAAAATGTGTTTGGTGGGATAGCACTGAAATTCCTCCCTGGAGTGGTTTCCTCACCAGGAATCTGATGATCTCAAAGATCTTTTCCAACCTAGTTCATTCTGTGATTCTGTAATTTGCATCTTGGATCACTTTAAAAGATCACTGACCATATTTTTCATGAGCCAAACCTTTGGGCAGCTCCCCAGATTTGCTCTGTGGGTGTGCTGCCAAGAAAACCAGGCAGCAAGCTACAAAATATACATGGAAAACTTTCTGGGATAGAAATCCAGGTGGGAGGAGGGGTTCTGAGTGGGTGGCAGGGCCAGGCAGCGATGCTTGTGGAGAAAGGCTGAGAACTCTGACATCCTCACCTGCTTGGAAGTGGCCATGGGAAGGGAAAGACATGATCCAGTTTCCTGTATTTCATTCCCTAGCAGTTATCCTGAGCACACCTGGAGCAGGGAGAGCCCCTTTTCCTTCAGCACAGTGTCTTTATTAAGTTCTACTCAATCAAGCTGTAGCTGGAAGCGTGATTCTTAAAATTGCACGGTATGGGCTGCCCAAAAATGTAAACTGAAAATGATACCAAGCAGAAAAACTCTCAAGCAGGCGATCTCCTGCCTTGGCATCTTGGAGGTTTTCCTTCTGAGTGCTTGTGGAGGCCTCCCTGGGGTTAAAAGCCAAAGAAGGTGGGGGAACTATTTTAATTCCAGCTCAGGGTTGTTCCTCCAAGTCTCCCCTTCTCAGCACCACCGACCCAGAAGTCTCCTCCCTCTCTGCCAAGGTGAACTTTAAGGTGAGCCACAGGTACTTCAGTGGCTTTTTAATTAGGATGCAATAATCCAAACAGTATCTTAATTGTTGTCCCCAAATTAGAATATTTTAATTCCTTTTTGGATGTTTTCACTACAAACTTCACTGTTTTCTATTTAACCGTAATCTCTCCTAGCTCAGAAGGTCATTGGCAAGAACCAAATCATCAGGAGGGCTGGGGAGAGTGGCTCTGAGCTTCTGCAGGTTGAAGATCCCAAAGGCACCTCATAAGGCTGGTGTCCATCTGCCTTTAAAAATCTGCTTAACACCAAGTCAGGAGCTTCCAGGGACGTTTTGGGATTACTGCCTGAATTCCAAAGTGGGCTACTGAGTGTGACCTCGAAAAACACAGCCTGCTTTGATCTCTTAGCTCCTTCCCAGACATTTTGCTGTGTGCTCTCCCAGTCATCACCTCTGGATGTGGAAGTCTTTCTGTTCTCTCTCCTTTGTGTGGGACAGTTTTCCCTGAATTCCTAGGTCACAGCTCCTCCCATCTCACTGCTATTCCTTGTCTTTAAAGCACGAAGCAAAGATCAAGTCCCTGACAGACTACATGCAAAACATGGAGCAGAAGAGGAGGCAGCTGGAGGAGTCCCAGGACTCCCTCAACGAGGAGCTGGCCAAGTTACGCGCTCAAGGTACAACTTTGGGTCTCGTGGACTCAGTTTTGTGTTTTAACGATGTGAAAAATTATAAAAAACCCCAGCCAGATCCTTTACCAAACAGCACCAATCGACCTTGCTAAGAAAGTATTCCGTAAAATTCTGGGAGAAGAATTTATCTAAATGTCAGCTGTCCCTCTGGCAAACCCCCTGCCCCATTCCAAACAAAGCTGCTTCCCTCAGATGTGCACAAGTTGTGTCTTTCCCAGCTCCCAGCTGACTTCATTTTAAGGATTGCTTGGTTTTCCCCCTCCAACTTAATGTGAAAAATGTGTGTGTATCAAAAGCAGATCTTCCCTGACTGAGGGAGGAGCAGGTGGGGACAAGGCTTTTACTTTTTTAAAAATTTTATCATCTCCTGTATTGTTACAACAGAATCTTTATTCCATCTCCTGGAATAAATTAAATTTATTTAAAGATCTAAAATTTAAATTTAAAATTTAAAATTAAAACTGTCTCCACCTTTAAACAGAAAAAATGCACGAAGTCAGCTTCAAGGACAAGGAGAAGGAACACCTGACACGGCTCCAGGATGCAGAGGAGATGAAGGTAGTTTGGCACAGTGGAAATTTTGAGGGAATCTCGTGGTGAGATTGTTCATTGGGGTGGAATTTTGTCTTCCTGTTCACGTGACCAAAAATTACATTGATTCACCTCTATGTTACACTCATTTTTTGCTGGTGGAGCTCTGCTGAAAGTCAATTTGCTCAGTAGTGAATGAGGCTACTGGGGTTAATATCCATTTAGGTAGTTATAAATTTGATTTTAAAAGAGGCTCCTTCCCTGAAGTTTGGCTGGAATTCTGATTATCTCCTGGAAATAATAATAAAATATATAAACCTGTTTTCTGGTATTTTTCCTTTGGAAAGCAAAGCAATGTTTGCAATAATGAGTTGTTTCGATGGGGTTGCAAATTGCAGAGAAGGAAAAATGCAGTTTTATGAGGATAGTGATAGAGGTTTGTAGACTGCAGAACTTTTGCCTCCACGATAAAAATTTTAAGTGATTAAAGCAGTTGTAAAGTGATTAAATCAGTTGTGATTAAAGTGGTTGTACCTTACAGCTCTGAGGGGAAAAAGCAAATCTTCTATTAGCAATCTAAAGAGATACATTGAGGTTTTTGTGCTGCTCGAGGCGTATTTATTCCTAGAATTTAAATTTAAGGAACAATTTCAATAGCAGGGCTGTGGATAAACAGCTCCCAGAGGTTTGGGTTTTACTTCTGCCCCAGGTAGAGCTGTGCATGTCTTTTCCTGGGGGAATAAAGAGGGGAAATAAGAGAGGATTGGTGTCAAATCAGTGCCATTCGTGGCCAAGCCCTGGGTTTTTGTGTGGTAGTTTTTGCAAGAAAATGAGTCAGAATTGTTGTACATCTGTTGCTAAAAACTGAATTAAATGCTTGGATGAGTAGACACAGAGTTTTGTGATTACAGCAGGAAATGGCAGGCAGATTCCTGAATGGATTTGGTAGTTTTCTCTCCAATCTAGAGGCTGGGTAAGAGGGAGCTGTGTGTCCCTGGATCTATGTCTGATTCCTGGCTCTGGTGTTTGCAGAAGGCCCTGGAGCAGCAGATGGAGAGCCACAGGGAAGCCCACCAGAAGCAGCTGTCCAGGCTGAGGGATGAAATCGAAGAGAAGCAGAAAATAATTGATGAAATCAGGGAGTATGTTCACCCCCTTCATCCCTTCCTCAGTCCTGGGCTGGTTTGGGGTTGGTTTTGTTAGATTCGACTGATGTTTCTTTGGAAGTGCTGTCCTTACATGCAGCAGCCAACCCTGTAATTATTTTGCAGGGTGGATTACAGTGCCTAATTCTTTATTGGGAGCTTTAACAAGGCCATAAAATTATAGAGAGTTAAAAAAAAAAGAGTAGTATTGCACCTGCAGGTCAGTGGGTGAGAGGAGCTTGGAGGAGAGCAGGTTTTAAAGGATCATGGAATCATTTGGGTTGGAAAATGCCTTTAAGGTCATTGAGTTCAGCCACCATGAACATGGTTCCATGTCCCCAGGAAGGGTTTGAGATCCTCTCACAGCAGCCAGTCCTGCCCCAGACCTTCTGAGAGTCTGGGTGACTCAAACAGCTCCCATTTTTAGGTGTTTTTATATCTTCTGCTCACACGCCAGTGTGACTCTGTTATGTTTTGCTCCTGTATTCTTCTTTTTCTAAAATCTGGGCATTCTTTTATTGTATTTATTGTATGGCCAAAGATTAATTGTAGGGAAATGAGGAAGCAAGACAGAGAGATGCCAGCAACACTTTGTGTCCTTTAAGGCAAAGGAAAAAAACCACTGAATTTAGCTCTCCAATATTTTAAAACAATGTCCTTCAGGTTCTTTATGCTTGATTTCTTTCACAATTTTCCAGTAGAGAGTTACAGCTTTACTTTTTCTCTGCCCAGTCCCATTTTGTTTGTGGAGATTTATCCTCCCTTCCTCCTGGGGCTCAGGCTGAGCTGTGCTGACTTTTCCTTTCACATTTCCAGTATGAACCAGAAGCTGCAGCTGGAACAGGAGAAGCTGAGTGCTGATTATGATAAATTAAAAATTGAGGACCAGGAAAGAGAAATGAAACTGGAAAAACTCATGTAAGTCCACAGTTTCCTCATCTGGTATCCCTGGACCTCGTGCCTCTTCATGTGTCCATAGAAAATGTGCTTAGGGAGAGGGATTTGTGTTGGAATATTCACACTGAAAATATCATTTCAGCAGCAAAGCCAGCAGCAACTAATAAATAATTACCAAATACTCTCTATTTTCATACCATTCCAATAGTGGCTTTGATACTTGCCAAAAAGAGTTTATTAGAGCTGTGATTTTATAAAGTATCACAGCAAGTGTTGAACCTCTCATTCCTTAATGCACAGCAAAACAAGCAAGAAAGAAGTTGGGAATTTTTGGGAGGGGTTTTGTTGATTTTTGGGGCTTTTTTTTAAAGTAATAGATCAGATGCCTGAGTCAAAGCCTTTCCTGGGAATGAGAGAGAAAAATCCTGTGTGTGGACACAAAGGTGGAGGTGGTGACTGAGCCCTTCCACGTGAGAAAGTTGGATATTTGGGGCAGTCAGAAGCACGATTAGAGACGTACAGTTTGCTCCCTCCTGCAGATGTGCTGCTCCAAGTGGATGCTGGTTGGTTCTCCCCTGTTTTAATATGATTGATTTGTGTTCCATGTTGTGATCTTTCCAGACTCCTTAATGATAAAAGGGAACAAGCAAGAGAAGACCTTAAAGGGCTGGAGGAAACAGTGGTAGGTCTTAATGACACTTTATTCAGCTTTTCCCCCTCTATCTGTATACCCTGGTGATATAGATTTTAATTTTTGAGTAAACAGCTTTGAACTGCCTACATTAAAATTTTAAAAAGGTTGCTTTTACTGATTTTGGAGAAGTTGTTTCCTTCAGTATGATTTTATGGCTGGATGGGGTTTATTTTGTGGCATTCGGAGTGGGCCCAGGTGATTCCTAGAGAGAGAATCCAGAGCTCTTTTCTCCTGTTACCAACTCAGATCCAAGGAGACATTTCACACCAGAGTATCTGCTGTCCTAGTAATTTGTGGGGTTTTTTAAATTATTGTTTTTATTTTGATTCCAGGCAAGGGAACTTCAGACTCTTCACAATCTGCGCAAACTGTTTGTCCAGGATCTTACCACCCGCGTTAAAAAAGTAAAACTCTACTCTTTTAAACCCAAATCTTCTCCTTTTTTTGCAGTTGTCTTGTGATTTGCTGGAAGCCTTTAGTGCATGCTCTTACAAAATGGGATAATGTCTTTTTTAGTAGCAATGAGAAACAAGATTAAAACTTTCCTGATGAATATCAACTTTATTTGGTCCTAATTTGTTAAGGACAAGTCATCCAGTGCAGTTCAGCTGCAAAATTCTCAAAGCTGTTGAACTTCAGAAATTATTTAGTATAACTTGATTTTCCTATTCAGGATCCCCCCATAATTACTCAGTAAAAATAGCTTGGATTTTGTGTAAGGGGCAATGTAGTTCTTAAATATCAGCCAAAGAGTTACAATAATTTCTTTTAAATTTGGGGCTCTGTAAGATTTTTTTTTTGCCTTTGGGGGGCTCAAATTTGCCAGAGAGCTGAACTTCCCCTTGAGTTTGTGCCTGGCTTTGCTGAGTGCTGCAATTTTGTGTGCAGAGTGTTGAACTGGACAGTGATGATGGAGGTGGAAGTGCTGCGCAGAAGCAGAAAATTTCCTTTCTTGAGAACAACCTGGAACAACTTACAAAGGTTCACAAACAGGTAAAGGCTCCCTTTCCCTCCTTCCATCAAAAAATGCACTTTTTTAATGTTTGCAAGGATAATTCTGGAAGGTAACCTGTGCTGTCTGAGGAAAAAAATACCCACTAAACTCCTTGGCATTAGGAGTTGGTGTTAGAGCTGCTCTTCCCACTCCCTGTACTTCTAGGAATGTGGTAAATAAGGAATTACTGTTTTTCTGTAAAAATAGATCTCTTTTGGCACAAAGAAATGCTTAAAAATAGCTGTTTTCTGGATGGATTGTGCATCCCCAATTTGACTCCTGGCCTGAAGCTGCTCAGAGGCACCTTGGAGGTGACTGGAGTGGATTCAGCCAGCAAAGTTTTCACTGAAAACAATGGAATTTGGCTTTTGTGTGCAGCTGAAGGGCTGGTGCCTCCCTGGGGTGCTGAGGTTGGTCATTTCTGGGCTTATCCATGTCTGTGTCCTCCCTCCTTCATGGAATTTCAGTTTCACTGAATCTCAGAATGGGTTGGGTTGGAAAGGGACCTTAAAGCCCATCCCACCCCTGCTATGCCCAGGGACACCTCCCACTATCCCAGGCTGCTCCAAGCCTCATCCAGCCTGGCCTTGGACACTTCCAGGGATCCAGGGGCAGCCACAGCTTTTCTGGGCACCCTGTGCCAGGGCCTCCCCACCCTCCCAGGGAAAGTTTTCTCCCTAAAATCTCCTCTCCCAGTATGTTGGAGCTGTGTCCCACTGTTCAGGTGCACAACACAAAACACCAAAGCTGTTTTGATTTCTTTTTTGAGCAGTGACACAACACTGTGCACTGCACTCTCCTGAAGCTGTATTAGTAACCCACACTCCCAGATTTGCTTTAATTATTCCTGTGGAAGTGCCAAAAGAGCAGGAAGTGCTGGACTGTGACAAGTGTCCGCTAAGGTTTGGGGTTTTGAGATTCCCAGGGAACAGATGGTTTAAAGACCTACTTTCTAAATGTGGAAACTGGGGCATGTTCAGAGTGGTTTTTCTTTTACCATTTTGCCGTTTTTTTGCACTCGTTTCATGCATATCTGCTGGGTTTCAAATATGGATTTTTATAGCTCTCATTTGCGTGTATTTACTCAAAATCAACTTGGAATCCACATCTTGTAGGAAACTTAGAGGGGAAAAGTGACATTGTACTTGATACCACCCTGCTTGGATTTTGTATCATAACTATTTCACACAACAGAAACTCAGCACTTGCAGAAAAAGCACATTGTGACAATGTTTTTTTAGCTTGTTTGTGATATTCTGCAGCACTACGCCTGGCCCAGCAGGTGTAAAATGCTCTGATTGTTAAACAACATGTGAATGTCAGGACATGCTGTTGCTTTGCTGTGTTATTAGTGTGGTTGTTAATTCACTTTTCTCTCCAGAAAAGGGAGAGTCACTCTTTTGGAGCAGATTTCTGTTGACTTCCAGCAGTGGTGTAATCTGTTCAGTAGAAATTGCGCTGGATTTTCTGCCCGTTTGCATCAGTTTTGCGTTTATTAAAAATCAATCCTCTCTTGGCTGTTGCTGCATGGGAAGTCAGATGTGACTTGGATAATTGATAGACCTCACTCGGGTTCATATTAAACTGAGGAAGTGCACAAATCCAAAGTTGCATATAATTGTTATATTTATAGTTACAGGCCTGAAAGTGATTTCTGAGTGAAATTCCCAGTTTTCCCACATGGCTGAGTAGGGAACACCCAGGTGAACACATCAGAACCACTGGAAATGATGAATTTGGGGTGATCCCCAGTGTTGTCTGTAAGACATATTCAAGCATTATTATTTTAAAATAATGAGGTGATCAAGGATTTGCAAAATCCTGGATATTTCTGTGTTCTGAGGAAGTGCAGAGTTTCTGCTGCAGTTTTTGAAGTGTAGAGAAGCAAATCTGGCTGTCGAGGACTCTGCAGTGGCAGGGTTGGTCCAGGAGTCCTCACTTTCAGGATCAGGAATCTTGTTGAATGGAATAAACTCTGTTTGTCTTTGATCTTTCTGGACAATTTTAACGAATATCACTCCTCAGCCAGATAAGTGAATTTTGTGACCAAAACTGAGCTTGGACGACGCTCTCAGACACATGGTGGGGTTGTTGGGGTGCCCTGTGTGGAGTGAGGAGCTGGACTTGATCCTTGTGGGTCTGTTCCAGCTCAGGACATTCTAAATTTCTCATTAATCTAAGCTTTTTATGTTAATTTCTGGAAGAAATCTGTTTAATTTTAGTACACGAGGCATGGAGAGCAATAGGCGGCGTTTTCTCCTTCCTTGTGAGGGGACTTTTCCTGCCGTTTCTCTGAGGAGAGATTTTTGCCCCTTTCTTTTGACCTTGTGGGTCCATTCCAGCTCAGGATGTTCTAAATTTCTCACTAACCTAAGCTTTTTACGTTCATTTCTGGAAGAAATCTGTTTAATTTTAGTACACGAGGCATGGAGAGCAACAGGCGGCGTTTTCTCCTTCCTTGTGAGGGGACTTTTCCCGCCATTTCTCTGAGGAGATTTTTGCCCCTTTCTTTTGACCTCCTTGTATTTTGAACTGCTTTCCCCGCAGCTGGTACGTGATAATGCAGATCTTCGTTGCGAGCTTCCTAAGCTGGAGAAACGCCTTCGAGCTACGGCAGAGAGAGTTAAGGCCCTGGAGAGTGCACTGAAGGAGGCCAAGGAAAACGCCATGCGTGACCGCAAGCGCTACCAGCAGGAGGTGGATCGCATTAAGGAGGCCGTGAGAGCCAAAAACATGGCCCGGAGAGCACACTCCGCCCAAATTGGTGAGGACATGGAGCTAAAGGGGCTGCCCACATGCTTTAAGCTTGGGCTGGTTGCTGGGGGTTGAGTGGAGGGAGTAAAACACGGGGGCTGCTTCTCCTTCGCTGCACAGGAATCTTCAAAGGCCTCACTTTTTCATGGAATCTGCCCCACCTCGAGTTTAAAGAGGCTCTGCTGTTTCACTGCGTAAATAAAGGGCATAATGGGTCTTGTGTGCCCTTCTAGTGACCTGAAAACTTGTCTCCTTAAATTAGTCGCTCACTTTCTTCCTCCTCCTCCCCCCACACGCTCTCTCTCTGCTTTCATTCTTTCCTTGCCTTTCTGGACCTCGTCCCTTTCTTTTTTTTCCCCCCGATTAGTCCTCCGTGTGATTTAATTACAAAAAAATCTTCCTTTGTCATTCAGATATTGATATATCTCTGAGGCACAATGTAATGTGTGCACACAACGGATGGGGCAATTCTTGGAATGATTTGTTGGGATTGCTAAAGGAGAATAGTTTAGATGGAGGTGACAATATTGGGGTATTAAGTCCTGAGGGAGAATCAGGCAGCACAAAGTGTTACCTCCTGAATGCTTCCTCTTGTAGGGAGCCATCCAAGCTTTGTCTTGCTATCTTCTGGAATGGTGTAAATTTGACATAAAAAGTGCCTCACTGCCCACCAAGTGACTTGCCTCTGTTGTTAGACAGTCCATCATCTTTGCAGATCCTGCAAATGCGTGGGAAGGGCTCTGCCACCAGGAAAATGGATCTGCCACCAGGAAAATGAATCCGGCACCAGGAAAATGGGTGTATTTGTTGTTGGCCATAGCAGGGAATGCTGTGTTCTGCAGAGCTGGGTTAGAAGCCACTCCGGCAAGCACAGATCTGAGCTGGGAAACAATGAGGTTTCCCTTGGAGGAGAAGGTGAGGTGGAAAGCTAAAATGTGAAAGCTAAAATATCTGTCTGGTCCTTCCTTTCCCTCTGCAGCCAAGCCCATCCGCCCTGGTCACTACCCAGCGTCTTCTCCGACGGCCGTCCACGCCATCCGAGGGGGAGGGATGTCCAGCTACTACCACAACACCAAATAAACGAGAGGTAAGACCAGAGTAACTTACCTCTTCTCCCACTGATCACTCAGTTCCCTCTTATTTCAATCTTGCTTTTAGGAGACCCCATAGTATTTTTGTTTCTATTTTTAGTAGTTGTTTGCTGATAATTACAACACTCACTCACTGAGTGCCTGTTAAGAGGCTTTGCCAACTGCTGGGGAGAGGTTTTATTTTAACGATTTAGCACTTAAAAGTTTTATAAAAACTGCTCTGGTAAATCTGAAGTTCACACGTAGAGGCGTGAAACTCACGTAGTGAAAATACAGTTCCAGAGGTTCCTTCTGCCAATATCATCTTCTGCTTTCTGTACCATGGATGTGTTTCCATGTTGGGATATTGCAGCCTGGGACAGGGATAGAGCAGCTGTCAGTGGCAGCAAGAGACATCTCCAAATTTTAGTGTCACCATTTGGCCAACTTTGCACTCTTAGTTCTCTTCATGAAAAAAAAAATCTAAATATTTTACTTCCATTGCCAGGGCTTGAGAGTTTCTCCTAAGCAAAAGATGAGCAGCATATTCCCAGGAGACTGTTCCATGGACTCCATCCTCCCATTTCTTTCTTTAAATGCTCATTATTGGAGAGATTTTTTTATCTGCCTTATTTTAGATGATCACTTTATGCCACAGACGTGCCAAAAGCCGGATGGCAGCGAGTGGCTGTGAAAAGCAGCCTGGGGACAGCAAAGTTGTCCCTCCAAGTCTGGCTTTTTGCCCTCCTTGAGGATTAATTCTGTCTCACGACTGTCTTCATGGTCTGTGGTCTCCTCGAGGCGTTCTTGGGTGTTTTTAGCTTTTTTTTGGGAATGTTTCATGTCAGGCTTGCATGCCAAGCATCTATCACGCCACACTCAAGCTGTTATTGTGCTGGGGGATTGTTCCTGCTCATTGTGTTTGCCATGAGCTTCCAGCAACATGTTTCCTGTGTGGATAAATTAGGGCAAGGCTTTGCTGAGAGGGTTTGTGCATCAGTCCATTCTGGTCTGAAATTGGCTTTTCCATCTCACAAGTGAGGTACCTCTGTCCATCTGCTTCGTTGCATTCCCACCTCTGTGACCAGGCAAAGAGTGGGGTACAGAGCCTTGTCAAAGATTTCTAAGCATTTATTGTAACAGCTACTTGGAGGGGGAAAAGCTGCCTCCTGCCTCAAATAAATGCACCTTTAATTTATCAGCTGCTGTGAAATGAAGTGTCAGACTCAAACAGGCCACACATATCAAGTGAATAACTGTAGATAAATAAAAATTGTCCATAAAATAACTGCACTTTGAATTAGATGGGTTTGTAATAGCAAGACAGGACTGTGGAAGTCAAGAAAAAGCAATCAGGAGGCATAAAGCACCCACCAGATATTTTAGATGCTGAGGTTTATATCAGAGGGCTGTGGAGCTGAGCAGATTCAGGCCATGTTGCAGAGGAGCAACAGGGAAAATGAGGCTGGAGAAAAAGAAGATGGAAGATCTCAGGAGAGACTGGATAAAGTGAACGGACTTGCGGTTTCTGGAAAAATTAGGAAAAATCTGAAAACCAAATGGCAGCCCTACAGGTTGGAATTAAATTGTTTAAACTAAGTGTTCTTGATTCTTTGCTCATATCTAGAAACAAGTGTGGAAGATGTAATCAGGAGAGGCTGGGAAGTGATCGGAGAAGGTCCATTCTCCTCAGTTTTGGTCCTTTGGTTAAGAAGATTATTGGCAAATTCCAACTGTTTGGCTGCCAAAATTGGGAATATCTGAGTAATCTGAATTCTGAGCTTGGATGGAAAGCCAGGGGTCTGAGGAAGGGTGTTAGTAAAGGTGCTACCAGTGAAGGGAAAACTTCATCCAGATTATTTCCAGGTTATTGTTGAGACATTCCTGTGCTCTGCAGAAAGTGCTTTGGAATGGTGCAGTTCTACCCAGCTGGAATTAGAACAAAACTTTCTTTTGTAGTCATTTAACAGCAGCGAAATAAAAGTGAGGTTCCTATTTCAACATTTGCTCAGGAGAGATTTATCTTGTGTTCATTCATTATTCACCATAAAGATAAAAGACACTTAGTTCTGTTAGACTGGTCAGTGGTTATGATTGATTAACCCAGCAGATGGAAGAAAAAGAAACGTGGGATTTAATAAAATGTGTTTGTCTGATGTGCATATATGAAATGATAAAGTATATTGTTATAATATTATCATGATATTATATATAAAACATTTTAGATATTTCTGTAAACACTTATATATCAGGAAAATATCTCTGTCAGGAGACAGAGAACAGAAGGATGGGTTTGGGTTTGTATTTTTTCATCCCTTTGATTTATAATTTTTGAACTCCACTGCTGTTGCTTTCCTCCCTTATCACGTGAGATAAACACACACCAGCTCTTCAGCACATCCAACAAGCCAAGAGAAAAACCCCATCAAAGGAACAGAAAATTAAAGAGTAAAAAAAAGTTAGACCTTCAGATGGTGTTTGGGTGAGACCTAATTCCAGGCTACACATGGCAGAGAGGGAATTCCATCAGGAGAGTTGGTTCATTCTGTCTGTGAGACCCAAATTCCATATTTTTTTTAATGTGACTCTGGATTCATCGCTTTGTTTGCTGCCCGTCCAGTTTGTGTGCTCTGCTTTCCAATCCCCCAAATCCACTAATTGTCCTTCCTTGTCTTGCTCTCTCTGGCAGGTCAGTTCCACTTAGCATGTTAAGGACTGTCATTAAGTCACATTAGTTTCTTTTTTGCCCCTCTTCAACCTGGTCCACGTCCTGTCCATCCTGCGCTTCCCACGGCCATCGGCGACGCCCCGCTCCAGGTACTCCGAGCTTCGTAGGATCTCCACGTGTACAGAAGTGTCCAGCTCAGCTCCTCCAGATCCTTGTACGACGTCTGGAACATTCCCACCTCAGTCAGGATGATAGGGAGTCTGCCACTCCGAATTCCACGACCCCTTGGCACTGCTTAGGTTGGGGCTTCTCCACTCAGAGTGATGCTTTTTTTTTTTCCAAGTCCTCCATTGGCATCGGTAATTCCCAACTTCTGGCATCAAGGAATTAATTATTCAATGACCAAGTGCCATCAAAGGCAGGTGATTGTGCTCTGTCATGACTGATTTCCTGTATAATATACATATTATTTTATATTTTTAGGGGATGAAAATGTGCTGCTATGTGGTTTAATTTTACTGCTTAACATTTTCAGAAGGAAATTTCCCCAAAGAACCATTTGTAATATCCTGATTTAAAAAAAAAAAATCTTTGGACTGTATAAAATAACCTTTATTGCAGTACCTGGTAAAGAACAAACGGGATGCAGAGAAATCTGTTAGTATAGACCTAGAATTTGAAGTTTGGTAGTTTCATGAATTTATCTGTGTGACCTATTTTAAAATTAAGCTCCTATTTCCTCGTAGTTCTCCCTACAGTGGCAGGTTTTCCTGGAGTGGGATGGCTTAGCCATGTGTCTGTGAGCGTTGTTCCCTAGGAAGTTTGGAAGGCTTTCAGAATGCTGTGGAAATCTTGCCTTGGAAAATCCAACAAGCACCTCCCCCCTCCCCCTTTCCCCAAACAAGCCCTGATCTGTTCACACCAGAATTCAGATCCCGGAGGGAACAGTCCCCTACCAGAACAAAGGAAAGCGAAATCCCCCAAACCGTTCCTTAAAAAATCCAGAAGGAGGTGAGAGTTGTCCACTCGAGCTGTCCTTTGTAGAACAAATTTGGGAATTTTTTTGCTGGGATGTGAGGAGCACATTGCCAGGGGAAGGGAATGTCTTTCTAAGCAACTATATCCACTCATCCTATGAAAGGTCCGCTCATGCTCCAGAGGTAAGGAAAAGCCTTCCTTGGATCTCTCAGACAGCAAATTTCCATCTTCCCAGCAAGGGGGCACTGGAATTGCTCTGGGAAGGTTCTGCTGGCAGGCAGAAGGTGCTGCTCCTGCTCCTCCTCCTCCTCCTCCTCCCTCCACATCTCCCGGGGCAGGTGGGACTCCCGGAAGCCGGGATTCCAGGAAGGCTCCGGCCGAGCGTAGCCCTCTGGTCTTCTTTTGCAGACGTTTGCTCTTCTTTAATTTGAGATTGATTGAGGTTTTTTTAAATTTCTGAATGTGTAGGTATAGAACTCTTCAGTTCCATAGAGCGTTTTGGAAGATTGTGAGTTGACTTTAGATATTTTTTTCTACTGAAATTAGGGTGTTGCAAAGTAAGTTGGACTTAATTTAACTGGTTTTGTTTTTTGGGTTTTGTTTTTGTTTTTTTTAATGTTGCACTATTTGGGGGGAGCATTTTGCTAAACATATTTAATGAAGTTGCAGATTTGCATGTATTTAATTTATTTTGTATTTTCCAAAGTTTTATATTTTCTTTCGTTACGTGCATGTGCACTGCCAGAAGAATGAACTGTGAACTTGCCATATGCAATCTTTAATAAAATCACTAACTCAGAACTACTCTGTGCTATCTTACCAGCTGGTCAGAGCTGAGGTTTCTACTAGGAATTAATAATCCTCTTGTTTTGGTTCTAGGAAGAGATCCCACGCTTATTTGCTGTCGACGATTTTGTATTGTAGGCAAACTTCCTGTTGTGTCTCTCAGAGTTCGGTATGGAATTCTATTGTAAATGCAGCATTCGTGACAACAAAAAGGTCTGGATTCCTCAAGGCATCACCAGGAATTTTTGGGGGGCAGCTTCCTGCAGCTTGAGGGATAAGTGAACCTGGACATCTCTTCCTCGTGCTGGTGCTGATCAGCCAGTCAGTGCCACCAGCAGGAAAACGATGAAGTTTCTCCAAGTTCACTTCTACACCAACACTGCAGGAGGGCTTTCAGAAACGCCCCAAAGATGCCTTAGGTTAAAATCCTCAGAATTAAATACCTAAGGTATTTAATTGCAAATTATGAATTCTCAGTTGAACATACTCTGCTTGTATCAATTTTTAGTTTCGAAGCCTATTTTAATTGGGCAACTTCAGTTTGTGTCTCGTGTTGTATATTCAACTTTTGTACCATTTTTAAGGCTTTCACATTTTATATCTGGAAAGGAAAACCACACATCTGCTCTGCAGAGATCAGAACCTGTCTCTTGCTGTTTCCTGACTCCCTCTTCCTTTCTTTGCTCTTTGAGTGTTGTGTTCTATTTATTCCAGGCTCATTTTTAAAGTTGTGGTTTGTACAGCGCAAATGGAATTTCACATCTAAAAATGTCATGCATGGGACAAATCGGGGTGGAAATACCATTCCCGAATGGAAAACGGATTTCAGATGGAACTAAAGTGCATATTGTTCTTTTTGCTAGTAATTAAAAAGTATTTCTGGCTCACTTGAGCTTCTCTTAATGATATGTTCAAATATCTTGTGTTTGTCCTTGAGTTCACGTTTCATCGACTTGTTTTCTGGAAAGCAAGGAAAGTTTTGAGCTTGGAAAGACCTTGGCTGATGCATTTTTAAGTTTTGTATTAAACTCAACAAGGGTGAGAATTGGATTATCCTGAATATACTGTGACTTAAAAGTAAGTCACAAAAATTTTTTGCTACAACAATTCCTGCCCACAGAGCCTTGAGTAGCTTTTCGATTCCACTTTATAAAGCCTGATGGGCTAAGATGCACATTTGCCTGAAATCTGTATAAATTGTAGGATCATGGAATAGTTTGGTTGGAAGGGATCTTAAAGATCAGCTGATTCCACCCCCTGCCATGGCAGGGACACCTTCCACTATCCCAGGCTGCTCCAAGCCCCGTCCAACCTGGCCTTGGACACTGCCAGGGATCCAGGGGCAGCCACAGCTTTTCTGGGCACCCTGTGCCAGGGCCTGCGCACCCTCACAGAATTCCTTCCCAATATCCCATCTATCGCTGCCCTATGGCTTGAGAATAAACAAAATCAAGAATTTTAATTTGAATGTGGTTTTATTTGAAGAAACGTTTAAACCAAACGGTGATGAAGGTCCAAAAGGAAAAGGGCTCATCAGATTCCCCTTGCTGGAGGAGAAATACCTCACGTAACCACGACTGAAGTACTCCTCCATGGGGAAAAAGGGAAAACAAATGGGCAGGATAATCTGAATCTCCCCTTGCTTTGACTTTTGTCCTCACTGTGCCTGTAGGAACCGCGCCGTGCACCGGCACCATCCGCTGTGCAGGATGGCAACACCGCTCCACCACCCGGCAGGGCCGCCCCGCTGGCTGTGGGGGAGCCACGGGGCTGAGGCAGTCTGTAGATTTATACCTGTCTAGTTTGTAAAGTGTGTAACGTGTACTGCAGATGTGTATTCTCTGGGCTCTATGTATCTTTACAGTAGTGTTCAATTTAGGAAAAAAAAAAAAAAAAGAAATAAATGGTGGACACGTTTTGCTGGTAACAAGGGGAAATTTTTTTTGCCATTGCATCAAATGATGCTGAACTGTATTAAACTCTTGATAGCAGACCTGAACCCTCCTCCTCCCCCCAGCCCGTGGAGAGAAATCTTTTATCTTCGTGCTGAAGTTCTGTCGGAGATGGATGGATACACTGGCAGACTGCATGATGTATCATTCGAAATCCGTTACAGTGGAAAATAAAACTGAACTGAACTCCTCCGTGTGGGCCTGGTGTGACACGGGACAGGGCACTCTGCGGCAGTGACAGCTCCCTGTGGCAGGGACAGGACCCAGGGAACGGCTGGAGCTGTGCCAGGGCATGTTTAGGGTGGGTATCTGGAAAAGGTTCTTCCCCCAGAGAGTACTGGGTGCTGAACATTCCCCAGGCAATGGGCACAGCCCCGAAGCTGCCAGAGCTCCTGGAGCGTTTGGACAGTGCTGCCAGGGATGCACGGGGTGGGATTTTGGGGTGTCTGTGCAGGCCCAGGAGCTGGACTCGATGGCTCCCTTCCCACTCAGGGTACTCCCTGATTCCATGAGTGACCCATTCAATGGAACTGCACTCCAGAGTGGCCTGAGTCCATGTCCGAGACCACGCTCTGGATTTCAGCTTTCCTTCTAAACCTGTAGCAAGTCATTCACAAAAGCAGAGAATCCCAGACTGGTTTGGTTGGAAGGGACCTTAAAGCCCATCCCATTCCACCCCTGCCATGGGCAGGGATGCCTTCCACTATCCCAGGTTGCTCCAAGCTCCATCCAGCCTGGCCTTGGACACTTCCAGGGATCCAAGAGCAGTAATTAAAAGGTTGGGGTGACAGGGGAATGAGCACAGCGTAATTTTAAATTTTTTTAATAAATAATTACATCTTCTCTACTACCTCTCCATGGATATATTCCTTCTTCCTTTTTCAGTAGCCTGGAGGATGACAGGGAGCGTCTTCCACTTCCCTGTGCATGTATTTCCATTTTTATAGGAATATTCCACTCACTTTATGTAATGGAGTAGAAGTTGCTGTGTCCTTGCCACTTCCCTAAAGTCATACTCGGGAGCTTTAGAAAGAGCTTATTTCCAGTAATTATTACTCTGAGCATTTCTCAATTAAATCATTACTTTTCTCCTCAGCAATGCAAATTCTGGGCACTCCCAAGGTTTCTGTAGGAATGGATGGCTCTCTCTGGTTCTTTGCCGCTGAGTAGACTCCTAATGAGGATTATCTGCTTTTTGCGCAATTAAAAAAAAAAAAAAAAAAAAAAAGAGCAGATTTAGAAATTAGTCCAGTAAAATTTGGGGTTGATTATTAAAAAAATTGAATAAATTTTGGCTTGTGATAAATTTTGGGTTCAGTGCATAAGAGGCACTTCCTCACCCCCTGAGAAGCTCCTGCAGGATGAGGATGGCTCCACCCGCAAAGAAAAGGCTTTCCAGTGTAGATGGTTTATATTAAGGAGAGCAGATGGGAAGTCCAAACATTCCCCAAAAGTGCTGCAGAGGAAGGCAAACACTGCAGGGTGCCAGAGCTTTTTCCATGAGTCAAAAAATATTCACCCTTCAAGATCTTCTCGATAAAGCTTATGCCTGGAGGATGAACTCAATTAGAGAGCAGACTGTTTGCAAGTGTATCCCTACAATTTCGCTTTTGGAATGTGGGATTGCAACAGTTAATTAACGCTATGAAAACATCACAAATTACTGCATCCATTTCCAAGATTTCAACTTTCGCAAGAGCGCAGCGAAAACAAAGGAATGGGAGTTGCATCCCTAGAAAAGTACTCACTGCAAGGCTGCCGCTATTGATTCAAACGCTTCTCAGCTCAAACTGAAACACTTTAAATTTATTTTCCAGCAGAGCTGATCCCAGGGGAAGCTGTACTTATCCTAAAATGAGGATGTTCGGTAGTTCGGGATCAAGATCCCTGGTAGTCGCCCTGACGCGCTGTGATGGAAAACTGATGGGTGGGTCCCGAGGCAGGGGGTATCGGGGAGGTCTCTCTTCCAAGGATCCCCGGGAGGTTCGGGAGCCGCCCCCTCTCTCCCCGCAGGTGTCCGGGTCCCACCCTGCCCGCAGGTGCCACCGCCCCGGGGCGGGCACGGGGTGTCCGAGCCGCCCGCTCCGCCCGCTCCGCCCCGGCCCCTCCTCCGCCCGCCCCGCCTACACGGCTGGGGCGAACACCGGTGTCCTGCTGCTGCCGTGTCCCCGTGTCCTGCTGCTGCCGTGTCCCGCAGCTCCCGTGTCCCGCCGGCCCGGCACGGAGGTGAGTGCGGGGAAGGGGCCCCGGAGGGGAGCGGGGAGCGGGGCGGGCTCGGGGCTGCGGGTCCCGCTCTGCCGGCCCCGGTGATGCTGAGCCGCGTCCCAGCCCCGGCGGGAGCGGCCAGAGGGAGATGGCACCGGAATCTGGGTGTCCCCAGCCTCAAGGGGAGTGGGAGGTGGCAGCAAAATCAGGGTGTCCTCAGCCCCACCGGAGGGCGAAGTGGCACCGAAATCAGCGTGTCCCGGGGAGTGGGAAGTGGCACCGAAGTCAGGGAGGCCCCAGCCCCGCGGGGAGTGGGAAGTGGCACTGAAATCAGGATGTCTCCAGCCCCACCGGTTTTGGGGAGCGGGAGGTGGCACCAAAGTAGGGTGTCCCCAGCCCTGCTGGTTTTGGGGAGCAGGAGGTGGCACTAAAATCAGGGTGTCAGCAGCTCCGGTGGTTTTGAGAAGGATGTGGCCCCGAAATCAGGTGTCTCCAGCCTTGGCAGTTTTGGGGGAGCAGGAGGTGGCACCAAAAGCAGCGTGTCTCCCACTGGTTTTGAGGAGCAGGACATGACACCTAAATCCAGGTGTCCCCAGCCACACAGGAAGCAGGAGGTGTCACCAAAATCAGGGTGTCCCCAGTGGCTGTGGTGCTGGCGGGAAGGAGCCAGGCTGTGGGAAGCGCTGGGTGTGCAGCGTCAAGTGCCTGGGACCCAATTCACAGGCTGTGTTTTACAGGTCTCTTGTAAAAGTGCAGTTATTACACGTCTCCTGATGATTATAGAGCTGTAAAAAGAACTGGGCTCCGTGTTCCACAGGTGTGGACGCCAACATCGGGCTCTTTAACAGTGAAGCTTCACCGTAGGAAATGACAGAACACGATAAAAATGTACTTAGTGCAGCAAAAACTGTGAGGGAAAAATACAAGCCATGAAGGCTGCAGAGGGGTTTTGGATAAGGGCCTGCAGTGGTGGGACAAGGGGGAATGGCTTCCCACTGCCAGAGGGCAGGGATAGATGGGATATTGGGATGAAATTGTTCCGTGCGAGGGTGGGGAGGCCCTGGCACAGGGTGCCCAGAGCAGCTGGATCCCTGGAAGTGTCCAAGGCCAGGCTGGGCAGGGCTTGGAGCAGCCTGGGATAGTGGGAGGTATTCCTGCCATGGCAGGGGGTGGATTGCGATGTGTTTAAGGTCCCCCCAACCCAAACCATCCTGTGATCCTATGAAAGCACATGAGTAGGTGCTGGGCTGACTCTGGCAGGCTGTAGAAGTGCTGCCTTTAGTGTGGTGTTTTCCTTCAGAATAGGACACAGGCTTCTGGTACCTATTCCCTCTATCCAGATGCATCTCCTTGTGCTGAATCAGGCTGTAAATCCATTGGAACAACAGCCAGCAGCGTTGTGTGGGACTGTGGGGATCGTGGGCGCTGAGGGCTCAGTTCTGCACGAGGCCCTGGGTGCTCTGCTGATGCAGGGAATGAAAACAGTGCTGGGTTAGAGGAGTGCACGTGGTTCACGCCGATAGACCTGGCTTGCAAGACCCAGCTGGTTGATTCCTGAGGGCAATCTCAGGAAAATGGGATTGTGCGATTTCCCGTCTGTCAGAGGGTAACACAGTGAACGACAAAGGCAGAGATCAGAGCAGTTGCAGACCCATGTGCTGCAGCCTCCTCCAGAAATGCTGTGCTGGTGATCCCAGATGCTCAGAGAATGAGTCAAGTTTCTCTCCCTCAAGAAACATGTTTTTGTTTAAAATCATGAAATAATACTTGCTGAGATCTCTGTTTCTCAGGTCAGTTTTGAACCTTTAAGTTTAAAGTTTTCCAGGTTCCTCTGTGACTTTGACCCTCGCCATTGTCACACCTCTGCTTGGGTGAGGTTTTAAGAAAAGGACCAAAAGATTAAAAGGTTTGTGCTGACAATGAATAAAGTTTGAGAACACAGAGATCAGCTCAGAGAAGGAGAATTCAGAGCTGAAAGACTCTGTCCCTGTTGTGTGTGTCTGTGTCCCCTGGCCCGGCCAGGCCCTGTACCTGCAGTGCAGGTGAATTCCAGAGGTAATTGCAGAGGGATGTTTTATGGCACGGAGCAAGGGAGTTGTCCTGGTTTTTCACAGCTTGGTGATTCATCAGCCTTTGCATGGTGATACTTTTACTCTCCAGTGAGCCCACAATTAACTCGGTTACCAGAGTTCTCCCTCTTCCCGCCATGCCTGCCTTGCTTTAAGTCAATTAGTGCTTCCCAGCGTGATAATTGCTGTGCTCCCCGCCAGCCACATCCTCTCAGTGACATCCCTTCCCGAGGGGATAATCTGCAGCCTTTAGCCTCAGCCTGGCTCTGGCAGGGCCCTCTCTCTGAGGTTTGCCATCTGGGTGATGTTCACTGTCAGGAGCTGGGAAATCCCGTAATCAGCTTATGCGGGATGGATCCCGCGTGCTCATCCTCGGAACACTCGTGATGAATTCCCTCTTCTGGCTGCTTTGTCTGGCACCAGGAGGAGGAGGGAAAGCACGACCAAGGTGGGGGGGATGTGGTGTCTGGGTCAGGGGGGTGATTGCCATTGGCATCCTGAGGTGCTGCAGGGAAAAAATCCATTTTAGAGGAACAGGCACCTTTTCCTGCAGCCTTGGGAGCTCTGTAGGAGAGACACCTGCGCCTTGTTAACTCAAGATTGAGGCAGGTTATTCCAATCTCTTTCTGCCTTCCCATTTTCCCAAGTTTCAGATGTGGCAGAAGAGAGAGGGAATGTTTCTTACAATAATGTTTCCTAAATAATAATAATATATATGGTTGTGGTAATTATGTAGGAGAGCCCTGCCTGAAATCAGGAGCTGCAAACTTAGGTTACAAAGCAGAAGTCACCAAGTGGAAGATTCCCTTTCCATGGCAGGGGCTTGGAACATGATGAGCTTTAAGGTCCCTTCCAACCCAAACCATTCTGTGATTAAAAATTAAAAAACAACAGGAATTTTGCTGCATGAAGTCTGATACTTCTCAAAATTTCCCTCTTTTTTTTTTTTTTTTTTTTTCCCCCCAAGTCTGTGTTCCTCAATACTTTAATTCATTTGCTCACATCCACTGGCTGGCTCTTGTGGACTCAAAGGAAAGGAATGCTTCGGTTATTCCCGTGTGTGCCTCAAAGGCCTCCTGGATGAGGTGTATGTCCAACAGTTCAGAAGTGCTGAAAAGGCACCCACGATAGTTGCATGCCAATAAACTTCAGAAGGAATTTCAGGCGGCAGCTTTCCTGAAGGATTGAGGCGGATTGAGTGATGCATGTGATGTTGGCAGGCATTTTTCCAGTAAGTGCTGGGAGAATCTTTGAGTCTAAATAAGGAGGTTTCACCTGGGCTTTGCACGTGATTTCAGTAGATGCTTGATCACCAGGATGGTCATTCCCAGTGCCAAATGCTGAAGGCCAGATTGGACAGGGCTTGGAGCACGTGGGACAGTGGAAGCTGTCCCTGCCCATGGAACTGGATGAGCTTTAAGGTCCCTTCCAACCCAAACCATCCTGGGATTCCATGATTTTAAGCGAAGGCCCAGGATAACCATTGGCATTCCTTGTTTTCTTGCTGTGTCCATGAGCAGCCAGAACAGGGGCACAAGCTATGATCCAACAGGGATTTCTTGCCTGAAGCCTGGGGCTTTTGGATGTGCCTGGGTTGAAGTACAGGCTTTGGCTTTGGACCAAATTCGGGGTAAAATGCTTTTCATTTGGGTTTGTCTAGGTTTTCTTTGATGTTCAAACAAATCTGAATTGTTGTGTGAAACCTGCTTGGAATAAACTTACAAACCCCATTGTTGATATCACCGTGTAGGTCTGGAAGTGGGGCAGTAAAGGATTAGAACCTGAGGTTTTGTGTTAAAAAAACCCTGAAGAATCATCCTGGAATGGTTTGGGTTGGAAGGGCCCTTAAAGCTCATCCCATTCCCAGCAATCCTCCTGAGGTTGGTGCAGGTGACACAGGTTGAACCCAGTCCTGCCCTCACTGCTCTTCAGGGAGAACCGTGAATTCTTAGATTTAATCTTTCCTCTCCCCATGATGCCTTAGGTTTTAACTTTTATATTTTTCAGATCCTGTACTGCTTGGTGTGTAACTGAAGTTTCTTGTAGCCTGTTAATTTCTGCTCTCTTATTAATTTTCTTTGTTTCTGAGTTTCTTGTTCTTTTACTCAGAGTTTGGATTACAATGCAGGAGATGCCAGGCTTTTCTTCTTTACTGATGTTTATTATTTCTTATCTTTAGCACAGCTACACAGGATGTGCTTTCTAGTTGGCAGGGTGGAAAATGGCCGTGAGTTTTCACTTTCAAGCTTTTTTAAAGTCTAAATTAACCAATTATGAAATGCTAAATAATATGTTTTTACTTACAATACAATTTCTAACTTTTCATGTTCCGCAAAGTGAAACTTTTGACCCAATAGCATAAATCCTAGATTTGTGAAGAAGAAGGAGAAAGAAGAAGACATAAATCCACACCCCAAATCCTCCATATTGCTACACTTACATATAATTATATCCCAAAAACCTAAATTCTCTAAATCCAGGGTTCCAACACTCTCTCATGCTGCGTAGACATAACGAAGCTTCTCTGGGCCTGCTATTCAAGGACACCCAGACCGTCCCAGGCCCAAAAAGTATAAACCAAAAAGCCTCTAAGGGGGGGGCAAGCTGAGGGGAATTACATCATTAACTGAAGCTTTAACTGGAGAATTAACCGTGATATGCAAATGAACCAAACCTGTAAAAGTGTGAAGAACTCGTGACCTGGGGTCCATCTTGGGGTCCATTTTGAGAATAGCCTCTGGCTCCCCAGGGGTACCTTTGAAGGCATCACCCAGCTCTCAGTCCAGAGGAAGGTCCACTCCATCCTTCATTTTCATCCTTCATTATCCTGCATTTTTCACAGCAGGAGTACGTGTTAATGAGCGAAGTGGGAAGAGATGCTTGCAACACGTGGGTGAAAAATCAGGTGCATAAATAAATCGGACATTCTGCTGCTTCAAAATTTTGAAACAGAGTTGTTCTCACACTCTTAATTAGTTTTGCCCATAAATTAGGGTGTCTGTGAGAACAATTGTCTTTCTTATGTCAAAATGGCCTTGTTTTCCTGTAAAGAAATGTGGTTTTTTTCCTTGTAGCCCGGTTACACAGTTATTCCCAAATGTTAGGGAAGCTAAGACTGAAATCCTTCAGCCCACCTTGGTTTATGTGGATGGGGAATTAACTCCAGTTGTAGGAGCAGCCTTACCCTAGGTTTAAATGCAAGATATGGTAATTTTTGCCTGTTCTTTAAAATTCAACAGGCCAAAACCCTGCATGAAATACCATCCCCAGTGGTACCATAACAATTCCTTCCAAGCTGGCTCCATGGAACCTTTCATCCCTGAAATCCCTGCCATCCAGCACAGGGTTGAAGCTGTTTGGGGTTGGAAGGAGCAGGCTGCCATCCCAGCCTGGCTCCTCTGTGGAGCTGCCCTTGGCTCTGGTGAATAGCTGCTGCTCCAGGGCACTCTTCTACCCTCCCTCCCTCACCTCCCCACTCGGGCCACGTCAGAAGCAGCAAGACAGACACCAGATTATCTCCCCAGCCCTGGGGATCGTGCCCTGGAGGGTGGTGATTACCCTGCTCAGGAGTCTAAACATGCAGATGGGAGCACTTAGCGTCATCTAATCCTTTTTTGGGGGAAAAACGCTGCCCCGGTTTTGTCCTGATGTGAAGAAACCTGTTGTGGCAAATTGCACTAATTCAGAGCTCAGCTTAATACACTGAAATGGAGCTAAAAGCTTTGGAGAGAGGCACAGGCAGGAGCCTCGTGTGCCCCCACCGTACCTCAAACCTTCTTTCCAGGGGCTGCTTTGGCTTAAATGTCATTTAAGGCTGGGCTTGAGGAGTTTTGGTGCTTTGGATATGAAGAGTTTTGGTGTGTTAGGTGTGGGCTTGGAGCGTTGCTGTTCCTTCTTTTCAGCTGGCAGCTAAGGAAATCCATTTCATAGAATCTCCTGAGCTGGAAGGGACCCACAGGATCATTGATGCAACCCCTGGCCCTGCACAGACACCCCAGAATCCCACCCTGTGCATCCCTAAGTGTTGTCCCTGGAGCTCTGGCAGCCTTGGGAATCTGACCATTCCCTGGGGAGCCTGGGCAGTGCCCACCACGCTCTGGGGGAAGAACCTTCCCCTGAAATCCAACCCAAACTTCCCCGGTCCCTTCTCCAGCCATTCCCTGGGTCACACAGAGCAGAGATTGGAGCTGCCCCTCAGGAGGAAGCTCCAGACGGGGATGAGTCTCCCTCAGTCTTTTCTCCAGGCTGAACAGGTGACCTTGGCTGTGGGGTTTTTTGTGGCCATATTTTCCTTGGCTTTTAATTTCAGAGCATCGGGTGCGTGTTCAGGTCCCAGCACTGTTTTCTGGCTGGGATCGTCATTTTTCCTTGGAAGTTCACTGTCTCCATCTGTTGTGCCTGGCTGGAGTAATGAAACATCTTCCCTAGGCTCATCCTTTTTTCTGTAGCTCCCAGCTCTTTGTGGCCTGGACTCTGTAGGATAATCCCCTCCCTGGCTGTTGCAGGACAGAGCATTATCAGCTGCTGGATCCCAGCTGTCCAGGGAAGCATGGCTGCTCCAAAATTTGACTTTGCTCCCAAGGCAGGTCCTGTGCCCAACCTTTAAAACTAAGCCTACACATCAAAAAAAATTAAAAATTGAGATTACAGTGGTTCTTCCCTCTTTGGAAAGGTTCAGGGCATCTCATCTGCCTCACATGGTCGCAGAGTCAAATCAGAGGGTGTTTATAGAAACATATAAGAATTAATTTCAGGTTTATTAATAAAACCCAGCAGCAGGGATTCTGCAAAAGTCAAGGAAGCAGAATGTCCAAGCAAACCCAGGAGATCCTGGCACTGGAGCTGCTCCTCTGGGATATCAGCTTCTATAACACCGTGTGGGTGTAAGGGCTGGGGAGTCTCCCCGTGCAGGGCTGATTCCAGCCTGGGGCTGCTTTCAGTCCCTCTTCATTATTTTATTTTCCTGAGATTATTGCAACACTGCCTGATATCAATCTAGTCTGATAACATTCAAAATCACAGCACAGAAGGGGAAAATTCTTTCAGTCTCAGGAAGGACTTTTCCTGTGGGTTTTTATGTTTCATTTTCTTGTTTCTTTATTTCAGCTTAGAGACATTATATATACATATATATATATGTATGTATACACACACATAGATATGGATATATAAACTAACTTTATAACATTTCAGAATTGACTGTTTGGCTTCCTTTCTTCAAAATATTCCTATTCAGAAACAGAAATTCCCATCTTTCCCTCTCCTTCCCTGTGATCATTCTTACATTTGGAGGAGATCACCAGATTTGTGAGATTATGGCTGCAACATTTATACTGACACAAGTGATCTCTAGTGCAGAAAACCTTAAAATAGGTGTTTGTAATATTCACGAGGTATCAAAGAGCTGCAGACTTAAGCTGATCTGCACAGACTTGAAAAAAAATCTCTTTTCTCTGAAGCAATAAATGAAGTTAATAATTACAGCACGATTAGAGCAGGAGGGTGATGTGTGGAGTGAGGTAGGATTTCTCCTTCAGTGGTTGCAGGAAATGAGACATTTGGGGTGCAGGGCTGCGTGTGTCCTTTAAACTGTACTCTCTACTACAGGTGGATAAAATACTCAGAGTAGTAAGGTTTTGGCTGAACCAGCCGGCTAATTTAGCTAAAATCTGTTTGTTTTTTTTTTTTTTCTTTCGGAGGCAGGGATGAAGGGCTGTCACTGCCTCCCTCGAGTGCCCCAGGCTCTGTGAACTCTGTGCTGAATCAAACTGGAATTCGGGGCATTCACCACCCATGAGTGGCCTGGGCTGGAAGGGACCTTCAAGCTCGTCCCACCCCACCCCTGCCACGGGACACCTTCCACTATCCCAGGCTGCTCCAAGCCCCATCCAACGTGGCCTTGGACACTTCCAGGGATCCAGGGGCAGCCACAGCTTCTCTGGGCACCCTGTGCCAGGGCCTGCCCACCCTCCCAGCCAGGAATTCCTTCCCAATATCCCATCCATCCCTGCCCTCTGGCAGTGGGGAACCATTCCCTATGTCCTGTCCCTCCATCCCTTGTAAACCACCTCTCTCCATCTTTCCTGCAGCTGCTTCAGGCACAATGAGGTCACCCCAAAGCTTCCCCAGGCTGGACAATCCCAACTGTCTCGGCCTTTCCTCGTAGGAGAGGTGCAGGATGGTCCTTGTGGGTCCCTTCCCACTCAGGGTATTGTAACCAAGCAGATTAAATTTTCAGAATCATGACACAGTAGTTTATATTATTTTTGGGTTTGTCTTGCAGAGAATCAAAACGCAACTGATTTGTTGTTTTTATTGGGTTTATGGTTTTTATCCCTTTGTATCCCGCGGTGCCGTGTCCCCCCACCCTCGCCAGCTGCTGTCATTCCTGGCTGTGGCATCGACTGTTTTGTACCAACCCTTCAAATGTCAGATTTATCCCTCCCACCCACCTGCCAGCACTGGGAACCTCCCTTTGCTCAGGGCGATTCCTGAGCCACTGTGAATCCCAAGGGAATGCTGGAGTAGCCTTGACTCCGTTTCCTGACCAGCCCCAGCTCAGAAATGCCCTGGTGGTTTGACAAATGATGGTAGGCAGGTGGCAAAGTATTGTTTGCTGTGGTTTGAAGCCAGGTTTCAGAGGTATAGAAAGATATATCACTTAAAATTACCAGGAGAGGTAATTCTTTCCCTGTTTTTCCTTTAGTATTTAATAAACAGCAGTCAGATCGGGTAGATAGATGAGGAGTTCGTACTCCACCAGAGTGGAGCCCGTGGCAGGTTGTTCTGCAGAAGAAAGCTGAAAAATAATAAACTTTGCAGCTGTAGAGCAAAGTTCTGATGTATTTCCATTTGGAACTGGGCATTTAAATCAAGGGTTTCGTTCTGAGCGCCTGGAGGATTTGATTATTCCCTCAGGAGAGGAGGAAAAGGCCTTTGCTCACGTATTTCAATGCCACAGGATTTATTTTTCCCTGGCAGAACTTAGCGAGCCCACCCAGGGCAGGCTCTGAAAAAGGATAATTGTTAGATGTGGGGTTTTGATACAGAGAAGTTTCTTTCCTCTTCTTCATTTTACCAAAAGGCACACAGGGTAACTGAAGTCACATCAAATACTTCAAATGCATTTTTGCTGGGTTATGTAACATCTGAAACGAGCAGAATTTGTTTTTCTGCATCAGAATTTGGTGCTGTGCATCGACTGCAGCCAGCTGGGACAGCAGATCTGATCTGATCAAAGGCATTTTCCACATCATTTCCATACCTTATCACATCTTCCTCAGCAATAAAACCGGAGGGTTGAGCCTCTCCAAAGAGGGTTTTTGCTCAGGGAATGGCCAGGCATGGATGTGCTGGTGGGAGAGGATGAGTGATTGCCTTTCCATCACTTATTAAACTGCCTTTTCCTTTTTATTTTCAATTTTAAATAAAGCATTTTTTAGAAGTGCATTCTGCAATGCCCAACATCCCATAATAATTGACCACCTGAACCTCTTGCTTTGTATTTAGGCCGCTCTTGGATTTTCAAACCTCAAACCCTCACCCCTTCCTTGCAAAAGAAGGCCTTTCAGGAATGGCAGCTGTAGGGTGGGATGCTGCCTCCCTAAAAGCTGGATGACAAAACTGCCCTGGCATTGGAAGGAGCCGTGTTTTGCCTTCTTTTTCAAAAAGCCCAGGGCAAACAGCAGCTCCTCAGAAGCCTTAATTCAATAAAAAATGCCCCAAGAGCTGCAGCAGGGCTCAGGTTTTAACCCCAGGGCAGCAGCTGCAGTCAGAGCTTTGTAAAATCCATGCAGGAATATAATGGGAGTGGGCACAGGGCATGAAAAAGGACCACTTGGAGCTGGTTTTAAGGGTTGTTCTGCCTTGAAAAAAAAAATCTGTCCTGTGGTGTCCAAACACCGGAAAATGTCACTGGACACGTGAATTTATTTAAGAACACCCTTTGCATGCCAGGGGCATGCACAGTTAGGGACAATCCCGGGGGTTTGAAGGCTGAGTGGATAAACTGGGGGCAACGCAGAGGTGCCCAGCAGATGATTTTTGGCAGCACAGAGGGAGAAGGAAGCATTTCTGCTCCTTTCTTTGCTTGGGGCAGCCCTGCTTTATTTCTGGGACAGCTCCGAGCGGAGCCTTCTGGAATGAGGGGGCACAGCTGGGTTTGGGGTTGACCTCAGGGCCTGGAGGTTTTGGGAAGGATGAACTGTGGGGTTCTTCCAGCAGGGAAATGGCTGTGAAAATCACAGAACTGGGCAGCTGGGCCTGGAATTCTCTTGGGCACCAGGAGGACATGGTGGTTCCTCGGCTGGTGGCAAGGGAAGGATACAAAGAGTTGTTCAGAATAAAAATCCAGGGTATTTCAGGCTCTGTCTGGATAAACACTCAGACTTGTTGTACATAATATTGCTAAATTGCTTTTTTCCCTGATTTTATGAATGGTTTTAATATTCCGCTTAATTGTAGAATTCGGTGGATGCTTGAAGACTTTTCAAAATAAATTTTATTTCCAGGGTTTGGGGATTTTAAAACCATATCCCCATCTTCTTTAATATTGCCAAAAATGCCGTGTTGCCTCTGTGAGGATGAGGAAGTCCTATTTGTAGCTCTCTTCCCACAGAAAGTTTCCTGTATTCTGTGTGGCTATAAACTAATTTTTTTTCCCCTCAGTTAATACCCAGCTAAGTGAAAAGTAGATATTTATTAAAAATATATTTCTGTCCATGGCTTTGTGAGTAGTTTGACCACCACACTGAAGCAATTGCATGGTAAATTCTTTTAAAAAGAACGTTTAATTGCAGAAGGAATTTTTACCCGTATACTTAGCTGCCAAAATAAAGGGAACTGAGATCTTCTCTGAATTGTCAGGATTGTCTTAACTGGTTAAATCCATGTTTACAACCTTGCCTGTGGTTAACCACCCCTAGATAAGATCATGGACTGTCTCCCTGTGAGTGTAACAGGTGAGGGGTTGTTGATATAATTCACATTTAAATCGCTTTGTGCTTTATTTTTTTTTTTCTCCTTGGCTTCGAGAGGGACTGGCTGTGTGTGAGGAATGTTATCAGTTCGTGAAGTGTTTCTCAAGATAATCCATCGTGGCTCGGGAGGTAATGATTTGCCTTCCCTGACACAGCACTGCCCTGTTTTCCTGCAGTGCCCCCATAAAAAACTGGGCTCCAGTGGTTCAGGATAATGTGCTAAACCACATGTCTGGACACATGCGAGAGGTGAAACCTGAAACTTGGCAGTTCAGACACTTTTTAAGTCAACACAGCTAAAAGCAGCCACAGCACAACTCCTGAACTGTTTCTTATTTATACAGAAAAGCAAAGAGAATTTATTTCCAGCACCACCGTAATCCCAGCTCTTACTGTAAGGCTCCTTCAGTTTTCTCTGGAGTTTATCCAGTTTATCACCAGGGAAAAGTGATATTCGAGCTGGAGATTTGGGCTTTGCCACCAGGGCCAGGTTTAGTGCTACTTGTTTTACACCAGAGGAACCACAGCGTGTAGATGTATGTCTTTGTTTATAGACTGAGAAATGGCTTAAAATTTACATAGAAATTGAGTATAAAATCTGTTAAAAACGAATTAGCAGCAGTCAGATTAGGCAGGCAGATGAGGAGTTCGTCCTCCACCAGAGTGGAGCCCGTTGCAGGTTGTTCCGCAGAAGAAAGCTGAAAAATAATAAACTTGGCAGCTGTGGAGTAAAGTTCTGGTGTATTTCCATTTGGAACAGGGCATTTAAATCAAGGGTTTCGTTCTGAGCACCTGGAGGATTTGATTATCCCCTCAAACAATGGCAGGAATGGGAACTGTGTGGATTGTAGCAAGTGTCTTTCATTTTCATCTCTCCACTTGCCTGTAGCTTTTTGATCTTTCCTTCATGTACTTTGCTGGATAATTTGATTCAGGCTGTGCACAAGATTTGCATTTCTTTGGGCAGCCTCAGCACCTGATTTCTAGACAGAGGACAAACAGCTGGACTGGGAACTGTTCCGTAATCCCTGGATGGAGAATGCTCCCTCCCGTGGGATGGGGATAATAGTGGGATTGTCTTTATTTTTAAAGGTGGCCACTGGATTCTGCCCCACTGGAAACTCGAGGTTTAGACCTGCAGAAAATGGACTTGTTTGGAGCTACTGAAAAAGGAGGAGGTTCAGCTCTCCTGGCTGCAGCAAAATTCATTTATTTCTGTATTAATATGGGATAAAGCAATCCAAAAAGCACAAGTTTTGTGAGGAGCAGATGGGGGAGCTGGGAAAGGGGCTCAGGCTGGAGCAAAGGAGCTCAGGGGGGACCTTGTGGCTCTGCACAAGTCCCTGACAGGAGGGGGCAGCCGGGGGGGTCGGGCTCTGCTGCCAGGGAACAGGGACAGGAGGAGAGGGAACGGCCTCAGGCTGGGCCAGGGGAGGGGCAGGGTGGATATTGGGGAAAATTCCTTCATGGAACGGGTGCTCAGGTGGAGTCCCCATCCCTGGAGGGGTTTTAAAGCCCTGTGGATGTGGCATTTGGGGACATGGGTCAGTGGTGGCCTTGGCAGTGCTGGGGACTGGTTGGACTCGATGGTCTGAGAGGGATTTTCCATCCTTAACAATTCTAATCTTTATTCCACATCGCTAAAAACAGCCTGGATTTCCTGGAGCACCATTCCCTCGGTGGCTTCTCTCCTGTATCTTATTCCCATCGGATTTTATTTCTCTCTGTGATGGGTTTGGTGCTGAAGTGCACGTGCTGGACCCAATCCTCGCGTGGCATTTGGCTCCCTGCTGGGAGGATTCCTGATGGGAGATGCCTGGCAAATTCCCAGCTCGTGCTGTTCCCACAGACAACCTGGAAATGGGTGGGGCTGAGGAGAGGAGAGACAACAAAAGTACGAAGCTGAGATTGCCTGCTGGAATGGCAGCTCATCAAAGGGCCAGGGAAATCTATAAAATGAGCAGTAAAGTTCCTTTGAAAGCTTCAGGTTTACTCGTTTTACTACTGCAGAAAGATTCCTGTAATGTAGATACACTTAAAACACGGCCTTGTGTGGGGAATATGGGATTTGTTCTTTGGAAAAGGAGATGAGGGGAAATCCCTTCAGGGTTCTTCTAACAACTGTGCTCCTAGAAAGGGGTTCTTTTCTTCTGGGAGAATTTTAAACTCTTGTTTATTTGGGTTTCTTTACCTGAATTGTTTCCTTTCCGTATCAAGGATGCAGTAGTTAATCAACTTCTGAGTCTGATTGGAGGAGGGTTAATTGTTAATCAGTGTCACCAGTACTCAGAACTAAGCTCATTTGGGGAAATGCATTTTCCCTGCACGTCCTCAACAATCTGCTCTGATAGACATCGATTATCCAGCTCTGCCCTGTGGCTGAATCCATGAAAACTCAGATATGTTTTGAAAGCAGCCCTTAAAATAGCAGTGAAATCCAGGAAATGCCACGTGGAACCCTAAAATCAGTGTTTTGGATTCTTGACTAATGGAAGGAAATTCACAGCAGCTGTCAAGGGCCCCCATTCCACCTGTGGGAAGCTGCCTGGGGCTATAGAGAGGGAGGAGAGGGAAACGCAGCTTTGAAAACCACGGCTCTCTTGGAAATAGGCAGCTTTATTCAGGTTTACCAGAGGCGTTGGTGTTCACTGAGAATGCAGATGTTTTATGTGCCAAAGTCACTGGATAAAAGAGTTGATAAAGGGGAACAAAGCCTGGAATGCGGGTTGTGCCCCTCCTAGGTGATGCTGGGCTTTGTGTGTGAGCGTGGAGAGTTTTTGGGGGTGTGTGGAGCCTTTCTCTGTGTGTGTGAGTCTGGGGGTGTGCATGTGTCTTTTTCTGTGTGTGTGGAGCCTTTCTCTGTGCGTGAAGTCTTTTTGTGTGGAGTCTGTGTGTGTCTGTGTCAGTTTTCCTGTGTGTGGGAGAGTCTTTCAGAGTGTGGGTGTCATTCTCTGAGTCCGTGTGTGAATGAGAGTCTTTCAGAGTGTGGGTGTCACTGTGTCTTTCCGTGTGTGTGCAGTCTTTCTGGGAGTGTCTTTTTGTTGTGTGTGTGAGTGTGGAGGATTTTTGGGGGTGTGTGGAGCCTTTCTCTGTGTGTGTGTGAAGTCTTGGTGTGTGTCTGTGTCAGTTTTCCTGTGTGTGGGTCTGTGTGTGTCTCTGTGGGCCCTTCTGTGTGACGGGGTCTTTTTGTGTGTGTTTTCCTCTGTGTGTGAGTGTGCATTTCTGTGTAAGAGCCTTCCAGAGTGTGTGTGTGGGTGTGTGCAGCCTTTCTGTGAGTGTCTTTTTGTGCGTCTGTGAGTCTTTCTGTGTGTGAGTATGTAGTCTTTGGGGCTGTGCGGAGCCTTTCTGTGTGGCGGGGTCTTTTTGTGTGTGTCTTCCTCTGTGTGAGAGTGTGAGTTTCTGTGTGTGAGTGCTTTTCTGTTTGTGAGAGTCTTTCAGAGTGTGGGTGTCACTGTGTCTTTCCGTGTGTGTGCAGTCTTTCTGGGAGTGTCTTTTTGTTGTGTGTGTGAGTGTGGAGGATTTTTGGGGGTGTGTGGAGCCTTTCTCTGTGTGTGTGTGAAGTCTTGGTGTGTGTCTGTGTCAGTTTTCCTGTGTGTGGGTCTGTGTGTGTCTCTGTGGGCCCTTCTGTGTGACGGGGTCTTTTTGTGTGTGTTTTCCTCTGTGTGTGAGTGTGCATTTCTGTGTAAGAGCCTTCCAGAGTGTGTGTGTGGGTGTGTGCAGCCTTTCTGTGAGTGTCTTTTTGTGCGTCTGTGAGTCTTTCTGTGTGTGAGTATGTAGTCTTTGGGGCTGTGCGGAGCCTTTCTGTGTGGCGGGGTCTTTTTGTGTGTGTCTTCCTCTGTGTGAGAGTGTGAGTTTCTGTGTGTGAGTGCTTTTCTGTTTGTGAGAGTCTTTCAGAGTGTGGGTGTCGCTCTGTGTCTTTCAGTGTGTGTGTAGTCTTTCTGTGAGTGTCTTTTTGTTGTGTGTGTGAGTGTGGAGGGTTTTTGGCAGTGTGCGGAGCCTTTCTCTGTGTCTGTGAGTCTGGGGCTGTGTACGTGGTGCGTTTGTGCGTGAGTCATTGTGTGTCTGTGTGTGTGTCTGGAGTCTTTCTGGGGATGTGGAGCCTTTGTGTGTGTTTCTGTGTGTATGGGAATCTTTCTGTGTGTTTGGGAGAGTCTTTCCAAGTGTGAGTGTCATTCTCTGAGTCTGTGTGTGAATGAGAGTTTTTCAGTGAGCATGTCTGTGTCTTTCTCTGTGTGTGGAGTCTTTCCATGTGTGTTTGTGTCTCTCTGCGTGAGTCTTTGTGTGTGTGAGTCCTTCTGAGTATGTACCACTCTGTGAGTCTTTCTCTGTGTGTGTACCTTTTTTCTCTGTGTCTGGCCCTGTCCTGTTTTGTTGTTCCTGTGTTGTTCCCTGCAAGGTGTCTCAGCTTCTCCAAGACAGACCCAGAGCCTCCTGCTATAAATAAACCCATGGAGTCTGACAGAACACTTCCTTGGAGAAACCATGCTGCAAATCCAACAGGAATTCCCCCAGATCTCCCACACCTGAGTGTTGTTTACCTTCTTTGAGCTCCCAGGAGGGGCAAAGCCCCTTCACCAGTTATTCCCTCCCCACCAGACCTGGGATCCGTCCGAGTGCCATCAGGATCAGCCCCTCGATGGAGCCCTGGGAAGGGCCTGTGAGTACAAGTGTGAGACTGAGCTGGGAGATGGGTGGGAAGCTGCTCAGACCTGCCAGGTCTGGGTGTGCCTGAGAGCTGTGATTACAGCATGGAAAACTTGGGGGTGCCTGAGCAATCCGGGTAGCAGCTGAGAGGGTGAATGCGAAGTTTGCACTTATTCGTTACTCTGATTTTTTCCTATTTTTTTAAACGCAAATTCATTTTGTGGATGTAAAATGAGGTGCTTGAAAAAAATTACTGTTTCATATCTTTAAAAACAAATCACATCAGTATGGGCCATTCACTTAAGAGTTGGGCTTGATGATCCTGGTAGGTCCTTCCAACTCAGAATATTCTGTGATCTCAAGATCAGCTTCAGTCTCCAAAGTCTAGTCCCAGGAATAGTTTCTGATGGTGGATTTAGCTGTAGGAATGCCATGGAGTTCATGGCTCACATCAAGACTGGCTCCACTGGAGTTTGGTGTAGGTTTTTTCCAGTCTCTCTGCTGGAGGAGAAGGACTGAAATTGGAAGGATTGGCAGGTTGTGCTTGGCTGCATTCTGACACCCTGGGCGTGAATGAAACACCCAAATGCCTTTCCCTGCCCCAGGACTGACCTGTCAGTGCAGTGACCAGTGGTTTAGAAAGCTGGGATTTTTATTTTCTGTTTAAATGGGAAAGCCTGAGGCTGTGAATATGCATTGTGCAGTGCAATCCCCTGAAGCACAGCGGGCAGAGAAAATTCTCTGTGCCTGTAGCTATGTCAGGATGTTAAATACCAGGGTTATTAATCTTTCCTCACCTCAGCAACTCTTAGGCCACGTATTAATGTGTTTTTGTGTGAGATTTAATTGCTCAGGCTTGTAACAACTCAAAACCTTAAGATCCTGTTTCCCACTGTGACTTCAGTCCTAAGAAATTGGCTCTCTGGAAAAACAGCAAATGGTTGTTTGGATTGTATTCCATTTTCCATGGCATATGGAGGCTCATCTGTGTGTTATGGATCAGTGGAGAGCAAGACTCAGACTGGGGTAGGGATTTTCCAGAAGTAAACAGCAGCCAGGAGTGATGCTGGGAAGGGAATTCCAGAGTCAGGGCTTCCTGCGCTGAACTTGAATCATGTCAGCACCATATTTGCTGCCTTGGAGAAATTACCACAATAAAACACCTGCATGTTTATCTTAACTTCATGAAAAAAGGTGTTTCTATAAATAAAATATGATTAGACCCATTAAATAAGAAATAAGAGTTGCTAAATAAGCTTCAGATGGAGGCCAAGTGTATCTTTTATTCCAGGGCTTTGGCTTTCACATTGCATAAGCTCAAAGCAGCACAGCTTATTTTTAAGAGTTCAAAAAAAAAAAAAAATTAAATGGTTAGAAAAACATTTAAAAGGTTTTGACATTCAATCTGTCATCATTGTCTTCTCAAGAATGCACACGTCCAAAAAAAAAAAAAAGGCAAAAGGTTTTGTTGAATGACATTGATCTTTGGAGTTCTTGTTTGGTTTTCTGCTCATTAAGCTCCTGACATGGAAACAGACTTGAAAAGGCCAAGAACTGTGACATTGGATGCAGATTTTAGCATGTCAGCAGGTCTGGAAATAAAACAGACACTGAACTTGATTTTATTACCTTTTCTTTTAACAGCAATAACCAATATTTGAAAAGGATCAACCTCGGTGCAGTGATAGGAGAGACAGCATAGGAGACATAAATCAAACACTGTGTGTATTTTCCTATTTAAAAAAGGGCAGTGCTGGAAGTATTTTGGGATTCTATTTGTGAATTCCAGGCCTTCATTTGGATTATGGACATGGAAGCAAATTGGGGCAATTAAAATATTTTAAATGCGCACCTGCTTATTTTTTTGGAGGGTGGGGAAAAACCCAACCCAACCCACCACAACAACCTTTCTGTTTGGAAAATCTGGCAAATCTTTGCCACAAATTAAATTCTAGTAGGTTTTGATTCTGTAACAGAGACCCAGCCAGTGTGTTTGTAGTGAGACTCATTTTAGTGCAAAGGAGGGACCAGGAAGATTCCCTGGAAGTTGCCAAGGGAAAATGGGCCTCAGCAAATGCCTGGGTGGAGACTGAAATGAGAAGAGACATCTGAGAATATGAGGGCTGAAAGAGGGTTGAACCCCCCCCCCCCTTTTTTTTTTTTTTTTTTTTAAACTAACTTGCACCAAGTGCAAGGCTTCAGACCATGTTTGATGTGGAGTTTTGGTTTTGGTCATAAATCCAAGCGTAGCATCCTCTAGAAAAAAACCCAGAACAATCCCAGTACAATCCTGCTTGAATCTGCTGGTGTTTTCTTTTAGATTTCTGTTCATCTCAACGTATTTCCCCCTCTGCTTTCATCACTTTTAAACCCAACCAAACGTGTGCTCCTTTTACAAGGTAACACTGCTTTGAGGAAAGCCTTTTTTTATTCATCTCCTTCATTTGTCTACTTCAAAATGTGGTTCCACATTTGAAACCCAAAGCAGTCTTTCCCCAGGGATTAGCTCTCCTCCAAAGACTTTTCACATTCTTTAATCTGCAGTTTCTCCTCTCCTGAGGTGTCAGGAACTGATGTGGAGCACGGGCTTGTTTATTGTCTCTGTCATCAAGAAATAGAGAAGTTGTTTATTTTAATGTGTGGTGTTTTCTCCAGGCCCAAGCAGCTGAAGTGAGCATTAAAAACCCTGTTTTACTTCACAAAACAAGTCTGTGGTGTCTTTCGAGGCACAAAAGGAAACCATTCTTCTTGAATTCTCATTATATTCTCCTTGTTTCTAAATAAACCCTCCCCACTCGTTTGAAATGATCCCCAATTAAAAACTGGGCTTCAAACGAGATGGGATTTGTGTGACTGGGAAATGAGGGGCCTTGTGCTTGATGTGCTTCGAGTGCAAAGTGTGACCACCACGTGTGGAATACTCAGTCCTTCCCCTTGGCTTCAGGCCATGGAAACCATCGGGGATACACCCAGACAGGCCAAAAAATATATAAAATTCCCTTTAAAACAGGCTGGGAAAGGCCTCGCTGCAAGCAGGACCTCAAGGGCTCCTCAGGTGCTCGTGGGACTGCTTGTGATCCTTTCAAATGGCAATTTCTGGCATTTCTGCCTCACTGCCCAGGCTGTGCTGAGTTTAGAAATGAGATTTTTTTTATCAGCTTTCACAGACTGCTCTCACTGACACTATTACAAGAGATTTCCAAGATTTTGCTTGAATTAGGCATCTCTTCATGGCCTCACTGTTTGCCTGAAGTGAGCATTAAAAACCCTGTTTTACTTCACAAAACAAGACTGTGGTGTCTTTGGCGGCACAAAAGGAAACAATTCTTCTTGAATTCTCATTATATTCTCCTTGTTTCTAAATAAACCCTCCCCACTTGTTTGAAATGATCCCCAATTAAAAACTGGGCTTCAAACGAGATGGGAAAAGAGGGGCCTTGTGCTTAATGCGCTTCGAGTGCGAAGTTTGTGACCTCCAGGTGTGGAATACTCAGTCCTTCCCCTTGGCTTCAGGCCATGGAATCGGCCCCCCTGCCTTCTTCAGCGGGCTGGGAAAATTGCAGATGCCTGGGTTTGTGTCTCCTTGGCACTCAGGAGTTTCTCAGGACTTTGATTGCGAGGGGATTCCAGACAGAGTCCCTTTGTTTATCAGTAAGCTGTGCCAAGAGCTTATCAGATGCTGTGTAATGAGCCCCTTTCTCTTAGGGATGCTGCTGACAATTATTGACTTTCATCCCGTGGTAGCCACTTTAAAGGAGGAAAAACTCAATTTTTAATGGTTTTCGTTGTTGTATGGAAGCACAGTCATTAGATGGGATTTTGTGTGGGGCAGGTAATGATTTCTCACCCTCAGTGTTGTGTTTCCCAGGTGTTATGGTTTGGGAATTGTGGCTTTCTCTTCCAGTGCTGCAGGGATGAACTTGGTAAGGAAATGGATCCAGTTAAAAAAAAAAGGAAAAAAAAAAACCAAGGAAAAGATCCCTCAACAAAGAGTCTGTGCCATTTTCCTGCTCTCTGATTCCTTCTTTCCCCTCTCACTGAACTCCACTTATTCCTCCACATCCCTTTCCTGCCCACAAAGCCTCGAGGCCACGTGGATGCTCCTCCAACTGAGTAAATTCTTGGAGCTTTTAGCTCCTCTGAGGGCAGCAGATGGTGGTGGCCAAGAAATCCTCTGGGATTTTCCTGACTCCACGGCCTGTTCCAGCTCCTTCCTGCCTGAAGTGCCCAGCCCTGGTGGCAGCTTGGCCAGGGTACTGCTGCAGAAAAGGCAGTGGGGAGGTGGGAGGCTCAAGGAAACCATCAGGGATACAGGCAGACAGTCCAAAAGTATATAAAATTCCCTTTAAAACAGGCTGGGAAAGGCCTCGCTGCAAGCAGGATCTCAAGGGCTCCTCAGGTGCTCGTGGGACTGCTTGTGATCCTTTCAAATGGCAATTTCTGGCATTTCTGCCTCACTGCCCAGGCTGTGCTGAGTTTAGAAATGAGATTTTTTTTTATCAGCTTTCAAGGATTGCTCTCACTGACACTATTACAAGAGATTTCCGAGATTTTGCTTGAATAATTTCTCTCTTCTCGACCTCACTGTGGTAGAACTCAGTGGGTGCTTGAGCTGTAACAATTCGGTTTTTTCATATTTTCTCTGTTTTCCCTAAAATGCAGCAGAAGAGGATTTCAGGTCCCAATTTGAGGCTCTGAGCAACCTGGTCTGGGAGAAGCTGTTCCTGCCCGTGGCGAGGTTGGAATTAATTGAGTTTTAAAGCCTCTTCCAAGCCAAACCATTCTGGGATTTTTTAAAAGCCCATCTTGAAAGTTACTCTTGGTTTCTTAAAAGAAACATCATTTAGGAGTCCTTGAAATTGCTGTATTTTGCTGTAAAACTTCCCTAATTTGTTTATTAAAAGAAGATAGGAGGGGATTAGAGAAGATAAAATACAACCAAGCAACCTTTGTATTCGTTTCGAAAAATATTTGAACTTGGACCTCCTTTCAGGAAACCCCTGATTAACGACCCCTGAGCAAAGAAAATTAATCTGGAGTGATAAAACCTCTATTTCTGTGCTAATCTTGGAAACCAGTTCAGTTTTTATGGATAGTTGAACGTTCTTAAGCTAATTGGGAGAATCCTGTGCATGATTTTAGCTGTGTTTAAGGTTACCTTCCCACTTTAAATCCCTTTTGGATGGTCACTTGCAGCGGGAATATTTCTTGCATGCTCTTTGTGGAGTATGGTGGAAAAATGGAAATTACAATGTTACTTTTACTGTGCCAGTAAGAAAAGGAGTGATCAGAATGACTGAATTGTCTGCATTTAAATAAACTTATATAAGTTAATTTAGATTGGAAAAGAAACTTATTCCTTTCTATAGAATTCTTTTCCTGAAGTTAAATTCTGGTTTTAGAGAGGTTGATGGGAAGTTTTGCTATTTCTTTCACTGATGAGGGATTATGTTATTTTTAAACTCTTTTTGTTGTTTTTATCACAGAGCAAAAAATAAGATTTTAATTTTTTTCCTGGTTTCTCTCTTCCATGATTTTCTGGGGTTTAGTTCTTGACTACCTTCTGCTTAAGTTTCATTTCCGCCTCAGTGAGGTGATTTAATTATTAACTTTTTTTGTAATTTATGTGTAAATGCTCCTTTTATTTTTTTTTTTTCTACATGGTGCAAGACTCATCAGGAGTCCTCAGGGTGACAGAGTTCCAGGCACTGGAGCATGAGCCAGCAAGTGGCTCTTGTGTCAAATTAAAACCACTTCAAAATGGTTTGTGGTGCAAGAGGAAACATTTTGAGTGATGTTTCCACTTACAAAGAGAAACTGAGAACAAAAGGAGCTCAAAAGAGTTGGAGATGATGATTTGGGTCTCAAATGAGTCAGTTAGACCAGAAAATGTTTTTTGTATTTTGTTTTTTTGTTTTTTGTATTTTGTTTTTTGTATTTTGTTTCTTATATATTTTATATTTTATGTTTTATATTTTATACATGCAGCCAGGATCTTTGAGTGGTTTATTAGGGTGTGTTTTGTTGTGCATGAAGATTAAAATGCAGGATTTTACCTCCAGCTTCCAACTGGGCAACTCTGCCTTCATCTTCTGGCTAATCCCACAAAAACTGTGATAAAGAAGCATGGAAAGAGGTTATGGAGTCCCAGGAAAAGGTTGAAAAGGCCTCCAGGACCATGGAGTCCCAGCTGTGCCCAGTGCCCACCTTGTCCCTAGCCCAGAGCACTGAGTGCCACCTCCAGGAATTCCTTGGACACCTCAGGGATGAGGAATCCAAACCTCCCTGGGAGCCCCTTCCAAGGCCTTTTCCTGAATTAAATCCATGCTGCAATGTGGATTATGTTAAGTGTGTGTGTCCAGGTCTGTGCTGGTGTTTGGTAGGCAGGCTGTGAATGTCAGAATTTCTCACTCCTGGCAGTGCTCCGGGCCTTGTTCTTCCTGAATTCCCTTCTCCTGAGGCACAACCACTCCTCTTGGATTTTGTATCTTTCCATGTGGGTTGCTTTTCCAAATCTTTGAGTTCCTGAACTGTTTGATTGCTCTGTCCTTCACCAGTTTCTGCTTTTTTCCTTGTCTAAAGAGAATCGTGGAATCCCAGACTGCTTGGGGGTGGGAAGGAGCCTAAAGATCAGCTGATTGCACCCCTCCATGGGCAGGGACACCTCCCACTATCCCAGGCTGCTCCAAGCCCCGTTCAACCTGGCCTTGGACACTTCCAGGGATCCAGGGGCATCCATGGAATAACCAGTGCCAGGCTCTCTCCACCCTCCCAGGCAGGAATTCCTTCCCAATATCCCATCCATCCCTGCGCTCTGGCAGTGGAAGCCATTCCCTGTGTCCCATCCCTCCATCCCTTGTCCCAAGTCCCTCTCCAGCTCTCCTGGAATGCCCACAGTATAACCAGCTCAAACCCACCAGCCTGTGCCTCCCAAAGCTGGTTTTTTTGGGACAGGTCTCCCCACTCTTCCCTAAATGTGCTGCCAGAACCCCGCAGGCTTTCCCTCAGCGCAGTTTGCCCTCAGCAGGGGCTGGTTTTTAGCTGCCCTGGGTGTCTGAGCACAGGCAGGGAGCTGAGGATCCTTGATCCAGCCCCAAAGCACGTGAGGAATGTGAGGCAGCTCCTCTGGGAGCGGCAGGGAAAGGCCAGGGTTGATTTTAAGGCAAACTGAAGTTCACAGGGAGCTCTGTGACTACTGCTCCCGTGTTCCTGCCCATCGCAGGCTCTGTTTGCAGAGGCATTTGTACAGCTGGGAGGGAATCAGGGAAGGGAATGGGGCTGGAAAGCTGCCTTTCCTGGGATTGTGTTCACCTGGGGCTGCCACCTTCCTGCTACCTCCTCCCCAAAGCATTTTCCCACTCCTCAGCCCCCAGCTGCCGTCCTGGCCCTGTCCTAAGGCTCTCAGGGATGCTGAGTGTCTGGATGAGTGCTTCAGTTCTGCCCTAAATAATTCCCCATCCTGGCACTTTTAAGGCAAAGATTCACTGTGCAAATCTTTGGGAATCTGTGCAATTCAGTCCTGGCATTTCCTGTGAGAAAAGCTTGGATTTTTGCTCCTGTACTATACAGATTTTATCAATAATGTGGTTCAAGGACAAAGATTTTGGATTTTGTTTTCTTTCTATCTTCTTCATGGAATTAGAGAACAGTTTGGGTTGGAAGGGACCTCATGGATCATCTTATTTGAACCTCCTGCCATGGGCAGGGACACCTTCCACTATCCCAGGCAGCTCCAAGCTGGCCTGGGACACTTCCAGGGATCCAGGAGCAGCCACAGCTTCTCTGGACAACCTCCTTTAAATAATTTTCCTGGGTTTATATTTGGCTTTGTAAGAATATGCAACACAGGAAGCATTTGGTGTTTATGAAGACACGTTGATTAAAAGGTCAAACCCCAAACAGAAAAGTGTGAGGACATTTGTAGGAATGTAGACGGAATCGACAGGATTTTTATCCAGGGGATGGGAAAAAAATCCTTTTCAGCAACATAATGGGAGGAAATGTCCCAGTTGTGCCAGACACACGGCTCAGAAGGTTCTTTCCAGCAGCTGGGACATTTGTTATGATAACTGAAACCTTGAAACTTCTGTTCAGCGTTTTTACAAGCAAAACACCACGTTTGGAGAGCTCTGCCCACAGGCAGGCTCTCCTGGAAGGAAAGGGATTATGGAGCAGATGCATTTGGATGCTGATTTTTCAGTGAGTGTCAAGCCTGAATAAGCAAAGACTGACGAGGCAGAGCAGGTTTTCTACTTCACATCCAAGATTCAGGCTGGCTTTTACAATGGGAGGTGTGTGGGATGTGTCTTCCTTTCTGAAGGACAAGTTTCAGAAGCCCTCCCAACATTTGGGATCCAGCAGCAGAAATCTGGTGACACTGGTGTGTTCAGTCCAGATTGTCTCAAAAAAGTGAGAATATTTTTTTCTTACCCACCATATGAGTTGTGGAGAGCTCCATTTGTCACACTTTGTGATTTCCAAGTGTCCAGACACTTCCTAGAAAGTTGCAGTGTCTCCCCTCAGGCAGCAGTTGCTTTCAATTCAATCAACAATATCTGATAAAGGGTTTTTTGGGGGTTCATTTACAGTTATATCACAGTCAGGGATCACCTTAGCACTTCATTAGTGTTATTTGTGACAATTCTCAATGTTGGAGTAGCAGTTGACATTTCAAGGAGTAATTTAATATCTTTTTTTAGGTAAATTCAGCTTTGTCCAGCACCTTTAGCTCCTCTGTGTTTCATAGAGTAGCTGCAGTGATCTTTGCTATTTATTAATGTTCCATTAATTAATTTCTTCTCCTCCTGCTGAGGTTCAGTGGTCACATCAAACCTGAGGGGTGCATTTCGATGTAGTTGGAATAGGGAATTATAAAACTGGATTTTTTTTTTTTTTTTGTAGCTCACAAAACCCCAAATGAAATAGCTCCTACAAAGGGTCTCCTGGATTTGTGGGGAAGTCCAGGAGAGCTTTTTGTTCAGAGATCTTGGAGCATTCACAGCACTGCTCCTTTTGAAAGACAGTTCTGCTGTGGTTCGTACTCTCTGGAGGCTCGTCTTGTGTTTTCCTTCTCTTCCCCCTCCCTGATTTCTGCTCCTTATTTCTTAAAGGAGGGGATGAAGCAGTTGGATCTGGCAATGACAATGAGGGAGAGCAAGGAGAACGTAGGGAAGGGATGGATGACCCCAAAAAACACAAGTTAAGTAAGAAGAACAGGAAATTTTTTGGACTTTGGGAAAGCACAGCCACACCTCCATCTTCCTGTCTTGTTCCAGGCCCAGAACCTCCAACCTGAAGCAAAATAACAACAAATTCCCTCAGTTTGGTGAAGAGGAACATTGCAGCCCCTCCTCACTTCACCAGAGGCTCCTGCCAAGGGTTTCCTGTCCCAGGCAGCTTTCCGAGCCCGGGAGGCACTCGTGGCACGAAGCAGGAGAATTTCACGTGGATGGGATTCTGCAGCTCTATTTATAATTAAATTGGGATTATTTTTTTCACTCCACCCTGTTTTCCCCACCCTGCTTTTCCGAGCCTTTGAAGAGAGGCCAGATGGCTGCAAAGGCTGTCACAGCTCTCCTGGCTCTGGAGTGATTCCAGGGTCAGGGATTGCTGCCAGCTCAGGCAAATTTATCAAATCGGGGCAGGAGATGATCACAACAACAAAATCGCTGCTTCTCGTGGAGATGCCACTCATTTTCTAAAGTTTTTTATTCAGAACGGCCGTAAAAATGGAGAAAGAGACTGGTTTGGGCCCAGCTCTACACCACATTTACACCTAGGTGTAACTCCAGGCCTAACTGGATTAAAGTTCACCCTGGTTTATCAATATGGCTCCTTGTGATCATCACCTGGATGCTTTTCCTCCTATCCTGCAGGAAACTCCCGTGGCTCTTCATTTTTCATGGACAAGACATTCCCTTTTCCTTCAGTTTCAGTGCTGGTTGGATAAATCCTGGCTGTTCCTGTTCTTTAGGAATGCACAGAATCCCACTAAATGATATATTAGGTTTTGAAGTGGGGCCTGGTGCTTAAGGTTCGACTTTGTTTTCAACAAATCTGCTTCCTTCGAGGTTATTTGGTGTAAAATTCAATGTGTACCTCTAAAACCACAACATTTCTGGCTGCCAGAAAACACCTCCCAGTCTGTCGTGGATTAAATATGTTTAAGGCGCGCAATTTTTCCGAAATACTGGAAAAATGGGAAGGCTGGTGAGTTCCCTTGGATGGGAGATGTTTGCAAGGGGGAAATTGGGCCCTTCCAAGCCTTAGCCTGGCAATAAATGAACATTTTCCCTTGCTTGATACTGACTTTTTGGAGGGCACGTTCATCTCATTAGGAATAACTCCGATGATAATTCCTCCTTTTCCTTTGGAATCATTTCTGTGGAGGTCGGTGCAGCAGTAAATTCATTTTCTTGTCTCTGACTATTGATTACTCAGATTATTTGGATGAATCTGCTCTTGGCTCAGCTGGCCCAGCCCTTTCCGTGCTTTATCTCTTATCTTTGCCTCAGTTCTCTGCCCCTTTTTTGTTTCCAAATTTGGTTTTTATTCTTAAGGGCTTCAGCTCTAAACCCCTCACGGCTGAGGTAACTTTTTGACCCCGTTCTTGATAACAGCAGCAACCCTCAGCAGATGGAGAACTTTATCTTTCCCCAGCACTTTGTGGTGTTTATGCAGTGGCTGATAAGAGCTGCAGGAATTCTGCTTCTGCTCCAGCATCTCCTCACTCTGTTCCAGGTAAAATTGGTATTTTTATGCTTAGATGGCTGCAAAAAGCAAAATATACACTAATTTTTAAAATTCTAGGTTTGTACTTTGTCCTGTGAGGAAAAGCAGAAATTTTTATTCTCTCCTTGGCCAATGAGGTTTTTTATTTATTAATTTTTTAAAATTCTAGATTCATACTTTGTCCTGTGAGGAAAAGTTGAGGTTTTTATCCTTTTCTTGGCCAATTAGTTTCTTTTTTTATTAATTTTTAAAATTCTAGGTTCGTACTTTGTCCTGTGAGGACAAGTAGAATTTTTTATTCTCTTCTTGGCCAATGAGTTTCTTTCTTTGTTAATTTTTAAAACTCTAGGTTCGTACTTTGTGTGAAGAAAAGTCGAGTTTTTTATTCTTTTCTTGGCCAATGAGTTTCTTTCTTTGCCCCAAAATCCTTCCTGCCACAGTTATTTCTTGTGGCAGTGCAGTTGGCTGTGATTTGAGTTCTTTGGAATAGGCTAATGAATATTTTCATGGAATTTTTGCTTTCAGGACTGTTCTAAACCCACTAGATGAGCTGGAGACCCCAAATAGGTTTCATCCTATAGGTTTTATTATTCATCCTGCTGCAGGTTTTCCTAGGGAACACTGAGGGATGGGTGTGGAGTTGGTGCTTTGCTTGCTGCGGGGTAGTAATTGCTCTGTTTAAGTGGCTGAATTTTGTAAATGGAATTTTTCCTTCTTCATAAAATATGCAGGAATTTGTGATTTGCCTGGACGTGTCCAAGGCCAGGTTGGACTGGGCTTGGAGCAACCTGGGATAGTGGAATGGGATGAGCTTTAAGGTCCCTCCCTACCCAAATTCCACGATTTACAGGACAAGCCTAGAGGAGGAAAGTCCCAATTCTTTCCCAATCCTGTGGGTTGAGCTCCAGACTCGCCCTGTTGTGTTTTCCTAACATCATCCTTGGAATTACTGCCTTTCCAACCTGCAATCCACCCTTTGAGGCCCTAATAAAGAATTCAGATTAAAGGGCAGGCTCACACACACAACTCCTGGGGTGCAATTGGAGGAGGGGCTGGTGCCCCGCTGAATTCTGAGCTGTGGAACATCCGAGGGGTTTTTCACAGCGGCGTGGCAATGCAGGAGGTGACATATGGCTAAAAACTGGGAATTAGGATCGTGCTCTTGGCTTCTTCTTGCACCCTTTTGGATCAGCAGATCAGGCTGGATCCCTCCCTGCAGCTGGGAGGATTTGAGGGTCACTCAGCATTTAAACACATCCTGAATAATTCTGGGCTTGTTGTTGTATTTAACCTCTATTCTTATTTTTTATTGAAAACTTCATCATCCTTTATCTCCTTGGGATGTGCCTCGTTACTTTCATTAAAAATGACCTTAAGCAACCGAGGATTTTGGGAGATGATTTTGGAAAGGCAGTAATTCCGAGGATGATGTTAGGAAAACACAACAGGGTGAGTTCGGAGCTCAACCCACAGACTTGGGACAAACTGGGGAGTTTCTTCCTCTAGGCTTGTCCTACAAATCATGGAATTTGGGTTGGGAGGGACCTTAAAGCTCATCTAGTCCCATTCCACCCCTGCCATGGGGAGATGATGGGCAGGGATGAGAGACAGGGCAGGGGGAATCAACATCTTAATAATAGAGGATATTTTAAAAGGTGGAATTCTATTCCCTCAGAGGCAGAGGAAGGGATCAGATGCACAATTTTCCAAGCTGTTCCCTCCAGCTGCTGCATCCACTTCTTTGTAGGCGTTGCAACATTTCTTTGGGAATGTTTAAAATACTCCTGAAAGCACTGAGGAGGTTTTGCTGGAGCAGCATCCCTTTATCTTGATGATTAAACAGCACCTGAGAACTGCTCAGGAATGTTGGCTCCAGTTTTTGTCCCTTTTCAATCCCCAAAGCCCATTCCTGGTGGATAAGTGAGAGCCCAGAATTGCAGCATAAAGTTCTCTTGTTTCAAAAGGTTGTTGAACCTCTTTTTTTTTCCTCCTCTAATAAAGTTTATTGCTTCCTCTGTCTTTGCCTGGCATTGTGGAAGGGGGAGCTTTCCACGGGCTGGGTCATTTTGTTCTGTAGAATCCTTCAGGCCTAAAAAAAGCCTTAAAAAACCTAAAAAAAGCCTTAAAGCTCTAAAATTTTGCTTCAAATTTCCTCTAAAATTCAGCTCGCTTTTGATATTCCCCACGAATTAATTTGTCCTGACCCTTGTGTCCATGGTTTTGTTTTGTTGGCCCATGGATCCAGCCCATCCTGCCTTTCTCTTCCCCATTTTCCCTCCTCTGTCACCCCACTGTGCTCACCTCTAATTTTCAGTGCAGGAATAATTCAGGAGTGTTCAAGGATGTTCTTTTTGAGCCTTTTGGAGTTTGGGGGATTTCATCCACTAGCTCACACTCAAAATTTTGCTCCGGGCTGACATTTGGGATTGAAGATTTTGAATTTGGAAATGTTTCAGGGCTCGTTTGTTTTGTTTATGTGCAGCTGTAAATCCTGGAAGGAAAGAACTGGTTTCATGTTTGTGTTAAATCCTGAATAATCCATTTACCACCTGAGAGGGATCACAACAAAAGGAACGAGCTCAGAGTTGCTCTGAAACTCTTGATTTCTCATATTCCCAGAAAATATTTGGAGGAATTGCTTGGCCTCCCTGAGAGATTGAATCCTGGAGGATTTATTCCCAACCAGCAATTTCTGAAAGTCACTTAACCCCTCACAAAATTGTATTTCTGACCTGGGGATAATGGGTGTAAATAATGAAAATCAATAGAGTTAACAGAAGGAAATTTAATATATTATTAATAATCATGAAAATTTTAATTTTCCCTTCAGGTTAGGTATAAAGCCTGATTAGTTTGGAGTATAGGACTTATAAATCAATATTTGTGGGTGTATTTCTCCCCCCTTGCACTTTGCTTTCCCCTTGATTTCAGGATTTCTAGGAACAAAAAAATGCAGAGAAGACACGAGAGGTGAAGAAAATCAACTTCATGGAAAAGTTTTCAGTTTTTCAGCTTGGGAAAAGAAATGGGAATGTGGGAGAGGGCAGTGAAAGCACGGGAAGGGTGGAGGGAGGAGGCTCCTTGTGCAGGGACCACAAACGCCAGAGGTTCCAAACAAAGAGCAGGAAGCACTTTAAAAAAAGGGAAGCGTTTGGACTTTGCCATTTACTGCAGAATGTTGGGATTTGGGGATGTTGGCATTCCCAGGATCCAGCAGTGTGGTTCTGGAAGGGTTCAAACCCTGTTGGGAATAACCTCTGGACAGCTCAATTAACCGAGCCAGGTAATTAAACACCAAGATCTGCTCATTGTCTGTATCCCAGGAATTTCAGATTCTTGGGAAGAGGAGGAATTATCACTGTAACCAGCTATTTTTCCATGGATTTGCTCACTGCTGGGCACTTTTGGGGGGAAAAAAGAGCTCCTGACACAGGGCAGAACCACCTCGCAGGCAAACAGCACTTCCACCTTCCCAGGGAAGAGTCCTGGCTGGAAAAACCTTTGGAAAATGTATTTTCTAATGGGACAACATCAAGTTGAAAATCCACTCTCATCCATTCAGGGTGAGTAGTATCACACAACTTGAAATATTTAGGTGTTGTCATTAATAAAATCAACCCAAATCCTTGGAATCCTCCAAAAGGGAATGGCCTGAATTTCCTGAATTTTATATTTTTTTTCCCCTTTTCCTATGAAATTTGCAAGTGCTGAGGGAAATCTGTGTAGCCTGGTGAGCACAGACCTGAAAAGGTAGTAATAAGAACAATAACCATAATAATAATAATAACAATAATAATAATAATTTTATTTAAAATAATTTTAAAGGGTGTGTATCATTTTTGCTATAAGGGACTGCAACGTTTTTAGGCCCAGCATAAAAAGAATGAATCAAAAAAATAGTAAAACCAGCAGAATAATAATAAAAGCAACAAAAGAATAACAGAATAATAAGAAATAGGAGCTATTTAAAATATAAATGGAAAAACAATGGAAAGAAATAGAAAGTAATAGAAAATAATAAAAATTATTAGAAAATAATAGAAAAATCCTACAAAATAATAGAAAATAATACCTATTTTATTATATAATATTTTCTATTTATATTTTCTTATATAATTTGATACTATGATATAATTTATATCATCTATAATAAAATAATTTAAAAATTATAAAATAATAAGCAGAATAATAATTTTAAAAAATTATCTGTCTCTAGTTTGTCAAATTGAACCTGGCACTGTATAAAGTGAATAAATCTCCCCACCCAGAGGAATTCTTATTAGTAATTAATAAGACTTAATTAAGGATCTGGCAATGTCTTTTGGGCAGATAAATTCTCAAAGAGACTTCATTTATTGCTCTTCTAATTGAGTGAAAAACCCTTTAAATTCAGATTAGAAATCCCTTGCTGTGGTTTGCTTTTATTATTTATTATTATGATTATTATTATTATTTTAAAATTTTATTATTAATAATATTTATATATTCTTTTTTTATTGCCTTGGCTGAGAGGAATAAATTGCCAGAGTTTTGGAAGCTCTGAGAAATTCCAGGCAGGAATATCCAGGAGCTAAAGGTGAAGAAGAAATAAAGATGATTTAAGTGGGAGTAGCCTTAGGGGGCTTGGAAATTAGGATGGAAGAGCTGGGATGGGTCCAGAATAGGAAAACTGGATCACTTGAGTTATAAAACTCCCACATAAACTTCCCTGAAAAGTGGGAAAATTCAACTTCCTCAGTAGCATCCTGCTGGAGGGATAAGGAATTAAAATAGACCCAGCTGGGAGTGGGAACGTGGGTCTGGGAACTGGGAACGTGGGTCTGGGAACTGGGAACGTGTGTCAGGGAACGGGAACGTGTGTCAGGGAACTGGGAACGTGGGTCTGGAACTGGGAACGTGGGTCTGGAACTGGGAACGTGTGTCAGGGAACTGGGAACGTGTGTCAGGGAACTGGGAACGTGGGTCTGGAACTGGGAACGTGGGTCAGGGAACGGGAATGTGGGTCTGGAACTGGGAACGTGTGTCAGGGAACGGGAACGTGTGTCAGGAATGGGAATGTGTGTCTGGGAATGTGCGTCAGGAAAAGGGAATATTTGTCCCAGAGCAACCCCGGGTGTTTTCCTTTAGGAGCAGGCCCGTGGATCCCAGCACAGCAGCAGCCCCTGGGAGGTTTGAGGAGGAGAGGAATTCCCAGGAATCAAGAACAGCTCTCAGCATTAGATCTGTTCCTGCTGTAGATTTTTTCCTTCCAATATTCTAAATTGAGGATGACGCTTTGGTGAAAAACATCAGAAAAAAATGCCATGAAATGCTGTTTGTCCTGGAAAATGATGAAAACCCCCAAAATTATGGGTGGATTGTTTTCCTGAATCCTGGGAATGTTTCCTTGGCCTCTCTAATATTAAATACTCAACTTTTAGCAAATAAATCTAGTGGAAAATCACAGAGCCATGGAATGGCCTGAGGTGGAAGGGACCTATGACACTAGCCACACCTAAACTCACTTCTATTTTAACTAAATTCAGCACAGCTAACTTTCTAACTAAATCTTTGGAGTTTCTTTTAAAATTTTGTGTTTCACATTGGCTTCCTGTTGTGGACCCCTCCTATGTGTTACTCCTGCTGGTTGCTCCGTTGTTGTTCCCACCCCCTCTGCTTTTCCTCATTGGCTGTTCCCCTCAGCTCCGCCCTATTTTTTCCCCGAGTGTAAAACCCCTGGACCTTCTCTTGATCTTGGTTCTTTGACCCTGGATCCTTCACCTGCTCCCTGAATAAATCAAGCTTGTGGAACCCATACGAGGGACCCCCTCCTGCTTCTTAATTTCCACCAAGGTGCCTGCCATCATGGCTTGGGGCTAACTCCTTAGGGAGAGGAGCTCGTCCCCTAGAGCTGTCAGATGCCAAGTTGTCTTTCAGCGAGACGCAGCTGGACCTCCGGGCTAACCCCTGGCTTGGCATCTCAAGCGGTGCCCGAACAGGGACCTTTGCTAGAAGGTACCCTAAGAGGCACCTTGGCATTTTTACCGAGTGCCCGCTGTTTGGGTGGCTGCTTTCTCCTGCTGCAGCAGGCTGCGTTCTAGTCAGTGGTGCTGCAGGAGGGGGCTGGCAGTCTCTTGGTAGAGACTGGTCCAAGGCAGAGGACTCCGGTGGCAGATTTTATTTCCTGGGACCCTCTGTGTGTGTTCAGAGACGTCTCATCAAGTGTGGTAAGTCAGATTCCCCGGGGGTGGGGAATTTAGACAAGCTAGGGGCTCCCTGGACATTATCTTTTGCATTTCTCGTTTGAAAATCTGAGCCTTAGAGGAGGAAAACAGCGCAGGATTTGGGGTTTGGAGTTGAACATATGATACAAAAATAAGATGTAAATGTCAGCAGAGCCTTCGTGGCCCTGGGAAAGGAGTTTTTCTTGTCCCTCCCTTTGGAATGAGGGCAGATCCCTCTCCCTGGGAGACTTGTGCCAACCCCAAAGGGAGGCAGGAAAAGCAGAGCCCTGCTCTCCGCTGCTTCCAGCCCTTGGGATTAGGGTGCTGGAATTAAATGGGAATTAGGGTGATGATTAGGGTGCCCCCTCATGCTCCTGGGCTTGGACGGGGCAGCACTTCCGTAGTTTTTAAAGCATTTTACGCCCAGCCCTGGAGCTGTTTTGTGTTCTGAGCTGCGTGAGGAATTCAGCCAGATTTTGTTAGAATTAAAGTTGGTTTTCCTTTTTTCATCTTTTCATCCTCAACTTTTGCAGAGTTCTGGTGCCTCTGGACAGAGGAATTCCTTCCAAAGGAATCCTGCAGCACTCTAAAATAAATGTTTCTTGGATTTATTCTGTCAGATCTAGGAAGGTTTTCCTAAAAGCCACCACCAAAATCCCTCTCAGCATCAGCTCAGCTCCCCCTGAGCTGGCAAACACAGGAGCGAAAAGTGCAGCCAGGGAAAAGTTCTCTTGGTTTGGGAAGGGGATTTTCCTCAGCTCTTCTCCGTTAGTAGCCGTGTCTCCACGAGGAAAACATCCCTCTGGAATTTAGGAAGCCACATTTGAATGATCCATGGCTGGATTTGAGATTCCAAAGAGAAAACTGGGGGGGAAATGCGCAATTCGGGCTCATCCAGTGCAAGACCCTTTGAGAATCTTCCTCAGCTCAGGCAGAGCAACAGGAATTCCTCAAACCACCGGATCAGTTTTCAGTGGATGAGAAATGTGGACAAGGGGGTTTTGTGCACAGAACATTTTCCCGAGGTGTGATCAGTGCCACTCTCATTAATTTTCTGCTCAAAACCGGTTCTGTCACGCTGCTGGTGATGCTCTGGAGGAGGTGTGCTGTGGATCCATAGGGAAGGAGCTTCCAAGGGTATTTCAATGGCAGTTGGAGAGTTATTCCTGTAGGAAATGTTGGATTGACTGGACAACAGTCAGGATTTCTCTCTTGCCCTGCCTCCATCACATTTGTGATGCTGCTGAGTCCTTTTAATAAACAGAAACATCCTTTAAATCATCAAGACAGAACCTGGAAAAGTTATCTCCTTTTAAATACATATACATAAAACTATAGATATTTTCTGCTTTAAAGTTACATTTTCAATCAGGACTTCAATTCAGCCACATTTATTCCTTAAAAAGTGGGAATTCCCAGGGCTTGAAATGACTTGAGGAGCTTCAGGACAAAAGTTCCTTCTCTGTGGGTTCAATATTTAGATCCCACAGGTCACAACTGAGCTTTAAATTCATTTATTCAGCAGCAGCTCCCTGGCTGAGGTGTGGGAGCACTGGGAAGTGCTGGTGTCCCTCTGGAAGCACTCGCAGCCATCCCTGGTGCATTCCAGGAGGTGATGCTGTTCGGGATTCCAGGGATTTCCTTGGAGCCAGGAGCTGGTGTAAACATGAAGCAGAGATTGCATCAGACAAGGAGCAGTGGGAGAAATTTCACACCTTCAACCTTGCCAGGAGTGACTCTTCGTGGGGCTTTTCTGCAATTCCAGTGCAATTCCTGCCCTAAACTGGTGGCAGAAGGACCTTTTGGTGGACCTGGAGTGTTCCAGTGATATCAGAGGCCTTTTCCAGCTTGAATATTCCACGGTTCTTGACTGTTTCCTTATTTTTGGGAAAGCGATGGTAAAAGAGTGGCTCTGGTGTTGTGTTGTTGTAGGAATCCCGTGGGTTTGGTGAAGAGTTCTGCTCCAGCAAGGGAAAGGACGTTTTGTTTGGACCCTGACAGCCAAATAAAACCAGACAAGCGTAATTTCCCTTTTCTCCCTCTCCTTTCAGCACAAAATGTGGGCTTGTATTGGCACAGACACATCCCAAACCCTTTGTGACTTGGGAAATCTGAATAAAACCAGAGGAAAGGACAGGGAACTGATTTTTTTATCCATTATTGTTCCTAAAAGCTGGACAAACCCCCCAAGGTCACTAGGTAACAACCACAAGTGAAGAAGGGGGAAGGGTGATGTCGGTGAACTTGCTGCAGACATCAGAATTGGGTTCAAAAAGCAGCTTTTCATGTTTAGGAGCTCAGCTCATGTCCCTTAAATCTGAATTGCAGCTGAACATGAGGCTCGTGAGGAACGTTCTGTGTGATGCAGAACCTTTGGATTTCCCTGATCCAAGGGGCCGCTTCAGGCTCCAGCAGATTTTGGCGGATTTAGGATTTGAAGTCGATCTGCCTGCCAGACACTCCCAGTAAATCTTTCCTGTGTGGGTCTTGATCTTAAAATTGAACATGAAAGGGAACATAATATTCCTTGGACAAGTGGGAATCGTGTAGGTTCTTGTTGGTGTTGTCTGGAATGAGAAATGGAATTCCGTGGCATCTGTGCCTGTGTGCACTGGGCAGTGTTAAAAATAGGATTTCACTTGGAAAGGCAGGCAGTAAAACCCAGGGATGTTTCTGAGGTTAAATGCCTGAAAACTTCCTTTTTCCATGTAATAATAATTAATGCATAGAAGTATACAGAATTTTCTTGATTTTTTTTTGAGCAGTGTTGTTTTGTCCCACCTTTTTCCTGTTGGAGAATAGGTCTGGAGTGTGCAGGAATATCTGGAGTACTGCTGAATATGAGCAACGTGGCAGGATTAAAGAGATCTTTTATTGAATGTGGTCTGGAGCTGAACTTGGAGAAGAAAACCACGGAAAATCAGAATTTTCTCCCCTATTGGGTACTCACTCATGTCACCCTCACTGGTTACTAATAGTCAGATCCACTGAGGTATTTAACAAAATATTCTCTAAATTTAATGTTGGTTTACCAAGTCTCAAGGAAAGAAAAAATGCTGCTGATCCCTGTAATCTCTTTTCTCCAGAGCCACATTAAATCCCAATTTCCAGCCTTGAACAGGTGAGAGATTTAAATCAGTTGCAGGTGACGGATAAAAGCTGTTCCAAACTCAACTTTTGGCCATGCGGAGCTTTGGCAAAGTGCAGTTCTTTGAGGAAATGGAAAACTGGCAAGAAGGAAATCAGAAATTCAATCTCATTAATGGATTTTTAGACAAATAAATAATTTTCCACATGGGGAAAATCCATCCATCCATCTATCCACGACGGGGGACTCTGAATTTTAACCTAAATGTCAGTTTGGGCTGTGAAAGGAATAATGCACTTTCCATTCCGTGTTTTCTCCTCGCATATCCTTCCCTCCAGTGGTACTTCCCAGGTTTATCGTGTTCATCAGGGATTATTTTCTTTCTGAAATCATGGCAGTTGTGTGTTTGGTGGAGTCCCAGACACCTCCAGTCTCCAGCCCTTTACCTCACTCCTTCCGTGCCAACTTCATCCCCCGAGCTAAATGATGTTGTGCTTGACTTTTACAAGATCTCAGATAAAGAACTCTGTAATTTCTTATAATTAAAGCCAAATTTGGACTCTGGGTGCAGATAAAGGAAATGTGTGGTGTTTAAAGATCCAGTTTGATGCCGTCAGTGTCACTCCTTGGAGAGATGTCTGTCAGTGTCGTGTAAAATGCATTTTTCTGGGGTGTTCTGTGCTGATAATAACATGCTGGGAGGCAAAAAGTGAAAAAATAGAGGCTTAGCTCAGCAGGGAAGAAAAGGTAAAACTTCCATAACAAATAAGCTTTAAATTTGCAGATCTGCAATAATTTTTGGGGGGTTTAATTGATCAAAATATTCACTTCTCCCCCCTTTTTATTTTTAATGTGTCTGCTCGTTTCCTAAAGAAAGTTATGATTTTTTTGGTTGGGTTTTTTTTTTTTTTCTCCCTCCACTTCTTCACTCCCTGGCTTTGACAGGAATTAAATGGTCTCCAGAGGAAAACCTGAGAATGGGGGAGCTCTTTTTTTGCCCTTTCAGCCGAGTTGGATTTCCTCTGTGGCCTTTGGGATCTGACGTGGTGCCGTCAGGTGTTGGGTTGTAGCTTTTCAGCCCTGAACATAAAATACCATTTCTGCCTTTGCCTGTGGAACTCCCGTGTCCTGAAGATTAACGAGCTCCACAGAAGTGTTTGCAATTATCTAATAGCACCTGAAAATTGCTCACTGAACGACAGCAGGAAGTTCCATTTGCATTCTGTATCTGCTGTTCGATCTTCTAATCCTCCACTGAGCCCGCCAGGAAAAACAATGTCGACAGACTTGAATTTTATTAAGATCAGGAGTCCGGGATTGCTGCTTCCGACTTTTCCATCACGCCCTGCGAGATTCCGAGCTGCTGGAAGATATTAATTAGTTGAGCCATTGTGTTCCTGGTTGTTTGCTTGAAATGGGTTTTAGTCACAGGTTTTTTATAGCAGCAGCCCTTCCCTCTTGGATTGCCTTCCCTCCCCCAGGAAAGCTGCAGTTCCCTGTTTATAGAAGTTAATCTTCTATGTTGTGACAGTTTCCCCCTTCATTAATGAGAGCTCCTAATTGGGTCTAATGAAACATTTACTCATTCTTCTAGATAATATTATCTGCAAGCACATCAAAAATAAGGCACCGGGAGGAAAATAAGCTTTTGAAAGATTCTGGGTGAGCTGTGAAAGCCATTTTGGGGCCAATATTTTCTTGTTTGATTTGAGGACGCCCTCGTGGTGCAGCTGTGTAACCAAGCCCATGGCAAACAGCATCCATTATTTATTGGCCTGCTTGGCAAACAAGGACACCTTTGACTGCATCAAATTGGGAGGTCAATTTACAGAGCCTTCCCGCAGCCACAGAGTTGGTTTTTGTAGTTATATTCCCTAAAATTTTCCGTTCGGCACGAGGCAAAGCGATAGGAATTTGGGGGAGGGGAGCAGGAGAGAGCCTGGATCTGCAGCAAACTGGCACAAGTGGAATTGTGCCTTTTATTTGCTGTCCAGGTGCTTCAGATCCAGTTACAACCCAGCCTCCCCATAAAGGCAGAGTTTCCTTAAGCTAGCAGCAGATACAGGACAAGGAGAGAAGTTTTGGAAATGTTGGAATGATTCAATTCCCTCCCTTCCTGCAGAGTCACATGGAAATAATTAAAAGCTGCTTGAAAGACACTGAAATGTTGTGAAATTCTTGATTGAAACTGGGTTGCTTGAGATATTCCAAGGGTATAAATGACCCAGGCCAGGCTGGAGGGGCTTGGAGCAAGTGGAAGGGAGGTGGAACTGGATGAGCTTTAACGTCCCTTCCAACCCAAACCCTGCTGGAATTCCCAGATAAACACAGTTATTTGCAAGGGATCCAGGAAGGAGGGTGATGACTTGAGGCACAAAAAAGACTCTTCTCATCTTGTTGCCATCACTCGAGCCAGTAGGGATTAAGGAGCCCTCTTGGAGTCAGGAGAACTGGATCCATGATGGTGCAGGGACACAAGGACGAGGTAATTAGGACCAGGAATGTGCGGCTCTGGAAATTGCAGCCTACTTGGAATTCCAGGAGTCGCGTTAACCCCACACATTGGGGAGGACCTGTTTGTTCATCAGCCTCTAATTGGGAGGCTGAGGGTTTGGCTTTGCTCTCTCAGGTTCCCTCGCTGCTGATTCGTGCTTCTGTTTTGGGCATAACTCCTGTGGAAAGTTGGGATATCTCTGGAATATTCACTCAGGTGGTGCAGCCTGGTCCCGCCCAGGTCATTGCCTGAGTAATGGTTTTCCTGGAGGAAACTCATCTCAGGGATGGACTGAGCCTCATTCCTTCCCTTGTTGTCTTTTATTTGTCTTTTATGGCACTGGAATATCCCAGGAAGGAGGGGATTTCAATTTCTGCAGTGCCATAGCACTCAGTAAGAGCCGTGTTGTGTACTTCAAGTGCTGCTTTGGCTATTTCATTATGAAAACCTAATTTTTATTTTAATTGAATGCTAATTCATTTCTTCAAAACAGAATTCTGATGATCTTTTGCTGTTTGTTCTCCACAGATCCTTCTGCTTAATCCTTCTGTAGATCCTGGGCTGCAGCCAGAAGAAATCTGGACCATCCTATGGAAAACACTGTTGGAAGTCCACAGGGAGCAGAGGTAAGCTGTGACTTCGGAATATCTCCTGAAATATGTCCATAAAGCCAGGATTTAATAAGCAGATCTTCAGCAGGAGGGTTAAATTCACAATAAAATTCACAACTCCTGAAATTCTGTTGTTTGCTTGGCTGGCAAAACCACCTCCACTGGAAAAGGAAAAATACAATCCCAAAACCCAGGGAAAAGAGGGAAATTCCTCGATTTTTCTGCTGTGGTGCTGAGCACCATTTTCATCTCGGGCAGGGTGTGCCTGGAAATTTGGAGGGAATGCCTTTGGCTCTGGTTTGGCAGGAGCCTCCACTCCAGCTTGTTTGTCCTGCTGGGAATTTGCATGGGAGGAGCGAGGCTGATTGTGCTTTTTAATATCAGAGCCAGGCTCTGGGGTCACTGGAATTTGCCACAATTCCCTGTGTTTGTCTGGAGGTGTGGAAATCTAAATATCAAGCGGAGCAAAATGTTCAGCTCTTCTCTCTCTAAAGCCTTGGCACAGCACCCAGGGGGGCCTAAATAAATGTATTTTTGGGTATTTGCATCTCATCCTTCTGAACTTTCCACCCTGACCTTCTCCAAAACCTCTGGGCCATCCCCAGGCATCTTCCTTAGCATTGCCTTGGGATGCACTTGAAAAAAGAAATAAATTGAATTTACACTTTGAATTTTCAATGCTGTGTCCATGTAAAGTGCACTTAAAATTCAGATGATGAGGCTTGTCTGAAGTTAAATTTCTTTGTCTCAGGTGAGGGGTTGCTTGTTGGTGTTAAAATTGAGATTTCTCTGCATTTTGCTTCCTTGGTGCTGTTGATTCCAGGCTGTTTTGAGTCGGATCTGAAGGACCTCAATTTCCCTGTTGATTTTTAGGAGTCCTTTCAAGGAATTTTTAAGATTCCCATTGCTCAGGAGGACAAATGGATGAAAGAAAAAACGTGAACTTGAATTTTTGTGGAAGCCCAAGCCCTCTGTGAGGGATTCTGGCCAGCAGAAGGCACCACCAGCTCAGCTTTGTGCTGCTCAGCAGTGCCGGCTCACCGGCATTCCCGGCAGGATTTCCAAGCTTCCAGCAGGGTTTCACAGGAAACCCATCGTCCTGCATGCTCAAATTTTCAGGATTCCCACTCAAAAATGTGTTCCCTTGCTTTTCCAGGCCTGAAGAGTCTGGATTTCCATGTGCAGTGACAGGCAGGATGGTGTTGTTCCGTCAGGCGCTGGCCGGAGCCGTTCTCCCGTTCCTCATCCTCTCAGGAAATTGGGTTTCAGCTGAGAACATCAACTTCTACAACGTGAGGCCTCCCCTAGACCGTAAGTAGGCATTTTTATGGAGTTCTAGCCTTTGCTAGAATTCTGTGTGGAATTCTAGCTTAAGTTTTTAATTATTTGCCACATCCTTCCAGTCCTTTGGGTTTCAGGTGTTTGTCTCCCATTTGCCTCCACAGAAACTTTAAAAGAAGTATTCTGCTTCTCACCCCACAGCCCTTCATCCCTAATATTTGACAAGTTAGCGGAATGGGAATAAATCACCTGCACTGCTAAATTAAAGAGTGCATGAGGACTTGGACATTTTAAGGGCTTTTCTTAGCTTTTTTTCTGTCTCCCTGCAGAGGAAATTCTGCAGTGGCTTGCTCTAAATAACCCAGAACAGGTGGTTTTGGTCTTTTATCTTGTTGGGGGTTTTGTAAGGGGGAGGAATAGGTGTTGCTGGATGCAATTAATTCAGTCTGGAGGTAATTAAAAACCTCGTGGGACCTGTGAAGCCAGCTGGCACTAATGGCATCTTTTTTTTTTTTTTTTTTTTTTGCCTCTTATCTGGCATCACCGGTGTTTTGTGCCTTCATTTGCATAATGTGCATCATTAAAACAGCCAGGATATAATAGCTGAGTATAATACGTGCCCCTAATGAACCCTGCACCTTCAAATAATTCCTTTCAATAATGGAAATGAGGTTTTCAAAGAGTCCTCTGGATCCCTTTGTTTAAAGGATCCAACTTCTCCTTCCGAGTGGGAGATCAGGCTCTGGAGCTGCTTTGGAAACGCAGCTTTTCCATCAAAGGAAAACAGGGATTTGTGTTTGCTGTGCAAAGCTCCATGAGGAGGGAGATAAACTCTTCCCTCTCTCCTGCTTTTCCCACCACTACTTCAGTTTTGGATTTTTGGAGGGAAAACATGAGGATATATTTTAATTCAGGCCTAGGGGGAAAAAAAAGGTCTCTGCAAAACTTGTTTTATTTGTCTGCCAGTGAAAAGATGTAAATAGATGTAATTTATTTTTGTAAACATATGCAGGTGCAAGCATTATTTTGAATATTTTAATCTTTTTTTTTTTCCTCAATGCTTTCCAAGCCACTCCATTCCCAAACAGCTTCAAGTGCTTCACCTGTGACAACGCAGTGGACAACTACAACTGCAACAGATGGGCTGAGGATAGGTGGTGTCCTGAAAGTAAGGCTGGACTAAGGAGATCCTTTGTGATATTTAAACCTGGCTTCTCCCTGACTCACCCCCTTGTACAAGTCTGGCTGATTCATGGGATTCATGTGCCAGCACAGTGGTGCCCTGAGTTTTCTGAATGAGTCAGATAATTTCTGCTGATGCGACAATTTTGACCCTTCTGGACTGTAAAGCAGCAGTGAAAAATTCTTTCTCTCTGTCTCTCTCAATTTGATATCCTATATAACAATAAAATGTTAATATACAAACAGAGTTCTGAACACTAGAGCAACATTAATTAGCCATATGTGTTTCTCTGTGTGTATTTATAATGATGTGCTTCCCAGGAGTTAATTTGAAAGATGTTCTTTAAAAAACCTGAAGAATTTAAAACTGAAATTAAAACTGTTAAAAACCTGAAGAATTTCTTGGATACCATCCCAAAATTCAGTGGTTCCTTGTGAGCAGCAGGACCTGCTTGACTGGGGATCACACCTGTGTGAGAGGAGGATAAAACCCAGAAAAGAATGGAAATGTTTCCTCATTTTTCTTCCCGGTGACATTCTCAGTAATGGTGGGAAAGGGGAAGAAGCAAAGCACAGGAATGAGGAAACAAATGTGAAACCAAGCAGGAGCGTGCTGCCAAAAAGAACTGAAAATAAATGTGTAGATTGTGGTGCTAATTAGTAATTTAAATAAAAGCAGCCTTTCTGGAGGCTTGAAGGGTCAGTTAAGACTTCACACTAATTAATTTCTTGCTCAATGCTCTTTTGATCAAGTTGCAAACGGTTTTGTGCAGCCGTTTTCGGGGAATATTTTCCTTGATTGTGTGTAGTTTTAAAACCCTGTTCCAAAGGCTTCGTTTCTGGCAATAAACATCCTAAATTTTCTGCTGTAGGCACTCAGTACTGCCTGACAGTTCACCTCTTCACGGCCCACGGGGAGAGCACCTCGGTCACCAAGAAATGTGCCACTGGCGAGGAATGTCACCTGGTCGGGTGCCACCGCCATGGGGACAGCGGGCACACGGTAAGCGCTGCTCCTGCCCTACTCCTGCCCTACTCCTGCCCTACTCCTGGTGCAGAGGAAGCCCCTGGGGCCGGAGCTGTGCATTCCAGGACTCGTTTTTCCTGCCGAGCTCAGGAGGATGTGCCAAGAGCCGCTCCGCAGTGGGGAACAATCAAATTGCTGCAAGAGAAGCAGGACCAAGCCCTCCTTCCTCCTTCCCTGCTCCTGCTGGGTGGGACAGGATGACAGTGACTCCCAGGAGAACTCTTTTTGGGGTGTTCCCAGGGCTTGGAGCTCGGGATTTGAGCTCTCAGGGAGGTTATGCAAGACTCTGTTTGCCATGGGCTTAAGCGAGGCACAGCTGAGGTTTTGTTCCATGGGAAAAAGCCCAAACTGGTGTCTCCTCCCAGCCTGGGGATGATGGGGGAAAGTTTAATCTTAATAATCAAGCACGGCCCACCAGAGTGTTATTTTCTGCTGTTAAATTTTATCCACTAATTCCTTAATAGGAATATGTGAAGATTAGTTCTGTTATTTTTAACGTGAACCATTTCAGACACCAAAAACAAAGCAGGCAGCATCCATATTAAATGTAAGAGCATCTCTGTGTTTTCTGCAGAAAATTCCAGTGATTCCAAGAGGTTTTGAGGGAATAAAATGACTCTGCATCCTTCCTTCTGCTGCATTTCCATAGAATTACAAAATCCCAGCCTGGTTTGCGTTGGAAGGGACCTTAAAGCTCATCTAGTTCCAACCCCCAGCCATGGGCAGGGATTTTATCTTTAAAAAGTTGTTGTGCCTTTGGATTAGATAAGAATTGGCATTTTATTCATTTATTCTCTGGGCTTTTCTAGTAAAGAGGTCACGTAAAGAGAATTGGGTTTGTATTCTCTCCTGGCAGTCAGCTGTGGCAGTGCTTTGGTGGCCCTGGAGAGTGAAAAATAAAGTGGATTCAGCACGTGGAGCTGCACTGAGCACAAGACCTTGAGGGGAAAACTGAGTGGGAGCAAAGTTTTTAGAGTCAGGATTTTCCAGCTTGAAACAGCTGAGACCTGAAAGGTTCCAGTGGATGTTTTTAATTTGTGCGTTGGAAGGGGAAGCTCTGTGACATCCCAGCTCAGCTTGGGGACACCCCACGGGATGAGTTACTCCAGGAAAACTGCACTCCTGATTTGGAGATTGGATTCACGGATAGATTTGATTTTAGGGTGATTTTTAGCATCTCTGCTCCCCCTGCTGCCCTGGGCCAGGCTGCTGCGGAGTCTGTTTAGCTCAACTTTGCACCATTCAATGCACGTTTTTTCTGTTAAAGCCTCTCTGAATCAATCACCCCTGAATCAATCACCCCCAAATCAATCACCCCTGAATTAATTAATTCCCCCTTTTCCCCACCAGGAATGTGTTTCCTGCTGTGAAGGCATGATCTGCAACGTGGAGATCCCCACCAACGCCACCAACGCGGTGTTCGCTGTCCTGCAGGCCCGCAGGACGGCCGGGGGCAGCCGCGGGGTGCCCAGCGTGGCACTGCTGGTGGCAGTGGTGACAATGGCACTGTCCTGACACCCTCAGACAGAGCTGCTGGGACAGTCCCTGGGCCAGGAACCTCCAGGATCTCCAAGGAGAAGTCGCTGATGCTCCTTAACCGCAGCGAAGTTAAGGGCACGGTAGAAAGGCACATCCTGAACTCCTTGGATGTTTTAGTGCGAATCCTTCCCCACCAGGATTGAAAATAAACCCCAAACTGTGGATGGGGCAGTGGGGTGGACTCTCTAAGCTTTAATTCCCTGTTTTCTGAGGGAAATGCGCATTTGCTTGGCGTGGTTTTGGTTTTTGGGACAGAACTGTGACAATCATGACCGAAAGGAGCTTTGGATGGGCGACGTGGCCAGGTGGAAACTGGATTGAAAGCTTTTATTTGCATAAAGGACATGGAGTTTCTTGTTTTATCAAGGTGTGTTTAAGCTTATCTTGATTTCATAAACACCTCTGGTTTTCATAGAGGACAAGGATGAGATTTCTTTTTTTCTGCTTGATCGGAGCTCTCATTTCTGCTGGCAATAAGCCAAAATTCTATTTTTTCTTTCTGTAAAATGTCTCATCCTCCCATTTTAAAGCGGTGGGAAATGTAGAATTCCTACATTTGGAGCACCTAGAGCAGAATTCCTGTTCCTCCAGCCCGAAGGGATTTTTTTCCTTGCAATTGAGTCTCACCTCAGAATATCAGAAAAATACCGTTTTTGTAATATTGGGGTATCACAACTTGGAAATCACAGCTGTGGTCAAGCAGCTTCATGATCCTAAAAATTCCATGTGGGCACTTGGAATAAAAAAGGAGGGAATTCTGCTGTGTTCTCTCTTGATTTTGCGCAGGTTTCTCCCAGGAGTGTTACTGTCCTGATGGATGTTTTTCAGGAAGGATGGATCACTAAAAGTGACTGAAAAAAGAGATTTGGAACTGTTCCCTGAAAAATTCGAGTAACAACCAATTTGGGTTCTTTTACATCAATATTGTCTTAATTATTTGCTATTTTATGCCACTCATTAGATTTTAGTTGTAAAACAGGTTTTGAAATATTTCCAGGCTTGTTGACATTCCAGAATTGCCTCCACAATATTCTTAGGATGTGAGAAGGTGTCTGAATTCTGTCTGTGGTTTCTGGATGGGCGATGGCCCAGCTACAAAACTTGGATGGGAAAGCTTTTTCCTTGCCAAGGGCGGATGGGTCTTGATGTCTGAGTTAAGGTTTCCCAAGCTCTGGATTCTCATGGCTGTGGCTGTGCCATCCAACAGGGCTGGAATTCTGCTCTGGAGCCAGGCTGGGAGAGCTGGGAATGTTCCCCTGGAGAAGGGAAGGACACAGGGAGAGCTCCGAGCCCCTTGCAGGGCCTAAAGGGGCTCCAGGAGAGCTGAAGAGGGACTGGGGACAAGGCCTGGAGGGACAGGACACAGGGAATGGCTTCCCAGTGCCAGAGGGCAGGGCTGGATGGGATATTGGGAATTGGGAATTCCTGGCTGGGAGGGTGGGGAGGGGCTGGGCTGGAATTCCCAGAGCAGCTGTGGCTGCCCCTGGATCCCTGGCAGTGCCCAAGGCCAGGCTGGAGCAGCCTGGGATAGTGGGAGGTGGCCCTGGATGAACTGGGTGAGCTTTAAAGTCCTTCCCAACCCAAACCATTCCATGATTCTCTGATGATCCTATAATTAACATCATCCTCCTGCTCTTTGAAGGATTTTTCCATACGAAAGGAATTTTTTTCTAGTGGGAAAACCATTCCAGCTTTCTCTCTGCTCCATGGGGAATTCCTGGATCAGGCGGAAGTTGTTTCCCACCTTTTGGGCCATCGGATTTTTCCTGCTTCTGCCTCTAAGCACAAATCTCTCTCAAATCCAATTTCTGGGAATAATTATTGCTATCTCAACAAGGTCTCCAAGTGCCTCGTGGTCTTACAGGAGTTCCTGGCAATAATTTACAATAATCTGAGTGCTGAGGGTTTTTATGTTGGAAATGCCATTCCAGAGCTTTTGGGAATGGTAAGGAGACCCTAAAAAACTGATGGGCAGAGGGAATTGGCTGCACCAACCAAAAAAAAAAAGGACATTTTAGGAGGGAAAATCCTTGGGATTTTGCCTTGGTTGAGTGATTTTTCCACCCCCTCACTGGAAAGTGAAGAAATCTTAAAATGAAGATTTTAAACCTCAGAAAACATCTCTGCTTTTGGGAAAGAATTGTTTGGGATAAACCCCAAGAAACCAATGGAAGATCCAAGGGTGCAGCTTGGCCGTGGGGAAGGATTTGATGTTGGATTTCATTTTTTAAAAGAAGAGAATTCCCAGAGTGGAGAATATTCGGGATGAGTTGTAATCACCTGGATGCATCAATACCTTTGTTACTGCAAGGTTTGGGATTGTTTTTAATGGGGAATTGAATATGCAAATGCTGTTAATGCAATGCACAAACAGGCACTTGGTAGAAGAAATAGGGAATTTAAGAGGGAATATCCATTTTTCCCTTTTGCTTCGTCTTTTTTTATGGAAAACCCTGCTTGGATTTGATGTTCAATGCTGGTTTTGTAGGGAAAACAAAGATTCCTGAGGGGAGAGAGAAGAGTATTAAAATTCCCTGTATTTTTGGCAGGATGAATGACTGCACAGAAATCCAACCTTGATTTGTGGCAGAACTTTTCTATTAAATCTTTTCGGGTATCAGCTGAATTTTCTCTTCAGATCTCACTTTAAAAAGTATTATTTGATTTGCTAACACCAATTTTCTGTGATATCTTTATCTCAGTTTGGGTTCACAGATGTTACAATTTAAATATCTTCAATTTTCATTTGATAAAACCAATTTTCTGTGACATCTTTATTTCAATTTGGTTTTGCAGATATTGTAATTTAAATATCTTCATCTTCTCTCGTGATAAAACCGATTTTCTGTGATACCTTTATCTCAGTTTGGGTTCACAGATGTTATAATTTAAATATCTTCAATTTTCCATTTGATAAAACCAATTTTCTGTGATGTTTTATCTCAATTTAGGTCCACAGATAGTGTAATTTAAATATCTTCATTTTTTCTTGTGATAAAATCAATTTTCAGTGACGTTTTATCTCAGTTTAGGTCCACAAATGTTGTAATTTAAAGATCTTCAACTTTTCATTGCCTAAATTTACTCCCAAACCTTTGGGAATGATGTTTCTGTAAGTCCATCCATTTTTGAAGCTGAAAATAATTCTGAAAGAATGGCAAACCCATCCATTTGTGCAGTTCAGTGTATTTTTTATGATATATATATGTGTGGAATATGATTTTTATTTACCTTGCACTGGACAGTCTGTAGAAAGTTTCTTTTTAAAGCTGAAATCCTGACAAAATTCCTCATTATTCAATGTTTGGATGTTTTCTCATTGCTGTGGAAGTGGTTGAATTCTTCTCCAGAAATGGCACTTTTAATAAAAAACATTCAAATATTTCCTGGTGGAGAGCGTTTGTGGTGATTTTCAATTTAATTCAAAATTTACATTAAATTAAATTCGTAATTTAAATTAAATTCTGCCTTGGCTTCGGCATAATTTAAATTTCATCTTCTTTGCCTTATCCCAGCAATATTTTTGGGAATATTTACCTTCCCTTTTTGAGGGTAATTTATCCTGATGGGACTCACTGTGCCCAGAGATACTAAAAAAGAAAACTGAATTTTATTTGCATTTTTGAAACTCGGAATCATCGCTGGAATAATTTTCATTGGAGTTTTGTAGTGGTTTAATGGAAATAAAATGGAAATCTCGTTTATTCTGCTGGTGGCATCGAGGAGAGGCAGAAAAAGCAGCTGCAAGGTTGGAGGAGAGAGTGAAAAAAGAGAAAATAAATATTCATCTATTTCTATTTCAATATTTGTGTTTAATATCCGTAATTCTTTGAGACTGTTTAAAAAGGAAGTGATTTAAGGGTTTATAGGTCACCTCACAAAGTTTGTTTGGGATCATTTATCCCAGTTTTAGTGTTGGTTGTTGGAGATTTTTATTTCTGGATTTTGTGAGGGGAGTTGGGATCTTTATTTTTATCTTTTTTTTAAGTTTTCCATAGATTTTATATTTTTTTATTTCTGGATGGTGTCATTGGTTGGGGTGTTTATAATTTATATTGATTTTGGATAATTAGATGTTTTTAATAATTTAGTTTTGATTTTTTTTTTTAAATTTTTGACTTCTTGTAGTTTTGAATTTCTGTAGATTTAAAAAAATTTTTGCATTAATTTTGTTTTTTTGAAAAAAATTTTTTTGGTGGCTTTTAAACATTATTTATCTTTTTCTCCCCTTTCCTTTTTTTACCGTGTTGGTTTTTTTTTTTTTTTAAATTTTGGTTTTGCCTTCTTTTTTCTCTGTTTCCTTCCCTTTTCCCCCCTTTTTGGGTTGGTTTTCAGCTCATTTTCTGTTGAACAGCCCAGTGAGGAGCAGTGGGGAGATCCAATATCCATAAATATCCAGGGCATCCAAAATCCTTGGAAAACACAAAACCTCTGCTGGAAAGAGACTTTCCGAGAGGCTCCAAATCCATCTGGGAATTACAGCTGACCTGGGAATGGTGTCAGGCACAGGGTTGGGATAACCTTGTTTCCTACAGTGCTTTTGCCAGGTATTTTAATTTTCTTCTCCTTTTAAGGACAAAATAACAATAACAATAATAATATAGTAATAATAATGTAGTAATGATAATAAAATAATAATATAAAAATAATAAAAACCAAAACATAAATAGAAATATAAACAGAAATATAGATATAAAAATAAAGTATAAATGTAAATATAAATATAGATATAAATATAAATATAGACATAAATGTAGATATAAATATATAGATATATATTAAAATACAATACATATAATAATATGAACATAAGCACAAATATAAATATAAGTATAAATATGAATATAAATATAGATATAAATATAGACATAAGTATAGATATAGATATAATATAAAAACACAATAAATATAATATAGTATAATAATAAAAATAATAACATAAGCATAAATATAAATATGAATACAAATATAGATATGCATATAAATATAAATATAGATAAAGATATAAATATAAATGTAAATATAAATATATATAAAAATAAAAATATAGACATAAATATAGATATGGATACATAAATACAGATATAGGTACAAACATAAATAATATAGAAACACAATAAATAGGATAATAATATAAACATAAACAAATATAGGTATAAATATAACTATAAATAATATAAAAATACAATAAATATGACATATTATAGTATAATAATAAAAATAATATCAACATAAGCATAACTATAAATATGAAAAATATAGATATGCATATAAGTATAGATATATATAAATATAAATAATATAAAAATACAATAAATACAATAATATCAACATGAGCATAAATAAAATGTAAGTATAAATATAAATATGAATCGAAATATAGATATAGTCATTAGCATATATAGATATAAATATAAATATAAATAATATAAAAATACAATAAATAGAATAGAATAAAAATAAAAATAGTAACAATAACAATAAAAATAATAATAATAATTTTCTGGATTTGATGCAGATCAGGAGGACTCGCCCATGGAAATCCGTAAGATCCAGTATCCATAAGATTTTTGGATAATCAAGCCATAAATGAACTTTGCAGCCCTCAGCAATGGAGAAAACACAGAATTATTCTTCCAACTCCTCCTTTTTTCCCCCCATTCCTGAGTTCCCATAACCTTGGGGGGGAGGTGCCTTTCGCAGGACCTGGCTTGGTTTCCTCCTGAAAAATAATCTAAAATAAATGTGGGAAAAAAGGGAAATCCTGCTGGAAAAGGAGGATTGGGAATGTGGAAGAATGGGGAGAGAAGGAGCAAGGAAGGGTGGGGAGCTGGCGGTGTCTGAGCTGTCCCTGCACAGCCTGGGGAGAGGGAGGCTCTGGAAAAGCCAATTACTGGGAAATTTGGGAATTACCGTGAGGGAGGAAAGGCAAAACACGTGAGGGAACTCGACTTGAGGAAATGTTCCTTAAAGCCAGTGGTGAGGACTGAAAATGCCCAGGGATTCATCCTGGAATTCCAGGGTGGGAACTGGATGTGAAACTTGAAACCGTTTTGGCTGGGACAGGGCGAGAAGAGTTCGGGGAAGGTGGGAGTTTGTAGGTCCCAGTTGTGACTGGGAACTGAGTGTGCCCATCCCAGCTGTAACTGGGATCTGAGTGTGCCCATCCCAGTTTGGGATCTGAGTGTGCCCATCCCAGCTGTAACTGGGATCTGAGTGTGCCCATCCCAGTTTGGGATCTGAGTGTGCACATCCCAGCTGTAACTGGGATCTGAGTGTGCCCATCCCAGTTGCAACTGGGATCTGAGTGTGCCCATCCCAGTTTGGGATCTGAGTGTGCCCATCCCAGTTGTAACTGGGATCTGAGTGTGCCCATCCCAGTTGTAACTGGGATCTGAGTGTGCCCATCCCAGTTGTAACTGGGATCTGAGTGTGCCCATCCCAGTTACGCTGACACGCACAGCTGGTGATGCTTCCAGAGACACCTTAATTCCAGAAAATGCTTTATCCAGAGGGAATTCCCCTCTCCAGCAGGACGCTGGCACTGCAGGGGAACGGGACAATTTTCCATCTGTCAGCAGCCCATCCAAAGCTGTCATTATCCCTGAGCTTCCCTGTCACTGCTCTGGAATTTGCTGTCCTGAGGCAGGGAATTTCAGAGCTCCCTGATGTGACCCCCAGCCCTGGCTGCCATTCAGTCCCGTCAATCTCTGCCCTGAATCCAGCACGGGGAGATGATTTTGGAGATAGGAAAAGTGCCTGGATTTCAGTGGGTTTGGGGGTTTTTTGTTACTTTTCTGGTGAAAAAAAGGTGGTTTGTATTAACTTTTTGGAGAAGGATATCTGTGGTTTGGATAAAAGAATAATCTGATGGATAAAAGCGATGGATGGATGCATAATTAATAGATTAATTTTTTTCAGGCCTTATTATAAATGAAATAAATTATATTTACACCTTTCATCCTACGGAAGGAATTTAGGGACAACTTTGACTCGTGGAATCACAGTGGTTTGGGGCAGAAGGGACTTTAAGGATCGTCCTATTGGAAGATTCACCTTCTGTTATCCCAGGTTGTTCCCAACACTTCCAGGGATGGGGCAGCTCCAGCTGCTCTGGGCGACCCATTAATGCAAGAATAATTAAATAATTATTTATATAATAGCTATTTCAGATTTCTTCTAGGATTTCTTACAGGCTCCAAGAGAGCCCTGTGTCTATTGGGAGCACAACACTTCCCTCATAACCTCATCCTTGCCATCAGCTCAGAGCAGATTTTGCCGTGTCCCAAACTGCCTGAGGTGTTGGCAGCCCTGTTATCCATCTTTCCTTGGAAAAGCAGCTTCCATAAATATCCAGGCTGCTGCCAAAATGGAGCCTAAACACCATTCCAGGGGTCTCTCATCCCAGAGCGGCTCCGTCCCTCTGCCCTCCCCACGAGCTGCTGTGGGATGATGGAGGATCCAGAACTCTCCGTGTCTTCATTCCTGCACCACATTCCTGTGTGTTGATTGATTATTCCAATGTTTTATCTTTTTTTTTACCTTGAGATGGGGCTGGAGGCACTTTTGAAGCCCGACAGAAATCCCTGCAGGCTCTTTTCGGGCTCCTTTTAGGCTCCTTTTAGGCTCTTTTAAATCTCTTTACAGGCCCTTTTCCAGCTCTTTTTAGGCTAGATTCAGGCTCTTTTTGGGCTCTTTTTGGGCTCTTTTCAGGTTCTCTTCAGGCTCTTTTCAGCCCTTTCTAGGCTCTTTTTAAGTCCTTTTCAGGCCCTTTTTGGCTCTTTCCAGGCTCTTTCCAGGCCTTTCTAGGTCATTTTAAGGCTCTTTTTTAGGCTCTTTTCAGGTTCTCTTCAGGCTCTCTTCAGCCCTTTCTAGGCCCTTTTTAGGCTCTTTTCAGACCTTTCCAGACTCTTTTTAGTCTCTTTTTAGGCTCTTTCCAGGCTCCTTTTAGGCCCTTTCCAGGCTTTTTAAAGTCACTTTTCTGGCTCTTTTTAGGTTCTGTGGGCTCCTTTTCCCACATCCCGAGCCGTATATTCAACAAGGACACGTGGGCTTTATCCTGCTTTTTTCCCTGGCCAAAAGCTGGAGGCCAACATCTCTCAAAAAGGGAAGGATTAATGTGGGGCCTCAGGCTAAAATCTCTCAGGTTTCCTTCTCCCTAACAAAATGAAGCAAAAGGATCCATCTGCCAAAAAAGTCCCCAAACTTCAGAAAATAGACTGGGAGGGTTGTAAGGAAAACCACTTTGGAGGGGAAAAAAATCTGTTTTTGCTGTATTCTCATGGCTTGCTTTGGTTTTTCACTCGGAAGTGCCTCTACAGGTAGAAGAATAAATTAAAATAGACTATTTTTTTAAAAAAAATCCCATTTGTTTGTCCAAACTGCAAATCCTGGTGTTCTTTTGTGCCACTTTTATGGGATTTTATTAGGGATTTTTGGTCGCTTTAACCAGATTTCACCAGAGCTGATGACATCAAACCTAATCTTGCCCTGATGTCCAGATCCAGCTGTTTAAATCCCCGATACTCCCAAGGATTAAGCAGTAATTAGACCTCTGGAAAAGCTTCTCCTCACAAAGATTTTGGGGAAAAAACCCCTAAAATGAGTGGTTTGATTGCTTGGGTAATTTTAATTCTTGTCCTGCAGCTGCACTGTGTAATTCTGTCTGTATTTGCTCTCTCTAAAGTAATATTTGTGTGTCAGAGGGGATGTCAGAGGGCAACAAGTCTGGTTTAATTAACGATTAATTAATGTCATTTTAAGTTATAAATGTTAAAAACATTCGTAAAGAATAACGTTAAAATGTTAATACTGGATTATATATAACATTGAAATAAGTAGATAAATAAAACACTTTACATCTAAGAACATAAAATACATTTATCAAACAAATATAAAATAGATAAATATAAGTAAATAAAAATGTTTAAAATGTTAATACATATTCATATTATTAAGCCAGGGGCTACAATAAGCTGACGTGTTCGTCATCCCAGCCAGTTTTGTGTAACTCCTGGCATTAAAAATTTAAATTCTGGCACATTGAAGTCCCAAAATATCCTTTGTGAACTAGAGAATGGAGGAAGTGGCTAAAATTCTCCTCACTTTCAATAACAAACAGGGTTGGATTTTGAAGTTGCTGCAGTTTGTATTTTACAATAACCTTTAAAACCCCCCCAAAATTACCAAATCCACCTTTCCAGGCTGGTCCATGCTATGTAAATCAGGGGGAAAACTGGAAGTGTTGCCCAGAGAGAATAAAAATCAGCACAATTTCGATGAATCCCCGTGGTTTTATTGCTGAAGCTGCCAGAGGTGCATTAAGGAGCAGATTTTGGAGTGGTTTAAGCTGATGATTAATCCTGCCCAGGTTCAAAGGGGACAACCAGCAGGAACATGAAATTCCTGGCAAATAAACCCAGAGCAATTTGTCTCACGTGAAAAGCTTGGCTGGCTTGGTCCTCCTGCCTCTGATTGTCCCCAGCTTGATGCAACAACATGAGTTTCACCCCAAAATCCAGTAAAATCTGCCGGGAAGGGGAGGAATTTAAATATTTTGGATTTTTTTCCTGGTCTAACCCAAGGTCAAGCAGTGCTGGGGAAGCTCTGGGATGATCCCGAGGGATGGCAGAGCTGGATGTCACGCTGCTCCTGGGAAATGCAGCTCCAAAGCGCACGGCAATTACATCAAATTTGCTCAACTTTTCCCCCCGTATCTGCTGAAATCCAAGAGAGCAGGAATGTGCCGTCGGACATCGGGATGATGGAACCCTCGATAGGCCTCAATGGCTCTGTGTTTCCTGCCTGGATCCCCTCACTATTCCCATTGTTAGCTTGGACTCAGTAAATCCACGGAGGTAGAGCCCATGGAAGGCTGGTTGTGTGGAGGGAATTGTGTTTTTCCTGCTGCCCAGCCACTCCGAATCCATGTTTTTCGTTCTAATTAGAGATACTTTAATTTTCCTGTGGTTTGTTTGGTATGCTGTAATGCCTTTAAAAGCCTCAAACCTGCTCTTGGTGAGGAGGGGTGATCCCAAGGCTGCTGATTTCCCAAAGTGGTGTAACCCTAGCGTTGAACACTGATAGGGGGCAACAATGGTGTTATTCATGGGCTTCAGAGGCTGAAAATGAGTTTAAAGAGGCTGAAAATGATTAAAGGGGCTGCCCTGCTGGCTTGGAGGAAATCAGGGCTGGGCTGTGCTCCACTAATATATAGGAAAGGGGATTTTGGGGGGGGAAAATGGCATTTTTCATTCCAGGGAAGCAAGATGCACTGCTGGCTGTTAAGCAGCTCCCTAAGTGAAAATCAGACACATTAAATACAGTTCTGTGTTTAATAACATGCTGGACCAATGCGTATTGGGGTTAATCCTTGGTGCTTCCAAGCAGCTTTTCCCTCCACCCCTTCCCTTTTGGGATCTGGTTCTTTGGGATGCCGCAGCCAAAGGTGCTGTTTTCACTCTGGGTGATGACACCACCTCTGCCTTCCTCCTCGCTGTGAAATGCAGGCTGCATCCTGAAGGTATGATTTCCAAAAATCCATGGGAATGACAATTTCCTTTCTGTTTGCAGAACTGGGGCTCAACCACCCGGAGGAAGGGGAGGGCCTGAACCCCTTCCCTGTGGAATTCCTTGCCACGGGAAGTCTGTGTTTAGTTAAGACCAGGTTTGCACAGGCTCTGGCTTTGGTTTGCTCAGAGCCTAATTTATGATAATTTATAATAATTTATAATATAAAGGGAAGAATAAAAACCCCTCTTTGACAGTTCATTGGTAATTACCAGGAGGTTTTTGGATTAAAAGCTTTTCAACACTCACCAAAACCTTCACCTCTAAATCAGTTCAGGCTGAGGGAAGGATTTTTTGATTTGCAGGTGCTGCAAAGGAGAGCAGTGATGGGTTTGATTATGGGACAACCTCTCCTACAATGCCCTTCCACTTGAGGCCCAGGAAAATAGGACTGACTCCTAAATCTTGCAGGAATACTTCCAGAAATCCCCCCATCAATATCACATCACCCATGAATCATTTTGCATGAGCAAATTGCTCTCGAAGGCATTTTGTTTCACGTTCCCCCACCCCCCTCCACTTTCTGCCATCAATCTTAAAGACAGGGATCTCTTCCCAGCCTTTCAGATTAACAAGATAAATCAGTCACTAATGTGTTGGGAAAACAAGTTAGAACTCCCAAAAGCTGCTTGGAGTGTCCTGCATCCCTGGAAGAGGGCTGGGACTGCTGATCCTTGTAAAGTTGTTCCTGTCTGGTTTGAGGAGTTTTTGCTGCACTGGCAGTGTCCAAGGCCAGGTTGGAGCAGCCTGGGACAGTGGAAGGTGTCCCTGCCCGTGGCAGGGGGGGAATGGGATGGGCTTTAAAGTCCTTTCCAGCCCATTCTATGATTCTTTTGTGAACAGGCTGAACGGATTGTTCCTTGTCAACTTTTAAGGAACTTCCCCTGTGATTCTGTCAGGAAATGTCCGTGGGTTGAAGAGCTCCCACCCTTTGGACCTTTCTCTGATGTCGTGAGGTTTGAGCTCTGCTCTTTCTTGTTGCTCCCTTTGATGTTGTTCCTTCTCTGCTGGTTAAGCCCCTTTCTCTCTGTCTCTCTCCTTCCCGGCCTCTCCTAAATCCATGGTGTGGGAGGATGGGGGTGTCTGCAGGGCAGAGGGCTCTGGGAAGCAGGACAGGGAGGTGAAACACAGGGAAGAGCAGGAGGAAAATTGTGAGGCTGAAGGAATTGGGAAAGCACTGGAGATCAGGATCGCCAGAGCCTTTCTCCCCCTCTGATGAGTCTGTTCCAGCGGCCAGCTGGACTGAATTGGATTGAATCCCAACCTGAAACCATGCTGGAAACATGGAATGGTTTGGATTGCAAAGGGACCTTAAAGCCCATCCCATTCCATGGACACCTTCCACTGTCCCAGGCTGCTCCAAGCCCCAATGTCCAACCCAGCCTTGGACACTGCCAGGGATCCAGGGGCAGCCACAGCTGCTCTGGAAAGCTGTGCTAGGGAGATATATACATTTAAACCTGTGAGAATCCCACCTGAATCCAATTCTCGTTTGGATTGGACCATGCAAGAGGGGTTTCATAGCATTCCCATTCCTGATTGAAATCCTTGGCTCTCCCTTTCCTGAGCCACAGCTGCTGCTGTTTGCCAGAGCATTCATTTGCCTTGAACAGGGAGTTTTTTCAGCTGTTCTGTTTTCCGTGAAACGAAGTCATCTCGGTGATGAAAAATCTTCTGGGATGAAAATAGTCCGGAGAAAATGAGTTTCCACGGTGCTATTTTAGGAACAGAATCATTCAAGTGGCAGCTAATGAGCTTGAAAATGTACCAAAAGAATTATCAGCAGGAAAAAAGGCGAGAAGGGTTTGGCTCCCACAAGTTTCCACTTCCAGGGAAGCAATAAATCACATTCACCATTGGAGATTTGTAGCAAAGATTTGAAAAAAAAATATTAAATCTGAATTTTTAATACTCCAGGAAGAACCACAAAAGCCCATTTCGATTTTTTTTTAGGATAGCCGTGCATCCCAATTAAAAAAAAAAAATGTGGAAAGCCGCACTTTTGCGAGGGAAAGGGCTGGATTTCAGTGGGGTTGTGCAGGTTGGGAGCGTTCTGAGTTGCCCAGTTACTATCAGGGAGCGTTTGTGGGAGATCTCATCTCACATTCCTCCCTGCTCCTGTGGATCCCTGCTTCTCCCAGGTGAGGGATTTATCTCTGCACTGATGCAATTTTCCAGCTGCTCTGGTTTCTGTGAGGAGCAGACAGCTCGGCTCCGTGCCTGGGACACGAAAGGGTCCTGGGGAGGGAACGGAGAGAGGAAGTTGTGTTTCTCCTTCCTTATAAATCCTTCCAAATATTGCCTGCCCACCTGGCAGATGAGAGGGTTCCTTGGAACAGCTGCAATGCCACAACTCCCGTTGGAAAATTCCCTAGGAATTGCTGTTAATTTAGGGGAAAAAAGAAGTGAAGTTAGGGTTATGTTATAGATATAGTTTATGTATTATATAATATTCTATGTATACAAGGCATGGAAGGACAGGACACAGGGAATGGCTTCCCTCTGCCAGAGCTCAGGGATGGATGGGATATTGGGAAGGAATTCCTGGCTGGGAGGGTGGGGAGGTTGCCCAGAGAAGCTGTGGCTGCCCCTGGATCCCTGGCAGTGTCCAAGGCCAGGTTGGACAGGGCTTGGAGCAGCCTGGGATAGTGGGAGGTGTCCCGTGGCAGGGGGTGGGATGGGATGGGATTTAAGATTCCTTTGAACCCAAACCAGTCTGGAATTCGGTTCAGAACTGCTTCCAGACCTGGGCTTGCAGCAAGGACTGAGCTGAACTCTTAAATGAATGTTGCAGCTTTCCCCTCCAGCCTGGTTTGATGTCAGTGCCAGGAGCCAAAGGGACCTGCAGGGCATGGCTGTGGCTCAGCAAGGACCCTGGGATTGGGAATGAGGAGCACACTGGACACATTCTCCCCAATCCTGGGGCCGAGTGAGGACAAGGGAATGGCCAAGGAATCTGGGATGGAGCCCAGCTGGTGAAGCTCCTGGCAGGTAACTCAGCTCTGATTGCATCACTTAAATCACAGAACCTTTTAGGTTGGAAAAGCCCTCTGAGGCCACCACTGCCCCTGTCCCCCAGTGCCACATCCATAGGGCTCTGAAATCCCTGCAGGGATGGGGACTCCACCCCTTCTGGGTCACTGACACCGAATTTGTATCCCAGAACCTCTCTGCTCATCCCAAAAAGACACAGGAACAGCAGGAAGAAAACACAGCTGGGCTTCCAGAGCCCTGCCGCAGTCAGTTCTCACCACAAGAGCGAAACAACTGCAACAAATCTGTCCAGGCCATCTTTGCCTTCAAAATTCCCAATGCTTCTCTCATCCTCTCTCATAAAGGTTCCTTTTCAGCCAGCTTGGGAGCAGCTTAAAGGAAAATTGAAGAAACCAAGATGGGATCTGGGGGTGACATCTCTTCATGAGACTTCTCAGGTTCCCAGACTTTCTCGTTACCTCACAGCAAACAGAGACATCCAAAATCACACCGAGATTTTCTCCCCTAGCCCATAAATAGTCTGTGCTTAGGGTCCCCCACATGGTCTCCATCTTCTTGGCTTCTTCCCAAAGCAACTTCTCTTGGCACGCTGCAGCTGATGGGAATGATCTCGTAGGAAGAACAAAGTGCATTTTTTTCCTAAAGGAAATAATAAATCTGCTGTGCGCTCTCGAAGCAAGCTGACATCATGAGCAAGGGGGGTTTTCATGTATTTGGAGAAGGTAGGAAGAACACAGATGTCAGCTTGGACCATTCACATCTTAACTCCAAAGGATTTTCCCAATGGATTTTTTTTGTTTATTTTTGGGGGTTTTTTTTGTGTGTGTTTTTTTGTTTATTTATTTATTTATTTTTTTAAACTAAGCTCAGGAAAAAAATCATTAATTAATTAATAATTTTAAAATATTTAAAATAAAAAGTTTAATTCATGGATGGAGTTTAATTACAGGGAAAAAAATTAGAGATATTTGTTATTTTATTTTCACAGAATCCTGGGATGGTTTGGGGTGGAAGGGATATTAAAGCTCATCCCATTCCACCCCCTGCCACACCTTCCTCTATCCCAGGGTGCTCCAAGCGCCATCCAACCTGGCCTTGGACACTTCCAGGGATGGAACATCCACAGCTGGAGTTGAGGCGAAATGAATTTTAATGCTGGAGTACTCCAATGCCAGGTGGAAAGAGGAAAAATAGCAAGAAATCCTCAAAAGTTGTCAAAAGCCCCTTAGGAGCTTTCCCATATTTGCATTTTTATGCCAATCCCAGAGGAAGAGTGAATGGAATACGGAGCCATCGGCTTCATTCCCAATTTTCCACCAGAAATTCCCCAAAGCCTCCAAGCCAAGCCCTCCTTGGGCTCCTCACTGGTTTTCACTCTCGGAATTAAAGCGCTGCTGCTCCTGGCAGATAATCAGAGGGAAACAGGGTCTCTTTCATTCCTCTCATTTGTCTCCCTTCCTTTGGCAAAAAGAAATAAGATTGTGGAAAAAAATTAACCCCTTTTTACATCACTGGTTCCCTTTTAAAAACTTCTTTATTCCATGTTTTTTTCCAGCTGCTGCTGATCCAGAAGCGCTCCTTCTGCGGAGCATTTTTCATCCAGCAAGAAGGCTCACGGCCGTAGTTTCTACGCTCAGTCCCTGCCTCTGGAATTTTCTTCCTGGCCAAGGAAGCAGGAAAAGCACCCCGTGAGTTGTTTGCTGAAATCTTGTTCTCGATGGGCACATTAAAAAGGGAGTTTATAAATTGTGGGGTGTTGTTCCAACAGACCACACACCTCAAAACCTCCAACCCCGTCCAGCCTGGCCTTGAACATTTCCACATTCCCACATCTTCTTTGGCCAGCCTGGAATTGTTTCTCCATGTTCTGTGCCCTTGAAATATTCCTATTTTTCCCCTCCAGCTTTCCTTCACCTGCCTGTCTTTCCTACCTCACTCTTCCCTGGAATATTTCCTTGTTTATTTGAGGTATTAATTGTTTTTTAATTGAAGTAGAGATATGTTTTGTTCTATCAATTTCCTCTCACAGGCATGTCCAAGAAGAATCCTGTTTGGGAATTATCATGGAAAATTAAGGGATGTGCTGAATTCCTTTTATTTTTGAGGTGCTTTGCTGGTTCAGGTGTTAAACTGGATGGAATTAGGATTCAGAATTAATCAGATTTTTCCCTCTGTTTGAATAATTCTCGAACCAGGAAGCCTGGAGTGAAATGAGGGACACAGGAACTCCCAGTCTATCCCGTTCTTCCTAAAACACTGGGACTGAATAACCTGTTCCCAGTTTTACTACTGGGAAAGCAGTCAGATGCTGGAGACCAGCAACACCACAGATTTTCCCTTTTCTTCCCTCTGCAGGACTGGAAAATTCAGTCTTTAAACTGCTCCTTCTGGCTCCGAGCGTCTGCTGAGGGTTATTAAAAGTTGTTAATTATGTCACTAATTCCAGGTGAAACCCAGGACTGTTCGGGCATGCAGGAACCTCAGCCCCACATTTGTGATTTGTCTGTAAAGCACCAATACCTTGGGATACTTCTCCAAGGGCTGTTGGCTTGGAATGTTCTCCCAAAGGAGCGAATCTGGTGGGATTTTGGTAGCGGATTTGGAGCTCCAAGTGTCCAAACTCAATGTTTTGATGGTGTTGCTTGGATGTAAATTTTAACATTTCGATGTTGATTTTGGACTCTTTCTTGCTGCCACTGCTGGGTTTTGGTGATGCTCCCCAGGGCCGGCACACGAACACCTCAATTCCTGAGGTTTGGAGGAATTAGGGGATACCCGGAGGGTCAAAATTTGGAAAATCTTGGGATGCAACTCTGGGATTCCAGCACATAGAGCCAGGTCATATCCATCCTCTTATCCACCAAATCCTTCTTCTCAGGGCTGCTCCAACACCCAGCCCCAATTCCACAAGCCCAAAGGTGCTTTGTCCTCCAAAATCTTGAGCTGAATCCAAAAGTTTATCAAGAATTAATCCCCCTTCAGGGATTACATGCAATAACTGAGCTGGTTTTCCAGAAACACCAAATTCTGGGTGCTCTTTGCTTCAACAAAGGTTTAAAACTGGCAGAAGGCTTTTAAAAAAAAAGGCTGCAGCAAAATTTCATTTAGGCAGACGTGCTTTATTTGATGCTGATAGTGGAGAGCCATAAATAGCAGTGATAAGTTATATTTAACAGCAGAATTACTGCTCTGAGGCACGGATAAAGCCCAGCTTTGTGCTAGACTAGACTAGGTCTGGTGAACACAGAGAATGAAATTATTAATCCCAGTTTAGCTCTTTCCCCAGTGTTTATGAGGAATTTGAGGAATCCTTTCCAGCAGCTGCTGACTGTGCTAAAAACTCAGCTTTCATCTCCCTCAGCCATGAGCTGATCGTTCATGAAGCACCCCGCGCCAGAAATGAATGAAAGCCATTGAAAGCTGCCCCAGAAGCCAAGGGCTGAGCTGCAGAAACGCCGATGGGGCTCATTCCTGCCCAGTTCGGGAGTGTCTGAAGAGGTGTGAAAATTCAAACCTATTTTTGCTGGGTGCCCCAAGGCAGAGCCACAGCCCTCGAAGGCACTCGTGGAGGAACAGATGTCCCTCAGCAGAAGGACAACCCCAGAGATGATGTCACCCTCTATGAGCGTTAGTTCTTCCATGGAATACTTTCAATTAATGAGTTAATAATTGCTGTTAAGAGCTGCCTGTGGATGCTCCAGGACTGCCCAGTTTGGCTCGGCGTGAGACACCCCAGCACTTACTGGGATGATCTGGTTAGTGCTGCCCCAAATGCCCCACATCAGGACTCACACTCAGCAGGTGGAGCTTGGCTGCTCCTCAGAGATGTCTTTCCCAAAGAATTACCCAGCTTTTTTTTTATTTTCAAAGCCTGACATCAATTCCTTCTTTAATCCTCACCTCTGTACGGGAGTCTTCAAATGCTTCCCGATTTATTTATGACTGACATGATTTTATGAGCTCTTTTCACAATGGGGTTCCGTACAAAGCTTGAAATCCCTCTGTGCATGCACACCCAGGCAAGGGAGGGGTTCGCTCCTATGGATCCTGACTGGAATAAATTGATTCATCTAAACCTTCTCAGCGAGGCATTTTGACCTCCTAATCTCCCTGCAGGAGCACAAGGCTTTTGTGGCCCTTCTAATCCTGATTCTGGGTCGGGATTTCTTGTGTGTCCTGTCAAACTTTTCATCTTGCTGCTGCTGTCTCAGAGCCTGGCTGCTCCTTTTCTCTTCGCTAAAGCTCCTTGGTGTGTTGTGATTGATTCACTGGGATGATTCACAGGCACTGAGAGCAGCACACAGATTGTTCTGTTCCTGTTCATGGCATCTGTGCGGATAAATATGGAAATAATTAGGGTGTGTTGTTAAATCCCGAGTGTCAGGTGAGGGTTTTTGGTCTGATGGATTTGAGCTGAGTCAGGAGAGTGTCCACCCTCTGTTAGCAATGCTCGGGGTCTGTTCCACTCTTCTGATCTCTAAAAGGAGATTTCTTCCTCTACCCATCTATTTTTGGGATGAGGCTGGCTGCCACCTCCCTCTGTAGAGAACCACGGCGTGTTCGCTGTGCCTCAGCCACTTCTGCAGCTGCCACCTGATAAAACCCAGGGAGATGCTTCCTTAAACCAAAAGAGGGGAGATGTAGATGGGATATTGGGAAGGAATCCTTCCCTGGGAGGGTGGGCAGGCCCTGGCACAGGGTGCCCAGAGAAGCTGGGGCTGCCCCTGGGGTGATCCCTGGAAGTGTCCCAGGCCAGGCTGGACATTGGGGCTTGGATTCACCTGGGACAGTGGGAGGTGTCCCTGCCCATGGCAGGGCGGGTCTGGATGGGCTTTAAGGTCCCTTCCAAACCAACCCATTCTGGATTCTGGGATTCTTAGCCCAAGCAATCCCTGTCTCTCTCTGGGGCTGCCATGGCTTCCTTCCCACACGGAATTCCCTGTTCCTGCCCTCTCCATCCCGGTGCCTGCTCAGCACTGAGTTCTTGGCCTCCACACCCAGCCCTGACTAAGTCCTGACACCCAGATCTGCCTTTCAGATCTCCTGCCCAAGCAGTTCATGGTCCAGAACCACCCCAGCGCTGCTCCTGCAGCGGGGCAAGGACAGGGATCACTCCCTGCCCACGCAGAGATCTGTTCCTTACACTCTTAAAGCTTTTCCCAAACCTCTTTATTCGTTGCCTGTTCTTCTAGTCCTCCTTCCAGGAATTTTTTCAAGTTCTCCTCCAGCCTTTATCTGAATTTTGGGACACAGTGGGGAGGTTTGTCCTTGTCCCTGACTCAGTGCTCAGTTTTGCAGCATTTTTCATACAAAAGCCTAAGGAATTTTTAAAATTAATATTCATGCTTTAGTAACCCTAAGAGGAAAACATGGACATCTCCGAGGTGAAAACATGGACATCTCCAAGATGCCATGTAGGTGAATAATAAGCGATTAATTCCAGATTTGGGTCTGACTTTGCAGCTTTTTCAGGGAGTGATCAATGTTTATATCAACAGAGCAAATATTAGGAAAAGATTATTCTCCCAGAGGAGGCTGGGACACTGGAACTGCTCCCCAGGGAATGGGGCTGCCAGAGCTCCAGGAGCGTTTGGACAATGCTCCCAGGGAGGATTTTTGGGGTATCCTGTGCAGGGCCAGGGGTTGGACTGGATGGTCCAGGTGGATCCCTTGCAGCTCAGGATCTTCTGGGATTCTATGATTTAAATGAAGTTACGGAGCGAACGCGTGGCAGAGGACGGAAGTGTCTCAGGCTGTGTCAGACCTGCTTGAGGGAGGTTCCGTTTTGGAGATGCTCTTCCCATAGCCACTGGAAGAGGAAACGGGAGCAAGCACGGAGCAGGAAAGACCGGTGGTGCCGTGGAGCCCCTGATTTGTGTGCTGGGAGTGGGGATGGCAGTGGGAGAGAGGTTGTGAAGCTTCTCCCAGGAGCGTTCCTGCCTTCCCGAGCAGCTCTCAGCTGGCAGCCAGTGCTGATTTCATAGTAATGCTCCTTTCTGAATCGGTGCCCAGACTGTTTTGAATACTTTCTGCATGACTAATTAATGTTCCGAAATGAATTAAACGGCGCTGTTAAACTTCAGCCTGTGTGAACAAACGACCCTTCTTCACTATTTTATCTCGGAATTCTCAGGGAGGGGGCATTGCCTCTTATCTAAAAGCCACTTAACCGAGCTGAGATGTGATGTCATGGTCTGGAAATACGTGGGGATTTTCGTGCTCGGCCTGCCGAGACACAGCCGTGACTTCGGCGTGATAAACCTCATTAACGTCCTTAAAACCTGCGAGCAGCCGAGATAACAAACCCCGCTGGAAACTGGCACGAGATGAAACCCCGCAGCCTCGCAGCCGGAGTTTTGCTTGGGTAAAGCTTTCTGCAACCCTGTGCTGGGATCAGGCGGTGATTCAGCGCCGGGCAGACACTCCCAGCTGGAGCCGGGAGCTGGAACTCGCTGGCCGGCCACCCTCGGGAAGAGCAGCACCAGCCCCGCAGAGCGGAAAAGCTGCTGGGAATAAGGTAATTCCACAGGCAGGAATGTTGGTGGGTCACTCCTGGATGGTGCTGGCGAGGTGCTCGGGTCGTTTCTGGCTCGCAGGATTCCTCTCCCTTTTGGCTGCTAATTCCCTGTGCTTTTGAATTCATCCCTTGCTATCCATAGTTTATTTTCCCTGGAACAAAGACGAGCAGGAGAAGCGCCTGATTGTTTGATCTGTGTACACCGGCGCGGAATAACGCAGCATCTCCTTTTTAATGAAGCACGAAGGAAAGCTGGAGCTCAGCACAATTCCCAGCCCGCCGGAGATCCTAATCTCGCCTTCCCAGCCCAGGAGAGCGGGCACTGCCGCTCCATGAGCCGGCCCCGGCAGGGAGGCGAGCCCAGCCCGCTCCCGCATCCCTGGGTCCCGCATTCCCGGCTCCCGCATTCCCGGCTCCCGGGCTGCCCCGGCCGCCGAGGGCGCGATGGAAAATCCCTGAGCCAGCGGCTGGAAAATCCGGGCGGCAAAGGTACATCCCTGTCTCTGTTTAAATGCCCCAAATCCCTTCTTTCTACCCCTTTCCCCTGCTGTTTTCCCTGTTGCTTTTCTCTATTGTTTTCTCTATTGTCACAGCGGAAAAAGCGATTATTTTTCAGTCGAGAAGTCACTTGGGTTGACACGTGCTTAGGAAAACAACCCGTGCCTCTGTCGGGTTAAAGGGAAATACCCATTTTCCCTTCGTTCAGCCCCGGCTCTGTGATTCCAGCTGGATTTGGGAACTCCTCGCCCCGTTCCAGGAGCACAACCGGCCCCGCGCTTGCCGCGGGAGCGGCGGGATGAGCCCAGGGAGGAGCTGGAAGGGGTTTCCAGGAGCCCCCTGTGTTTGGACCCACCCTTCTGCCCCCAAATTCCCTGGTTTTTGGGGGTCACAGCCGCAGGAGAGGGTGCTCCGGGTGGTTTTGGCGCTGGAGAGGTGATGGAGGCGCTCCCGGGGCTGATCCTACCCCGCTCCCCAGCGGGGCTCTGGGGTTTGGCAGGAGGCTGAGGGTGTGATTATCATTATTTTTAATTTTTTTCTGGGAGCCGCTTTACGGAAATGTGGCTCTTCACGAGTCGTTTTCAGCGTGAAAGCAAAGGGAATAATTATATTTATTGGGAGTAAAAGAGAATCACGGTGCTGCCCCTAAAAAGCTTCCCACTCCTCTTCCCTGTTAATTAAAAAATGCTGCTCTGTAAAAAAATCATGGAATGTTTTGGGCTGCAAGGGACCTTAAAGCTCGTCCCGTTCCACCCCCTGCCATGCACAGGGACACTGGTCGCTCCAAGCCCTATCCAGCCTAGTTTTGGATTAAATTAAATGAAAAATTAAATCAATTTGATAGATAAATAATTGTATTTCCAGGGTGTAGCCGGAGTATGTGCTCTTTCCTGCTAAAGTGCTCTGTACTTGGAGGGAATATTAACAATTCCTTAATAATCATTCCATTCCATTCCTAAGCATATCACTTGCCAATACAACGAGCTGGATAATTTTTTTCTATATCTGCCTAATTTCTCTCCTGTTTTGGGAGTTTTTATTTGGCAATGAACACGGGCAGGTATGAAAACCTGCCCGAATTGTGACAGTCCCTGCAGGAATATCCATTGGGTGGAACCCACATTGTCAGGAGTGCATTGGCTGATTTTTCCAGTGTCAGGAGCCCAGGCTGTGGGTAATTTTGTTTTTGAATCACTTCATTTTCAGGCCACACCAGCCACTGGGAACTTCCACTGGGCAGAACCGGCACAATAACTGTATTTTCTATATAAAAATAAATTATTTATTGCTTTGGAGAGCTTGTTCCGTGGGAGTTGTTGTAAATCCCAACAATCCCAGTGAGAAGTGGGTGGAAATCCCTGGAGTGGCCATCACCATACCTTTAGAACAACCTCTGCTGGATTTTCCCGTGCTTTTATTGCTGTGGAAAAGCCGTTTTGCACTGAGATGGGAGGATCTGGCTGGCTCAGAGCTGGCGCTGGTGGTGTCAGGAGGTCAGGCTGGCTCCGCATCCCGCTCCAGCCTCGCGGAATCCCGCGGATTTCAGAGCCGCGAGTTCGTTTTCCTGCTGTGGAAACTCGATGGTGCCGTTCCCTCTGCAACCAGTGCTGGGGGCAGGGCAGGGAAACGCAAATTTGGGTATTTTTGCTTGATTGTGGTCAGTGATGAGCTCGCAGGGTCCAGGCTCTGGAAGGGAGGAGGTGTCGGGATGAGGTTTCTCCACTGGATCCGCGTTTTCTTGGCGGCAGAGCGAGCTAAAAACAAATCCTCAGTGAGACAAATGATCCCCAAATGATTTAGCTCATTAGGACTGCTTGGATAAAATGATTCTCACTCATCCACTCATTAGTTATGCAAACACCAAGGACAGGGTTTAACCAGGCTTGCTCCCAGGTCTAACCTCGCTGCCTCCGTACAGCCCTGGGAGGTGCCAGCAGGGAGGGAATCCAACCCTTCCCGTTCCCACTGGATTTTTTTTTAGGCCACTGCTGACATAAAAACATCTGAAAAGTCACCCTGGCCATGTTACAGAGGGAGACTTGTTCCCTGTGAATCTAAAACTTTATTTATGCGTCAGCGATCCGCTGGTTTCATTATTTGGCGCTCGCGTGTCTGATCTCGAGGCTGATTTCCTGCCACTCTTTGGTGTAAAAGTGAAGGATAAGTTACAATGGAGCTTGGAAAGGGAATAAATTATTTGCTTTCAGCTCTGCTCTTCAGCCGGGTTGGGGTTTTCCAATGGAAACCCAAGTTGCATCCCATGTTTTGTTGATCAATCCAGTTTCTCACGGCATGGATGAATAAAGGGATTTAAGGAGCACTAAAAATTAATGCTGGACATCCTTCAAGATGATTTTTAGGACCTGAGGCCAGGGAGTTCTGACCCCCCCTCCTTTTCCCGCACCTCATGTCTGTCACTTTGATGGGATGGGATGGGCAGAGCAAGTCCTTGGGGTCAAGTGATCCAAGGGCCCAGCTCGGCCATGGACAACTCCAGGAGAGCTGGAGGTATCTGGTGCTGCTGCTGCTGGTCTGGCTTGATAGAGCTCAGCAAGACCTATTTAGTGAAAAGCAACTCATTTAGCCCAAAAACAAACTGTTATTTCAGTCGTGGGGGCTGGGCTGACGTGGGCCCTGGGTGGAAGGTGCCGTGTCTGCCTTGCTGATTGGGATCTGCCTTTGGAGAGCAGACCTTGGCTCAGCGGGAGCAGCACAAAGCAGGTGGCAAGGTAGAATTTCTGGTGGCTCTTTGCCACTCTGGATAGGTTTTTACATCGGACAATCCCTTCTTGTGGTGTAATGGGAGAGGAAGGACAAAAGTACAAATATATCCCGTGATAATTCCACCTCTTTTTTAAAATTCTTTTGGATTCCGTGATTTTTTTTTCCCATTTGAATGACAAGGCTTGTCAGAAATCCTTCTTTTTTTCCTACAAAGTGAATAATTCCTCTTTTTTTTTTCCTGTTACAGACCCATTTTCCCCCCGGTGAGTTTTCTGTTTTCTTTGTGCCGTGGTGTGACCTACTCAGAGAGGAGCAGAGTCCTTATCCCTCCGTGGCCATATGTTCCCAGAAATAATCATCATTTCCCATCAGGGCCGCGATTTGGGCTCTTCCACGTCCACTTTGGTGTCCCTTGTTGAGTTTTTACAAATCTGTTGTGGAAATTTGGAGGGCTTCATAGGAGAAATGTGTGTCCGGAGGCAGGACTCCTTCCCCACCAACAACACATCATTGTTAACCCCATAAATATCTATTTTTGACATCTGTACATCCAATAAACCCACGGTTTATCCCTTGGCACGTGTTAAACCGGGGAAAAATTCAGTATAAACGGCCGCTTGTTCATTGCCCAGTCGTGCCTACGTGATCCCAGCTCAGCCCCTTCTCCAGCAATTCCCTGTGAATCACAATATTCCCATTTATCGAGCTGCCAGCAGTGCCAGGGCAAGGAGTTAAGACTGGGGCTCTCTCCCAAGGGATGCTGCAGATGCACTCAGCAGGAGCTGTGCCTCCTGCCAGGGCTTGGCTTTGCTGGAATACTCGGGAAATCCTTCGTGGAAGCCTCCAAGTTGGGATGGATTTGGGATGATGACATAAAAAAGCCTCCTGCTGCTCCATCGGTGTGTAATTCCTGAGTAAGCTCTTCCAGGGGCTTCCTAATTCTATATAAACTGCTAAATACTCTCTAAAAACTGCTAAATATTCTCTAGAAACTGCTAAATATGATAGGAAAAGATGAGAGGTATTACGTCTACTAAAATGAAACTTTTATCATGTTTTTCTTTCATGTCTTTTATTTGTTTAATGCGAATCGTTCCTATATTTTTATCAAATTTGGTGCGTTCTATTTAAATTTGAGGGGTTTTTGGTTCTTTTTTTTTCATTCTCTTCCTCTGCAAGTGCCTTTAATAGAATTCCATAAATTCCTGTCATGGAATTCTGGCTGCAATTACTTCCTATCAGTCAACCCCGAGCTTTTGTGTGTCTCTGCTTTCATCTCCTGAGCTGCTGTGCAGACGAATTATGACGCTCAGGCAGGTGCCTGACTCGCTGTGGGATGATCCCTGTGGATACTGGAAGGATTTGGCTGGAAAAATGGGAAGAGAAATATTTCAGCATCAGGCAGCTCACAGAATTCCAGGGGTTTGTCCCGAGGAGGGAGTTTCCCTCATAAGGGATGTGCTGTGCTAAAAAGAAGCATAAAACCAGATTAACAGAGGAAATGACCTGGATTCAGGATTGGTTTGTAGTGCAGAGAATAAAATGACTCTGGAAAAGTGGAACTCATGGAAGGAGGGTGTTTTCCTGGTGTTTTATGTCCAGAAATGCTGAAGGCTGCACACTCCTAATCTTGCTTAATTTTGAGCTTATTAAATGTGGTTTTTAAGTGCCCCGGGGCAATTTTTAAAAAATCCTCAAAAATATCTTCCCTCAGGAAATTTCATGAAGTGCTGCTCTGATTCTTTATTAATTAATTTATTTATTTACTTACTGATTATGTTCTCCTCCCTGAAGGGTTGGAAGTTTTTAACTCCAGCCCCTGTTCCCTTTCACTGTTAGCATTCTTTTATCCAGGCAGACATTTCCAACTGGAATCACCTTGCAGTGTGAGTCCAGCGTTTTCCAGCTCTGCTTCTGGAGTGCAGGCGGGGTGATTGCAGCTCATTGTCCTTCTGTGACACCAAATTCACGTTCCCATGACGGAAATCAGGAATTTTTGGGTCTGGCTGGTGGAGGAAAGGGCTTGACAAGCTCATTTTTGGAGTTTAATCAGCTGTAGGATGGCTTTTTAAAGTAAATATTGTGTGTCTGGACGATAAGGTGAAGTTATGCCATAAATATCTGCCACAAAGTCACCTGAAAATGAGGTTGGTAGGAAGGAGAAGGACAATCAAACCAAAATATTCTTCCTTTAAACCCCTGCATTTCTCTCTGCCACCTCCTGTGGATTTTAAATTATTTGTTGTTTCACACCGACACATTTTTGCATAAATGAGGCAAATTCCACCAGGTTACTTTTCAGACGTTATTTTTGAGGAATTGAAGAAAACCCAATTTGGGCAGATGTGCATCAGCAGTGTCCCCAAAGAGCCCTGGTGGCACAGGGAACAATGGCTCTTGTCCTCAGAAGAATGGGAGCCCTTGATGAAATCTGAGCATCGCAAGACCTCGCTCTGTGCATCTGCTGCTCAAGTCATGGGGTCTCGTGGGCTTTCCTGGCCAGAATCCCAAGAGGCAGCACTTTCATTCCACATCCCAAATATTGGTTTCATCAGTGCCGTGCACATGCAGTTTATTTAGAGTCGATTTTTGTGTTTGTAGGAATGAGCTTTGTTTGAGTGTCCCCGTGTAAGGCTTGTGGCAAGTCTAAATATAGGAAACAAAACAATAAAATAGACCATTTGAAGTTTCAGATTTTTTAGGCTTTTTTTTTTTTTACATATTATTGTGTTTTTATGACCAATTTGGCCCATTCTATTGTGTTATTATGTATATTGAAATATTTAACAGTGTTGAATTTATTTTCGCACGTTTTATTTTCGCCACATCTACTGAGCTCTTTGTTTTTATGCCTGACCAGGCTTTCCCAACCTTCAATATTTCGCCAAAGGAAGTTTGTTTTCCCGGGATTCTCATGTTTGTATAACAAGATTCTAAAGCCAAACCAGTGCAGGGCTGGATTTCATAGAAATCCCGCCTGGTTTTAGGGCTCTCCTTCTTCCCAGACATACATTTGGGGCTAAACTGCCGAGGAAGCAGATGCCAGTCTGCAGATATTAAGAGTTAATATCTCTTGAGATGTGTTCATGCTCTTAAGGAGCTTCCAGCCCTCCGAGAGGCTCCTCTCCAGGAAGATCCAAGGGGCCGGCGAGGGCGGTGCCGGCGCGGAGCAGCGCTGGAGGAGCGGGTGAGCGCGGGGTTGGGATCCGGAGCCATCCGTAAATATCAGAGCTGGACCCTCGGGATTCCTGCTGGGATTTTGTGGAGCTGTTTTCCAAGGAGGTTATTTGGTGGAGAAGAGTTTCTTGGGGTATCCATGGAGGTGGAAACGAGGAGTGGTTTGTGGGGAGTGAAAATGTTGTGGATTCCCTGCATCCCAAGATTAAGCGGCCTTGTTGTCCTCATTTTACCTCCTGTCTCTGCTGGAGGAGGAGTGTGTGTCCATCCATGGATAAATGTACAAAAAGTACGTCTAAAATATCTATTTTATGTCTCTAAAATATCTATTTTATACATCTAAATTATCTATTTTATATAACTACAAAATATGTGCACAAATATAGAGATCTCTGTCTTCATCAGGTGGCCTTCAAGGATTGAGAAGGTTTTGAAGTTGTTTTATCAGCTGCAGTTCTATTATGGAAGTTTCACTGCTATTAAACTATTTTCAGCTTGTATCAACCAAGCTTTGCACTATTTAAATAGAGTACAGAGCATTTTGGGGGGAGTTCACAATGTTTTAAAAATTAATATCATTATTTTCTTACTTTTTCCCAGATAACAGAGATTTTAAACAGCTTCTACCTTGGGTTTAGATCTGACATTGAAGTAGGAAAAGGGGAAAAGGCTTTTTTGGGTGGTGTTTGTCCTCAGGAATGTTTTTCTGTGGAAGTGTTTTATGGAGCAAGTTTTAATTGAAGCAACTGAGGCAACTGAGAGTGTTGTTAAATGGATGAATATTTACCTGCTTGATAAAAGGAGAGTTTTATGCACACTAAAATGTTTTAGCTGGAAATGGCATTTGGTGGTGTTTGGATTGGTGTTCAGACAATGAGGCCTCAGCTTTCTGGAACTGGCAAGATAAAAATCTTGAGCGTGACCCGGTTTAACAAAAAAATTTCTCAGGAACATTCCTGGCTCCAAGGACACCACGAGCCCCACATGTGAGGAGACTGCTTTTTGCAGCTTTGGGTCTGATCCTGGGTTGTAATTTGATATTTTCCCCATGATTGGGACACCTGGAAGTTTTCTCTCTTTCTTTCTCTGTTGGATTTGGGGATTTTTTTGGGGTTGGTGTTTTTGGTGTTTAGTAAGGTACTGATGGAAGTGCAGGATTTCCTTGGCTGAGGCAGCTGGAGGATGTTCCCATCATGGAATGTTCATTAACTTCCCAACCTTCACATCCAGCCTGGCCAAATGCCTCGATGGCTCCAAGTGGGAAGTTGTGTAACTTGGAAAAATCCTCCTTTCCCTAGGAAATCCTACTGAAAATGGGATCTGAAGGATGAAAAAGGGGAAAATAAGCAACACCACAGGCTGCATCCAGTTGCTTTTTTTCCTGTCTCCAGTGAAAGGGGACTGGGAGAACCATGGGGTTGGATTTGGCACTGGGATTTGGGGTGGGAAACCCCCGTGGACAGAGCTGGATATTGTTTCTCCCCTCACCTTGAAAGTGTGCTGGCAGTAAAACTTTTCAGCACTTCTAATAATTGCAAAGTCCTGATTTCCTCGCTGGAATTAAATGCCTTTTAGTGGATTAGTTTGAATCACATCCACTAAGAGCTTGATCATCTGCCAGCCCCGAGAGTTGGGCCAAAGCTTTGTAAATTAATGAGCTCAAGGTGATTAGGACAGGTTGGGTACTTTGGACCGTGCACCAAATTGTCCCCGTGCAAGGTGTGGAGCTCTGGGCGTCTGTCACTTCTGTTTCCCATTTTCATTTGAATTCCTTGGCTGGGAGGGGGTTTTGGGAAGGGGTTTTCCCAGCTTGGTTACCAAAAAACGTGAAGGGAACCGTGTGATGCCTCATGAAAATTGTGTTGAGGTTCCAAAAGTAGGAGCAGCATTATAACCACATTTGTTGCTGGGATAATTCCAATTCCAGTCTCAATCCAAGGTTATTTATCCTTGTATCCAGGATCCATCCACAGGATGTTTTATGGGAAAAAGAAGCACCTGAAACCTCTGTGGGAAGGGGTTTTTAAGTCTTGCAGCAATGTTTTTTCATGGGTTTTGTGAATGGAAAGGTGTCTTGGGACAAATATGTTGGTACATTTTTATATAAAGTGTGGGATTTTCCCAGAGTTTTTTGGACACCAGAACATCTTCCCGATGGATTCTTGACTCAGAGACAAGGAGAGGAACAGAGCTTTTATTACCCAACGGGGCAAGCTGTGGGGATGTCTTTAGCATGCACTTTATCTGTAGATCTCTTTTAACAAATGTGGTAACTTTCAGTAAAATGTGGCTTTTCTTGGAGGCAGGAAGGACTCTGGAATTTCATAAACTCTCGGGTGATAGAAGAATGAAAAATGTGCACTGCACACCCAAATTCCCACTGATATTTGTAGTCCCAAGGACAGTTTGATGCATTTGAGAGTGGAGGCCTCATTCCCGAGGGTGATCCCACACCTACCTGAGGGTTTGGATCCTGAACCTTCAGGAAATGAGAGCACTTCCAAATCATTGTGCTGAATTCTGTCCCATTTGGTCTAAAATACCTGATAACTGTGTTCACTGATGCCAGTGTTATCTTCAGTTTTTCTCTCTGATCAACATCCATGGAGGGGGTTGGAATTAGATAATCCCTTCCAACCCAAACCATGCCATAATTCGTATTATAATTGCTTTTCCAAGGAATTTTTCCCTCACAGTTGTCTTCTTCCCATGTTTGTCTGAGTGTGGTTTATGTCGTTGGGTATCAGAAGCTTTCTCGAGGGAGGATTATTTTCAAGGTGATCTGTCCTGGAAAGATTCCACGTGCTTCCAGCAGCTGTCAGCAGGGTCTGGCAGGGCTGGGCCAGCACTCTTGGATCTGTCTGAGCTCTGTCCGTTTGTCAGATTTTTCACATCATTTTTAAGTGTTTTGGGTAAGATTTTAATACCTGCTTGTTTTTTTTCAAATCCCAAATTCTTGCAGCTCACCTGACTGGATAATACAGCACTGCCTGAATTTGTTTTGGATCTCTGACGTGTAAAATTAAGCATTGAGGTTGCTTAAAGGAAACGGCACCATCACCAGGTCTTTGGCTGCTGGTGGTGAGAGAGAAATCTCCTGAGTCCAGCCCTTCATGGGTGGAACCTTCCGTGGCCAGTCCAGAGGATAATGGGGTGAGAATCTGGATAATCACTCTGCCCCACTCAGGTGAGACCCCACCTGCAGAGCTGCCCCCAGCTCTGGGCTCAACATCAGGAGCAGGTCCAGAGGAGGCCCCGGAGCTGCTCCAAGCTTTTTAGCACTTCTAATAATTGCAAACTCCAGGGCTGGAGCCCCTCTGGAGCCAGGCTGGGAGAGCTGGGAATGTTCACCTGGAGAAGGGAAGGATCCAAGCTCAGAGCCCCTTGCAGGGCCTAAAGGGGCTCCAGGAGAGCTGGAGAGGGACTGGGGACAAGGCCTGGAGGGACAGTGTTACGATCTGGTTTAAACTCAGAAAAGCAAAGCAAGCTAAGTCTTTGTGCATAAACTGGAAAGAACTTAGAAGGTTCAAAATATTCCCAGAAACGAGATTAAAACCAAACCAGGTTAGATGTTGATGCCAAAAACCTGATGTATTTTATTTAATAGTAAAAGAGGCAAAGAGAAGGGAAGAGAAAAGAGAGAGAGAAAGAAATGAAAAAAAAGAAGGGTGTGTGGGGGGACAGGGAGAGGTGACAGGGGTTAGGTGGAAGCACATCACCCATCTGAGGGTCCCAACGACGTCTCATTGCTCCCCTCCTGGTGGTGAGGGTCCCCCATGGCCGCCGTGGCCACACTGCCACACGCCAAAGGGTGCAGAATTCCATGGATTAATGCACACTTTGGGCCAGGTGGGAACGCCCACGTGCCTCTCTTGCAGGGACTGGCTTGACGCTGTCCCTTGCAACACTCAGGGGCTGCTGCATCATCTCTGGTGCTCTGGTGCAGGGTCTGGGGACCCCTTTGAGGGCGGCCCCTGTGATGGCCCATGTCACCCCCTCCTGCTGTGGATAAGCTTCTGACCAGAGGCTTTTCCAAGATACCCAAAGCCTCTCCTCCCTCCACCCCTTGGTGCGAGGGTCTGTGTGAGCCTGGCAGCTGATAGCCCTGGGGCTGTGGTCTCCACCTTGGGGGTGTTAAGCCTGTGCTCAGTGAATGTCCCCAGCCCTGAGTTGTTACTTCATCTTATCTTCATCAGCGAGCACTGTCAGACCTCAGGGCCCCATTCAGGCTGTGGGAGTCTTCTCTGCAGCTTTTGTAATACAGTTTTAAAAGTCCTTTAAGAGAATGTTTAAGTCATAAACTGTAATATTTCTGTCTCTGAAAGACAGGACACAGGGAATGGCTTCCCACTGCCAGAGGGCGGGGATGGATGGGATACTGGGAAGGAATTGCTGGCTGGGAGGGTGGAGAGGGGCTGGGATGGAACTCCCAGAGAAGCTGTGGCTGTGCCATCACTGGAAGTGTCCCAGGCCAGGCTGGCTGGGGCTTGGAGGAACCAGGGATAGTGAGAGGTATCCCTGCCATGGCAGAGGTGGACTGGGATGGGATTTAAGGTCCCTTCACACCCAAACCATCCCATGGTAACAGAGTCCATTGTGTCCCCAGCTGTGGATTGAGGCTGCACCTTCCACCCCATTCCGTGTGCTCCACGTTCGGGAAACGAGCACCTTGTTGGGAATGTCTGTGCTGGGAGATCCGGGCTGGGAGCTTCTGCCGGAATCTCTCTGTGTCTCTGCGCTGATTTTAAACAGAGACACATCCCAAAAGAGCCCACACTGGATTTCTGCTCCGTGCAAGCAGGAGCTGATGGTGTGATGAGATGGGAGCTGTGCCTGGAGCTGGATGTTGAGATTCTTATTAACCCTGGGGGTAGCACTGGAAAAATGCTCTTTTGTTCCCAGTTTTGCACAGGAAGCTCATTTTGGCTTCTTTTAATATCACAGCTCGAGCTGGCAGGGAGTCAGAACTTCAGCTCCATGACCTCATATCTCTGGCACAGAGCGTGGAGCTCCCTAAACCAGCCCCTGGTAATAAATCAAAAATGTGAAATGTCTGCAAGTCTGTCATAACAGGAGAAGGTTGTACAGCACATTTTTTATTTCTTCTTTTCCGCTTCGAGAAGAAAAATGAATTTTTTTGAGCTGTGATCAGGATTCCAGAGGATGAGCAAGCCCAGAGGGGGAAGTTCTGGGTTTTGCTCTGTCCCCTCTGTGGCTGTTGGGGTTGAAAACCCACCTGAGTTCCCAGAGTGGTGCCTCCACCTGCGCTGGGATCTGCTGCTTTATCGGGGAATCATAGCCATGAGGGGTGAGTGTGCTGCCAATGACACTAAAAAACCCCATAAATCTAGGAAGGGATCTTAAAGCTCATCCCACCTGCCACAGGCACCTTCCACTATGCCAGGTTGCTCCAACCTGGCCTTGGAGCTTGATTTTATTTTTGTTTTATTGTTTTTCTTTTGGTTTTTTAAATTATTATTTCCTGAAAGGCTCTAAAACAAAGACTTAAACCACTGATTATTTTCTGTTCTGAGGCAAACAATTTTCATGGCAACCCTATGCAAAATTTTAGGATTTCAAGTGTGCAGGTGTGGAAAAAACAAATTCCTCGTGGAGGGATGAGACCTTTCCTGCTTCTCTGTTAATTCTGTTGCATAGAGGGGAAGGATCACAAATACAAAACCAAACTGTTCAAACTTCAGTTTGTTATTGGTTTAATTTATTTCTCTAACAGTCTCACCTGGAGCAATGCTTTTTGTCAGGTGATTCTGGTAAACAAAGAGCAGACACCTGAGCAGAGGTGGGAAACTGTTCCCTAATTAATTCCTGGTGCGTCTCCCACTGCTGGTGACTTTTTAAGGAGCTCAGGGAGCTCCCCTTCCCTGGTTTGGTCCTGCTCACCTTATCCCACTGCTCTGGAGCTCTGTGGTTCCCTCTCCTCTACAGAAAGGTACATTTTAAAATCACTTTTTGATCTGTGAAAGGTTTTAATGGAGAAGATGAGGGACCTGGATGGCAAAGGAATGATTTGCTGGTGGCACTGGGAGTTGGGACTGCTCTGCTTGGGCTCCAGTGCTTGGGAGCCCAAATTAATTTTATTGGGATTTAGGAATCGTGGTGATCAGAGTTGTGGTCTCAACTATGAGTTTGTTTGTAGAGCTCTGCTGGGTGCAGGAGGGGCCAGGTTTGGGTGAATTCCAGGCTTTCTGCAGGATCAGGCTCCTGTGGGAGCTGGTCCCACTCAGCCTTTGCAGGAGGATGCTCCTGTCCCCACTCAGGGCATCAGCGTCCCTATGGAGCTGGGATTTGAGGTCAGTGGGAGCTTTCCTGCTGATTTAAAGGAAAGCAGAGCAGGGGAAGTCTCTGCTCCCAGGAATTCCTGGTTTCCACGTGGTTTTGGAGTCATTTCTGTCGGAATACATTAGCAAACCTTCCTGACTTCCACTGGGCACCCTGTGCCAGGGCCTCACCACCCTCACAGGGGAGGATCTATTCCCAATATCCCATCTATTCCCAATATCCCATCTACCCCTGCCTTTTTTCAGTTTAAAGCCAAAAGCTGTGGCTGTCCCTGAATCCCTGGAAGTGTCCCAGGCCAGGTTGGATGGGGCTTGGAGCAGCCTGGGATAGTGGGAGGTGTCCCTGCCCACAGCAGGGGTGGGATGGGATGAGCTTTAAGGTCCTTTCCACCCCAACCCATTCCATGACTCCCTGATTTTATATTATTATATGAATTATAATATTTAAATACAGGACAATTATAACAATAGACAATTAGATCTAACAATAAATTATAATATTTTCATATATAAACATGCAACCAGCACTGACAGGCTGGCATGAGCCAACTCCAGGCCTTCATTTCCAAGTATGGCCAGAGCTGACCTCATTCCTGAGTTGCCTGGAAGTGCTCAGGGCTTGCAGAAAGAAAAAAAGGAAAGAAAATTTCTTTTAAAAGTGTCTTTCTTCCCTTATTAATTTAAGATATTTGCATGATTAGACATCATGGGAATTAAATTGGTGTTTCAGTGCCAAAAAGGCTGTCTGTTGGTGAGCCTGGCCATTGATATCATCAAAGTCATCTATATTTTATCTATAATATCCTTGGAAAGGCCATCATTCCCTAAAGGAACCTGACCTGATTGATTTTTTTCATGAGGCCTAAATGACCTATTAAAAAAATGAATTAAAATAGTGGCATGGAAAATAATTTGGAATTCCTTTTATCACACCTATTCCCATGTATCCTTTGGACCAGTGGGATTTTTGAATTTCTAGCCCGTTTTCTACTTAGTCTGTTTGCTTTAGGGAGTAAATTTTTATCATCCTTTAATCTAGGCTGATTTAATTTAATTTTTTTTCTTTTCTATAATGTTCTGGACTGGCCAGGTTGTGCTCTCTGCTCTATTTTGCACAGGCTATGCAGATCCAGGGGCAATCCTTTGGTATTCCCAAGGATCCTTCACCCTTTTGGAATCGATTTCTCAATTATTGGGGAGCCTAAAAATCAATATAATAAAATATGATGGTGTCAGCCGAGTGCTTGAAGTGGGAAGCAAACTACAGATCTCTGGTTCAAATATTTTAAATTTAAATGAGTTTTTTGTGTCTTAAATATTCCTTTGTGCTTGTTGTGGTGAAATATTGAAGTGATGTGGAATGAATTTCCTGGAAGCCTCGTTTTTTCCCAAGGAAAATCAGGAAGAGGGGCCTTCAGAGGGTCATTATTTATAATGGTATTTGTTCCTGTCAGCATGGAAATAATCGGCAGAAAAGGTCAATTTGAGTGAAATTAGAGGCTGAAAATTGGTGTATTTTCAACATTTCCCTGGTCAGGAGTGAATTCCTCCATGAATTTGGGGTAGGCCTGAGCGTGGAGATCGGATCTAATGCAAACCAGTAAATCACAGGGAGAACGTCAGCGGTGACACAATGGAAGTTACGGATCGTGGTCTGTGGAATTCCAGGTGATTCATGAGGGGAAATGAAGCAATGGTGAAATCAGGGGGCACATTTGGAAAAGCTTTTGTGTTTTTAGCACGTTCTGAAGGCGAGTGAGTGAGGCAGATGAGTCGGAGCATGATTTTGAGGGATTCTTCGTACCAGATAACATCTCTGGGCTGGCAGGTTCCTGAATTACGGGTGATATTCCAAAAACACCTTGGGAAAGTGGACTTTGTAATGCCAAGGGGATGAGGCATTCGGATCTAGCAGGAGGCAGGGCAGAGGAAGAGAGGTTTAAAGTTTAATTAATACCAAGAAGGGGTTAAGTTTTAATTGATGTGATCCATAAACCTTCTGCATTTTCCCCATTTGGTTATGGGGGGAGGTGTAAAGGGATGTGGTGCTCCCAGGGCCTAAAGGGGCTTCAGGAGAGCTGGAGAGGGAATTTGGATAAGGGGTGGAGGGACAGGACCCAGGGAATGGCTTCCCAGTGCCAGAGGGCAGGGATGGGTGGGAGATTGGGAATTGGGAATTCCTGGCTGGGAGGGTGGGGAGGGGCTGGGATGGAATTCCCAGAGCAGCTGGGGCTGCCCCTGGATCCCTGGCAGTGCCCAAGGCCAGGCTGGACATTGGGGCTTGGAGCAGCCTGGGATGGTGGGAGGTGTCCCTGCCCATGGCAGGGGTGGGATGGGATGAGCTTTAAGGTCCCTTCCAACCCAAACCAGTCTGGGATTCCATAAAAATTGTCCAAAGCATGTGGGTTTCTCTCCATCCTGGACATCCCGTTCCTTTCCCACCTCAGCTCCTGTTCCCTTGCCCGGCTGATCTTGGGCAGTGTCCAGGTCCTTGTCCTGGCTCCTGGGTGGGGTTATTGTGCTTCACTCCCCTGATTTTTTATTTTTATTTTTTATTTTTATTTTTGTTATTTTTATTTTTTATTTTAAAAACTATTTTTATTTTTTAGTTTTTTAGGTTTTTAATTTTATTTTTTAATTTTATTTTTTAATTTTTTATTTTTTAATTTTATTTTTTAATTTTTTATTTTTATTTTTACATTACCCAAACTGGGGTTTTCCTGTTCTAATGGACACTTTGTGATGGCCCCGTGACCCTCGGGATTTATCTCATTCCTGGAAGATCCTCAATGATCTTCCCACCCCTTTTTCATCTGAGCCTATTTTTAGGAAGCTTTATTCATGCCAGCATTATTTCTGCCACGAGACAGAAATATTCTGCTTATTGTGAATAAAATGTTGTTGTTTTGGGAAAATTTCCACTATCCAGGCACTGCAATTTCAGGAAAATTCCCTTTTTCTATCCTTGGGCACTGTTGTTATTTGCAGTTAACCCCAAATAAACACAGCAAATAATCTCTGAGCTCCAGGGAATTATTTCTCTTGGGTTGAAGTAAAAATTGGATGAAAAAAATTAAACAACCACAAAAAAACCCCAAAATAACAAAATAACATAAAATCCCTTTTCTGGCATTGCTTAAAAATCATAAGGTTTTTTTGGGGGTGAAATCCATGAGGATGAGAGCCTAGTTTTCTGCTGGCAAAATTGTTCAGTAGCTTGATTTTATTTTATTTATTAAATAAATATTAAATTATCTATTTACTCTCACTAGAAATAAATTCATGCCTCAGCTCTCTGACCTGCTGGCAGGCAATTATGGATCGTGGGAATGGTTTTTTTGTTTAACTGTGGAATATGATAGGATTTTTCCTTGTAATATTGTGTTGTGCCCATATTTACGTGATAAATCCACATTAAAATTGATTGATGGTGTTTATCTACAAGTGAAATGCAGGGAGGGTGAAGAACTTGTGTAAAAACCGAATAAAAACTTTAATATACAAGGAAATGGCTGCTGGGGAATGAAATGTCCCTGCTTTATTCCTGGAGTTTTCTCTGTGGTTAATTCACTTTATAAATGGTTTCCTCCAAACTGAACTTGGAACAGCAAAATTATTCCCTTTAGCATCAGAAAAATGGATTAAAATTGAAATTAATTCCGCTGCTCAGAGCGTTTTGTCCATCAGTAAATTGTAATGACATTAAAATAAAGGAGTGACTTTCTGCACAAGCCAAGGGTAGAGAATTTTCTGTAGGAAGGCACCCACACTGCTCAGCTTCCCAGGACATTTATGTGATAAAAACCGAAGAAAAATCCAAAATTTCCATCCCAGGAATATCCACTGAGACCCCTCATTGCGGTGCTGGAAGTTTGAAACCATTCTGGGAGCGGTGGCTAAAATGGGGGATGGTGTTTTACAGCTTCCCATCGTGGTGGGGATGAGCTTTCTCTTAATTAGTTCTTTTTTTCGTCAACAAGTTGGAAAAATAAAGGAATTAAATGGCTTTTTCTGAGCAGACAAGTGGCAATTAATTGGCCGTTAAATTCAAATAACACTGGAAATTCTTATGGAGCAGTAGGTTTGTTTTGGGTTCTGCTGGGTTTTGTTTTCCTGGAAAAACAAATGAAAATCTTCATGAATTAAGGTTTTGTTCACTCCATGGATTAACCAGACAGCTGAAAGAACATTAGTTGGTCATTCTCATTTGGGTTTATTTCATATTATTTAATGATATGTAGCTTTTCTCATTTATACCAAATAAAATACACATTAAAACTGGAGAGGGTAACTTGAAGTAAAGGTTTGGAGGAAAATATTTGAATTTTGGTGCCACGGGACTGAAAATACGAAATCAGATGAATTTTGCTCTTTAAATATAACTAATTATGGTGATTTCTGCAAAGAGATTTATGACAAAATCTGTTAGAGCCCTTATGGAGCAAAAAATTTCAGCAGAAAGAATAAAATAGAACAAGAAAATCTTATTTATTTTGCTGTAGAAATCTGCCTCAGATAAATTGGGACTCACAAAAACACGAACTACTTTATCAAGACAAAAATGAGAACAAGGTACTTATCTAAAGGATCCTTGGACGAGGCTTGGGTCGTTGGTCATTAAATTTTACGGAGATGTCGGAACTGTCCAGCTGGGAATGGCCAAGCCCTTCCCAATTTTTCCCCTGGTGCTGACAGTGGCGTGGCATCTTCTCCAGCCTGGTTTGAGATGTGCTCTTTAGAAATGAGGAAAGCAGATGCGTTGTCCTCCTGTGTGTCCTGGATTTTTGGTACCTTGTGACAACGGGAATTCACGTGCGGGTCAGGAAATAAAAATTAGGATGAACTCTGGGTGAACTGTCAGGGGAAGGGAGCCTTTCCATGGGCTCATCCTGCCGTGTCCAGGGCTGGAAAAATGGCACATGGTGTTCATTAACTGCTACGTGCATACGTTAATTTATCTGGGGGAAAAACACGGCACTACAGCGGGAATTGGGAAAACTGAGGGGTTCATTAACATCTCGTAATGGAGGAACGGCAAGGAATAATAACGGCGCAATCACTGATGGGCCAAAACACCCCTGAGAGGGGGGAAAAAGCTGCAATTTTGGCTGAGTTCATAACAATAAAACCTCGTTTGCTCGAGGTGACGTTGGCAGGGCCGAGCCGTGGCGTCGCACAGAGCTCGTTTTGGGCGGACGCCGCGGGGTCGGGCCTCGGTGCCTAATCTAGCATGGCAAATGTGCGAGGTGATGTCCCAGAGGAACTGTCACAAATCCCGCCGGAGAGGCATCGGGAGAGCGGCGACACAATGGTGCAGATTGATGTCTGGCTTTATTAAAGCACAGTTTGGTGCAGGAGGGACAGACTCCTTCTTTCATGTCCCCGTCAGCCTCTAATCAACGAGTTTCTTATCAATACTTTTGGCGTAAAAATACTGAATGCAGAACTGCTGGGAGATGGGGGGAAAAAAACTCCCTCCTTTGGAGGTGCCCTTTTCACCAATTAGATTTTGAGATGTCACTAAGCTGGGTTTTAATTTGGCCTGAGCACGCTTGGTTAATTGGGTAGAGCTCATTTTTGTAATCAGGAGGAGCTTTGGTGCTCCTGCTTTGGTCTCCCCCCAATTATTCCCTGTAACAGTCTCCTTTCACAGCCAGAGCCAGATCCTGCCCGTTGGAAAACGATGGGATTGTTTGGAGACCTATTTTCCACACCATCCCAACGACCCTCCCTTGTAATTTTTTACTACTTGAAATATTTGTTGCTGCAGCACAAATCAACTGCTCCAGGAGTTTACCCAGGATAACCTTGGGCTCGGTGGCTGTTCCTTTGATCCTTTAAAAATACCGAGGATCCTCCCAGGTTGTCCCAATTTTCTTGACTTAACAAGAATTCAACCTTAAAAATTCATCCCATTCTGTTCAAATTGCTCTTTCTATGTACCTGCCAAGCTGGAACATGGACTAGGAAAGTATTTTCTTGACAGGTTTCATGTCTTGGTTGCAGCTTAGATAATTTTCCAGCTCTTGTCATAAACATGGAATACATTATCCTGCTTTTAAATTTCCCTTGTTTCTTTGGCATTGTTTTGGCTGCACTTTATTTGGTCACACTCATAATTCTTTCCCTTTTTCCCAGTATCTGGGATGCTCTTGCTTGGCTTAAATCTAAGGAGGAAAGATGGTCCAGAATGATCCCAATCACTGTTTCCACATGGAGCTTCACCAAAATTGAATTTCATTCATAGATTCTGTTCCTTGGGATTTCATTTTTCTTGTGCCCAGGAAAAATTCACCACCCTGCCCCCTTCCAGTGCTGTCACCAGCCCTGGACCAGCCTCCCTGTCCTGAAATTCCTTCTGTGGGTGATCCCCTTCCTCCTTCGGCCACGAGACTTTCCTGAGGAGCAGGAAGGAAAGTGTAATCCACAGCATCTCTGCCTTGGCAAGAGGAGCCCTTTCAGTTGTCCCAGTGAACCTAAAAGTTTATTTAGGGAATAATTTAACTGCCCTCCTCCCTTTGGCCACTGGAACTCAGTGACTGGGGGGGTTTGTGTCTTATTAGCAGGAAAATCCCAGGATTTCTGTGCTCACGCATGGTTTCCTTATCCTGTCTGTGTGGAGCCGGGCTGTCTGGGGGCTCTCCATTTATTGAGGTCAGCCCATGTGCTGTGGAGCTTCCAGAATTCCCAAATGGAGCTAAATCCTGATTTTCCGCATCCCCCTGGGCTTGCTGCCCTCGCTGCCTCTATTGCAGGTCGTGCAAAACCCCAAGAATAGGTCTTGAAATCATTTATTGGATCATCCATGTCCATTTTCCTGCTGATTCAGAGGCATTCGTGGTCATGGGTTTGAATATTTCATGTAATTTAAAGGAAGGAAAAGTGGTGTCCCACCACTTTCACCAGCTCAGCTTGACAATTAATTTGCAGAAATTATCTTTTCTTATATCGTGGCCTGGCTTAATTTTAAATTCCCTTTTTTTCCCCTGTCCCTAATGCCAAATACGGAGTGCCTTAGATATTCCAGGAGAATATATTTATTCCATCTCTGTTTTTCTGAAGCCAAACTATCCTGAGGATGAATAGAAGTGACATTTTACCCCAGATCATTAAAAGGTGAGGGACCTAAGAAAAGTTTCGCCGGTGGGACTGAAAAGATGAGTGGTTCAGGTTGAAAACAGAAGCCAAGTGCTGCCTGTAAAATAATCTTGGAATCACATCCTGTTACAGCTTAAACTGCATCTGAGGGAAGGCGGCATGAGAAGGAACATATTGTCCCCCCCTTCACTTCCCCAGGTCCAGGGCTTTTAGCTCAATGAACTCCAGGCTTTGTAATTAGCAGCAAGGCGATTAGGTGGGCCACGCTCCTGGGAGCAATTAGTGCACTAATTGTGTTTGATTGTTTAATTACTCTTGCTTACTGTAATTGAGGAGGGGCAGCGAACCCCTCTGCAAGAGCTCCGAGAGGTTCCTTGGATACAAGAGCTTGGCCACATCCCATTTTATGGGGAGGGGGACACACATTTACCCATTCCTGGGGTGAAACTGCCAAGAAAATCCCTTAAATGGCACACGGAAAAAAACTGGATTTGGAGGCAATTCCTAAGAATTCCAGGTTTTTTTCATAACCTTTTGACATGTGTGGTGGGAACCAAAAGAAATAAATAGAATAGACACAAAAAGGTTGAGCAGGATAAAGGAGAAGGGGGGGGAAAGGCAATTATAGCTGGTGAAGTTACCAACAGTCCCTGAGATTGTTGTCTGGGATCTGGCCCAGCTGCCAGACGGAAAACGTTCCGTCGTCATTCCCATTTGTCGTTGGACAGTGATGACACAGGCAGAGAGGCGGGTTTGGGTTTGGAAGCTGGAGGGAGATGAAAACCAATCCAAATATTGTCAATTCAGTCATGGAAAGTCCAACCTGTAGCTTTGTGTGACCTCGGAAGAAAGGCAGGAGGAAAATCTGCGGAGTAATTGGGGGAAGTTGTGTTGAGGTGGTGCATGGGGAGGTATTCCTGGAGGGAAGAGTCTGCCTGCAGGAACAGCTCTTCCAGCCTCGTCAGGCTGCTCGGAGTTCCCATGGCTTCATTTCCCACTGAGGAATAATCGTCCTAAGGCCGTGGAAGGATGGCCCAGCTGACCCCACACAGCGGAATTCGCGGGAGCGAGCAGCTCGTGCTGAGGTCTCGGCGGTTTCTCACAGATGGCGCTGCCTGGCCATGCTGTGATCGCTGCTTTAGGGCTCAGAAAGTCTCCTGCCCGCTGGGAGGGAACTTTTCCTGGCTTATTTCACTCAAGGAAGGCTTGATTTAGGGCATTCTGGGATGGAGGCTCTTCCAAGGTGGAGAATAAAAGGAAATGTCAGGATGAAATTAGTAGGAACCTTGTAGGAACTTGGAGGTGTGGCCCAGACAGTGAGGAGGAGATGTAGGAGGAAGGTTGAGAGGAGGTGTCAGCAGAATCATCAACCTCCCGTGAGACCAGACAACTTCCCACTGCATTGGAAATCCAGGGAGAGAAGGGAAATTCTCTGCCTCCCATGGGAACAAGGTGGGGAACACAGAACACCACAACCTGTGCCATACTTGCATGAGGAGAACCACAGAAACACCCGTGGATCAGGACTTCCTGCCTGCCTGGTTTGGGGAAGTGTTTGTTTGGGAAGATTTGGTGTCTGACTCCTGTTTTTTCCCCTTTTTTCCCCTCCTGGAATGGTGTTTTTACTGCAAACTCGCAGCTGGCAGTGGCCCAGCTCGTGGATTTGGTCATGGTCAACCAGCTGAGCTTGAGAGGGACAGGAGGGACAAAGCCATCTTTAAAAATAACCGTCCCCTCCATCAACACTTCTCCCCTAAAACCGGAGCTCTGATATCCGGCCTCCGCTCCAGCGCTTCCCGGGAGGATTGGGACCATCCATTGTCCCCAGGGCTGGTGACAACGAGGATGAGATGTCACCTCCCTAATGAGACCTGACAAATGGGCAACTGGGCTGCTGCTCGGGGCCTCGAATGGTTCATCTCCAAGGCAGCGTGGCAGGGCAAAGGGCAGGCCGGAGTAATCCCGCTGCGGAGCGGGAATGGGAACGCCTTCCCGCCTCCGAGGTGCTGCTGGAGCTGGGAAGATTGAGTTAACCAGGATTTCTGTGTCAGTGCCCAGGACCTTTCACCAACAGACGGCATGATCTAAATGCCATGTGACTGTGTCCCCCCATTGCCACCGGCAGCGGATTCCGAGCGGGCCGCGCCAGCTTCCCTTAGGTTGGGATGAGGACTTGGCTCTGGGAGAGGAGCCGAGGGGATTTGAGGGAAAAAATATCTGCCTGTGCCCTGGGTTTGCTCTGTCAGCAGAGGTTTAGCTCTGTAGGAGCCGATACACCACCAGTAACTCCTGAAAATATAATTGTGTACAAAGTTTGGAGGTTTTGGCTGAAAGTCGTGGACTAAAAGGGGCTTGTGAGGGAAAGAAAAACCCTTTACACCCTTGGTGAAGCTTCTCAGGGCTTAGAGAATTCTTGAAGAGAATCCATCATTGGAGAGAAACACAATTTTGTAGGATTTTGGGAACCAAGCCAAAGTTTTTGTGAAATGTCTGCAGGTTTTAAGACAGTGCATCCATATATCTATATTTATATCTCCTTCCTTACATTTTATTTTTATGTGTGAGTGCAACACCAGAGAAAATGAGTGTGCTGAACACTGAATTAATATCTAATTAATTTCAAATAAATCTAATTATTGAATATGAATTGAATTATTAACTATTGCATATTACCTTTATTCAAAGTATTCTTTCCACTTCTCTCTCTGTGAAATATCATCGTTACCTTAAACCTCACCGAATATTTGCCCCCCACCAATGACAGAACTATGTGCACCCCTGTGTTCTTACTCAAAATATTCATGGAATAGTAAATATTTGGCTTTCTGGCAGTGGATATTTCCATGCTTGCAGTAATTCCTGGTTTTCCCCTACCTGTGTGTATGGAATGAGCAGGTGGAACATGCCCAGGGTGACAAATGGTGACAGTAAGGTTGGCAGGTGTTTGCTCAGTAAGGACTTTCTACTCCCCTAAATTCCACAGTTTAAAATATTGGCCCTGCTTGCCTTGCTCTGGATAATTTTCTAACCCAGAGGATTTAAAAATTTTAATGGTTTGCCCATAATGAAACCTGTTTCAAACAGAAAATCGAGGTGGGGGAGTGAATTCTCTCTGTTCATTCACGGTTTCTTGCAACTCATTAGAAGTTGACAATTAAGGTCTTTGCAATTACAAGAGGAACGATGTGAACATTTTTAGGGAGCAGCTGGAGGATTTCAGCCACTTTTCTGAATCTGGTGCCTGAGTGCTGCCACACAGGATTTGGAGAGGGGCTGGACGAGCAGTCGGTCCCACAAAAGGGACACTGGGGAAAGCAACGTCCTCAGCTGGAAGGCTTTGATCAGCTCTGCAAAAACAAAAGCTTTTTGTGCTTCCGATGAGCAAGCCCAACAAATTTTTGTCTCTTTGGGAGGAATTCCTGCCGTTATTTCAACCTTGCTGTGTTGTAACTTAAAATATCGCTATAATGGTTGGATTTGATGATATTGGAGGTCTTTTCCAACCTTAATGATTCCAGGATTGTTTTTTCTTTATGTTGATAACTTGTTGATGAGAGTTGGTGCTGAGCTGCGACGAGCGCCTCCTTTTGGGATGTGAATCCTCATTTTTCGGTCCTCTAGCTCAGGATCAAATCCTCATTTTTTGCTCCTGACGGTCTCACTGCAAACTGCTGATGTCTTGAAATGAAGAGTGGGGTTTGTAAAACCTTCTCTGGTGTTGTTTGGGATAAAAAAAATTCCCAAATTCTCCCTCCACATCCCACATGGACCCATTTCTTTCATCTTCCATGTGGTTGGGAGAGGTTTATTTTACTTCCGGTCTGCTTCTAATCAGGATTTTGTTCTCCCCTGGTTGAGAGGGATCTATGGAGTAAATCCAATGGAAATTAGCATTTGCCTCTTCATGAGGTTAAACCAACAAAGTTTGAAGCAGTGGGCTGTGTGTTATCTTTTTTCCCTCGTTGTTTTTATGGATTTCTCTGTGTTTTAATAAAAAAGCTGTTTGCAGATAACAGCAGGGACAATGACAACCTTTGTGCTGCTGCTCCTGGGTGGATTTCTGCTGTGGGACCAACATTTGGAGGTGACATCCCCAGCCCTGCCATATCTTTCCTGAGGAAAAAAAAAACCCAAACAAAAATATTTATTAAATTATAACCGCCACATATTCAAAGCTGCTTAGGAAATATGTGGGTGTTGCAGATCTCTTGGTCCATCTGGGTGGAAAAAACTCATCCCAGCCCTGTGTGTTCTGGATGGATTCCAAAGGAAACCATCGGCTCCTGCCTGGCTCTGCAGCCGCATCCTTTCAGGATTTTCCCGTCCCGCTCGATTTTTGAGGCACTTCCATCATTTTTAAGGGTTTCTAAAAATCTGTTTAATGGTTTATTGGCCTTGTCTGCCCCTGGATGGCTCCCCACAGCCTGGGTGCAGGGATTGGGATGCTCCTGAAAGCTGCTGGTTTTGGGATGGTCTCAGGAATGGTACCACAGTGGTTGTTTGGTTCTGCTTCAAGTAGCTCCCATCAGTCAAGGACTTGGAAAAATACACTGAACTGTTTATTAATGGCATCACAAAGGGAATAAATCCCTTTGGAGCATGGATGAGGAAAATCCAATGGTCACTTTGTTTGCAGCTCTGAGATGGAGGCTTTTCCAAGAGGAAATGCCAACATAAGATCAGTAGGAACCTCGTAGGATGGTGGAGATGTGGCCCCAGGCAGTGAGGAGGAGTCAGGAGGAAGGTGGAGAGGAGGTGTCAGCAGAACCATCAACCTCCTGTAGCACCAGGCAACTTCCCACTGCACTGGAAATCCAGGGAGATCCTTTGTCCAAGTCTTTTCCAGGGCTGTTGATGCCAAAATAACCCCAGCAGTGGGAGGCTCTGGGGTTGGGTAGTGGGGACGAGGTGGTGGCCAGGTCCTTGTGGGTTTGCTCTGCTCATCCCTGCTCTCTGCCATTCTCTCATGGAAAGAGGGATTGGGCACTGGAATGGGCAGCCCAGGGCGGTGGTGGAGTCACGGTCCCTGGAGGTTGTTAAGGACAGCCTGGATGTGGCACTTGCTGCCGTGGTTTGGGTGACAGGGTGGTGTTTGGTCATGGGTTGGACTCGATGATCTCAGAGGTCTTTTCCAGCCTGGTTAATTCTGGGATTCTGTGCCTCTGCCCAGGTGGGGATCTTCGGCCGCCGCATGAGCAGGTCCTGGCCGGGCCATGGCCTGGCCACCGGGGCTGCTCCTGCTGCTCCTGCTCCTGTCCGGCCGCGCTCCGGCCGCGCGGAGCCGCGACTTCACCGCCAAGGACATCGTCTACCTCCACCCCTCCAGTAAGTGACCTCCACCCTGGGACAGGGACGAGGGAAACAGCAGCCAGCGCTGTGGGGTGCTCTGAGCAGCCTGGAGCTGTTCCAGAGCATCCCAAGCCTTGAGCTTCTGGATTTGCACTCAGGTTCTCCCAGGAGCCCAACCCCAGAGCCATTTCCAGTTATGGTTTCTGTGATCCTCAGAGGCCACTGGAATGTTTTCCAGTATGGCACTGGAGTGCTGTGTTTCTCTGTACCAAATTTCATCTTGTCACATATTTCCTTCATTTTTCCCACTTGTTCTTGAGCCGTGGCTGTGTTTGTTTGCTTTTAGCTCTGCCTCTAACCTGGTTTTACATGGAATCGTGGAATGGTTTGGATTGGGAGGCACCTGGTTTGTACAGTCCCCACTCCCACAGGGCCAAGTTGATGTGGGAGAAACCCCAAGTTTTTGTGGGAGGTGACCCTGCCCATGGCAGAGGGTGGGGCAAGATGGGCTTTAAGGTCCCAACCCAAACCATTCCAGGATTCTGTGTAAACCAGACCCAAAAGTGTTTAAAGGAGTCATAGGGTTACAGGCAGCACCAACAGCTCTGGCCTTGATTCCAGGCACTCCTGGAGCAATGGAGTTGTGCTTTAGATCGTCCCTGGACTCTCACCGGTCTGTTCTCTTTATCAGACACAAACTTAGCGAATTCCATGAGAACAAGGTGCCTGTGGAGCTGTCCCTGCCTTCTCTCCCCACAGAAAACTCACTGCTTCACTGGCTGGAAAATTTGCATTCTGTGCAAGCAGGATGAAATTCCTGTTTCATTCCATAACTATGACCCGTCAGAGACCGAGGGTGAGAGGGATTAATTTAATCCATGTGTTGTCCCAGCCCCACCAGAGACACTCCTGGGTGATTTCTTGGTCCTTAAAAGCTGAAAGGAAACAAGCACTGAAATCGTCTTGCTTCACCTCTCCTTCCCAAACAGGATCCGGCCCAGAGCAAGGGGAGGAGGTGAGGAGGAGGAGGAGGAGGGAGGGTGAAGATGTGGCCCAGAGAGCTGTAGGGCTTCACTGATAAATGTGACCTGGTCACCATTTGGCTTCTGAGAAGGCGGCAGCACCTTGAGGATGGATTGAAAGTGCCACAGAAGTGCTGCCAGGAGAGCAATTAAGGAATTAGCCCTCGTTTGGTGAGATAAATTAGGACAGAGGCTGCTGTTCAGGGCTGGAGGTTCAGCAAAGTGGTTTTGTTCCCTTTGGGGCCACGAGCCTGCCTTCAACAGGAGCAGCTCTTTCCCTGGTGGGACCATTCCCAGAGCATTTAAATCCACCTGATATTTTGTTATCAGCACTGATAAAGCTGCAGGGTTGGATGCGAGCTCTGATTCCAAGAGAATGAGTATTCCCGGCTCCCATTAGCTCCCTTTGAAGTCAGCAGTGGCACTTTGGCTGGGTCAACACAGCTGGAACGAGTCCATGGGGACCTCAGTGTGCCTCTCCTGCTGTGGGTTTTACAAATCAGGACCAACCTGCTGAAGCCGACAGGAAAATCGGGAGAAATTTGGATCTAAAGAGAAGAACTGTTGCTGCTTTCTCCTGAAAAGCAGCACAGAACCAGATTAATTGGGTCATTTTAACTCCATATTACCCATTCCTTTTAACTCCCTTTTACCTATTCTGACTGCATTATCTCTTCCTTTTAACTCCATGTGTTCCATTCCTTTCAGCCACGCCGTATCCTCGTGGATTTAAGTGTTTCACCTGCGAAAAGGCCTCGGATAATTACGAGTGCAACCGCTGGGCTCCGGATGTTTACTGTCCCCGAGGTAACCAGCCCCCTCCCAGGATTTCATCCCAACCCACCTATCCCTGCCAGGGGCCAGGCTGAGCCCTGTTATTCCCAAAGATGTGGAATATGGGATGCTGGTGGTTGCTTAAAGGAGTAATCCTTTAAGCTTTTCTGTCTCCTTGCAGTGGATGAAGTTGATGGCTTTGAACTATTCCCTGTTTTCCTCTGGCTCAGCTGGGGATTAAATCAGGCTGATGTTGCTTTCCCAGAATCCCAGATTGGTTTGGGTTGGAAGAGACCTTAAAGCTCATCCCATTCCATGGGCAGGGACACCTTCCACTATCCCAGGCTGCTCCAAGCCCCAATGTCCAGCCTGGCCTTGGACACTGCCAGGGATCCAGGGGCAGCCACAGCTTCTCTGGGAATTCCATCCCAGGGCCTCCCTATCCTCATGGGGAAGGATTTTTAAGAGTTTTTTTTCTCTTACTGGTGAATACAGGACCAGTTCTGGCTGTGTTCACTTCCCTCCCCCCTGGCACAAATCCACATTCAGGGCAGCCACAGCTGGAATTTTGATATTTGCAGTGGTTTGATCTCATCATTCCCCTTGGAGCCCGAAGCTGGGAACAGCTCAGGGAATACAAACCCTCAAATCTCAGATCCAGGCACTGCTGAGATCCCCAGATCTTGCCCTCCTTCACCACTTCTCTTCCGAGACCCTCCCAAGACACTGAGATCATCCACAACCCCCATGAATCCCATTTAGTTGGGTTATTTTGGGATTTTGCCCTCGGAAAAGATTTCTTTTGGAGGGAGGACGACCCCACTACGTCTGCAGCCTGTGGCAGGCCCGTTATCAGCCCCAGAATTTGCTTCCTTTGAGCTACAACCAACAACAATAAAAGCCACCGGGCTGGCTGGCACGGGATGAGACCGACATTCCCGGATATTCCTTGTTTTGCCAGGAGAAAGGGGTGTGGATTTTATTCCTCGTTGTGGATTTAGCACTTGGCCTTGCAGGAGGTGACAGCCATCCATCGGTTTCCCCGTGCCAGGCAAATCCATCGCTCCGAGATGATTCCACAACAAAAGAAAGGAAGGAATAAAGAATAAAACAGCCTTAGAAGAGTTATGGGGTGTTGGGAACTTTATTTATTCCATGTGGGATCTGTCAGGGAGAGCTCTGGTGCCAGAGCAGGAGACATAAAGCCCAGATTTCCTGGGAATGGCACTTCCAGCAGAATCCTGGGAGCTTCTGCACAGAGAGCGCTCCCTCTGGCATAAACCTGAGCTTCAGGGTGGGAAAAGCTGGAAAACACATGGAAATCTCCTTTTTCTTCCCCTCTGGATTAATTAGAAACAAGGTAGAATGTAGAAAATAAATCCACAGTGGTGTTGCACGTGTGGAAAATCCAATGTTTTCCTCTCTGAGAGCTTGGAGGAAGCACCTTCAGCTTCCCTCTAGGGAATGAGGCAGGGAATAAAATCCAGATTCCTTATGGGATTCCTTATAAATCCTCATTCCATTTGTCAGTCGTTCTGCTGTGGATTTTTTGGGGTGATTTACAGATGTCAGTGAGGAGTAGCTTAAAGAAGGAGGAAAAAGAGAGAGGATGGGGTGACTTGGGGAAGTGGTGGGAATTCAGGGACACATTCCATGGTTTGGCCTGAGGAATAAATGAACGGATCAAAATGTTCCTCTAGGGGGAAAAAATGATTTATAATATTATTTTAAAGTATTTTTATTGTAGATCATATAATCTTTTTCCACCTATACACATGAAATAAATAGGGATTGGGAATATTCCCCCTTTTTTTAAAGATAATGCCAATAAAACCCTGAGTGTACAAGATTTGGGGTGTTTATCCAAACTTCCCTCTGTAAGTGGATGATCCCATGGGTGGGAATTGTTTTGTCTGTAACACAGACCCACATTTGGGAATAAATCCCAGTATTCCAGTGCAGTTTGAATCCTTGGGATCACACCAGAGCCTGGGGTTGAACACAGGTGAGCATTCAGTGTCATTATACAGAAACACATCAAAAATTCTTATTTTTGTAAAAATTCCCGAGATTTCTTTCCTATTTCTTCCTGCTGGTGGACTCTCAGGAAACGGGAATTGGGCAGATAAAGATTCTCCCACAGTTTTTTAGGGACAAAGTACCACTTCAGCCAGCAGATGACATACAACAAATACCTCAAAAATTGGTATTTAAAAAAAAAAAAACAAACAAAAAACAACAACAAACCAGGACTCCTTTCCTATTTTCTCCTGCTGGTAGACTGCCAGTAAAGTGGAATGAGGCTTTTCCATGGTTTTTTAGGGACGAGGTACTGCTTCAGCCAGCACATGATGAAGGCCAGCGGGGAGAGCGTCTCTGTCACCAAGCGCTGCGTGCCCCTGGAGGAGTGTCTGAGCACGGGCTGCACCTACATAAAGCACGAGGAGTACAAGGTAGGGAGAAACTGGGGGTAAAAGATGCAAATCTGGGTCATTGGAGCTTATCTGGTAAATCCAGGATGTGTAAATGTGTGTAAAACTTCATAGAATTGGAGTTCCTCGAGCAAATATGGTCGGTGTGAGTCTATCTAAAATAGAAAAGTTTATATCGTTGGAGTTTATGTGTAAATCTGTATGAAATGTTATGGATATAAATATAAAATTGTAAATAATTATAGGGTTTATGAGTATAATAAGTATATGTAAATATAAAATATATAAAAATATCCTATACTATATATTGTATACAGTATATATTGGATATAATATTTAGCGTTATATAATTATTATGCTATATTATATATAGCATAATAGAATATATTCTGCAATATATTTTTATACTATATATACAATATATAATATTACAATGTATGTATAATGTATAAATTATATGTACAATACTATATATCTAATATATTGTAATATTTTATATATAATACAATCTATAATAATATAGAATATATATTAGACCTATACATTATATAGTCTATAATGTGTGATATATATTTATTATGTAATGTATATGATATATAGCTAATATCTACAGTATATTAGATACCATATTGTATAAAATATATACATATAAATAGGATAAAATATATAACACTACATAATAATATGATATCAAAATACAATATACAAAATTGAACAACATATATTCTATAAAATATCAAATAATGTTATTTAAATTATATAATATATAGGAATATTACACAAAATCTATAATATAAGAGATATAAAATATGAGAGGTTTAGCATAGTATATAATATATAATTTTTAATATATATTATATATATTGTGTATGATATATACTGTGTATCATACACAAGATATTTAATATATCTACAATATCTACAATATATTGTAGATACAATAAAACACATAATATATAACAATATATAATAGCATAGAATATAGACATGATATATTGTATATAATGTACATGATATATACAGTATATTCTCTCTATTATATTATATAGAACGTATTATCTATATCTTATATATCTATATAAAAATGTATTACACATAATACGTATTATAAAGTATATAAAAATATACTATACAATGTATTTTATATATGCACAATAAATACAGCAAATTAGATGTAATATATAATATAGAATAGAGTAGAATAATATAGAATTCATATAGAATAATATAGAATTCCTATAGAATAATATAGAATAATACAGAATTCATATAGAATAATACAGAATTCATATAGAATAATATAGAATTCCTATAGAATAATATAGAATACAGAATTCATATAGAATAATGTATTATATCTAGCATACATACTTTATATAACGTGTATATTCTATAATACCTAAAATATATGACACATCATAGATATAATATTTAGAATATAAATTATAATTTATGGAATAATTGGACTGTGCCAGAAGTGTGACTGGGTCAGTGGGTTTCACTTGGGAATGGTAAAAAAGGGAGGAAAAAAAGCGGGGAAAAAAGGCGAGAAAAAAGGAAGGGGGAGGAAAAAAAGGGAGAAAAAAATTTGTTCTCCCCAATCGATGGATTTAAAAAAAAGGTGGGAGGAGAGGGAGAAAAGGAGGGGAAAATCACAGCGGGCTGCTTTGCCAACGTAGCGTTGTTTTCCCTGTGCTTCCTCCCTGGAACGGCGGCGTTCCCGGCTCCCAGGTGTGCACGTCGTGCTGCGAGGGCAGCATCTGCAACCTGCCCCTGCCGCGGAACGCCTCGGACGCCGTGTTCGCCACGCTGGCCCCGCTCAGCGGGACACCGCGCCCGGCCCCGCCCGGCCTGGGGACACCGCTGGGGCTGAGCCTGGCGCTGCTGGCACAGCGCTGCCTCTCGGCCACAGGACAGGGACAGTGAGAGGGACGGGGGTGGGGACAGTGAGAGGGACAGGGATGGGGATGGGACAGTGAGAGGGACGGGAATGGGGACAGGGACAAGTGAGGGGGACGGGGATGGGGATGGGACAAGTGAGAGGGACAGGGCTGGGGACAGGGACAAGTGAGGGGGACAGGGACAGTGAGAGGGACAGGGATGGGGATGGGACAAGTGAGAGGGACGGGAATGGGGACAGGGACAAGTGAGAGGGATGGGGATGGGACAGTGAGAGGGACAAGTGAGAGGGACGGGGATGGGGACAGGGACAAGTGAGGGGGACAGGGACAGTGAGAGGGACAGGGATGGGGATGGGACAGTGAGAGGGACGGGGATGGGGATGGGACAAGTGAGAGGGACAGGGACAAGTGAGAGGGACAGGGATGGGGACAGTGCCAGGGACTGGACAGGGACAGCGAGAGGGACGGGAACGGGACGGGGACGGGACAGGGATGAGGACAGAGACAGGGATGGGGACAGGGACAGTGAGAAGGACGGGGACAGGGATGGGGACAGTGCCAGGGACAGTGAGAGGGACGGGACAGGGATGGGGACAGTGCCAGGGACAGTGAGAGGGACAGGGATGGGGACGAGACAGGGGCAGGACAGAGACGGGGATGGGTACAGGGACAGGACAGGGATAGGGACAGGACAGGGATGGGGACAGGGACAGAGCCAGTGCCACGCTGCCACAGCCGAGCCACGCCGGACAGCCGCACGCACCTGAAAGGCTGAATTCCCTCCTGGTTCTTGGATAATCCTGAGTTTGGCATCGGGATGCACTAAAATTCCCACGTCTCTCCTGTTTGTTGAAGGAACTCCTGGAAAGCATTCCCAGAATCATTCAGGCTGGAAAAGACCTCTTAGGCTGGAAAAGCCACCAAGTCCAGCCTAACTTTGATAAAGTCTGGCTTATTTTGGTGAAGAAATGGTGTTTAAAGTGTCACCGCTCACCCCTTGGGAATGTCCCCCTTGGCATTCCCAGCTCATTAACTCCGCTGTCTCATTAACACGCGGTAATTAACACATAATCGGGGGTCTCTCCAGCGTTCCCACTCCTCCTGCTCCTCTGGGATGGGGCAGGAATTCGCAGCAAGGAAGCAGCACCTGGAAAGGAGGAGATTCCAAAGGAGCGGCTCGCCCTGCACCGTTGGGGTCCAGCACCCCGGGACTCGTGGAAAACCGCGGAAAACGTGGAAAACCAGAGAAATCCCTAAAAATCCTCATTTCCAGAGGGATTTGAGGTCCACATCCCTCGGCACGAGGAGGGAGGAGGATGAAGAGCTGCTGCTCACCTGATTCCCGCTGGTTTAGGGGGAATATTTCCAATATTTTCCTATTTTAACCCCAAACCCCACAGTCTGAGAGAGAAAATTGATCCTGAACATCTCCTGGGATTTTTATTCCATGGATTCTGGGCTGTTCCCAGCTCCAGCTGTGTTTGGGTGACCTGAGGCGCTTGTTTGGCTCAGAAATCACGGATGCAATATTTATTTCTGTATGTTGAGGAGGCTTTGAAAGTGGTGGGAAGGATTCCTAACGCTGACCTTGCCAGGAAAAACGGATGGTTTGCAAGGCAGTGAGCCTGTAATATAGAAATGATCCCCAAAAATATATAAATACAAATATATATTAAGAAATGTTTTACATCACTTTTAAAAAAGAATCCACTTTGTCTTGCAAAGTCAGTAATAAAAGCAGGGTGTCATGGACTTGCTTTATTTAGAATTAATTTTTTTAAATCAGTTGTTCTTTTAGGAGCGGGTTTTTTCCTATTCCTGCTCTGAGGTAACTTGAGCTCTATCAAATTCCAGGATTTTTAGGCTCAAAGTGCTTTTTTGGGGGGAGTTACAGGGAAATGCAGACTCGTGGAGAGCTCCCCAGCTCCCAGAATCCACATGGGATACTCTGAAAAATCAGGAATCTGCTCATGGAAAGGGCTGTCCTGAGTTTTGTGGCCTCAGGACTGAATTTTCCAGGGAGGTTTCTTGGATATTAAGGAGCAGCCTGTGCTCCCCACTTAATTCCAGGTGATTTCTCCAGGGAACGAAAGGCTCAGTGTGTTTTTCAAGGGGGATGTTATTAAAAAAATGTATATATATATATATTAAAAAAAAATGATTTATATACACATCTTTATGAAAATTGACATTCACCACTGTTTCTTCTTTTTCGATTTTTTTTTTACTATAAAATCAACATTTTTTGGTGTCACCCCCAGCCAAACCTGGAATTTTGTTGTCCTTTTGGGATTCCCTCACCCAGCAAGAGGAGTTTTAATCTCTTTTTCTATGCAAGTTCCACCTGGCTCCGGAGATTCCCAGAAAATCAACAATTTCTCCAAAGCCTTTCCCTCCTCTGGCAGCTCCTGGTCGGTCCCTGGAGCTCCTGAGGGATTTCAAACCCCACAAATGCTGAGCTGCACCGTATTTACTTTTTAGGAACTCTCTGGGATCATGTTTTGAAATGTTTAATTGTTTTTAACTCCTGTAAATGCTGTACATTTGTATAAATAAAGGGGTTAAATGTTCACTGTGAGGTGTGTGGTAAAATTCCAGCCATGGAATTAGAAGAAGAAACACCAGGACAAATCCCTCAGAGCAGCCTGGGATTAAATATGATAAAATTATTGAAAATGTGGAGTTTTCATAGAGCAGAGAGGGAAAACAGGATCCAGGCATCCCAAATTTAACAGGAATTCTTCCGATTTGTGTCCAGAATAAAACAATTTGTACCAAATGACCCCAGGAGCTCAACAGGAGGAAAACATGGGAATGATTCATTAACTACAGGGGGAATTGAAAGAAAATTCCCTAAATACAGCTCAGTTTGGGGGATTATTATATTAGACTGGGATATAAGGAAAAGGAACTGAGCTGAAAGTCAGGTGCTGTTGTGGAAGACTTCCAGGAAGACAGGATGGAGTTAAATCCCTGCATTTCCTCTGATTCCTGCTCATATTCCTGCCTGTAAGAGTCATTAATGTTATTGTCTGTGCTTTTGTCCCTAAATGATGCATTTTCCTCGTCTCTCTCACTCCAAAATGTCAGCAGCGATCCCACCCTCTCCCCTCACTCCCTGATTTCCTTTTCCACCCCTTTCCACAACCATCCCTCATTCCTTCACCTCTCTTCTCATGGTTCATCACCAACCTCGATTTTTCAATATTCCTGAAATTCGATGTCTTCCTGGATTTTAAACACAGGGAGCAAAGATCACTGGGTAGCATGAAAAGAGGAATCTGTGGAATTCCTGCAGGTCCCCAAAGCACTCCCAGGGAATAAGGAAATCACTGCAGCATTTCAGTTCTACTCTAACGCATTCATTTCTTAGCTCGAGGTGGTTTAATTCCAGGTTTTTTTGGGATAACACACGCCTGGGGCTGAGCAGCAAAAAGCTGAGGGAAAGCCCAGCTGGCACAAAACCGCCCGAGTGTTTGAGCCCCACTCGAGTTCAGCGATTCCTCGAGGCAGCTCCTCGGCAAAGAGTGACAAAAACGTCACCCCTGAGCCTCCCTGGCCTCAGCACAAGCCCAGATTATCCCCTCCAAAACCTGCTGCAGTCCTCACTGCCTGCAGAGCAAGGACTCACTGAGAATGTCCATCATTTTCACAGCATTCAGAGCTAAAAAAGCAGCTCTCAGCCACAATAAAATTCCAATTAATCCTCTGGCAAGAGCCGGGATCAGTTCAGACCTCACCGTGGCTCTGTGCTGGGCCAAACTGGGCAGGGCTGGGAGGAAACCTGGTGGGTGAGGGAGGGGTTTCTGTTGAACCAGGGTTGGTTTGGTCTGAGCTGAGCTTTGCTGAGCTGCTGCTAAAATTTGCTGTTTTAAGAAACTTTAAGTTTGTATTTAGGGTAGGACTGGGAGCAAACAACTCAGTCTCAGGCATTTTGTGTCATCAGGTTAAAGAGTTGGAGTCGCTGTTAACAAGGCACAAACCCCAGCTTTGCATCCCTAAGCCAGGCCTAAACTGTCTCAACCCAGGCCTGCGTGCAGCCCCTGGCAAAGCCCAGCTCCAGTCAGATGGCCCTGACTTCCCTGGAAACAAAGGGAATTCTCCTGGAGCAGGATGCCCCGGAAAAGCCAACAGAGAGTTTTATTCTTGCAGCTGACACAAACTGGGATTGTTGGGGCCGAGCAGCTGGGGGTGTGTGTGCACAGGGACATGTAGCTCCTGGAAAACTCTGGGATTTAGGGAAAAGTTCCACTAGGAAGTGCCAGGCTGCATGGAAATTTGAGGGCACAAAAGGCTCCGAGTGTTGGCAAAGTTTGACCTTTGGTTCTGCACTAAAGCACAGCCGTGCCTTTATCTGGTGGGAATTCGAGCTGGTTTTAAGGAGATCATTTCACACAGCTGGAAAAGTGCCCCAAAAATCTGAGTAAAAATAGAGCCCAGCTCATTCCAGTGGCAAAAGCAGTGCCCAGGTGAAGGTTTGGATGGCAGATGGAAGTAGTTCCCCATCCCAGCTGGAATTAAATTAGTCAGCACTGAGGAGAAGTAATTAACTAAAAACAAACTGCAGGAATTTGACTCGGTATCCCAGGGCTCCAAGCCCCTTCCAACCTGGCCTTGGACACTTCCAGGGATCCAGGGGCAGCCAAAATCCCAGAGAGAATTCCCATAGATACAGTTTATCCTCCTTCCTCAGCCAGCCAAGCCCAGCTCAAGAGGAAGAGAAGGAATTCATTTTACACAGTCAGGTTTTAAGTGAAAACAGTGGTTTCAAAAGTCACCTCATTTCTAAAGTATAGGATTTCAGAAATATTTTAATATATTTTATATATCTATATTTATAGATATATAAAAGATATATATATTCATGTATCTACATAGATTAATATATAAATACATATTATATAAATATATAAAAATATATAAATATATAACACATGCTATATAATATATATTTATATATTAAATATATGTATTAATATATTAAGATAGTTTATTTTATATGTTTATATATAAATATATAAAAACATATTTTTAGATATTAATTTATATAATGTAAAACATATAAATATATAACATATGCTATATAATATATAAATAAATATCAAATATTATCTATATTAAGATGTATTGATATCTTTTTAATATTTTATATATATGAATATATATTTTTATATAAATTTATATTATATAAAATATATAAATACATTACATATGGTATGTAATATAAAAATATATATTAAATATCTATATTAAGATGTATTGATATCTTTTTTATATTTTATATATATTTATATATATATGAATATATATTTTTATATATTAATTTATATTATATAAAATATATAAATACATTACATATGGTATATAACATATAAATATATATTAAATATTATCTATATTAAGATGTATTGATATCTTTTATATTTGATATATATGAATATATATTTTTATATATTAATTTATATTATATAAAATATATAAATACATTACATATGGTATATAACATATAAATATATATTAAATATTATCTATATTAAGATATTTTTATATTTTATGAATATATATTTATAACTACATATAAATATATATTTTTATATATTTATAAATAAAACTCTATCTCTACAAATTTATAGTTATACATACAAATTATATTTTTACATATAAAACAGATCTATTTAAATATATATTTATGCATATAAATACCTATTTATATATAAATCCTGTATGTCTTAGAACAGGACCCTCCTCATCTCCCTCAGACATTTTGGACCGTGCATCCCTGAAAATCCAATCCCACACACCTTTGGATGAGCAGCTTTCCCCTTGCCCTCAGTCCAGCAGGAAAGTGCCTGGAGAGCTGAACAGCAGCAAAACCACGAGTGCTCTGTCTTGGCTCACACAAATCCCTCCAGGAATAAAACCTCTATTGCCACTCTGGAATTAATGATTCCCGTTTCTCTGAGCATCCCCGCCGTACACTGACTTTTCCCAAACGTTTCCCATGGTTATCCCGAATTCTGCTGCGAGCTGAGCCCCCGGGCAGCCTCTGGGGCAGCACAAGCTGCCAGCCCCGGTTGTGCCAGTGGCAGAGAGCTCGCGGGCCCGTGCTGGAGCTGGCTGAACTTACACCCGGCTTTGCTGGGCTTTAGGACTGGACTAAGCCCTGATGAGTGACACCTCAATTAGCAGGGAAGGGGGAGCACAGGGAGGGCCCCTTTTTTCCCCCCGTGGTACCTCTGAGCCTCGGGGTTGTCTGCAGGGTGCTGCAGCCTGCAGGTGCTGCGGTGGAAGGAGCTTGTTCCGTGCTCTTGGTGCCCTTGGAATGAGAGCTGCTCCAATTCCCAGCTTTTTTTTCCCTGTCCTTAATAAAAAGAGGCTTTAAAGGAACAGGCACATGAGGCAAGGCAATTATTTTGTTATTAAATTTCACTTCTACATCACTAACAGGACTTTTACTCCCTCCACCTGACAGACTGTAGAGTATTAATTTTAATTTTTTTAATCAAAACCCAGTTTATTTGCTCTCTCCCAAGTTAAGCACAGCTTAATATAAACAGATATAAATATATATTTAAATATATAAATACAAGCTGTAAATCCTGCACTTGTTGCAGGAGGATGTCAGGAATAAAGCAGTGACTTCCCCAGGAAGGCTGAGGAGAAGATTTGGAATAAATTCCTCCAGATCAATCCCAAAAATACTTACCCCAGTCCCCTAGTGTTAATTAGCTAGTCAGAGATAATTAGCTGTGACTATAGCACTGCTTGAACATGAACAATCCTCTTTCCACTGGCTGAAAACTTTTTTGGGATTTGCTACTTTGACTTCCACTGGAATCTGATAAAAAGTGAGCCCAGAGGAGTGTCCAGGTGGAAGAAGCAAGATCCCAATCCCACTGAAAACCTCAGGATAATCAAGGCCTTACACAGCAATTCTCCTCCTGAGCTTGTTTCTTTACCTTAGGAAGGAATTCATTTTGGAATACTGGGAGTTGGTTTGGATTTTATTATCAGAATTTGATTATTATATAATAAAATATTATTATTTTATCATTTATTTTATTTTGCGTTCCAGAACTTTTATTTTATAGGAGAAAGTGAATTCATCCAGGTTGGCTCTTCTGATGGGAGGAAAACACAACTGGAACAGCTCCAGCTTTTTTTGGGAATTGAGAACATTCTGTTTAGAAAAAGATCAGGAATTAGATCTCCCCTCAAATCCTGACATAAAACATTGATGTGAATGAGGTCAAGGCAAAACTCCCAGTATTTCCAGTGAGGTTTCTGCCTCAGGAAAAGCCACTGGAAAAGTCCTTTACAGGACAAAACTTAACTCAAAAAGTAACATCCCAGGCTTAACTGGAATAACCTGACACCTCCCACCCTTCCTAAAGCACAAGAAACCATCCAAAGAAAAAAAAAATCAAGATATTTCCCATGTTTGTGAAGCATTCCACAATTTTTCCAGTATTTATCCAAGAAAATTCTCCCCATGTGCCCAGTGAGAACCCTCTTTAATTTGTCTCCTGCTAATTGAGTGGATTTTGCAAACAGACACAACACACTGAAGTTCTCAACTTCTTTAATCCTCTCGATGAGAAGGAGGAAAAAAACAGCAATAAAATCCTTGGAAGTAACAGAGCTTTTATGGAAAGCAGAGGTCAGGGATGGGGCTCTGGAATCACAGCACAAATTCCATGGGAAAGGAATCAATCCTGCCCCAAAATTCGGGCGCTTCACCCTTGGAATAAGGGCAGGGCAGAGCCACCAGCGGTGACAACGCTGCAGGGGAGTGGGAAAACTTTGGAATTGCTGGCTTGAGGAGGGAACTGGGAATGGAGAGCACTCACTCCTCCTTTGGGAAGTCTTCCTGGCTCCCAGTGAAGATCCAGCAAAGTCACAGATGTGCAGTGGTGACAAGGACAGAGAGAGGCACTTGGTCAAGGAGCTGGTTCTAAAGCCATAAAAGCTTTGGTGGGGCTGGCTCAGACCCTGGGGAGGGAACAGCAGAGCCACAGGCTCCTGGGACAGGCTGGAAATCCACGGAGTTGGGTAAGGCTGGGAAAAGACCAATGACAAAGTTACAGTTCCTGGATCCTCATCCTGTGCAGCCACATCCACACTGAGCTGCAGCGAATTCCCATGGAATAAACACTGAAGGTTCCCATTGTGCCACCAAAAATTGCTCCAAGATTGACTGGGATGAGATTAAAATCTGATTTACTGCTTCATCCCTGGAGCCAAATTGCAAGGCATTGAAATTCCAGGTATTTCAGGTGCCTTGGAATGTCTTCCCTGTTGTTTCCCGATTGATCTGATTGTTTTCCTGATAGCTGAGGAGCCCGGAACCTTCCTGTTGAAACATCCTTGTAATTGCAATAATTGATCCTAATTGCTCTCTTTGCATTTCCAAATTCCAGAGGCAAGTCTAGATTGCATCCAAGTACAGGAAAACAACGATGAGATCCAAGTATTGCCCTATTATCTCTTTTTTTTCACAACATATTTAATGACCTAAGAAAGTTACAAAAGCAACTTGAAATTACATTTATAGATATAAACTAATTAAATATATTTAGCTAACACTGAGGAAAAAAATCCCAAGCACCATGAAGACAAAAAACAGTAAGAGATGAGTAATTCCAAGGGTAATTAAGGACTTCTTACAGAGTCTCTGGCTGAGTTGGAGACCACTGAAAGTTGACCTCATTCTCATTTTCCAACAGCAAATGAGTGATGAGCCCAGTCCTGCAGATTTTATTAAGTTCTGTATTCTGGGAGAACAATTTCATGACTCATTCCATTTTTTTTTTTTTTTTTTGGCCAGTTCCTAATTTCAGGAATGGCAGAATTGCTGGAAATTTCAGTGGCATTTTCAGAGGATTTTGAATATTAAGTTGGCCAGTGAAAGGCAGAATTGTTGAGCTAAGAGAAGATGGGAGAGAAGATGAAAAAAGGAAATGATAACCACGTTTAAACTCCTGCCTGAATGCTGTCAATTCCAAGTCACAGATGGTGAACACATATTCCCAAAAGACTACAAATAAATAACAGCTACTTTATTCTCTAAGAACACTTGGAAGTGAGGAATTCCTGACAATGCCGAGGGAGAATCATCAAGTCAAAGAATGCAAAGGTCACAAGAACCTGAGGGAGCTGAGTTTGAGGACTCAGTTGCCACTGAGTTTCCTCATGATGGGGCTGTCAGGCTCAGCGTTGGTGAAAATGCTCCCCACAACCACGTGGGTACCCCAAAGGTTGTGCCTGATCACTTTGCAGCATCCCAGGTCATCCACGGAAAATCCCAAATGCCGATAGCGCTCGTCGGTCTCGAACAGGGGGTTGTTGGTGTAAGGCCCAAAAAACTGAGGGAAACGACAAAAAAAAAAGAAAAAAAAAGAGAGGATTTTCCACAGGAAGATTTAAAATTGTGAAGTATGTTTAAAACAAAGCCTGAGTTCAGCTGTGCCAGGCTGGTGGAGAAGTTTTGAGTTTTCCTTTGGCACTGGAGTGCATTTGGGTATCAATCCCACCCTCACGTGCTTTGGAATGAAGGACAGAACCCTGCTAGAAAGAGCACAAACAGGACATGGACTCACGAGAGAAACTTCCTAAGAAATGGCAAAAATTAAAAAGGTAACCTTGTAATGAGTCCCTACAGGGAAAGTTGGTCAGAAGAGCAAAAATGTGACTGAATTGCAAACAGTTTAACTTGCAAACTGGTATTTAAATTAAACTGGTATGTAAGATGCAAACAGGTATTTTTCAGTTCTTTGTCTCAGGAGGAAGCTTCTGACTTGAAGTCCACTCCTGATCCTTGGCAAGGATGTTACTAATGGAGTCTGAAGACAAAACCCTACTTCCATCAATCCCTAATTCCTGAAATGCATGGAATTCTGGGAAGCTTTTAAGCACTGTACAGCCCTTACCTGCCTGTTCACCTTAGAAACATCCCCTGTTTGCCACTGTCGACACAATAAATCCCTGCTTTTTGTAGTGGTTTTAAATAAAACCCCACTAAGCTGAGCTTTGCCACCATCCCCTTGAATGATACGGTTTTAGCAGAGCTCAGACTAAAATTCATCTCCCACTGAATGCTCCCGTTGTTCCATAGGAACAAAAAGTTCATTTTTTGGGACAAAGGGATCATTAACAGGTGCAAAGAGGCTTTTTAAACCCTTCACCTTCACAGGTGTCAGGGTTCCCAAGTTACCTGGGGAGGGAATAAAGTAACCAAGAGATTTGGGGCATAAAACTTCTCCAGTTGCCTAAAATCCAATTTCATTTCCTAACTGAGAGCTGACACACGTGGGGAACTGGCTCAGAGTTGGTATCTTAAGTTATTAAAGGAGTTACCCTGAAAAAGTTGGATTTAAGCCAAATTCCACACAGCAATCACTTACTGCCAGTCCTGAGGATGGATCAATGAAATCAGCCCAGTAGCCTTCAGAAGAAATTGCATAGCAGATTTCCTTGGCACCATTGATGAACTGGAAGGAAAAAAAAATTGGGAAAAGAAAGGTATCAAATGAGGTTGTTATCACACAAAAAGAATTATTTCTAACTTTATCTATTCTAGATAAAATCCTTTCTTTAATTTCAGTTATAAAAATTGGATTTTTCTCTCCAATTAGTGCCCTCAGCAGCTCAAAGTTTCAAATTTCTAAAAATATGATTATAATTACTCAGCTTCAGTTCCTTAAGGGTCCAAAATAAGGGAAATTTACCCTCTACAGTAAATTCTGTATTAGTTCAGAATAAGGGAAGTTTACCCCAGCCAATTCTGTATTTTGAGGCTTGATGGCTCTGATGATTAATTATGTCCAAACTGTAAATTAAATCCCAAATATCACAATTTTAGGCACAACATTTCTCATCCAGGATCTCTTTTTTGGTGCTGGAACAACCCCTTGGAGTGAGGTTAATAAACACTAGAGCTGGATTCATGCAAATATTTCGATTTAGCTGCACAGCCTCGTTTTTTAGCCCCTGAAATGAGGAGTTTTCAGGTGAATTTTTCCAAGCAAACAAACAGATTCCCCCGGGAATTTGCTGTTTGTAACCTTTAGAGCAGGAGGTTACACCCAACATCCTCACACACCCCCCGCCAGTGACCGGATTAGACCTGACAGGGAGGTGCCCAAGGAAGAAAAATGCCAATTAACACATAATTAGACCAGATTACAACGCCAAAAAGCAACAGCCCAGAAATAATTCAAAGAGTAGAATGCACTGAAATGAAGGGAATTTTAATTTGTGTGTAATTTTATGTTGCCTCCTTTATTGTGTGTTTGCTTTAGAGAGGCCACATTTGCATTTAAAGGATTGGAAAGGTCATTTCCAGATGAATTTCAGGCATAATTATGATTTATATACAGATTAAATGCTGGGTTTGGGGAAATTGTTACAAATAATAGGTAGAAATGTTCTTTTTTGAGGTGCTAAGGGGGAATGGCAGTAGTGAATAGCGACACTCAGTGGGGTAATGCCAAAGCTGTGGAAAATGGGAAATAAAGGGACTTCCAGAGACCTCTAGTGGTAAAAGAACAAGGCAAGGTTAAGATGAAATAACAGAACTGAAATCCAGGGTAAAAGAATTTAAAAGCATCCATTAAAATGGAAAAAAACACCAGAGAAACTGGTGGGGTTTTACATTTTTGATCAGTAAAAACTGCTCAGACAGACTCTACAGTGGAATCTTAATGAAATCAAAGGAAAACCGCAGTGAAATCCCACAAAATCCACTGATTAAATCTGGAATAAGGTGAGAAAATAGCTGCTGGATCAGGACAACAATCAAGTGTCTTTACTAATCTCCTGTAACATTTTAACAGACTTTTGTCCCACCCCACTCTGAAGAACTTAAGAATTCTAAGCAGACATTTCACACAAAATAATAAAAAATTTTTAAAGCTGGGGAAAAAAAAAAAAATCTCCATTTTATAAAAGAAAAGGATTAACTCCAAAACGCTTTAAAAATACAGTAACAGAGCTGGAAATGCACCAAAGCTTCATCTGCAGAGAGAAATGAGCTGATGAACTCACATTTTCTAAGAGCATCTCTCTCTCATCCTCCACCTCCTGGCTCCACACGGTCATGTCATTTTTCGTCTTCTGGGTGACAGTCAGCACAGTCAAACGGTGGGAATTCACCTCTGGGAACAGGGACTCGAAATCTAAAACATGGGAAAACAGCATGGTCTGCCCAGCTCTTCCATGTGAGCCTCCCCCTCTCACCCAGGCAGATTTCCCTTTTTAAACTTGTTTTATTCCAATTTCGTTTCAGTCATTTCCTCCTTGAACAAATCAGATACAAATTTAGTGCTGGCAGAAGTTTCATGATTCCCATTTGTTGTTTCATTCCAGTGCCAAAGGATTTGATAACTGGATTTTGGATAGGGAATTAACTCCAGAATCTACCTGGCATTTAAGCAGCAACTGGAAATGACATTTTTGTATGAAATATCAAATATTGTCAACAGCAAAGCTTTGGTTTCCATTCTAAACAATGGGATTTTTGTAATTATTAACTCTGAATTAACCTTTTCCACTCCACATTCTGTGGTATCAACTACAGAACATTTCCTTCAACGTTTTTCACATTTTAAAAGTTGGAATTTCTCAGTTATAAATAAAAGTGAACCTTTTCTCAGCAGCTCAGGACAGGCTTGCACTGCACATTCCACCTTGGCATTTTCAAAGTAGGTTTCAGCATTATTGATTTGCTGCTTCTGGGGAGCATCAGCACCCTAAAAACCATGAAAATTGGAATTTTCTCAGTTAATATAAAACAGGAAAATTTCTGTACATAAAAATAAGGTTTTCTGATCAGATACACTTGAGCAGTTTCAGATGATTTGCAATGAGACTTCACATTTTTCAGCTATTAAAAGTGAAATAGATTTTGGTGTTATTTAAACCCACACAGAAATGTTTATATTTTATAGAAATAAGGAGGATTTATATTTTATTGTAATCGTATTACGTTAAAGCAGAATACATATAAATACAGGAATTATATTAATAAATATAACACATAAATACAGACATTTTTGTTAATTATCAGGCCGAAAGAACGATTTTAAGTATTTCAAACAACATTAACTGATAGATTTCAGATTTACCTGATTCTAAAAGCACCTGGTTTGCACTTAATGAACTAAACCTGAATTTTCTGGTGGCTTTTTTGGGGCAAACAGGATCTACCCAAGCTGAACACAGAACCCGGGCAGCTCTCCAGAGGCTGATGGTTCCCAAGCACATTGGGACACAATGACTCATCCATAAATCCACTCTCCAGCACTCTTCCAGTGGAGATTTGCTCATGGACTCCCAAAATCTGAGCATTCCACAACCTCAGAGCCTGGAAAGCTGAGTGAGCAGCACTAAGGATTTGTGGGAATGTTGGGATCATGCTGGCAATTATCAAGGCTTTTGTTGATAATGATGTATCTGACTGGCAGCTCTGCCAAAATCTGGTCTCATCGTGAGGCTGGGGGATTCCTGTGTCAATTCCATGGTTTTCAGAATTAAACACTGCCCAAACTTTGCAAATTCAGGTCCATTAAGTAAAATACTGAAGAAAATTTCAATTTTACTTGGTAAAAGGTGGTGAGACTTGGCAAACAGCACGTTTGGAGACTGAAATTCTCCCATTAAGTCACTCCTAAAATGCTGTTTCAAAACACAGCCTGAAGTATTTCTTTCTCCTAAAAGAAAACAACTCCAGGCAGGCTCTGTGTGACCTCTTGCTCAACCCAGTTAAAGTCCAGATTTCCAAAATGGTGCAGAAAATCCTTTGTCAGGAGGAAAGAGGGATGGGTTCTGTTTCTCTCACACCCAGGAGGAGTCTGTTCTCACCTGGAACTCATTGATGTATTGTGCCATCACAAATTCATGCCTCTCGCTTGCTGAGGGCTCTGCTAAAATATCAGGGAGGCTCTTGGAAGCTTGGGATTTCTTCTGGGAAGCTGTGCCATTGAGGTGGCAGTCAAAGCCAATATTCCCAGGCAGCTGAAACCTCTGGTCCTGGGGACCAAAAGGCCCCATCACCTCATCCGGCCACACAGTCCTGGGACCTGCAAGAGGCCTCGTGTCAGTCAGCACATCCCAAAAAAAAGCAGGAAAACCCAAGGAAAAACCCCTCTCCCACACATGGATTTGATCCCAAACATCAGCGATGCACAAGTCATAAAAATCACCCTTCTAAATTCCCACAGCACACGGATTTAAAGGGAATAAATCTGCTTTTCCTTACATAAGTCAGGAGGTGCAGCAGCCACGTGAGGCTCATCTGAGCCAGAGGAACCTGCTGTGGAAAAAGCCTTGGGATTCCCAACTCTTTTGACTAAGGAATAAAAGCCTGGGAGGTAGGTGACCAATCTTGCTCTGTTACAGAGCACCTGAGGAGGGAAAAACAAAATTAAAGTAATTTAAATACAGCTCTGTGGGTCACAAGAGAAATCCTCCCTTGATAATTATATCAAAATTTTAATTATGATCAGCTGTTAACATCAAGCTTTAGAAGTATTTTACTATTATTTTTATATTTTGCTATTCCAAGCAAAGAAAAAGGCTAAAAACACTTAATGAAAAGTCTCTCATGTGAGGAAAAAGCCCTGAAATCTTTAACTAGCACCACTGAAACCCCACAATTTAAACTAAATTATGGATAGGGATTGTCTCCGTGATTATTTCCGTGCATGTCACCCTGGAAAATATAAATCCCACCTGCCACAGCGTGGGTGGCTTTTGTAAAATTCAACTTTTCAGGTGGGGAATAGAAATTCTTTGGAGAAAATAACACAAAAGGATTTTCCTCAAGTGCTGTAGCTTAGATTCTGCAAAAATCTATGCAGTTTTGTCATTAAATATGTGTGGAACAAGTTTACATCAAGAGAGGCACTTTCAGAAGTAGCTTCCTTTTAAAAGAACAGAATAAACGGTGCTATTTGTATGTTTCCTACAAAAATTGTGTTTAAAGCATCAGGAACTAAGGCAATAAAAGGTTTCTCATTCAGCACCTCTGTGTAAATATAAAATAATCCCTACCAAGATCACAAAGACTCAAATGCTTAAAGACACATTGAATTTATGACTTAAATCAATTATTTACAGTTCAAGCCTGAAGCTGCCTCGTTCTATAACAGCTTTAAAAGGTTCCTGTAACACAACAAAAGTCTAATCCCACTTAAATCTTTCTCTATTATGTAAAATCACTGTTGAAATTAATTTTTGCATCGTGATTGCGCTATAAACAGATGTAAACAATTACAGGCAACATGTAATTAGAAGAAAAGAGCATTTTTCCCTATTATCAGCCTCACTCAGCATGGAGATGTCACTAATTACAGCTGTGACTGAGCTCACTCATGCAAATATTTACACACCTGGCATTACACGAGTGAAACAACAGCGAGGAAATGAATGAATTATTCATGGCCCCATGGCAAGAGCAAGAATAAGGAAAAAAAAAACAAAAAACAAAAAAAAAAAAAACAGTAAAAGGCGTTTTCTTCTCCAGCCTGAAATTAGCTGGGTGAAGCCGTGTGTTACAGAAACACAGAATTCCTCTGTGGCTGAGCACAGGAGAATATAAAAAGCACAGAAAAATTTGTATTTAATCCTCAATTGCGTTATTCCCGCGATTTCCAAACGGAAAGAGGGCTGGCTTAGGGATACTGGGAAGGAATTCTGTGAGGGTGGGCAGGCCCTGGCACAGGGTGCCCAGAGCAGCTGGGGCTGCCCCTGGATCCCTGGCAGTGCCCAAGGCCAGGCTGGACATTGGGGCTTGGAGCAGCCTGGGACAGTGGGAGGTGTCCCTGCCCATAGCAGGGGGTTGGAATTAAATGATTTTTAAGGTCCCTTCCTTAAACCCAAACCCGTCTGTAACTCTGCTGAATCCTCAATTCCACTGCTCCCGTGATACCCACAGAACCTGACTCACATTGGCCATGGCAAACGGTGCTCTCCCCTCGCTGACAGGCCCGGATACTCCTGGAAAAGAGAAGAGAAGAGGAGAGAGGACAGAAAGGGGACAAGGAAAAGGAAGGGAAAGGGAAGAGGAAAAGGAAAGGAAGGCGCTGGACTCCCCAGCCCCGAAGCCTCCTCACGCCCCGCACAGCCTCCCCCGCGCTCCCCCAGCGCAGCCCGGTGTCCCAGGAGCGCCGCTGCCGGGGACAGGCAACGGGAAAAGGGGAGAAGGAAACGGGAAAAAGGGAGAAGGAAACGGGAAAAAGGGAGAAGAAGAAGAAGGAACCCCCGGCCGCTCTCACCTCTTCCTGCAAAATGGCGGCGGCCGCCCGCCCCCGTCACGCCCGCGCCGCGCGCCCCCAGGCTGAGCCAGTGGATCTGCCGACACCTCGATCGGCGCGGCGCGGAACCGCGCGGAATCCGGGGCTCGGCGCTCTGTTGCTCGCGGCTGCGGACGGGGCGATGGGGGGCCCTGAGGGGGAAGCGGCGATGGCGGCGGGGCCCGGCGGGGCCGGGGAGGTCCCCATGGGAGCGGCGGGGTTGGGATCTGTCGTGGCGGGGCCGAGGTGTCCCCTCGGTGGTCCCAAACCGGTGTTGCCCAGTGCGAAGGGCAGCGAAGGGAGCCCGTGGGTGCCGCGGAGGCGGGACAGTACCCGCGGGGGGCACCAGGGGGTAGTCACGGAGCGTAAACCGCCCTCATCCCCCCCCCCCCCCCCCCAGTCATTCCCGGCGATCCATAAAGTGGAAAATGGGGAGAAAAGGGGAAAAGGGGGTTTTATTGAAGGGAATTGGGGAGGGGAGTGTTTCCGCTGAGGAAAGGCGCAAGGTCGGGGGTTTGCTGGGAATGGGGAGCATCAGTGGCACTTCTGCCGCAAAACTGTGACTTCAAATAATTTATACAAAATAATAAAAATACATTAAAAACCTTCTTGAATGGCTTCCCTCCCAGTTGATTTTTTGGGGTTTTTTTTTTGGTGGAAAGGCTCTGGACAGGCTCCCCAGGGAATGGTCACAGCCCCAAGGCTGCCGGAGCTCCGGGAGCAGCTTGGAAAGATCCCAGCACAGCATCTGCGCTATCCATCGGAATTCCCAGAGAAGCTGCGGCTGCCCCATCCCTGGAAGTGTCCCGGGCCAGGCTGGACGAGCCTTGGAGCGCCCTGGGGTAGTGCAAGGTGTCCCTGTCCCTGGGAATGGGATGAGCTCTAAGGTCCCTCCAACCCAAACCAGTCTGGGATTCTATGAAGTCGCTCCAAGGCGTTCGACTTTTTCCCCATCCACTTCAAATTCCAGCCGTCATTCCAGAGGGGGATGGAATCCAGGATCTCTGGGGCTCTGCAGTGCTGTGCAAGCCAATGCAGCTCTTGAAATGGGGGATTAAAAATACCGAGGGGGAGGTGCCCAATCCCAAATCCCATCTAAAGCTCCTCCCAAAGGCCTGTTCTGCTGGTTGCTCCTGCTCCAGAGGGAAAACACACACAAACCCCTTTGGAATACCCGTTGGATTAAGGATCTTCCTTCTCATTTTTTGCCATTTCTTTGCTGTCTGTTCCAAGCAGCTTTGCTGGTTGAGGACGGGGAATTTTAATCTCTCCCAAATAAAAGATGGGGCGTTCCCATCCCTCAGCGACTCTACACAAGGCCTTTAATTTATTTTACTTTTAACCAGAGATTTCTGGACGTTTGTTTTCCTTTGCCACTGGTTTATTAGCAGAAGTTTATTAACATAAACCAGTTCCAGAGGTTTCAATAGTTCAAAATCAGAGCAAGACGTCGGTTTTGTGTCCATGGTGATAAAACTCAGCCCTACAGTGTCCTTAGATCATTTAATAAAGTTTTGGCTTTATTTTATCAGGATTATTATGATATCCATTCCTAAACAATGTGATATATTAAGTAGCTATAATGTTGCAATTTTGATTTTTGGACTTTTTCATGAGCACATTTGCTCACTATTGGATGCCACTCAACTCTTTTATTAATTCAATGTTAGCACACTTAATTCTCATTTGCTTTTGAATCAAATATTCATGCGGAATCTCTGAACTTCAGCAAAAAAAAAAAAAAAAGAGATGAGAAATTGGAGAAATTTAACTCTTTACAGAATGTGATTTATGTCCTCTAATAGGAGGCACTCTGGATTACATCCAGCCTGTATTGACTTGTCCTTAGGCAATCCCAATTTATCTCCTCTCCAGGGCTGCCACTTCAAGATGCTCCAATCAATTCCTGAGTTATCAGCCCCTCAAGTTTGTGGTCTGAATTCATAAAGATTCATTTCAATAAAGTTTCTATCCAAAGGAGACTGCAAAATCAAACTATCCAATTACAGATTTATCAAATATTAATAAGGAAAAATCTTCCAGATCTTTCGGATGCCAACATCCTTCTCCCCTGGTGTCAGGAAAGTAATTAGCAGCTGGCTTTGATTAAATTCTTCCCTCGGAGATTGCTGCTCTCAGTTTGAGGGAGAGGAAGGAACGCACACGACAGGATTCCTAATTCCTCCTTTGAAAGCCTTTTTGGAAAAATCCCCATGGGTTCAGTTCAGGGAAACTCCTCCGTGTCCAAAACCTGCAGCAGTTTTGGAGGTGAAACCTGAAGTTCATGGCCAGGTTTTCCTGTCGTTACTGAGATGCTCTTTTTCCTCAGGGATCCCAGCACGGGAAGGACGTGGAGCTGCTGAAGAGAGTCCAGAGGACACCATGGAGACGATCAGAGGGAAAGGCTGAGAGAGTTGGGATTGTCCAGCCTGGAGAGGAGAAGGCTCCAGGGAGAGCTCCGAGCCCCTTGCAGGGCCTGAAGGGGCTCCAGGAGAGCTGGAGAGGGACTGGGGACAAGGCCTGGAGGGACAGGACACAGGGAATGGCTTCCCAGTGCCAGAGGGCAGGGATGGATGGGAGATTGGGAAGGAATTCTGTGAGGGTGGGCAGGCCCTGGCACAGGGTGCTCAGAGAAGCTGTGGCTGCCCCTGGATCCCTGGCAGTGCCCAAGGCCAGGTTGGAGCAGCCTGGGACAATGTCCCTGCCCCTGGCAGGGTGGGAATGGGATGATCTTTAAGCTCCTTTCCAACCCAAACCATTCCATGATTCCATGATTCTTCTCTCTTTTTTTGGGACAGTGCTTTCCTCTTGGCACCCTGAACAGGCTGCAGCACAGGGAAGAGCCTCAGGAATTCAGGAGAGAGGGATGCAGAGGGAACTTTCCCAGTCACCACCACCCTCTGCCTGGAAAAAACTCCAAGCCCAAGCTGGGATTCTCCTTCCATGCCCTGACTTGCTGGATTCCTTGCTCTGGAAGCAGAGGAGCCAGAGGTGTCCCTGAGAAACTGCTTCACAAGGAAAAAGTGGATTTTCAGCTGTTTCCTCTCTCCTCTTGCAGGAACCCAGAGAAGCTGTGCAAACTCCATCCTTGGAGTCTTCAGAACTTTGGGATGAGATTCTGGAATTGGACTGGAAACCCCAAATCCAGAGTTTCATCCTTAATGGGGGTCTTTGCTGCTTTTATTCCCCATTCCACCCTGCTGTCAACCAGGTGGCATTCACCCGGAGGCACTGGAATTCTCCCTGGTGGTTTTCCCTTTGGATACAGCAGAAGCTGGATAAGTGGTGATAGGAACACCGAGATATTCCTTATTCCCATTGTCCATTTATCTGTGCAATGATGGATTGCGCTGGTGCTCCCAATTTTCCTAATGGCACCCATTAAACTTCATTAGGACTGTGTTAAACCCCACTTGAAATCGTTGGCATCGATTTTGCATCTCTAAAACCTGCTCGCAGCACGGCAGGAACTGAGCATGCCCGGCCTCCCCAGCATTCCAGCCACATTCCCTGCGGTTCCAAAGCGCAGAGGGAGGGAGTGGGATCTCAGCCTGTGGTCCAGGGGATATTTAGGATCACCCTGCAGAGCTGACAATTCTCAGCCATCCTTTATCACTGCCCTGCCAGGGGATTTTTAGCCTCCAAACTCCAGCTCAGCCTTTTTGTTTATCCATTTCATTCCCTGTATTTATTTTCCCTCACATATACACTGAGGCTCCCCCTTCCCTTGACCTGCTAAACCTCGGGAATGAGGAATGTCTGGAGTGCCGGGGATACGGGGATGGAGGAGAAGGGAGGAAAGGTTTTAACGTGCTCTTTCCCCACAAAAGTAAACATCCTCTGGCTATAGGAAGTGTAAACTTCCCCTGGAAATGGATGTGTTTACATGAACAATCCCTTTCTTCTGGCATTTCCAGAGATTTGCTGGCCACCACTGGGGAAAGAGCCTTTTAAGTGAGCGGTGCAATTACACCAGATAAGTCTTTGCATGATTTGTTTTCTCTTTTTGGGAAGACATTCCCCCCGTGGATGTATTGCTGGGAACCTGAAAGGGATTTCCTCCTTTATCTCAGGGCCTTGTGTCCCTGCCCGCTGGAATGTCCATCCCAATGGGCAGAGGGGGAAAAGGCCTTTTCCCAGAAAACTGCCTGGCTCTGACTCCGCTTTATGGAGATTTACTGGGAATCCTTTACCAGCGCAGCTTCTCCTGTATCTGGAAACTCCCAGTTTGTATTTTCACCCAAGAGAGAATTTTATCCTCCTTCCTAAACTGGAATGTGCCACTCCCAGGGACATCGTTCCGATAGGAGCCCTGGTGTGGGATTATCTGAATGGTTCTGAGGTTGAGACAGGCATTAATTCATCTCAGTTCTTGTTGTGGCTTTTCATGTTTGGTTTAAGATGGAGAAGCTTTAAAAGCTTTATCATTTTCTTGGTAGGGATTAAACAGGAATATTTTTCCTGGGAAGCATGAGCTGCTCCTCCTCGCTCCCGTGGGGAGAGTGAGGGGATTCCCATCTCCTTTCTCTCCAGGTATCCCTTGCAGCAGCACCTCAGGGATGCTGCCACATCCAACACAGCCTGTGGGGAACAGGGAATGTGTGAAGCTTGGATGTTTTGGGGAGGTATTTACATTTACGACTGGGAGGTGTCTCTCCCACTCCAAATCTGGGTTTTTATGGAATTTAGGTATCAATAATTTGGTGCTGAGGCTGTCACCAAAGTTGGAGGCCAGAAATAGTCTGGATTAACTTTAATGTGAGGTGAATTTGGTCCACACTGGAGCTGGACTTGGAAAAGGACTGGTTTGTATCAGGACTGCACTTTCCTGAGGTCCCAGCTCTTGGATGGAGAGATCCAGAAGGAGCAGGAGGACCTGGAGCTCTCTCCTGGGATCTGCTGGTGGCAAAGACACCAGGCTTGGCAGCCTGGAAGTGCTCCAAGCCCTGCTGGTCCTGAGGCATCCATCTGCTCTGGAATGTGGCATTCCAGGCTCTGGGCTCGGGGTCTGTGTGCCAGATGTGCTGGGTGCCAGGTAAGGAGGCAGGTTCCCCTCAGAACTGTATCAAAACCAGCTTTTTATAGGCTGGTTCTATTTCGGTCAATCTTTCTTTATCCATCTGGGAATTGTTAAAAAATCTGAGGAGGCAGAATTCCTGCTTAAAGCCAGTGCCATGCCTAATGGGCTACTCATTCCAGCAGATTCCTCATTTATTGGATTTTTTAAATATACAGGGTCATATTTTTTAACCCTCACGGATGGGAAGCGTGTCTCGCAAAAAGGTTTATGGCATCATGTGCTGCCTGTGAGTTATGAGGCTGTTCCTGTCTGGCAGGGAATGAAAGAGCCCAGCATCTGGCAGAATGTGAAACCAGAAATCCCAGAACTTCCCACTCAGAGGAGCTGGGATGGCTGATGGATGTTGTGATAAAATGTCTCTTTTGACGTGTGAGGCAGGACAGTTGGAGGCCCTTTCTGTTGAAATTGATGGAGTTTAACCAAACCTCCTGGCTGGAAACTTGAGGAAATCAGTCATTGTGCAGCACGTTGCTGCCATGCTGTAGCAGGGATGCTGAAAATCCCTAAATATCCCTCTTTTGTCCCATGTTTTAGGAGCAAATCTCGTCTCAGCTCAGTGAGAAAGGACCTAAATAGTGCCGAGAATTTCAGGGATCAGTCCAGAAAACCATCTTGAAAAGCCTCATCGAATTCTTGTTACCCACATTCAGAGCTCCATAAAGTTTCCAGAAGACTTTCTGATGCATTTAGTGAAAACTGGGAGGAAAACAGCCATTAATAGATGTTGCATATTAGGAATTCCCAGATATTTCCTCCTCCGAGTCACCGAGTGAGGCAGAATCCAGGTGTTAACTCCCTGTCTGGGCTCTCCAGCATCGATTTGGTACTTGGGGGTGAAATTGTTGCTGTAGAGGAGCCTTGGGTGGAGTCATGAGGCAAATAATTATTCAAATGACTGCATTTTGCTTTGTTAAAGTCAAACCTCTTCACTTGGAGAGCGTTTTTATTGTGCAGAATGAAATCCTTCTGCTGACAAACCCGGTTGGCTGCTGTTACATAATTCTGTCACCAAACCCTTGTTCCTAATTTGCCTTTTTGCTGATGCCTCATTCCATAAACACTTATTTATCCTTCAGGAAGAATATGAAATAGTGGAATTTCCAGACCACCTTCCTGGTGGGTTTAATATTCTCTTTTTTTACCAGCTCAGGGATAACAAGCAACCTCCTGACTTGTCACCGGCAGATTCCTTTTCTTGTGTTGGAATGACTCAAACAAGTGACTGAAAACTCCATTTTGCATGTGTCAACCTCCTCCTTACCTCTCAAGGTAACTTAAAATAAAGGCTCCTCACTTTCTCACATCGACTTCAGAAGGAAACATCAGACATTCCCCTTCAAAAGTTCTGATAGGAGCAGATGAGACCTGCGAGATGATCAAAGGGAGAGGGAAGTTTGCTGAAATCTCCTGTCTGTGTGATGGAGCCATGAAATGCTGCGCATTCCCATCCTGCACGTCAGATTTCAGCCTGCAAAGAGCTTCTTTGGTGCACACTGTTTGCATTTTCGGCTGGCAGCATCTTCCAAACGACTGAAAGAAAGGGAATCAGTGGGGTTAACGATCGGTTGATCTGTGGGATAAATCAGTATGATCCTCTGGGATAAATAAATACTGATCAGGATCAGAAGAAACGGATTAGGGGGACAAGCTGTGGTGGTGGATCGGAAGGGATCGTTCCTGGTCCGTTTTGCTGATTCCCTGCTGAATTTTTTTTTTGAATTTAAAAATTCGTTTACCTCCCAGACAGATGCACAACTTTGACAGCCTCAGGATCATTTAGCTGGAGTGGAATGAATGCTTCCTTCAAACCTGTAGATGAATGACAAAAAGCCCCAGAGATGCAGCAATGTGCAGGCAGTTTTTTTGAATCTGTAGAGTTTTTTTCAACTCCACACAGCAGACCCAACATTTTGTGCTGTCTCCCAAATCTTTTGCTTTGACAGAAGGTAGAAATCAGTGTCTGGTGTGTCTAACAAAAGGCAGCATCAACACATCTCTGTGTACTTGAATATTCAAATTCACATCTTTATTCATCTCCCTCCAACCCGTTCCAAAGTCGCTCATCACCAGCTCTGGGCATGAACCACACCAGCTGTGAGTTCAGCAGAGGTTTCTCCACAGAGGCACAAAGGAGAGCCTTGAGGTCGTGGTGAGATCATCATTTCAGCACCCTGAAATCAGCATCCCCTGGGAGCAATCCCAGCTCAGCTGCTCCCAGCCGAGCCTAAACAGCTCAGGAGAAAGGAGAAGGGAGACGCCTGGGTTTGCCCATCCTTTCTGCCCTGAATAAAACAACTTTTGGAGTGAATCACTTCGAGGGAAGAAAGCCTTGGAGCAAGCAAAATGTTTTGCTGAGTAAATCAGTTTAATGTGGAAAACCAGCAGAAGGGCTGAGTGCCTTTTAACACTTTTCTTTTTCTGTTGTGCTCGCTTTTTTCACCAGGGAGAGAAGCTGGTCTTTGGGACCCAGCTCTGGCCCTGGGTGCATCAGTGGCTGCACCTATTTCCCTGTTCCTTTGGGAGCTTTTTGGGAGTCAATGAACATGTGGGGGAAATGGCATTTCTCGTTAGTATGGGCGCTACGGAGCTGATAAAGCGAGCGGGTTTGGGAAGGTCACCGAGGCAGGGTGGCTGTGGGCTGTGACATCTTTTTTGTAGCACATCATTGCCTGGTGTGAGCGTTGCTGTCCCTCCAGACTCCCCCAGGATGTCGGGGAAGTGTCCGTGGCTGCAGAGCTGTCACCCTGCCAGCGAGAGGGCAGAGGAAATGAAGGCACTGCTCCCTGGGGCACCTCCTGAATATTTATGGTAGCAGCGCTGAGGGTTTCTGTGGAGCTGCTCGGCCCGGGGGGATCTGGAGCTGATTTTCTGCTGCTGTTTGCTTTGCAAGCTGCCAGGATCCATCCCCAAAGCCAGATGAGCTGCCTGGGTGCACAGCCGTGATGGGGCTGTGACAGGCACACACGTCCTCACTGCGTTGTGACAGCTCCTAAGGAGCTCCAGGTCTGGGGACAGCAGGGCAGAGCTGATCGTAACACACTGATCACCCCAAAAACACCCACGGGGTAGGAAAAGGGGGAAGAATCAACTCACATCAGCCAAGGACCTGCTTGGCCAGCCCTGAACTCTTGGGAGAGAGCCCAGCTCTGGCACAGGGTGCCCAGAGCAGCTGTGGCTGCCCCTGGATCCCTGGCAGTGCCCAAGGCCAGGCTGGACATTGGGACTTGGAGCAGCCTGGGACAGTGGGAAGTGTCCCTGCCCATGGCAGGGGGTGGGACAAGATGGGTTTTAAGGTTCCAACCCAAACCATCGGATGGTTTTATGAGCCCTCTGCTGCCAGTGCCCCTCTCTGTCCCTTGCAGCCCTTCTCCTCACCCATCCATGCCTGTGGAGTGGTTTAAACACTTGCCAGTATTTAAACTGAGCCCAGCAGCCCTCAGCAGCAATAAAAGCCAGTGCTGTGTGTTTGTGCACTGACTGCTGATTGCCTGGGTCGCAGAAAAGTGGGTTAGACTCAGATTATTGCCTTTGTCCACGTTCCTGACCTTTTCCCTCACATATTGCGTGGCCCGCGGGTGGAGGAAGGAGGATTAAAGGTTAAGCAGCCTCTCTTGAAAGAGTTAGGATGCCTAAATGTTTAAAATGTTTCCTTTCCCCAGTAATTCTGATCTATATTAAAGCTAAAACCCTTCTGAGAGGTAATAAAACAGAGCAGTGGAGGAGATCATTGGGAAGATTAGGAAGAAGAGACTTAAGAGCTTACTCTTGATGCTTCTGGGTTTATACTTTGTTCTTGTTTTACTCTGTCAATCTCTTCTAGCGTTTCTCCCGGTGATTTTATTGTGTTTTTATGGAGCAGGGATGGTGCTGCAAACTGCCAGGGAAAAGCTTGTTGTCGTTGGGTGGAGGGGGAAGAACATTCCTTTGCACATTTTTCGCTGTTCCTGTTATATCTCAAATTTAGAAAGTAACAAGAAGCAGCATCCAGTTCTCATTAATGCTTCAGGGTTGGTTGTTTTTTTGGGGTTTTTTTGGCACATATGTTTTCATTTCCAGGCGTCCAAAGGAGAAGATGAAATTCCTCCTTCCCAGCCAGCACTGGAGCACACCAGGACCAGCAGATTCCTTGGATTTTGCTGCCAGGTAGGAGCCTGGTAACCTGCTTTGTCTGCTTGGGTTATCCCTAAACCCAGCAGCAGTGGGAAGTACAGTGCTGTTTTTTTGGGACAAAGGGTCGTGCTGTGACTGCTTCCCTTATGTGAGCGTTCCTCTTGACACAGCCTGGCTGGTGGCCCACATTAATTTGCTCAAAAAAAAAAAAAAAAAAGAAAGAAAAAAAAAGGAAAAAAGAGATGATATTCACGTTCTTGGAGGAGTTGTGTGTTCCATCTGGATACTGCAAACCTGTGAACCTTGTCCAAATAACTCCCGTGTTCTTCTTGCTTGATTTTTGTGCATCTTGTCAGTTAAATATATCCGGGAGCTCCCGAGGCAGGAGCATGAGGGCGGCTCGTGCCCATCACAGCCAAGGGGTGCCTTGGGAGATGCTCCCATGGAGCATTTGCTCCCTGATTAAATCCCAGCAGTGTGGAATTCTGTTTGGGATGGCTCACAAGTCGGTGTTGGCAGGAATTCCATAGAATTCCCATGGAAATGTGTTTTGTCGGCTCGGGTGTGAGCAGGTCTCGGAGCTCCGGGCCTGGGTCTCTCTGCTGCCCTGGCACTGGGGGGACTGGGGGATGTTAAAAGGCTCCTCTCCCTCTTAATTTCAGCGTTTCTATGGAAACAGATCCCAAACAGGAATCGTTCTCTCCTGCTTTTTCTCATCCTGGTTTCGACAGTGGGAAAAAGTGAAACTTGGGATGAAAGCCAGAGCAGGCAGCAGTAGGTGTTGCCGTGGGAGCAGGACCAGGTCCTTGCTGCTCACGTTCCTCTTCACTTCCAAATCAAAATACGTGGAAATAGGAACTCCAAAAGCTTCAGTTCTTATTTAGGAGATGATTTCTGCATTTTATTCAAAAGGTGACTCATGTGACCATGACATCAGAGCATTGCCACCAGCTGCAAGGGAAGGAGGCTGCAGAGCTTTCCAGATTTCTCCTAAACCCCCTGACCTGGAGCACCTCTACCTTGGGTTTCAGGAATAAAAACCCAAACTCTGAGAACTGTACATTATGGAAATAAAATATTCTTTTTGGGAAAGAGAATTTGGATAAAAATACTTTGGGGCCTGGCCTGTGTTTGTCAGGGAGATGAAAACCAGCAGCTTTTTGCTGTCTCAGGCATTTGGGTCTTGTCTTCATCACTGCAAGAAGTGCAGGATAAGGAGGTGCAAGCTGGGGATGAAAGTTGGGAAGAGAAATCCCTCTACAAGTCATCAGTGAAGCAGCTTCAGGAATTATTTTCTCTTTGGCGATAAACTTGGAAGTCTGGATGTTGAGCGCTCGGCTGGAGAGGGACCTGGAGCTCTGGGGGCTGCAGGACCTGGTGCATGCAATGGATTTGGTGCTTTTGAGGCATTTCTAACACTGCTGGTGGCTGTCACTTGGTGCCACAGCGGGATGACAGGTTCCACGTGCTCCAGGTGTTCCTTATCTTTACTCCAAGGTGTCTCCACCAATGGATCACATTTTGTTTCATGCCTGGCTTGGCGAATCCTTCAGGCCCAGCTATCCCAGCACCCGGCAGGAATGAGGAATAAACTCCAGCAATTCAGGCTGTTACTGGTCAAACTGGGCTGATCCTCTGGCTGCGTCCAGGGAGGAGAGAGTGAAAAGGGAAGGAGGGTGGTGAGCACCTGGACAGGTTTGATCCCAAACCAAACAAGAGAATTTCTCACAGGTCATCTTGGGAATAATTGCCTTTTTGGGAGATTACTCCTCTCTGTGGTGTTCAGGGACAAAGAACAGAGCTCAGGAAGACGATCTGTCCTGATATCTGTGACAGGAGGGAGCGCTGGCCACTGCCCTCCTTGTCACCCTGAGAAGGGAAAGCAGAACTCTCCAAGCATTTTGAGGCTTTCCCCAAATTTCCCCATCCAGATCTGGGCTGGAGCCCCTGATGGGACCTAAGCTGGGTGTAACTCTCAAGTTCAGCACCTTGTCATGGTCTTCTTCAGCAGCCAGCCCTGCTCTGTGTCCCTGGTCCCATCCTCTCCAATCAAAGGAGACTTCACTAGAAAAATCCCTGCTGCTGTATTCACACTGAAAAGAAAGAGTTAAACTTTCTCTTTTTCCCTTTTTTTTTAGGGCCTGCCTTGCTGTAAGCTTTGGTATTTAAAATTAATGAAGAAAATGAGAAAATAATGTGGCTCATATTACTCCTCCTCAGCTGTTTTGCTTTTTCTGGCAAATTGTTGCTTGTAGACGTCTGGCATTTTATTTCTTTTTGGGGTTTTTTTAAGCTTTGACATCTCTCATCATGCTCCATGTAACTCTTTCTTGGGAATTATGTGACGGGTGGATGGTCCCTCATTCCTGGTCCTGCTCCTCAGGGCATCCTTTTGCAAAGCCCTTCTCCCTCTCTTCCTTCTCTCCTCCAACCTGTGGGCGTCTGACTCAGAGAGCTGGAGACTCATTCTGGAGCTTTCACGTGTAACTTCTCATTAATTAACTCATGACTCAACATGTTCACATGAGAGAAGAGGGACTTTGCAGTTTTGCTTTTGCTTTCCCTGGTTTTGGTGCCGCATCGGTGCGTGGTAGAATTCCTTTGGAGACAGTAACATTTGTGGGATAGATCAAGTTGTGGTTGCCCCATCCCTGGAAATGTTCCAGGCCAGGTTTGGGATAGTGGGAGGTGTCCCTGCCCATGGCAGGAGGTGGAATAGGATGGCTTTAAGGTCCCTTCCAACCCAAACCAGTCTGGAATTCTCATTTTAGGGCTAAAGTCAGCTCTGGCACTGGAACCAGGCTTGAAAGGAAAAGATCTAGAAGCAATGAAGTTCTTGCACGAGTGCGGCTACGTGGTGGGAACTCCTCTGCCCAGATTGCCCTGCTCAGTGGGGTTGGCCATGCCCCGCAATTTCTCCACGTCAAAATCCTGGTGCTGGGCTGGCCATGCCAGTGCAGTTGGGTTGGGCATTTTCCATCACATTAGATTGAGTGTCTTCCATCTTGTTGTGGTGGGCATCTTCCATCACGTTGGGTTGGGCATCTTCCATTGGGTTAGGTGTCTTCCATCATGTTGGATTGGGCATCTTCCATCATGTTGTGTATCTTCCATCACGTTGGGTTGGGCATCTTCCATTGGGTTAGGTGTCCTCCATCATGTTGGATTGGGCAACTTCCATCATGTTGTGTATCTTCCATCACGTTGGGTTGGGTGCCTTCCATCATGTTGGGCTGGGCATCTTGCATTGCATTGGATTGGGCATCTTCTGTCACGTTGGGTTGGGCATCTTCCGTCAGCGATGGGTCCAAATTCCCACATGTCCCCGTGTCCGACCCCTCCAGCTGCCAGACTTGCAAATGAGGAGGTGTTAAGGTGCACGGAGGCTCCTGGCAGCAGCTCCTCGTTTCTCCTGAGGTTTGGGAAGTGCCAGGCGTCCGGATGCCACCTCCATCGGAGCTGGGTAGGGTGATGGCGACCATCCCAGAAGGAGACATTCCCATGGATTTGTCCCATGCCTACAGCCATACGTGCTGCTCAGAGGGGACCTCCCTCCTCGTGGACTTTAAATGGCCATAAACCCCCAGGTTTCTCTTTCTTCCACTTTGCACTTTAGGAACGGTTGGAAAACTGAAGGAAAAATTGTTAAACTGAAGCAATTGAGTCGAGCATCCAACTGCAAGCCTGGGGCCAAGCCTCTGATAGGAAAAACAACTCCAAACCCTCCTGCACCCAAATAAGTCCAATAAAAGCTCCAAACTTAATCTTGAACTTGAGCTCGCAGGATTGGGGTTATTAAAGTTATTAAAATCCAGTTGTTGGAGGGCTGGGGACTCCGTTAAGGAATCTGCGGCTCAGGGAGGAATTTTGCCCAGGGGGATTTCCTGGTTAATGCAGCTGTTGACTGGCAAATTGCTTTGCTGGCTGGGCCAGTGCTGGGCTGCTTCCATATGGAATTGCTGCTGCTGCTGGAGGTGAAGGGGAAGAGTGGGGAAAACTCCCAATAATTCAACCCCTGTGTGGGATTCAGGCTCCTGGTGCTCTGTCCCAGCTATAAATATTAAACCTGGATTTGGGATGGGATTTCAGCGTGGCCTGTTGGCTCCTCTTCCCGACCTCATCCATCTCCAGACCAGAGGGGTGGGCTGCAGGATGCTGCTCTCCTCTTCTTATCCATTTTTCCTCTCCCTATCCGTATTTCCTCTCCTTCCATTAATCACTCTAATGGCAAACTGGAAGGAAAGGAGTTTAAAAATCCCTATTTATCTGTAGGAACATATCAGAACCGGAGCCAGCTCTGCCCCATAACGCCTGGAGGGGGTGGAAAAGCTCTGGATTTCGGGAGCTGGGGGATGAGAGATCCCACACTACTCTGTGTCTGCAGGGAGGTGACTTTGCAGGGTCACAGAGTGCTGGATTTATTCCTCTGGGGGCTCTAAACCCTCTTTGCAAGGGGCACATTTGAGTTATGAGTTGCAGCTCCACCGAGTCCCAACGTCTGGGCAGAAACGATCCCCCAGCTCATTGTAAATGCAGGCAGGCCTGCAGTAAATAGGATTCAATTAGCAGGAAAAAGCTCAGAAAACCAGAGGTTCTTTGCAGTTAGGAGGGCTGGAAGAGGGGGAAGAGGGCAAGCCTGGGGTTGCTGAGCCGGCCCTGGTGCCTGATTCGTGCTGCACTGGGGAAATTGCTCTGGTTGGTGTTAAATTTTAGATTATGTAAGGTTGGAACTGGGTCTGGCTGATTTAAGTTGTACCAGGCTGAATTTTGAGTCTCAGCTCTGATAACGTTAAACATTTCTTGCCAGGCTGCAGAGAGCTCCCCTGTTAGACTGCACAGGAGGTATCGCCCCGTAATCTTTCCCTTCATGAGAAGATTCATCTATTAAACCAAAGTTTTGCACTATAAAAATATATTTAATATTATTTTTTGAGTGGACATCAAGTTTTTTACACCTGTCTACCACTGCTGTGGCTGTCTCATCCCTGGCAGTGTCCAAGGCCAGGTTGGACAGGGCTTGGAGCAACCTGGGATAGTGGAAGGTGTCCCTGCCCATGGCAGGGCTGGGACTGGATGGGCTTTGAAATTTCTTCCACCCCAAACCATTCAATGGTTTTATAATTCAGAGTTTTCACTGAAAACACAAACACTTCCAGCCAATATTTTTTATAAACCCTGAAGTCATTTCATTTTTTGGAAGGCCTTTTCAGAGAGTTCAGAGAAGGGAAAAAAACCCAAACATTGGAAGAGCTTTGCTGGCTAAGCCTGAGAAAAAGTCTGTGTTACTTAATTCCCTTGTAGAAATGTGTTTGGTTCCACAAACGCAAAGGTGCCGGCGCTGCAGGTGTGTGAGGGGGTGATAAGTGCTGTTCACACACTTAGTAAAGCGGTGTTCAAATAAATGACCACATTCCCGATGGTTTGAAACTCCTGGCGGGTTCCTTATGGAAAGGAAACAGCCAGACCAAATAGATTCAGCCCAGAACTTGTGTTTTAATGGATGAAACTCTCCGAAGCGCTCGGAAACGCGGCAGGAAAACGCAAAATCCCACGTGTTCCAACAGAATTGTTATGACCTTGCAGCCAGGAATTCTAACAATTATTGCACAACGCTGGTCTCCTTCCTTTTCCTGTCCTGTCCAGGCTGCTGTGGTGGGTGCACCTCATTCCCAGGCGGAGAGCATCTCCAGCAGGAATGAGAGCCCCTCGGAAAGCGGTGGCTGCAGGCAGAGCGCGATCATTAGGCTGATTTCCCTCCATAATGAGGTGTTGTGGAGCACAGCTCCATTGAAAGGCCTTTAAATAATGTTAGCATTGAATAAAACAACCTTCCAGGGAAATCAAATCCCTCGCCGCCTCTGGCGCTGCCTCTGAAAGGGAATCAATTTTCTTTGCCTGATAGCTTTCCCCAGCACTTAACGCGCACGGGGGAAGGCGCTCATTGTGAGGGTTGCCCGGGAATTGCCTTCTGAAGGTCAAATCTTGGGGAAAAAAAATGAAGGAGAAGAAAGAAAACAAGGTTTGGTGACCCCTATCCTGATGGGAGGGACCTGCCGCAGCTGCTTGGCTGGGGAGAGGGGCTGCAATGCTCACGGTAGGGTTTGGTTGTAGGTTTTAATTAGAGATACAATGAGTCTGTGGGGGTGTTTTCCTTAAAATTCCAACCAGGAAGCCAATCCTAGCCTGGATTTGGGCTCTGTGGCTGTTTGGGTGTCCCTGGTTTAGCTGTAGCATCCTTGGCTTGCACAGTCTGAGCCAGCCGGAGCATCCAACACGTTGCTTGCCTCGCTTTGGAGACAAAGCAACGCACAGAACAAATCCAGAAATCCCACATTCCTGGCTGGCTTTGCAGGGAAATTCCCGGCAAAGTGCAAAATCGGGGATTCCTTTAAAACCACGCTTAATTCCCCTCCTTGTGGAGCATCCATGTGGCTGCTCCCTGGGTTTACTCCACTCTGCGGCTGTGAAAACCAGGAATGAAGAGTTTGGTGTGAAACGAGTTCAGGCCACCCTCAGGAAGTCAGGATTAATGAGCTTCTGAGGGTAAAAAGGAAGCAGGATTGGGCCCAGGATGGATTCTCAGCAAAATGCAAAGCCCAGGGATTGTGTAGGACAGGGAATGAAATGTCAGAGTGGGGGTTCAGGTACTGAGGCTGAACATTTCCCAGGAAAATCCCACTCGGAAATCATTTTCCCCATAAAATCCCAACTGCCGAGTGTCACCGTAATGCGCCCTAATGACGGGGAGGGGGGGCACTTTTAGAGAGTGGTTTTAAAAAAGCTCTGGAATCCATCTGGATTCTCTTAGGAACAAGCAAAACCTCATCAGGGACCACTTCAAAGCCCATTTCCTCCTGCTTAAATTATCTCGTGTGCGCCTGCTGCTGCACGGACATTGTTCCATTAGGGATGATTTTTGACTGTGCCTAATCGGAACAAACTGCACAATATTCCAGGAGTGATTTCCAATTTGTTGGGTGCCCTGATTCCTGCAGAAAGCCTGCCTTGGCTATGGAGCTGGATATAGGGAGGAATTCACAGCCCTCCTGCATGATGTCCTGCCCAGAGGCTTTGGAAAATGGAATTAATTGAGGGCTTTTAGGAAGCATGGCAGTGTTATCTTTTAATTGTGTGTGAGTTGTTTTAATGGTGTTGAGCTTTCAAATTGTTTCCTATTTCTATTTCTGTTATATTTATATTTCTTTTATCTTTATTTTATATTTATATTTATGTTTATATTTATATTATATTTATATCTATATTTATATTTATTTTATATTTATATTTCTTTAATCTTTATTTTATATTTATATCTATATTTATATTTATATTTATTTTATATTTATATCTATATTTATATTTATTTTATATATTTTTATTTTTATTTTTATTTTATTTTTATTTTTATTTTTATTTTTATTTTTATTTTTATTTTTATTTTTATAGTGTATGCACAAATATTTTATCTATTATTTATTTCTATTTTTTTTACATTTATATTGTATATGTTTATATCTTTTCATCTCTATGATATTCTTATATTTTAAAAATATATTGCGTATTTTATGTATTTATGATATCTTTATTATCAATTTTATAGATTTAAATACATATTTATTTGTAATTTTTTTCATATTCCACAGGCCTGATGACCAATCTTTCCATCCACTCTCCAGGATGAAGGCTCAACCTGCTGCTGCCACTCTGGGTATTTTCTTCTCCACTTCCCTTTTCCCATTTTCCCTTTTTTATCCCTTTTCCCATTTTCCCTTTTTTATCCCTTTTCCCATTTCCCCTTTTTTATCCCTTTTCCCGTTTCGCCTTTTTTGCACGTGCGCTGGCAGGGAAGAGCAAACGACGTCGTTTGCTTCCCAGTCAGATCCATTTGGATGATCCTGATGCCCTTTTGTACCACACCCTGATGGCACAACGGTGCCTCAGATTAAACCCGTGTCAAAACTGGGATCTGCCCCCATTCCTCCTTTTCCCCTTGTGGAGTGACTCCTTTGTCACCTGGCAGATGAAGGGAGGGCAATTCCTGCCCTTTATTCCATGCTCCAGCACAGCCTGGGAATTGCTGCCTGCTGCGGAGTAGGATTTGGAAAGAACGCATAAGTTTAGCATGTTAAAATAGGTTTTTGGTGGGATTATAGCAGAGTAACAGTCCCAGTTTTTGTATCTCTGGAATAGAATTCCAGACTGGTTTGGGTTGGAAGGGATCTTAAATCTCATCCCCTGTGGGCAGGGACACCTCCCACTATCCCAGGCTGCTCCAAGCCCCATCCAGCCTTTGCTTGGACACTGCCAGGGATCCAGGGGCAGCCACAGCTGCTCTGGGAATTCCATCCCAGCCCCTCCCCACCCTTCCAGCCAGGAATTCCTTCCCAATATCCCATCTGACCCTATTCTCCCCCTCAGACTCTTGTCTTTTGAACTAGGCAGCTCCAGGCCCTGGGAATGTACAAACATTCCTGGTGGTCCCTGCTCATCATCCCAAACTCCAGCCTGGCCTGGGCAGGGAATGAGCCTCAGCAGCAGATGCTGCATCCCTGCTCCCTTCAGGAACTTCCTGCAGGGATAGGGTGAAAAGGAAGAGGAAAATCCCGATTTCTTCATGTTCTAGATATTAAAGAGGATACTTTGGTGGCTCAGCAACACAAGGACCATTTTATTCAACATGCTTTAATGTGTTCCAGGTGTGTATCCAGCAGCTCCAGCCCTGGAATTTTCCAGCAATCCAAGAAATTATTGGGTTTTTTAATTGACTCCGCTATAGCTTGAGATCCACATTTGATATCCCGGTATTACCTCTGCCTTGATGGCCTTGGCAATTTGCCCAGAGCTATTTGACTTCCAAATCAGCACTTCTGGCTTTATTTTGTGGTCATTGGTGGCTTTGGGGGGATTTCTACCCACAAAGCTTTGCTAGGCCATAAAAATTCAGAATGGGGGGAGTTTATACCCCCAAAATCTTGCTAGAGCATAAATATTCAGAATGGGGGAGTTACCCCCCAAAACTTTCCTAGGCCATAAAAATTTATAATAGGGGAAGTTTAAACTCCCAAAACTTTGGTAGACCATAAAAATTCAGAATGTGTGGATGTTTAAAGAACTCAGATTTTCAGGTAGTTGGAGTTTGTTCCTATTGGAAGTGAAGCAAAGCTGTGTGGATAATGAATTTTTAAAGCAATTGGTGGGCCAAACTGAGAGAAAGTAGATTCAAATGAAATAAAAAATATACATTTTTTTCTTTAGGGTCAACCTAAATAATTTCCTTACAGCCTAGAGAAGATCTGGAGGGGAATTTTAGGGTTGGTTAATCCCGTTGATGTTTAGCATCTATTTTTTTCCAAGTGGATCAGTTTTGCCATTTTGGAATGAGGCATCGGGAGGAAACATTCTGAATCTGCTAAATTCAGAATTCACATCTCATCCCTCCCAAAACACTGCTCTGCTAATTTTAAATTAATCCCTAAATTTATGCTCCACAGAAGAGAAACAAGTGGTAGGAACAGACTTGAATTTTTGGCTGAGAATTTGGAGATGCAGCCCCGGGGAGGAGCTGGAAGATGCCGATGGATCCTAGAGAAGCACAAGAGGTGACACCTGGGAGATCTTGGAGAGCTTTTGCACATTCCCTGCCCCTTTCCCAAACCTCTCTGCTTGTCCAAACCACATTTAGGAAACAAAGAAAATAAAAACACAGCAGCACAAAGTCATGAAATCTGCACAACCACAGGGCCATCCCCTGAAATAATCCGAAATAACCAGCTGAAAAATTCCTGTGCTTTTGATGAAGCTGCTTCAGGCATTGTTTCCAACCTGGTTGTTTGCTAATTCTGTGCAGACAGAAAAAAAACAAAGCAGGAATGAGATTTTCCCCAGCTCTTTTTGCTCAGTGAAGGGAATCGAAGATGAAACGTTTACGATGTGCTGCAAATCAATATCAGCCTGGCAAGGCTTTGACACGTTCGTACCTTTTATGAAGGAGTAAAGAGCATGGAAAATACATGGAAAAGCAATATTCCAGAGCCCAGACACCTCTGTGTGTGATCTGATGGGCAGCGAGGGATGAACCCCCAGCTGGGAACACTCCAAACATGACCTGCAAACAGAGAATCCAGAGCTGGGATGAGCCAGCTCCCTGTGGGCTCCCTTTTATTAAAACAAATGATATTCGTGTTTTGTGAAGTTAATTTATCCTACAACTCAAGAGCGAGGTGATTTTTATTCTCTGGCTTGAATTTTATTTGCTTTAATTATCTGAATAGCCAAACCGTGGTGGGGGCACGTGGCAAAGCCTCCCAAATCCAGGTTTTTCCATGGACACGGATGCAGAGTGTGATGCCAGGAAAAGGCCAAGGGACCACGGCAATAAATAAAATGTGGGCTTTTTAGAACATGTCACTTAAAACATAACTCTTGCTCTGCTAGTTTGCTGTAAAAAGGGTGTCCCAGTGTGGTTTTCCACAGTTCGAAATCAGCCAAGGTTTTGACAAGGGCTGGGAGGGATTTTTGGCAAAATGTTGGTGAGGTTTGACAAGGCTTTGACAAAGAACCGAGGAAAATCAGCGGGTTTGGCTCAGATTTGGATTTGCACAGAGAGCAAGGACACACAAAGACAAGGACACACAAAGACAAGGACATTTTGGCAAGAGCTGAATCCCTGCTCTTTTGGATCCCTGCAAACCCCAACTGGGAGCTGTTGACCCTTTTGGGAACAATGGAGAGGAGGCTGCTGTACTCGATGGAGAAAAGCAGGGAAGAGGAGATGTGAGCAGGGTTTCAGATGCTCCTCATTGTGTCATAAACTCTGTTAATCATTTAATTAATTTAGGAAGAATAATTAATTAGTTTAGGAAGGATTTCTTCCCTGTGAAGGTGGGCAGGCCCTGGCACGGGGTGCCCAGAGAAGCTGGGGCTGCCTCTGGATCCCTGGAAGTTTCCCAGGCCAGGCTGGACCGGGCTTGGAGCAGCCTGGGATAGTGGAAGGTGTCCCTGCCCATGGCAGGGGGTGGAATCAGCTGATCTTTAAGATCCCTTCCAACCAAACCATTCTGTGATCTTATAATAAAATGGAAAAGGTTTGAAACTATGCAGAGTTTGATGGAGCTGCCCCGTGCCTGCTCTTCCCTTGGGATTTTAATTCAGGGAGTTCTGGTTCTTACAGAAGTGGTTTGGTGTTTTAAAGGGCAGAGAATTCAGGTGGTTGTGGTGTGTGTTGGGAATTTTCAGCATCCCTCACCTCACTGTGACATGAGTGATGCCCTCATTTAAATAAAGCCACGATGGAAAACACGATCCTTACGGAAACCAGGATCCGTGTGGATTGCATCAAGGCTCTCTGACTTACACACATTACTTATGGAAAACTGGAGTCTGAAGAGCCCAGGAGAAAATGAAGGTGTGATTTCCTCTGCTGCCAATCCTGGCCTTGTCCTCTATAATTTCAAAAGGCACAAAACCACTTCAAATTCTCGCACAGTCGCCCCTGTCTTTGCTGTCGGAGCCGCCTGTGGCTTGTCACGCTCCATCCTCTTGGCTTCCCTGCAATCTTGGGACTGTTTAGCCCTGGAATAATGTAATCCAATTTTCTTTGTTGCCATAAAGGCCTTAATTAAGGCTTCATGGGATATTGCAATCAGAACACGTCGGGTTTTCTCCTATGTCAAAGTGATGCCTGCTTCAGATCCATCAGTGTCCTTGTGTTGTCAGAAGCGCTCGGATGGGTCACGTGTGGGATGAATTTATCCTGCACCACTTTTCCCCCAGCAACACAAAACTCTCAGCTGGCTTGGGATTTTTGCCTTTCTCCTGAGGTGTTTGCCACAGAAATGTGATGATCTCTCTTGGATTTTTCCTGCTGGCATTCGCAAGAACAGCAGGGGCCACCTGGGATGTGGCAAAAGTCACCCTGGTCACCGACAGCTTTGCTTAATTAACATGGGGACCGTGTCTGAAGAAAAAAAAAAAAACAAACAAAATAACATTTTTGGGTGTTATCTTGCATTTTCCAGGGAAATTTTTATCAGAAATCCATTTTTATTGCAAAGGTGCTGTTGGCTGGTGTCCAGCTTGTGGGATTCCAAGTCACCTCCCCAGGAGCAGAGGGGATGGGATGGAGCCAGGCTTTGGAGGTACCTGCAGCCTCTGGTGTTTCTGGGAGCAGGAGGAATTCAGCCCCAGCGTGGGCACAGAGAATCATGAAATCACAGAATCAAGGCATGGGTTGGGTTGGAAGGACTTGAAGGGCCATCCCGTTCCAACCTGCCAACACCTTCCACTATCCCAGGCTGCTCCAGCCTGGCCTGGACATGGATCCAGGGCTGAACATTTTCCTTGTGGCTGTGGATTTGTTGAAATTCCCAGCAGTTTGTGTCCAGCCTGGCTGAGGACAGGAAGCAGGAATGCACTGGGAATGCTCTCCTGGGATGTGCTCTCGCTCCACCTGAACCTTGCCAAGCTCTGCTGGGATTGGGCTGGGAATCTCTGGGCTGGTTTGTCTGCTGGAAAAGCAAAGGAAATCTCTTCTGTTTGTTGGATCCTTCCCGAAGTGTCTTCCCAACGTGGCTTCCACAAAGAACCCGAGCCTATTCCTCCCATCCAGCCTCCAGTTTGCCCTGGCTGAGGGTGGGATTTCTCCTCCTGTTAAATGCTGCTGTGGGGTTTTCCAAAAGGGTTTCCGACGCTGCCCTTTTAAAATAAAAGCTGAGCATAGATTATAGCTATTTCCCAGGTTTAATCCCTAAATATAGTGGGAATTATTTTATTTTCCCAGAAATACCATTTGCCTGGTGTGTGGATGACCCCAGGGAGCCCTTTTAGGAATGTCCTTCACAAAGGGAATCCAGCTGGGTGCGAAATGAGCCCTTTTGTCTGTCGGAAATGCGGGATGGGGGTCGGGATCGATACATCCCTGCCTCTGGAATAGCCCTGCCACAGACCTGGCAACAATGGGAAGAGAGGTTCAAAAGATTCCCGCTGGATGCAGCCAGTGGCAAATAAAAATCTGCATTTTAGCAGGAGATGAAACTGCTTCAGCTGCAGCCCTGAGCCGGGAATGGTGCCCTTGGATGTCGTTACTCTTATCCTAAAGCACCACAATAAAATCCCAGCTCCATGCAAATCCTGCCAACCTTTGGAATATTTGTGAGCAAGGCTCTTCCATGACTCCAAGTGGTGTTATCCATCCTGGGAATAACCTGGGCAAAACAGTGGTTGGTGGCTGCTCACTGCCCTCAAATCTTTTTGTTCTGTTTCCTATTAATTAATTAATTCACATTTTTCCAGCTCCTAATTCCTTGTTCTGGAGTTGTTGTTGCTCGTTTTCCTGCAGCTTCTGCTCTTTCCCAGCATTTATGGCCCAATGGAGGAAAAGCAGAGCTCTGTCTCCAGCTGGGAAAACACCCGGTGTTATTTGCATATATGCAAATTGAGGGACTTAGCTGAATTTTGGGAATGGGAGAAGGTTGTGGGGATGGAAAACTCAGCGTCAGTGGGGAAAAACCGGGCTGGGAGCTCCTTTGCTCTACATCTTCTCTCCATGTGGAAGCCAAGCCGTATAAAATTGCTGTAACTGTTCCCTTAAAAAAAAAGGAGGTGGAATTGTGCTGTTTGTGCTGTTTGTTTTTCCCTGAATGTGGCATTTCTTCTCCCATTTTATTGCCTTGCAGATGGAGAAAGTCTCTTTGCATGGAGCATTCACTCAGCTCCAAACCACGGTCTTTGTGCCTTCCCAAGCGGAGCTGCATGAAATTCCTCAGTCAAATATTCCCAGAAAATGTAAAATCAGCTCCATCATTGTTATTTCTCTACTTACACAAGTAATTTTTGGAGGCTGAAAGGCAGCCTGTGAAGTTCACTGCAGCATTTCCAGATTCCATGGTCCTGATATTTGGGTTTAATCCTGAAATGCCATCGAGGAGTCGTGCTGGAACTGCTTCATTTTCTCAGGAAAAAATTTAATTTAACAGTGAAAATGGAGGAGGGAATGAATTTGAAAGGGTTTTTCCCCTCCTGGTTTTTTTCAGACAGGCAGGAAAATGAGAGCCCAGCCCTTCCCAGGGCTCCAGACCTTCCCAGAGCTCCGTCCCAGCAGTGTCAGGGAACATAAATCCCTCTCACAGCCTCATATGGATGTTGCCCCCTCCCTGCTTTACAGTGGATATAATTTAAACCTTCCCAGACTGAATATTCCCGGTTAAATGCACTCATCCCGCTTTTCTCTCTCATTCCTACTTGTTGGAAATGCATCCCTGCTCCTGCTCCAGCTCCCAGGACAGGGCTCACGGCAACTGTGCCATCCCTGGACCTTGGGGTGTCTTAAAACCGTGGTTTTTCCAATTAAATTTCGATTTGGAAGCTGCCGGATGCGAGCTTTGCATCGAAGTAAGAACTTAGCATTTGGGAAAAGTTCCCATCCAAATAGCCCACATTTCCTTGGCTTTGTTTCTCCCACAGAATCCCAGGCTTGTTTACTCAGATCCTTTTTGCTTCGGTGTCACGACCCTGCCCTTTCCTTCTTCCTTCCGCGTGCTCTGCTCGTCATTAAATCTCCGGATTATGACACGAAGTCATTCCTGCTCCGTGCGTTTTTCCCTCAGCTCCTCTCCTCAGGGAGATGGGATCTATCCAAGGATGGCACATCTCTTAAATAACACTTATGATAATACTCAAAGAGAGCCATAAACGGAATTGCTGCCGTTAGCTCCGGAATGTGCCGCTCGTTCTCGCCCTGGTGGGGTGCCCACAGCCCCAGCTTCCCAATATTCCACTGCTGGCGTGGTTTTTACATTTATCTCATGGAATTCCAGGCTTGGAAGGGAGGTTCCTGCTCCAATGGGGTGCTTGCAGCCGCAGCTTCCCAATATTCCACCGCTGGCATGGTTTTTACATTTATTTTGTGGAAATCCAGGCTTGGAAGGGAGGTTCCTGCTCAATGGGGTGCTCGCAGCCCCAGCTTCCCAATATTCCACTGCTGGGGTGGTTTTTACATTTATCTCATGGAATTCCAGGATCACAAGGGACTTTAAGGTGATCTAATTCCAAGAGATTCCCTGGCAGGGACGCCTTCCACTATCCCATGCCCCATCCAGCCTGTCCTTGGACAATTCCAAGGATGTGGATGGGATGTGCAAGGTGGGTTTTTTCCCTCTAAATCGTGGATTGGGCATGGAAGGAGGCAGCCTCTGAAAGATTAATGGAGCCATTGATCCCAGCAGTGCTGTAACAACTCGGCATTGCTCACACATCTGAGGGCTGCCAGCATTCCCGGAGATAAAAGCAGGAGCGGGAATGTGCGGCGTCTGTCTCCGTGACATCGTTGCTCGTGGGGTTTTTTTTTAATCCCTTTTTATTTTCCCTCCCGTTCTGCCTATGGAAAAGAAAGGAACAGGAGAATAACGAGGGTCAGGTGGCAGGGTTGTTATTTAGGATGAACCCCCTTGTCGGCTTCCAAATAATTTCCAGTGTTATTGGGTAATCAAAGGCAGGAATAAAAATGGGAAGATCAAATAAATAACGTGGAGCTAATGAAGCTCTATCCACGTGCCAGCAAATGTCAGGGAAAAAAGGGTTGGACATGCAAATTCCTCTTCATCCTGCTCCCCAGGGAAAAGTTCAGACTGACTGAAGGTCATCTTAGGCATTGTGATTGAGGCATAACGTGGTGCTGGAAGAAAGAATCCCAATGGGAATCTTTCCCTTGTTTCAGGATTTGTTCCCCAAGGAAGCCTCAAATCTGAAATGAGCTGGGGCAGAAATGGGGCAGGAATTCCCAGTTCTGGGCTGGAAACTGGAGGGTGCCCACATCTACTGGGGGTGAACTGGTGAGACTGGCAGCACCCCAGATGTATCAATAAATGTGGTATTATATCCATAAATATGATATTATATCCATAAATATGATATTATATCCATAAATATGATATTATATCCATAAATACGATATCAGATCAATAATTGTGAGGGAAGGGAGAAATCCTCCTTTTTTCTGGATATCCCAAACCATGATCTCCAATATCCTCACATACAACCCCAATTAATTTTATTACTTCATGGGGCACTCTCAAAAATATAAGGAGCAATCCAGGCCTGACAGAGGGATGAATTAGATGATCTAATTCCCTAAAATATGAGGGTTTGGAATCCTGAATCATCTCCATGTCCTGAGGTAGGAATTTCCTACCTCGCCCTATTCTACTCTGAGTTTTTCAGCCCCGCTGTGGGGTTTGGTGCTCAACAGGAACTCTGGAAATGCACCTGTATATTTCAATTTATTATTATTATTATTATTATTACATCAAAACATCTTTGATGAGCACCTTAAGGAACAAATGTATGAAACTTTTAATCCTCTCACTTATAAACAGCTTAAAACACTTGGAGAAACATTGATAGAAAACGTGTAAGGTGAGACAAAACCAAATAAATATCACACTTAATGAGGTGTCTGCACAAATATCATAAATATCTTGTTGGAAACACGTAAAATTCCATGTATGAGAAGGAACTATGGATTGCAGCAGCATCAAAGCCTCTTGAAGGAAAATATGTTGGTGACCATTAAAAGTCTGAGGGAGCTGATGAGATTTGTGAGGATCAGTTCTCCCTCTGCAAGATAATTGGAAGGGCTGGAAGGAATTCCAAGCTGGAACTGGGAGATGGGGGAAGCTCTTTTCTGTTTATTTTATTTAAAAACCACATTTTCCCTTCCTGAACTACCTCCATTCTCTTCCCTATGGGAGAATTATCAAATCATGGAATCATTAAGGCTGGAAAAGCCCTCCAAGGTTGAGTCCAACCATTCCCAGCACTGCCAAGGCCACCACGGATCCATGTTCCCAAGTACCACATCCACACTTTTAAATCAGCTTTAAAAAGGCTTTTAAATCCCTCCAGGGATGAGGGTTCCACCCTGTGCCAGGGCTGGACAGCCCTTTCCAAGAAGGAATTTTCCCTGTATCCAACCTAACCCTCCCCTGGCCCAGCCTAAGGCTGTTTCCTCCCATCCTATCCCTTGTTCCCTGGGAGCAGAGCCCAGTCCCCACCTCCTTTTCCTGGTCTGAAAGGCTCTGTTAATGGTTGAACTCGATGATTTTAGAGGCCTTTTCCCACCTTCAATATTCCACAATCCTGTGCTGCCTTGTTTCCCTGTGCTTCCCATCCTCCCCACCACCATTCCTGCTGCCCGGGGTCAGAGCTGCACAGCTCCCCATGGATTTAGCTCCACTGGGGATGAACAACCAGCCAGGTTTGGGGGTTGGAAAAACCAAACGTGTCTCCTTTAGCTCATGGAGAAGGCCTGGAGCCCCAGGGATATCCTGGGAAGGAATCCTATTTCAACACAGATTCCTTACCCACGTTAAGCCACCTCTTGGCTGCTCTCCAAAATGTAAACAGACTTCAGGGCTGGGACTTGGGAAGTCATTTCAGATGTGTTAGCTCGGATGTTGGGAATTTGGGACTCCTGAAGCCCCAGGCCTAAAAGGAACATTGTTTTCCCTCTCATTAGTCCTTCTGCTGAACTCCAGCCACAGCCTCCCTGGATTTTCCCACCAGTATCCCTTTATCTGGTGGGGCTGAGAAGGAAAACCTGTTGCAAGCATTAAATATTTTCTGATGGCTCATCTGTTTAATTGTGGCTCTGTAGGATCAGATTTCTGGGATACAGAGCAATTCCAAGCGTTTCTCATATTACAGCTCTGGATCTGAGGACACTGCCAGCTGTGAAGGTGACTGCCTGGGGACACACCAGCCGAGTTTTCCAGGGAAAAGCTTTCCTTCCCATGCTGCCAGCAGGTGATTTCTCCAGGTGGAGGGATGTTTTTGGAACAGGGATTGTGCTGCTGAGCTGCACTTTGGGGAAAAAAACAGCACCGAGCTTTGTGCAGGAGGGGCTGGGGAGGAGTTTGGTGTCCCTGCCTGGGATGTGGCCACGTGCTTTTCCTGCCAAATTTCGGATTTTGACATCAGCATTTCTGAGGCCAAGTTCTCAGGCTGGGATCCCTCTGGGACTTTTGGCCTTTCCTGCTGAGCTCGGAGCAAGGACCACACTGGTCATGAGGAGCTCTGTGCCTTGGGGAAACCGATCTCCCTTCAGACATGGCTGGGAGTAGATAAAACCTCCTCCAGCACGGAGCAAAATTCCCATTTTGGATCTTTTTGGAGAATCTCCCTCCAGCAGTGGAAATCCAGGGGTAACAACTCCATGCCAGGATCTGCAGCAGGGAACAGGACAGGGATGTGCAGCATCACAGAAAGGATGTGAGGGAAGCATTCTCCACGTGAGGTTTGCTCTCCTGCCTTGTGTTTCAGGAATTCTGTGAAGGTGGAGGGTGCAAGGTGGAGGATGAAGGGTGGAGGATGAAGAATGGGAGGGTGGAAGATGAAAGATGGAGAGTGGAGGGCGGAGGATGGAGATGGAAGATGAGGCTGGAGGATGGAAGACAAAGGATGGAGAGTGGAGAATGGATTGAGGACAAAGGGTGGAGAGTGAAGGATGAAGGATGGAGGATGAAGGATGGGACATGGAGGTTGGAAAATGGGGGATTGAGGATGGAGGGTGGAAAACAAAGGATCGGGCTTGGAGACTGGAGGGTTGAGGACGAAGGGTGGAGAGGGGAGGATGGAAGGTGGAGGATGGAAGGTGGAGAAGTGCCCGCCGGGATTTCGGGCTGGATTTTTCCTGCAGTTTTCCAGAGCCATCCTAAGGTGGCGGAGTTGCCGTCTGCTGCAGGCTGAGCCCTGGGGCGGGCTGCTTTGCGATCCAAGGGGAGGAAAGGTATTCCAGGGAAGCGATCATTTGTCTTGCAAAGCAGCCTGAGCTTTACAGGAGAGGGAAAGATCTGAGAGCAAATTAGCGAGTACTAATTACAAATGTGCCAGCGCTGGAATATTCAGGTCATTACAAATGTGTAACTCCCTTTGAATCGCTCTGCGGCAGCAGATGAGCAGATGGTGAGAGATCCTGGCAGCCGGTGTCCCACCCTGCCAGGGAAAAACGGGGCTGGAATTGTGCCCTGCCCTGGGCCAGGTGCCACAGAGGCCCCGGTGCCACCCCAGGGCATTCCCAGCCCCTGTGGGACACGGATGTGCCCCCTCCTCCTTGGCCGTAGCAATTCCAACCCAAAAATGCGCTGCAAAATCCATGGCATGAAAGGCTGGAGGGAAGGATTTGATGCCCCGCAGCATCCGTGCGATCCAGGGGCTGGGAGTCAGGAGGGATGGTTTGGCTGGAAATGGCAGCCGAGCTGTGTGGGGTCACTGGTACCTCTCAGGGCACTTCCGATCCCTTCCCAACCTTCCAGGTGCTGCCAGAGCAGGAGGGATGCCTGAATCTGGGAATGTTTTGTCTCCTCGAGGAAAATGAGGTGGAATCACTTGAGCTGTGCTGTTGTTATCACTGGAATTTTATTCCAAACAATTGTAAATTCTATCCAACGTGGCTGGAGCCATTTCCGTTCATCTCCTGCATTTCTATGTTTGCAACATTTAGGATAAACGTGAATCCAGTGGGAAATTATCCTTGGCACTTTCATGGAGCTTTTGACACGGGAGGCAACCTGGCTTTGGAGGAGAGCAGTCACACCAGGATGTGGAGAAGATCTTCAGCTCCTCATGGTTTATGCATTCCATGAAAGGGAACATTGTCTGGACATGCCTGATCCACCCTCTGGAGGGGGAAGTTAAGCCGGATCAAAGCTGCTCATAAGGAATATTTTACTCCACAAGGAGCAAAAATCAGGATTAGCTCTGTTTGAGTTACGATTCCTTCTCTCCGCTCTCTGGGGAGCAACACGGATGCATCGGTTGCTGCTGCAGCAAGTCCAATTGCTGCCTTCAGGAAAACCTGATCCCAATCCTTGCAACCCACCTGGAGAAATCCCAAGGAGGCAGGCACAGCTTTCCAAATGAAATGCTAAGTGGGAAGACCCTCTGGAAGCTGCGCTCCTTGGAAGATGCCACTGGGGTTGTGGGAATGCTGCCAGGACAAAGAGTTCTTGGATTTTAGCAGGTGGGGAGAGCTCCAGGAGGTGGAGGGCTGGGATTCCATCCTCTCCATGGGCATATCCAACTCAGCTCGGAGCACCGGGAGGAGGAAAGCGAGCATGGCTTTGTGGGCTGTGGCACACACATTTCTCAACGTGTAACAGCTGAAAGAAAAAAAAAAATGAATTAAATAATTAGGGGCCTGTGTCTTATCTGCTGTGACGATTTGCAGTGCTCAATAAGCCGTGAAACTCCTCATTTCTCAGCGGGGATGCAGTGGGCGACTGCGCTGCCTGAAAAACACCCACAGCTCCCACTCCGAGCACGGAGAAACCAGGGAGAGACGAGCCTGGATTCAAAGGATGGAGAGGAAAGCGTGGATTTGGCCCTCAGAAGGTTGCTGAGCCACCCACCTTGGCTGCTGCAGGGCCCTCCTGCATCACAAATATCTGGTCCCACGTGGAGGATGGAAGGGTGGGCAGTGATCCCTGTCCTGTTCCCACTGAGGGTACAAATTCCCTGAGAAAAGGACGCTGGACAATTGTTTATGGATTTAACTGTGGTTCCTTGGCTGTGGCAGCTGCCTGCTGCAGCAGCACTGCGAGCACAGGTTAATCTGTGAGATAGCCACGTTTCCAGGTTCTTTAGGTCCATCTCTGCTCATGCAGAGAGCCAGAACCACACAAATATCCTAAATTCCAGCTGTGTACTGCACCCAATCTCCCACAGACTTGGATAACCTCTCCTACTCCCCATTTCATCAGCGATGCCCTCTGGAGAGTACATCCAAATCCCTCCCGCGGAGGCAGCCGAGGTGTAAACATCCAAAGGACTGGAGCAGGAGGGATGGGGCATCCTGGTCCTGATCCCTCCTCATTATGCACTTCCAGTGGCTTGGAGCAATCAGGCGTCCCTTTCTCAAGGACATTGACGGATTAGCCTCATCAGTCCCCCGCTGCGGCCGCCAACTTTGCCCATATTAATCAGAAAAAACAGCTCCCTGATTGCCATTTAAATTGCACAAAAGATATATTTGTCTCGGGGAGGTCCGTGACATTTCGACGTGCCTTGAAGGAGCTTTGCTGCCCTGCTTCCCAAGAGCTTGGGAAAGCAGGAAGGGAACGTTTTGCCTCGTCCTGTAGGGCTCCTGCCGGGGTTTGAAAACGCGGCAGCTCCTCGAGGTTGTCGTGGGGGATTTGACTGGGTAATCCCAAACACAAACACTCGTTGCTGCGATTTGGCTTCTGATCCAGGCTCTCCACGGCCTCCTGCTTTAGCCATGGGTGCTCTGCCTCGTTTGTCCCTCTGAGGAGGCAGGGAAAGCAGCTGTGCCCTGGAACTGGGGTGATTGGGGTGTAGGGCTGCAGCCGGGTTTGGGTTTCCTCCCTCTGCCCTCAGGGGCTGACACTGGTCACAGAATGCTCATTTCGTGGCGAGTCCATGGTCCCCTCCTGCTGCTGTTGGACATCAGAGAGCGACAACGAGACACTGACCCAAATCTGGGGATGAAATTTGTCTCTTGTCCCTCATGTGCCGGGAATTCAGATTTTTTTTGGACAACCATAGGAGTGACTCAAAGGTGAGGCAATAAATACGGAATTAAATGTGGAAAATGGAATCGTGGGATGGTTTGGGTTGGAAAGGACCTTAAAGCTCATCCAATTCCATGGGCAAGGACACCTCCCACTGTCCCAGACTGCTCCAAGCCCCGCCTAACCTGGCCTTGGACACTTCCAGGGATCCAGGGGCAGCCACAGCTTCCCTGGGAATTCCATCCCAGCCCCTGCCCACCCTCCCAGCCAGGAATTCCTTCCCAGTATCCCATCTGCGGGGACTCACACCTTCTGATCAACAAATCAATATCGTGGTGCAGAAGCATCTTATTGTTTAAAATACCCCTGTGCTCACACATCTCACAACTTTGACATAACACCTCACACACTTCACTTGCTTATCTTGTATTACTTATACAGCTACACATCCCTCTACTCACACATTTCCTTCCTTACTTTTACTCGTTACAACTTCTGCATAACACAGTACTTATGCACTTTACCTACTTATGCATTTTACTTACTTACACGTTCTACCTACTCTTACAGACTACTCTACCTATACATTTTACATCTTTACATAAAACAGTCCATATACAGTTTGCAACTGCTGTGCATGAGATCTCACATTGCTGGATTGCTTTCTTTATTTCATCCATGAGCTCCACACGCACTTTTCTGATAATATGATCGGTTTTAATCTAGTGCAGCACAGTCCTTTTTATCCATTCCTTGATGCCTTGGTATTTAGTTTTTCAGCTTCTTCTTTCCCAGTTTAGCACAGTTTACCTTTCAGTCCTTGGTGAATTCCTGAGGGCTCTAACAGGTGGAGCTCCCGATCCAGGCAAGCAACGTTGAGATGACAGCAACAAAACCCATCCGGTGATCAGCAGCCAAGTCCAGGAAATCCAAACAACAAGACAGCAAAGGACAGGGAGCAGATACAAAACTGTCCTACCTCTCCCCCTGAACCTTCAGACTGGAGCTTAAAACCCCTCCTGGGGCTGATGTGCTGCAGCTGAAGGTGGAAAGGCCACATGGAGCCGGTGAGGGCAATTCCAGCCTGGTCCCACTCTGAGGGCTCTGGTAAAAATAATTAAAGATGGTTTGGCTGGGGCACACTATCAAGGTTCAAATTCTTTACAACACCCATCCATCCCTGCCCTCTGGCAGTGGGAAGCCGTTCCCTGTGTCCTGTCCCTCCATGCCTTGTCCCCAGTCCCTCTCCAGCTCTCCTGGAGCCCTGGAAGGGCTCTAAGCCCGATGTGACAGGTCCAGGATTATTCCTGGAGCATCCCTTGAGGAGAGGCTGCACAGAGGAGGATGAGACTTCCACAGAGTCCCAGGGTGAATCCATCCCCAAAACCCCCTTGGAGCTGCCGAACGTCTCCCAGCAGGGTTCCTGTATCCCCACGCACCGTGATGATGCCAGGCAGGGGGGATTTTGCTTTTCCAGGGTGTTCTCGCTGCCTTCGGAACTATTTAAAGCCGGCAAAGCTAAAAAAACCCCCGTGTTACTCCCCAGCACATGGCGTGTGTGTAGCACCTCCTGCCAAGCCGGGCCGTGTGCTCCCCTCAGGCGCTGCTGGGCGAGGAATTCCACCCGAGATCCATGGATGTGTCCTTAGAAACGACTCATTTAGGGAATGATTGCGCCTCCGGGAGCACAGCGCGTTAATTACTGTGCCAGGTAATGCCTCTGCCACAGGAGCTGCTCGGCGTTAATGGCTCTGGCAGCACAGCCTTTTCCAGCTCTTTATTCCAGCTCTTTATTCCAGCTCTTTGTCCTGCCCCGGGAGCTGCTTTGCACAAGCCAAGGAGCTGCCCCGTGCCAATTTTTTCTGGGTGTAAAAGGAAATCGTTTTGGAGGTGTCTAAAAGAGGCTGACGGGGGTTTTCCAAGCTCCTGTGATCCCCCTCATTCCCACATTTTCTCCCTGCTTCTCCCTCCTCCCACGAGGCTGGGAATCCTTCTGGCTTCAGTGCTTCAGGAATTTATTTTCCCCCCTTTCCCACTGATATTTGCTGGCTTCATCAGGTGCTGATCTGCTCCCACCTCATTCACGCCCTGACCTTGCAGCCTCCCATCCTTTCCAGGAGATCACAACCTGATTTCTTTCAAAGATCTCTCTCGTAATGTTCAAATGATGCATTAGGCCCAGACAGAACACGAGAACATTTATTTTCAGAGAGAAAACAGCCCTCAGCAGATCATGGAGTGATGTGAGACAAGAGGAAAGATCTGTTTCCACGGAGTTTTCTTTCTTTTGCACAAAATCTGACAGGAAGCTGCAGCTGATTTTTGTTTTCTTGGATAAATAATCATAAATCATAGAATGGTTTGGGTTGAAAGGGAGCTTTAAAGGCCATCTAATTCCAACCCCTGCATGGGCAGGGACACCTTCCATTATCCCAGGTTGCTCCAAGCTGTGGCCTTGGATACTCTCAGGGATCCAGGGGCAGCCACAGCTTCTCTGGGAAATCCATCCCAGCCCCTCCCCACCCTCACTGCAAAATCTCCTTCCTTATGTCCAATCTAAATCAACCCAAATCCTTCATTTTAAAAGCATTCCCCTTGTCCTGCCACAGCAGGCCCTGACACAAAGTTTGGCCCCGTTTTTCTCACAGCTCCCCTTCCAGTACTGTCTCCTTTTCCTTCTGGGAATTTTCTTCCGTGGTGATTTAGGGAATTTTCTGATGATTTAGGGAATTTTCCACACGTGTGTAGCAAGATGTACAGACAGGCCAAGGATTGGGATGTCCACATTCCCCAGGGTGGGATTTCTGCACGCGTGGCTCCGGCCAAGAATTCCCAGCCACACATTCCATCCTCTTTATCCCAAATTTCTCCTGCTAGAAACAAGCAACCCGTGACAACATCTCTGTTTTCCCCAGAAACTCTGTTTAAAACTTCTCTGCGTGCCCCGCTCGCTTTAGGAAATGCTCTCCCGGTGGCTGCCAGATAAAAAGCAGAGATAAGGAATGGACTGACCCCGGCCGAGCATTTTTAGAGCAGAAAGTTTAAATATTATGGATTTTTTTCCCGGTTTTCTGGGCGAGAGCCAAGGATCCAAACCCTGCTGCGTTAGCCGGTGCCTCCCGGGTGATGGATGTGCTGGAGGTGGAGCTGCCAGGGCAGCTGGAATTACTGTGGGATGGCCAAGTGAATCCAGGGAATGCGTGAAGCTTTGTTAAGTGGAGAGGCTGCAATCCCAGCACGTTGGGAATTCCTGGAGCTGACGTGCTCGCGGGCAGATCCCACAGTGGGTAAATGAAGCGTTTGCTGAGGAAACCACAAAAAAATCCAGTGAGGAGTGGAATCCCAAAAGATTGAGGGGCTCAAGCAGAAAATTCCTAGGAAAATTTCTCCAGCGTGGTTTTAGAATCGTGGAATATTTTGGTTTGGAAGGGACCTCTAGAGGTCACTCACCCCTCCAACCTGGGGGAAGCCTCCCACCAATCCCAATTTTAGAGATCATTTTATGTTTGCTGCAGATGTTTCCAAGGACGTGAAATAAACGGGGCTGTTTGAGTCATTTTTTAGTTTTCTTTTTTTTGAGATTAAAATATTCCCCCGTGCCCACAGCTTTTAATAACCTGACTGCAATGAAAACAGGCACTCTAAAAGTGTGGGAATGGAGTGCCTGGTGGGTTTGGATGAACACGGTTATTGTTGTCCTTGGAAAACAAGCTGAGGATGTGAAAAGCTCGGGATCATCACAGAGCATCACCCTGCCCACGCATCTTCCAATCTGATTTTATTTTACCAGGGAAATGGTCTGCCTTGGATTGACTGGATTTTTCCCAAGTTAGAGAACTGGCCTTCAGATTTTAAAGGAGAAAATGGGCTGGAAAATACTGTCAGGGCTGTTGGGGGGTTGTGTGTGCATCCTGAGAGGAATTCAGGATTTCAGCTTTGTGGGAAGTTACTTCAGGCCATATTTATATTTATATTTTTTCATTTATATTTCTGCTTGGAGAAGCTGTGGCTGCCCCATCCCTGGAATTACTCAAGGCCAGGTTGGATGGGGTTTGGAGCAAGCTGGGATAATGGAAAGTGTCCCATGGCAGGGATTGGAATTAGATGAGCTTTAAGTTCCCTCCAACCCAAACCATTCCATGATTCCGTGATTCCATGACTATTCCATTGAGGCCCGTTGGTGTTAGTGACAAGCACAGCTCCAAAACAATTAAATCCAAGGTCAAGACTATGTTGGAAGACACCAAAACTGCAAGGAACTGTTTTAAGGAACTATTAAACAAAAAAAAAAATTAAATCTGATTAAAATCCATTGCTGTCGATTTCTGCTCCTTTTGTTTCTGCACCACTCCTCTAATTTAATTAAAGGTTTTAACAACAACACAAAACTAAGGATGACTTTCCAAGAGCTGTTTTAGCTCCTTAGGTGCCATTTTCAGCTGTTTGCTTTTCCCTGGAGAGGCTCTGAAGAGGAATTTACCTCTCTGGATAAATGAGGGAAGAACCAGGACTTCCACCAGCAATGCCGTGCTAGAAAATCATTCCCATTCCTTGCTGACCACATTTACCTGGAATTTGGGGGTTTTTTTTGGACGCACAACCCCGCCGGATCCCCTGCGATGCTCCTGGTGCCAGCTGGTGCTGTCGGAAGTTGGATAAAACAATTTTTCCAGCAGCAGCTCCTCATTAGGAACACGGAGCAGCTCCAGCATCTCCCCTGCCCTCGCAAACTGTTATGCAAATAACTCTTGCTGACAGCACAAATACATTCATTTGGGTGTCGCACTAATTGATTTTCGCTCATTAGGAGTGATTTCGCCCTAATTTGATAAGGAAGTGTGAAACTATTTCTCCCGGCAGCAGGTTTGGTATTTGCGGAGGTATTAAGGAGGTGTTAATTAGCGCCGGCTCTCCCGTCACGTTGATGGTTTGGGGAGCAGTCCCGGCGCCTGTTGCTCCTCGGGCTTTGGCTAATTAAGTTAATTACGTGGCATGTGGCACCTATGGATGTGTGGCCCAGGCAGCGGCGTGGCTTTTGTCCCTGTTTCAGGTGGATTTGGGAAGCTGGAAGAGCAGAAGTTGATGGGATCCATCCCTGAGCGCCCTTAGGGCGAGGTTTCCTTCTTAGATTGTCCCACTGGAACCTCCCTTCCCTGAAACTCATCCAACATTCGATCCCTCAAGGAGAGACTTTCCTCTGTATTTATTTCCCGGGGGTGTTGAGGGGCCAAGATCCTGGGAAAAACGGGATTGGGTTTGACGGATCCGTTGTTTGCACACACAGAACCACCCCCGTGCTTTGGGAAGCCAAGAGATGGCCCAAAATCCTCCCTTTTTTTGCCACTGGAATGGCAAAACAGCTGCTCGGTGTCTCCGGGATGGGTTGTCCCAAGTATTCCTAAGGGTTTTCTGCATCCAGAGCTGTCTGAAGGCTGGAATGTCTGTTTTACTGTAAATCTGGACGTTCCAAAAACTGCTTTCATTGCACTTGAACTCAAGCCAAATATTTTCAGCCTGACACGAGCAAGGACCGTTCTTAAAATGAGAGTTTCAAAAGCATTGTTTTCCTTTCCAAAAGAGAGAACTTCCCAATGAAAACTATTATTATTATTATTATTATTATTATTATTATTATTATTATTATTTTATCCGTAGCAAATGTCACGGACATGCTTTTCTTCTTTTTCACGGGAAAACTATTACCATATGTGAGGAGAAAAAGGGAAGAGTGAAAAATTTGGCATCATTTGGGCGTTTGTGGCAGAGGGTTTTTTCCCACATGAACCACGGGAAAAAGCCACCGATGCCAACTGGTGGCACTGGGATGGTGCAGACACACGCAGGGACATTTTGGGCTCTCCTGGATCAGAATGAATTCCTGTCTTCAAGGAATGACCCCCAAAAAATTCCTGCTGAGGTTGAGGAGGTAAATTGCTCCCAGCTGGAGACAGGAGCAGTGGTGGGAAATCAAGGGAAAATAATGGGGAAAATGCAAAATCTCCATGAAGTTGAGGAAAATAATGAGGAAAATGCAAAATCTCTGTGAAGTTGAGGAAAATAATGGGGGAAAATGCAAAATCTCCATGAAGTTGAGGAAAATAATGAGGAAAATGCAAAATCTCCGTGAAGTTGAGGGAAATAATGAGGAAAATGCAAAATCTCCATAAAGTTGAGGAGAATTATGGGGGGAAATGCAAAATCTCTGTGAAGTTGAGGAAAATAATGGGGGAAAATGCAAAATCTCCATAAAGTTGAGGAGAATTATGGGGAAAAATGCAAAATCTCTGTGAAGTTGAGGAAAATAATGAGGAAAATGCAAAATCTCCGTGAAGTTGAGGAAAATAATGGGGAAAATGCAAAATCTCCATGAAGTTGAGGAAAATAATGGGGGAAAATGCAAAATCTCCATAAAGTTGAGGAGAATTATGGGGAAAAATGCAAAATCTCTGTGAAGTTGAGGAAAATAATGGGGAAAAATGCAAAATCTCCATGAAGTTGAGGAAAATCATGGGGAAAAATGCAAAATCTCCGTGAAGTTGAGGAAAATCATGGGGAAAAATGCAAAATCTCTGTGAAGTTGAGGAAAATAATGGGGAAAATGCAAAGTCTCCGTGAAGTTGAGGAAAATCATGGGGAAAAATGCAAAATCTCTGTGAAGTTGAGGAAAATAATGGGGGAAAATGCAAAATCTCCATAAAGTTGAGGAGAATTATGGGGAAAAATGCAAAATCTCCGTGAAGTTGAGGAAAATAATGGGGAAAAATGCAAAATCTCTGTGAAGTTGAGGAAAATAATGGGGAAAATGCAAAATCTCCGTGAAGTTGAGGAAAATCATGGGGAAAAATGCAAAATCTCTGTGAAGTTGAGGAAAATAATGGGGGAAAATGCAAAATCTCCATAAAGTTGAGGAGAATTATGGGGAAAAATGCAAAATCTCCGTGAAGTTGAGGAAAATAATGGGGAAAAATGCAAAATCTCCGTGAAGTTGAGGAAAATCATGGGGAAAAATGCAAAATCTCTGTGAAGTTGAGAAAAATAATGGGAAAAATGCAAAATCTCCATGAAGTTGAGGAAAATCATGGGGAAAAATGCAAAATCTCTGTGAAGTTGAGGAAAATAATGGGAAAAATGCAAAATCTCTGTGAAGTTGAGGAAAATAATGGGAAAAATGCAAAATCTCCATGAAGTTGAGGAAAAGTTGATTGAACCTTTGGCCAGACATCGGGCTGTGGACAAAACACAGATTGTTTTTATGCCATGTCCTTTTTAAACCCAAAATTTCTCCTCTAGATGTTTCCCACATCCTTTTGTTCCTTTGTTAGCTGGTTTGGGTTGGTTTTTTTTTTAATTCTGCTGAACTTTGTATTTAGGTACAAAAAAAAGTGGAGGGATTCACCATTCCCAGCAAAATCCCTCATCCCAGCCTCTGGAGTGATCCATGCTGGGCTGTAAATGCACATTTCAGCCTCGTGTTGGAGCCAACCGAGTGTGACAGCTCCTGAGTGACCTCAGGCTCCTCTCTGAAATAGTTTATTTGGGATTTTTTCTCCAAACAGCTTTTGTTGCAGGACATGTGAAGGGTCTGAAGGCACAGATGGGTTGAGATTCTGATCTCAGGAGGGTCTGGATTGAGTTTTCACTTTTGATCACTCACAGGTGAGGGGTCTGACTCATGAAAAACCCAAATTTCCTTGATTGTCTGCCAGGAGGCTGAGCCAGGTGTGGGTCATGGCCTTGCACAGGGATGGAGTCACCATGGAATCATTGTGGAATCATTGTGGAATCATCGTGGAATCAGGGAATGGTTGGGTGGGAAGGGACATGAAAGCTCACCCAGCTCATGGGCAGGGATGCCTCCCACCATCCCAGGCTGCTCCAAGCCCCAATGTCCAACCTGGCCTTGGGCACTGCCAGGGATCCAGGGGCAGCCCCAGCTGCTCTGGGAAAGCTGAGCTTTGCTCTGTCTGGGGCTCAGCCTCGATTTTCCAGTTTAAGAATCTGTTTTCCACAGCCCAGCAATAATAACAAATATTCAACACCTGCAACACCTCCTTCAGTCCTGATTTGCAGCAGACTCCAAAAATGGGAGGTTTTCAATCAAATTTCCTGTAAATGACCCTCATTTCATCTGAAATTATTTGAATGAATCGTGGAACTGTTTGGGTTTGAAGGGATATTTAAATGTCAACCCCCTGCCATGGCTGGAACACCTTCCACTCTCCCAGGTTGCTCAAGCCCCATCCAACCATCCCATGGATATTTCCAGGGATTCATTTCCACATCCAGGGATCCAAATCCATTGAAATAATTCATTTTCAGCCCGAGTGAATAAAATTTCCACCGCCAGTAGGAGCACACGGAGTGGGAGAAGCCTTCCCAAGTCACAGCCCCGCAGCCTCAGCTTGTGCTCCCAAACTCAGACTCGTCCCCACTGCAAAACAACCACAAAGGGAGATAAATTCAGCTCTTTTTTTTTCTTTGGAAAGCACTGGAGCATGGTTTGGAATCTTTGTCAGTCAATATTTTGGGAAGTCTTTTCCGAGTGTGTGTGCAGAACAAAGGACACAGCTCAGAATCCAAGTGTTGCTTTCAGGGTTGAATTCCTCTCCCAGTTGCTGTGGCTGTGACAGCAGAGTTTGGCATTGAGAAATCTCCAGCATATTTCTGGGGAAAATCCGCCTTTTTTGTTGTTTAACTTCCCCCATTATGACAGGGATGATCCAAGCCAAAGGTGCCTGATCTGAGCTCACCCAAAAAATGAGAATAATCCCTTGACAAGAGCAAAGCCTTTGTCAGAGAGAGAGAGAATTGTAAATTTATCACCTCTCCATGGAGTGAAACTCCTGAATATATTGGGTTTTCTCTAACTGAGAGCTTAAACTCCACCTTTTTTCCAGACTGGATATTCCTCCTAATTCTGCAGAGCTGATCCAAAGGCTTGGAAAGCCCCCAGCCATCCTTGCCCCACTTTCCTCTCAGAGTATTTGTTCCAGGGAATATTATATCAACATATTGATCTCCCTAAATCTCATTAAGAGGTGCAGCAGGTCCAGCCACGTCTCAGAAATTCATTTTCACCTTCCCCTTGCTTGATTTTCTTTCTTAAATTCCTGTTTCTGCATCAGATTAAATCTAAAAATAAACACTGTGTAAATACCTCCCTGTACCCACATATTTTTTGAGATGAAACAAAGTGAAAGGCTGAGTTAAATGTGATTCCCAAGATAATTCCATCTGGGACAAGAGGCTGCTGGTGCCTTTCCCCCTGGAGGTGGATTTAGCTGCTGTGAGGGTGAAATCCTCTTTTCTCCACAGCCTGGGGAGAGGTTGCAGCCGTGGAATTTGGAGCACAGAGCTCTGCTCCGGGGAGGAGATGCCCTAAATCCCAGAGAATTCAGTCCTGTGACATAAATGCACCCCAGTGCCTCGTTGTCCCAAAAAACCTCCTCGCTGGGCTCGAGAAATCCATTTAATCTCAAAATATCCCAACTTTTGAGGGTGTGAGCATGGAGCAGACGGAACAGATTCACCCTGGTTTTGTGGCTGGTGCCAAAGGTGTTAAAAATCACTCCATGCTCTGCCCAGAGCATCCGAGGGCAAGAGACTCCAGTGTCCTCATCATTGCAGGGATAGGCTGGAATGGGAATGATCCTGGTAATTAGGGATGTCCAGGGGGAGATTTCAGCTCAGTTCCCTTTGGAATGTAGAGGGGAAGAGCCAAGACTGAGCCTCCATTGCCCGAGGTTCCTGCAGACATCAGCAGCTCCTGAACAACTCGGGGTGGGATCCTGTCCTCTCCCAGGGCTGGGATACTCCCTGGTTTTTTGTTTGCTATCCTAAAAATTGATTTTGTCATGTTTTTAGTGATTTCCTTCATCAGAACTCAAGCATCTGCTTGGTCCCTTCCTAAGCACTTTACTGGAGTGGCTTTTCCAATTAAAAATCCCGCTAACCTGAGCTCGATGGCATTAAATTGGGACAGGATGATTCCCTGGATTCAATATCTTCCTGCTGCATCCCTGAATCCTTCCAGTCAGGAAGAACAACATCTCATCCACAGTCACCAAGGCACCAAATTATCCCCATGGAACAGGGAAGTCCCTTAAAGTCTTGTTTCAGCTGATGCCACTTCCTAAAGATTGGATATTAGGGAAAAAATTTTCATGGAAAGGGTTGTCCAGTGGTGGAGTCCCCATTCCTGGAGGGATTTAAAAGCCATGTGGATGTGGCACTTGGAGACATGGTTGGACTCAATTATTTGGAGGTCTTTTCCAAACTTTTTGGTTCTATAATTCCATGATTCTATTCCTGGATCAAAAGCAGCCTGAGACCACAATTATCCCTTCCAGACAGCACAATCAGGGAAAAAAGGGTAAAAATATCCTTCCTTCCTTCCTTCCTTCCTTCCTTCCTTCCTTCCTTCCTTCCTTCCTTCCTTCCTTCCTTCCTTCCTTCCTTCCTTCCTTCCTTCCTTCCTTCCTTCCTTCCTTCCTTCCTTCCTTCCTTCCTTCCTTCCTTCCTTCCTTCCTTCCTTCCTTCCTTCCTTCCTTCCTTCCTTCCTTCCTTCCTTCCTTCCTTCCTTCCTTCCTTCCTTCCTTCCTTCCTTCCTTCCTTCCTTCCTTCCTTCCTTCCTTCCTTCCTTCCTTCCTTCCTTCCTTCCTTCCTTCCTTCCTTCCTTCCTCCCTCCCTCCCTCCCTCCCTCCCTCCCTCCCTCCCTCTCTTCCCCCCCACCCCCCCCAAATCCAGAGATGGAAAATGGAGGTGAAAATGGGAAACCTTTCCAGTGAAGATGTTGGGAAGAAGGGAAGATTTTCCTGGAGATGGACTGATGGGAATTGTGGTATTTGGTGCTTTAAAAGGATTCATCCTTTCGGGTGGAACAACCCTAAAAACTTCCTGCCTGTGGGGCGTTCCCTTAAACCTGCTGTGCCCTCAAGGACATCGGGAATTCATGGCCATTGGGAATTATACATCACTAATTTGGTGACATAAATCTTGGGAAATGGGTATCTCATTCCACAGCCAGAGCTTCCAAAACAAGAGGAAAAAAAAAGGACTCTGGAAAGGCAAGCATTAAAAAAATTATCATCAAACCCCCTGAACGCTGCACCCTGTCCGTCCCCATCTCCACATTTCCCTTTGGAAAGGGCTGGGGATGATGAAAACATGGATTAAAGCGTGATAAGATCACGGGATGACCTATTCCAAATGACAAGGTGAATGCCCTCCCGATCCATCACCATCCGTTTCCCGGCTGCGGGAGGGATTTGTGCATCCATCACCAGGGAGCCAAAGGCTGTTCCCCACCTCTGCTGGGCCATCTGGGTCTAATCTCGAGCAGGGGGCCCCAGTTCCTTCCTGCCCCCCATCCCTGTGTCCTTTCGCTGAACAAATGGATGTGTGGAGGTTTTAGAGCACTGGAAATTCTGGATTTTCCCTCTGGAGCCTGGTGTGGGTTGTTCCTTTGGCAAGCTGGGAAGAGGCTGTGCTTGGACAGGGCTAGGGGAGTGCTGGGCTGGTGGGGAAATACTGAATGTGGAGCCCAGCAGAGCAGGAATTCAGGGATGGAATCCCACATGGCATTAGCCACGAAACTTCCTCACCACTGGAGAGAGGGATTTGGGTCCCAGCTCCGTTTCCTCCATGCCAGACTTAAGGAAAAAAGGAAATGGCCTCCAGTTGCACCAGGGGAGCTTTAGGTTGGATCTGAGGGAAAATTTCTTCCCCAGAAGTGGTTAAACCCTGGAACAAACTGCCCAGGGCAGTGGTGGAGTCCCCAAGCCCTGTGGATGTGGCACCTGGGGACACGGGGAAGTGGTGGCCTTGGCTGGGAATGGTTGGACTCGATGATCTTAGAGGCTTTCCATCCTAAATTTCTCTATGACTTCTCAAGGAGGGCTGGAAATCCCCTCATTTGGTCCATGACTCTGAGGGGTTTCTCTGGCTCTGAGAAATTTCCGTGTGGGGTTGGATCATAAAATAGGTGGAAACTAATCATAGGTAGAATCCCAGAACCCCAGAATCCCAGGTTGGTCGGGGTTGGAAGGGACCTTAAAGCCCATCCACCTCTGCCAGGGGCAGGGACACCTTCCACGAATCCCAGGTTGCTCCAAACCCCATCCAACCTTTAAAGGTCCCTTCCAACCCATCCCTTCTGTGAGCCTACAATGCTCTGGAGAAGTTTGGACAGCAGGACAACCCTGCTGGAGCCCCTCCCTCCTGCAGCAGGGAATAAACCGAGATGAGACTCCCAAAATCCAGTTTTCCAAGACCAAGCTTCCCAGCCCACGCCGCACGGATCAGACTCCGCAATCCCAGCTGGAATAACGAGCGGTGCAGCTGGAGGATATAATGGGATTGGACACGTCCTTACTTCCATGAGTGTCTGCCAGCCAAGCCAGGGGGAAAATGGGATGAGACACCTCCAGCAGCTTTGGGGGGTGCAGGATTCCTGGTGGATGAGGGGATTGGCAGAGCTCACCCAGCAGAGCCGTTCGCAGTCACTCAGCGGCGTGAGGGATGAGGAATTCCTCTCTGGCCCCTGGATTGTGCACGAGCCCATGGAATTTTGGGCTTTCGTGGATGAAAACACCAAATGAGATGTGGATCTCTGTCAGGAGGGACGTGGAGACAACGGCTTCCCTCCAAGGTGCCCAGATTTATCCAGTGTTTATCCATCGCTCCCACAGCCAGCAGGAGTTGTTCATTATTGTTTACTCCGTTTTTAATCCTAATTGTGGATTTAGGCCCAAATTAGTGCTGGAGTCTGGGCTGCGTCCAAAGCTGAAGGATTTATTTCTATATAAAACCAAAATATTATTGTGTGACAGCAGTTTCTGGCTTCAGGGGCGTGCAGGGTGCCAAAAATACCCCAAAACCAGGGAGCTGCAAGAAGATGGGATGCGAGGTTTGGGGGATGCACCCAAGGCTAGCTCCTTGAAATGAAACCAAGAAGAGGCAGATTTTGATCATTCTCTGCTTTTCTCATTACAGAGAAATTTTCTCATTTCATTTAAAGCTGTGCTTTAAATGAAAACAGAAAATGAATGTTTGCCAGGGACTCCGTGGCCCAGCCTTGTTTCCCCTCATGCTGGCGCTAATTAAGGTGATGTGTGCACAGTTAAACCCACACACCTCGAGCCAGATGCTCCAGCAGAAATTTAGGCCGGGACTAAAAGCCGCGATGCAGATTTTCGGAAGGCGATGCCCTTTAATACCGGCTTGTGCGCGCAGAAGCACCCGCGGCTACTAAAGGCTTGATTGCCTGAGGAAATACCCGGTAATTACTGCTGGAATCAAACAGGGGCGGCATCCAGATGGATACAAAGGTGGCATTTCCCGGGAATTTATGGGGCCGTTAAAGCCGTGGTGAAGAAGAGAACTGTCATGGATTTTTACACTGAGGGTGGGGAGGCTCTGGGAGAGAAGCTGTGGCTGCCCCTGGATGCCTGGAAGTGTCCAAGGCCAAATTGGACAGCAGCAGCAGGGTTTGGATCCTTGGCTCTCGCCCAGAAAACCGGGAAAAAAATCCATAATATTTAAACTTTCTGCTCTAAAAATGCTCGGCCGGGGTCAGTCCATTCCTTATCTCTGCTTTTTATCTGGCAGCCACCGGGAGAGCATTTCCTAAAGCGAGCGGGGCACGCAGAGAAGTTTTAAACAGAGTTTCTGGGGAAAACAGAGATGTTGTCACGGGTTGCTTGTTTCTAGCAGGAGAAATTTGGGATAAAGAGGATGGAATGTGTGGCTGGGAATTCTTGGCCGGAGCCACGTGTGCAGAAATCCCACCCTGGGGAATGTGGACATCCCAATCCTTGGCCTGTCTGTACATCTTGCTACACACGTGTGGAAAATTCCCTAAATCATCAGAAAATTCCCTAAATCACCACAGAAGAAAATTCCCAGAAGGAAAAGGAGACAGTACTGGAAGGGGAGCTGTGAGAAAAACGGGGCCAAACTTTGTGTCAGGGCCTGCTGTGGCAGGACAAGGGGAATGCTTTTAAAATGAAGGATTTGGGTTGATTTAGATTGGACATAAGGAAGGAGATTTTGCAGTGAGGGTGGGGAGGGGCTGGGATGGATTTCCCAGAGAAGCTGTGGCTGCCCCTGGATCCCTGGAAGCATCCAAGGCCAGGTTGGATGGCAACCTGGGATAGTGGGAGGTGCCCCTGCCCACCTGGATGGGCTTTAAGGTCCCTCCAACCCAAACAATTCCAGAATTCCACGTTCTCAGCCATCAGTGAGGACAGCACAAGGAGCCACTTCACCTCCAGCTCTGCACCATCCCAGATCCCCACACAGATGTGCCCATCCAGCTCCCTCCAGCGTTTGCTGTTTGCTCTTCCCAGCTGTGCCTGTGGGCAAACGCAAATCCCAAAAGCTGCTGGTGGTTAATCGGGAAAAGATCCCCGGCCAGGGAGTGTAAACAGCTCGGGAGTGTGGATTTTCGGTGACCACAGGAATGAAAGCCACGCAGGCTGCATGGGCCAAGAACCTCTCTTTCAATGCCTTTGAACCAAAACAAAATTCCCTGGGCTTGGAAGGGGAGCAGAAGCAACGTGCAGGGCTCCCCAGAGGAGCATTTGGAGCAGGGAATGCGGGAATGTGGGCTGTATTCCCTGGGAAAAGCTGCTTCGGTTCCATGCAGTTCCGTGATTTCCATGATGGCAAATAAGGCTCAATTCCCTTTTTGTCGCCACAAAACCTGGGGATTATTTGGCAGGGCAGAATGGCTTCGTATGCAAGACTTGGATGCAAAGCAGAATTTCCCCAAAACCTTGATTTTTTAAAAAAAATCAATCCTGGAAATCTTCCTTTCAGCTGTGCCGAATTTCTGGATTGTTTTGATTCCGGTCCTGTAACGACTCGCTGATGTCAAGATCAAAGCAAAATTGGGGCGTTTTGTGTGGGTTTAATGTCCCTTTTCTTTTGTCTGGGCTCAGAAGGGAATGAAAGATGAGACCCTGGTGTTATTCCCAAGGGAAAGCATTCAGGGAAGCAAGAGGAGAAATAAAAGTCCAACCCTTTGGGGCATTTGAAATGGTGGTGAAAAAAGAGGGAGCCAAGCCTGGGGAGATGTGAGGAGCGAGGGAGGGACAGCAGAGGAGGCATGAAAGGAAAAAACAGAGAGATGGGAATGGGAATGAGGCAATTAAAGGCAGGTTTGGTCAAGCAGGACCCTCTCCTTCATCCGTGTCTATGGAAAACTGGCCCTGGAGGGAATTCCTGTCAGGATATTTCCTTTAGCAGCACTGCCAGCTCCCTGTCAGGACCTTGCCATGTCCCCAAAGGATGAGGATCAAGGTCCTGCTCAACTCCAGAGGCACCCGAGCCGTGTGGGATTCCAGGTGTCTGGCTGAGCACAGCTCCTGCTCCACCTACAGAATGTGGGATCTGAGCCTCTCCCTGTGCCAGCCTTTCCTTTTCCATCAGCAGTTTCCCAGTGATTCCAGTAAAATCCACCAGTAGCACTGGTGGGGCAACACACAGGGGGCCAGCAGCTCCCCAGTACCAAAATTTGGGAATATTATGGCCCCAGAGTGGTGACTCTTGCTCCCTTCCCCTTGGGGCTGGAGAGCAGAACTCTGCATCAGCACCACTCCTGAGCCCTGGAGCATTCCCAGCTGGAATTTTCCCAGTCCCAGGAGGAATTCTGAGCAGTGACTGTCCCCCACTCCAAGGAGTGCCCTTGGAGCTCCTCTCTGCAGGGTGAGGCTGCTCAGAGAGGGATCTGTGTCCCCTGGCTGGCACAATCCTGCTGGGAATACGGGTGTGGAAACATCCCTGTTTTCCTCCCCCTGAAAAAGAGGGAAAAGAGGCAAAAGCTGGAAAAGAAATGTGAATAAACACAGAAACAATTTGCCTCCTGCCAACTTAAAACCATGGAATTAAGGTTGGAAAAGACCTTGAATATCATCAAGTCCAAGCTCCGATGTTGATAAACCTTTGTGGGTTGATAAGGGTTGGTGCATCTCATCCCAAGGCTGAAATTTTCCGGGATAAGAAGGAACGGGAATTTCCTTCCCATGAGGAAGGATGGTGAACTCTAAATATTTCCTGCGTTTCCCAGTCCTGGCAGGAATGTCATTCCCCCCACAGCCAGGCTGTTTGTGGGATTTTCAGCTGCCTTTCTGCTCAGGGGGCAGAGCCGACAGACAAAACACGGAAAACGAAGCCATCCAGGAGAACTTCTGGAAGATATTTATGAGCTTTCCCATCAAATGTGGTGAGATTTTAATCCCTTCCTTCATGTTTACATAGTTCTATCTCCATTTTCCATTCTTTAGCAGCTCCTGCTGTGTGTGGGGCTGGTTGTTATTAGAGTACATCCCAGGGCCTGAGGCACTGCTTTATCCACACAAAATAGGGGAATCACCTTTTTTTTGCACCAAAAAGACAGGAGTTGCTGTGCACAGCGGGTTTGGTAAAGCAGAGCTTGGAGGAGCATCTCCTGGCTGGCTGGAGCTGCTTTTAAGGGTCCTCATGTCGGGGGAAAAGAGCTGCTGAGCATTAAAAACCCTGCTGGGAAGCCCATCTCGTTTTCAATTCTCCTCATAAAGCTCAGTCCCTAAAAATAGTCTGTCTTGTTTAAGGAATGGTGGGCAAAAAGCCCTGAAATTCCCTTGCTGTTTGAAAACATGGAGATAAAACACCGGGAATTATGAGCAGACAATGCGAATGGTCTGGTTAAGCCATTTATCAGCCCTTTTCCTCAGCTATTCCCACTGTGTGCTCACATTTCCATCAGGGATGACAGCGCTGGCTCGCTGGCGGAGCGGGAGAGGACGGATCCCCACAAATCTCCCTGCTCCCATGCCCTTCCCTGTGATGACAGATCCATCACGAGGGATGAACGATCCCGATATCCCCTTGATTTATGCCCCAGCTGCAAAAATGAAAATAAGGCTCGTAGGAGTTTCTCCTGATAAATCCCAGCCTTATCACCCCGGCTCCACCGAGGTCACTCCTTTTCTCCCGGAGATTGGCAAGAGCCAAGGAGATAGGAAGTGGGCCAGGATATTTAGGGGAATAAATGGCAGTGTCTTTATGAGGATTAAAGGGGAAAACTTCAGGAATGATAAAAAAGACAAGCTTTGGAATCCTTTTAGCGAGAAATTAATGGAGATAAAGTCAGCCTGACGCAGGGACGGAGGGGAGGGAGGGGGGAATGCTCCGACGTTTCCCTTGGCAAACCAACGGCGCTGGAATACCGAGGGCAACGTTTGGGAACAACACAAGCCAGCCAATACAATGCTCTGGTTTCCAGGGAAACCCAACCTTGGCCTTTGGTCCCATATTTCAGCGGGTTTCATTATCCTCCCTGGATTTAGGATAATGAATTGGCTGTTGATGGATGCTGCTGCCTCGGAGCTGCCTCCCTCTCCGAGGTTTCCGCTTTTTGTTGGGATGTTGGGATCACTGCAGGAGGACTGGGAGCACCAAAGGCAGGGGTGTCCCTTTGGAGGGGTTTCTCCTGCGTCTGGATTGTGGAATTTTGGGGAGCCTGCAAGAATCAGTTGATGTTTTTATTTCATTCTCTGCATAAATAAGAGAGGCTGGGAGAGATGGGAATGTTCACCTGGAGAAGGGAAGGATCCAGGGAGATCTTTCCAGAGCCTAAAGGGGCTCCAGGAGGGCTGGAGAGGGACTTGGGACAAGGGATGAAGGGACAGGACACAGGGAATGGCTTCAAACAGAGAGAGGAGGGTTAGATGGGATTTTGGGAAGGAATTCCTGGCTGTGGGGGTTGCAGGTGGACAAAGGACAACCACGAGAGGTTGGAAATACATTCCCATCCCCCAAATCCCTGTCTGCTCCTCCCTGGCCCCGAAAAGGCCACTCATCCTTCCAATCTTGGCCACCTCCTCTGCTCTTTTCCTTCCCTTTTTTTCCCAAACACCCTCAGGCCGTTTTTTCCCTGAGTCACTCGGCAGCGTGGGCCAAGGTTTGAGGAGTGACTGACTCATCACTCTGAGTGCTGAGGCCATGAAATGTTATTTTAGAAATTAAACACCCGACACATTCGGCAAACAAATCCCTTTAAGGTGTCTCCCAAAGTGGCTCCTAAAAGGAAAATGTTTGCAATTAAGTCACTTCCCAAAAATGTCGCCGTCCGTGCTTAGAGGCTGAACTTCTTTCGGCTTCTCTTTGTCAGTATTGGGGGTGGATTTGGGAAACTGGGGAAAAATTCACTGTTTCACCTCATCAATGAGCTGACAATGGAACAATTTGCTGGGAAAGTGGTGGCTCTGTTTTCCCTGTTAATTACGTGGCTTGTGATGGTTGGAATAACCCCTAAAATCCCCAAATCCTCGGATCAAATCCAGTCTGGGTTTGGATGGGGATGATTGGGGTCTGTGCAATTATGGGAATCCTCGAGCCCACAGTTCACTCCCCAGGCTGGTTCTTGTATGCTTCCCACATGGATTTAATTTTGTGAGCCACACATTCCCATTTTCCCCTGATTTTTGTATCCTTTTCTCCTAAACCCAGCGAAATACGTCACCATTAAAGGGGTTCTCATCTGATGGCTTCATTCTGAAATAACCCCAAGGGGGTGAAGTTCAGAGCAACCCAGAACTGCTCTTGATTTACTGCAAATATGATTAAAATTTTATCTGAGGGCTTTTTTTCCCCGAGGTTTTTTCTTTGCTGCTGTGTTTTCATCCAGCACATAAAAGAAGCTTTTTGGGGTTGGTTTTGTTTTCTCTTCCCAGTAGTTTAGCAGTGCAAAGATTCTTGTGGAGGATTGAAATTCTCTGAAAGCTTCCCCTCCGTTAATCGTGATTTTTATCATGTTAAAAGCAAAGCAGAGGAGGGCTGAGTGATAAAGGGTAAGAAATGCAAAGTGGAAGGGTCATCCCGTGGAGTTGGGATGAGTTACAGCCCATTCCGCCCTGCTGGGGCATCCTGGCTTTTCCAATGGGTTTCTTTGGATTTGTAGCTACTCCAGGATCCGGGATGAAGCCCTTTCCCCTCCCACTTTCATTCTTTAACTCCTTTCCTTGTGCATCACCACTATCCTTGGAAAAGGCTCGGAGGGGAGGGTTTAGGAAAGGATTGAAGGAGCTGTTCCATCTAAATCCTGCCATAAAAGTCATGTAAACAAAGGTAAAATAACAAGCAGCCCTGGAAATCACTTAACGAGGGTTTCTGCAGCTCGTGGCTGCTCTTCCTGGGAATTTCAAGTTCCTTTAAATGAAACTTAACAGCAAGAAGCCTTTTATTTTCCTAATGTTTCCAGCAGCTCTTGCCGTGGATTTGTCCTTCGCGGAGGCCTGTGGCTTTTACATCCCTGCAATGATGATTCCCTCATAGAAATGGTAATATCCTAGTTTCTATGGGCAATCCCAGCTGATTGAATCCTGGGTTTTAATCATTCTTCTCTCGTGGAGAAAGAAATTGGTCAGGACTGGGCTCAGGTGATCCCGATGAAGTTGAATTCTGGGATAGCAGTTTTTAACACATGGAATTTCAACCCAGAGCTGTGTTTTCCACCCTGGGAAGGTGCAGTGGTGCTTGCACTGGATCAGGTGTTATAATAATAATAATAATGATGATGATGATGATGATGATGATGATGATGATGATGATGAAAGTATTTGGCAAGTTTGGAATCCGGCACCTCCTAACTGAGCATTCCCGAGCTCTCCGGAAAAATTAATTCCATCCCACACAGGTCCCTTGAGGGGAATATTTCCATGCCAGAACTATGGACACTTAGGAAGGCTGACAATAAACACTGGAATTGGGTCTTTTCTGGGATAATTGGAGCCTGGCTGGTGGGAGAAGGGAAGGAAAGGGATGGCAAAGAGGGAATATCCCTGAGGAAAATGCAACTGCTGCTGTGCTTTTCCAAGGGAAATGCATTTCCCCATTTGGTTTTGTTCCCTTCCTCCCAAAGAGTTCAGGAAAACCACATTTCCTTGCTCCCAACTTTGGATCACGGATGTTCTGCGCTAAACTGGTGGGAATTGCATTAGATTAGGGATAAAGCCTGCAACAGCTTTTGCATCCTGGTGCTTCCGCAGGGAAGCTCATTTTCCCTTGGAAATGTTCATTTTCCCTTGGAAATGCTCATATTCCCTGGAATAACTGATCCAGGCAGGGAAGGGCTGCTGCTGGGTTGCTGATCCTCCAGCTGCAACTAGCAGCCCTCGGGAGAGCCACAAATCCGTGGGGTTTCCCATTGTCCGAGGAAAGTTTGGATCACAAACCCAAGGAAGACTGGGACAGTCCCAAGCTCAGCGTTCCAATGCAGATCCTGGGATAAAACAGGAAGCCACTCAGACTGCAATAAACTCGTTATTGTTTTCAGGCAAGGGGATTAATTAACCATCTATGGGATAAGCTGGATAAATCAAGCGTGACGAGCAGCTTCCACATTTAATGGGTGATTCCAAGGTTGTTTCCAAGTGGCTGCAGCAGGGCAGGGCTGTAACCTCGGGTTCCGTGGAGCCATCCAGGGTGTCACCTCCAGGAATTTGCATTTCAGGGCTTGGAAATAATTCCTGCCTTGCTGGAGCGATGGGCTGGCTGACCATGGGATGATCCAGAGGGTTTGGAGCTCCTCAGAGCCGGGTCTTGGCAGTGGTGTCCCATTCCTGTGTGCACACCCTGCGGAAGGCCCCTAATGATCATTCTTGAATTCACCCTGGGATTTAAGTGCTGTCCATGCACTTCCCAATCCCTGGGGAGCTGGAAATTGTGCTGCCAGCAAAGCTTCTTCATTTCCCCACCGTGGAGAGGAGATCTTGGAGGAAACACCGTAGGAGGCTGCTCTGGGGGTGGGTTCCTGAGCAAAGCGCTTCCATGCTAAATAAAAAACTGGGAGGAAGCTTCTTTATCAAGGATCCAGGGAATGAGCTGTGACTCAGGAGTCCTGAATGGAAAAGCTGCTGCCATCTGGCTTCATCTCAGCACCCTGCCTGAGTCAGCTCAGCCGTGCAGGGCCAACCTGCCACGGACGCGGTGCTGCCAACGGAGAGGTGGCATCACCTGGCATGGTCCTAAGCCAATGGAGAGGTGGCGTCACCTGGCACATCCCTAACAGGACACCTCACCTGCCATTTCCCCTTGGATGCAGCGTGCAGAGGGCTTGGGAGGGCTGGAAAAGCCGTGGGAAGCTCAGGAAGGTGGCATTGCCCCTGGAAGTCCATGGCATGGGGGGGGATGATCCCTGTCCTCCTTTGTCATCCATCCTTGTCCTGTGGAGCCAACAGGCTGAGGTGGACTTGGCTGCCAGTTAGCCACGGAAATAAACTGGGAAAACACATCATGGATGCGCAGAAAAAGTCAGAGTTAATGAAACTTAATTCTGGGCTTCCAGACTAATCTGACATTTGCATTTCTCTAAGTTTAGTAATTTCCCAGACTTTGGATCAGGCTTCAGTGAACACATAATTCCTTGTTTTTCTGATGAGAAGTGTGGATTTCAAAAAGCTCCCTCCACGCAGTGAATTCAAGGGGAAATGCTTTTCCTTCATATCAATCAAGCTCTTTTAAACGACTCAAGTTCATTTCACGCTCTTCTCCTTGATTTCTGTACCTCGTGATCAGCAGGAAAAGCAAAGCTCGGGAATAAAACTGAGCTTGTTTGGCAAAAATAGAATTTCCAGAAGCAAAATGAAATTTTAAAGCTGGTGCCTTCCTTTGTCCTGCTTTTTGGGCAGGAATAGACAGGAGAGGGATGAAATGGGGAGGATTTTATCCTGCTAGTCCAGGTGCCCACCTGAAATGCCACTTCTGGGTATCCTGGGTGCTCTTTTCACCTCCAAAGGACAAAGCTCATCCAATATTTTGGCCAGCAGCAGGAAATGCTTCATTCCCTGGGAAGTTTGGGATGCCTCGTCCTAAACCTTTGGCATCTCCAGGAAGTGGTTGAAGCTGATTGGATTTCTCATGGAGAGGCGGGCGAATCTGGGAGTGGATTCCAGGAGAGGCTGGAGGGCATGGAATCACAGAACCATTAAGGCTGGAAAAAACCTCCAGGATAAGGACCTTCCATCCCATATAATTGCTGAAGGACAGGTGAGGATCAAAGGACATGATTCCTTGAATCATCCCACTGGTGTCATCCTTGGATTACAGAATACTCCCTGCATCCACTCACACTGAGGGTGTCAGGAGCTGCTTTCCAATATAAAAACCTTTGATTCCACTGGATCCTGCCATTGGGAAGGCAGATTTGGACTAGGAAGAAGGAGCAAAAGAAAGAAAAATACAGGGAAGAAACGTCATATAGGAATAGCCTATGGAATGATGTGGAGGGGCCGAGTGTCCATGGTCATCCCAAAAGTCACTACTCTGATATTGTTGCATTTTGGAGAAGCAAAGATGGCATCTGAAATTTTTTGATAAAATCTTCTGCTCTCACTTCTCCATTAATTAAAGCCTGGCTCTTTTTTTATTTCTGGGAAAAGCTCACTTTGCGCTCTGGACAATAGGATGCATTCCCCTTTTCCCGTCTTTATTTATCTCGGCACAATTCTAATTGTTCCTGTAACCCCCAATTCCCGGAGGGCACCGAAACCAAAGGGACTCTTTCCAATTCCAAACCAATGCTCCATTGTGTCCTTAAATCTCTTTCTTATCCACTCTTTCGGAAACCTGCCATCCTTTCCTTTGATATTCCCGCTTATTGCTCATGAAAGCAGGAAAAACAGGCTGCTCCTTTCCCTTTTTCCCTTCTCCAAGACACAAAATGAGCATTCTCCTTCCTGGCTTTTGTCAATGATCACCGGCTGCCATCTCCTATCAAAGCACTTCCAGGAGTGACAAAGCGGAAAAAATAGGAAAGGACCAGGAGAGGAGCATCCCATTCAGCACGGAGCACTCAGCACCCACGGCTGGCTGCCTGGGATGCAGTTCTGCTCCCGGGAAAACCCGCCAAAAACAAAGGGAAGCGGTAGGAACTCCACACGGTCCATCCGCTGCTCATTTGAGCAGCTCCGGGATAATCACTGCGCGTATTCCAAATGGACACGGGGTGCTGGTTGGAATAAACACGGGCCAGGGAACACTGGGGCAGGGCAATTTCCCTCCATCCTTAATGGATTTGTGTTTTCCTTGTGGGCAGCAAAGTGTCCTAATGTTTTCCTGGCGGGATCCGTCTCACCGTGGGGTCATCGCGGGGAGCCTCCCAGCGTTGAAGAGCAAATTCTTCACGGGCCAGATGCTGCCACCTTTTTCCTCTCTAAGTGGTGCCTCTCCCAGCCCCATCCAACGGGAATGGCACCACAGGGATGCGGGAGCCCGCGGGGTGTCCCCTGGAGCCGTGGCCTCTTGGTTGCTCATTTTAACGGGGATTTATTTGAAGCAAACCAAGGGGTTTCTTCTCTTCCCTTAAGTGAAGAGGAGAAAAACAGCGACCCAGTAACAGCAGCTTCTTCCTAACTGTGTCATTCATGGATGATTCATTCATTCATTTTCATGCAGGATTTTTGGCTAATTATGGCATGAAAGACCAGCTATCCCTTTCCAAAATCTTTCTGCATCCTTCCCTAAATTCATTAATTCCCTTCATCTCAACTCCAGAGCCACATGGAGGCAGAACTCCTTTTAATCTGCCGTTTTTGAAGAAATTTTAGCGAAATATTTGGCAGCACTTTAAATATTCACCTTGAAATGTGTCCCTACTTCTCGGTGCCCTTTCCCAAAGTCTTCCCACAGCTTTTTCTCCCAAAGATGTTCTAGAAAAAAAAATTAAGTCAATGCTTTTTTAACCCTCTGCCTGGAATAAATTCCAGCAAAAGAGTAAAACAGTAGGAGAACCTCACCTTTTCAATGCTGTCGTGGATTATTACTGCAAAGTTGAGTGGAAAATCATCAGATTTCCATTTCTTTCCTCATCTATGAGGAATGGGGGGGATCATTCCCATCCCAGACAGAATACAGAAATAAATGGTGGAGGACTTCAAGGGATTTCAAGAAATCTCAACGATCCACCTCATTAGGTGAATTGAGTGATTACCGTTTCTGCAAACTGGGAAGGAAAGGTGGAAGAATCTTGGGAAAAGCACCCAAGGAATGGCGGCCTTTTCTTTCTGTTATTTACATGACTTTAGCGATTGATAAGGGAATCAAGGAAAGAGGGAAAAATGGGGAAAAAACCAGCCAGCTCATGGAAAAGCCAAGAGCTTGGTAGAGGAGCCATCCTTGTCTTTTGCCATACAAGGGTTGTTCAACACCTTTATCCCAAGTTCAGGGCAAAATGTAGGGAAAACTCCTTTTTTTCTGCCGTTTTCTTCCCTTTTCTTAGTGAATGTTTGGCAGAACTTGGAATATCCACCTTGAAACTGGGGTGCACTTCAATTTTCTGCTCCCCTTGTGTTGATAAGAGACTTGGAATCAGAGTTGGGTTGAGTTTGCAAAGTTACAAAAAAATTTAGGGAATTTTTTGCTTTAAAATGGGCACTGTTAAAGTTATCCCAATCCGAGGGGAAGGAAAGGACATGTTTTGGGAAGCAGGATGCTGGGTGGCTTGGTATTGACCACATCAGATGTTTAGAGCCCTGATTTATTTCTCTTAAGAGATAACCACAGAATATTCCAAGTTGGAAGGGATCCACAAGGATCATCAAGTCCAACTCTTGGATGGGGATGGATCCCACAACTTCGGCCATTTTATCTTGAACCAACTGAGATCATCTGGGATGAGGGCCAAAAAAAGAGGGAAAATGGAGCTGACTGCCCTTTCCAAGCCGTTTTTCATGTCCCCAGATATTTTTGTGCTCCTTTTCCCCAACTCCCTCAGAGCTGTCCTGCTGTCCTGTCCCACGTTCCCGCTCCTCCATTGCCTTTGGATCCTCCCCTCAACAGGAACATTTTCCATGTCTGTCACGGGCCTGCTCTCCCGGAGATTGCCTGGAGGCTGAACTTTTGTGTAATAGATTTTGACACCCCATATGGCCCTCGCGGCTCTCTGCGGCACGAGCTGAAATCCCGCTCGCATTGTTGGCAACTCCGAATATCTGGGAGCAGCCTGGCTTTTCCTCTTCCACGGCGATATCCGCATTTGGGAAGATTAATGTGCTGATCAGGCACTGGCAAGGAGCTGGAGTAAATGACCTAATAGGTCTTTCCATCCCTAATTCCTGTGTTTTATTAAGAGGGATTCTTTGTCGCCACAGTGCTGATTCGTCGGAGCTGTCACCGCCGAGGGAAGGCGGGAGAGGTGGCACTAACGGTGTCATCTAAATCCATCTTTTTTTTTGGCACCTCTGCCCCTGTGAATCACGAGGACCATCTGGAGAGCGGGCACGCTGCCACGGTGGCAGATGGGCAGGGGTGTATCGAGCTATGAGCCCGTGGATGATTATCAAATGTGCCATTGGGCGAGCATTTCCAACAGGAATATCCAAACAACTTCCCAGAATGAGCTCCTGGGAGCCATTTAGCTCCCAAAAAACCCATCCAAAATTCCGTGCCTGGGCTGAGAGGTGCTGGGGAGAGCTGGCGGAGGAGAGGCAGGGATTCTTCCCGGCTGTTCCGGTGGGTGCCGGTGGTTTGGCACCACCATGGGATCCTCCTGGAGGCACAACCCAAAGTTTTAATGCCCAACAATTTCACACACAACTGGGGAAAATGGTCGTAATTATATATAATTTTTTATATATTAAAAAACATAGAATACATCTAATTAAAATTCCTAATTACCATAACTCCCTTCCATCCCAATGGGAGCATTTGCCTCCAGGCCTCGTTCCTGCAGCTGGGACACAAACACAGACAAGGCACAATTCGCTGCCACAGAATATTTTTAGCAGGTCATCCATCCATTGCTGCAGAATTTCTGCTTTCCCACGAGGCGTGGAAAGCTGGTTTTCCCCTCACATCCAATTTATTTCTTTGGAATTCAGACCAAGTCAAGCGCTCTCCACCTGGGGACAGTGTGAGTGTCACTGGAGGGAGGTAGCATCTCTGTCCATGGGGGCACTGGGGGTAATTTTTTCCTTCTCCTCACACCCAGCCCCTTTGATTTAACCAAATTTTGTGGGTTTAGCTCCAAGGCACAGGTGCAGAAGGTCCTCACTGCTCATCCAACTGGGAATTGTGGCTCTCCGGCAGGGCAGGGAAAATGGTGAGGATGCTGCTGGTGCTGCACTCATCCAAGGGGGTTCATTAGCATGGACTCCCGCCATCCCAAAAGCACCTGGATTTATCCTGGATCCAAGGTGCAGCTGAGGTGGCTCAGCTCTGCCCATGCCACACTGGGCCTGGCCTAACGAGCCTGGCCTAACGAGCCTGGGCAGCGCTTGCTCCGTGTGGAGCTGGTCCCACTCTGAAGGGCTGGATACAATTCCCGGGAGTCACATCCCAGTGGAAATTCACTGGAATGGCACTTTTAATATGCAGCTGAGGTTCTCAGAGTTTAGATACTGATTAAATAGGAAAATCGAGCCATTCCTACTGACCTGTCCCTCCAGGAGCCCTCCTGGATACGGATCCAGGCCTGTGGGGAGGAGCAGCGTCTCCAGCAGAGCTCTGGTCCTTGGAAAATGGGAAAAAGTCTCACAGAAGTGCTTTCTTTTCTTCTGGAATAGCTGAGCAGAGCTGGATTGATGAGGGAATGACAGTTCTTGCTTCAATGCTGTAGCCAGAGGGATCCATGTGGGATGGACGGGATCCTGTGTGCGATGGGAAGTTTTTTATGAATTCCTGATTGGTTTCGAGGTGGTTTAATGATCCTTCATCAGATCTTCTTCCAAAACACCTTCAAGCAGCAGATCCCGTGCGCTCCAGCCACAGTGTTCTTACAGAGCACATTTTCCCAAGCAGATTTCCGTAGCTGGAGAAGGAAGAGCCAGTCCCTGAGAGCTCAGAGTACGACCAGATGGGAATTTATGGAGCTGAAATGGAAAAAGAGGTAGAAAAATACAAAGTAGAATTTCAAATAAGAAGAGAGGAGAGGCTATGAAATGTTTTTTGTTAACCCCAAAAAGCTGCCCAGCCAGGAATGATTTGAAACTCCTACAGAATTCCCACTGGGAATGCAAAAACTCTGATTATTCCGAAATGGAAAGGACCAAAAGAAGAGCAATTCCCAGAAACAAATCTGCCATGCAGCACATCCATATGTTAAAGGCTCCTTTTCCAGCCTGAAAACCACATCCATTCATATTTATCCCTCAGACCAGTGGGAAATGTGGGATTAGAGCACCGAGAATACTTTTTGTTAATAATAATTCCCTTTGGAAAAAAAATTAGAGAACAAAAAGGACCTGAAAAGGTTTTGGGGTGAAACGAAGGCCCCATGACTGGGCCTTCCCAACTAAAGTTCCTCCATCCTGTTTGATTTTCATTCCAGATCTCAATTAGATCTTCAGTGCAAGGTAATTACAAAAAAAACTGGGATGTGGAATTCAATGGGAGCTGCCCACATATCTCCAGACTTCAGTGGAGCAGCCCCTCGGTGTGGAGATGGCTTTTTACCACAAGCTGGGCAGATTTGTTCCTGTTTCATCAGGAATAATTCTCCCAGGGCCCTTGGCCACAAGCAGAGAGTTTAATTACAATAAAACCCCCCCTGGAACATTCCTACTCCGAGAGCATTTGGAATTAGGGAAGCCAGGGAAATGGCTGCTCGTAAATCAGAGGGAGAAGCTGCTGGGGGCCCCCCTCACTTTCCCAGTCCAAGCATCAACCTGTGGGGTTTGGCACTTGTGGGAAGTGCCCCTGCTCGTGTGGGATAGAATATCCTGATTCCATGATTCCTAAATCCGTGCTTTCAGACATAACAGCAAACAGCCCGAAGGAAAAGAGCTGGATAACCCCATCTGAGGTAATTTATTAACAAAAGTTCTTCCACTGGAATTCCTTTAAACTCTGTGTGGTTTTTCTGCTGCCAAATTCACTATGTGCTGTTGAAAAATAATTTTAATTTTTTTCCCCTTATCAAGATTGTTATTTTCCGCTTGGCAAATCCTGAGGTTTATCCATTATCCCTAATGGAGCCTGAAATGATTATGAGATATTTTTCCCCTGTTTATTTATCTTGGATGTTCACCATGATTAAAAAATCAGCTCATTCCTTGGATCTGGATGATTTTGGGGAATATTAACACGGAGCTGATGAGCTGATTGAGCTGCCCAAGTCCCAGAGCTCTTCCCTGCTGTCACCATCCATCTCCATGGAAAAGAAATCATGGAATGGTTTGGGTTGGATGTTAAAGATCACCCAACAGGCAGATGTTTGATAAAGTTGGATCAAAGTGTTCCTAGGAATCCTTCAGATCCTTGGAATGATGCTGGTGGAGGTCCCATCAGTGCACATGGGATAATTTGTCCTTGGGATTCAGGAAAATGCTCCTCCTGCTCTCCTAAAGCTCCATCTATTATCCCTATCAAACCTGGAGTTGGGATTTTCAGACACTTCGCTGCTCCATGCCCTGGCTCCAGCGGTGCCACCTCTCCAGCTCTTGGACCAGCCGCATTCCTGGAGCATTCCCATGGATAAACAGCCAACCTTCAGCACTTCTCCATACTTTTTGTAAGGATTGATTGAAAAACACAGGGATAGACCTCGGCATTCCTGGTGGGACAGACCCCTGCCTCCAGCTCCGTGATCTGAGCAGGATCCACTGGAGATGCATCCAGGGACCACCTGGATGACAACGGATTTCCTGGGAGCAGGACTGGAGCTTTAAACCTCTTCCCTTCCCTCCATCTATAAATGATCCCAGTCCTTTTATCCATATTATCCCTCGTGGAGGGCTTTGCTCTTGACACCCCTCTCTGTAAGGATTTCCCTCCCAGACAACCCCGGAGCAAACGGATAGAGCCCTAAAACTGTGTCCCTGCTCCGGTTTCCCTGCCCCCTGGAAAACTTTCAGGAAGCCTAAGGAAGGCCATGTCCAGAGCTACCTGTGGTGTCCAGGACAGTTGGTGTTGGTTGCTTCCCATCCCAAGGAATCTCTGGAAGTGGAGGCAGAGCCTGGCGCACCTGGAGCAAACCTCAGCAGCTGAGCTCAGTTCTGGGGCCATGGAATTCATCCAGGAATCACCACGGGCTCTGCAGGGTGATTTGTAAGTCAGGGATGATCCAGGAGAAGTTAAATTCCCAGGATTTGTCCACAGCAATGGCTGGGATTCATCCTGCACCTTTGCAAGGTGAGCATTCACCGTGCTTATAAAGGTGATTTATTCCAGGGGTTCTTCCCATGTTCCTTCATCTGGGTCATTTTTCCCATTCCATCAGTGCCCACATCCGAGGAAATCTCAATTTCGTGGAAGCTCCAACAAATCCTTCATTCCACGACACCTGGGAGAGGCACAAAACCAAGGACTGGGATGGACTGGGAGCACAGGGAGGGGCTTTCCCAGCTGGGAGCTACATCCCAGGGATGATGAGGGATTATGGTGTCCCATCCATGGGCGAGCTCTGGATTTTCCTGGGTCCTTGTGATGCTGCCCGGTCACTCCAGACAAGGCTCCTGCATGGCAAGGGATGCTCCAACCCTCTCTGCAGGGATTTCCTGGCACAAGGCTCATTTGCCTGGGTGGGAAAAGAGTAATTAATCCATGGAGAGCACACAGATCCATGTATTCCCAGAAGGAATGAGTCATGGAGAGGGAATGGCTCCCTACCCCCTGCAGAGCCCTTTGCTGCCTCACCATCCCATGGTCATCCAGGGTCCTTGTCCTTAATCACAGACCCCAAAAAGCTGGAGTCGCGTCTCATGGATTCCCTTTGATCCTCAACAACTGGATTCACGCTCTTTCAGCCTAAATTTGGTGGATTTTTATTCCTCTTTCTCCTCGGAAAATCCTTTTTAGCTGAAATTTTCCCCTGCTTGTAAAGTGTCCCATTATAGCTCTCAGAGCAGGAGGAGATTAATGTCAGCTCCCATTTATGCATCCCTATGGATCAGAAGGGCCCTTTGTAATTGCCTGTTCTTTTGCAGGGAGTGGGATTAAAAGTTTGCTCTTCCAAAAAAATCCCCCATTGTCGCTTCCCAAGTTCTGGCTTTTAGGGAAATTCCCTTTGCCATAGAAAGTGATTGATTTTCCTTGGCCTGCTGCGAGGCAGCTGAAGTGGGTGATCCCTGCCAGACTCATGAAATGATTCCCGGTGTTGACGGAGGACTTTAGATTGTGGTTATAAAAGCAGGAGTTTCAGGATTTGCTGGAAAAGCCTCGTTCCCGAGGTTGGGAGGAAGCCCTCCAGCAGGACCCATGTGCAAGCAATAAGGAGAGGAATGCTCTTGGAAAAGGCAGCTTGGAGGGTTTGCTTGAGCATCCTTTGGGTGGCCTGGGAAGAGTGGGAAGCTCTTGGGAAGTGCTGGGCCTGGGGCTCCGGCTCTGCTCCGGCTGGGAAAGGGAAGGTTTGTGGTGTGGTACCAGAACACTCCGGCTCCTTCTCACCCCTCTGGATGCTGCTGGAGGAAAACATTCAGCTCCTCATTTCCCTGTGGAATGGGAATGTGCAGCAGGCATCTCTCCTGCAAATCCTTCACTTGGGAAAACCCTGCCCACTTCCCAAATCCCTGATTCCAGGCCTGCCTTGATACCAGTTCTGGGATCATCCCAGCTGGAAAATTGCTGCCAGCACCTCCAGCCCCTCTGGATGCTGCTGGAGGAAAGCATCCAGCTCCTCATTTCCCTCTGCACCAATGTTCTGCTGGAATGGGAACGTGCAGTGGGACATCTCTCCTGCAAACTCTTCTCTTGGGAAAATCCTGCTCACTCCCTGCTCCCACTCCAGGTCTGCCTCGGTACCAGTTCTTGGGATCATCCCAGCTGGAAAATTGCCACCAGCACCACCTGTTATGCCACCAGACCTGCTCAGTTTTGCTTTCTGCATCCAGCATTGATTTCTGTGGGAATTTGAGCTCGGAGTCACTCCCTTTGCTGCATGGATGATCCCAGATACCACCAACAACAGGCTCAAAGAAATCCAAGCAGGAAAAAATGACCCAAATCCAAGGAATGGTCTGAAAATTTGGATGTTGGTCTGACTGACCTCAGCTAAATGAGTTCCTGTTTCCTCACCTCTTTCAGGATCCTGTGCAGAGCTGGGAGCAGGCAGGAGATGCCTGGAGCAGGACAATGTGGAATCAGGAGAAGCCCATAGTCGTGGAATTTTGGGATCCATGGGAGCAACATCAATGAGAAGACCTCAGGAAGGAAATCTGGCTTGGATAAAGCCTTGATTAAACTAAGGCGGGAACTCTGCTGGTGGTGTCCTGAATTTTTTTCTCTCCCTGGATCCTGGATTTCCATCTCTCCGAGGTTAACGGCATTTTTTGGCTTATTTGTTTCTGTCAATGGAAGGTCCTTTCTTCCCTGTGGTTTTTGGCTGGTAACTGGAGGATTGGGGCTGCAAAATCTCATGGATTTGGAGGTGGGTTTGGAAAGGATGCTCCAGAGAGGGAAGGAGAAGGAGAAGCAGGAGGAAGAAGAGAAGGAAGAGAAAAAAGAGAAGGAGGAATTAAAGGAGAAGGACGAGGAGGAAATTGAGGAGGATGAGGAGATGGTGAAGGAGGAGGAGGAGATGGGAAAGGAGAAGAGGAGAAGGAGAAGAAGGAGAAGGAGAAGGAGAAGGAGAAGGAGAAGGAGAAGGAGAAGGAGAAGGAGAAGGAGAAGGAGGAGAAAGGAACTCTCAGAGATGTCTGGGCAGTGAGGGGTTCTCCTTCCTCCTCCCCCAACACAATTCCCAGACCACTCCCCAGCGGCTCTCCAGCCCTTGCAGGGGCTGGATTCCCCTTCTGGATGCATCCACCTGGGAATTGGCACTGTGGGACACGAGGGAGATCAGGCAGTCTCAGGTGCTCCCACAAACCCAGCCCTTGCTGGGGAGCTGCCTTTGATTCCCTCCTCCAAGGATTCTGTGTGCTCACAGGAAGGGGAAGCGGGGCTGTTAATTTGCAAAGAGGGACTTGGGAACAAAGCTTGGACTCATCCCTGCGTAGGGAACAACTCCATAACGAGCAGAGATCGGAAAAATCAGCCCCAGCCTGGTCACAGAACGGCTCTGGTGGCTTTTCCTTTCTTTTTTTTGGTCCTGTTTTTAATTGCAAATCTCTCCAGTCCTGAACCTTCAAACAATTCCGTGTCTCCTTCCATCTTTTGATGTATTTAAATGGATAATGGATAATCACTCTGATATTTGGAGGTGGAAACTGGGATTTCAGCTGGGCGCGATGGGGACAAGCAGAGAGGGGGGAGAGCTGACACCCCCTTATCAGCCAGCCATCAGTATCTCTGCAAATATCAAATAAAAACCAGGAGAAAACATGATTCTAACTCCGCCAGCAGCCCTCATCCCAAACTACAGCAAATTCCGTGATGACAGCCTCCCTACAGTTCCTCTGGGGTGGATTCCTCATGGTGTTTGAATTCCGTGTAATAACATTTTCGAAAAGGCTCCGATTGAAAAATTGGGAGGGGAAATAAAAAGAGAAATGGCAAGAAATCATTGCCACAAATTGTTCTCCCGAGCTATTTTCCAAAGGCTGCTCGGGATGTGATTTCCTGGGCTGACATAAGGAATGCTCGCTGCTCACTTGAAAGCCGGGAGAAGAATTGAGGTTGTTAACAACCATCTCCAAAAAGATATTTCAGATTATCCCAAATTACTCTGCTGAAAGAGAAATCCGAGGATATTTGCTTTAATATCAGAGCTGCGGGAGGAGCCTGTTCCCGTTTTCTACCCCCGACTGGAAAGATGAGGAAAATACAAATTGAGCCCATATTTATTAAAGTCCCTTCCCTCTGCCTCTCCCTTGGTTCCTTGGATCCCTTTTCCTGCTCACCAAAGGGGCTGGAAGGAGCTGGACAGGCTCATCCTGGAAAAAAGGAGGATCAGGGCGATCTTATCCCTTTTTCCTGGTGTCTCCAGGCAAACTGATCCCCAAAAACCCAAGGAGAACATTGATAAAGCTCAATATTAATGCCCATCATGTCATGAATCCATGGAAAATTCCCCCCTCATCTCCTTAACCCGTTGGAAAAACCTGTCAGAGGCGTTTGGGATAGAAGGATCTGAGGGAACGGAATGTTTTAATTTGAGCAAGGAAGAATCCCGAGGCCAGGGGAAAAAAAAGGAAAAGTCAGGAGGATTACACACGGAATAGCTCATTATGGAAGTGTTGTCGAGCCATTATTTTAAATAAGTGCATCTCATTCCAGAGGCTGGGATGGGAAGCGGGATGGATTCCGTGTCGGATGGATTTGCATTATTATTTATTCATGAGCTTTAAAAGGATCATTATTTCTGACGGACAGCTGCTGTCAAAAGATTTGTGGAGGGGAGCTCGTGTTTTCCCATAATAATCATTAATCAATAAACATCTGGGAACGGTGCTGGAAATTCCGTGTTTCCAGGCTACACGGATACCTCTAATTGGGACCAGGTTTCCATTCAGGAGAGCAGATTGTTCTCCCATTCCCTCTAATTGCACACAAGCTGGGGTGGCAGGTGAGCACCCACTGGGGCTTTATCCCAAAAAACCTGAGATCCTTGGAAGTGTCCAAGGCCAGGTTCGGAGCAAGCTGGGATGGTGGAAGGTGTCCCATGGATTCACTCATGGATGTGATTTCTTTTCCCAAAAATTCCTTTTGTTGTTCCCCAAATTCAGGCTTGGAAGGCCCCAAGTGAAGCTTCCAGGTGGAATTTGCCACAGAGGTTTGGAGCCCATCCTGTTTCCTGTCCCAAATTCCTTCTCCTTCCCGAGGGCTGGCCAAGGATTCCCAGCTGTGCCAAGGGGCACCAGCCCCGTTTTTCCTGGGCATCCAGGAATTATTCCACAGCACTGCTCCTGCTTTTCCTCCTCCCCTCAGCACACCCCTGCTCCCCATTTCCTATGGGAATTCCTTCCCTCAAAACCTCCTTTTTCACCCATAAATAAGCCCCAAACATTAAGTTTTATTTCATTTTGTCACACCAGAATGGCACCAGATGGATTTGGGATGCTCCTTGTCCATGTGCTCCAACTTTGGACCTGCAAAGAAAAAGCAGGGAATCCGAGCTAGGCAGGAAGTGCTTCCCAAATCCCACAGTGGGGAAAAAACCCTCCAAACCATTCCCAAACAAACTGCAGCAAAATTCCCTCCAAAAAACCCCAATAATTCCCAAGATCAGTCTGCCCTGGCTGCCCCCACCTTATCCAGGAGGGAGACGTGGGAAGGAAGGGAATTTCACAGAGGTTTCGTGCTGGATTTGGAATTGGAATGTTAAACATTCCAGGATCATTTCATTTTTAATACATTTACACCCTGAACTGCTGCCTTCTCTAATAATAAATCGGATTTTCTGTGGTGCCACAAGCGTTTTTGATGTTCCAGCCTAAAATCTGGAGGAATTGTGCCGGCAGGAAAAGCAGCCAGGAGTCACCAAAGTCCCAGCTCTTTGAAAGGGACGCTCAACTCTGATGATGAAAGTCGCCTTTGGAATAATATGTAAAAAATCCCGAAATTCCGTTCAAATGAGCTGCCTGGAATATTTGATGCCCTGACAACTGTTCAGCCTCAAAGGCTGGCAGAGGATGGGCCTGAAATGCTCATTAAAATCCCAGTAAACCCAGGCTTTAGGAAAAGAGGTTCTTTTCTCCCCAGCACGATGGGAGAGAGTGGAAATTCCAACTCTTAATTCCAACTCTTTTCCCATCCTCCCCTTGCTCCACTTCCAATCCCTTTGCTGGTGCTTTAGAGGTGCTCAGGCTGTCTTAACCCTCACTGAGCTCAGGAATAGGGAATTTTTTCCAGCAGGTTGGGCATCAATCCTTGGAAGGTGGGAATGGGCTGCCTCCATCCCGGGTTTTGGGGTTCCAGAGGCCACGGAGGAGCAGGATTTTGGTGTTGTCCTGCTTTGCTCCTGGTGCTTCCAGAGCCTCATCCTTGTCCGTGTGGAGCCACCTGAGCGTCCTCAGGTGCGCCTGGAATGATTCCACTCCAACCTGCGATGTCATCCCAGTGTGCAGCTTTTAAAGCCTGGCTCGGAGCCCAAGATTTAATACTGGGATTAAAGGCAGCGCGTTTTTCCTGCTGGGAACATCCACATTTTCTGAATGAGCGCATCCTGCTCCCGGCTAATTAGGAGCAGGTTGATTGCAGCATCTGTCACCTGGAGCTCCGCGATTTATCCCGGGGGCTCCTCGTGGGGAGGGAGCTGTCAAAAGCTGGGAAGGGGCAGGATGCGGGAAAACGGCTGCTGCCGGGGGAAATCCCCTCTGGAAAAGTGGGGAGAACGTGCTGGAAAAATTCCAGGCAATTAGAGGCATTGTGGTGGCCTAATTGCCTTGTTTGCCGATGATTTTGGGGAGATATCCATGGCAACGGCGGGATCACTCACGGGTGTGTTGTGGCTACACTGCCTGGAGCCGCTGGCCTTCCTTTTCCCCTTGGATGCAGGCAATTCCATGGTTTATCCTGGAGGAATATCCTGATTTAAAGCACTGCAACCTCCAGCAGTGCTGCCCCCACTGCCAGCCTGCGAAGGACAAGGGATTCCTTTTCCTCGGGCTTTGAATCCCCCACCAGGAGCTTCCAGAAGACACGGGGATAAAATTCCATGCAGGATATTATTTGCAGGGAGAACTGGAAATAATCATGGGATAGAGTTCCAGCACCATTTATCCCAATGCTGAGGTTTCCAGGCAGATGAGGTGGGAAAAAACAGGATTTAAGAGGGTGGCACTCTAAAGGGTTTGTTGGGAGTCCCTAAACCTGCACCAGGTCCTATTTTGAGCTGCTTTGGGTGGCAAATTCTCATTTCCCTGTGTTCTGTGATCCCTGTTCTCCATGATCCCTGTGTTCCGTGATCCCTGTGTTCCGTGATCCCTGTTCTCTGTGATCCCTGTTCTCTGTGATCCCTGTGTTCCATGATCCCTGTGTTCCATGATCCCTGTGCTCATGATCCCTGTTCTCTGTGATCCCTGTTCTCCATGATCCCTGTGCTCCATGATCCCTGTGCTCCGTGATCCCTGTGTTCTGTGATCTCTATTCTCCATGATCCCTGTGTTCCGTGATCCCTGTTCTCCATGATCCCTGTGCTCTGTGATCCCTGTGTTCCACGATCCCTGTGCTCCATGATCCCTGTGCTCCATGATCCCTGTTCTCCATGATCCCTGTTCTCTGTGATCCCTGTGTCCCATGATCCCTGTTCTCCGTGATCCCTGTTCTCCATGATCCCTGTGCTCTGTGATCCCTGTGTTCCACGATCCCTGTGTTCCATGATCCCTGTGTCCCATGATCCCTGTGCTCTATGATCCCTGTTCTCTGTGATCCCTGTGCTCCATGATCCCTGTGCTCTGTGATCCCTGTGTTCCACGATCCCTGTGTTCCACGATCCCTGTGTTCCATGATCCCTGTGTCCCATGATCCCTGTTCTCTGTGATCCCTGTGCTCCATGATCCCTGTGTTCCAGGATCCCTGTTCTCTGTGACCCTTGTACTCTGTGATCCCTGTGCTCTATGATCCCTGTTCTCCGTGATCCCAGTTCTCCATGATCCCAGTTCTCCATGATCCCTGTTCTCCACACTCCCTGTTCTCAGCGATCCCCATGCCCCTTTTGGGCTGGGTCCTGCCCCATTCCTTGCCTCCACCTCCCTGCCTGCCCTCCTCTGGACTTTATTCCCAACAATTCCGAGCAGCACTGATATTTTTTATGTGGTTGCCTGCCAGGTTTTATGTTCCTGCTTCTGATTCCTGGCTGCAGGAGTGGGATTTGGGAGCTGGGCCTGGTGCAACGTGGACTTCACCCGCTCCACAAATTCCTGTGTTTTTTTCCTCTTCCCACACTTCCACAGGGACTTTCACCACCATGAGGGTGTTAAATCTGAGGAATTATCTCTGTGTGCACAGAGCATCATTATCCCAACACTTGGTTTTCCTCATGAGATGCCCGGAGCACTTGTAGGCACCTCATTAAAATAAATCAGCTTCGAAGGGCACCACAAACTTTCCCATCTTTTATCCAGCCCAGAACCTTTCAAATTAAGCCGAGTTTAAAATGCCAGGATTGATTCTGGTACTGGCTGATGGAAGGGCCTGGGTGAGGTTTGGGAAACGGGACATGCTTTTAATTTAATTTTGTTTTATTTTGGTTTATTTTATGTTATTTTATTTCATTTTGTCTTATTTTATTTTACTTTTAATTTAATTTTATTTCATTTCCTCTCTTCCAGGACAGCACCTTGCCATCAGCATTCCTTTTATTTGCACATCTGGAACCAGGCAGGGAGCACAGCTGGGAAGAGCTGCTGGCCATTCCTGATGCTTTCCTTGCCTCTGGAGAGCTCGGAAAACCACCCTCACTGAGGAGTAATTAAGCAGGAGAGTTAATAAATCCATGGTCAGGAGAAAATGAGGATCGTGATACCAACATGTGGGAAAGATTTGGGAATTTATTGGGTTTTCAACAGCTGAGCCATTTGTGGGAAGGCGTTTTTAGGGAAAAAGCTGTGGCAGGTACAGGTGGGAGCAGAGATTCCCTGGAGCAGAAGCACATTCCCATGCTGGATTTCCCAGGGCTCAGCATCATCCCATTAAATTCAGAGAAGTGCAATAGCAAAGAAACTTTTAAAAAGCCCAAAATGTGGGCAGAAAACCCGGGATTTGAGCCTCCTGTGGGAATTTATCCAGAGGCTGAGGGAGGCCAGAGGAGCTGGGCAACACTTCCAGCTTTAATTTGGATTTGTGGGTCTGGGATAGAGACACCAAGAACCCATGGAGATGGATTTAGCCAGAAATGAAAGTGGAATTGCTCCACTTTTGAGCGAGGTTTTACCCACTCCAGAGGGTCAGGGCTGTTGGAATCTCAGCTTCCCAAATTCCAAAGAAAAAAACTGGAAAAAATCTCATTCCATCTCCCTTAGCCTCAGTTTAGGGAGATTTTGTGCCCCATCTGAATATTAAAATCTAGTTAAGCCTGGCCTAGGGCTCGGTGACATCATTAATGCACTGTAAATTTTGGGGTTTCCCCCCTGGTTAGGCCAGGTTGGGGTTTAAGTGCGGCTCAGTAAGGACAGAGCTCAGTAAAACACGGCTGAGGTTCAGCCTGGGAGATGCTGAGCAGGCTTCCAGGAGTTTCCTGGAGTAGGGATGTGGGTTCTGTGGGAATAAAGTGCCCAGTCAGCCCGTGGACCTTAAATCCCATCCCACCCCTGCCATGGGCACCTCCCACTATCCCAGGGTGCTCCAGCCTAGCCTTGGACACTTCCAGGGATCCAGGAATTCCATCCCTCACAGGGAACTATTCCTTCCCAGTATCCCATCTATCCCTGCCCTCTGGGTTCTTGCCATATTTTCCCCTTGTCCTATTTGAGCATCCCATTCCCAGCAGGTCCTGCACATCCTGGTTTGCCTCACCTTGGAATACCATGCAGAAATTCCAGGCTTTTCCCCCACCAGGAGCATTGGGCAGCTCCAGGATCTTTAAGCCCCACATTTGCAGCACAGCAAATCCAGTAAATATTGTCGAATAAATCAATCCTTGCTTTTACAGGGAATTTTCCCTCAGGGCAGAGCCACAGAAATACCTGGATAAGGAAAAGCCTCCGGCAGAATTGAATTCACATGGAAAATAATCCCCCAATAAAACAGCACAATAGCTGGGCAAATGAAAGGAGAGGAAAAGTGAAGTAAAAATATAGCTCCATAAAACAGGAGCTATAAGACACAAATCCCGGGAAAAGGAGGTTTTCCATGTATTTTTCTGTTCTGTGGAGTCAGAGGTCACCTTAAATAAAGTGACCACGCTGGTGGAGGAGCAGAATCCTCATCATCCTGCCTTCCTAGGATCAGCCAAAACCTTGGAAAAACCCAGCCAGGTTGGCTCTGGGGGCTGGCACAGGGATTTTTGAGCTGTTTTGTGGGAATTTGGGAAGCAGAGACTCCCACCAGCACAGATCCCATGGATGCGGCTCCTGCATCACTCCCTGGATTTCACCTGCGCTGCAGTTGGGGCTGAGCAGCTGGAGGGACATTCCTGGAATTCCAACGGAGCACATTAGGGATTTAAAGCAGGATTAAGGAACTCAGTTAATGAATTGTACCAGCTGACCGCAGTGCTGGCTTTGGAGACTGCTTTAGGTTCATTCCCAGCTCTGATATCCCGGGCACAAGCTCACAGACACTGAAGGATGGGAAAGGCTCTCTCCAGGTGGGAATAGATCCCAAGGAAGGGAGGGAGAGCAGCAGGGACTGCCTGGAAGCATCACTGGTGGTGTCCCTGTCCCTGTCCAGAGAGCGGGAATCCCTGACCCGGAGAGAGATGACTTGGAGGACATTGGGATGCACTCGAGGGGAATATGGAATCATGGAATGGGTTGGTTGGAAAGGACCTTAAAGCTCTTCCCATTCCTCCCCTGCCACAGGCAGGGACACCTCCCACTATCCCAGGCTGCTCCAGCCTGGCCTTGGACACTGCCAGGGATCCAGGGGCAGCCACAGCTGCTCTGGGAATTCCATTCCAGACCCTCCCCACCCTCCCAGCCAGGAATTCCTTCCCAATATCCCACCCATCCCTGCCCTCTGGCACTGGGAAGCCATTCCCTGGGTCCTGTCCCTCCATCCCTTGTCCTCAGTCCCTCTCCAGCTCTCCTGGAGCCCCTTCAGGCCCTGCAAGGGGCTCGGAGCTCTCCCTGTGTCCTTCCCTTCTCCAGGTGACCATTCCCAGCTCTCCCAGCCCGGCTCCAGCCCTTGGAGCAGCTCTGTGGCCTCCTCTGGACCTGCTCTGGAATCCAACCACATCCTTCTGCTGTTGGATCACAGAGCTGGAGGCAGCTGTGCAGGTGGGACCTCACCTGCTCAGAACAGAGGGATTTATTGGGAGGAGTTTTCCATAATATCCAGCCTAAACCTCCCCTTGCAAAACTGGGTTTGACACTGGGGGAGAATTCCCATCACTTTTCCATGTGCAAACCTCTGCAGGTCTCCCCAGAATTCCTGGCTGGAGGCAAAGCCCTGGGATTGCTGGAAGTGCTCCCATTCCTCACCGTTAATAACCCATTCCCTAATTAATTCCCTAATTAACCTCTGCTACCTGCTTTTCCAGATGTAAACCAGTGGCAGGTGAATAGGAATAGGGATAGGGAGAGCCGTGGGGCCATCAGATCCCTCCAGGACCAGGATTTGTGTGCCAGTAATAAAAACAACAATAAAAATTCCCCCCAGCCTGCGCTCAGGGAAAAGAAACAATTCCTGTCAGCTGGGAGGGAATATTATGGGCTGTGTGTTCCTGATTTACCTCCGGCTCTTGCCAGTCCCTCAGGGATTTATTGCCACCCTGGCCCAGGTGATCCCATTCCAGGCACCAGCTCCTTTCATCCAAGGTGGGAACAATTCCCCCTGAGGACAATGCTCTTCCAGGTGGGGACAATTCCCCCCTGAGGACAATTCCCCCTGAGGACAATGCTCTTCCAGGTGGGGACAATTCCCCCTGAGGACAATCCTCTTCCAGGTGGGGACAATTCCCCCTGAGGACAATGCTCTTCCACGTGCAGCCACTCCAGGATGTTTCCCGTCAGGAGTTATTTTAACCCTCCGTGGTGGGAATGCTGTCATTTCCTTTCCTGTCGGGTTTTCCAGCTTTTTGGGCCATATTCTATTGTTTGTCAGCCACCCAGGTGTGCAGAGACCCCCCAAATCCACACTGGGATCACAGAATACTTGGAGTTGGAAGGGATCCACAAGGATCATCCAGTCCCACTCCTGGCCCTGCACAGGACATCCCAAAAAATAAATCCATGCTGCCAAGCGTGTTGTAGACCCCAAAGCCACACCTGGCCTGGCAGTGGAACATCCCATTTCTCATTCCTGGGGGAAAAAGCAGGACATTCCCACTTTGCCAAGCACATCCACAATCCCTGTGCACAATCCCATCCTCCTGCCCACCTGGAGGTGCTCGGGGCACCAGGGACCTCATTAGGAAACCTCACGGAATCCCAGAATCCCAAATGGTTTGGGGTTGGAAAGGACATTAAGGATTATCCCATCCCACCCCTGCCATGGGTAGGGACACCTTCCACTATCCCAGCTTGCTCCAAGCCCCGTCCAACCTGGCCTTGGACACTTCCAGGGACCCAGAAACAGCCACAGCTTCTTTGGGAACCCCATTCCAGTCCCTCACCACCCTCACAGGGAAGGATTTTTCCCTAAAAACTCCTCATTAATCCCATCAGCATGCCCAAACTGGGGACTCCCCCACCTGTGTCCCTGGGGAGGGGCTCAGATCCCACCCTTCCCAACCAGATCCAACCCTGGGACATTTTTTTCCCTCACAAAAAAAGCAACGGAAGGTCCCAGATCAAAACCCAAATGTTTTTCTTCCTGCAGCTCCCAGCGAAGAGCTGCCTTCTAAATCATCCCAGATAAACACGGACAATCAAATCCTTGTTTGCAGCCAGGGCTGGGGACACTGTGCAGCCTCTGATATCCCGGGATTGCTTCATTCCGAGCCAATAAATCCTGCCTGGTGCAATCCAGAGCCTGCCAAGAAAATCCCCTCAGGCCAGGGCTGCTTTCAGCGGAGGAGATGGGAACAAGGCTGCACAAATATTGCACTTTTAGACCACTTCCCTCTCTTTTGCAAAGCCAAGCAAGTTTCCTCTTGGAGATGGGAGCAGCAGATTCCAGGGCTGGGTGGGTTTTGGTCCTACAACCTGAATTTTAGGGAATTTTTGGCTCATTATTTGTTGTTTCTGAGCATTGAGGGGAGAAGGGGAGCAAAGAGCAACAAGGCCACGGCTGTTTCCTGGTCCTGACCCCGCTTTAGGGCCCCATTACCACATCCCAGAGCTCTGCCACTGTGCATTTGATGCTTCAGGGACACCTGGGATGGGGAATCTTCTCCTTGGAAGACTCCAGCATTATTCTGATGCTCCTGGAGGACGATTGAAACACTCTTTTTTTCCCAGGATTAAATATTCCTGGCAAAATCAGAGCCCTGATTCAATCAAAACCTGTGACCTGTGCTGGAGGAGCCAGGCTGGGGAGGTATTTTTCTGTGAGAAATTAGGGACATTTCAGAACATTCCATGGGGTTTTCCCCCCTCTCTTGTGCTGGATCCTGGAAAACAGCAGCCCCTGGGCTGTGGCAAGCCTGCCTTGGCCCCTCATGCCAAGCAGTGTCACCACACGTGTGTCATTTGAAAGGACATTTGGGGTTGCTTACAGCAATTTGTGTCATTTGTAAGAACACGCAACAGCGGGATTTTTTGGGAAAATCCCAGATTTCTCCTGGAAGAAAGTTCATCTCTGGGTAGGGAATGGGAGAATCAGGGAAAACAATCAAAAGCACTTTAATAAAAAGTCAACGAGGGTCTGTGCCACACACAGGAGCAGGAATAAGTTATTCCCACCTTACAGGGGGAATTCTGCTTTTAAAGGATGCAGCATTGGCATTGTCCAGTTCCCAGCACTTTGCTCCCATCAGAATTCCGGTTTTATCCCATTTATTGGCACTCAGGATTGAAGGATCAGCAGCTGAGGAGTTTCTAGTCCAGGAACACATTTATGGGTCAGGTAAAAGGATATTTTCCAGCTTTTGGAAGCAATTTAGGGGCAAATCCTGCTGAGTGGGATGTGACCAAAGAGTCAGGAATTTGCAGGAATTACAACAGCAACGCCTGGTTTGTCCCTCTGAAAAAGGGGGAGTTGTGCTCATGGAGAACTCTCCGTGTGGGGCTGGTTATTTGTATGGAAAACCTGACCTTGGGAATGGGACATGGATCCTGGGGACAGCATCAGCCACATGTGGGGTGGGAATGGTGCCAGGAGCAGCTCTGGGATGGCCTCAGAGGGTTTGGTGGCCCAGGAGCTGGAGGTTGCATTGGCTGGTGCATGAGATATGGAATTCCTGAGGTGTTTGAGGAGCAAATTCTCTACATCCTTCCCCCATCCATCCCTCCATCCCTCCATCCATCCATCCATCCATCCATCCATCCATCCATCCATCCATTCGTCCATCCATACATCCATCCCTCCATCCATCCATCCCTCCATCCATCCCTCCTTCCATCCCTCCTTCCATCCCTCCTTCCATCCCTCCTTCCATCCATCCCTCCATCCATCCATCCATCCATCCATCCATCCATCCATCCATCCATCCATCCCTCCTTCCATCCATCCCTCCATCCATCCCTCCATCCATCCATCCATCCATCCATCCATCCATCCATCCATCCATCCATCCATCCACCTATCCCTCCATCCATCCATCCATCCATCCATCCATCCATCCATCCATCCATCCGTCCGTCCATCCATCCATCCCTCCATCCCTCCATCCATCCATCCATCCATCCATCCATCCCTCCTTCCATCCATCCATCCATCCCTCCATCCATCCCTCCATCCATGCATCCATCCATCCATCCCTCCATCCATCCATCCATCCATCCATCCATCCATCCATCCATCCATCCATCCCTCTATCCCTCCATCCATCCCTCCATCCATCCATCCATCCATCCATCCATCCATCCATCCATCCATCCATCCATCCCTCCATCCATCCATCCATCCATCCATCCATCCATCCCTCCATCCATCTCTCCATCCATCCATCCATCCATCCATCCATCCATCCATCCATCCATCCATCCATCCCTCCTTCCATCCATCCCTCCATCCATCCATCCATCCATCCATCCATCCATCCATCCATCCCTCCATCCATCCATCCCTCTATCCCTCCATCCATCCATCCATCCATCCATCCATCCATCCATCCCTCCATCCCTCCATCCCTGCACTGTCCAGCCTTGGGACATGCCCACCTGGGCAGGGGGATCCCAAAAATCCTCTGATCCTGCTGCTGATCCCTCTCTGCACGGGGATCATGGTCGTGCTCCAGCTCCGGCTTTACGCGCACGGGGAATCCAGCAGGAAGCGCGGCCCCGGCAGCTTCCCGGTCGATGTGAGTGGGGTGATGTGCTGGGATCTCCACCTGCTCCCCCAGCCCCGTCCCACTGGTGCATTTGTTGTTTTTCATGGGAACAAAACACCGGGATTTTTCCCTGAGGTCGAGGGAAATGAGCCATTCTTGTGGCAGCCACCTGGCAAAAGCAACACCTGCCCTGGGAAATATCCCACAGCTGCTGAGCTGGGGCTTTCCAGGATCTTCTGCCTTCCATGGGGGCTCCTCACTGCCCTGATTTTGTGGAAAATTGGGGCTGTGAAGCACAAGATTTGCTGAGCATCGCCAAGGGAATGTAAATCCTGGTGGATCGTGAAGGAGAAGCTCAAGCGAGCTCAAATGTTTTTCCTGATGTCCCAACCCCCATCACAGCCCAGGTACGGAGGCAGGATTTGTGGGATGAAGTGTAAGAAATCCTCACGGCTCCTGAAGTGCGTCCCTCAGGAGTCCTCTGCCATCCCACCCTCCCTCCACATCCCAATCCCCATCAGACTCTCCACTGGTCCCAGAATCCCACACTGGTTTGGGTTGGAAGGGACTTTAAACTCATCCCATTCCTCCCCTGCCACGGGCAGGGACACCTCCCACTATCCCAGGCTGCTCCAAGCCCAGGTCCTTTTGTGCTCTGGGGAAAACAAAGGTGAAGGATCTTCAAAAGCTGAGGAAAAAAGTGGCTGAGTCCAAATTCCTGATTTTTATTGGAAATGTTTCATGTGAAAATAAAAGCAAACAACGTTGGAAAGGGCAGTTTTTCCTCTTGGAATGCAGCCCCAAGAACTGGGGTGCTCAGACATTAATAGGGTCCCCTAATCCATAGAGCGGGTGCAACAGAGCCCAGGTTTATAAAACAGCAGATCCCAACCTACAATCTCATGGAATAAACAGGGATTAGAGTCAATGGACTCCAAAAATTCCCAAAATAAATAGGAAAAAAGGAATGGAGGTTCCTCTTCTCCTGCAGTTTTATTTTCACTGTATTTTGACATCTTTGGGCTGGTAAAATCTCTGGGAATTGAGAGGATGATCCATGAATTTATCCTTAATTAGAGCCTTCAGTTTTTGGTGTCCCTTTGGACAGCCCGGCAGCTCCGAATCCAGGGAATGCAGAGAGCTGGGGGTGCTCTGCTCGTAAAAATTGAGCCCAAAAAGTGCTCAATTCCCAGTTCCTGGTTTTTATTGGGAATGTCTCATGTGAAAATAAAAGCAAACAGTGTTGGAAAGGGCAGCTTTTCCTCCTGGAATGCTGCAAGGAGCAGGGCAGGGCTGCAGTGCCCAGAGAGGCTGGAAAAACTCCGAGGTGCCAAGGAAAGGGTGAAATGTGGGATTAGGGAAATGTGGGCTGTTACAGGATGTGCAATTTCCTTTTTAAGTTCCCTTCCTTAAGAATTATTCCCACTCTGGAGGTGGACAGGCCCTTAATTCGGATGAAGCCCTCTGCAGCTGCTCCGGGTTGGAAATGCTCTTTGTAACTGTCCTGGAAAGGGCTCCCGGCTGCAGCGAGTCCCTATTCCCTCAGATCAGTTTTAATCTAAGCCTGGCTCAGCTGGGAAGGGCTGATAAACCCCTCTGTCCCTGCCAAACAGGGATTTATTCCCACTTTTCCACTTCCAAGGCGTTCATTTGTCTCCCAGCGACCCCAAAGGATTAAAAATGATCCAGCCCCGAGCTGGAGCTTTGTGTTTAAACTTCTCTAAATCCTGGTTTGAGCCCGGGGTCCCAGGAAAGGTCAGCAGTTCCCTCCCACGACATTCTAAAGCCTTGGGTTTTTAGGGATTTGATTTCCTGGCTGCCCATTCCTGAGAAAATCCTTTGCTGGGTGAGGGCTCTGTGGGATTTGGGAGGGATGCTGCACGTGGGAATCCCTCCTGAGGAGGGGTGGGAACAGGAATAAGGAATTCTGATGGCTGGATTTGGGATCTGGGCACATCGTGGGGACATTTGTCTTCAATCACGAGACCCTGGGTCAATTTTCCAGTGATTTTGGCCCGGGTTTTGCTCTAAAAGAGAGATTTTTAGTCCAAATTTAAGCTAAATTTACCACACAAGGTTTCCCACTCTCCGCCTGGGTGAGAGAGCCATGATGTTCATCCCTTCCACCTCTGGAGAATCCCATTGGATAATTTTGTGTTTTTCTGGGAAAATGAGGCTCCTCTGACCCACAAATCCCAATGAGAACCTTCATTCCTTCCATCCAAAAAGATTTTCCCACATTTTATCCCATGGCTAAAGGATGAAGGAGCTCAGGGCTGCTCTGGCTGAGGTTCCCTTCGGCTCCCAGACCTCCCAAAATATTCCCAAATTGCAGGAGAAGCGTGGGGGGTCCTGGTGGAAAAGGCCACCCCGTGGTGGGACCTCCCATGGTGGCAGTTGCTCCATGTCCAGCCACGGCTCCCGAGACAAGGGACAAGCAAAGACATCACAGCCAATCAATCCTTAATTAATTGGAGCAGGAGAAAGAGCTGGGAAAGATGTGGGAACAGAGCTGAACTTCCTCAGGAAAATTGCTGCCTGCTCCTGGTGGGCTGGGAACGGGAGTGTGAGGGAAAGGGGTGTCACAGCCTGAGCCAAAATCACATTTTTCCCTGGAATAAACATCCAAGCTGTGCCAAGATGGATAAAAAAGAGCCTTTACCCAGCCCTAAGTAGAGAAAATTCCCTCAGCTTCTCTGTTTTTGTAATAAATTTGGGTGATAATGAAATAACTCCCCATTCAAACTGCCCTGCTTGGCTTGAGATTGATTTCCTGGATAATTCTTCACACTTTTGGGATCAACAACGAAATATCCACAATTCCTCAGCCCTAAACACCTCTGGAATTGCCAGGAGATGATGATGATAATAATGATGATAATGATGATGATAATGATGATAATAATGATGATAATGATGATAATAACAATAATAATAATAACTATTATTATTACTACTACTACTATTATTATTATTATTATTATTTCTTGGTAATGCCACTATTTCCATGTTTCCATCTTGATTCCTATTTTGTTTTTATTCCTATGAAGGGGTTTTTAATCAAATTACATTAAATATTCCCCTGTAGCCCACACAGCCAGGAATGAGCCATAACATTCATGGAATCATGGAATTATGGAATGGGTTGGGTTGGAAAGGACCTTAAAGCTCATCGCAATCCATGCCCTGCTATGGCAGAGACACCTCCTGCTATCCCAGGCTGCTCCAGCCTGGCCTGGGACACTTCCAGGGATCCAGGGGCAGCCACAGCTGCTCTGGGAATTCCATCCCAGACCCTCCCCACCCTGCCAGCCAGGAATTCCCAATTCCCAATCTCCCATCCAGCCCTACCCTCTGGCAGTGGGAAGCCATTCCCTGTGTCCTGTCCCTCCAGGCCTTGTCCCCAGTCCCTCTCCAGCTCTCCTGGAGCCCCTTCAGGCCCTGCCAGGGGCTCGGAGCTCTCCCTGTGTCCTTCCCTTCTCCAGGGGAACATTCCCAGCTCATCTGCATAGGAGAAAATACAGGAAAATACAGGAAAAACATTTAGGCAGATGAATCAAATAATATAAAATTAAAAGTGTATAAATAAAAGTCCCGAGGAAGACTTTCAATTCCTGCAGGATGCAGCATTGGAAGGGGGGGATGAACAAGAGGAATGGCACCACCCCTGGTGCTCTGCCTTGGAGGATGGGAGTGGCTCCCCAGAATCCCTTTCCCAATGGGAAAACGCTCTGGGATGGGAGCTGAGCTCTAGGAACTCCACCAGCTCTTCCCCTGCATCCCTCGGGCTGCTTCTCACCAAACATCTTCTCCTCACTGATGGAATTCTTGCACATCCTCACACTCCGGGTCGGAATAAGCACCCCAGCATGACATTCCAGATGAAAGCTGAGGGAAAACGCCTGTGCTGACACCTCCTGCAGGGAGAAGCAGATAAGGATCAGGCTGGAAGTGATAATTTCCCAGCAGAAATCCTGGCTTTTCCCGAAACCCGATGTTTTTGAAGGACCCTCCGCACACAGATCTTGACCTGGTCACCTCCCAGTGGAGACAAAGCCTTCTCCAGGGTGTCCAGCTCTGTTTGGATTGGGTTTCCTGGGAATAAAGGTGTCTGGCACTCCCAAACCCACAGTAAACAGAGATAAATGTGTGACTGCTCCCAGGAATTCCATGGCTCTTGTTTGCTCTGTCTCAGCTGAGCTTCCAAACTCCCACATTTCCGGGATCCGATGGAGACTCGCTCAGCAGCACAAAGGCTCCCATTCAGGGCGTCCCGAGGAAACGATCCAAGAGAATGTTCCTTCCTTGAGCTCCCAACCCAGTTTGCTCCAGGGGATTTATCCATTCGTGGAATGCTGACAAGGGGAGATGTCTCCGTGGAGAACCCGTTCCGATTTTAAATCTCACCCTTAAAATCCTCCTTGGGTTTCCTTTCTCCCTTTCCCTGGCTGTTTCCAGCTCCAGTTGGTTCCTAACGAGGAGATGACGACAGTCCCTGCTCGCAGTTAAAGGGTTTGGCCTTGAGGAGAGGAGTTGGGATCACAGGGATGGAGAGGAGGGAAAAACAAAGCTCTTCACTCAGGCTGTGGGCAGCACTTCCACCTCCACATCAATCCCACCTCTCTCTAGAAACAAAACATCTCTGGGGGTCTCTTTGCTGCAGCTCGAGGGCAGGTGGAAACCAGAGAAATGGGAATATTTCTTCTCTTTGGGAAGGCTTTGGAATGAAGGATTTAATCTATTTCCTGACTGAGCGCTTTGAAGGCTCCAATTTGTGGTGATTTAGCAACACTTGAGAGGAGGAGGCCAATAAAAACCTCATTCGAGGTGGAAATCACAGCAGAGCTGCAAACCCGTATTTAAATATCAGAATGGAATAAAGTGATGGAGGGAAACAGCAGGAAATAGAAAACAAACACTTCCACTTGAGGGCCAAAACAGAATAAAAGCATTTCTCAGAAAGAATTAAACAAAAGCAATGTCAGCTCCCAGTTCCTGTCATTTGTGTGCTGTTCCTGGATCCATAAATCCAGAGCTCTCCTCGGCAGCGGCAGAAATATTCCCCCAAATTCTCTCCCAGGTAATGACCAGGTGGCAACAACCTGACTAAAATAATTCCAGCCTTCCCACGGGGATAATGTGCCCTGATAACACCGTGCAGGGCCCCTGCAATTCCGCACAGGGAGAAATCTCTGCCGAGGAAAACGGAATTTATCCCTCGTGGTGGTTTCCCTGTGGTGCTCCCCACGGAAAAAAAGGGATGGGTTTGGGGCAAAACCGCTGGATTTTTATATCATATCCCTACACTGAATTTCAGTGGAAGACCCAGCTGGTGATGGCTGAGCCGGAGGTTAAGGCTGGAAAAGTTGCTGCCAAAAAGAGAGGAATTGATGCAGGCATAGGAAAGGTTCATCCACTGCTAATCAGGAGCTCCCACCCCGCTGGAATTCCCACCCGGCTGCTCCAGGGCTGGCTTTGGTTGGTTTGATGAGGGAGCTTTACTGGGGTGTGCCTGAGCAGCTCCCCAGGCTGGGCTTGGCACAGCTGAGCCCAGCTTGGCAAAGCCTCTGTTGGGGCTTTGCAAAGAGCAGCTCCAGCCCAGCAGGGAAAACCTCAGCAGCCCGTTTTGGGGAGGTTTGAAAGAGCTGGACCATCCCACAGGATTCAGGTGGATGTGATGGGCTCAGGAGCCTTTTCCAGGCAGGATTTTGTGTTTCCAGTTCTGGGAGCTCTCAGAGCTCAGCTCAGCTCTGCTGCAGTGCCCCCAGCATCCCATTCCATCCCTAAAATCCTGATTAAACACCTCCCTGTGTGGCTGAACTGGTGCTAAACCGGACTTGAGGTGCATTTAAACACTTTTGTCCATTTCCAATGACCATTATAAACATATTGATTACGGATTCAACTCCTAAGGCAATTCCTGGTGGCTGCAGTTCTCCAGGTGCCAGAGGTGAGTTTTCCTGGGCAAGCTGTTTGCTCAGTGCAGCAGCAGAAGATCCTTGAACACTTTAAAATGGGAATTCTGGTGATCTGGGGAAGGAAAAAAACCCTCTGCCTGAGTTTTCCCAAAGCGGAATGCCAAAATTCCCGGGTGTCTCCAGCCAGCACCACTCAACATTCAGGATGAAATCCTTGGCTGTGCCTGTTGGAGTTTTTTATAATTTAAGGGTTATTTTAAAATATTGAGAGTTATAAATTGGAGCTGGAAAACAGAGGAGACCGGGAATGATGTCCCAACAATTTATTATCCACCTCTGTGGGGTTTCAGATTGGTTCTAGGATGGCTCAAATGATCCAAGCAGTTGGAGCACGAGGATGTGCATGGTGACAACGGATTTCCCTTGATTTCATCTCATTTTCCAATATTTGAACATTCAGGGTTAGAGATTTTTCCTCACACAACCCCCAGAGGGTTTGGATAATCTCCAGTGTCCCCAGAACATTCCTGCAGGTTCAAGGCTGGGTTTGCTCCATCAGGACACATCCCAGGATGTCCTTGGCATGGGAATGGGATGATTGAGCCCAGGCTGGGGTTGACTTTTCCCTGGAAACAAAGTCCAGGGTGAGTCAGGCAGCTCCTCCCTGGTCATGCAGGAGCAGAGTTTTGCCCTTTGCCCATGGACAACGAGACTGGGAATGTGCAAATCCCTTGAGCTTTCCCCACCAGAGCATCCCAGCCAGAGGGGTTTTATCCCAGCAACGATGAAATCTTGGATTCCATTGGCTTTTCCTGCAAAACTCTCACATTTTATCCGAGAAGGCAAAGAAAAAGAGGAGAAAACGAGGTTTTTCCTCCAAGCAGTGAAACTCCAGCCCTGAGGGGTCACCCAGCAGTCCCTTTTCCCTGAGAAAGTGCAGGATTTTCCCCTGTAATGTTTCCACCAAGGCTTTGTCTGGTCTGGTTTTGCCAAGTCTCAAGTGGGGAGGATTTGCCGGAGCTCTGGCATCGCTCACACTCCGCTCTGGTTCGTGTCGAGGCGTTGCTGCCAGCCTGGCAACGTTAATCCCCGGCTCTGCGAGGGATTAGGATATTTAGGCAGGGGTGAAATAAAGAAGGAAGACAAATAATCCCCACTGAAAGGGAAAGAACAGCTCACCAGGCTCTGCTGGCTCCGAGCGAGCCCCATTCCGGCGGGATTTGGAGGAGGTGGGAATCACAGCGGGGTCGTGGACAGAGGGGGAATGGTTTTGAAGTAAAAAAGGAGACATTTAGATGGGATATTGGGAAGGTCAGGGTGGAGAGGGACTGGGATGGAATTCCCAGAGAAGCTGTAACTGCCCCATCCCTGGAATTGTCCAAGGCCAGGTTGGAGGGGGCTTGGAGCAATTTGGGATAGTGGAAGGTGTCCCTTACAGTCTCTTCCAATCCCAGTGCCAAACAGACCCCATGGAAAATCGAAGCTCCAAAGGATATCCATTAGAAGTGTCCATTTTATTCCCATCCCACTCTTCCTGCTGGGTTCTGTTTGATGGAATGATGGATACCTGTCAGAAAACAGGGAATGGTCTCCTGGCATCATCCCGGAGCCACTCCTCCCTGCTGCACGTGGCTGGAATTCCTAGGGCTGGAACCAGAGGAATTCTCCAGAAAAACCCCACAGCCCATCCCCCAGACTGATCAACCTCTGCCCCCTCCCAGGCAACCACGATCTGTTTGTTTGTTTGCTTTGAAAATCCAATTAAAACATCGTGGGCAATTATTAATTATTCCCAAGCATTTCCTCCTGGAACGGATAAATGCCACGCAGGGAAGAGTCTTTGACTCTGCCCTTGCTGGAAGATTCCCCTTTCATTAGGCCCAGATTAATGAGGCTGGGCTTAAAGCAGGTGTTGAGTGCAATCAGAGCAGCTTTATTAGGACGGGAATTGTGCTCAGCTCACCTTTGCCTGCGTGCATGGCTTGGCTGATTAATTAATCAGCGATTGATAACGACCTTTGATAACAACCTTTGATAATGACCTTCAGCCCTGCAGCTCCCAAAGGTGATGCCACAGGGGCTGTGCTGGATCTCCAGAGGATCAGCTCCTTCTCAATCAGCTCCGGCAAGGAGCTAAACTGGGATTTGGGATGCAGGGGGAGAGAGGGATGGGAATGTTTGTGGTTAACAGAGGGGAATATTGAGATTGAGTCTTTCAAAGGATCTTTGTAGATGCTCTGTGTGTCCATAAAAATGAAAATGAGGAGGAAGGGAACGGCCTCGAGTTGTGCCAGGGGAGGTTCAGGTGGGATATTGGGAGGAATTTCTTCATGGAAAGAGTTCTCCAGCCTTGGCACAGCTGCCCAGGGCAGCGGTGGAGTTTGGACTGGAATCCCCATTCCTGCAGGGATTTAGAAGCAGCACTCGGTGCCTTGTGTAAGAAACAGGGAATTATTTATGGGATCATGGAAAGGTTTGGATTGGGACTGTGAGGATCATCCTGTTCCACCCCTTTGCCATGGGCAGGGACACCTTCCACTACCCCAGTTTGATCCCAGCCTTGGACACTCCCAGTTGCACTTTTCGGACCGGGATGGGAACAGCTTGGAGGGGGATCCCAGGAATTTAGTTTTTCCTCCCTATTTCAGTGCTCTCCAGGAGCTTGGGCAGGGTGGGAATCACCAGGGAAAGGTCATTTCCAAAGAAATCCTTTAAAAACCGCTTGGGTATTTCCTGACCCACTTGTACACATAAACATCTGTGTCTTCCCTGCCCAGAGCGGATCCATGGGGATCAGCAGGAGTTTGGAGGGTACCTGGAGGACTCCTTTCACTCCAACAGCAGCAGCAGGACATCAGAAGTCTTTTTTTTAAAGGAAATCTTCTTTTTTCCCTGTTTTTCCCCCCTCCCAGGCCAGCTGCTGCCCATCCATCCATGGCAGGGCTCCATGGAATGAATGAGGATGATGGATGTGCCCTGGATGTGTCATTCCCGCTTGGATGGGGCTTGGAGCAACCTGTGCTGCTGGAAGTGTCCCTGCCCGTGGGGTCCCTTCCACCCCAAACCACCCCACGCTTCTCTGATCCTCCATGAGGGGATTAAAGCCGGATCCCAGCGGGAAGGGAGATCCAAAGCCAAGGCCAGGCACTGCTGGGCCTCTTCCCAGAGCCACAGGAAACCTCATGAATTTTCCCCAAATCCAGGTTCTTGGCTTGATTTTAAGCTGCAGAGCCAGGCCAGGCTCTGACCCAGGCCCAGCTCATCCCCAACAGCCAAACCCTGCTAATCCTGGCACACAGGATTATCTTGGAATAAAGGATAAAGCAAACCTGCGTTGCCTCCTGGAGATGTGTCTGGCTGCAGGGCTGCCTCACAGGGCTGGTGGCACTGATTTTATTGTCCTGGCACACGAGGAGGTGGATTTATCCCAGTTTTCCGTGGCAGGAGGGCAGGAGAGATGCTCCTGTGGGCTGTGCCAGGCGGGAGCAGGCAGGGAAAACCGTCCTCCAGCATTGCTAAGAGAGGAGTTGGAAATAAATTAAGTCTGGAAGGGCTTTTCTCCCCTCACTGCCTCATCCCCTCCCGTCCCTGAAGGTCTGGAATGACTCTGGGAGGCTGCTGGAAGCAGACCCCCAGCTCCTCTGCTGATTTCCAACCAGATTGGGCCTGGAAAAGGGATGTTTAAGGAAAAACACGGATGGGGAAGGTCTGGTTTTCCCAAATGCACTCAGTGGCTGCTGTAGGGACACGGCCACACACAGCAAAGCCAGACCTGGGGGGCTGGAGGCGCCCAGGCTGCCCCAGAAATGTTGATTTTTGTATGAACCATGAGTAAACACAGAGATAAAAACCATCAGCACCTCCCTGGGAAACACAGCCTGCCAGGAAATGCAGCTGGAGCAGCTCCTTCCTACCTGTGCTGGGGAAAAGAGGCAGAAGAAGGAGCTGCAGGTCTGGTGCAAAGGGAAATGCAGCCTGCCAGGCAGAGCAGCACAAAGCTGCTTTAATTTCAGCTGTTCAGGAGTTCATTTATCAGTTCATTGATTGAACCCCACTGTGTGGCACTCCTCACCCTCCCAGGAATATAAATAGGGATCCCTGTCAGGACAATGATGTGGACAGCACCCCTTGGAGCAGGAACGGGGCTTTTCCCTGCTGTGGAGCTAAAATAAATCAGGATGAATTCCTCTTGGAGCTTCCAGAGCCAGATGCATCCTGGCCAGGCCCGTGCCTGACATCTGCCCATTAAAGTTGTGCAGAGATGCAGATCTGGAAATGTAATTACACATCTCAGCTCTAATTTCCAGCTCTCATTTAACAACTGACTTAACAGCATCCAAACACTTGCAGTTCCATGGTTAATTCATGAGGATGCAGAGCTCCAAAATCAACTCCAAATCCTCAGAGATTCCACTGATAAATTGGGAAAATTCCTAAGGCGAGTGCGGAGTGAGGGGGTGCTGCTCTAGGGGCTGAGCCTGGCTTGGAGCTGCTTTCCCAGAGAAAATTCCAGCCTGGGGATGTGCTGCTTTGGCCACCATGTCCTTGTTCTAGGAGACCTGGGCTGTGAATTCCAGCAGATCCATTTCTCTGGAGATTTTAGGATCATGAACCCAGCGAGATGTGTTTGTTTCTGCCATCAGACACAAATCCTGGCTGTGCTCGGGTTCATTCCGAGGCACTCCAAGCCATGACCTAATCCTGCCCGATGGGAAACTTTGATCCCTGGGATCCAGCTCAGCCTGGAAGCAGATCCAGCTCTGGAAAAGAACCCAGAGTTGCATAGCTCCGAAGGTGAAACACCTTTATAAATCCTCCTTATCTTCTCCATCACAGGGAAAAAAAAGAGTTGTTTGGTGCTGTTCCTGAGGCCACATCGTAGAATCCCAGAATCCCAGAGGGGCTTGGGATGGAAGAGACTTAAAGCCCATCTCATTTATGGGCAGGGACACCTCCCCTAAACCAGCAGGACCCAAACCCCCTCCTGTCAGAGCCATTCATTCCTTTCCTATCCAACACATCGAGGTATTTTTCCATGTTCATACATTTTCCCACAAGAACGCATCCAGCTATTTCCATTTTTCCCACTTAATGCGTTCTCCCGTTTCAAATCCCTCTCCTGTTTCACTGCCTGCTCCTATTCCAGTGAACTCCCTCCACCTCCAGGCTCCCGGAGAGGCTTCTCCCGGAGCTCCTGCTGCATCCAGGACAAGATCCATCCCAGCCTGGGGACCACCCGCCCTCTCCCGCATCTGCTCCCGGTCCCACCCATCCCGGCGGGCGCTGTTGAATCTTTGGGAGCTGACTCACGGGGGAGCGCCGGCCTCATCTGCCGGGAATGTTAAACAGAGCCTTTACAAACAAGGAATTGAAGAAAGCGACCATCTGGCCGCAGGGAATCGTGCTGCTTTCCATCCTTCCCGCTGGAAGAGGGACGCAGGGAGGGAAGCCGAGCCGTGCCGGGCGCCGGGGCTCCCCCACCCGAGGCGCTCCCCCAAGATTTGTCCCCAAAGCCACTCCAGCTCCGGCTGGGGCGGGGTTGGCATGGCGACAGCCCCCGGATCAAACAATCCCGGGATATTTGATGGGGATTAAAGCCCCGGGAGCCTGGAGAAGAGAGCCAAGAGGTGCCGGGAGCCGCTGGCACCTGCGCTCCGGCTGCTGCCGCCGCATCGCTCCGTCCCAGCGCTGCCCCCCATTCCCGGCGGGATTCCCGGCTGCCCGGCGGGGCAGGATGAGGCTCTGCCGTCCCTTTGTGAAACCGCTCACCCCGTGCTCCGTGTTCGGGTTAAAGCCGGGCCTTGCTTTTCCTTTTTGCTCCCGCAGCAGAAACGTCCAAGCGGGAAAGAGCTGCTGGGAAATCCCGGGCGATGGATTGGGGAGCAGCCGTGGCCCTGAATCAGCTTCTGTCTTTTTGCTGGAATCAGGGGCTGAGGAAAAGCCCCATCTCAGCAGCTCCTCAAAACAGATTCCAGAGGGAGCGGGGGAACTGGCTCTGATTTATCTCAGTGCTCACCCAGCCCATCCCAAATCCCAAACCGCTGCTCCGGCTCTCCCACCTCTCCTAGCAGGGACCTGCCCAACCTGCCCTTCATTTATTTATCCCACAGGCATTCCTGGCTTCCCTGGGATGCTACAAATCCATGGGGAAAACACCCAGAGATGCAAATATATAATAAAGAAATCACAAGGACCTCTGCAAAAGGGTTGGAAATGTAAATCCCAACTTTTCCTGGAGCTGCCAAGGTGCCACAAGGAGCTTGGGAAAGGCCCAGGCCACGCTGGGAGAGGGGAAGGAGCTCCTTTTGCAGAGGCTGTTAAAATTCCCAGCACACGTGCAGGGTAGACTAGAGGGCTGAATTTATTCCAAAGGCTCCCTCATTCCTTGTATCCATTGGGAGCTGGCCCGGGAGACACTTTCAAGGTAACAACAGGCAGAGAATTCGGGATAGAGGCGAATATTGTCATCTGCTTTTCCTTAGGGATGCCACTTCAGACAACCCTGCTCCCACCTCATCCCTGAGCACACCCTGGTGCAGGATCCCTCAGTGCTCCAGTGAAAAATGCAGCTGGAAAAGGTTTTTTCCAACAAATGGCACCAAAATCCCTTCAGGATCACAGACTGGTTGGGTTGGGAAGGACCTTAAATCTAATTGCACCCCATGCCCTGGGCAGGGACACCTGGGAGAGGCCTGGAAGGAGATGCCTCTGGAAAGGTGGGAGGCAGCAGTTCTCCTGGGCAAGGCAAAATCTGGGAGAAAAAATTCCCTCTAAGAGCTGCTAATGGAAATTCAGAGCCTCTGCTCAGAGGAAAAAAGGTCCAGAAAAAAATCAACTCCTGAGTTCCTAATGCTGATCTTTTGGAGAGCTTTGTTCCTTCTTTTTTTCCTTCTTTTTTGCTCTGTCTCGCTGGAAACCCAGGAATTTCTGTGGTCTGATTCCCTCCAGAACCTTGTGTCCAGAGCCAGCTCCTGCCCCTTCCCCTCAGGAATTCAGCTGGAGGCTCCATGGCTGCTCCCCAGCCTGGGGCATCACAATGAACTGGAGAGGAGGCTTAAATCCATGAAAAGCTTCCCAAGCATCCCACAGCTCTTCCCATCCGTGCCCAAGCAGCCAGGGATCCCTTTCATCTCCTCACTTCCGAGATTTTAGGGGAATGAACCGATTCCCTGCCTTTGGAAATCCCTGCTCAAGTGCTCTGGAGCTGCTGGGGCCTGGTGGGATAATCAGGAGAGGGATGGGCACTGCTCCCTGCTCCAGGGTGGTCCCCAGCATTCCATGGATTTCCCATCCCAGGAACTGGAAAAAAAATCAGAGAGCTCTGGGGAAACATGTGGACAGAGCTGAGTTATATCCCAGTGAAATCCTCGTGGATTTGCCGTGCTGGGAGCCTTCAGCTGGGAAATAAGGTGTTAAACTGGGAATTCCTGGGATTTCTGTGCTGCTCCTTTGCAGGGTAGGGGGAATTTCTTGTCCTTGCTCTCCTCAGGGGTGTAAATTCCAGGATTGTCACTTTTTTGGGATGCTGCAGCACCTTCCTAGGATGGATATATTGCATATGGAATGTATCACATACAGAGAGAATATCCCTTTAAAAAATAAATATATAAATGATTTCCTCAGGCATTCCTTTGCTCCAGACCCTTCCCGAGGTCTGTTGTCCTTCTCTGGATGTGCTCCAGCACCCAAACCAGCTGGGAATTCTCCTGCTGGGCATCTAGGAGCAGGAGAAGGATGGATCCCACAGAGTTTGTGCTGTGAGAGATAAAAGCAGAGTTATCATTAATCTCCTGCAGATATAAACGGCACAAATGATCCCTGCAAAGTTATCCTGAGATTTTCCCTCTTCCATTAAATTGAAAAAAAAAAAAAAAAAAAAGGAATTACTTTTAATATCCCTGAGTGCTGGAAATGTGAACATCTTGGAAATGCCTTGGAAAGGCTGGAAAGGATCCAGTCCCGGAGCACAAAAATCTCACGCTCAAACCTCCAGCGAGGGTTTCAAAAAGTGATGTCTCAGAGCTGTAGTCATGGTGAGAAACCAAAATATATTGGGAAAAAAACTAGGAAAAGAGGGGAAAAGGGGATTAAGGGCAGCCTGGATGGGAATGGTCGGAGGCTGCCATGGAAATCTGGCAGTGGGGAGAAGGCAGAGGCGCAGAGGAGGATCAGAATATGACACATGAGTGACCTGAGCAGCAAAAAGAGGATGGAATTCATGGGGTGGGAATGTGCTGAGTGTGGGGATGGGCCAGGGAGACCGGGCAGGACACACGTGGGATCCACGGGAAGCAGTAGGAAAGAGCAGCTGGGGGGTAGAGCAGGGACAATTCCCAGAGAATTCCATAGGAAAGTGGAGTGGGCTTTGTTAGGAGCAGGAAAAATACTCGGAGTGGTCAAATTTGAGGTGTTTTGTCAGGATGTCAGTAAAAGGGAAGGGAAGGGAAGGGAAGGGAAGGGAAGGGAAGGGAAGGGAAGGGAAGGGAAGGGAAGGGAAGGGAAGGGAAGGGAAGGGAAGGGAAGGGAAGGGAAGAGGGAGGGAAGGGAAGAGGGAGGGAAGGGAAGAGGGAGGGAAGGGAAGGGAAGAGGGAGGGAAGGGAAGGGAAGGGAAGGGAAGGGAAGGGAAGGGAAGGGAAGGGAAGGGAAGGGAAGGGAAGGGAAGGGAAGGGAAGGGAAGGGAAGGGAAGGGAAGGGAAGGGAAGGGAAGGGAAGGGAAGGGAAGGGAAGGGAAGAGGGAGGGAAGGGAAGAGGGAGGGAAGGGAAGAGGGAGGGAAGGGAAGGGAAGAGGGAGGGAGGGAGGGAGGGAGGGAGGGAGGGAGGGAGGAAGGAAGGAAGGAAGGAAGGAAGGAAGGAAGGAAGGAAGGAAGGAAGGAAGGAAGGAAGGAAGGAAGGAAGGAAGGAAGGAAGGAAGGAAGGAAGGAAGGAAGGAAGGAAAACAAACAAGCAAGCAAACAAACAATGAATTTGAAGTCTGGGTTGGAAGGGACCTTAAAATTGATCCAGTTCCATGGACAGGGACACCTCCCACCATCCCAGGCTGCTCCAAGGACAGACTTTGCTCTGGTTGAAAACTCTGGGAGCTGGAGGGATTTTGAGGATGGACCAGAAGAAGCATCCCGAGGGTGCCTGGCTGAGCATCACCCCCGGCCTGGCAGGGAGCAGATTCCTGCTGGCTCCTGGGGGTGCCCGGTGCCAGCCCTGCCTGTGAGGAGAAGTTTGGCCCCGCAAGGAGCCGCTGGTGTTTTCCCGGCTGGGCCATGTGAGGAATGGAGGAGCGCAGGGAGAACGCGCTTTCAGCACTCAAATTAGAAAAGGAAAAGGAAAAAAAAAAAAAAAAAAAAAAAGGGAAAAAAAAGCGCCCCCAACCCAAGCTATTACCACGGGCACTGTAGCATGAAACGCAAACCCTTCCTCCCGAGCCGCACAAAGCCTCGGCAGAGTAATTAATGCGCTGAAAGGGCCGGGGCTTGCAGATGGAGATGCGGGGAATAAAGGCGCTCCCCGGGCCGGGCTGTCACGCATCGCCTGCCGCATCTGTTATGGAAATCAGGGCTAGCGGGGCCTTTTGTTCGGCCTAAAGCCCTCCCAACGGGGGCTTGGCCGGAGTAGGTTTTCTTGTTATTAAACACGATTTCGGGCTAGTTGAGAGCAGATGCTCCGGCAGCATTTGGAACGAATAACCGAGCTTGGAGCGTGCGGCGTCGCTGAGAAGTCTGGGCTCGCCTACGAGAGCGATTCCAGCTCGGAGCTAATGCGCTGCCCCGGCTCCCTGCTTTGCACATGAATGCTGCTGACACCAGCTGAGCCTTCTGGGCTCCCCTGGCAGCGCCCCCAAAGCCCCCTCCCAGCCCTTTCAGCGCCAGCGAGCCCAGGGACACACAGATCGCACCCTCCAAACGCATCCCTGCCCTCCTCACCACCCTCCCCCCCCCCCCCCCAGGCACCAAAACTGCCACCAAACCCCAGCCGCAGCATCCCAAAATCTCCAAAATTCCCTCTGGTGTCCTCTCCGGTGGGTGTTTGCCCAAGCCGTGCCCGGGTCAGGCAGGGAAGGAGCGGAGCAGCCGGCACGGGGATGTTGGGGTCACAGTGGGAGCGCACGAGGAAGGGACAAAGGGAGCGAGGCGACAAAAGCCATCGGTGGTTTGGGATGGAATTGCCTCTGGCAGCTCCGGAGAAAGGGATTCTGGAGATGGGATGTGCCCCAGCTCGAGGTGGGAATGCACAGGGAAGGGGCAGAGCGGCGGTGTCAGCCCAAGTTCAGCTGCAGAAGCTCAGCCCGGTGTGGTCGCACGGGGGGATGATCCCAGATTTATCAGGGAAGGGCAAAACTACGGAAATGAAGGTGGAGAAAGGGCCTTTTGGAGCCACGGGATGCTTTGGAATCTTAAAGCCCATCCAGTTCCACTTTCTGCCGTGGGCAGGGACACCTCCCACTATCCCAGGCTGCTCCAAGCCCTGTCCAACCTGGCCTTGGACACTTCCAGGGATGCAGGGGCAGCCACAGCTGCTCTGGGCAGGAAAAGGCAGAGCCATCCATCCATCCATCCATCCATCCATCCATCCATCCAGCTCCTGCTGTGGACCATGGAAAATGAGAAGGACAGAGAGCACCAAACTCCTCCTGAGAAGGACAGAGGGCACTAAAACACATCCGGAGAAGGACAGAGAGCACCAAACACCTCCTGAGCAGGACAGAGAGCACCAAACTCCTCCTGAGCAGGACAGAGAGCACCAAACTCCTCCTGAGCAGCCAAGCCCCAGGCAAGCCGTGGCAGCCGGGAGCGGGGCACAGGGCAGGGCGAAGGGCAGTGCCCCATGCCCTCGTCACGGGCGCTCCGCTCCCACCCGGCAGCAGCACAGGGAGGCGATTTCCCGACACGCCAGACAAGGAATGAGTCACGTCTGCTTTAAGGCGCGTCCTGAGAGTCCGATCTGCAGCTCTTCCAGCCAGGATAAGGTTAATGGCTCCGCTCGGAGTAACCCGAAACTCGGCACAGCCACCTCCAACTCCCTTGGACTTGGGAGGTCCCGGTTTTGGGGGCAGAAAATGCCCTGCAGCCCCACAGCCTGCTTTTGTTCGCCGGGAAATCGTGCAGCTCGATGCCATCAGCGCATTCCCGAGGAGGGGGGGACACGTTCCCAGATCCGGATCAGGCCATGGAGGCACAGAGCGGAGGTTGTAGCGAAAAGGGGCTGAGGTTCCCACGCAGCTCCATCCCCTTTTCCTTCCCCAGTCCCTCCGCGGTTGCTGTCACCTTGTCCCCAGCCCCGAGGTCACCCAGGGACGGTCACAGTTCCCTGAGCAGCAGCCGAAGGTGCCCCAGGGGTGTCACAGCTCGGGGACACTGCTGATTTTTCAGGGCAGAGCACTTGGATCAGCATCCTCTGCCCCCCCAGGACCACCAGCACCACTTGCTGCCCTGGATTCCAGCCCTGGAACTCCAGCCCTCGTGTTTGTTTGTCCCTCTGCTCCTTCAGTTTGGGTCTTTGCTCAAGTCGAGGTGCCCCGTGCTGAGGGTGAAGCTTTTCTTTGGGTTTTTCCCCTAAAAAAAGCCAGGTGACCCTGCCTGAGGCCACATCCCCAGGCCCACAGGGCAGAACTTGACCCCCCCACTCACTAATATTCAATATTATTCCAATATTAAGGTATTTAAACAGTCATAATCAATATAATATTACTATAATTAAAATGATATTCATATTTAATAATATTCAAGATTACCACCATTATTTCATTGCAAATACACTGAAATCCCCTTTATTCCCCTCACAGGGGGCTACTGCTACTTCCCCACCCCCATTATTTTGTATTTTGCTATAAAATGAGTTAAACGGCCATTTTCACACCAAAGTGGCACCAGAGCTGGTTCCAAGGGGGCTGTTTCCCAGGAAAAGAAGCCCAGGAATGTGGTTAAACCCAGATATCTCTGCTTGCTGTGGGGTTCAGGTCTGGCTGATGGGGGCTTTGCTCATCCCGCCCTCATTCCCACGGGATCCCGGTGCTCCAGAGCAGGACAGGTGACCACGGCAGAGCAGGGAGCATCCTGGAATGATTCACCCCTTTCCCACAGGTCAAAACCAGGGAATTCCTTGCCAACCTCCACAGCCAAATTGCAAGGGAAGGAGATTTAGGAGCAGAATTCCCAGAGTTTGTGCCACAGTTCCAGGGAAGAGCTGGAGCTGGCAGGAGTTGGTGCTGCTGAGAGGTGGGTGGAAGGCTAAAAACCCATTTCCCCACTTGGAATTCCTCCTTCACAGATCCTTTGGAAAACTCGGTGAGATCTTTTCTCACCTCCTCAGCTTCCTTCTCATCCTCCAAGCTCATTCAGGGGAGGATAAAAAAGCCCCACTTGGCACAACATTCCTCCTTTATCCCTGCAGGGCTCTCGTGCCAGATCCTGAGGATCAGGATCCGAGGTCGTTTTGGACACTTGAGGACCTGCTGGGAAGATGAAGGAGCTGAAGGAGCTGCAGGAAAATATATATTAAAAAAAAAAAAAAATTCAGTTTGAGCTTTTAAATTGGCAGCAGCCACTGCTGCAGCTTCAGCCTCTCCAGGGCTTTTTCAGGAAGGCTGGCACAAGAGTGGGATGAGATGGAGAATCCCTGGAAAAAAAGGTTATTAATCTTTTGTTTTAGGAAAGGAGTTCAGTTGGAAGAAACCAAATGAGCTGAGAATTAATATTTACTTGATTTTCAGCAAATAATCCCTCCCTTAGGAGAGGCTACGTGAGGATGAGGCAAAGAAATGCCAGCACTTGACCCCAAATCCACCAAAATCCACTACTGAGTCCCAAAATAACCACAGAGCTTTAAGCCACCACCAGTCTGGGTGGAACAACCCCGAAATATCCATCAAACAGCCCAACTCTGGACCATTAAGTCTGGTTTTATCTCCTTTCTGGAGATGGTTTAAGAGTCCTTTAACAGCACCTTCCTAATCCATCCCATTTGAGCTGCGACCACGCCACTCTTGGGAGTGACCCAGGAGCACCAGGAAACATCAGAAGGGTCAAAAATTCCTACAGAATTTGGGGGATCTCAAAAGCAAAACTGGAGGCAGCAGGAAGGAACGTTCCTATTCCTCAGTCTCAGCAGGAGCCTGGGAACAGCAGCTCAGAGGGAGCAGAGGATCCACAAAGCCCAGGAGGAGGTTTGCAGCTCGTGCAGGATTTCCTGCCCTGCCACGCTGGGCTGAAATCCCAGGAAAAGCAGCAGGAGCCTGGGGTGGGACCACAGGGGCTGGGATGAAGCTGGGGATGAAGACAAAAGCACCACGAGGAGGAAGGAAGAGTGGCCCAGCTGCTCCTCCAGCGTTTGCAGCTCTGATAAAGGTGCCAAAAACCCTCCAAGAGGAACCACGAACTGGGAACTATCCTTTATGGAAAGGGATTCCAAGGAGCAATGAGTGGATCTGTTCCTGCTGACTCTGGACCAGTGACCCACGAGCTCTGCTTAAACCCAGCAGCCAAGAGCTCCTCAGCCTGGCACAGGTGGAGACACCAAAGCTCAAACCAAAGGTGGCAATGACAGGGAGGGTTTGGGCAGGAGGGTAACTAATTAATTAACCCCTCACTCATCAATTACAGCACCTGCAGAGCTGCTGGGTTGTCAGGAGCAGCAAAGAACCATCAGGGCAGTGCCAAGGAACAACTGCTGGGAATTCTGAGATGGAGAGTGGCACAGGGAGACAATTCCAAGCTTTCCTGCCTGGACTGACAGCGGGAGAAGCCCTTGGGAGGGGAGGATGAGCTGCAGCTTCTGTGTCCCACAGGAGCCTCACACCGGGCAGGACAACTCGGAATTCCAAGGAACTCCCAGCACTGACAGCAACGGGAACATCCCTCGGCTGGGAATGAGTTTTGCTGCATTTCTGGCAAAGAACAACCTGAAAGCTGAATTTGAAAATGTGAAAATTCAGTTTGAGAGGCAAAGCAAAGCAACCCCCACTTGTTTGCTTTGCTCCTCTGCCTCTGGCATTTTTGGGAAACAACTCGGAGAAGAAACCCACAGCAAAGTGGGAAATTTAATGCCCAAAAGGGGCTGTTGCAAGAGAAAGATTCCTGTTTAAATCCCAGCCATTCCTGGCCTGGAGCTCAGCACAGTGAAGCCCCAAAACCACACAATTATTAATGATTTCCACCACAAGAAAATTCCTTTTTTTGTTGTTTTTTTAATTCAAAGGAAAAAAAAAAAAAGGTATTTTAATAAATACTGCAGAAACATTAACCAAACATACAAAGTGACTTCAACAATAAAAAAAAAAAGTAATGAATGTCCTGCTTTATAACAGTTATAACTTATTTTTTCCACAATATTTAAATACAGAAAGAAGCACTTACCAGCTATTTTGTAATACTGCCCTAAGAGCACTGTTGCATCAATTAAAAGCTTATTATGGTCAAAAATGTCTTTTTTTTTTTTTTTTTTTTTTTTGGTGGGAAATAACCAGAATGGGAATGGGATTTTTTTTTTTTTGTCTTCTTTACTCAGATGAAACAAAGTGCTGGCAACACACAGAACCGAGTTTGAATTCTGAGCTCACCTTTACCTTTGCACGAGTGAACAGAGCTTTTAATACTTCAAAAACGAAGCATCACCCTTGGCAATGAAATGCTTGTCCTCCACAAGCAGCAACCAGCCCGGTCAGAGCTTTGGCTCCTTCCTCTGGGAGAAGTTGGGTGGGTCAGGAAGAGTTGCAAACCATTGGAAAAGCTGATTTAATTCAGTGTAACAACAGCAAAAAGGGATTGGATTGAACCAGTTCACCCCATTTCAGGGCTGGGGGTTGGATACTTTTGTGTTAATCCTAAAACTAAGGGCAGCATCCAGTTCCCACAGGGGACCCCTTAAGGCCTCACAGTTCCTCAGACCCCATTTCCTCCCCAAAATGAGGAGCATCACAGAAGGCTCTGTTGGCTCATTTGCAGGTTTTTGAGGGGTGTTTTCTTTTTTTTTTTTTTGTTTTGCAGTGAACCACATCCCAGAACAGCACTTGTCTGCAGCTTTCTCCGGGATCCACGGGCTCTCCAGCTCCTGGGAGAAGCCCAGGGGGTTTTGGGGCTTCCCCAGGTGGGCAGTAAGGCTTAAAGAATGATCAGGGCTGGAAAACTACGGATCATTTGCCATCACAGCTCTCAGCACCTTCCACTTGAACCTACAGCAACGTGGCCACACAGAACAGCAGGACTGGGCACCATTTCCACTCCACAGCACAACCACAAAGAGGAACAGCCGAGTCAGAGCCCTGCTGGGCTGGTTTGCCCCCACTCCCCCCCCCCTCCCCCCACCAAAATTTGATCCATCTCGTTTCCACGGAAATTCTGGGAATCCTCAAACAGCTGTCTTCATTCCCAACATGCTCCAACATGGATCAGGAAGGCAAAACTCCAGACTTCTCCCCAGTTTTCCACTAGGTGACACACAGGCCTCGGTATCCTCTCCATTTTCACAATCAGCTACTTAAAAAAAAAAAAAAAAAGGGATCATATCCTTTGGAAAACCAACTCTAAGGTCACGGGGATAGTTCCTTAATGAGAAGGGCGTATTAATAACGTCTTCATTAAAAAAAAAAAAAATCCCATTAAAGTATTATTTGAATGAAATCAAAGTGGTGGCATCCAGGAGCAGGGCGTTACTAAAAGAAACAAGCGCTGTCCATGACATCTCTCCTTTGCAGGGTTCTTTTCCCAATCACTCTCTCTCTCTTCTCTCAGCACATTCAAACGTTTTCCCTTTTATTATCATTTTTTTGGCATTGTTTTCAACAGAAATTCCTGATGCCGCCTCTCTCAGAGCCTCCTCTTCCTGCTGCTCAGTCCTTAAGTACAGTCTCACACAACAGGAGAAGCCTCCGTGAAAGCACTGGCAAAGCCCTCATTAAACACCCCGTGGCTGTGACTTCATTGAGCTCCAACCCCTCCTGGATCTTCTTCCTCCTCCTCCTCCTCCTCCTCCAGGCAATCCCAGCTCCTTCACATCACCGTGCAACTCTTTGCTTTGTCCTTTCTCAAGTCCGTGGCCACTGTGGACAGTTCTGGCCTGCCAGGCATGTGTGAAATTCGCTTTGTGGCCCTCTGAGATTTGTTTCGTTTCACATTTTTGTTTGTTTTGTTCACACACGCCAGGGTGGCGACGTGAAAAATGTCTCTGACACTGTTTTCTGACTGTAAGGCTGAGCATTCGATGTATGTGGCTGCTCCAATCTGTTTGGCCATATTTGCACCCTGAGGGGAAAAAAAGAACATGTGATCAATACCAAGTTGTGCAGAGAGCCTGAGCAAGCCTCACAATTCCAGCTCAGCGCTGTTTCCCTGGAAAACCCAAAGCTCCCACAGCTGATTTGGGAAAATAAACAGAGCTTTCCTTCCAGGAGGAGTTAAACGAGTGTCCAAGCCTTATCTCCTGTGCTGATAAGCACAAACTGGGAGAGAAGAACAGCTCAGTGACTGCCAACAACTGGGAAAAGCCAGGGGAGGCTGAGTGGAGCCTGTTCAGCAGTTTCACCATAACCTGAATCCAGGAATTTCCTGGAAAATCTGGCAGCTTCCAGACCAAAGCTTGAAATCTCCAAAGACAAAATGTATTCTGTGCTCTTAAAGAATATCCAGCTGCTCCTGACCTGGAGCAGAGTCCCTGTTACAGCTCCAGGAAGAGGGCAAAGTTCTTAGGGAAATGTGCTCTGGGATAGTTCTATCAACTTCCTGATAGGGAACAGGGGGAAAAAAAACCAAGAAAGGACATGAGGAGTTGTAGGAGTCCATCTTTTTTGACTTTAAGAAGTCAAAGCAGGGATATTTGCTCCAGCAGCACAAGGCAAACAAGCCAACATGTGACAGATGACAACAGCCCAGTACCCCAAGGTGGATTTTGCTACCAGAACACAATACAGCGTTATGTGCAAAAGTGGGAGCTGTTCCAAGGGAATTTTCTTTCTGAGGGATGAATCTTTACTAAGTTACGAAATCCAACCACATCCTTGATGTGCTGCTCCTCACATATCCCTGAGCTGCTGCTGCCTGCTCCAGTGCCAGGCTGATGGCACCAATCCCTGGGGATGCAGCCTCCTGTTTGCCCTGCAGTGATGCAGCCACCTTATCAGTGGGGAGAGGCTGATAAGGGAGCAGGTGCTTGTAGGATGAGCCCTCCCCACAGTTAAACATCTCAGCTCGCACTGAGCTGAGCCTCAGCAATGTTTGCTCAGGTGTAGCTCCCTGGGAGGCTGGAGCAGGGTGTCACCAGCACGTCCTCGTCCTCCCAGCGCTTCCTGAGGGAGCAGCTCAGAGGAATGGGAAAGCTCTGATTCCACGGAGGCTCAGCCAGGCAAGGGGATTTTTAGAAGAAGCTGTGTGTCCCTTGTGTTCAGCTGACTCCTGCTCCTCGGGGGTACAGGCTGAGCTGTGAATCCAGGGGAAAAAAATCCACCTGCCAGCAGATTTTTGATCCCTCTCATGGAACGACTCAGGGATTTTACTGAAGTACTGCCATTTTCCAATGTAAACATGCTGCATCCTTAGCAACCCCACATCAGGAGCTGCTGGTTTGGAAAACATGAGGGATAAAACATCCCAAACTGGCTGCTAGCACAGGCTAAAGACACTGAGGTGACTCGTGGAGGTGCCACTGTCCCTCCCACAGGGTGTAGCTGCCACCAGCACCGTGATTCAGCAGCCATGAATGATCACACACATGTGAGTAATAAAGGGAAGTTCACCTCAGAGCCCAGTTTCCCTGTTCCCTACATCCTGCTCTCTCTCCCATGACCTGATTCCTTTCCCTTTCACCTCAGCTCCTCTCATGCCTGGCTCTGAATTTCTCACTCCCCCAAGAGCAAAGAACTCAAGAATGAAGATGCCTTCTGGCTTTGCTGCACCTCCAGAGGGAGGGACAAGGTGCTCTTTAAGGAGCTGGGGACAGATTAGATTCCAATATAATGTCATGATTCTAAAGTCAAGCCAACATTATTCAAATATGAAGTCTGCAGACAGCAATTTTACCAATTTGTCAGTGAATAAACAGGATGTGTCACCTTTCAGCCACATCTTTGGTGCATGCAGGCATAGAAAAGCAGGAAGTTCTTTTACAACTCACCTAAAAAAGCAATTTGCAAGCAAAAAGGCAACAATTTTTGAGGTTTAAAGGGATGATTTTATGATTTCTTGTGGGGCTGCAGGATTTCCTTTAGCCCTAAATAGCTTCTAAATCCATCTCCACCCACACCAGAGGTGCAAATCTGCCTTTCAGGCTGCACTCGTGGCATCACGAGGGAGAAGTTGGCCACAATGAGGGCTCCAGTGACAGAAAAGAGGTTGATCTTCCCCCCTGAAGAACAAAAAAGGGGGTGGCCCCTACCTGGTCGTAGGACACGGGGGTCTGCCTGTGGTTGGAGAGCTCCACCAGCGTGCTGACGTCGGTGCGCAGGTCCGACTTGCACCCCACCAGAAGCATCTTGGTGTTGGGGCAGAACTCCTGGATTTCACCTTTCCACTGGAAAAATCAGAAGTTGTTGAAGGTTTAAACCCAAAGAAGCAATGGGTGCAAGCAGAGGTTTGAGAAGTCCTGACATTCCCTGCTGGAGTATTTTTATGTAATGGTTGTGTTTGCCTTCAAGGTAATTTTTGAAGGCACCGGCTCCAGCAGAATCTGGCCAAGGATGAAATCTTCCTATCTCACACACTCATGAATTCCACAGGCTTACTAATCAGGAGGGAATGAGATTGTTTACCCACATGAGCAAAGGTTTGCAGAGCTGCTGTTTCTCACACCCAGCCCCAGCCAGGTGCAGAATTGGTGTCCCCACCTTCAGCAGCTCCTCAAGACACGGCTGCAGAGGCAGCTCCTGTACAAGCACAACGTCAGCAGGGCTCCATGGGGGTTTACTGCTGCATTCTCACACCTAAAACTACACAAACCTGCCCAAAGTGAACCAGCAACGAGCCCTTCAGACAGAACTTGGGAGAAATTCATTGCCTTTCACTCTTTCCACAAGGCTACGTTGAGAACCCAAAGCCAAAAACTTCACAGCATAAACCAAACAGATGATATTCCCTAAAATTTAGGGCTACCATTTGGGTTTAAAATCATATTAAGAAAAAACTCTTGCAGAATTAAGCAACCAGCATTAGCAGGGGCACAAAAAACACAGTTCTGGACTCTTTTTGGCACAGAGAGAACAGTTCTGAAGTGGTTTTTGTAGGCTGTTCAGAGCATTGTAAGCCACTTTACCCCAGTGAGACAAGAATCACTGGCCCCAGCCTCAGAAAAAAAAGGAACTTCAGCTCATTAAGCCCCAAGACCCACTGTGAAGTCGACTCATGCTCAGCAGCCAAGGAGAGGACCAGGACCACCTTGCAAACACAGAGCTTGATTATGAAAACTCCATGTTTGAGCTCATGGGAAGTCTGACACATGCTCGGATCAATGATCTCATTAGAGGTTTGGGGCAGGGCTGCATTTCTGCGCCACTGCTGGTGGCTTCCAGAGGCATTTGTCACTGGCTCCTTGTAATGTCAGCCTCACAAATTATGTAAGGCCATGGCAGAAGTCCAAACACTCAGCAGACAATTTTTAACCACCCCTACAACGCAGCAAAGTTTCCCAATCCTGCTACAGGAACACGTGACAGACAATTTCTTACAGCACCTCACACCACCCTCAACAATTCCTCGCTGTCTCAGGGCTGAGGATTGAGGATTTTCTCCAGCCCCAAGTGTCCATTAGTGAGTTCTTGTTTCCAGTTAACATCCAGCCCTTTCAAACAAATGACCTCAAATTAAAGCACCCTCCTGTCATCGCTCCATTAAAAGAAACAAAGTGGAAGTTTCCAGTGTAGGAACAGCACCACTGCAGGGATTTAAAGATGAGCTTCTCCAGCAGCTCCGTGCTCAGGGGCTGCTCAAATACTTGCCTTTTTTAGGACACTATCCAGGGTTTCTGGCCGACTGATGTCAAAGCAGATCAGGACAGCATCGGAGTCCGGGTAGGAGAGCGGGCGGACGTTGTCGTAATAAGGGGACCCTGCAGGGAACACAAACAACATCTTCATTAATTGCTCTTTTCCTCTTCCTGCAGTCATCCAGGCTTATTCAGAAAGCTCAGAGAGGCTTTCAGTGATGCCCCCCACAGTGATCTGTCACCCACCAAAAGCTCGGGATGCTCCCAAGGAGAGGGAAACGGGGTCAGCCCAAGTTGAAGGCCCAGCATTAACCTGCAGGGGAACAAATCCTTGAACTCCAAAAAGCTCTTCCAAAGCAGATTTGAAATTCCTCAGCTTTGATTTGTCTACCAGCCAATTTAAAACAAATAGCTCCAAGTGCAAAAAGCATCTTCAGTTGTCACTTTGGCAATTTTTAGAAGAAACTCTTGCTTCAAATTAAAGAACTTGTTGCAGGAAACAGATTTCCAGCAGGGAAAAATCCCAATCCCGCAGGCGAGCACACAACTTATCTGTCACAAAAAGCCTCATTACTCTGTAAACCCATAAAGCTTGCAATAAATGTTTATGTTTAGCCCATAAACCAGATTTTTATCAACAAGATCAAAGCTACTTTAGTAATCTGGGGGAACAGATGTAGGTATTGCTCTTTGTGCTTGTCTTACTTACAGGGCTGTGAAGGGATATTCTGTTTTCCTTAACAACAATCATGATGTGAAGAGCTAAAATACATCCAAAGTTAAAAATTGTATTTTAATCATCTGGTGAATCTGGCAACAGGTTTTGGGGGAAAAAAAAGGAAAAAAGAAAGGGAAAAAAAAGGAAAAAAAAAACCTTTGTTTTTTCTAAGAAGTTGCAGTCACTCAACCACCATTTGGTTTGGCCTTAACAGTGCTGAGCTTCACTTCCTGAGGATTTCTGATTTAGAAGGACATTTAAACAAGGTCAGTGGCCCAACAGGGCAAGGGTTTGGGCAACTTAACATTCATTTTGTTAGCCATCATACATCCTTATTCCTGTATTTTCCTCATGAGCCTAAAACACAGCAGACCCTAAAATGCAGCACGGACCACCCACCACAAGAACGCAGCTAACCCCAGGAGTCTGGGGGGTTATCAGCTCATTATCCCACCAATTTCCCAGCTCTCCAGAATGAACTGGCTGTAAGGCCTCCGATTATTAACTGGATTAGAGGAATTCCTCAAGTTTTTCCCCTGACAGACAGCTCAGGCTGTTGCAGAACCCCGAGCGGGGAATGGTGTGAACGGCTCGCAGATGACTTCACTTGGCCAGCTTCTCCCGTACGGGAAGGAGGCAAGAATCCCAGGAATGTTGTTTTTGAAATGAGGAATAACACATGGGGAGTGAAGCATTACCAAACTAGGTAGCAGAAGGTAATTTGGTGAACGAGAAGGATTTAATTCGAATGCTCATCTCTGTAAACGATGTCAATCTGACTGAGAGGCAGCTGTCAGAAAAGGCTCTTCACACCCCACTTCAGCTGAATTCAGCACAAACGACACGTCGGGAACAAATCTAAGCGAGGTGACCCGGAGTTAACTACTCACTGCAGCTATCAATAAGCGTTTTCCACTGCTAATTACTCCCCTCTATTTCCAGCACTGCTATTACAGCCCTGTCCTGCAGCCCCAGGGCCAGGTTATTCATCCTGGAGCCCCAGGGCTGAGTTATTCACCCTGGACAGAGGAACTGCAGCACCAGGTGCCACCAAGAGCCACCTGGGTGACATTAAAGCACTGCCTGGCTGCCACATCTCGCTGAGCTCCAGCAAGTAAGGGCAGGATTGAGGATTCTTAATGGTTGCTGGCTAGAAAGGAGTCTCGGCAAAGCCTCACCCAGAAACTCATTCCTCAGACAAATACCTATGGGCTCACTCAGCAGGCTCCAGGGATTCAGCATCCCATATATGTCCAGGAGATGTATTTATGTATACACAGAGTCACCACCTCCAGCCCTGAGACTCCTTCCCACCCTGGCAGCTGGAGCTGCTTTGCTTGAAGGCTTTTTCTTCCCACCCCCCCCCCCCCCCCGCCGAATTTCTCCTATTTAAGATGCTGAGGTGGAATAAAAGCACTTTCAGCAAGCTTGGGAGGAATATTCCCCACCTTTTCTCCAGGCTGGTGTGTGGCAGAACAAACAGAGCTCATTTCAAACTCCTCGAGCTGCAGGATCCACAAAGGAAATTTCCTGCTCTCATTCAGCAGCCAGTAACCAAACCTTTATTCCTGTGCAAATAAAAAGGGGCTGCAGCCCTCGCTGTGCAGGCCTATTCAAGCTGGCATTTTCATCCCTTTGCCCAGAGAAACCCTCAGAAGGCAGGAATGTCAGGAATGAGGCTCACTCAAGTCTGAACAGACAACTCCAGCACAGCCCAGCGAGGCTGCTCCCTCTTTTTCATGTTCCTTTGCAGATCTGAAGCCGTGCCAACCCTCGAAAACAGAAGGAGAATGTGGAATTGGAGCCGTGGTATTTGTGGGAAAAAAAAAAACAACAAAACCTATTTGTGTTTGGGATCTGTTCCTGCAAAATAAAACATTTTTGGCAAGGACAACATGGGTGGTTTTTCAGTTTTATCAAGGAGTTGCTGATAAGGCTGAAGTTCATTTTCCATTGTGCTGGACATTCATTCCAGCTGCAATCCTCCTTTTTTAAAATTTGTTTGGCAGCTTCAGTAATTTCAGCCAAAAAATACTTTCAACATTAAGAACGATCTGCTTTTGAAACCTTATGTTTCATGCAGAGAACAACAGAAAGTCAGCTTTTAGACTGAAATAAAACCCCTCCCCAGCAATATGCTTGGGTTTGGTCTATGGGGGATGCCAAGCTTAGGCTTAAATATTGCTGTCTTAATGAAGACCAGAGTTACATCACTAGAAGTCGAAGAATGTTGAATTTTTTGGTGGTTTAGCACTACTTGAAGGTGCTGGATTGGGGAGAGGTGTTTGGCTGGAAGATGCAAAGGCACCAGAGGGTTCAGCTCCACATCCCCAGGCAAGGAGAGCTCAGTAACAGGCAAGATTTTCCTATTTCCACACCAGCAAGCAGCCACCAGGAATTAGGCTTTGGAGCCTTTTGGAGTCCAGTCAACTGAAAGAACAACAGATGAACAGCAGCATTCTCACTCCCAAACCCTTGGGCCCACTAATTATCAGCTGCACAGAAAACACATCAAACAGTGGCTGCTCCAAGGAGCTGATTCAGTGCTGATGGTTTTCCTCCTTCCAAAAAACAAAAACCAGGCATGGCTGAGGTGGATTTTCAGTGCAGGTCATCTCCAAGCACACAGATATCACAATATTCAGTTTTTTCTGTGATCACACTTCACAGGGAAAACTCTGGAAGGGCACTTGGCATTCCCAGTTATCAATTCTAATTAATTCCCTTGTAAAAACAGTAAGAAAACCCTGCTAAGATGGGCAATTCAAAGAAGAAAATCACAGAATTCAACACAGCCAAGCTGCAAGAGAACTGGGAGGCAAAGACAGCAATTGGGCTTTCCCTTTGCAGTCCCTACTGCCAGGGAATTTGGGGAATCAGCAACTTTAATTCCTCTAGGTTTCAGCTCTCTCCTGAAAGGTTTCAGCACGAAACTTCCCAACTCATTTCTGTGTCTGTATGGACACTGAGTACATTGCATACAGTCAAAATCACAGCAAAACTAACTCGACTCACAGCTCCAAGGCCCTTCTGGATTTAATTACTTGCTAATCCCCAGCAGTTGTAAGTATTTCTGGCCCTGTTGAGAATTATTTTATTGCAGTAGCCATGGTTCAAACAATAAAAAAACCTCCTAAAATACATTTTAGGGAGACACAGGTATGTACACCTAATTAAAGGTATTTCTAAGCCACAGCTACTGTTGTCCTAGCAAGAAATATAAATATCAAAAGGAGCCAAAAAACTTGATAAATGCAGATTAGATGGTCGATAAAGGCAACTAATATAGGGTTTTTTTCTTCACAGTGGCCCTGAAAGCACAAAACGAAGCTTTAACCTGGAGAAACTTTTAATATTCCACCTCACACAACAAGCACAGAGCTCCCAAACAACTCAAGACTGCCACATGTTACCGCAGAGCACAGTAATTTATGGTGTATTGAGATTGCAACCAGACATTCCTGCTTTGAAAGAGGGCTGGTAGTCCCAAACCCCATTGAAATTCAACTTGGCAAGTGCTTCCCTTAATGCTGTGGCTAATTTAAATCCTTCTAATGACTTGCAGAACTAGACAGCACCAGCAAACATTGGAATAATGAATCTTCCCGTTCCATTCCACTCTTACTTGTCCCATATTCCTGTGGGCACATCCAAGATGCAACAACAACTCCCCAGTGAATTTACAGCCAGCTTTAAAATGTTTTTATCAGTTGCACGACACCTAAGAGTCCTCCAGGAAAAAAGCATTATTGTTATATAAAGAATTATAAACCAGAACTGTGGCAGCAGGGCCTGTTCTCACCCTAACACAACAATTTTAACCAATGCCCGCAGCTTTTCTGATTTTCCCAGGGAGCAAAAAAGAGTTGGAAGTGGCAGTAATTCCTTCCAAAGGGTTCACTGCAAAACCCAATTATCAATTTTAATTCAAGGGACTAATTGGCAAGGCTGTTTAATGCTCCCAGTTAAAAAAGAGTTCAAGGTGAATATAAAGTACTGATCGAGTCATCTCAGAAGTATCTGCAGCATACTGCAATAAAGTCAATTAAACAGCATCTTTTCCCCCCTCCCCAGGGATATTCCAGCACCACAAATTGCAGCCATCACCTCCCCCGTGCTGCAATGATCTTCCATCAGTACCTGGCAGTTAATCAGGCAGATCTTTAATTTAATTAGATCTATCCCTGCTTTGAAAATGCCATTCAGACATCTCTTCTAACTCAGCAGAGGACCAGGACAAAGACCTGTAAAAATTAAATTACCAAGACTTTCAGATAAGGCTAAAACACTCTCTTATCTTCTGCTGTCTCTTATCTGCTGATGTGATTTTGCTCTGGGTTAATGGGCTTGGGTAGTGCTGGCTTTTTGCAGTGGGTGAGAAGGCATGTTCATGGAGACAGAATTCCTCATCCACAGAGTCCCACAGGCAGAGGATCCACTCGGGAACACTTTGTAACACCAAGCACTGGATCTTTCAAATATTTCCTCTTCACTTCGGGATGTCAGACAAATCACCCACTTGATCTCAAGCTTCTGACTCAACCACATTTTCTCTGAGTTCCAGGACAGAGGACAAAGGCTGGCAGGTGTTTTTTCCTCCACTGCTTTTGTCTTTTGAAGTGCTAGGGAATATTTCAATCCATGGGTGTCTCCAGCCTTTGACATACAGATTCCAAACCTTCCCACGTCCAACCTGCGAGTGTGCTGTACTTTAATAAAGATAACATTTTCCAAAATAACTATTAATTTTTAATAAGCCCTTGCTCCATAGTTCCAGCCAGCTTAGTAATCAGCATGAAAGCTCCAACCAGACATACTCCAGAAATCTGCAAGTCTCACTTGGCATAAGATGAAGAAAAAAAATTCAGCTCAGAGCAAAGCTGATACTGGTTGTGGGCAGAGGCTGCCTTTTCCCAGTAATCGTGTTGCAAGAATTTGGAATAATTTCCTCAACAGCAAGAGGGAAGCCAACCCGCCGCCTAAACTCCTCTTTTAAACATGGATTAACATTTTCATTCCTGGTAAAAGAGCTGCTGTCACATTGAGGAGAAACTGCCGGCTCCAAATTCAGCATTACCGAGCCATCTACACAGGCTGCCTGAGGAAGAGAGGGATCGTGTGCTCTGCCAAGTTCCTCCAGGTTTTTTTTCCGATCAGCTCTGCAGATGATGTTGATCCACACCTCTGGTAATGGTTCCCGGTGTCATTCCCCCCTGGACATCCTCAGTTCTCCACAGGCAGAGCCACACTGGCGCCCCATGCTCCTCTCCAGCACTGGGGCAGCAATTTTGGGGTGCTCCCACACCCCCCTGGCTGTAAGTGCAGCCCAATTATCCAAATTATCAACGACAGGCGGATCTAGAGGAGCTCCTGTCTCAACATGTGAGCTCAGCCAGCCAAGCACCAAACCCCTCAACCTTTGAGGCATCTGAGCCGGTTTCTGGCACGGGCACTGAAGGCAAAACTGGAAAAATGAGGAGACCCTTCAGCCCTGACGGGAGAAAGGACGGTTCCCTCTTTATCCCAGAGAATCAGAGATGAATGCTAAAGGCTTTGCCTAAAAGCCTTTCCCTGGCCTTAAAGACTGTAAAACACTGGGAAGAAAAGTACTGTATTTTGTAAAAAACCAAGCAGGCATTAATGAGGCTACCAGGAGCTCCAAAGAGAGCTGAAATAATTCCCCATTAGCACATAAACACCTTTTCCCTCTCCTACAAAGCAAAGCGGGGTTTGCAGGCAGCAGAGGAGCCGAGGTACCCCCGGAGCTCCTCAGAAAGCTCCTTCCAGCCAGGCAGGTGAGAACACATTCCCCTGCAATGCTGACAAATCGCTTCCCGGAGCCTTGCCCACACCCTCAGCCAAGTAGAACCTTCAAGGATAGCTGAGATTTTTGTCCGAAAGCCGCCAGAAGCAGCCGCATGCGGAACTCGGCAGCCCCGCCAGGACCGCGGCGAGCTCGGGGCTGCGGAACCGCCGCTCCTCCCGATCCCCCCCCCCGAATTCCCGGGATGCGAACGGGAGCGCTCACCCGAGGTGTCCCAGAGGCTGAGCTCGATGCGCTGCGTGTCGATCTCGAAGCTGGCCGTGTAGTTCTCGAACACGGTGGGGACGTAGCTCTGCCGGGAGACAGCGCACGGTCAGCCCGCGCCCATCGCCGCCGCCCGGCCCCGAGCCGACCCCGCTGCCGACCCCAGCCCATCCCCGGTGCCGTCCCTCTCACCTCGGGGAAGCAGTCCTTGGCAAAGACGTGGAGCAGCGCGGTCTTGCCGCACTGGCTGTCCCCCACCACCACGATCTTGCACTTCACGTTCTGGTTGGGATCCATCACCGCCTTGCTCGATAACTTCTGGCTCGCTCTTCTTTCCTTCATTGATCTCCCCTTAGTCCCTCCGGCCGGCCACAACAGAAGAGAAAAGGAAAAAAAAAAAAAAAAAAGAAAAGAAAAAAAAAACAACCAAAAACCAAACCACACCCGGTTTCCTCGCGAAAAGGCAAAAATAATTTGAAAAACACAATAAAACCCCTGCGGTGGAGGAGGCAGAGCCGCGGAGGCGCCGCCGCCCGCCCGCCCGCCGGTCCCGCGCTCACTGCTTTGTCCCCCCGCCGCCCGCCCCTATTTATAGCCTTGCGTCCGCCAATCACCGCCCGCCGCCGCGCGGGCCACGCCCCCTCGCCGCGCGCGGCCGGGGCAGTGCGCCCCCTAGGGGAGCCGCGGGGCGCCGGGAGCGCGGGGGGGGGCGGTGAGGGGGGGCCCGGCGCCCTCAGAGCGATGGGGGCGATAAAGGAGAGGGTTGTGGTGTTATTGATCAGATTTATCTGTAAGTGTCAGCGCTGTGGGACCGAACAGCGGGATGTGGGGCTGTGCAGCCTCCAGACGTGATCCAGGGTCCCTCAGGGGGTGCTCAGTGCCTCAGGCTGGGATGAGGGATGCTGGGGAGAGCTGAGGAGAGCAGGGCGCTGAGGGGAATGAGGAGGGATGAGGAGAGATAAGGGGGGATGAGACGACGAAGAAGGGCTGGAAAAGGATGAGGAGAGCTGAGAAGGGATGACGAGAGATGAGAAGGGATGGATGCTTTGCCCCCTGATGCTGGGCAAAAGGGCTTTTCCCTCAAACTATGGTCACAAGGAACGTGTCGGGATCTCACAATAACAGGGAATCATGGAATATTCCATGTTGGAAGGGACCCACAAGGATGAGAGTCCAACCCCTGTCCCTGCACAGACCCCCCAACAACCCCACCCTGGGCATCCCTGGCAGCGCTGTCCAAGCGCTCCTGGAGCTCTGGCAGCCTCGGGGCCGGGACCATTCCCTGGGGAGCCTGGGCAGTGCCCAGCAGCCTCCTGACACCCCCCCTAAACATGCCCGGACACAGCTCCAGCCATTCCCTCGGTGCTGTCCCTGTCACAGAGAGCAGAGATCGGTGCCTCCCCACCATCAACATCCTCCTATTTTTTCACTTCCTGGACATGACCCCAAGCGAAGCTGGCTGAGGTTCAGCAGAGGATTGAGCATCGCTCCTGAAAGGAGAGCCCTGAACAAGGGATGGTTTGTGAGCCGCTCGTAGCACTCATCTCCATCAAGTGCTGCTCTCATTTCCCGTATGGCTCCGTGTGGCAGCCGGATCCCTGAAAAAGGGGCTGCCAGCAGGCAGCGGGGCTGGAGCAGAGCCTGCCTCCCCTCCTGTCTCCAACCTCATGTTCTGGCTTTGCCTGGAACAGCCGGACACAGGGGTGGCCTTCCTGAAGGTGCGGCCTTGGCCTTATCTCTTGAGTCATCCAGGTCATGAACCGGCCCCGTGTCAGTTCTGGGCTGAAACGTGAGCAATTTGTCAAGATTTAAAACAACATCCTGAAAAAAAGATGTTGGCTCGTGCCTGTTTGACCATGGGGAGATGCTGCCCTGACTCACACAAGAGAATCCCAAACATGACATTTCAAAATTCAGTGCTGATATTCTTGGGGTTTGTTCTGACGTGTCACATCTTTCGCTGGTCAAATTACTCATTTCCAAAGAATTGGTTTCTGTTTGGAAACTGTAGTGGTTTGGTCCAAAATACTCATTACTGTTTATCTGCTGTGAGATAAGAATTAGGAGAAATGCAAAGCAGGCACCAAACTTGAAAGAATATAAAGAACTTTATTAACAACTCTAAAAGAGGGAAGAAAAAAAATTATACCACCTTCAGAACTCTCCTCCTCCCCCCACCTTCCTCCCTTCTCCCACTGACAATGTGAAAAAACAACCCTTAAGATGTTCAGTCTGTTTACCACTGCCATAATAACCTTGTTTAGTCCATTTAGAAAGAGAAGTCTCTTCTTGCTCATGCTATGAAAACATTATCACAACGAGACAGCCGCCCACTTCCAAATATTGTTCAGTCCATTTAAGAAGAGGAGTCTCTCTGCCTGCGTGTGAGTCCCTTCCCCTGACTTGCAGCTTTTCCCGCAACTGCTTTCGAGGGTCCACTCTTGAAGTTTTTTGGGGTACAATTTTAAGGTTGAGCCGTTCAGAAACAAAAACAGAGGCCCTTCTCCTTCCCTGGGAGCAAAGGGTCTTCATCATCTTCATCGTTAAGACTATCTCTGGAAACATCTCTAGGGACTGAGGTTTTCTCCTTTCCCGTTTGGAGCAAAATTCCTCATCTGGTTCATCTCTCCCTGTCCAAACTTCTCATGAAATTACAGCTGCGTCAGCATCTGCCTATCTCAGTGCAGGTGCTTTTGCTTACGAGTTGAACACTCCACCCCCCATATCTTCATGAAATTACAACAGGATACTCTGATATATCATAGCTTCACAACAGAATTTCAGCTTTAAGCATCTCCTCTCTCTCTCTTCCCTCAGGTTTTCAGCTCTTCACAGCAATAAAAGGGTTAATCTCACCTCGGCCTTGCAGCTTTGCAGCTGGAATGTTGAATTTTTCTCATCGCAGTGGAGAGGGGGGGAGAGCCGAGCCGCTCAGGCTGCCCACGGCAAGGCAGTGGGGGGGGTTCCATGGCTGGAACAGGTCCATGGCTCCAGGATGGTCGTGGCCCGGCCCGGCCTGGCCCAAGCAGGGCCTGGCCGGGCCCGCTGGCCCCCACACGGGGCCTGCAGCCACCTGTGCCAGCGCCGGAAACGAGAGAGAGCTTGGAGGGGGAGTTTGCCTATTCTTAAATGTGGATCACAGAGGTGTTCACAACTTTAAGTGGCTTAGAGAATTGTCCATATTCAAACTGGCCAGCTGATAGGTTCTATCAGGTCCCAGAGGAAACTGTAAGCACCCCTTAGCAAGGACATCCCTTCCGGGACTATGCTTGCTAACCTATGACAGAAACAGTATGCAAAACAGTAAAATTTGCTGCGTGTGCCTTATTTGTAAGGCCTTGGAGCAGACAGTTTCCATCTCTTTCTTTTGTTTTTAAATTAAAAGCTGCTCCTTTGCAGTCTCCATCCATCCCTGCTGTCCATCAGCTCTTTGGAAAAATGGTGGAATGGGAGGAATAAGCAGTGAAGAAAATGAATGCTCACAGGAAGCTGAGTTTCTCCTTTTCCTCAATACTGGAACAAGAGATAAATCCGGAAAAACACAGTTGTGTAAATGCTCTCAGGTGTTCTCCAAAGGGTTCTCCAATCCTGGTTTTTCTGCCTTTCCCTCCACTCCACACCAGAACACATGGCAGCCTCCTGGCAGGTGGGATCGAGCTCTGGAATTTCAGCTCTGGCTCTTTGGGAGCCCAACACACCAACCAAGGAATATCTTGGATCTAAGGAGAGAAGAAGACAGGGCTGAAAGAGCTCTTTGTTCATCCCAAATGGGAGCTGGGTGGGAACATCTGTTCCTGATCCATCCATCGGGCACCTCTGCACAGATGGACACAAGATGGACCAAAGCCAGCGCTGATGCCGCCTGTTCCTTGGTACTTTGGCTTCCTCAGAGGAGGAATTGGTCTCCTCTGGGATCCTGGAGGAGACATCTCCTCACACAGCTCCCATGGAAAATCCGCCTGCGTCCAGCTATGCTTGGAATGTGGAAACCTGAACGTACAAGGAACCCTTACTCATCGTGAGCAGAGAGCTTCCATCAGCAGCTCCTGGTGATATCATCTTTGCCTGATTTGTTTGCTGCCAACGTCACCCAGCCCATCCCCAGGGATTTTGGGCTGCTTTGGGGCACCGGGGACAATCCTTGGAAACTGCCAGCTCATTGGCATTCCTTGGGGAAGCTGCTCCAGACCTGGTAATCCCCATAAACCCATTATTCATGTCAAACCCTTACGTTTCATGCCTTTTCCCATCTCTCGATAACTCCGGGGATAACGCAGTGGGGGTTGATGTTTCCATCAGGATTTTTCACACAAAGTCTGGAGTTTTGATTTATAGGGCTGAGTTCCATGCTTTGCTCTGCTCAAATTCCCCATTTTTCTCCAGATCTGATCGTAGCCTTTCACAGTTTCTCCTCTTTCCGCCCCAGAAATCATGATGTGTATATTAATAACACACACACAATTTGGGATTGGCGTGGTAATGGCTCCTGATCCCATCTAAGATTTCATGGGAATATCAAAATACATTTTTCTCCCCTCACAAATAATTTGCCTGAGCACTTTCTATGACTGTAATAAACCAGCTGAGAACAAGTGCTTTTAGTTTCAGAATAACTGCTCAGTGATTTAAATCTAAAATTGCCCTCCAGATCTCTCTCCCTGCAATGCCAACTACTCAAGCATCCACGGAAAATATTGAACAATATACATAAAACATGGATCTTACACATCCCACCCCTCCTCCGCGCTGCTGGTGTGCAGCTAAACGCACATTAAAAGAACATTATCAGGGTTTAAGGTCAAACACTTGCGGATTAGGAAATGCACGTTTCCTGCGTGTCGGAAGCGTGGGCTCCCTCGGGAATGCGTGCGGATGGTCATTAATTCCACGGTCACGTCGGATTTTTTATTTTGTTCCAGAACTCGTGGAGCCGTCAGAGCGATTTTGTCGCCTTAAGGAGCAGCTCTTGAGGAACACCCTCACCTCTGCCGGGCCCGCGTGGAATCCCTGCCTCGTTTAGGGCCGCTGTTCTTCTGAGCGCTGACCCATTTGTTATCTCTTTGGCGGGTCTTATCAATGTCATATTCGACTTCTTGACAGATGAAAAGGGATTATTTCTCACCGCTGCCTTGTGACCGCGGTGATGCCAGGAGCCGAGCTGGCCTGTGTGACAAGAGGGAAGCAATGAGGTCACAAGTACCCGCTAATTCCCGCTGAGGAACCACCTCGGATCGTTCCCAATCCTTAATGTTATGCAGATGTTGGAAAAGGAGCTCCTGCTACTTTCCTGTTAGGACTTCAAATCCCAAACCGCACTGCATGCATAGGGAATTCTCTCCGCGGGAAAAATCAGGATCAAGGAGCTCGACTGCCACGTGTGGCTCAGAGATTGCCAAACCCAAACCCCAAAGTCCTTCTGTTCCAAGGAGGGTTTGAAATTGATGGTGGCAGGGTGAGAACGAGCCTCCCCCGTTTGGTGATGTCGGTGGAATACTATGCAGGAACAGCGGCATGAAAATCAATGCTAATTAGCTGTGAAGTGAAAACAAAATGAAGCTTGACACTCTCATAATCTCTATTTTGGCATTTAGAAATCCGGCTGTGACTCCAGTGCTGGGAGAGAACTGCATAAATCCATAAAATCAGCTTGAGACACCAGTGAGTCTCCCTCACCTGACTGACAGGTCCTTGGGTGCTAAGCCTTGGATGTGAATTAAGCTCAGCTAGTCCCGGTTCCAGGAGCTGAGGGCAACGCTTTACCGAAGCTAAAATGCTTTTAAAAGCCCTTAACGAAGGCAGGGTATTAAGACAGAGGCCGAGGTGGTTAAAGATCCCGGCTGTGGTGTTACTACTCAGAGGCAGGATGGAATCTCATCCCTGCTGCCAGCCCTGGGAACCATCCTGCGGGGCCTGCTGCTCCTGGGCCGGATCCAGAGGCTGTCCCAAGGTGTTTATCCACATGGAGGATGGCAGGTGTGAGGTTCTTTCCCGTTTACAGAGGGATAAAGGGTGGAGAAATGATTTTTTGAGGAGCACATGTGGAGTCCGTGAGTAAGGACATGTGGGGGGTGGTCAGTCCCTTCCCATCACACCACCCAGCCAAGGAGGCCTTGTAGAAGCCATGAAAATTATGTGGATTATTCAGATATATCTGAATTCTGCCTCTGGAAAAGCTTCATGGTTTGGGAATGGGAAAATGTGTTTTAGGAGCCAGAGAAATGCTCGGAGGCCACTTCTTGGAATCAGAGAATCCCAGAATGGTTTGGGTTGGAAGGGACCTTAAAGCTCATCCCATTCCACCCCAGCCATGGGCAGGGACACCTCCCACTATCCCAGGGTGAGCCAAGCTCCATCCAACCTGGCCTTGGACACTGCCAGGGATGGGACAAGGGGATTCTTGTGAGGGGTCAAGTTCAGACACACTGCCTTGAACTGGCTGTTTGACCTTCTCATCCACCAGCTGGGGAATCGCCTCAGATCAAACCTTCCCTGCAGCAGAATTATTCCTTTTGGATAAATGCATCTAGACCAGGAAAACTCCTGGATAAACACAGCGCAAGGATCTCGTGCAGATCCGGCTCGGCTGTTCCATATTTGTGATTTGTTAGCGCTCCCAGGAAGAACAAATTGCACGTCGGGGGTGCTCTGCCATCCATGAAATCACATGGAGCTCAAGGACATTCCCTGCCTTGGGATGGTGGGGCAGGAACAGCCTCCAGTGAGCAGGAACGTGCATGAGGAGCCAAAACTCCGCATTCCCAGCCCACAGCTGTAACTCCAGGGTTCTGTCTGAATTCCTGCTGCTGTTGTGCATTCCTGGCTTGTACGAAATCAGCACAAACATTTTAGGAAGGACTTGTATCCACAGGGATCAAAGCCTGTGAGTCTGTAATCGGGATGATAACACAGGATTGGATTTCAACAAGGAAGAATTGTTTTGAGGGGTTTTTTTTCCCAAAGCCCCGTTGGAATTTGAAGGAACACCAGAGAGTTGCATTACATTGATCTGGGTCTGGACTACAATCTGAACTAGATCTGAAGATCCATAGAAATTTATGGAGAAAATCCTATTGAATTTCTTGTGCTTTGGCTTGGAGTGAAATGATTTCTAGGTGCTGTTGGAGAATATCCTGCAGACAAAAAGATTTCCTTCTCAGTTCCTGGAGGTTAATTACGGAGATTCCTTCTAGAGGATCAGCAGTGCCGGTTGCTGGGGAGACAGGAAAAGTATTTGTTATAGGGAATTCTAGCCTGGAGCTGCATAAAAATGTTCTGACAGGATGGTTTTCCATCAGAAATATTGATATGCTGAAGGCAGCTTGTTTTGCAGAACTTCTTGGATTTCAGTGGAATTTGGTATTAGGAACTTGCTGAGATGAAGTTCTCTGCTAAGGTTGCAACTTTCAGATTTAACCTTTTTTTTTTTAATGAGATATTAAATTCCAAGATTTATTTATAATGTAGTTTCTGGAGATGGATAGGAAATGAGTAAACTTGGAACATTTTTAGTCAAAGTTCATTTCGCAAGGAATTTTGAAATCCTTTTGCTTGAATCCCATTTTGGGCTGGAAAAAACGAGTGCAATTGTGTAATCCCCACTCCTCACCCAGCTCTGGCTGATCCCAGCGGGTGCTGGGGGCCAAAGGCAGACTCTGGGAACAGCTTCCAGGGAAAAGTGCAACGGATTAGGTCAGTACTGCATGTCCTCACCCATTCCTCTGAATCCCTCCCACTTCCCTGAAGGCACGGCAGCTTGGAATTATTGCTGAAGAGCACAAAACTCAGCGAATGAGAAATGGCACTTTTTGGCTGTGGCACCACCAAGGTGGATTCGTTATCCCGAGGAAGTTTGGGAGGTTTCTCCTCCCCCACCCCTTCATTCCACCCCAAGCCTCAAATATTCGGTGACCCAAAGCTTTCCTGGCTGCACACACATACTTGTAATTCCTGCCCATGTGAATGAGTAACAGCAGCACAGACCCTTGGAAGCATTGCAGGAATTTTTTGGGAGCCATTTGAAACTCTTCGCGCGCTGGGGTGTTGATTTTTATTGTTTTCTGTCCCTCAGGCACAACATTTCCCACCATGAAGTTGTGGGGACGAGTTTGGAGCTGGATTTCACAATTTTTGGGGCTGGGAGCTCTAGCTTGGAGGGTGCCAGGCTGGGATTAATCCAGCTCTGAGCTGCAGAAAAACCTCAGGAATTTTGGGGAGGAAAAGCAGGATGGCCACGGGCATCCATAAGGGGAAAGCACCAAGCAGAGACAAGGAGAGAAATGAGGATTGGACAGAGCCTGGAGCTGCTGTAAAGCAAATACAGAGAGGAGAAATCCTCTGGGAGAAGCATTTTCCTGGGATTTGGGAGATGCACAATCCATGGGAATGGGGCAGCTAAAAAATAAGAACAGCAAATGTTCCACTTTAGGAAACTCCCAATTGCTGCAAAAGCAAAAGCTGCTCCAGCAAGTCCTTGCTCCCAGATTCCCAGATTTCTAATTAACTCAAACTGTGGAGGCAGCTCCTGCACAGCCCTGGCGAGGGATTGGCTTCGGGAGGAGCCGCTCTCTGGAGCTCTCAGAGGGAGGCTGCACAAAAATGAGATTTCAACCAAGGCCCCAGGTCAAACAGGACATTTCTGGGTCACGGGGGCCCTGGCCTGGATTTTCAGCAGCTCTGCCTGCAGCCAGCGGATGAAATGCAGAGCTTTGCTCCCTTTCTCTGCTTCCTTTGTGGCGTGTGGAAAAAGGAGACGTTTCCAGGAGCTGGAGCTCAGAAAGCACCAGCATGGATGATGGTGGTGGTCAGCAATTTGGGGCTTCCACACCACAGTGAGAGCCTCTCCCACTCCAGCAGCTCCTAAAGCACATTTTCCTGGAAAAGTGTGAACATCCCTGGATCACACACAGCCTTCTGAGTGAGGCTAATTAGGCAAGTGTTGGTTGCAGCAGCTTTCACACCCTTTCCAGGGAAAAGGCAGGGAAAGTTCCTCGTTCTAATTAATGACTCAGAAGAGCCCAACTGGTCTTCTAACACATTCTAGCTCTGCCTTTGTTGTCAGGTGTTTGCACAGGAATGATTCAAGGCTGGAAATCTCTTCTTCCTACACCGCTGTTTACTGAATTAAGGAATTATTGGAAAGCTGCAGAAAGCGAGGGCTTCACTTTATTCCCAGCTTGGTGGGATGTGAATTGTTGGAAGGCTTGGAGGGAGCATGCAGGATACTGCTGCTCCATCCCTTCACCTCCAAACCCTACAAAGCAGCCGGATCCAGGATTTCTGAGCTTTCAGGAACAGCCTGGCAGCAGGAGTGAGCATAAATCCCTCCAAAACTCTCATTGGATGCATTAAAAATTAATTCATTGGCTCAGTTATTTCATTTGGAAGGCAAGGCAGAGCCATGAGAAGCTGTCCTCAGATAAAACCCTGACATCAGCTCATGGGGCAATCTGGGAGCCTCCTGGAGCCCGGAGCTGAGCTTCCCAAACTTTTGCATATCCCGTGCTCAGCACATCCAGGTGAGCGGCTGCCGGCCGGGAGTTCACACACAGCTTGGATTTCGGCTGGAACATGTATTTGCAAAGTCCAAGGAGAGCCTCATTTTTTCACCATAAAAGGTTGGGAGAGAAATTCCAGAGCTGAATTAACACGTCCTGCTGCTCCTCGACGTGGGAAAAGAATGCTGCATCCTCCCACGTCGCTGCTTCCCATCCCAGGGCTTCTTCCCTCTTTCCGACTTGTCCCTGCAAGTCCGACCTTTACTGCCATGAGCCAACAATTAATTAGAAGGATTTAATTACCCCTCATCAAGAGAGATACCTGCAGAAGCCAGGTCTGGTTCTCTCCATGCTTACACGGCTTTTCTTCCACTGTATTTTCCAAATTAATTGGAGTCATCCAGAGTTTTCACAGTTCTGGGGGGGAAATCTGGGAAATCCCAACGATGGGAAGAGAGGATAATCCAGCAGCCAAATGCGTTCCTGAGGGGGCTTGAGGGGTTATTGCTGGTGGGAATGGGATGCCAGTGGAGGCCACCATCCCTGCTCAGGGTCACAGCACTGCTCCATGTTTTCATCCTTGTGAAAATCAGCAGAGGACGGATGACAAATCTTTTGCAATCAAAGGAATTGGGAATTGAGCTTTGGAATTCTGTCGCTTGGGGAATGAGAAGGATGGTCCTGCAACAGTTTTCCCCCGCGGAAGTGAGGATGACAGAGAGGGCTGACGATAACTAAACGCTAATTTTAGACGCTAAAATTGGTAGATTTTCATCTTTCTGGAATCTTCTGGTCCAAGAAGAAGAGAGCCTTGCTCTGTTCCTGGTTCTCCTGCCAGTTTTCCAGCAGGATTGGGGCAAGCCAGTTCATGTCTCTGTGCCTTTCCTTATCTGAGGCTCACAGTAACTCCCAGGCTCGAAAGGGCACCGGGAGGGCGAACTCGTCACCACCACCTCCCCAAGATCTCTGGTGCCTCCTGGGAGCCTGGGATTCAGCTGGAAAATGTCCTTCCTGGTGGATCCCTGGGTGCTGCTGGCAGGAGATGGTGCTTTCCCATGCCCGCTGCCTGACATTCCACGTTTGTTCCCAGGACCAGGAGACTCCAAACCCAAGCAAGCTGATCCCAACACCAGATCTTTTTAGCAGGGAACATCCGGGGCCAGAGAGACACGGTGCAAACCTAGGATGCTCCAGGAAAACGGGGGGCATTCTCCAGTGCTTTTCCAGAAGGAATGGCAGCTGGGAATGGGCAAGAGGTGGGAGCAGGGAGCACAGGCAGCCCCCTGGGCTTGGGTGAGGAGGGTGATGGCATTCACACGCTGGCATCCCTTCCCCAGTGCCAGTTTGGCCACACCTGCAGCTTGTGGTTGCTCCAGACAAGCCGGCTCACATCCCTGACTTTCCAAAAGCCTCCATGAATCCAGCCTGGAGGATTCCCTGTTCCTCGATGGAGGATTTACCGGCTGTGTGAATTTTGGGGATCCAATGCCTGGCCACCATGGAGAGCGAGGAGCTGCATCTTATGGGGGCGGCAGCTCCTTGCTTGACTCCAGGCTGTGCCCTTAGGGTGGCAGTGCCAAAGGGCAGCACCACATCCAGAGCCTTTGAGCAGCACAGCACCAGCTCCTGATGGAGAAAACATCTCCAATTACTGGAAAACCAGGAGGATTTTGCTGGAGTTAAAGCCTCCCTGTGCCTGGAGCAGCTGTGAGGGGCTGCATGGGTGATAAAGGCACTCAGGAGATGGTGGAGCTGCTCCCACGCTGCAGCTGAGGCCACTCGAGCTTAGCAGGGCCACAGGTGGAGAAATCAGCTTGGAGACTGTTCCGAGTGTTCCCAAAGGCATGAGGTTGCTTCAGCTCCGGGGTTAAGGCCTCGGTGTTCCAGCAGTGTGGGGCTGGCTGGATCCATGGGAGCCTTCCCAGACTGCCCATCCCTCCCCAACATTCCCTCCAGGAGCTGCTGATGGAGCCTGGTTAGGGTTGGCTCCTCTGGATCCATTCATGGAAGCTCAAGTCCTGGTTTTAGTGATGCTCCTGCAATGCCAAAAATGGAGGAGCAGCTCCTTTGGAGATATTTCCACCTGAAGGGATTTTTACTCCCTCACGCCTCAATCTTCCTCAGCCTTGCCAAACCACCATGAGTTTTCCACAGGGGATGAGAGAGGTGATCGATAGGGATGTGGAACCAAAGCTGAGCGAATCCCATCATCTCAGCCTGGTGGGGACAACACAATCCAGGCATTTCATCCTTAGAAATCCTTGGGATCCTGATACACCCCATCCCCCGTGCTGCTCACAGGGGTATAAACCCAAGGGATTAGGGATAAGACATGGAAAAAACAGGGTTTTCCCTAGGAAAAGCCCAGCTTTCAGTCAGCTGTGACAAGCACTGGGCAGAGGGACATCAGGGACATCCCACTGTCCCCGTGCCAGCAGGACACCAGACCTTGTGTACAAAACCATTTCTTGAAGAGACTCTCCCCCAAGCACAGCGAGGAAAGTGCCCTGGGCTGAGAGCCAGGGCACTGCCGGGGGGGATCCCTATCCCTCCTCTTCCTTCCTCTCCAGCAGGTGGGAATCCCCCTCCCAGCCCCGGAGCCCTTGGCATGGGCACATTCCCGGCAGCGCTGCCACGGGCACCTCGGGAGCTTTGTACTGAGTCACCCCTGAGCAGAGCAGAGATAAGGAAAGGACTGGCAGCCCTCCAGCCTGCGCAGATGCCGGCTTATTCTGAACTCCACAAATGATTTCTGTGCTCGAGGAAGGATCCCAACACCTCCTCTTCCTCTCCAAATCCTTTTAAAGTCCTCCATTTCCCCCTCTTTCTCCACATTCTCCCTGTGGCGTCAACACCTTCACTATGGGTGCCCCCAAAAAAAGCCAGAAAAGCCAAACCAAATATTTGGTCGAGAACCAAACGGAGACAAAGCTCCGGGGGGTCAAGAAGAGGTTTTGTTTTATCAGCAAACCAAACACCCTGGTCAGGGGCAAAGTGCTGTTTTCCCTCTTGGAACAGCCTCCTGGAAATGAGGCCAAGGCAAGTTTCTTTTTCAACACTCATTTGATGAGCTCCGGCGGGTTAATGATGTTGCTGGGTTTAATTAAAGCAGTTTTAGGCAGGCTCAGTCCCTCCTCCTTAGGAAGGGCCCCGTGCTTTGGAAGCGCTGCTGACATCCAGCACTGGAGCCCAGCTTCTGGCTGGAATCATGGAATCGTGACAATGGGTGAGGCATGGGGTACAGCCCCAAATCCCCATTCCAGCCCCAAATCCCTGTTTCAGCCCCCAAATCCCCATTTCAGCCCCAAATCCCTGTTTCAGCCCCAAATCCCCATTTCGGCCCCAAATCCCTGTTCCAGCCCCAAATCCCTGTCCGAGCCCCATGTCTGAGGCAGGGGCCTGATTGCCCACAGGGTTTTCTGGGCGCCCTCAAGTCTGATTTGGGACACCAGTGCTTCCCCTTTCCGGTGAGACACAGCAGGGACACGGCCCCACTCCTGCAATTTCTCCTCATCTCTTCCCAAAATTTATGGACCCCAAAGCGTATCCTGAGAGCTTGGGAAGTGTCCAAGCGTGAAAAGCCCTGGTGAGCCCTGAGAGCTGTCCCAGGCTTCACTCCAGCCTTAAAATAAACCAAACCCGGCGGTGGCCGCTGCTTTCCATGGAAAGCGTTTCCTGCAGGAAGATCCCGAGGTGACACGGCTCCAGCGAGTCCCTGCGGGGTTACCTGGCACCTCTGTCCCCGTGGTGACACCACACACCTCATTTCTGGGCTGGCTGTCACCTCCTCGGTGACTGGAACTTCCAGCCCAGCACTGGTCTCTGCCAGGGAAGCGGTGCTGGGAATGCTGAGTGATGGAAAATCCCAGCAGAGCAGCGAATACCCCTCTGTCAAATGTGGGAATGAAGGTTCTGGATTTATTCTGCATCCTAAAAACTCTTGGCTTCCTGCTCAGACTCACCCTGGCCTCTCCATTGATGTTGGACTTGATCTTGGAGGTCTTTTCCAACCTTAATTTCCTGTGGGTGGGAATGTTTTGCTGGAGGACGCTCCGGATCACGGTGATCAATTTTCCAGCCCAATCCTGCATTCCTGCTTGTGGATCAAAGCCTTTTGCCAAACTGTTGTTTCTTTGCTTGGAAAACCCACAGAATGTGTTTGATTTCTCTAGGTGAATTAAAGTAGGAGAGGAATAATAATCTCCTAAAAATCAGTGGAATATCCCTGCGAGTTCCCCATCTCACATCCCGACTGCTGCAAGGCTAATTCCCAGCAGGATGCCTGCCAGGAAATCTTGGGGAATGAGTAGCCTTCCCTATCCAGGACATGGGGATCCTTCCTCAGGGACACAGGCAAGAGCAGGGCTTTAATTCCCATCCCTAAATTTCCCGTCATTAAGTTAATAACCTCATTGTTACAAGGGTACCTTCATTTTTGGAGGCACAACACCCCAGGCTTTCAACTTGGGGGAAGATTTAAATCCCTTTTAGTCCAGGATGAACCCTTGTTCCTTGTGGGACCACAGGAGATCGGGACAGGTGACAGAGAAAAGGGGTGACTTGTTCAGTACATGGAAGGTTTTTAGGAATAAAGGAATTTTTGGAGAGGTTCAACACAAATTCTTTGATAATTTAGATTCACAGCAGTGTGGGGTGAGAGGACACAGGGGAATGGCTCAGGACTGGAAGAGAGTGGATTATGGTTAGGAAAAATTGTTCCCTGTGAGGGCGGGGAGGTCTTGGAACAGGCTGTGGCTGCCCCTGGATCCCTGGAAGTGCTCAAGGCCAGGTTGGATGGGGCTTGGAGCCTCCCAGGATAGTGGAAGGTCTCCCTGCCCAAGTCAGGGGGTAGAATAGGATGGGCTTTAACATCACAGCCCAAACCAGTCTGGGATTCCATGATTTACACCCACCCTCAGTGTGACCATTCCCTGTTTGGCTCAGCAGCCCCTGACACAGAGCACAGCCCATGTCACCCACCCCTGGGGACATCCTGGCTGCTCCCACCTGGCTCCACGTGTCCCGATTCTCTGTCCCGACAAGATTTTCCCTCCCAGCCCTTTGCCCGCACATGGAAGGAGGTTTCCCTTGTCACAGCCCAAGCCTGCATCTCACATTCATGCATTTAAAGCACAGACAGGCTCGTAATTAAATTCCGGAATATTTTAAGCCCTTGTAGTGATTTGAAGGTCTCGGAACTCAGCTCAGCATATGTTGCTCTCATAGTAAGCTCGAGTTCTGCCAGCTGCCTGCGTGGGCTCTCCCTACAATTCCCATTTTCCCATCAATGGGCCGCATCCAAGAGCAGGACTCATTCCCCAAGCTCAGCAAAACGTGGCCCCTTCTCTGCCCAGGAGCAAAACCCTGATGTTCTCCCAGCTAAGGAGACACTCACACAGATGGGAACGCTCCGAAGCTGGAGTGGTTTAATCGGAGCATGGCAGGAATTCTCCATCTCCCAGGCCAGCAAGGATCCTTTGCTATGGTTACACGAGCCAGGAAACGAAAACGAAAGGTGGGGGATGCTCAAGTGTTATTTTTTTTTCTTTTTGAAGCCCAGACAGTTCCCAAAGGCAGTTCCCGGAGCCGTGGCAGGAATGTCAACGGGCAGGAAGCGCTCGTGACTCTGAGTACCTGACCCAAACACGTGCCTCACCTTCCTCCTTCTTTTTTTTTTTTCCTGGAAAGGATCCCATCCTCGCCTACCAGCTGGTAAACACTGCTGCTTCCTCCGAGGCTGCAGAGCTCAGCTTCATCCTGGCTTGGGTTTATTCATGGAAGAGAACTCTCCTCCAGGAACAGGGGCAGGGATGCTCCTATGGGATAAGGAATCCTTGGAGTGGATCACTCAAATCCCCATCCAGGGGCAGAAATGTCGTTCCTCACGCCAATTCCCAACCCATCCATTGTGAAGAGATGATGGCATGTGAGGGCTGCAGTTTGGAATAATCCTACTCAGTAATATAATCGATAATCAGTAATCAATAAAAATCAGGTATCTACCCAGGTGATGCCCCCCTCATCCCAGTGTCTTCCCACAGCCTCTCCCACACGGACACGGAACAATTCTCTGGTGTTAAAGCCCGCTGGGAATTGTTGTGAAAGCGCCTGGAGCCAGGGGCGAGCGCTTTAAACACATCCTCAAAATCAGGGACATTCCCGGAGTCATCCCAAAAGCCCAGAGAGCTGGGAACCCCCATGGAGTCAGCCAGAGGATCCACACCCTCCCGGCCCAGCATCCCTCAGGCTTCAGGGCTTTTGTGACATCCTGAATCTTTTGTTGGGAAAAATCCCCGTTCTGTCCCTCCTGGCTGGAATTGGGGGCGGGGAAGTGGCGGTGTCCCGTTCCTGGGATGTGCCGGGATGGGCAGCGCAGCCCCCGCTGTTCCCGACGCCCTTGGGTGTGAAATTTTCCCAGAGTTTTTCAGGAAACTCCGTGGCCTCTTTTTTCTTGGAACAACTCATTAACGCCAAGCGGAAATCTGCAGGCTCCGGGCCAGCTTTCGTAATGCTCCAGGAACAACGTGGGGACGGGAGGTTTGCATGGAAAAAAACCCCAAAATTCCAGCAGAAACGATAAACTTCGAGCTCCCTGCGTGTGTCCTCGCTCCGCTCCGCACGCAGCAAAAGCGGTCTGGAGAAACCACGCGGCCACAGTTTGTCCCAAAATAACTTTTTTTTTGCGGAATATCCACCACGTGGGATTGCTGGCGGTGTGGAAATCGCTGCTCTGGAGGGCTGGGGAAGGCTCTGGAAGCACAAAATGTTGGATAAATTCGGCCCTCGCCACGCCAGCCCCTCGGGCTACGGGCTCCCACACATCTCAGCTTTCCCTGGGCGCTAAAAAGAGGGAAAGAGGGAAAAACCGGGAGGAATCTTAGCACATTTCAGGGAATAAAGTGAAAAAGCCCTTCTTCTGTCAGAGTCAGATCCCATTCATGCTCTGCTGTGAATCCACGTGGGAGGAGGAAGCCCTGGAGCTCCTGGGGGCTGCCCGTGCCCAAGGCACGCAGGAAGAGCTGCCAAAATCCATGGAAGGAGCGTGTCCATACCCCACCCAGCGCTTCCAAAAGCTGCTCTTTTTGTTCGCCTCACCTTTCTATTCAAATTCAGCGGTGCTAAACCAATATTTATTCAGTTTTTTCCTGGTCAGGAACCACTCCCTGCGTGCTGATATTTAAAATACGTGTCTGTTACCCTGCGGAGTTGTGGCTGTGCGTGTGTCTGAGGAGGAGAAAAGCTGCCAGGGATATTTTTAGCCGCGTGTTTTTCTGCAGATCCGCGTCCCTGAAGAATTTTCGGTTCATCTCCGCCTGGGGACTGAATCAGTTTGGGTGAGATGCTGAGCTGAACGTTACCAGCCCGCGCAACACGTTTATAAAAGGAATGATCCAAGCACTAAAAATTCCAGTCCGGCGTGAAAATCCTTGGAAGCAGAGCCGAGGCTGGGCGGAGGGAGCGGGGAAGGTGGGAGGGCATTGGCTGGGGACAGGCGGGGGGTGGGTGATGGCCCTGCTGTGCCTGCTCGGAGCTCCCGAGACTTTTCCGGGATAAAGCAGCCGTGAGGAATGTTGCACATCCATATTTCTGTGTGTGCTTCCAGCCTGGAGCGGGTTCTCCTCATTCTCTGCCCTCTTATCACCGCCCGTTGGCTGCCCTCTTATCACTTATCAGAGGAGCCTGTGCTCAGCACTGCCCGGTTGGGGACACCTGGGAAGCATCAAATCTCTTCCCCTGCCTGCTGGGGGGATGGAATTCGGGGGATTTGGCACCTGAATCCCCGAATCCACCACATTTCCAGCACTCCTCAGTCCCCAGCACTGCCCCGGGCAGCAGGGATGTGCTGCTTCCTCACTGGCCCGTTTTTGGGGGGTACCAAATGATTTCACTGATTTATTTTCCACCTTGCAGGACTGTGGGAGCCTGCCCTGCGCTGCTCCATGGGCCACCAGCTGATTTCAGTCGATTTGGAGCTGAAATTCATTTTAAACTGAGTTTCCTGAGCACAGAACACGACCTGAGTGCTCTGCCCTGAGTACCCTCTTTAAATAACAAGAGGTGGAGAAGGAAAAATGCCTTTCCAAACCTCTGCCCTTCCCCTCCCCTGCAGCCCGGGATGTTTTCTGCAGTCACCACCAGATTATTCACGCCTTTGGTATCTTCACCACCTCGCCTTTAGGATCAACTCACAAAACATAAATATTTTGTGCTCCAGAGGAACTTTTTTTATGGTTTTGGGGTATTCAGCAAGCAATTCATGTGGATTTCTCCCCAGGAAAGGGATGTGCAGGGAATGGGGACAAGGATGGGGACAGGGATGGGGTCCCTGCACTGCGGCATCACCACTGGGGCAACCTCTGGATCAATAATTCATGGGTTTGGCTTTTTATGCATTTACTAAGTGCCTCTTTTTTGGTGCAAATCATTTTTAATAGCCATTAAAACAGAATTACAGGACACTCAGGGGACAGGTCCCTTGGCCAGGACAGCCCCACAAGAGGAGAAGGAAAACATCTGGGAGGACAATATGGGGCAGAAAATGAGAATCGGTGACTTCAGGCAGGGCGTGCTCATGAAACGTGAGGGAGGAAACGCTGACGGAGCTTTTTAGCGTTGGAAACTCGGTTAAACACGAGCTCAGCGTTGCACAAAATGTGCATTCGTGTCCGTTGTGGGAAGAGAAATATCCCAAGGATTGCCAGGAGAGGTGGGGCACAGAGGCTCAGGCGGTCCTGGGGGGTCTCAAGCTGCCGTGGGATGGGGAGGGAGTTTTGGTGAGGGAATCGCACTCAGGGCTCACTCAGGCTGCAGAGAACAGGGATGCAGGCATGGAAAACCTGCCCGTGGAGCTTCCTGTTCCCAGTAAAGGCCTCTGCCAGTGACAGCTGTGCAAAACCATTTCAACAACGTGCTCCAAACCACTTCCAAATGTTTTCCAGGCTGGAGCGGAGCTGCCCAGGCTGCCACAAATGCCACCGAGCCGGGGAGCTGCTCTCACTCTGGGCACGCTGCCCAGCAAACCTGCTTCCTCTGCTGTCCCAGCAAATTCCTGCTGGGAAGAGGATGCTCCTAACTGGGACGGAGAGGCATCACCCCTGCTCCCCTGCAGCTGAGGGAATGCAGCATTTCTTGTGTTTTATTTTGTTGGAGTCATTTCCGTGGCTGCTGAGCCTCCCCGAGGCCGGCCACCCACCTTTGGTCATTTGTCCCGTGTTTCCTTGGGAATCCGGGATGGGACACAGCCTGCTGTTCCTGGCAGCCTCTGCTGAAGGCTCGGATGTGTTCCCGGTGCCAGGGACACCTGGATGCACATTACAGAGCTATGGAAAAACATTCCTAATCCTGCCTCCACAGCATCGTCCTCCCAGAGCTAAAGGTGACTAAAGGTAAGTTTGGGATTGCTCCAAACTCCAGCTGGCTCCATCCTGGATTTCCCTTCCAGCTGCAGTGGCAGCAAATTCCCAGTTTTTGCAGCTCCGTGAGCCCCAAATCGCTGCCGGGGTGGGACATGGGGTCCCCCAGTGCTGCCGCTGCAGGGGGGATGGTTTGGGTCCTGCTCCCTGGGCCCTCCCGTTTGGCTTGTCTCAAATGATCCCAAATTCATTCCCACACAAACTCCAACGAGATGTGGAGTCTGGGAAGGGAGCCCACAGTGGGGTGGCCCTGCTGAAGGTGAAAGTGCCAGCACCGTTCACTTCACTGAAGTTTTTTTTGGGGCAGGGATGAAAAATCCAGCTCCCTCCCAACTTCTGTTCATTTGCACTCCCCTGACCTGGAATTTCACTTTTAAAATAACTCCGTTCTGCAGGAACAGCGTCCTAAAATACACACCTGACCTACTTTATCCAGCTCCCTGCCCAAAATGTCATCCTGCAGCTTGAGCAGCAGCATCTGCGCAGCAGGACACGGCCGGGGGTCAAGCTGCTCCTGCAGCAGCCTGCGGGGAAGGTGAGGCAAGGATTTCCTCTCCCCTAAGGATCAGCGCGGGAATTGGAGCTTGGCAGGAAATCCAGAGTTTGGGTTGGGTTTGGGGACACACACGGGGGATTCGGGACTTGTCCAAACCACACAGGAATGCAAACTCGCCGCTTGTTAATCCCTTGGGAATGGCCTGCTGTGAAATTCCTGGGCTTTCTGCCTCCCAGCCAGGTGTCATCTCCCACAACTGGGAATGCCACACGGAAAGGGCTCTGGAAAGGGGGACAACAGCCCCCAAGCCAAGGTTTCAGTGCCAGGCATGTGGCCTGGGACATCTGACCGCTGTCACCTCCCTGGCACCTCTCAAAGTACCAGGAATCCGGTGCTGCTCATGATCCATCAGAAATCCAGAGCTCCTTCCCTGTGTCCCAACCAGCAGCACCACCCTGGATCCAGAATTGGAGTTTTACATCCCGTTTTTCCTTCCATTTGACTCCCATTCCAGAGGTGAACCCCTCATTCCCGAGGATTTTAAGGCCCTGCTGAGGTTTATGGAGCGTTTTCCCCCAAGCTGCAGGGAGGAAATGCAGCGCTGAGAGGAGCAGAAAAGACACCCAATCTCCAAGGATTGATGAGCACATCCAGGAAAATGATGGATTTATCCAGGCTATCCCATTAATCCGCACCCAGGAAGGAAATTAATGAAGCTCCCAGAGTTATTCCCGCTAATTGATGACCTATTAATGGCAATAAAGCTTTAAGAAAGCACAAATGTGTTCTGTGGAAGGGCAGAAGTGAGTGGCTCTTGGTGGTTTATCCTGGTGATTTGGGAGGGGGGAATTACTGGGAATTTGATCCCTGCTCCGAGGCCTGCTCCGCATTTTAGTGGGGAATAGCATTAAAATGAATGCTGGCACTTACAGATGGTGATTGGGTAATTAAAGGCTGATTAATCCAATTTTATTTAAGAAAGTGGGTGAGGGAAGGAGCTGGGAAATGGGAAATGATGGAAAAGTGGAGCAAAGGTGAAACTAAGGATAATCGGGGCTGGCTTTGGAGGATAACAGGACTCTTAGGGAATTCAAAGGGAATGCAGGAGATTGGATCTGTCTGGACATCAGGAAAAGGAGGGCACAGGGCCAAGGAGGGGATGACAAATGCAGGTAAGAAATTGGGCAAGGGCAGGTGACAACCAGAAGAGCCAATTCCTTCCAGATCCACATGGAAAACAACATTGGATATTTCCATTAACCACCATAAAAAGAGAGAAAAGTCTGTGGACGGGGTGTTTGCTGCTGAAATTTCCTGATAAATTCTGCTGGAGGCACCAATTTTAGGGGAAACATGGACCATTTAGAATATTAAGGACGGAAATAAAGCGCTCAGGATCTCACAGGGAAGATTTGAGCTGTGTGGGAAGAGTGGGAATCACTTCAAAAGGATGGAGGGGGAGAGTTCTGCCTGGCCATGGGGATGAGGAGATCCCAGGAGGTGCACAGGGATCTCACTGACCTGAGATGCTGGATACAGCTCTGATCCAGAAAAAATGAGCTGTCCAAGTGCAGGACAGATTCTGGGAACTCGGTGTGTTTAATCCACCAAAATCTCAGGAAAATCACGTGTGAGAAAATCTCTGAAGATACTGAAGGGCCAGATGTGAGGCAGAGGTGAATTTCTCCCAGTGGGAACTGGAGGAACCCTTCAAGATCTGCAATCAAACCACCCCAGAGGTCCCAAAGGCCACAGCACTGCTTTGGTGGCCACTTGGGAAACCGAGGAGCCACCTCTGCTCAGGCCTGGGTGACTCCGTCCCCACGGGAAGGAGGAGAGGGTTTGATGTGGTGCCTGCAGGAGAAGAGCCCTGATAAAGCCGGGATCCTTCAAGTTGGACCAGAAAAACCTGAGGTGCTGCCACCCACCCTGCAGCTGATCTGATCCCTCTGGGATAAGTGGGGCAGGAGGAGGGATGGGAGGGCGGGATGGTGGCCAGGATTTCTTTGTTCCCACGGGCAGCTGGGAGCAGATGAGATCAACACCGAGTCTTTGGAATAATAATTGTGTCTGAGGCTCCTGAGCCAATTCCCTCCTTCTCCTGTAGCAGCATCCCAGGAGCTGGGTTCTAGGTGCTGCGGATTTCAGTAACTGGATGATTTTGGAGACTGGGAAAAAACTGAGGAATGTGTTGGTGATAAATAATTTGCTTTTTTTCCACATTTTTTCCACAGCCACAGATCAGAGCAGAGGAAAAGAGGGAGGATTCTCACCCTCTCCTGAGACCCCACCTGCGGAGCTGCTGCCAGCTTTGGAAACACCAAAATAAGGATGTGGAGCTGCTGGAGCAGATCCAGAGGAGGCCACGGAGCTGCTCCAATGCTCTGGAGCCAGGCTGGGAGAGCTGGGAATGTTCACCTGGAGAAGGGAAGGACACAGGGAGAGCTCCGAGCCCCTTGCAGGGCCTGAAGGGGCTCCAGGAGAGCTGGAGAGGGACTGGGGCCAAGGCCTGGAGGGACAGGACACAGGGAATGGCTTCCCACTGCCAGAGGGCAGCGATGGATGGGAGATTGGGAAGGAATTCCTGGCTGGGAGAGAAGCTGAGGCTGTCCCTGGATCCCTGGAAGTGTCCAAGGCCAGGCTGGAGCAGCCTGGGATAGTGGGAGCTGTCCCTGCCCATGGAACTGGATGAGCTTTAAGGCCCCTCCCAACCCAAACCATTCCAGCATTCCCTGAGTTTGGCACAGCCCCCAAAACCTCCTCGCTGGATCCCAGACAACCTCTCCGTGTTCTCTCTGCCCCAGACATCAAAGTTCCCTATCAAAGTGGCTGAGGGGGTGTTTTCCCACATCCCTCTGTCTCTCCACAGGGCCGGGGTGGAAAAACCAACCCCAGTGGCTGCATTAAAATGCAAAGCCCAATGAAATCCTCTCAGCTTCGTTAGCAGGGCTAATTAAGAGGAGCCAATCAAAGTCCCCTTTGCAAAACACACATTAACGAATCAGGAAGCGTGAAAACAACCTCAAAACCAGCTGTGAGTGGTTCTGAAAGAGAGCCGGGAATGCAGATCCCTCTGAGCCCAGCTGAGTTTGGGAACGAGCTGGAATTTCCGCGTGTTTGTGTCCCAACGGCTGAGTTGGAGCTTCCAATTTTGAAGCCTGTGGCTTTCGAGCCACGATAATTCCAGCTCTGAAACCCTTTGATTCCACCCAAAACAGCAGTGGGAAAAGCACTGGGAGAGGAGGAGTCTCAGGAGTTTTACCCAATACGCTGAAATCGCTGTGGGGATGGAAGAGATTGAGGGGCTGAAGGGGTCAGGCAGCAGCTCCAGGCTGGGAGATCCCGATTTTCCAGGATCAGCTCTCCATCCCTTTGGAGACGGGTGGGATGAGGGGTCTGGTGACATGGAGAGACAGAGCTGCATAGGATCCCTTTGGGTGGGAATAAAAACTCCTGATCCAAACCCCGGAATCCAAACCCCCAGCTTGGGAGACACAGCAGCGACGCCACGGGCTGGAATCTGCTCCATGGGATGCTCAGCCCAAAAGCAGTGGGAATGTGGAGTTTGGTTGGGATTTGGAGCCTCCTATTCCTGGTAGACTCCTGAAGCAGGATGAGAGGGAGGGTGGAGAGGAGGAAAAGCCATCCCAAAAACCCTGGCTGCAGCAAACACTGTGGGGCAGCAGGGAAGGGTTGGGAGCAGCTCCAGGCTGGGAGATCCCGATTTTCCTGGCTCAGCTCTGCTTCCCTTTGGACGTGGCTGGGATGAGGGCTCTGCCTGTGGTCAGGGTGACCTGGAGGGACAGAGCTGCGAAGGATCAGCTTCGGGTGGGAATAAAAGATCCAAATCCAAACCATCAATTCCCTTCTCGGAGAGACAGAGCTGCAAAGGATCCTCCCTGGGTGGGAATAAAAACTCCTGACCCAAACCCCCAAATCCCATTCCCGATGAAAAGACTGACTTCCTTTGAAACCATTAATAGCAATATCAATAGCCACTCTCGTACATGCCACCAAGAACATTCCTGAGTGGGCTTTTCCCAAGAGATCTTTGGGAATGAGGAGGAATTTGGCCAGGCCAGGCCAAGCCATTCGTACCCCAGGAGTTCATCTCCTGCTAGAGGGATTCAGGGATTGGATTCCGTCTCCATCCAGAGAATTCCAGGCTGTGCCTGGAATTGAGGGGCCTCAAAGGGGGCAGGGGGCAGACGGGATCTCATTGAATTCCCACCCCTCGGCAGCTTTGGGCTCCTCACCTGCCAAGGACAGGGAGGTGCAAACTGGGAGAAGCAGCCTGGAATGTGAAATAGAAAATAGGGGAAATGGAGAATGTGAGGTGTAAAATAGCAAAGTAAAAAAGAAAATAGAAAATCTGACCATAAAATCGAAAAAATTAAAAATAAACTAGAAACTAGGAAATGGGAAATATAGAAAATAGAAAATGTGAGGTGTAAAGCATTAAAAAAATATATAAAAAATCAAATATAAAATATAGAAAATGAAAAATAGAAAATCGAAAATGTGAGGTGTATAATATAAAAGTAAAATATAGAAAATAAGAAATAGAAAATCGAAAATGTGAGGTGTATAATATAAAAGTAAAAAAAAAAATAAAAATAAAATATAAAATATAAAATATAAACCATAAAATATAAAACATAAAACATAAAACATAAAACATAAAATATATAAAAAATGTAAGGTCTACAATACAAAGGTAAAAACGAAAATATCAAATATATCAAATATCAAATATAGAAAATAGAAAATGTGAGGTGTAAAATAGTAAAGTAAAAAATAAAATAGAAAATAGGAAAATAAAATAGAAAATAGAAAATGTAGAAAATGGAAAATAGAAAATGTAAGGTATAAAATATAAAGGTAAAAAATAAAAATAAAAAATAAAAGAGAAAATAGAAAAAAAACAAATATAAAATATAGAAAATAGGAAACAGAAAATAGAAAATGTAAGGTATAAAACATAAAAGTAAAAAATAAAAAATAAATCAGAAAATAGAAAATACCAAAAATAGAAAATGTGAGGTGTAAAATAGAAAAGTAAAAAATTTTAAAAATTAAAAAGAAAATAGAAAATGGAAGGTATAGCGAATAAAATAGAAAAACTAAAATAAATGTAAAATATAAAATATATGAAATATAAAGTTCAAAAAATAAAATATAAAAAAAATATAAAACATAAAGTATAAAATATAAACTAGAAAAATATAGAATATGGAATATAAAAAATATAAAAACAAAATAGAAAACAGAAAATACAAAATATAAAGTATAAATACTAAAAAATATATAAAGTAATATAAAATATAGCATTCAAAGTTTAAATATAAAATATAAAAGCCAAAATTTAAAATAGAAAATAGAAAAGTGAAAATACAAAATATAAAGTATAGAGTATAAAACACATTAAAAAATATAAAATAATATAAAGTTCAAAGAATAAAATATAAAAGAGAGCATATAAAAATAAAATAGAAAAGAAAAATTACAAAAGATAAAGTATAAAATATAAAATATAAAAATATAAAATATTAAAAATATCGAAATAAAATGTAAAATATTAAATGCAAAATACAAAATAGAAAAGAGGAAAATAGAAAATAGAAATTATAAAATATCAAAAAATATAAAAGCCATATTTTGGTGGTAAAACCTGGGAGAAATGGGGATAAAAGGAGTGGAAAAGCCGTGTTTTGGTGGTAAAAGCTGGGAGAAATGGGGATAAAAAGCGGAAAAGCCGTGTTTTTGGTGGTAGAACACTCTCCAGCTGGAGAGTTGGGGTTATTTTTTGGGAATGAATCCGATTTTTCCCAGCACAGCTTCAGGGATGAGGGGAAAGGGGGATGGGGGTGATGAAAGGTTTGGCTGCAGGGTTTTGCTGCCGAGGATCCCTGCCCTGCTCATGGAATTTGGGCGAGAAGTGGGGAAAAAAGGGCCAGAAATTTATATATTCCTGGGGCTGGAGGCAAATCCCACTCAGATGGTGCAAGGGGAGGTTTTTAGGTGCTGCCTCTGGGATTCTGTGATAATAAAGCGAAATTAACCCGTGCCCTAATTGATTTCCCTTTATTATCTCGGAGCTGGGGGTGTTTGTGCACCCCAAATCGCAGTAAGGGTACACGTGGTGGGATTTATTTCTGGTCTTGATCAGAAGTTCAGGTACTGCTCACCCCACAAAGGTCAGCAGCCTTTGAAAGCAGAGCCTTTCCTCTTATCCTCCAGTGGGCATCCAGCTGAAATCCAGAGGAAAGCTTGGAAGGATTGGAATGGGAGTTTGGATCAAGTCCTGCAGTGGATAAAAACCCCGAAGGAATATTTCTGAGCAGAAGGAAACGCCAACACCCAGAGGAGCCTCCAGCAGCACCGTCAGAGCCATCCCGGCTCCCCGTGGGGCACGAGATATTCCCTGTAGGAAAAGCACAGCCCTCTCCTGTTCCCTGGGATAAATGGATGTGGGAAGTGCTGGAAGGAGTTGGGTTCAGGTGAGGGGGAAAGGTTCCAGTGGAAGTTTTTAATTAAAAAATGAACTTTTTTTTGGGTTATTTTTGGGTTTTTTTGGGGTTTTTTTTGTTTGTTTTTTTTTTTGTTTCAAGCTTGAAAAGCCAAAAAATGTCCGAGTGCGTTGTGCGAGGAAATGATTCTGGCCTCTAATATATGATTAAATAATAAATATTAAATCCTTCTCTTCACTAATATTTTTGTCCAAACCAGTGTTTTCTGGGAATTTCAACCAGGAGAATTTCCTCTGGAAAAGGGGAAGAATCTTGAGGTTTTTCCTCCATTTCCTTGAGAGAAACCAGGAGGTGTTCAGAGCTTTATCTACAATCTAATATCACCTAATAATATAAAATAATAGGGAATTGATCAGATTCCAGCCTTCAAATGTTTCTATTTCAGGGCTCAAAGCTCTGTAAAATTCCGAGCGGTGCCCAGAGATGGAAGGACAGGGATGAGGATGAGGAATGTGCCATGGGATGGAGGGACAGAGTGTCCTGCGTGCTGCTCTTCCAGGGTGGAGGGAGTGAGGAGGACAAGAGGAAGGAGAAGGCAGGGAAAAGGAAATCAAGGAATTAAGGAAAAGGAAATAAAGGAAATAAAGGAAATAAAGGAAATAAAGGAAATAAATAAATTAAATAAATAAATAAAAAGGAGGTGAAGGAAAAGCAAAATACAGAGGGACCTGCAGTGAGTGTTGTCCAAAAAGCTGAGTTTTCCATTGATTGTGTTGGATTTGCCTCCTGGGCAGATCTGAGGGGAGAAATGTCCCTTTCCCAGCTTTTCAGAGCACAAGGAACATCCTTGAAGAGCAAATCCATGGAGAAGAGGTGAGGCAGGGCAGCAAAGTGCTCTGGGAGGGGCTGCCAAGCTCTTCCAGGGGTTTCTTTTTAACAAGGAAGGAAATTGGTGTTTAAAACTCAAGTCCTCGTGGCCACGCTCAGGCTGGAGCGTCCGTGCTCCAATCCAAGCAGCTCATTCGGATCTCCTGGCATCTGCCAAGCTTTTGGGAGCAGCTTGGAGAGGGCTGGAAGTTGGGAAAGGGCTGTCCCAGGGCACCTCTGTCCTGCTCTGATGGCAATTTATGCCCTGAGCCCTCTCGCACCAGAGCAAGGAGCCGGTAAAATCCAGCTCCAACCCAACCCTTCCCTTGGATCCCATCCAGGGAGAGGCAAAGAAGCTCCTCCATCCCATCCCAAAGTTCAGCCTCTTGGACAGTGACCTCCTCAAGCTTGATTATGTAAAAAATTCCGTGGAAAAACAATTGAAACTCTTCCAGGGAGAGCTGCTCCATTGATATGTAAGAATCCAGCGGAGGGAATGAGTGTTAACCTCGGGATAAAACTTTGGAAGTGCTGGGGCGCTGATAAACCCTACAATTCCCATAAACTCAACCCCAAAGGCAGCCTAAGGCTGTTGATAAGACAGAGCTTAGTGGTGCTGAGGGGAGAAGGGAAAAACCTGCATTAATTCCAGTTGCTTTTTAATTATCCACAACAAATCCTAAATGCCAGGTTCTTTCCTCAGCTTCTGTCCCCTCCTGGACTGAGGGATGAACAGGATAAATGGTTTAATCCAGAATATTTTGAGGAGTTCTGTAGTTGTTTGAGGTCTTTCGGGATAAATTCTCCTGCCTGATGTTGGAATGGGAGCATTGAGGTTTTCCCAGCTTGAGGGTTAACATCCCATTCCAAGCATGCTGTAGGATGGCAATCCATAGGTTTCTGCCAGATCCTGAATTATTTGGGATCGGGCTTGCATGGAAAAGACCATTAAAGTGTTTGGGAAGACCTTTGAGTCCCCATGGACTGTGGGATCTGTGAGAGATCCAAATTTGGGATTCCCTGGGGAGCTGTTGCATCCACGCCAAGGTGCCAAATCCATATTAAAAAAAGGAATGAATTTCTGGGAAAAAACAGGCGGAATTCGGTGTCTGTGGGGCATTTTGTGGTGCTGGCGGGCAGAGGGAGCCTGGTGGAAGGGAATTTTGGGGTTGGTGAGAAGCCAGGAATGGTTGGTAGGAAGCGATCCCAGGTGTGAGTTCCAGGAATTGGAGGCTCAGGTGCTCCCCACAGAGAGATTTGACTTTCCTGTGCCCATCCTGCCCATCCCAGCCCGTCGGTGGGAAGCTGCATGCTCCTGGAAAAGCAGAGCATGGAGCAGCCTGGGATTAATGCCAGGTGATCCCAAGACCTTGGCAAGGCAGCAGATGTGGGATCAGATCCCTCCATGGATTTTGGATCCAATCACTCCACGGGGCTGCGCTCCCTCTCCACCCCCAGGTGACTCTCAGGGATCTGGTTGGTTTTCCAATCCAACTTTCCCGAGCCAAATCCAGCAGGATTCCCACAGTTCCAGGCTGCTCCAGGGCATTACCCAGCACTGACTGAATCCTGAGCCTCGGGATTATGGATTCGCACCCAAATTCTCCCACAAACTCAACCCCAAAAGCCATTTCCAAGGTCCACAGAGGCCACTGGAATATTTTCTGGGATGCTGGATTTCTCTGCACCACATTTCATCTCCATGCTCCACAGAATTCCTTGATTTTTCCCATTGTTCGGGCACCATCCCTGTGTTCATTTGCTTTCGGCTCTGCCTCTAATCGCTCCCGTTGCTAATGAGTGACTCCTGGATGCTAATTAGCATCCAGTCCCATCCATGGATATTTTTCCATGCATCCCTAAAGCCCTCATGCTGTTCACACATTCCATGGAGTGATATCCCCGGGAAGCACGTGGTGTGAGATGCCAGCCTGAATTCCACGTGGGAATGGGTCAGGAATGATTTATATCCCCCTCCATTCCTAAACGACCTTGCTGATGGCATCCATTCATTTTCCAGCGCTGAATTGCGGGAGACAAAACATTCCAGGCGGATCCAATGGGATGTGCTTCACGTGCTGAGCTAAACACGTGTTAAAAACCCAACTCCAAGACAATTTTCCAATTAATAAATTCCGCGGATGGCTGGGAATGCGGCAGGAAAACGCAGCCGTGGCACAGAGCAGATGTTGGATGCTCAGGAAGAATTCCTGCAATATCTACTCTGCCACGAGATGAATTTCCAGAAGGATTTTGTGGATCCCAACCCACACATCCCTGGGGAGGAATCAGAGCCACTCTCCCCCAGAGTTTATCTTGGCTGTGCAAATGTTTCGGAGCGAGCTGGGGTTGGGTTTCCAGCGGGAGAGCCGCGGTGGTGGCACGGGGGTATTTATGGGGTGCAGCTGCCCCTCCCTCCCACAGGACCTTCACGAGTCTCCCACCATCGGATTTCCTTCTGGTTTTCCAAGGTCAGCTCGGAATCCAAAGGCTGGGAAGGAATTTTGAGGGTGATTTGGGGGTTTTGTCGCGAAAACATTAAAATTTAACCTTTGCTTTCTGCGTGACTTTCAGGGGCAGATTGAGCCAAGAATTATCATGGAATCATGGAATTGAGTTGGAAGTGACCCAAAGGATCATCAAGTCCTGCACAGGACAACTCCAAAATCCCACCATGTGCCTGAGGGCGTTGTCCAAACGCTCCAAGGATATTCCTGGACCTTAGGAAGGTGGTGGGAGATCCAGAGCTGCTGCAGATGGCACCGGCCTCTCATCCCACTCCAATTCCTTCCCCTCGTCACTCATCACTCCCAACATCCGCGTTTCTCCCCGTGATCCGCATCCAAAGCTCTTCCTGATATTTCAAGCCACTTTCTCTCTACCTCCTCCTTGCTAATTCCCCATCTAATTTTAAACCTCATCCATAATGGGAGCTTTTCTCTGCTTCCTCCGTGTGTCGCTACATTTTTCTCTCCGCGTTTTCTCCATTTGCCACCGGCTCCTATTTACATCTGTGTTTGGAAGAGACATGAAGCAAAACTTACGGCCAACCCCAAACTATTCTATAGAATCCGGAGATGCTTCCCAGTGTGGAGAGTTGCCCAGGAAAGGAGCTTGAAATAAAATCCCAAAAAAAGAAGAGGATGCACCCAACTGCTGCTCAAATCCATGAGCTGGGTGTTTTGGCAGGGCTGAAAGAGCTGACAGTCAGCAAGTGAGGAAAGGAATTAATTCTGGCTATTAAATTAGAAAAATACTAAAAACTAGGCGTACATGAAAAGATTAAATTCAATATTTAAATATTTTTTCATTCTCTACCGGACAGAAGAGCCCCGGACTGTGCTAGAGGCTGTGATAAAATAACATTTCTGAAGTTCAGGAAAATTAAGGGAGATGTTACACAACAGCATCTCCCGATGTCGCAATGGGATCCTCACCCAAGGCTGGGGGAAGTGGGCACCCAGCCAAGCCCGTGGGCTGCATTCCGTGCCCAGCCGGCTCCTTTTCCAGCAAACAAACGGAGTTCACTCGGCTTTGACCTTAACTCACTTTTTAATTTTTATTTTTTTTTAATAGGAAGTCGTCGGAATGGTCCAACTGGCAGGTCAGCGAAATATCCCCCAGCTGGAGGCTGCCCTGACAGAATTATGGATTGCAGATGTTGCCTGGGAGCTGTTGGGATTCTGAGCGGGGCCAGGAGTCCCCTGGGGTGGCTGTGGAGCTGCTTCCCAAGCCTTTGGGAAGAGGGGTTTGTTTTCCACTTGAAATGAACTTTTAACCATTTGGGGTTTGCTCTGCATGCTGAAGACAAGTGACAGAAAGCAGGGGAAGATGAAGCAGAAGATCCAGATCCTGATTCCTCTCTTCCCAGGAGGAATTTCTTCCTGTCTTCTCATTGGAACTGCTCAGGGAGGTTTGGAGTCCCCATCCCTGGAGGTGTCCAAGGAAGGACTGGACGTGGCACTGGTGACAAGGATCAGGCACAGCTTGGACTCAGCGACCTTGGAGGGCTTTTCCAACCTCAGTGATCCTGGGATTCTTCCTGCACACTTGGGAAGTCCTACAGAAACGTGGCTTCAGGGCTTGGATGTCGCCCCAGCAGTGGCGGCACCTCAGAACTTGGTGTCAACAGACATCGTTGGCCATCAGGGACTGGAGAAAGCCCAAGGCTGGAAATTATTTAATTTATTTGGATTATTATAATTAACTACATTCCAGCTGCAAGGATAAAAAGCACAGTGTCAAATACTGACTTTGGGTCAAATAATCCTGAGATCAGTCAACTGAAAGGACAGAGATCCTCAAACCAGCTCCAGGAAACTGCTGGAGGTCCAGCCTTTGAGCCAAGCCCAGTTAACCTGAGCTCTGTAGGTTTTCCACTCCATGTTTATTCTCCGGAGAGCAGAGGTGCTCTTATCTCCATGGCCTTGTCCATAATTCAATAGGGAAAATGTTATATTTGAGGTTATACTTCTTCTTCCTCTTCTTCTCCTTCTTCTTCTCCTCCTTCTCCTCCTTCTTCTCCTATTACTATTATTATTACTATTGTTATATTCATGGGAAATGTCACTTATTATTCTGCCCATTTTATCCCCAGAAGCCAACTTTGACTGCTGGAGATGAATTTGCTGTTGAGAAAGGCTCCAAGCACCTCCATGGACAAATCTCCCTGGATGCATTCGCTTCTCCTCCATCTTTTGATGACGCCCTTGGCTTTCACTGTGGCTTTTTTACCGGATTTAATTTGAAAAATGTGAGGATTCATTAATCATTTTTGGCAGATCTTTAGAGCCGGTGGACATAACAAACACGGGGACCTCAGCCTGAAGATGAGAAGGTCAAGAGGGGATGAAGATCCTCCTGCAGGGACATGGTGGAGCTGAGATCCCTGGATCTGTTCAGCCTGGCAGGAGCCCAGGATTGGTGGGAATGACTCTGGATGTTTTTCCTGGCTGTATTCCGTGTCTGTGAGGGCTTTGGGACCATCCTGTGTCTCGTGTGCCCCCGGGATGGGGATGTGGAGCCAGGATGGGTGCATGGCATGAGGGACTGAATGTGCCAGGAATCCTCTTTTTCCAGGGAGTCCAGGAGCTCCACAGCACTAAAGTTCTTTTATTTCCCTCCAGCCTCCCTCCCCAGACCTCACATCACTTCCCCCCTCACCATACAGCCAAGAGAAGACCCAAAGTTTACATTTTTCAAGAGAGCACTAAAATCAACAATTTCCTGTGCTCTTCCTACCCAGAGACCCCGGCCAGGGAGTCAGGAAGATTTAGGGGTAGGAACTCCTGCCCATTCCCGCCTGCGTGGGCTAGGATCTGGGATAATGAGGTGTTCACACTTTAACAAAGCTGGGGGAAGGTGTCAGATCCCTCTCCCACAGCTGGGCTGGAGTAAGGGTGTGAGGGAACATTAAAGGCTCTGAGTGGAAAACAATAACAAACAGAAAAGGGGAGAAAAGCCACGTTGTAAAGAAAAAGGGGAATAAAAAAGAAAAGGGGTGGGTGGGACCCGTGTGATGCTGAGCTCAAAGGCTCAGGGTTGTGTTCAGGGGATGCTGATGATTGTCCCGAATAATCCCCATTCCATGGGGGTTTTTAGAAGCTGTGCACTCCAGGGAGGGGTTTCCCTCAATTTGTTTTGGAACCAAAACCCCCCAAACCGGGCAGCTCCAAGGTGTGTGAATGAGGAACACAGAAATCTGGGATTAATTTTTGCAGAGATGTGGAGATGCTGCCCTGTGCCAGGGCCTGCCCACCCTCACAGCCAGGAATTCCTTCCCAATATCCCATCCATCGCTGCCCTCTGGCACTGGGAAGCCATTCCCTGTGTCCTGTCCCTCCAGGCCTTGTTTCCAGCCCCTCTTCAGCTCTCCTGGAGCCCCTTTAGGCCCTGCCAGGGGCTCTGAGCTCTCCCTGGATCCTTCTCTTCTCCAGGTGAACATTCCCAGCTCTCCCAGCCTGGCTCCAGAGGGGCTCCGTGGAGCAGCTCCGTGGCCTCCTCTGGACTCTCTCCAGCAGCTCCAGGTCCTTCCTGTGCTGGGATCCCCGAGCTGGAGGAGGCTCTGCAGGTGGGGTCCCAGTGAGCAGGACAGAGGGGCAGAATTCCCCCTTTCCTGCTGCCCACACTGGGATCAGCCCAGGGTTCAGGGAGTTCTGGGTGCCAGAGGACATGGCTGGGACATGCCCAGCTCCTGAGACAGAGCCCTTGGATTAATGGAGGGAATGAGCAGGAATTCCCCCACCTGGACCCCAGCTCCTGGTGCTGGGCAGAGCCAGGACAGCCCCTGCCTGAAGTGACAGAGCTGGGGAAGAGCAGGGAAGGTGCAGCAGCACTGGGGAGTGCAGCCTGGAGCAAAGAAAAACATTTATTAAGAAATATTATAACTGCAAATGACCCAGACACAGAGAAGGGACTTTCTTTTTCTTTTTCTTTTTTTTTTTTTTTTTTCTTGTTTTCCTTTCAGCTCTCTCCAGTTGGCCCGGAGACCCCTGGCAGCAGCTGGAAACCGAAGAGGTTTGGAGTCTGAGAGGCACATGAGCCCCAGACAGTTTGATTGCTCAAACATTTCTCAAAGATTAGCTTTGTCAAAGCAAGCACCAGGGAGGATAAATCACGTGGCTCAAGCTCAGCTCCATCCAGGCTGCTCCAGAGAAAGGCAGACTCCAAGGGGGTGAGGAGATGGCAACGAGCTGGAGCAGCAATAGCACACAGGAGAGCTTCCCACGTAAATGAGGAGTAAAATCCAGGCAGACACTTGCCCCATCCAAAAAAACCCTGGCTCAAGGCGTCACAGAGATGAGCCAGATGTTCCTCTGGTTCAAAAGGACATTAAACCACTATTTTTACCCTAAAAAAAAAAAAAAAAAAAAAAAGAGGGGAGCTTAGAGGAGCCATCCATTTTGTCAGTGCTGCTTGCAGAACCCAGGGGTTAAAGTGAAGAGAAAAATAACCCAAGTCTGACGGTGATCCTGAGTCCATCTGACTGTGCTGCTTGCTCCTCTCTGTTATTTTTAAATCCTGAGCTTGGAGCAGGGAGAAGCCCCTTGGAGCTGCTGCTTGTGCCCAGGGACTGCTGGAGGGTTCAGGGCCCTGTGTCCTGCTGCAGGCCCTGTTCCAGAGGGCCAGGGCTGGGTTGGACACATCCTGAGGGATCCATGAGGGATTCCCTGCTCCATTCCAGGCTGGTTGAGCATTACAAACAATCCCAGAATATCCTGAGCTGGAAAAGACCCACAAGGATCATAAATGCAACCCCTGGCCCTGCAGAGCCACCCCAACAATCCCGCCCTGTACATCCCTGGGAGAGTTGTCCAAACACTCCTGGAGCTCTGGCAGCTTTGGGAATGTGCCCATTCCCTGGGGAGCCTGGGCAGTGCCCAGCACCCTCTGGGGCAAAAATCTTTCCCTAATCTCCCACCTAAACCTCCCCTGGCACAGCTGGAAACTGCTCCTTAAGGGAAAAACCATCACAAACTGGTTCGGATGAGCACCAGTAGGAAACCCCCCACAGCCAAGGGTTAAGGATCCACCCCAAACATCCATCCACCTTTCCCAGCACATTCCAAGCCCTCTGTTGTTGTTTTTGATGCACTTCAGTCTAATTAAGCACAGTTTAAATATAGCCCAGCTCTTCCTTTGCTCCTCCAGCCCCAGCCTGGGAGGTTTTTTTTCCAGGCCCACATGTAAGAACGATCTGCTTTGCCTCGCTTTTATTTATAGCTGCTCTTTGCAACTGGCTGCTTCTCAGTCCCAAGCAGAACCAGGAATTACCCTTAGGAAAGGGAAGAAAACACAGGGAGGGTGGGTTTAACCCAGTTGTTTCCCCAGCCAGCAGCATCAGAGGCAGAGGATGGATCCCGGCATGGACACGGAGCATAATCTGGGACACCATGCACTTATTTTCCAGCTCATTTTCTGCCCACACCTCACCAGAGGTGAAAATTCTTCTAATTTCCCTGATTGTTCTGATTTTTCTTTTTCATTTTTTTCCCTGTTTTTTCCTGATTTTTCCCAAGTCAGGAGCACCGATACACACAAATGGGTCCGTGAGGTTTGACCGGGGGTGAAGCAACCCCGGATTTTGTACAAATGCCTTTGAAAAGATCTTTGCCCACCTTCCATGTACACATTTATTTAAAACCAGTTTCTCTCTAAATATGAGCTGCTGCCTTTGGAAGAAAGATCGGTGATCCCAGGTGAAGAGGGGAGATGAAACAATATTATTTTTGACACTGAAATGATCATTATTTTGGGGTTGACATGAAAGAAAAGAATTGATTTGCCCAAATTTTGGGTCTTTGGGAATCTTGTGGTGAGGGTGTTCATAGGGGGGTCCAAGACATGAATTTATTGCTGTTTTATTGAACTGCTCAATAAAAACCCCAGGAATTATTTACTTTAATCCTACAGCCGTGGCCAGATGTGCTGGGAAAAGGAAGAGGAAGAGGAAGAGGAAGAGGAAGAAGCTCTTCTTTCCCCAGCCAGAGGTTTCATTCCATGTCTCATGGGACACCCAGGGATTCTTTCCCCCACTCTCACCCAAAATCATCCCCTGAACAGCCCCAAGTCTTTGATCCTATGGAGTGACCCCAAAAAACCCCCAAATTCCTACTGGGACTTAATTTTCTGGGCAATTATATCAATAACTGGGTTATATCACCTCATGTCCCTGCTTAGCTAGAGAGAATTCCAGCAGAAAATGAAGTTAAATAGGTTAAGGATGTAGCTTTTCCTGGGATGGGATTTTGGGAAAAGCTGCCTCATGGGAAGCAGGACATGCAGGAAAGGGAAGGACAGGATTTGGGTGGGAAAACATGAATTAAACATGGAAGGATTCTTGCTGTTGTCTGTGCAGGGGCAGGAGTTGGACTCAATCCTTGCGGGATCCAATTCCAATCCAGGTTATTTCATGATTCTGTGATTCAAAGAATACCTGAACAGCAAAATATGGAAAATGAAAATTATTGTCTGTCTTGAGGACTCCCCACTTAGAAAGGGAGTGATTATCCCACCTTCTGGAAGTGTGGGGTAGCCTTTCCTTGGGAAATATGGGATCATCACTCCTCAGGTCCTATATCCCAGCACACAGAGGCAGCTCAGCCAAAAAATCCTTCCTGATGTTTAAGATGCTGCAAAAATCAATGTTTTTCCTTGTGTTCAGACAAAAACCTGCCAGAAGTAACTCAAAGGCAACATCTGTCATTTTAAACAGAGAATTATTTAGGCCTCAGAGCTGACCTGAATAGGCAGAGCCCAGATCTGTATGTGGGACGGGAGTTTTTTCAAGGCCAGGCTGGGATTTGGAGCCGGCCCCCGGGAGAAGCTCCAGTTAATTCCAAGGGCTCCTCCCGGCCCTGCTCACACGTCATTCCCACGTTGGCTCTGCACAGATCTTTTCATCGAGGATGAAAAGAGAGCAAAGAGCTCTCTATTTACAGAGATGTTAGAAATGAGTGGTTTCACAGCTGCTGCAGAGACCTACATTCCCTCAGGCTGGGCATGGAGAGGACGAGAGCCTGAATCCCTGGGCAGGATTCATGGAATGTCCTCCTGAGATCCATCCCCACACCATCCTGAAGTCCAGCTGAGGAATCTCCTGGGGAAATAGCACCAAACCCCACCAAAGCCACCCTGAGCCTGCCCTGGCCCAGCCTGAGGCCGTTCCCTCTCCTCCTGTCCCTGTTCCTGGGAGCAGAGCCTGAACCCCCCGGCTGCCCCCTCCTGTCAGGGAATTCCAGAGAGGAAAAAGATCCCTCTGGATCCTCCTTTGCTCCAGCCTGAGCCCCTTTCCCAGCTCCCTCAGGAATTCTCCAGCCCCTTCCCAGCTCCGTTCCCTTCCCTGGACTCCTCCAGCCCCTCAGGGTCTCCTTTGCTGTGAGGGGAAAATCAAGAAGTGGGAGAAAACGTGAGGGGAAAAGAAAGTGAGGGGAGTTTGGGAAGGCCTCTGCTGCAGAGCTTTTCCCTTCTGGATCCTCCTTTTCTCCAGGCTGAGCCCCTTTCCAGCTCCCTCAGCCAATCCTGGCATTCCAGACCCTTCCCAGCTCTGTTCCTTTCCCTGGACATGCTCCAGCCCCTCAGTGTCTCTCTTGTCTTGTCTCCATATGTGAAAATCCTGTGAAGTACTGCTCTTTACAAGGTGCTTCATTCCTTCTGGGAATTAAATCCCAATTATTTTAGTTGCTCTTATCTGTCCCACTCAGTGCTTGGCAAATCCCAGCCCAGTCCTGTGGCACTGGCAGGCAAAAAACAAAAGATGCTTTCATGATGATCCAGCCCAGTGTGAGGCATGGAGCAACAGGGAGCTGCAGGAATTGTTATTTGTGTAGGGAAGGTTGGAAAATAGTTGGAAGTATCCAAATGCGAGGAATTCATGACTGGGATTTGCGTCTTTGGCTGGCAGAACCTCTCCCAAATATTCCAGCCTTGCTGTGTACAGGCTGTGATTCACCCTGGAGGAAACGATGGATTTCAGGCCGCCCTGCGCATTTCCCTTGATCCTTTTTGGATCATTTGGACAAAGCATTACTCCCTAGTCTTTGTTTTGGCCGGGATGAGAAAAAAAGCAGGTGATTGAATCATTTCCCCTTATCTCCAAGTTATCCTAGCCAAAGCTCGCCCAACTGTCTCAGGAGTGACTTAGTGCATCCAGTTATTGTGCTCAGGGAGGCTGCGGGTGGCTATTTCAGTACATCCAGGGCTTTTTTTCCCCCTATAATTCTCCTTTTCAAACATTTTACAAGCGCTCCAGAGTGAGGAGGTTCCCAGCCTCCCACTGGTTTTGCAAGAGCCCAGCCAGAGCCAGAGGGTTTCTATTTGCAGGGACTCCAATAATACTTGATTTGAAGGAGTGCGAGGCTGCCTCGTTTTCTGGGAGATGAGAAAAGCTGGCAGAGAAAAGAGGAATAATGGGAAAGGTGGGAAGAGCTCGCTGTTGTTGTACAGGCAGGCAAAGGTGATTCAGAGCTGTCAGGAAATCACTGCCTGCCCCTTGTCTTCGACCCCAGGGAGGAGGGAAATGTCACCCGGGGCATCAGGGGAGGGAAAACTCTTCTTTGATGATTCTTGCCTTCTTTTTCCGTGTATTTCTGAAGGGTTGGAGCATTTCCCTGCAAAGCAGCTCATGGCCTCTCCTGGTGAACCCCAGTGACACCCATGATGGGCAGTGTTTGTGGCTGTGATGGGGAGGAAACTGGGAAAATGAGAGGCTGGGATTTCCCCCTGGAGCAGCTGCTTGTTCTCTTCTCAATTCAATTTAAAATCTCCTTTTAGGACCTGCCATTCCCTTTATTTTGCCTCCCTTTCTCCATCATTTGCTCCACGCTCCTCCCAGCTGATTTGTGCCATCCCTTCCACCAAGGCACTTCCCAAGCTTTGCAATTGTATCCCTCAACTTTTTGAATCCTTCCCGTGTCCCTTTTCCAACAGTTCCTCTGTGCATCCCTTTCCTGTCACCTGAAGCTTTCCCACCCTGCTCCAGTGCAAAATCCCATTACAATTCCCGCCTTCCTTGCTGGGCTTTAAGCTCAGAGTTTAAATTATTTTTCCACAATAATGGCCTAATCCTTTCTCTTATCAGCGTGGCAGATTAATCCTCCCAAGCATGGTTGGTACCTTGTCTTCTCCCTAATTACACAGAGACAAATTTTGCTCCAGGATGAGCATGGGCTTGGAATTAACAGCAGGAAAAGCCCCAAAGTAAAGCCCTGCCTTGGAGAGCATCTTCCTCCCATCCCAGCTGGCTCAGCCAAGGCAAACACAGAGCATATTGTGTGTCAACTCCAAATATACTCATCCCTCCAGCTGGGATGTAGGGACACTTCCCAAACATTCTCTAATAGCAACGGGATGTGTCAGCTGCAGCGAGGCGCTGTCAAAGCCTCCCTTCAACCGAGGGCCAACCTGCTTGGCCAGGGATGTTTCCAGGGCAGGAGGAGCAGAAATAATTTGCCAAATAATTAGAGGAGCACAAGAGCTGCCGTATTTCAGTTGCACGGTTGGATTGGGAGCTTGCAGCGTCCTCACAGTTTAATTACGAGCTGAAGGTGTTGTTTGTTCCAGTTGTCCTCACAGTTTTTCCATGAATTTGCCTTAATTGCCCTTATTTTCATTAACAGCTCAATGATCATTCTCATTATGCAGCTCCAGCCCCAAGGGATGGCACCAGCAGGGACAAACTTTGTGCCAACACAGCCCCAGGAGCTTGAAACACTTTGGAAAAGCAAACTCCTTGTATTTCCCTGGGATAATATCCCAGCACATAAAAGCATAAACACAGGACTCTCACTCCAGGAATTAATTCCTTTAAATCCTCATTCACCTGAAAGCCCAGACCAATCCCACTGGACTTGTTCTATTTTATCCAGTCTAGAACAGGAATGCCATTTAATTTTTAAATCCTGCCTTTGGATGAGACCAGAAACAATTCCAAAGCCTCTGGTGAATATTCCCCAGTGTCCTCCTGGGGAAAGACTGAAAGGCTCTGCAGGCCAAATTCCTTCCTGCTTTATCCCTGTGGGTGCAGAGGGGTCCCAGCTCAGGCAGCTGCCTCAGAAAGTCCTCAGCTTAAATTTGTGCTCCCTGCTTTCCATGGGATCTGGTTGGGATCAGAGGGATGAGTCCATGTCCTGGAAGAGTGAGTTCACCTGCTGGGATGAGTTCTGGATTCCCCAGGTGATCAGTGACCACCCTGTTTTAAGCCAATCAGGCACATCCTACAAATAGCCCCACTAATTAACATCCCAATTAACACCCTCCTCATTCTTAATGAGCACTCCACATGCAATAAATCCCTTTATCTCCTCTTTTTTTCCCTCTTAAAATGACCCTGTGGATGGTGGATCACGCCCCAGTACACGCAGAGCATCACAAACCCACAGCCAGCAGCGTGGAGAAATTAATATCCTAATCTCATCAAGATTTTGAAATATTAACTTAAGCTGCTGAGGATGGATTATAGACTCAGAAACCAATCCCCCTTTTCCCCTAAATAACTGTTAAAATAGGAGAAATATGTCTGGCGTGGGGGGAATCAATGTTCCATTGCTAAAAGGCCTGACTGCCATGGGAAGATTTCTTGGCTCCTGACACCTCGTTAAGTTATTTACCAACATCCCAATTTATTGTGCTGTCCAGCAACCACAGAAATTCTTAAAATTAAGTGGAGAAAGAGAAAAATAAAAATAGGCATTTATCAGCCTCCCTGCAGGAAAGGACACACCAAGGAAATGCAAAATATGGGGTAACAGAGGGCTGCGACACAGAGCAAATCCCAAATCTGTGTGGAAATTCCACAGGGAATAAACATGCAATTATCCCAGTCGGGATGGGCACAGAAAGTCTGCTATGGCCTGGTCTGGCTGCTTCACATTTTCTCTCCAGAGAGAGAATCTCCAGCCCTTAGAGCATCTCCGTGCCCTCCTCAGGACTCGCTCCAGCAGCTGCTCTGGGCACCCTGTGCCAGCCCCTGCCCACCCTCCCAGCCAGGAATTCCTCCCCAATCTCCCACCCATCCCTGCCCTCTGGCACTGGGAAGCCATTCCCTGTGTCCTGGCCCTCCATGCCTTGGCCCCAGTCCCTCTCCAGCTCTCCTGGAGCCCCTTCAGGCCCTGCAAGGGGCTCGGAGCTCTCCCTGGAGCCTTCTCCTCTCCAGGTGAGCACCCCCAGCTCTCCCAGCCTGGCTCCAGAGGGGCTCCAGCCTTGGAGCAGCTCCGGGGCCTCCTCTGGATTCTCTCCAGCAGCTCCAGGGCTGTGCTGGGCCTCAGGGCTGGGGCAGCTCTGCAGGTGGGGTCTCAGCTGAGCAGGGCAGAGGGGCAGAACCCCCCTTCCTGCTGCCCACGCTGTGGGATCAGCCCAGCGCATGGAGGGTTCGTGGTCCCACATGGTCAGGGCATATCCAGATTTCCTCCATCAGCACCCCCAGGTCCTTCTCCTCAGGGCTGCTCTCCATCCCTTCTCCACCCAGCCTGGATTTGTGCTGGGATTCCCTGATCCCTGTGCAGGACCAGCACTTGGCCTTGTTGAACCTCAGGAGCTTCACTTGGATCCACCTCTCCATATCCCTCTGGATTTCAGGAGCTGCCCCTCTGCCTCCCTACATGAGATTACAACCAGCTCTATCCACCCACCCAATTTCTATTTATTATTCTCTTTTATCACCCGGAACTGGGTTTAAAGCTGAATAAAACATTCCAAATTCAATATTTCCTCTGCCAGCAGGAGAAGCGGGGACGTGACTCGGTCCCCACAGCAGAGCGGGACAAAACCCATTAGTCCTTGATTGCTGTGCAGGTAATAAAAGAGTTTTATAGGGAAAGGTCTGTGCAGGGCAAACCCAAATTATTGCTGAGCAGAGCCCTGTGAGGTTCTCTCTAAAAACAAACCATTAACATATGTACAATTAGGCTGTCTCAATTGTTATGCCACAAGCAAAATGCAATTCAGTCTTGGAATATCTAAACAGCCTTTTAATTCCAGCTAGCTGGCAGGGGAAAAAATGTGTTAGCATTAAAGGAATGTGTTTTTTTAATCACATCTAAAAATAACATTTATATAACCACCTACCCTGACATTTCACATCAGCAAGTGGCCAGAACAGCCTCGCTCAGCTGTATTAAAATATGCAAACACCACAGGGTTTTAGCAGATCTTGGTTTCCTGAAAAAGAATTGCAGAGGTCCCAACTTTGGAGGCAAGAGGGAAGTCAGAGTGGTTTCTACTCTGGTTCAGATAAATCATGCACGATGTGTTCTTCGGCAGGTCAGTGACAGCCAGGGCCTGGACAATTCAGTCACGGAATGGTTTGGGTTGCAAGGGACTTTTGCTAAAAGGTGTTTCTTGTTAGGATCTAAAGATTGCCCAGAGAAGCTGTGGCTGCCCCTGGATCCCTGGCAGTGTCCAAGGCCAGGCTGGACATTGGGGCTTGGAGCAGCCTGGGATGGTGGAAGGTGTCCCTGCCCATGGAAGGAGGTGGAATGGGATGATCTCTCGGGGTGTGCGCAGGTGAAAAAAGAAAACTGTGGATTTGAGGGTCCATGAGGAAGACTTTGGAGCAGGTGACAAATGAAGACCAGATCCCATTCAGCTCTGCAGGACAATGCAGCTGCTTTTTTAGCTTCTTGTTCCAGCTCAAATTCTTCTGCTCCAGCTCAGAAAGTGCAGGATGTTCTCTGGGAACATCTCTGAGATGCAGGAAAACTGAAATGGGAATTCAGTGGTGTTTGACAAATACTCAGAAACTGAGTTCCCATAAAGGAATTTGTAAAACCTTTCCCATGTAAAATGAGACTTTGGACTCAAAAAGGAAGTTTAGATGGGATATTGGGAAGGAATTCCTGGCTGGGAGGGTGGGCAGGCCCTGGCACAGGGTGCCCAGAGCAGCTGTGGCTGCCCCTGGATCCCTGGCAGTGTCCAAGGCCAGGCTGGACAGGGCTTGGAGCACCCTAGGACAGTGGAAGGTGTTGGAGTTGGAATGGGGTGGGATTTAAGTTCATTCCACCCCAACCCATTCCATGATTCTGTGATTTATCCAAGGATAAGGGGCAGCACAAGGCAATGCTTTGCTTGAAGCCCCTCCTGGTGCAACGCTGCTGCCTCCAAGGAGCATTTCCGAGCTGTCCCCATTCTCTGCTGACTTCCTACAAATCATTTGTTACTGAGATTGATATTGCAGTTATGTAAACATCCATTATTTATCTGCTCTGGCCCTTTGAACCGGATGAGTGCTCCTGGATTTCCACTATTCCATGTCTAAATTAATCATGGAGCATAAAATCAGTCACCATTTATGCGATATGAAAAGAAAAAAAAAGATGTAAAAATAGCACTCATGGTGTGGAGATTTCATGCCGTGTTCCCTGGGTAGGAACTCTTCAGGCATCCTGCTTTTTCCTGCAGGCCTGTGAAATATTGATGGCTTTTTTTAAAAGGAAAAAAACTCCCTGAAAATTATCTGTCTCCTCCAGAGAAAGTTGTTTCCCAGTCCAGTCACTGACTCCCTCACTACGGGGAGCACGGCGGGATCCCGACCATGTGCAGATTCCCATCCTCTGGCAAATCCATGTCCTGCGTCCCACAGCAGGTTAGGACTGGGATCTCTTCCTGGGCACAGCCAGGAGCCTCTGACACCTTCCTGGGAATGTTTGACAACAGAATCCCAAAGGGCAACAGGGAAGTGCAAGATGGGGAACTCCAGGAGGGATCTGAAAGCCACCTCCAGGAAAGGATGGAGGTGGCTCATCCCTGCTGGATTTTAACAGGAATTATCACTTCTCCAAACCCAAATGGGCCCTGCCACCCCCATGCAGGGAATGGAGCTGGCTGGGGACTGGGATTCAGCTCCAGGCACTTCATGGAATCCCAGAATGGTTTGGGTTGGAAGGAACCTGAAAGCTCATCTCATCCCAACATCCCTGCCAGGGACAGGGACAGGGACAGGGACAGGGACAGGGACAGGGACAGGGACATCTCCCACTATCCCAGGCTGCTCCAACCTGGCTTGGACACTTCCAGGGGCAGCCACAGCTTCTCTGGGCACCCTGTGCCAGGGCCCCTCCCCACCCTGCCAGCCAGGAATTCCCAATTCCCAATCTCCCACCCATCCCTGCCCTCTGGCACTGGGAAGCCATTCCCTGTGTCCTGGCCCTCCAGGCCTTGGCCCCAGTCCCTCTCCAGCTCTCCTGGAGCCCCTTTAGACCCTGCAAGGGGCCCTGAGCGCTCCCTGCAGCCTTCCCTTCTCCAGGCATCATCCACAATTCCATGTGCTCCTCTGCTCCAGCATCAGGATTTGGGAGACACCATGGGAAGAAGGCAGGGATGGGTAAGAAATTGAGATCTTTGGAACAATTCTTTCTGTGCACTGGTTTTTCAGCACTTTTGGGATCCATCCCTTCCATTAATGGTGCATGATCAGCAGAATTGACACAGAGACCACTGAGAAGCCCAAATTAACAATATCATGGCAATAATTGGGCACAAAAGGCTTCTTTTAGGGATCAAAACCTCTGCTGAGTGACCAGATCCTCACTGAGATGTTTTTTAAATCGGGGATGCCCCTCAGGCTTTGGCAGCCGCTTCACAACCTGATCTGAGCCTGGATCCCACCAGGAGCGAGAGCCACCCGTCAGCCCCCTCACACCCTTGTAAGTGAAGGAACAGCCACTCCTGAGGGAATATCCTGGCGATATCCTGCAATATCCCAGCTCCATCCACTCCAGCTATTAATAACTGGCCTTGCTTCCCCTCCAGCAAGCGTGGCTGGAAGGAGGAACTTCTCCAAGCTTTAAATAACCTCCTGGATTCCCCTCTCTGGACCTGTGCTCCAGCTGGGAGCAGCTTTCCTGTTTGTTTGTTTGTTCCTTTTTCCTTGCCATGACTGCAGGGAGGAAGGAATCTGGCTCCTACCTCCCCGAAGAGCTCGGGCTTGGAGAGCAATTACTCAGCACTGCAGGCTCTGGTGGAGAATTAAAGGTCAGGGCACATTTACTGGGGGTTTTTATCCTGGGCTTCCACGGGGTCACAGCTGATGATAAGCACATGTTCAAATCCACATTTCCAAAGCAGTTCCCAGTCCAAAACGTGGCTGTGAAAATCCAAGGAGAGCATTTTTAACCCTCTCTTTTCTCTTGATTTTACAGAGAGAAAAGCCTTTGGAGCCAAATTCCAATGAGACAGAGGGAGGGTGGTGGTGGAACCTCTGCGTCACGATGGAGGTGGCTCATCCCTGCTGGATTTTAACAGGAATTATCACTTCTCCAAACCCAAATGGGCCCTGCCACCCCCATGCAGGGAATGGAGCTGGCTGGGGACTGGGATTCAGCTCCAGGCACTTCATGGAATCCCAGAATGGTTTGGGTTGGAAGGAACCTTAAAGCTCATCTCATCCCAACATCCCTGCCAGGGACAGGGACAGGGACAGGGACAGGGACAGGGACAGGGACATCTCCCACTATCCCAGGCTGCTCCAACCTGGCTTGGACACTTCCAGGGGCAGCCACAGCTTCTCTGGGCACCCTGTGCCAGGGCCCCTCCCCACCCTGCCAGCCAGGAATTCCCAATTCCCAATCTCCCATCCAGCCCTGCCCTCTGGCACTGGGAAGCCATTCCCTGTGTCCTGGCCCTCCAGGCCTTGGCCCCAGTCCCTCGCCAGCTCTCCTGGAGCCCCTTTAGACCCTGCAAGGGGCCCTGAGCTCTCCCTGCAGCCTTCCCTTCTCCAGGCATCATCCACAATTCCATGTGCTCCTCTGCTCCAGCATCAGGATTTGGGAGACACCATGGGAAGAAGGCAGGGATGGGTAAGAAATTGAGATCTTTGGAACAATTCTTTCTGTGCACTGGTTTTTCAGCACTTTTGGGATCCATCCCTTCCATTAATGGTGCATGATCAGCAGAATTGACACAGAGACCGCTGAGAAGCCCAAATTAACAATATCATGGCAATAATTGGGCACAAAAGGCTTCTTTTAGGGATCAAAACCTCTGCTGAGTGACCAGATCCTGCCACAATTATCCCAGGGGCATTCCCTGCCTGAGTATCCTGGGGCATTCCCCACCTGGGGCAGGATCCCACCTCTCCTCCTCCCACCACGCCCGAGGTCAGCCGAGGTTTTCCAGTCCACCACACGCCAGGATCTTGCTGGGGGGTGGAATTCCTTGCTCTGTGGGGCTGAAAATGAGCAGGGCTGGCAGGGGGCTGGGGCAGCTCCTGCCTCTGCTGACCCTGGGATGCTGCACTTCCAGAGCTGATGGATGGCCTCGCCTGACGGAGCCCCGGCCTGAGCTTGGCCAGATGTGAGATTAATTTATTGCACCTGTCCAAACAGAAAATATTCCTATTTTCTTGGGTTCCAGCTTGATGGAGAGGCCTGGGTGTGCCACGCTCAGGTGACCTTGGCCCAGCCTAGTGGGTCTGTCCCCTGCGGGGATGAGGGGACACCAAGCATCGCTCGTAATCCAAAAATGAAACGCAGCAGAAAATCCAGGTCCTTGGAGCAGGAGGCTGAGCTGGGATATGCAGGGGGAAAGAATCCAAGCTCTGTTTCAGCTGCACGAGGAGCAGCAGCAGAACAGTTTGTGTTTTAATTAATAAGGAAATAATTTGGCGTGGAGCATCTTAATGCGGCTGATTTCTCGCTGCGGCATCAAATCCTGCAGCAGGAGAGCAGCAGGGAGAGCTTCCAGCAGCACAGCACAGGCCAGGAGGGATCTGCAGCCACCAGCAAGTGCTGGGCCAAAGCTGAGGCTTCAAATTCCCAGCGAGTTCAGTGGAATTTTTGCCTGATTAAAGCTCGAGCCGCAGTCCAGGAATTTCTGTCTCTGCCGCAATCCAGCCAGGCTTTGCGCAGGAGCTTGGGAGCAATCTGTTCCCCTTGATGGAGGTTTTTCTTGGAGAGAATTCAGGTTTATTCCATTAGAAAGGGCTTTAGCCTTCCCTTTTTATGGTGGTGGGAAAGAAAAACCACTGGGTTGCCCCTGAGTTGGGACAGCTCAGATCTCACTTGGTTTTAACCTTCTGTCCTGAAGGGAAAAGTTGCTAAAGGACTTTAGACTTGAGAAAGGATTTTAGACCTGAGAAAGGAACTTTACAAATTGTTGTTCCTTGTAATGAGGGCCAAAGGATCTCTGGGAAGTGAAATAGGATCATAATGAGGTGAGCACCTTCCTATTGCTGGGTCAAGAAATTGGATAATTTGGCTGGAATTTCAAAGGGAGGAGCAATTGGAGGAAGATGAACTTCTGACCCTGTAATTACAAAGCAGAGCTCAGCAGAAGGTGGGTGGCATCCTGGCCAAAATGACATGACAAAAATAAGAATTAAAAGGGCTAAAAACCACTGAACGTGGCCTGAAATAGCTCAGTCTTGAGGAATTACAAAAAAAAAACAAGGAAGAATTTCATCTGGGGAGATAGGGAGAATCCTAAGGAAAAGTGAAAACTGCCTGCCAGCAGAAGGAGAATAAAATCTTGGTGATATCTGAGGGGATTTATCCTGGGATGCTGCAGGCAGTGCTACATCCACACGTTTTTTGAGCGGTTTCAGGGATGGAGACTCCCTGTGCCAAAGCCCAGCCACCCTTCCAGTGAAGACATTTTTCCTGACTTCAAGGAAAATGTGGGAATGAGGGGAAAATGACAACGGACGTGATGTGCTTAAGCTGTCTGCCTGCTGGTTTGGGTGCTTTGCTGGATGCTGGGGACAGGGCTGGTTCTTTTTGTGGGTTTGGGGGGTGTTGTACAGACACCTCCAAGCTCCCCTCATCCCTGAGGACACGGGGACATCCCACCCTGTCCCACCAGCTGCTCTTCCAGCAGGAAAACCAAAAGCTGGAAGGGAAAAAACTGTCTCAGCCCCCGAAGTGAAGGCCCTGCCTTTGTGACCAGCTCTCCCTGCACAAAGCTCACTTTATTTTCTCCTCAGCATTCAGGTCTCTGACTAAAGAAAACACAGAAAAACCCCACGCTCAGAGACATTTTCTTTCCTCTGCTTTGTTTATCAGCAAGATTAAGATTCCTGGCTGTGGAAGAAAGGAATATCTCCATTTATTTGTTTCGGGGCATGTGGAGTGCATTTGTTTCCTAGGATGCAAATTCATTGTTCCTGCTCTGAATGAGAGCCCCGGTGCCAAGAGCTGCCGTCGGATTGGGATCTCTTGGCATCATTTTTGCAGGGATTTGAATCCTCCCAATATTCTGCCCCTGGAAAAGCTTCCCTGTTTAATTCTTAAACTTTCTTTCAGATGATTTCCCTCTTTCTAAAGTCCCACCGTGCTGCAGGGTGGGATTTTGGGATGTGGGTCACGCCACCAGCCCTGGGGTGCTGCACCAGCTGCCTGCACCACCAAAAAGGGCGAAATTGGGCATTCAAATGCGATTGGCTGCGCTTCCTAATTCCATTTTTTATTTATGTCTCTCCCTCCCGATTGTTTTAATTGGGATTTACGCACACACACACACACATCCCAAATTGCAGCTGCAGCTCCAAGTGCCGCCAGGAAAAGCTGCTGTGTGCAGGGGCAGCGTGAAATTCCAGCCTTTTGCCATGGGATGAACCCCCCCGAGCTCCCTGTTTGTCCCCAAGGGTGGGCAGGGCCCTGTCCCCAGCCCGGCTCAGGGGCTGCCACCTCCCATTAGCTGCAGCAGGGGATGGCACGTTGTGACATGGCTGTGCCTGACATGCCATGTCACCTTGGGAGATAATGACTTGGAAATCTGTGCTAATAATTGTTTTGACTCTTCCTCTGGAATGAGTGGGTTTGGTTTGGGTTGGGGTTGTTGTTTTGGTTTTTTTTCCCCAGCAAAATGTCTTGCACTTGAAGTGATTTTATTAGGGAATTGTTGGTATTTTTTTACGTAGGAAAAATAGCAGTTGTGCCAGCTGGAGGTTGGGAGTTGGGATTGACATCCTTGCAGCCCCTTAGGATGGTGCTCCAGGGAAGATTTCATAGATTCCAGCTCCTTCTATCCAAACCCTGCCGCCCCAGACACCCTCACCTTCCTCATGACCAGGATCCTGATGCCATCACTGCTGAACAAAGGATTTGTATCATAAATATCCATGGGAGGATCCACATCCAGAGAGGGACAATGGAGCTGGGGAAGGGTCTGGAGCACCAGGATCCACTGAGGGAGCTGGAAAGGGGCTCAGCCTGGAGCAAAGGAGGATGCAGAAGGAAAAGCTCTGCAGCAGAGCCCTCCCCAAACTTCCCTCATTTTCCTTTCCCCTCACGTTTTCTTCCACTTTTTGATTTTCCCCTCAGAGCAAAGGAGACCCTCAAGGGCTGGAGCGTGTCCAGGGAGGGATAATGGAGCTGGGGAGGGTCTGGAGCACCTGGAGCAGCTGAGGGGTTTGGGGGGCTCAGCTTGGAGCAAAGGAGGATCCAGAAGGGAAAAGCTCTGCAGCAGAGCCCTCCCCAAACTCCCCTCACTTTCCTTTCCCCTCACATTTTCCCCCACTTTTTGATTTTCCCCTCATGGCAAAGGAGACCCTGAGGGGCTGGAGGAGTCCAGGGAAGGGAAGGGGTTGGGAAGGGGCTGGAGAATTCCTGAGGAAGCTGGAAAGGGGCTCAGGCTGGAGCAAAGGAGGATCCAGAGGGATCTTTTCCCTCTCTGGAATTCTGACAGGAGGGAGGGAGTCGGGCTCTGCTCGAAGGGAACAGGGACAGGAGGAGAGGGAACGGCCTCAGGGGAGGGGAGGTTGGATACTGGGGAAAATTCCTTCATGGAAAGGGTTGTCCAGCCCTGGCACAGCTGCCCAGGGCAGTGGTGGAGTCCCAGATATATTGAGCAAGAAAGTGCTGGTTTTGTAGTCAAATATTTGGATGCGTTTTCTGCAGTTCCCTTGACCCAGGCTGAGCACTTGGGGCTGAGAACCCTCCCTGTGCTCCTGCAGTTCTGCTCCTGGGGGATTTAGGGGGTTTTCCATCCATCCAGACCACCTCACGTGGGCAATCTCCATCCCAAAAATCAGCAAATCTGGGATCACATCCCAGTTTGGCCAGGTTTTCCCAGCAGGACAGGAAAAGGCCTACAAAAAGGTGCCTCCATTACAGAACCAGAGGATTCTTTAGGCTGGAAAAGGTCTTTAAGATTTGGGCTTGGGAAAGCCAAAAAAAAAAAACAAAAAACCAAAAAAACAAAAAACAAACAAACAAACAAAAAAAAAAACAAAAACAAACAAACAAAAAAAAAACCACCACCCAGAAAAAATAGAATTACTTGGAAACATTTTGGCAAAATCAGGCCAGAATGTTAAAAGGTTTGGTTTTCCTCCCTAGGAAACTCCAGCAGGAATTTCTGGCCACACTCCCCCTCACAGAGCATCTAAATATCTGAAAGTCCCCCTTCTGCAGGGGACAACACTCCAGAGCTTCATGGTCATGTTTCCTGGGAAAATCAATCCTCTCCTCCCAAAAAAATCCTGGTTTCTGTTAAAGAAATAAATTAATTTAGCAGCATTGAAGCCCATTTCAATTTGACTTGTGAATTTAGTTCAGTACAGACTCTTATATTATTAAATAAGGTGCAAAGCCTTAATTAAATAAACTTTAGCTCTTGCTGCAGGATTTTATCAGGGAAACCCAAACAATCCCTTCTGACATCATTTAACTTCTCCCTCTTTCTACCCCTTTTCCTTGTCAAAATATTCATCCCAACTGGCACGTTCTCCCCTAGTATTTAGATTTTTGCAGACATTTTTACAACCTATTTGCATTTTTGTGGAAAAACTCTCCCATCTGTTTATTTCCCTCTTGCAACTGGCTGGGATGACTGGAACTGGAGAGATCAGGGAAGACCCGGCAGCGCCTGGACAGATCCTGGAATGGCTTTCCCTGGGCTCAGTCCTGGTGCTTTCCCCTCAGAGATATTTTCTTATCTTGGAGGCCCTGTTCTTGAAAATAAATAATCCAAGACATCCCTATTCCACAGGTTTCAGCCGTTAAAATTTGGGAAATTCCTTGCAAAGCTCCAAACAAAACCCTCTCTGACAAAGGCGCTGTCAGAATCTGAGCTGCAGATGCAGCCCGAGGTGAACAGCACATTTTGCAGGAATACTGTGAATCTTTTCATATCATATGTGTTGCTGTGACGAGCAGAGAGACTGTTTTCTCTTTTAAATGAAATAATAAATGAAGTCAGAGAAGTGGGGCTGCGGGAGAATGGGTTTAGATGGGATATTGGGAAGGAATTCCTGGCTGGGAGGGTGGGCAGGCCCTGGCACAGGGTGCCCAGAGAAGCTGTGGCTGCCCCTGGATCCCTGGAAGTGTCCAAGGCCAGCCTGGAGCAGCTGGGATAGTGGAAGGTGTCCCTGCCCATGGTATGGGATGAGCTTTAGGATCCCTTCCAACCCAAACCAGTTTGGGATTCTCTGGTCCAGCATCCCAGTCCCTGCCTGCAACTGGTTCAGGCTCTGTGCCTGTTGCTGGTTCCTTGTAGATAAATTCCTTGAGGTAATTCCCACCTTTTTCTGTAATTTATTTAGTGCCAAGCAGGGGGAATTCAGCCCCCAGAGTGCAGCTGGTGTCACTTTAATCCATAAATTCCAGACTATTTAAAATCCACGTGGATGTGGCACTTGGGGATGTGGCACTTGGGGACATGGCTTAGTGGTGGCCTTGGCAGTGCTGAGGAGAAATTGGACTTGATAATCTTGGAGATCTTTTCCAGCCTAAACAATTCCCCAGTCCTGAATTCCTTCTCTGGGCAGCTCCCTGGGTGAATGAGGCATTGCTGGAATTGCTGGATGCTGCCAGTGTTTCACAGGCAGCTCTTGGAATTTGCTGTTGGATCGTGCTCAGAACAGGAAAAATCTCCACTAATGAATGCAATAATAGAAAAAAAAAATAGTGTGAGGTTTGTACACTCTGAAGGTGCTGAAAGTGGGGTCCACCCCCAAGTTCCCATTTTTCCCAGCACCAGGTTCCAGTGGGATGGGATGGGCTGGAAAAGCAGAGCCCCTGGGGAGCCCAAACTTCCTCCTCCCTGCCCTGAGCCCACAGGGTGATAGTGAGTCAATAACCTTTTCCTGAAACCACTTTATACTCAACCTTTATTTTTTTCCTCTGGCATTGTTCCTTCTTTCCCAAGGGAAATGTCCAAGCCCTTATTGCTCGTCAGGAGGTCAGTGGGAACGATGCTATCACTCCATGGGGTCCCAGCCCCGGCTGCAGGTGAGCACAGCACACCTGGGCCAGCACTTTAACATCTGCATCTGCTTCCAGACCCCTCGTGGGGCAGAGAAAAATAAAAGCACCAAAAAGCTCCTTGCAAGAGCTAATCCAGGGGAAAAAACATGGTAAAACAAGGTTTTTACAAGGGCATGGAGTGGCAGGACAAGGGGATGGATTCACACTGACAGGGCAGGATTAGATTTGGGATTAAGGAGGAATTGCTGGCTGGGAGGGTGGGCAGGCCCTGGCACAGGATGCCCAGAGAAGCTGTGGCTGCCCCTGGATCCCTGGCAGTGCCCAAGGCCAGGTTGGAGCAGCCTGGGATAGTGGGAGGTGTCCCATCTATGGCAGGGGTGGCACTGGATGGGCTTTAAGATCCAGTCCAACCCAAACCAGTCTGGAATTCCATGATCTCTCTGCCCTGTGCTTTGCAGAGCTCCTTGGACAAACACAACTGCTGCAGCATGGTTCAGACCTGCTCCTGGCTGGGGAGAAGATTTTACAATCACAGAATCTTAAAATCCTTTAGGTTGGGAAGGGCCTTTAAGATGACCGTGTCCAGTTGTTAAGATGTTACTTACAGACCTGATTTCTTCACCTCAGTCACTCCACTGCAGACAGAAGCTGCTGTTTATTCATTCAAAGATTAAATAGATCCAGCAGTGCCACAGTTTGTTCCCAGTTGTCTTTTCACATTATTATTCCTATATCCATGGCTTCTCCCCTACCATTTGCTCCCCCTCCAGATGGCAGCATCCACAGAATGCGAAGTGCTGTTGGCCCATCCCAATTTACAGGGGCTACAACCACTGGTTTCCACCTCTCTCTCATGGAAAGCCTGGCAGAGTTCCCCAGGAACATCTCAGCCCTCACCAACGTGCACCCAGCCCAGGTTCCATTTTAAACATGGATATTTTGAGTCTCCATGAGATTTTGAGCATCCCCAGTCCAGGGGGTTGTGCTGGAAAAGGGCCCCCATGGCTCAGGAGGCTCCTGGGATCACTCGGGAAGTGCCAGGCTCTGTCCCCAGTGCCACTCTGAGCTCTGCTCACACCTGTGCCTCAGAGGGGACAGCTCTGCAGCCTGTGTCCCCTCTCCATGGGCTGTCCCATGCCCAGGAAGCTCCTGGGATCCGTGGGAAATGATCCCTCAGGGATCCCTCAGCCCTCAGTGGCGCTGTTTCCATAGATCCAGGCTTTGCTTGGGGCCGCACATGGAGCTCCAGTGTTTCCCACTGCCCACATCCCAAACCTGCCAGGCAGGGGCTCATCCCATGTGGATGTCTCACGTCCTGCTCTCAGGCTAGAGCACAGGTGATATTTGGTGGGAAAACCTGATCTTGGAAGCACAAGAGCTGATGGAGTTTCCCCTTTTTCATGGATAGAGCCGCACAGCTCCAACAGCCATATCCTTCTGCTCCCAGTTTGGCTCCCAGATCTTCTCCTGCACGCTGGAACAACCTGGAAGAGCCTCAAACCCTTCTTCCCTTCCACTTGTGACCATTGGCATGATGACAGCCAGTAGATAATAAAGGGCACAGCCCAAACCCTTGGGAAAGGCAGTGCCACTCCCGCTGGGAATCTTTCAGTCCACGGCTTTGTCTCCAGGAGAGCCCGGGGGCCTGGGAGCTGTTAGAAAAAGAGAATCCAAAACTCATCCTAGCAAACCAAATTGGCAGGAAAGGATTCACATTTTGGCTTACCCCTCATTTCCCATGGATGTGGAGAAAGTCCCCACACATCCCGTTTACGGCTTCGAGGAAATTTCTCCTGGCCCGATCCATGCGGGACATATGGAATCCATTTTCCCTCACACCTGGCCACATATATTTGTTATGAAAGGTTCATGACTCCACAGGCTGTGTGACCTATTCCCGGGATGATTGGAGTTAAATGTGTTTCCTGCTCTCCCAAATTCCATATAAAGTGAATAAACCAATCCATAGATCCCCAGTGTAATATCCTGAGCCTACAAACACACGCAGGCAATAAGTCAGGGAGGAGGGGGAAATCCTATTGCTGCTTCCCATCAGTGAGCAGCTGTGAGGGGAAGGGAAAGAAAAACCCTGGAAATTCAGGGAACAACAGGAATTTTGTGGTGCTCAAGTCCTAAAACCAAGTTTCAAGCCCAAGTGGTGAAACTTCTGAACTCAGAGCTGATGCTCCATGTGGGAAAGGAGATGATTTTGGAGCCTCAGGGAATGGGAATGATGCTCCGTGCATTGGGGTGCTCAGGCATCATTTCACTGCACTTGTAATAAATAAAGAAATCTTCTAAAAAATATGGAGAGGAAGTTTTTCTGTGGGCAGGTGGTGACTGGACAAGGGGGAATGGTTTTAAACTGAAAGAGAGATTTAGATTAGGGGTTGGGAAGGAATTCCTGGCTGTGAGGGTGGGGAGACCCTGGCACAGGTTCCCAGGGGAGCTGTGGCTGCCCCATCCCTGGAAGTGCCCAAAGTCAGGTTGGAGAAACCTGGGAAGGTGTTGGGGGTGGAACCAGGTGAGTTTTAAGGTCCTTTCCAACCCAAGCCAGTCTGGAATTCCACGATTCCATGATTCTATCACTATCACGGCAGGGCCACAGGTTCAGAGGGTCGGGAAGGGCTGTTGGATGCTCTGGATAATTCCTCCCTCCTCCTGCATCCCTCAGCAGGGCACAGCCACACGCTGCATCCCCATGGTCCTGACCTTTCCAGGGAAGCCAAGTCAGCTCCTCTTAGGATCAGCAGCTGGCATTTATGGCCGTGGTCTCTACACCCCATAAATGCAGCACCCTGCTTTTCATCCCAACCCACCACCACCCCCTTCCTGCTCTGCTCATCCCAATCCCAGTGGACAAAAACCCACCCCAATAAAACAAAAGAGTCACTTTAGGGAAGGAGGACAGAACAGGGATCAACCCCACACTTCCAACCCCACCCCTCCTTTCCCTGGGGAGAATTTTCCCTCAAGGAACCGAAACGAGAGGCTGTGCAACAGCTCTGTGCTGATGCAGCAGCACGAAATACCAAGCGAATCCCTTCCAAAAGAGTCGAGTTGGATGTCATTATTTCCTGTTGGTAGACAGAAGGAGAGTGGGAAAAACTCCTGTTTTGGGAGCCAAGCGCTGCCGAGGAGAGCGATTAGCAGATGGCGTGGAAATTAGCTCATTATTATTAATTTGCCAGGCCTTTCCCAGTTCCTGAATTGCCCTTTGGAAGCTGCAAAGCAGCGTGTGCATATGGACAAAAGGAGGCTGCTTTTGGCAGAGCAGCTAATTAAGAGCTGTGCCACCCACTCCCTGAATGGGAACCCTTCCCACCTGCCCCATCCCGGATTTGGGATGAGCGGCGCCGGGATAATGCTCAATAGGGAACCCCCACGCCTGGTGCTTATTAATGTGCTGATGTTTTGTGTGAAGGAGTTAATGCTGCAAGAGGCCTTTTTTTTTCTCTGTTTCTAAGGGGGTTTTGTGGAGGTGGTTACACGGACTGTTTAACAGCACTGAATATGTCTATTTATTGGGAAATTAATTTAGGGACAAACACGCTTCAGCACACCAAAACCTCTCCTCCGTCCTCTTTCAAACCAGATTTTTTGCCTAGATTGTTACACGTCCTTTTATTTCTTTCCAGGACATCACTGCCCTGTGGAGCTGAGAGAAGAATTTGGGCTGGTAGCCCAAAATTAGCTCAAAAAGAAAGGAGCTCAAAGTCTGAATTCACAGCGACTACACGGCCTCGAGTGGAGCTGCAGTGGGACTTTTGTCCCAGCTCCTTTGTATAAAAGCTGCTGCAAATAATGCTAATAATGCTAATAATGATGATAATGATAACAATGATGATGATGACGATGATAATAATAATAAATAATCACAGAATAGTTTGGCTTGGAAGGAACCTTAAAGATAACCCAATCCTAACCCCTTGCCATGGGCAGGGACACCTTCCACTATCCCGGGTTGCTCCAAGCCCCATCATCATCATCATCATCATCATCATCATCACTATCATTTCCCACACTAATATAAAATATTATTATTATAAATTATTCAATATTAATTATACATTTGTAGATTTTAAAGGGATATCAAAAGATTGCCTGGGACAAAGCAAAACCATCCCTTTGGATGCCTTTTTCCATCCTTCCCAGGAGCTTTGAGCCCTTGGAAATGAAGCCCCGCAGCCCCACTCAGGCCTGATCGCTGCCAATTAAAGTCAGCACGGAGGAGATCCCACACTCGGCTGCTTTCCAGCGGCAGGAAAGCGGGAATTGTCATCCTCATCCAGAATGGCAGCGCTGCGAGCCAGGGGAGGGCTGCAAGTGACACCGGCACCGTGTCATCGCCGCGACAGCGCTAATTGCCCGCGTGGCACGGCTTCTAATTGATTTCCTCCTCATTAACTCCGCGATGCCGCTGCGGGGCTGGATCTGGGGTGAAGCGCTGCGGATCTGGAATACGGGGAGATGGGTGAGGGAAAGCTGGGCATGGAAAGCAGGGAAACGGAGAGGGAAAGTTAATTAGGGAGCTGGTGGTAATGCGGTGTCAGAGCAGAACATGCTGGGTTCAATTGGGGGACACCCCTTGAATCAGACGAGGTTTGGGGTGGAAGGGACCCTAAAGCTCATCCCATTCCACCCCTGCCATGGGCAGGGACACCTCCCACTATCCCAGGCTGCTCCAACCCAGCCTTGGACGTTTCCAGGGATGCAGCAGCCACAGCTTCTCTGGGAAATCCGTTCCAGGGCCACCCCACCCTCCCAGCCAGGAATTCCTTCCCAATATCCCATCTAATCCTGCCCTCCCTCAGTGGGATGCCACTCCCCCTTATCCTGTCACTCCATCCCTTGTCCAAAGTCCCTCTCCAGCTTTCAATATTTTCCCAGTTTTCACTATTTTCTGCTCTTTTCTCTATTTGTTTGGGATCGGGAGCGTGCATGGAATCCTGAGGAAAAGCCGCCGTGACGTTTTCCTGGGCACGAGGGGCCGAGTGGTTCCATGTCATTCTCCAGACGGAAATCCTCGGAGCAGCTACAATGCGCTTTGTAATTAGAGTTAATTAACACGTCTGCAAATTGGTCTTTATTTAAGACCAGCTGCCGAGGCAAAAAAAAAAAAAAAAAAGAAAAAAGTCTATCAGCCCATAAAATATTAATTAGCACAAGAGTCTCGTCTGCTACCACTGGGCTGTGTGGGGACAGGAGTTGGGCAAAGGGAGCTTTGTTTCCTTGGATAAAGCGTTTGGGAGCAGGAATTTGAAATAGATAAATTCAGATTTCCTCACGGAGCCCTCACACACGTCCCAGGTACAGGGACAAAGTCTCGTCCCCTAAAACACAACCCAGCAGCCTGGAAATGCATTTGGAAGTGCAAGGGAGAGGATGTGGGGAGGAATAAAGGTTAAATTTCATTCACACATCAACTGTGGGAGAGCCCAGTGGTTTAATCATGGAATCAGGGAATGGTTTGGGATGGAAGGGACCTTAAAGCTCAAAATTCCACCCCTGCCATGCCACTATCCCAGGTTGCTCCAAACCCCATCCAAGCTGGCCTTGGACACTTCCAGGGATGTGATGATGTGAAAAACTCTTCCAAATTAATCTCCCCTTTCCCTCCAGCACCCCCTTCCTCTGGGATTTTCCCTACTTCCTTCTGTCCATTGTTTTGTCTGTATAAACACACCCGAGAACTTCATGACAAATACTCTTTCAAACAAGGATTTTGTTCCCAAACTTTCCTGCTTGTGAGATTTTGTGCCGAGGCCACAGCGGGGCCGGTTCCTGCGCGGCTCCGCTCTGCTCTGACTGAATTAGGTCAGGGGCTTCTCCAGGCTATAACCATCTTAAAACTATGTGACAGAAACAAATAGGAAATGTTTAAAGTTAAGGCTCTGCAAGTACTTTTATTCAACATAAAGATGGGATCACTCGGAGTTTATGTCTGCTTGCTAAAAATTCCTGTAAGGAGCTTGGTGAGGGATAAGAAAATCAGAAAAAATGTCCTTTTCTCCCTTTCTGTGGAACCTGGATTGGTGCTCACTCTCAGAAAAACCAGCCTGGAGTTTGGGGTGGGAAAAAAACCAACTCCAGAAACAAATAGCTGCAGGGAAAGCAAACTGAAATGTAAAAATATCCCCAATTTCAATGGAATTTTACAAACCGGCTTTGCAGTGAATTCCCTTGAAAATGTGTCAGCTCTGCATGGAGGCCATTAGCCATTCCTGGGGGACCCAGTGAAGAGTTCCAGCAAGGAAACCATTTCTTTGCAAAAGGAAAAAATGTTTCGTTCCAGTTTGAAGTCTGGATGTTGCTCGTGTTGTATTTTTATTTTGTTTTCCAGCATAAACTCAGGAAAGGTTTTAGAGGGTTAAAACCAAGCTCAGCTGAAACAGATTCCAGAGCGACACCAAGGTGGGGTTTCGTTTTGGGGTTATTTTATCATTCCTGATAGTTTGACAAAGAATGAGCCATTTTTCTTTCATTTTACCCTCAATAATTACTATTAAATATTAAATAAATTTTAAATATTAAATATAAATATGAAATATGAAAGGTGAAATACGAGAGGAGCAGTTGTTTGCAGTGGTGTCACCCCACAGGTCAGCCCACGCTGGGCTTTATTTTCCAGCACGAGATGCTCACCCTTGACCTTTTATGTCTCCTGCTCCCAATTTTCCATCCCGTTACAAACCCATTTGCCATGGAATATTTGGTTTCAGCAGCTCGCAGTGCTGCTCAGTGGAAGACAGGACTGGAGACACCTCCAAGCCCCTGAGAAAAGCTGGATGCACCCATGGTCAACCCAAAATGTTGGAATCGCCCACATGAGGGTGATCCTTCATCACCTGGAGGAAGGAAATGAAGCACAAGCTGTTTGGAATATGCATGGATACATTCCTGCTAAAATTCTAAGGATATCAGGAGAAGGTTCTTCCCCCAGAGGGTGGTGGGCACTGAATTCCCTCAGGGAATAGTCACAGTCCCAAGGCTGCCAGAGCTCCAGGAGCGCTGGGACAGTGCTCTCAGGGATGCACAGGGTGGGATTGTTGGGGTGTCCTGGGCTGGGCCAGGAGTTGGATCAGTGATCCTCGTGTTCCTTTCCCCTGGGAATGTGTGTGGAAGTGGTCAGTGGGAAAATGTGGTGTCTCATGGACTGGGAAACGTCCCGTGATCCACAGAGGGTGCAGCAGCTGCAACGGGCACAGAGCACTTCTGGGAGCCTCAGGATCAGCCTGATCCTGATGCCGTGATGATTTTTCCTTTTCTTTTATACCCCTGTTACACCTTTTTACACCTTCTGTACTCTCAGTGCTTTTTGCCTACATTCTTGGCCTTGTTTGTTCAGCTGGGAGACTCAACATCTCAGAAGCTTCGTACCCAGGGATCAGTGTGCCCCAGACCCCAAGGTCCTCTCCAGAACACATTCTGTAAATTCTGATAGAACCATCCGGGGGAAGGGTCCTTGGGGAGAGGGGCTCACTCGAGCCTCTCATTGGGGAATCTTTGATAGATTTGCTAATTAGTAACACCTCTAATGTGATACCAGATCTTTTGGGGGTGTGCATTGTGGTGTGCTTTGAGGTGCATTCAACCTGGATGTGTGCACCTAAGGATCCTTAAAATAAATGCCAAGGTAAAATCCCTTTTTCCCTTCTAACCGTGTTTGACTTTTGATTTTAAGACCAGGAAAAGGCATCAATCCCAGCAGGAAAAGCTCCAGGTGCTCCCAGGACACGGCTCCGCCATCCCTCGGCAGAGAGAACTCCCTGTGAGTCCCGCAGGGCTCGTGCTCTCCTGGGCAGGTGACAGGATGGGAGGTGACGGCTGTGGGAGCACCAATCCCGCCAGGGGGGTCGTGCCAGGTGAGACAGAACGGGAGACGCCGGCACATTCCCAGGAAGGTGTCGGGAGCGGCGGGGACACCGCTCGTGTTTCCACAAGCCCCAGCACAATGTCACAACAGCTCCCACAGGCATTAATGTGATGGGAAAAGCGCAGCTCCGTGGCTGCTCCTGGCAGGGAGAACACTGGGCAAACTGGGAACTCCAAGATCTGCCTTTTCCGAGGGTGAAATCCAAGCCTGAGCCGCAGCAGAGCCCCGTGGAAAGAGGAACGCCGTGGATCCCGTTCCCCTTTATGTGGCTGGGGGCCTGGCTCTATAACCCCAAGGAAAAAAAGGCTCTCGAAGATTTAAAGAGGCTTTGGCTCAGCCTTTGAATGCCTTTTCATTTTCCCCTATTCATGGATCAAATCGAGCTCCCTACCTGCTGAAAACATGGTCTGCAAACCTCCGAGTGCTTTATTCCTCCTGATGGCACATAAAGCACAAACATGAAGTTTGCTAAAAACAGGGAAAAATAGGACTCGCTTTTTTCTCTTCAATATAATTTCCAAGGGGAAGCATTAACTCGTAAATCATAGGCACAAATTCAGCGAGGATTGAAACGCTACACTCAGCAGCAGGCAAATTACAGCCACACCACTCCATCACCCAGGGCTCCTTCCAAGGGCATTGTTGGGAATATGTTCCTCATAAGGAGAGTTAAGGGGGAAAAAAGCAAAAACAAAGAGCCCTAAAATGAGGAAGGAGAGTCCCAGCACCCCCAGCCAAGGCTGGTGAAGGAAGGCAGGGCTGGATTCACCTCAGCCCATCCTGCCTGGACTCACCACCTTCACAGGGAAGGATTTATCCTGATATTCCATCTCTTCCCTGCCCTCTGGCACTGGGAAGCCATTCCCTGGGTCCTGTCCCTCCAGGCCTTGTCCCCAGTCCCTCTCCAGCTCTCCTGGAGCCCCTTTAGGCCCTGCAAGGGGCTCGGAGCTCTCCCAGGAGCCTTCTCTTCTCCAGGTGAACATTCCCAGCTCCCCCAGCCTGGCTCCAGAGAGGCTCCACCCTCAGAGCAGCTCTGTGGCCTCCTCTGGATTCGCTCCAGCAGCTCCACATCCTTCTTGTGCTGGACCTCAGAGCTGGAAGCTCATGATTATACCTGGGATTGTACCTGGGATTATACCTGGGATTTTCCTTCTCATTGAGCAGTTTGTGACAAGGCCACCAAAATCTGGCTTTGAGGGGAAGAAAGATGAAAACACCAAAGTTTAGCACCCCTAAAGCACCACTGGCACTTCCTGGACACTCAGACCTCACCCCGTGGAACAGGGCAGCTCCAGCTCTGCTTTGGCCAGGAAAAGAGTCTCGGAAATAAGGATTTAACAGCTGCTCTTTGTACTTGCTTCCTCTCCAATTTAATGTTTCCTTTTAGAGCCTCCTCTCCCAGCAAGTGTTCAAAGCTGCCCTTTATGGTGCAGGGCATCTCTAAAATCTGCTTTATGCCCCAACCTCCAAAACTCCTGTTCTCAGATACAGATAATTATGGCCATGAGTGTTTTTTCCCTTTAAATCTTGCAGTGGGACTAATCCAGCGAAGAGGGAGCTTGTCCTCAGCTGCAGAAACCCAGCCCAGACGTGGCTCCAAGAGGGTGAAGGAGAACCTCTAAATAATTTCTGTCTGTTCAACACCCAGCTGTGCCCAACCCCAGCACCCAGAGATGGGGGTGGGCAAAACTGGGCAGGTTTGGGGAATATTTTTACAGCCCAAAGGTTGGAAAGTACCTCAGAGCTGGAGGTGGGAGACACCTGAGGTTTTGCCAAAAAATACTTGAGCAAACTGAGCAAAATGCGTTGCCTGTTCCCCATTTCCTTTTGGTTTTTTGCATTTTTTGTGGCATTTCAGGTCTCCAGGGTGGGGGTTCCCCTTCCTGCTGCAGGCTGAGGCTTTGCAATGGGGAAGAAAGCTATTTCTGGGTGGTTTTAGCCACTGTTTGTGTTGCTAGGATGGGTGGCATCGCTGGGGTGTGACACAGGGAGCTGGGCATCCCTCGCCCAGGCTGGAGCAGGGAAGGGGCTGCTGCCACACAGGGCCCTGGCACAGCCTGAGGGTCACCAACAGCAACAAAAAACCTCATTAGAGCTGTGAAAAATTCCCAGGAATGTGCCCACCGACAACGTTTTCATTCTGGCAGGCAGCAGATGTGGTCTGGGTTAATTTTGGGGTGGAAAAGGCTGCCTGCTGGAACCACTGGGGATTTACAGCACGAGGAGATGGTGGGAATGATGGACAAAAGAGTGAGAATGGAGTAACTGGAGCCACTGGAGAAATGCTCATGGGCACCCCAAGGCCTGGGATCGGATGTGCAGGGCTTGCAATAACTTCAGCTCGGCAGAGCCGTGTCCATCTCCTGGAAATTCGTGAGCCACCATTCCCGCTGCAGCAGCCGCTGGGAATCCCAGGGCCCATTTATTAGACCCGAGGAAGAAGCTGCTCATCCCAATTTTACTGCAACAATTGATGAGAACGGGGATTAAACTGGCACCCAACAATAAAAACAACTCCTGAGGCAGCCAGAGCCCAGCAAGGCCGAGCACATCTTGGGGATGGGCCAAAATTGTGTTATCACATTAAACCTTACCTTAGACAAGAGCTGAATTAGATCAGACTAAACAAAGCAGATCTTAGGAGAATTTCTCCTCCAGGCCTTCCAGCTCTGCCTGATGGTGGTGTAGACCCTAATCCTTTACACTCCTGCATGGGGTGAGACTTTGAATCTCTGTGGCAAGGAGATCATGGAATAATTGAATGCTTTACATTGGAAAAGCCCTTTAGGACCGTCAGGAGGAAGCAGCAGCGCTTGTGGGGCAGGCAAGGCTCCTGCACCGGGGGTTGGTGGTCAGCAAACTTCCCCATATTGCAGGAAACACCAGTTCATGTTCCCCCTCCACCCTCTGAACGTACCCTGGCTATTTTTAATGATCCTAAAATCTGAACAAGCAGCGGAAATGTGTTGAGCTAGGGAGGGAGCTGGTGGGGAGCAGGCTCAGATAGCTGTAATGTCATTTTTCACCCCTCCTGCTGCTGCTTTTGAGGCAGGGAGGTGAATCCTGGGATGGGATATGATGGAAAAACCTCCCCAGGCTCCTCATCCTTGCAGAGTTCACCCCACACGAGCATTAGGTTGTCTGGAGTTTGAGCCTTGCAGAAACTTTTTAATCCTCGTGTGTTTCTAGTGAACAACAGACCTCTGCCAGCAGTAATTGCATGCATTTCCGGAATTTATCTCCATTGGATTGCCTTGGGCATCTAATCCCATAAAATTGCCTCTTTGCTGAAGGGATGTCGTACGTCTGGAGGCGCTGGAGGGGTTAATGTGATGTGTAACCAATGGAAGATATATTTAATGATCTCTGAAATTGCTTCTGTGAAGCATCCCCATAACTGCCACAACTCGATTTACTACAGATCCTGCAAATAACAAATGTAATTACTTGGGAATCAACATAATATTGGGTCAGACAGCCTGATATTCCCTCAGTTTGCTTGAAACTTAATATAAATCTGGAGCAAGTGTCTATGCCCAGTCATATTCCCGGGCTGTGCTCTCAGGAACAACATCCAGCATGGATTTCTGGAAAAATGCTTAAAAACCAGAGTGCTGTAATATTAATTTTTGCCTTATTAAGGGCTGTAATATTAATTTTTGCCTGATTATTTTGCTCTATTACACCAGGACTTTGCACCTTTGCATCACCAGGTGAAAGCTTTTCACTGTCGGTGCTGGTTTTGCTGTGCTCATCATGCTCAGCAGCACAGCTGGAGGCTGTTCTGTGTTTCCCAGTCCTTGACATTCCCTACTGTGCCTCCTGAAGGACGAGCAGATGAGGGAGATAAAGACCACGGTGTGATGGGAATGCTGACATCCACAGCACCCCCAGTGCTCCCTGCAGAGGTGTTGTGCAATTCCAGCAAGGTTTGGGTCAGCAGTGCTCAGCGAGGCCACAGATGGGTGGGAAAACTTGGATTTGGGGGGGGTCTCTCCTTCCCATTTCCCTTGGCCATCCAAGGTTTGAATTCCTTCCCAACTCCAAGGCTGGAGGTGCTGGAGGGTTTAACTGGAACTGGTCACCTCCTGTGTGCCTGTGCTGGTGGCAGCCAGGCCCTGGAGGGGAAGACCCTCTGGCCACTGGGAAGCTGGGTCTGGCAGGCAGAGGGATGATTGTTGGAAAATGTCTGACTCCCAAATCTCCCTGGGAAGATTCACCTTGCCAGGAGGCAGAGGATTTCTGCCAGCCAGGTGTTCCTAGGTCACACATTGTCCTCTCTTTGGAGGCTGTGCAGGAAAAACTCTCTTTGGACATCCAGGAGGAGACAAGAACTCCATTCCCTGGGTGCTGAGCTGCTCCAGAGGGAATCATGGAATCATTAAGGCTGGAAAAGCCATCGAGTCCAACCATTCCAAGGTCACCACCATGTCCCTGGTGACACATTTGATGAACACTTCCAGGGGTGGTGATTCCACAGCCTGACCACCCTTTCAGTGGTCAACAGAGCAGGATTCCCTGTGAGATTTGAGGTTTTATGAGCACAGAGACACAGCAGTGGTGATGAGCTCTCCTTCCCAGGCTCCAGGTGTTGGATGCTAGGTTTGGATGCAATCCCTCCACCTGCAGAGACGCCTCACCCCACAGGTGACACCGTGGTCCTCCTGCTGCCAGCATCACCCCCATCAATCCCCTAAAGACCCTCCCTCCCCCAGCAAACACCAGCACAGCTGATGCCTCCCATTTTTCAGGAAGAAAGGTTTTATGCCTGGATGATAAAACTCCCAAAATCTCGGCCCAGGGCCCAGAGCCGCGCGGTGACAAGCGAGATAAAGCAGACAAAGGCACGGGGAGGCTCTCGTGTTGCAGTGCTAATAAATAAGCTCTCCACAGTCTCTCCAGAGGAGAAACATTCCAGTTGGTTCAATAAAACAGGCTATAACAAGAGATTTATATGGAATATATTGGATTTATTCATCGAGGATTGCAGGGACATTTTTTTCCTGCTCCAGGTCCTTCCCTGGCAGCAGCTGCTTATCACTGGTGCCTTTGTGTAGGGGACAGGGGCTGGGGGGGCTCAGATCCTGCTCACAGGGTATTGATTGCAGGCACATCACAGATGTGTGTGGCTTTTCTGCCTCCAGCAGCTCCAAAATCCCCAAGCCAGGTCGTCTTCGTGGGGGAAAAAAAAAAAAAAAAGAAAGAATGGCAAACCAGCAATTTTTGGCAGTTCTCCCACCCTGACCACCACTTCCTACACCAAAATACTCCTGCAGTAGGCAAACAGAGAGGTTTAGATGGGTGAGAGTATGATCGAGGCTAAAAATGGCTTAAAACACAATTTTAGGACTTTGCTATAAGGTGAATTTGGGCTTTCTGAGGTTTGTTTTGTCACAGAGTCCATGAGCAGCCCTTACACAAAGCCTGAGACACACATACAGGTAAGACCATGGAGGTGTGTAATGTATACACCCAGCAGAGCTTAATAATGAGCCAAATTAGCCTACATTCATTAAGTCCTCATTATAGACCAGGAAATTTAATTACTTTCTTCTCTTCTCTAACTGTTGAGCAAATGCTTTGCAAGTACTGTGGTCTTTGCAGCCCCAAATTCCTCTTTGTGAGAGAACTTTCCAGTTATTATCATTATTATCTCAAAAGAATCTGACCAGAACCCCAAACCCACACTCAGTGAATGCCTCACTGCCCATATCAAAGCATGGATAAGGTTAATCCACTCCATCCCAAGGCTTTTCCCACAATAATCCTGTAACCACATGTCACACAAGGAGTTATCAGGGAAACCTGGCTTTGCTTGGGCGCTGCTCCTCCTTATCACCAGATTACACCCAGTGAAACCTTGACAGATTTGAGGCAACCAGGAGCTCATAAAGGAAAAGGGTCAGGAGGGCAAAGGGACAAGGTTTGGATGTCAAGCAAGGACTCGGGGAAGGAGACACAGCCCCGGATCGCTCGGCAGAAATCGGAGGATGCGGCGGCATCATAATGTAAAATGCATTAAGCTGTCAAAATGAAGATCCTGTCTTCAATCACGCCGAGTCCCTCAGGCCCCCATGTTAAATATTACATCAAGACATTTCCTGTCTGGCATTTAGGGGGAAAAAAAAAAGGGAAAAAGTGAAAAGGAGAAAGGAGAAAGGAGAAGAAAGGTGCGTTCGGCCTTGCAGCGCAGGGGTGGCCCTGGCATGAGCGTCACCTCCACAGTGACACAGGGCCTTGTTCTGTGGAAAATTTTGCTCCTTTTCCCCTATAAATGTAGTTGGTCAGTGAGAAGAGATCCCAGGGAAAGCTGCCATTCTGTTCTGAGTGGGTTTTGGCTTTTCTGAGGCCTGTGGGCAGCCCTGGTTTCACCTCTGACACCAAAGCCTCTCACCTTAACCCAGTTCCCGTCGTGGAACGTCCTTGTCCTTCCTTCCTCCCAGCCTGGTACCTGGGGACGCTCAGAGAACTTCATCTGAATTAATTTCTAAAGTGGATTAGTTAAACTTCATTAAAGCCCGGTGTAGACAGCCTTTTTCAGGATTAAGGTGGCCTTAATTTAATTTCCTCAGGAGCTTAATTTACTTCAATCAGTTCCTGGTGCAGCTCACGGGGACAGCCCCAGGCGGCCTCGGTGACTGTCAGCGTTGTCAGGACATTTGGGGACAGTCACTCTGCTCTTCCCTATATCACCACTGCCATCCCATCCCAAAAAGGGGAGCAGGAATGACAGAATTCATCCCAAAAAGGGGAGCAGGAATGACAGAATTCATCACCTGAGCCCAGCTGATGAGAGGAAGAACCACAAACCCCATTTCTGACCATGAAAGGCTCCATGAATAACTGAACCTCTGCTTCTTAGAAACTTTACAGTTTCCCTCATAAAAAATGCCAATAAATCCTGCCCTGGAAGCAATTTCAAAGCATGGATTCCTGTCTTTCCTCTTCTGCTTTGATGGTTGCCTGTAAATTATCGTAGCATCACATCCAACCTGGAAAAGAGACCCCTGAATTTCAGTTCTGGTGTTTCCAGCTTGAATGCCTGTATGGAATTCTAGAATCCCAGAATATTTTGGGATGGAAGGGACCTCACAGTCCATCTTGTTCTACCCCCTGCCACGGGCAGGGACACCTTGCACTATCCCAGGTTGCTCCAAGCCCCAACATTCCCAGGGAAGGGGCAGTCACAGCTTCTCTGGGGCCACAAATGTCCTTTCTAGAAAGCAGTAAAATGTGTCACCCCCCTGCCCTCGAGACCGTAATTTCATGTAGCAACAACAGCTGGGAGAAAAACAGACACTTCCCAAAAATCCTGACCATCATCAAGTCCTTCTCTCCTGCCACAAGATTTGTAGGAAGCTGTAAAGCCCCTGATTAAGGTCTCCAGGAGCTCTGCCACCCCCAGGGACACTGCTTGCCATGGAACAGCAATTCCAGGGACCTGCCCGAGCAGCAGAGATTGGGGGCTGCATTTTGAGCAGTTTTACCTCGTTGTCACTGGGTTTGTTTTTAATGAAAGCTGGAGCCGTGCAGATTAAAGAATAATGTCACAGAAGGGGCTGATCAAATTGAAAAGATCCATCAGATTAATTACCAGCCTTAAAGGAGCTTGTCCATTTATTAGAAACAAAAGCCTTGGGCTTGCTGTTGAGATTATGATATCTCCCATTTTCCAATATTTCCGTTTGATCTTGTAAAACCAATCATTGGACTGATGTAAAGGCAAAGAGAATTTGCATGGAGCCTTTCCTGGCTGCCTGCTGGGAATGCTCACTGGATACTCACTGGATACTCTGCTTGTGCTCACCATTCACCTTCACTCTCTGGAGCACTGGCTGCTTTTTATTGAAGTTTTCCAAGGCAGGCCTGGCTGCTTTCCAGTCCTCACCCAGACCTGCCTGAGCACAGCATGGCCTGTTTGAAATGCTGCATCAATATTTATCACAACTTTGGGGGATAAGGAATATTTTAATCTTAAAACACCTCCCTGGCTGGGGCGAGATTAAATAAATGCATAACTAAAAGATGTAGGCAGTGAACCTTTTACCCAGCACCGGTGATTGGGTAGAGGCACAGGGAGGCAATTTTGGGGCTCCAGACTCTAAAGCTGTAATTCTAAATTAAAATCATCTGTCAGCTCACCCAAAGCCTTTGAATTCACACATTGCAATTTCCTTTCTGACCGTAATAATGAGCACAGTGTTAATAAAGCAGCCTGAGCTTTGCTGTGTGATCTCCTAAAGCTTCCCAGACAACCAAAGGGGGCCAATTCTCTGTGCCCCCAGAGAATTTGGCATGATCCAGATGATTCCTGAGGGGAGCAGGGTGGTAGATTCCCATGGGATAACCTGGACCCTGCTCCAGGTCCCTGCTTGGAGCCAGGCAGGGGTTGGTCTCTTCTCCCAGGTAAAAGGGACAAAACAGCCTCAAGTTGTGGCCCCAGAGAAGCTGTGGCTGCCCCGGGATCCCTGGAAGTGTCCAAGGCCAGGCTGGATGGGGCTTGGAGCAGCCTGGGATAGTGGGAGGTGTCCTTGCCCATGGCAGGGGGTGGAATGGGATAATCAAGGTCTCTTCCCACCCAAACCAGTCTGGGATTCTGGGATTCTACCAAATGACCCATCCCAGTTTGAGAAACAGCCATTAGAAGCTGACAGAGCTCACAGGACCAACAACAGGAGGATGTTTTCCTAAGTTTCCTGTAGAATTCCCATTCCCTCTGTGTGGTACCCCAGGAATGGTGTCTGCACCACTCGCTTCCCAAGGAGCTGTGCTTGGAATCGATTTCCACCATCCTGGAGATGCTCTGGAACTCCACCCCTTTCATCACCTGTCCTTCAAGCCCATTATTCCTCACGGAAGATCCCGGCTCAGGGAAAACACCATTACTTTACTGGGAAGGAAGCGTTTCCCCTTGCAGATGGTGCAGACGTGATTTAAAACATCGGGGAGTTTCCCCCACGCTCCTCCTGGGTGGGATTTCTGCAGGGACCAGTGGCAAGGCTTGGAATTGCCGTGGGTTTCATGCCTGGCTGAGATGATCCGCAGGAGGCTGCGCACGGATGAGCATTTTGGGTGCTTTCCCTGCGGCTTGCAGACCTTGCCTGAACCCAGCAGCCACAAATTCCGCTTCTCCTGCTTCCCAGCATCTCCCAAACCCGGAGCCAGCAGCTTTCCAACACACAGCAGTGCAAAAGAGACATCCTGAGCCCCTAGTCCTGGATGACATCCCTAAATCTGAGTGTGGCTGGGGCTCCTGGGTGCACTCAATAAATTCCAGAACTGTGTTTCTCAGGGCTGTTCACACTGATGCAAGCAGGGATCGTATTTTGAAGCTCCCACGAAGCAAAGCTTCCCTATAATTTGCTAAATTTATCCCAAACACAATAGCGTGTGTGTAAAGGGGGATCTAAGTATGGAAGCCACTGTTTTAATATAATTGGCCTTTTAGATTAAAAGGCTCTTGTAATAACCTTTCTCTAAGAAGCAGAAAAAGTCATAATTACAGAGCAGCCACACATGACAGATAGATGTTCCAAACTGAGGGAATTAACTCTTCCCTGCGTTTCCAATGAAGAAATCCCTGCCAGCATCAGCCACCAGCATTGCAAAAATAAAAGGAAAGACAAACCCCCTCACTCACCTAAACTCATTTTTAGTAACTTAGGGTTTCTCCCCTTTGCCTGGGAAATCAGTGCGGAGTTTTCTGCTGGGTTGAGGAGAATCTGAACCTGGCTTAAGGAGAATCTGAACCTGGCTGTGTAAGCATTTATTATTTATCATTATTTTAATATCCTGCCTACTGCAATACAGCCATTAAATGGGATGGGGATCACCCTGCTCTGAAGGTGGGAGCAGCCCAGCCAAGCCCTAAGGGGCAGATCCAGCTGTTCCTTCCCATGCTCCATGTCCTGCCCTGAACAAGGAGGAGGAGGTTTAGATTGGATATTGGGAAAATGTCTCCATTGAAAGGCTTGTCCAGCCCTGGCACAGTGGTGGGGTCCCCATTCCCGGAGGGATTGCAAAGCCCTGTGGATGTGGCACTTGGGGACGTGGTTAGAGATGGGATTGGCAGTGCTGGGGAATGGTTGGATGGTCTGGGAGGGCTTTTCCAACCTTAACAACTCTGTGATTCCACGTGCAAGGAATAAAACGAGCTGCTACCAAGGAACTGCTGTGAGGAGAAGAATTCCTCACCGGGATTAGTTGGAAAATAAAGTCCATGAGATCTCATCCTAATGCTGAACAGAGATGGAAACATTTGAGAGCTCCAGACGAGAAGCTGGTGATGCACAGAGTGTTTGGTGACCTCTTGTGACAGAGGTGTCACACCAGGAGCAGAGCAGGGCTGGCACCACCAAAGCAGCACCCAGCACCCCTCAGGATGCCCTCAGGATGTCTGCAAGGACCAGCATTCCTATGCTGGGATGTTTCTGCTGCTTTGCCACCCGAATAAACACCCCAAAGGCAAATCCTGTGCCCTCCATCTTCCATCCCTCACGGAAACACCCGGGATGACTTTCCTGACTCACTTGTCATGGACGCTGTGCCAGCTGCTGTCACTCCACTCTGGGCTCAGAGGTGTTTTTCCATCATGGCCTGAAACCATTTCTGGCTGGTTAGAGAGGGAATTTTAACAGGAGTTGACTGGCTCGAATCGAGGACTCACATCCCTCAAACGTTTAACGCCGAGCGTGTCCACACCAGACACCGCTCCCACTTCTGCAGAAACAAATCAGAAAATTAGTATTTTAAAAATCTATCCATCACAAGATCATTTTCCTCTCCTCAGCAACACGAGAAAGGCATTTGTGGCCACCATTTCCACTACACTGCCTTTAATTTTTATACATTGGCTTCGGCATTAAAAAAAGAATGGGAGCAGTAAATCAGCCCATTAATCATTGCAGTCCGGGAAAGCTCCAGTAAATCACCCAAGTTTTATATCTCTATTTTTTTGAACTCAGGCCCGAGAGCCCAGGGATTGAGGCCATGTGCTATTCATTTGCAAGCAGGCAGTTCACATTTTTGCGTGGTGACCTCAGCCCTGCAGCCCCAGGTGCGGCGCGGGGAGAGCGAAACCCGCGGCTGCGGCACACGAGGAGAGGATGTGTCAAAACAAATGTCAGGATTTGGGATTCATTTCGCGGGGCCCCAGCAGTGCCCAGGTCTGATTTATCCCCAGCCCGTTCCCATGATTCACAGGAGGCTCGAGCAGGGGTGTTAATAATGAAATAATCCACGGCATTATTTATTGCTGGTAATCAAAGTGAGAAATCTCGTCGCACATCCGGAGCTGGCGTTCCTGGGGTCTCTGGTTTTCCCTGGATGAGAGCTGGTGCCCTGCTGGGTGCTGGGGGATGTCTTGGGGCAGGAGGCAGCGTGGCCCAGGTGACATTAAAGCAGGACTTGCCCCCCAAGCCATGTCTGTCCCCAAAGCCGTGTCTGTCATCAGCAGCGCTCCAGCTGAGCCCGGCTCTGCCCTTTCGGCCCCTCCTGCCCAACGATGCGAGCAGAGAAATCTCATGAGGGAGGGGATGTGGAGCCACTGCCAGCGAAGCAGCTCCAGCCCTTCCCTCGCTGACCTCTGAATTCCCTGGAATAACAAAGAGCTCATTTCCAGCACTCCCTGCTCCGACTGCAGCCTGCTGCCCAGATTGGGATTGTGGGAACATCCAGGAGCATCCTCAGGCCGGAGCGCTGGTCAGTGGGAGCTGGAAGGTGCAGAAAATTCCCCTTCCCGAGCTTCCAGGAACAACTGCAGCCCCAGGAATGCCAGGCCACCATAAAATCCACGTGGCTTTGGCTTCATTGGAAAACCTCAAACAGCATTTGAAGGATTAAAGCCAATTAATGGGTAGAGCTGTGAAGTTCTTAATCCTAAAGGTTGGGAAAGCCCTGTGGGATCATAGAGTCTGACCATGAACCCAACACCCTAAGCCATGTCCCCAACATCTCATGGCTGGGGCACCCGTGCCACCCACGGCACAGGGATTTCTCTGCCAAAATCACCAGCTGTTGCCCTGCAAGGATTAAACATCCTGAATCCTGGATTCCTGCTGGTCTGGAGCAGGGAAAACCTGCAGTGCTGGAGGGAACTGGCAAGGCAGAGCCCAGGACCCATCACAGGGATTTTTGGAGCTCCCTTCAAAGCTCTCCCAGCCTAAATGCTCAGGGAGCTGGAACAGATCTTAGATCACTAAAATTTATCCTCTGCTACAGATTTTCATTGTTTCCCCGGCACAAATTTGGTGCAAAACAAGGGGGATATGAACAAGTGAGGATAAAATAGAAATAAAGTGTCTGGGTTTATTCCTAAATTATTAATTTTGGTATTTTTCTTTGTGCAACCACAAAAAAGCTTTCAAAGCAGCTTGGGTGGTTCTGAAAGAGAAAACCAAATTATTTGTCCCACATCTGCACGTGGCACTTTGTGATATCAGTGAGGTGGGGCTGGGGGCAGCAGATAAAGGTTCCCACGTGCTGACCCCGAAAAAACACGGCCCCATCACCAGACATCAACCCCTTTCCTCAGCAAAAATCAGAGGCCTCGGCTCCTTCCCCCTCTGGGCATCTTCAGTGTGGGGTGAAGGATAAATCGAGGCTGGAACTCAGGAGGAATCACGGAATCATAAAGGTTGGAAAAGAACCTCCAAGATCATCAAGTCCAACCTAAACCATGTCCCCAGGTGCCACATCTCCTTGTTTTTTAACCCTTCCAGGGATGGTGACTCCACCACTGCCCTGGGCAGCCTGGTCTGATGTTTAATCACTCTTTCCTTAATATCCAGTCTGAACCTCCCCTGGTGGCCATTTCCCCTCATCCTATCACTGGTAAATGCTCCAGGAGCTCAGCAAGGAGCCCCTCGATGCTGAAAAACACCAAAACAAACCAAAACATTCTCTCTAAAGGCACCTGAGCCTGCAGCTGTGTGTGACAGCTTCATTTCAGCAACGGGAAATAGGTTATCCAGGGATTCCACCCAATTACGAGGCAGGGATGGGAATGATTGGGTGGGGGAAAAAAAGGGATGCCTTAAAAACCAAGCACCGGGCGTCACTTCCCAGCCCGGGTAATCGGAGCCAGTGTGGTGGAAAGCAGCACAGTGTGGGTCACTGGGCACATCCCGGGAATTGGGAAGGTGGGGATGCAGCCAGGCAGCCCAGCTGCAGCTCTGCCCTGCCTTCCCAATGCCTTCTGCTGGCTGGATTGGCAGGTGGATGCAGGGGACGAGGGGGAAATGGGGTCAGGGCTTGCTGCGCACTGTTCCCAAAGGCTGGCGTGGCGTGGGGGCAATTAAAGCAGGCAGGCCCCAGGAAAGTGAACAATGAGGAGAAATTGGGAAATCCATTCTTCCCGCCCCAGGCTGAGGGGGAAAACATGGATTTATAGCCAAGGCAGGACCAGAAGAGGAGGGTGGTGGTGTTTTCCTGGTTCCCCTTAATGGTGGATAAAGAGCAGGAGCTGCCATCACAACATTGGACTTGCTGTGCACCCTCTTTGGAGGCTGAGACAACAACTCCAGCACCCAAGGGTGCCCCAGCCCTCGCAGAGGAGTCCCCACTGCATCTCCTTGAGGATATGAAAGCTCCAGCAGTGGGAGGAAAAACTGCTGGGAAAGTGCCTGGCAATTCCAGCACTCTGTCCCACGCTGAGCTCCCCCTCCAGCTCCGACACCTCTGCCTCGATCTCCCACTCCTGCTGAGATTCCCAGACACGGGAGTGAGGAATGGCATGGAAAATCCAGCCTCCCACAAAGCTCCAGGGGTGGAACACAGGACAAGGAGCACCCGAGGGTGTGGAAAGGGAGCTTGTGCTGGGGAGCTCACAGTTACTGCAGAGCTGGGGCTGGAAAAGCCAAGTGACAGCAATTTTGTAATTCTGCAATTTTGTAATTCTGCAATTCTGTAATTCTGCTCTGCCCGTACATCCCTGCCCATGGCACAGGTAACTGGCATTAAACCCTGACATTTTCCTGCCAGGCTTTTACAGCAGGAGGAGCTGGAGGAGGATTTTTTACACAGGCAGACAGTGACAGGACAGGGGGGATGGTTTTAAACTGCAAGAGAGGAGATTTAGATTAGAAATTGGGAGGAAATCCTTCCCTGGGAGGGTGGGCAGGCCCTGGCACAGGGTGCCCAGGGCAGCAGTGGCTGACCCTGGATCCCTGGCAGTGCCCAAGGCCAGGTCAGATGGGGCTGGGGTTGCAGAAGGTGTCCCTGCCCATGCAGGGGTGGCACCGGATGGGATTTAAGGTCCCTTCCAACCCAAACCAGTCTGGGATTCTGTGAAACAGGAATTCCCTAAAGGAGAGAGGAAGAAACCAACCCCCCCGGCTGCCCCCTCCTGTCAGGGACTTGTGCAGAGCCACAAGGTCTCCCCTGAGCTCCTTTGCTCCAGCCTGAGCCCCTTCCCAGCTCCCTCAGGAATTCTCCAGCCCCTTCCCCAGCTCCATTACCCAGTCAATAATTCCATGTTTATGATCCAGCCCTAGGGAAGAGCCCGGTCCTGATGTCCAGGGTGGGTCTGGTTCCAGCAGTGACCATCACCTGCAAACATCTGGATCTGACAGGGCTGGACCAGGGACCTTCCCACGCACTCCCCCCACCTTCTCTGAGCTCAATCCGTGGCTGCTCCATCCCTGGGAAGTTTCTTCTCCTCCAGGTTCAAATCTGGGTCTCCAGAACCTGTCTGCTCCTCAAAGGATGAGTTTATAGGACCTGACAGAGTTGGCTTTTCCCGCTGCAAAGGAAGGAAGTTGCTTTAAGCTCTAAAAAAAAATCAAAAAGCAGAACCATCTGGCAGAGCACAGCTGTGGAAATATTATCCATCTAATTATTTATAGAGGTACCTGTGCAGGGCCGGGATCAGTTCTCATAATTACATCAGGAAAACGCTCTTTTGATATAAAACCAACTCACGAAAATACGCTGGGGGCTTGGGCAGGGGGAAAAACCATCATTTTCTTTGCTTTTTGCAGCCTCAAAGCAGCAACAAGTTTGTTTTCTGCCGGTGGTCCGGGCTTCAAACGAGACCTTTGGCATCTGAAAGCCATTAAAGTGCACGGTCACAACAGCCCCAGCCATTAGAGAGACAAAACAAAGGTGAGCACAGCCACAGATAATGAACCGACTCTCGTTTCTCCTTCAGTCGATAGCAGGAGCATTCCAGGAACAAACAGCCCCGGGTGTCCCCGGGGATGCTCCCAGGGAGGGGGCCGCAGCCGGCCACCCCCAGGAGCTGATTTCCAATGGAAACGGCACTCTCGGGCCCCGGGTTTATGATCACATTTCCCCTATTTGCTTCTCGGAGCTCTCTAAATCCATGGGGAAGACCTCAAGCGGAGCTGGCTGTGATTGGGAAGTGCTGGCTCTGGAATTTCGGGATGGGGAGGGAGGGATGCTGAGCGTTGTGGAGAGCACGGGAGCGAGGGAGGAAACTTTCCCGGAGGCTTTGAGGGCTAAAAGGTCGGGAATTTCTGCAGAAATCCCGGGTTGGGATGCCCCTGCCCCCTCAGCCACAGCCAGAGAATGCCGGCACAGGGAACCATTCCAAGGTTCAAAGGATTTAACCAGGCAGGAGGAGAGACCTCAGGGAGGGGCTGTAAATTTAGTTGGAGCTTGATAAATGCTCCCACTACCTTAATTATCCCAGGAGCTGGGATTTAGTGCCTGCCAGGGAAGTGTCTGCTGCTGGGTTTTGACAGTAAGTGCTTGTGCATCCCAAATTACCCATTATAAATTAATCAAGGAAATGGGAGTTAAATGAAAATCATCCCCCTACTGCACCTAAAGGGGCTCCAGGAGAGCTGGAGAGGGATTTTTGACAAGGCCCGGAGTGACAGGACACAGGGAATGGCTTCCCACTGGCAGAGGGCAGGGATGGATGGGATATTGGGAAGGAATTCCTGGCTGGGAGGGTGGGGAGGGGCTGGTAAGGAATTTCCAGAGAAGCTGTGGCTGTTCCATTCCTGGAAGTGTCCAAGGCTGGGTTGGACAGGGCTTGGAGCAGCCTGGGATAGTGCAAGGTGTCCCTGCTCACAACAGAAGGTGGAATTAGGTGGGTTTTAATGTCCCTTCCAACCCAAACCAGTCTGGAATTCCGTGATTTGCAGGTTCTGGAAGTGCAGAGATGATGAATTCATCAGTCAGCTGAGCCAATGTAGGAGGAAATGTTCCCATGTTTTATAGGAAAACGTCTGAGAAATGAAAACAGTCATTTTCACCCCTTTCCCTTTCTCATTTTGCACAAAGCAAACTTACAGCCAAGCCTCCTTTCCAAGAATAAATGTTATCTCAGTTTTTAAATTAGAAATTAAAGTCTTGTCAGCCCGGGGAGACTGGGAAGGAAACTTCGATTATAATACCACAGGAAACTAAGGCTGGGAGAGAAGGGGCTTAGTCAAATGGTTTAAAAACACAGTTTTAGGTTCTGACAAGCTCTTACAAACACTGGGCCAACGTGATGTCTCATAAAAATGCAGCTTTCTTAGGCTAATGCATTGCAGCCAGCAGCAGGGATGGATTAAATCCCAACCAGGATTTGGGCAAAATGAGGGAAAACAGGAAAAGAGGTTTCTACTTTGTTTCAACACCCAAGTTTTTCTCATTCTGGGGCACAGAAGAGAGCTCAGCCACAAAAAACCCTCTTTAATTATTAATACTATTAATAAATAGTGACCCAGTCCTGCCACGTGATGAAGTTTTCTCTCGATGCCTGTGGGCCACGACCTGCAGCCTTTACTTTTTTCATACTTCCAGTCCCCAAAACATCCTGCAATCCCAAATTTCAGGGCTGTGCCTCAGCACGGCCTCGTGTGAAGGTGCGTGAGCAGCAGATGGAGGTTTGGGCTCCGCCACCGTGTCCTACCTGTCACCATTCCAACAGTTTAAAGGATTCAATTCCTCCATCTGCTCGTGCAGCTTGTGCAGAGCCTGTGCTCTCCAGACTAGCAGGGATTATTGTTTCTAATAAGTGAATGAATGAAAAGTGGCTTTGGAAACCCAAAGCCAGAGCTGAGTCCTCAATTCTGCTGACAAAACTCTGCCAATATTTCCTGACAAACTCTGGGATCTGGGGTGTTTAAAGCAGCCGTTTTTATCAGACAGCTGCTCTCTGTGGAATGCACTTTCTCGCAGTCTCTCCTTCATTCCTGCTTTCTTATCCTGATAATATCCATGTGGGATGTGCGTGAGAGTAAAGGGAAATTAGGAGGTGCTTGAGAGGCAGGTGTGAAAAATCTTTCTGTGTGTGTAAACAGAGTAGAGCACTTTTTTGTGAGGGGGTGATTCCAGTGAATCTCTCCTGCTGAGGGATCACAGAATCCCAAAAGGGTTTGGGTTGGACAGGACCTTAAATCCCATCCACTCCACCCCTGCCATGGGCAGAGACACCTTCCACTATCCCAGGCTGCTCCAGCCTGGCCTTGGACATTTCCAGGGATCCAGGGGCAGCCACAGCTTCTCTGGGAAACCTTCCCACCCTCCCAGCCAGGAATTCCTTTCCAATATCCCACCTAGATCTCCCCTCCTTTAGCTCAAATCCATCCCCCTTGTCCTACCACCAAAATCAACCCGTATCAAAGCGCATCTTCCCTTCTTTTTCCACAGGAACCGCACTTTTCCGCCTCATAACCCTCGTTTCCTGTGGCAATCCCATAAAAAACATCATTCCCACAAGGTTCCCACCTGCCCTCCACAGTTCCAAAGCAGGAATGGGTGAGCTGGATGCAAATATTCAGGATTTCCTTGGATTTATTGCCATCAAGCAGCACCAGAGTTTAGCATACATTACCAGCATGGGCTTTAAATCAAAGGAGCATTTCTGAATCCATTATTTATAATGAATCAATTATTAATGGAGATAGCTTTTTCTCTCCTAATAAATTATTATAAACTCTGCTGTAACACGCTGTACCAATATGTACCGTATAAATTATGGGATGTGGTTCAGGTTCCGAGGATTTTAAGCAGCTCGCTGAGGCGTTTGCTGGCGCAGGGCTGGGAGCGTTGCATTTATTGCAACTTCAAGCAATCAAAGCTCCTCATTGCACGTCCTTTATTTGCTGGGAGACAGATCCTGCAATAAATCACCTGGTAAAGATCTGTGATATTTACACAGCAGTGGGAATAAATGTGGGGTTTGTGTTACTGGAAAGAGGAAACCTTTTACTTGAAGCCTTTTCTGCTTGCTCTTCTTCAGTGCTGAATTTTTTCCTTCTCGTTTCTTGGTGCTTCTTCTGTCTTTTGATTTTTCTCTGTGTTTTTGGATCCAGCACCGTGGGTGTGGCTTTGCTGTGGTTTCCCAGCACAAACTTCTGGCTGCTCCTGGGGCTGTGGCTCTGGTTTTGGGGTCCTCCCCAGAGCCCTGCAGGTCCTGGGGGTCTCCTTGTGAGGAGGAGGAGAAGAATCTCCAGAACCACAATTCAGAAGGGTCAATGAATATCAAAGCTGCTGTGGGGAGACACAAAGTCTGGGGGCTCCACTTCCTCTTAGAATCATAAAATGGGTTGGGTTGGGAGGGACATTAAGGATTATCCCATTCCAACCTCCTGCCATGAGCAGGGACACCTTTCGCTATCCCAGGTGGCTCCAAGCTCCATCCAGCCTGGCCTTGGACACTTCCAGAGATCCAGAGGCAGCCACAGCTTCTCTGGGCAATCCATTCCAGGGCCTCCCCACCCTCAAAGTAAATCATCATAATCACAGACAGTAATAATTATAGAAAAAATTCCCCAAAAACCACACAATTCCCTGGTGGGGTCTGGATATAAGAATGGGGTGTCTGATATCCAGCACCTCAAATCCTGGATATATCAGGGATAAATCCTTTCTGCACCCCTCCCACAGCCCTCACTCAGCCCCGTGACCCCCCGATTCCATTGGCAAACCGTGTGGAATCCTCCCCGAGCAGCTCCACAGGATGGCAAATTTACCTCTCCAACATCCTCATTAATTTCCCGAATAAACACAAAGGCCCAGCCTCTCCCTGGCCTGAATCCACACATTCCCAGTGTTCCCCGAGCAGTTCCAAAGGCTCCCAGTCCCCGAGGTTTCCGTGTTGGTGGCGGATACCGCTGGGAGAGCCGCAATCAAAATCCAGCTTTTATCATCGTATCAAAGCGCTCGCAGAGATTCGTTTCCATTTTAATGCCTCTCTTCTCCTACTTTCAGTCATTTTGGGTTTAATAACATCATCTGCATTTAAAGGGCAAGTGAATTCCCTGCTTTCAGCTCACTTCCTGTGTGGATCCTGATGTGCCATGGTGATCCATGGCATCAATTATGGAGCTATATCCCAGAGACACTGGATCCCTGGAAGTGTCCCAGGCCAGGTTGGATGGGGCTTGGAGCAACCTGGGCTAGTGGAAGGTGTCCCTGCCCATGGCAGGGGTGGGACTGGATGGGATTTAAATTCCCTTGCATCCCAACCCATTCTGGGATTCAATGATCCATGTAAATCCCAGGGAGAGCTGCGATTCCAGGGTCTCTATGACAACGATGGCAAGCCCAGGCTGGCTGTCACTGCGCTTCCTCCGTGTGGGATGCAGAGTTTCCCATCAGGAATATTCCCCCTCCACTACTTTGTGAATCCTGGTGCAACCACGAGTGATCCAGAGCTGGTAACTGGGAGGAAAACCTCCTCTTTTCCCAGTAATAACGACCTCATTCCTGGAGACCTGCAGAGGAGCTGTCTCTGTGCTCTTCAGGTGACAGCGATGGTGGCCCAGCTGTGCCCAGTGTGTGGCCTCCAGCCGGACATAACCAACCCTGCGATGGTCCTGCCTTCAGGAGGGCTCCAAGCCTTTCTTCCCTGGATTCATTCCCCCAGGGATTGCTGCCATTCCCCATGGAGCAGCCCATGGTCAAGGACCTGCCATGATGCCAAGGGGCACCAGAGCATTCCAGCTCCAAGAACGGCCTTCCAGGCTTCTGGCAAAGCTGAATTCACCAATTCAATCCATGCAGATTTTTCCACATGCTCCTACTTTGCCTTGACCTCCCATGCTGGCCATGCCCACGACAGGGGGTCAAACTTGACGATTCTTAAGGTCCCTTCCAATCCCAACCATTCTGCGGTGTTTCTTTGTTTTCCACAGCTGATTTTTCCATGGCAGGACCCCCGGGATCCCATAGGTGGAAGGGGCCATCCCCCAGCAGCGCTGGAAATCATTAAATTGGAGCAGTTTCGGCGCAGAGCCGTGGGGATGACGGAGGAGCTCGGCCGATAATGAAAGATGCCGGGAACTCAATTTGTTTTCCTTAACGAACAGAAGGTTAAGAGAGGATCCGCTGGCAGCCTCTAATTACTTCTGGAATTTAAATGTGATAATGGAGGGCTCCCTGGCCAGGCAGATGAAAGTCCACCCAACCCCGTGCCTGCGAGATTAAAATTCAGCCTTGAATTAAAAGCACCTTTTTAGCAGTGCAGGTTATTAAGCACTGAAACAACCGTCGAGAGATCTTCTGATTTGAAGAGGGTTTTTTTTCCCTTTCCAAACCTAAAGCTTTAATTCAAATAGAAAAGTCCCCAGGCATGTTTTACATGGGAGTTCAGGGCAGATAATCACAGTGGCTTTTTGCCAACCTCATAAAGTATTAATGTGCCATCACCCCGCTGCCCTCCTTCTGTGCTCTGCTCATCAAGCAATCATTTTGTCAGTAAACACAGGGAATTTCTCCAGCGTGTCGTCACCAGAGGTGGTCAGCAATGAGGAGACCACGACTGCGTCCGTAAAACACCCTGGATGTGGTAGGAACCACCTGGGAGTGACTGCTGAGTGTTGTCAGCAAATCCCTGAGGTCTTTTCCCACCTGGATATTGAAAGGAGATGCTGGGACAGTGAAAGGTTGGCGGCCATGGGGGCAGCTTGGGGACAGGCTCAGCTGGAGCCAGGAGCAGGAGCTGGAGAACCACCAGGAGGCTGGAGAAGGTGCCACCACCACACAAGATGCCACTACGGTAGGAGACAGCAGCTCAGTGGAAGGTGGCACCACCACGCAAAGTGTCAGCATGATGGAAGGTGCTACTGTGAGAAGATGCCACCACTACTCAAGGTGCCAGCACCCCACAAGGTGCTACCACAGTGGAAGGTGCCATCACCATGTAAGGTGTCACCAGGATGGAAGATGCCGCCACCACACAAGGTGCCACCTCTGTGGAAGGTGCCACCAACACTCGATGTGTTCTCATGATGGAAAGTGCCACCATGATGGAAAGTGCCACCCTGATGGAAAGTGCCACCACCACTCCAGATGCCACCACCACTTGAGCTGCCCCCATAATGCAAGGTGCCAGCACCCACAAGCTGTCACTGTGACAGAAGGTGCTGCTGCCATGCAAGGTGCCACTGTGAGAAGATGCTACCACCACACAAGGTGCCACCACCATGTGTCATTTTGAAGCCCAGCTGGAGAAGAAACACCTCGGAGCTGCTCGCTCTTCTCCCTCATTCTGGTGGATGGGGAGGAGAATCGAAGTCAAATTTGTATGTTGAGATAAGAACAGTTTAATAATAGAAAAGAAAGGAAAATATTAAAATAATAATAATATTTAAAAGCGATTTCTCACCATCCACTGACTGATTCCAGAGCCCCCTTCCCAAATCCAGACCGGCCCTTCTGGGCTGCTGTTTCTCCCCTCTACGCCGGTCCCATGGGGCCATTTTAAAAAGGCACACGTGGAACATAAATCAAGAGCAATTTCCAGCCCTCTGGTTGTGGTTTGTGTTCCTCACACAGTGCAGCAGGTGGGATGGATGATGGGATGCTCCAGGCTGTATTCTCCACTGGAATGTGCCCTTCACAGAGCTCTGGTGATTTGTCATCAGACAAGGACGTGGCTGAGGGACTGCTCTGCTTTTGGAGAAATTATATTCAAGGAGTGTTGGGTTAAAAGTGAAAGAGGGGAAATTTAGGTTGGATATTGGGGAGGAATTCCTGGCTGGGAGAGTGGGCAGGCCCTGGCACAGGGTGCCCACAGCAGCTGGGGATGCCCCTGGATCCCTGGAATTGTCCAAGGCCAGGTTGGAGCAGCCTGGGATAGTGGAAGTCGTTGGGGTTGGAATGGGGTGGGATTTAAGGTCCCTTCCAACCCAAACCAGTCTGGGATCTCAGGACCTGCACTAAACAAGCCCTGTGGTCAGAAGATGTCACTTCAGTGACAAAACTTCAGCAAAAACACCAAACGGGTTTTCAGGAAGCTGTTGGGATCTGGGAATGAGGGCAGGGCCTTCAGACCTTGGTGCACCCACAGACAGGGCCAGGAAAAGGGTGAGGCAACTTGTGGAGAGCAACTCATCCAAATGTAGGAACAATGCCGGGGAAGTCTCACTGCTGGCGGAGGCTGTGAAGGGAAGGAATGTTTATTTTGTGCCCTGGGCAGCAGGAACCTGAGCGAGTGCCCTCAGCACATCCCGATCCCACTCCTCCAACCCTGCCTCCCTCTGCAGTTTCACAGCTGAGTTAGCTAAAAATACCCCTTTGTCCTGTACTTTCTAACTTCCTGCAGTTTCTCTGCAGACAAAAGTGGAGCTCGCTGCCAAAATCAGATACTCAAGGAGCTCTATTACTTATAAAATCAGCTGTACCACGTGACAGCTGCAAACATCTGGAATCCATCGCCCAGGCTCCGTGTGGGACTGCATCCTGCTCAAATATCAGCCTGGAGCTTGAGTTTCTGTGGCTTTCTCAACCCCAAAACAATTCCTGCAGAAAGGGGTTTGCAGATAATCAAAATTTTGGGGGGAAAAAGGCCAGAAAAAAATTAACTTTGTCAAAACAAGCAGCGAACAGAGGGATCTTTAAAAGCTTTAATGATTTTTTTTTAGGTCAAGGGAAGTGTTTTCCTCCCTTTTTCCTCCAAGGGAGATGGGAAGTGTTTCTCATCTGTGGATGTGAGGGAAATGCTGCTCCCCAGCACTCCATGAGTTAATCCACACTTGGAGCTGCTCCCTTGGGTGGCACAGGCTGAGCAGGAAACCTTCCCAGCAGGATATGGGGTGTCCTGGGAGGCTGTGGGAGCACACCTGGATCCCTGGGAGGTGACAACCACTCCTCCAGCAGCACCTGGAGAGGTGCTGGGGCAGGACAGGCTCCTGAGCTGAGGACAAGGCCCTGAGCACCATCCTGTGGGATGCTGCTCCCCCACAAAGTGTGGGGTTTGGTCTGGGATGGAGATAACGTGGATCTGGGACAGGTGGGACAAAAACACCTGGAGCACGGGTTGTTCTGGGCTGAAGGGCTGCCCCAAATGGCGCCAATCGTTCCTGGCACACCCCTTTCCTGGCAGAAATGCCAACCTGTAATCCAAACATCAATGTCAGATGAATTTCTTATTTTCATTCAGTATTACAGGCAGTAGCACTTACTCCAATCCCACATTCCCAGGAGAGATTAATCCTAAAAAATCCTTCTATAATTTTATTGTGGGTGTAGGATCCATGCAGGGGGATTGGAAAGGATTCTCTGCTTTATGAAAAGGGTGGAAACAACTTTTTCACCCTCACGTGCAGCCCTCAGGTTACAGCGGGCAGCACATCCCCTGCCGCTCCTGCTGCACTATCCCAGCTCCTAAAACTCCTGGGATTGGTCCTGCGTGGTCAGAAAGAGCAGAACAACGCAGTGATCAGTGTGTAATCTCTCCATCTAACTAATTAAAACAAATGTAAATAGTTTATAGAGAGGATCAACTCCGGTAGATGCAACCACAGCCTTCCCTTCTCCCTGCGGTCTCCAGGAGCATCCCAGGGCACGGCTCCAAGTGCTCAGCCCCCTGCAGGGGGGTCGAGAGCCAAACAGGACTTTGGAGCCAGCTCTTCCTCTTGCCTGGCTTTGGAGTTTTGCTTTATTTTCGGCACAGCTCCTCCCAGCTGCCTGTGCGCAGCTGAATCCCCGCGTGTGGAATATTCAGCAGGAAAACACGGGAAGAGCCAAGCAGCCTCACGAGGGAGGCCTGGGAAAAGAGAGGAGGAAAACACCTGCACTCCCAGCCCTATCCCAATTAATATTTGAACATTTTCCACGGAGCTGGGACCCTCTTAGCAGAGAGCTTTGGAAAAACTCAGGATGGTTTAATCCAGAGCTTCCCAAGTTCTCCGAGCAGGTTGGATGTGCACAAAGGTTCGGGCCCAGCTCTGTCCCCGTCCCCTGGCACAGCACTGAGCTCCTCCTTCTGAATGATTTTATTAATTAAATGCTTTTATTAATTAAACTCTGAGGTTTTATTAATTAAACTCTGAGGTTTTAGTAAGAAGAGGATCAATGTGGAGTCCTGTGCCACTTCAGCTGGCAAGGAAAAGCCCAGGAGGACCCGGAATTCCCAGGAGGTTTCCAAAGGCAACTCCAAAATTGTAACTATTAATTCCTAAAAATCTCAGGGTTTAGCCATGTGCCAGTGGCACTGAAAACTATATGGGAATTCCAGGTTCCTTTTTTCCCAAGTCTTCCACCTATAGATGGCAAATATCCGATGGCTGCAAGCTCTGCTGGCAAAACAAACATTCCTGCATTTAATCCCATTGGGAAGAGCTACAACTCCAGGGCTTTTCCCTTCCTCCGTGCTCCCTGGGCAATCCTTGTCCCTGGAGCTCCATATATCCTCCTCATAAATTATCCAGGGAATGCCAAAAACCCCCAAATTATTGCTGCAAGGTCCAGTCAATCTGTGCCTGCTGTCCCAGGAGGAGCCTCACCTAAAATAAAACCCTGCAGCACTTCATGCAGATCCCTAAATCTTTAGCCCCAAACACAGCGATCCCGAAAATTCATATTCCTACAGCACAGAGGGATCCGTATTTTTTAGTGCAGTGGTTTGTTTAAATTTCTTTTTTGTCATATCACACAATTTGTCACCGAGGGGAACTGCTCTGCTCCTTGTCTCATGTTCACAGGAGCAACACCCTCACACCAATCCACGCTCCCAGCAGCCAAAACCTCGGGATTCGCTCTGGTTTCTGGAGCTTTTCCCAAAAGCTGTTTTGTGGTTGGCACATCTCTTCCCATGAAGTTTGACCCTTTTGGGAATTTACAGCTCGCTGGAGCAAGGGCATCTAAAGTGCCACCAGCACTGGAGGGCATCGTGGCTTCCTGAAAATGGGAATTGGGACTTAATCCATATCCAAGGGGTTTCATCCCAGAGGGAATTGGAAGAAACATGGTCAAGCCCTGGGTTGGACTCCCAGGGATGTAATGAAGATTTAATCCCTATTAAAGGGATATCATCCCAGAAGGAACTGGGAAGAATGTGGTCAAGCCCTGGGTTGGAACGCAATGAGGATTTAATTCCCATTCCAGTTGAATCATCCCAGAAGGAACTGGGAAGAGCATGGTCAAGATTTGGGTTGGAATCCCAGAGATCTAATTAAGATCTAATTCCCATTCAAGGAAGATCATCCCATAAGGAACTGGGAAGAGCATGGTCAGCCCTGGTTTGGATTCCCAGGGACCTAATGAGGATTTAATGCCCATTCAAGGAATATCATTCCAGAAGGAACTTGGAAAAGCATGGTCAGTGCTGGGTTGGATTCCCAGGAACCTAACGAGGACCTAACCCCCATTCCAGGTGCATCATCCCATAAAGATGTGGGAAGAGCCCGGTCTGTTCTGGGTTGGACTCCCTGCCATCCACACCCTCCTGCCTCCTGGAGGTGCAAGGCAGCCAGGGAGAGGATATTTTCCCTTTCCAAAGCCGTCCCCATTTCACACAAATCCCAGATTTTGTGCCCAAACTGCTGCAGGGAGGTTCTCTGGTTGCTCAGCAACGACTTTAGTGCTGATCACAGCTTGGGGTGGTGAGCACCTGCAATTCCTGCTGGACGGGGAATGAGGCCGGGATTTGGAGAAAGATACGGAAAGGGAAGGGCAGGCACTGCTTCCCAAGAGCAGGGAAATCCAGTTTATGTGGGTTAATAACAATCAGCTGGAATTTGGGGTGGGAAAGTGTCAATTTTGGGTGGAAAGTGTCCTTTTTCACTCCTCCAATTATCTGTGGGAAGGAGGGGAATCCATGGCATGGGACAAGTGGCTGTCACTGGAGTGTTTGGCCCTGCCAGGGAAGTGTGAAATGTGGCACAGCCTGTGCTTCCCTAAGAGCTGTGACATCCCGAGGAGAGCTCCTGCTCCATCCCACAGGAAAAGTGACATTTCCACGATTGGAAAACCGCTGGGGCTGAGTCAGGAAGTCAGGAATTCAGCCTTGTTCTCACAGATCCATGGGAACGCCGAATTTGCGTTGGAAAGAACCTTAAAGCTCATCCAGTTCCACGCCTGACACCTTCCACTATCCCAGGCTGCTCCAAGCACCTGACCTGGGACACTTCCAGAGATCCAGGGGCAGCCACAGCTTCTCTGGGAAACCTTCCCACCCTCCCTGCCAGGAATTCCTTCCCAATATCCCACCTAAATCAATGTTCCTTCAGCTTGAAGCCATACCCCTTGTATTTTCCACATTAGATAAACCAAAAGGCGTTGAGTGCCGGAAGATCTCTGCAGGAGTTGTTGGCTCTCCTTCCCTTTTCCAACCTTCCTCCTGGAATCCATGTCTCCTTCTCCCCACTGTTCCCCCTCCGGATTCCCGCTCTCCAAGTGGCAATTAGGTTGATCACGGCACCACTTTGCAGCTTACAGAACGTTCTCCTTAATTATTAAACACGGTATTTACATCCCACCGCAGCAGATTCCCTTTGAAGCTCTGGCTGAGCTCGCAATTCCCTCCTGCTGCTGCCGATCCCAATCCCACCTCCCGCCACTTCCATCTGTGCACCTGGTTTTCCCCACTTTTCCAGCTTTCCAACCCTATCCTGGCCATTTTATGGCTCCCATTCGTTGCTTTTCCACAGAAATCAGGCACAGCCACTGTTGCTGTTGGATGTGCAAGAAAAATTATGGAAGTTCTCCTGAAACCTTGGGGGTTTTCCTCAAAAATCCCATTTTTGGAGGTTCTATTTCCAAGCACCTTTGGAATATGTTTGGAATGGGGGTAGAAACATTCTTGGAGTCTCCTGGAGAATGGGATTTCCCAGGAACTGGTGCTCACAGATACCTGTGCTGATCCCTGTCCTCCAGCCTCGTCCCATGTTTTATGGGAACAAGCTGAACTTTCCCTATACATCTGATGTTTAAAATCCCAGAAATTCCTCATAAAATCCAATTCCCACACAGGCAGAAAGTTCCTAATTATCCATTCCACATTCCTCACGGAGCTCGGGTCGGGTGGGAGGCCGGATCTGCTGGATCTGGGCTATTCCCTGCCCAAAATTCCATCCTTCCTGTGTGGGTTTTCCCAGCTCCACCTGCTCCAAGCCTGTGGCAGGGAATGGGAATTATCCACTGGAAATTTAATTGGTTCATCCAAGCCTTGGGGGTATTTTATTAGTAATTAATTCAACCTGAGCCGACGTAACTCAGGGTATTATCCCGTGAAATGGAGTTAATTTTTATGGGATAATAAAACACAGGGATGGGAAAGAATCTATTAAAGTACAAATGCCCCCATTCTCTGTGTGGATATAATAATATATGCAAATAGATGCAAATATTTATGTATATTGCCACATTTCATTTCTATTTAATACCCATTTTCCAGCACCTTGGCTGGTTGTTATTCTTTATATGCTAATTTTGATGGGAATATTTTTAATTTTCCTTGCATAAATAATTTCTAGGGTTGGAATATCCGTGTTTTCCCCCATTAGGGAATCTTTAAGCTGAGTTTATTTCCAGGAGCTGCTTTCCAGCCTTTTTCTTCTCTCCAGAGCACCTGGAAGGAAATACTGGTGCAGGTTAATGTGATGCAGGCAATGGGAAAAGGGGAAAAAAGGGGGGAAAAGGCAGGAAAAAAGGGGGGGGGGGAAATAAAGGAAAAAAGGGGAGAAAAAGGGGGGGAGGGAAGGGGGGAAATGGGAAAAAGACGGCTGAAGAAAAGGGGGGAAATGGGGAAAATAAGGACAGAAAAGGAGAAAAATGGGGAAAAGAGGGGAGGAAATGGGGGGGCAAAAGGGGGGGAAGGGGAAAAAGGGAAAAGGGTGGAAAAGGGGGGAAAAGGGGAAAAAAGATGGCACAAAAAAAGGGGGGAAGCAGGAAAAGGGGGGGAAAAGAGGGGGAAAAAGGGAGGAAAAAAGGGGGGGGAAGGCAGGGGAAAAGGGGGCACAAAAAAAGGAGGGGAAAAGGGGGCACAAAAAAAGGAGGGGAAAAGGGGGAGAAAGGGGGAAAAATGGGGGGAAAAGGGGGGGAAAAGGGGAAAATGGGAAAAAAGGGAGGAAGGGGGAAAAGGGGGGAAAGGGAGGAAAAATGGGGGGAATGGGGAGAAAAGAGGGAAAATGGGGGAGAAAAGGGGGGAAAGGGAGGAAAAATGGGGGGGAATGGGGAGAAAAGAGGGAAAATGGGGGAGAAAAGGGGGGGAAAGGAGGAAAAAGGGGAGAAAAGGGAATAAAGGAGAGAATAAAGGGGGGGATGGGGAAAAAAGGAGGGGAAAAGGGGGGGGGGGAAGGGAGCAGAGGGAAGGGGGAAAAAGAGGGGAAAAAAAGGGAGGGGAAAGGGAAAAAAACCATCCTAAGGAAATGAGGAGGTTCTGCATCGTCTCGTGATGGAAAATTCTCAGGAAACATTCCCAGACTCCCTGGTGCATCCTCAGCCGAGCTGCCCGTGCCCCTGGACACTTGCATGTCATTCCCCACCAGTTCCCAGGCCAGCAAAGCCCAGGGATGTCCTGGAGCCCCAACTTCCACGGATATTTATTTCCCCTCTCCCTCACCCTACAGGACCACACTGAACTGCCAGGCTTTGAATTCGGGCTGAGCTCTCTTTGTACTAAACGAGGGCCAGTTATCCGCAAAGGCGATTAACTGGTAATTTATTAGGAGAAACGAGAACAAAACAAACAGACGAGGTGGAAGAAGCAGGAGGGGGAGTAGCCCTCTCCTCTAAACCCAGAGGTGGAACAACCCCACGGCGACACACTCGAAGCCACAGCAGGACCGAGTCTGCGGTGAACACCGCCTTTTATGCTCTCTTTCAGTGCTTCTGATTGGTCAGTCCACGGGGTTGCCGCTTAGCGCCTCATTTCATTGGCTTAGATTTCCCGCTTCTCGGGCGATGATTGGCTCGCCGCTAGGTCCCGCCCACTCCCCTCACGGTGCGTCGAGTGATTGGTGCAAGGTCCGGCTTGGAGGGAGGCTGGTGATTGGGGGGTGCAGCTGCCCCTCCCACGGCCGAGGTCATCCGCATGGGGCTTAGGGACCTTCAATACTCTAAATCAGCAGCTCCTGGCCTCCTTATATCAACTGCAGTCCTTTAAACAAAGGGCTTTTAACTCCATTCAACAGTTTAAACAGCATAACTTCACACAACTCAAACCATAACACTCAACCGTCCTACCTAACACCCGTACAACCCGAATTAGGACGCACAAACCCGCCTAAACTGGAATAGCTCCTGCAACATCTTCTGTTGAAATGAATCTGTAACTCAGCCCTGCTCCTGCTGCCCCTCGGGAAGCGGAGGAATTCCTTCCACCCCATCCAGGATTGCTCCCGAAAAATCCTCCAAGCCAATTATCTCCTGCTTGAACCTTGCCCAGCCTCGGGTCAGAGGTCAGGGCCCATTAAATGAGATTTCTGCTCAATTATCTAATCACCGTTAATCCCATCACAGTGATCCCGGCCTCCATCTGTCCTTCCATGGCTCTCACTTCCACTTTTCCAATTCCTTCCTCCTTTTTGTTTCCCAGGATTTCTCCAAGCACATTTCTGTTGTATTTTCCCTTGGCTAAATCTGGAATTCTCAACATTTTTATTTTTACACAAAACTATGTCTCAAGTCCTCCCAGTTTCTGAATTTCTCATTCCAGGGCCAACAAAACTTTACTGAAAATGCTATTTTTTTTTTCAAGTTCACTTCCTACATATCCCAAATTCCTGCTAAATTTCCAAAAGCTGCCTTTCCCTGGATCCTTTGAATAACTTTTATTTTCATCTCTAACCTAACAGAGCCTTGATACAGATATTTTCCACCCTTCCAAGACCTTTCCTCTCCATTTACTCCACTCCCATCATGTTTTGGCCACTTTTTTGATCTTAAATAGAAATAGAAATCTTAAATAGAAATAGAAATATTGAAAGTTTCTATTCATGCTTTCTTTTTTTTAATTAATTTTTTACCTCCCCTGCTTCTTTGCTGGCACAAGCGTTTGGGAATGTCTCCTTAACAAAAAATAATTGCTCCAAAAATAAATAAAATAGGAGCAGAATTGTGCTGTGGAGACTTTTGGTTTCGCCACTGGTGATCAACCAATTGTGGGATTTTCTCCCCCACAGGAAGAAGAGATTCTTAAAAGGTGAGGAGGAAAAAAAAAATCCTTTAAAGCAGTGAGCAGAACAAAACTGGAAGTTTTGAATCCTCAGCTCTGTCATTTTTGTGTCAAGTCGTGAAAATCCCAGGCATTATCCACCTGACAGGATGGATGCCTGGGATTCTATTTTTAGGAGAAGAAATAATCTTAATAACCAGTTTGGCATCCCTAAGGCAGGTGTGTGTGCACGGGACAATGCTCCTGAGCTCCTGCTTCCCGCTCCTTTTGGTGGGGGAAAAAAAAGCAGGAAAAACAACCATAATTCCCATTTCCCTCCTTCCTTCAAATGCCTCCCCTGCAAAGCATTGGAATTAAAGATGTTCAGGGTGCCTGCCAGGAAGACCAGGTCTGGTTACCTTGAGATGGGCTGTAAAATATGGATAAAGAGCAATATCCCGCTGGCACAGAGGCACAGGTTCCTTGTTATCATGCTCAGGTCAGAGGATTCTGCTGAAATCAAATGTGAATTCCCTAGAATGCCTTTTCCTGGGCTTTTGGGCCCTCTGTGGGAGCTTCTCCCTTCCAGGTTGGATCTTTCCAAGCAGCTCTTCCACTTCTGCTCCATCACTCAGCTAAACCTGGGGAGTAACAAAGCATGATCCCACAGAAATTTCCCTTCCCACACTCTCCCCTCCCTCTTCCTCCTGTTTGAATGCTTCCTTTCATCAAAACTTGAAATATATTTGTGTCTTTCCAGTCTTCTTCCACGAGGATTTTCTGAGGGAAAAAAAATCTCACCCGGACACTTCTTCCATTGAATTCCAGCTATTCCACCTTGCCATACAAATTCCTTCTCATTCCCTAGGAATTGGAGGAAGACCTTAATCAGGATCTCAGATTTCGGGGTGATGCTGCAAATGCTGCTCAGCCTCGAGGTTTGGGTCTCTGCAGAGCCAAATGTCCCATCCTTTATGAGCTGGAATGATCCCAGAGGGGGGAATTTGAGCACCCAGGAGCTGCCTGAGAGTGCAAGACAAAATAAACAAAATAAACTAAATGAAAAGAAATGAAAAAGAATTTTTAAAAAATGACCAAAATAAAGCACCAAGGGCCTAAAAGAAGGGGGTGAATTCTGGGCTGCTGCTGGCGGATGCGTCCCCAGCACAGTTTGGAGCGCAGTGGGTTCCGCTGGCATCGGATTCATCTAAATGGGAACAAAACCCTTTTAAAATCCCCAAAAGTTGTTCCTAGCATCGTTTGAAGGAGGATTATTTGAGGTCCTTTTTTAGTAGGACACTCCAGAGGGGACTGATGATGGGAGCTGCTGAGGGAACCCCCCAGCAGAGGCTCCCACACAATTCCTGTCTCCTGAACTGCCAGCTCCAACAAACCCTTATCAAATGGAGCTCTGCTTTCCTGGGAAAGTCTGTTTTGGCCAGAAAACCGAGGAAAAGCATTTTGTGAACTGTGTGGGGACCTTGTGTGCTTAGATGGAAGCACATCCGAGCCCTCAGACGCAGAAATTCAGGGCAACCTGGATTTCCTTGGAGCAAACCGTGAGGAAAACGCTGTTTGCTGTGATTATTTTTTTCTCTTTTTCCTCCATCACCAAACTTGAGGTCAGTTCATCCCCAGGTTTTTCCTTTCTTGCCTAATGTGCCATAAAACTTTGCATTTTGAAGAGTTTTCTGCTTCAGCCTTTTTGTTCAGAGGCCTCAGAAAGGCAACGAGGAGCAGCGACCTTTGCCGGAAGGAATTGTGCTCGTTCCCTTCTCCCTCCTGCTTTTAGAGTGCATTCTGCTCATGTTCACAACTATTTGGAGAGAATTGCTCCCTGTGCCCTCAGAGCAGGTTCTGGGCTTGTAATGTTGGAATAAAAACCAGAGGATTTCACGATTTCATCCTGCCTGCTGCTGATGGGCTCAGCCAGGCAGGAAAAAGGTCCCCGAGGTGCTCCTGGGTTGTGCTGAGCTGCAAAACCAAAATGCGGCAGCAGCAGCGCTGGAGGACACGGTTAAGGAAGAGAAAAAGATCATTTCAAAAGGGATTCAGCACCTGGAGAAGCTTTGGAGAAGGGGGAGGTGGGAGAATCTCAGGTCAGGTCGAAGGTGCGGGAATTGTGGGTGGGATCTGTCCCTGAGCAGAGGAGCAGCCCCTGTCCTGTGGGACTGAGAAAGGATAATTCCCACTCCTGGCAGTCCTGGTGTGAGGGGAAGGAACAGGGCAGGGAAAAACAGAGATAGTCCTGGGACAGATGGGATTACAGAGATTGCTGAGTTCCCTGAGAAACTGGGAAAATTTGGGGTCCAGAGCTGTCCCTGTCCCCAGGGATGTTCCAGCACCCCCTGATGCTCCAAGTCTCTGGGACAACCCAAACACAGCTTCTGCAGAGCTAAAACTACTCAAACCCCCCCCCCCAAAATTGACCCATCCCTTCTTTGAAAGTGAGACAAATGTTTTGGGGTGGTGAAGCATCTCTGACCACGTTAGAAAAGGAGTTTGGGGCTCAGCAGGACCCACTCAGAGCCTGCAAGTGCAACAGGGGGACTTCCGACGAACATCAGCGTCCCCAAAAGCCACCCCGGTGCCAAAGAAAGGCCTTCAGGAAGGGCACGGTGGCACTGAGGGCTCCCAAATGGGCTCCTCATTGTTTAAAAGTCAGTGCTGGTAAAGCCCAGGCCAGCAAAATGTTTAAGCTCAGGGTTAAGTACCTGTTTAGTCAGGGCTGAAGGAGCATCCCGGGCTCAATCCCGGCCTGTCCACATGGAAATGTCACTTTTCTGTCACCCTAAACCCACCCTAAGAACTTTTCCCCGTGCCTGACTCTGCAATCCATAATAACCAAGAGCTGTAAGCACTGAAATTTGGATTTTTCTTCTTTAGATGCAGAAGGATTCAACCCTTCCTCCACCTGAGCAGGCGTGAGGGATTTCTGCCCTTTTTCCTTCAAAAGGCACCTTTGGGAGTGCTCCATGCACCCAGCCAGGACCATTCCAGGGATTTCAAAGAAATTTTGTTGCGATATCCACTGTGGGAATCTCATGTGGAATTACAGCATTGGTGAGGTTGGTAAATCCCTCTGGGATCGAGTCCAAATGTCCCCAGCCCTGCCGAGGCCACCAGTGCCCCTTGTCCCCAAGGGCCACCTCCACAGGGCTTCAAAATCCCTTCAGGAATGGGAATTCCACCCCTGCCAACCTGGACAAGCATTCTGGGGAAGGAATTTTCCTTAATAAACAACGTGGCACAACCTGAGGCTGGTTTGCAAAAAAAAAAAAAAAAAAGGATTTTTTTAGCATTTAACAGATTTATTTTTGGTTTCAGCCTTCCTTGCTCCAGCCCCAGGAGCTCAGACCTGGAGATGAGATTGAAATCCACCCCAATTTGAATTTGAGGGACCATTTCCAGCAGCAGGGATGTGACAGAAGGACCAGAAAACACCTTGCCAGCAAAAGGTGAGGCTTCACCTCTCCCCAGCGATACCTGCACACAAAGAAATCAGCCCCAAAATGGAAAAGCACATTAGGAAAAACTCCCATTTCTAGGAGGGAAGGGAGAAAAAAAAAAAAAAAAAGCCTTGACAGCTGTGTTGAAATTACCTCTGGTAATTTGAACTGAGTGGAAGCTTTTAGATTCGATTGCACCGAAAAAATGTAAAGCATGTCACTTATTAAGCTTTTACGGCTGACATTCAGCCCGGTACCTGACGGCATCTTCCCAGCAATCTGGAGATCAGGCAGCTAAATGTGCTTGGAAAATGGGAGAATTGGGGCTGCTGGAGAGTCATTACTCTGGGAATTAAATGGGCTCTCTTGTTCTTGAGGGTAATCTTACCAACAAAAAAAGTGTCTGCAGAAGTCAAAAAGCATCTCCCTCTTCGCTGTCTGAGCTTTGCTGCTCTTCCTTTAATAACAATAATTACTTGACTCGAGTGATTGGGGGTGGGGGGGACCTGCAGGCGCCCAGGAAAATGAAGCCTCGACTCCTCCTCTGCTGGCAGCAGGGCCCCTGTCTTAGTCTGAGCTTTGTTAGCCCCGTTTGGGAGGTTAAGAAAGGTGGCAGGCACGAGGTGTGATGCTCTGGCAAGCCGGGCTCTTTTCCGCCGCAGGAATTTTAGTGAGAAGTGTCTGAGAGTGCCTCATAACGCTGCAGCTGCGGGCAGGGACAAAGATCTCGGCCCAGCCTATTAAAATCCACAGCAAAATGAAAATATAAAAATAGCTGGAGGGGGAAAAAACCCGCCTGTGAAGTGTTTAGGCCAAATTAACCAGCCCAGAAACGCCTAAAGGAGTTGTTGCCATGGTTTCGCGCACCGGCAGGATGCTCCGCCATCCACGCTCCGCGGTTCTTCCCCGGGATTTGGGAATTCCGGCCGCGTTGAAGGCGATGGGGTGACACGGAGGGCTCGTGGCTCTGCCCTGGCACACCTGGGTGTGGTTTTTGTGCGGGCAAAGCTGCCTGTGCCAGCTCCTCTGTGGGGTTACAGGTGTCCAGACCCCTCAGGTGCTCCCAGCTTTTCTGGGATCACAGCACCCGTGACTTGTGGAGTTCCTTGGAGCTCTCCCGGTTTTCTCAGCTCCGGGCAGGGCTGAGCATCCCGTGATCCATTAACACCTTGAGGAGCTCCGGGTGGGCATTAATGGGTTTGGGGAGGGTGTGAAGTGAGGCAGCGCTGCCGAATCTCCGGCTCTGCCTTACAGGTGAGCACCAGAGGGAAACGGAAATGAATTCTTGAAAACCCCTCTGGAAATGAACCTCCCAGAGCAACAAAAACAAAGCAGCCGTGATCTAAAGACAGCCTCTGGTGCCTCTCTGCTGGAGCACAGCCAGCAGAACGCCTGGAATCTGGGATCACCCATGGATCAGCACTTGCTGGGATGGGGTAAAACGGGATGTGGTCACCCTCACCGAGGATCCCACTGGATTTCCTGGAACTCCCAGCCCGACAAGGAGGAATCGTAGAGTTACCCTAAGACCTCAAAAGTTGTGCCAGAGAAGGTTGATGTTGGATATTATAGAAAATTTCTATTCCTGGAGGGATTTCCAAGCCCTGTGGATGGAGCCCTTGGGGACAAGGGGCAGTGGCGGCCTTGGCACTGCTGGGAATGGTTGGACTCGATCCCAGAGGGATTTTCCAACCTCACCAACATTGTAATTCCACATGAGATTCCACAGTGGATATTGCAACAATTTTCCATTGATTTAACTGTCAGGGGTTTTCATCTTTCCAGCTGGGAATGTACTGGATTTTCGGTGTGTTTTGAATACATCCCAGAGAGGCAGAGAGCTCAACACGGGGACTTTAGGAACACAAACACGGTGTGGGGTCTGGTGTCCTGCACTTCCCAAATTCCCGAGGCTGACTGAGTGTTCATATTTCCCTGGCCTGACCTTACTGTGCTATTGTCAGGTTTTATTCTCCCACCAAATGCGCAGCCCCGGGCAAGCGTTTGCCCTCTTTGCCTCCACTCCTCAATCCATAAAACAACAAAGAAATTCCAATACTTTGACAGTTCTGAAACCACAGAACATTTGTGCTCATTTTACATAATGCTCGCTTTTCCAAACAATTGAGGCATTGCCTTGAATTCCATGTTGAAGTGCTGGACCATCATGGGAAATAATTGCAGAGGAATGGGATAAAATCCAGGTGGAACCACAACTTCCCAGCACGAGGCTGCAGCAAACCCTTGGCATCCAAGGAAAACCAAATCCCGTTATTCCAGGAGCCCAAATTCCATGTTAATATGCTGGGCTATCATGGGAAATAACTCCAGAGGAATAGGATGGAATTCAGGTGAAGTCCAAACTTCCCAGCACAGGGCTGCAGCAAACCCCTGGCATCCCTGGAAAACCAAATCCCATTATTCCAGGAGCCCAAACCGAAGATCGTCTCTGGAAAATTTCCCAAGGCTGAGGTGCCACAAACACGTTTGTGGGAATGATTTCAGGCTCTGGAGGTGTCTCAATATTGAGGATGTCAGAGGCATAATTGGTGCTGACACGGTGCCTTTCACTCAGGCTCTGTCAGGGTGCAGAGTGACGGCCTTGGGGACTGAAGGCTCTGTAGAAATCCTGAAAAATCTCATTTTCAACACAAAACCCAGCAAGTTTTCCCTGCCAGCCTTTCCCAAAAAACAGGAGGGATTTATCCAGCTGTGGCTCAGCCTCGCCCAGGACAATCCTGCCTTTTCAGCCTATGGAAATTTGTGAATTTATGGAGCACGTCCAGGTGGTTCCTGGGAGGGGTGAGTGGTGTGGAGCTCAGCTTTAGAGTGCTGCCCATGTGGAGAGAAGTTAATATCAATAATATATTTATAGTTCCATGATAAGATCATTAAATTTTCATGTATAATAACACAAATAGATAAGCACAGCATATTCTGTATAAATATATAAAATATATTTAAATACAGTTATTTATATCATATATACCACAGAAATCGATTAAATATAGAAATATACACATTCATGGACATAAAATAGAAAATACATTAATTTTTTGGGCACCTCCTGGGGTTGCATCCCATGGGAGGGATTTCCAAGTGCTGCAGATGTGGCATTTCAGGACAGGGTTAGTGGTGGCCTCAGCAGTTCATGGTTGGATTTGATGATCCTAAAGGTCTTTTCCAACCTAAACAAATCCGATTCTGCGGCAGCACAGCCTGGACTGCCACAATCCTGAGGGAAGCTGCTTTTTCCAATCCATTTTCCCATTTTCCCTGTGTTTGATACATCCCCAAGGAGCTCCCGGTGTTGTCCTCAGCATCCACCCAACCCCACGCATCCCAAAAGGGCAGGAGATCCCTTGGAGGTGATGGGAAGCTGGGACTGACCTCAGCACCCACGTGGAGTTGGGAATTTGGCTCCTCATTTGCCCTGTCCATATTTATTTTTCATGTTTTTCCTGCTCACATAAAGCACAAATTCAGGCACAAATTCAGGGCAGACCACAAGCCCTCGATGGATCACCAGGAATTTCACAGATTCCTGCAAACCAGGCTTGCACAGCCCAGGGGCTGGATTACTTCTGCTCACCAGTGCAACCATGAAGATAAACGACAACTCAGTTTTATTTATTCAGTGCTGAAGGATCTGCAAGAGCCACTCAGCAGCAATATTTAACAATTCTGCTTGATTTTGCCCAGCTTCCCACTAAGCAACGCCAGTGATTTGCAAAATGATTTGTGAAAATCTGAACGTGCCACGTGAAGGGAGTGAAACCATTCTTCAAACTGCACCAGAGCTGCAAAAGTTCAATCCCACCCTAAATAAAAAGTACCTTTTATTGAATGGATTGATATAAAAATGTGGGTTTTCCCCAGAAATTTAGAATTTGTGCTGTTCCCCTCGCTGTTTGGGGTAATTTGCCCCAATTTGCCTTCTCCTGTCAGAGCCCATTCCATGTGTCACCCTCACCTGATGGAACCAGCAACAAGGAATTTTTTTGAAAAATTTTTATTATAGCGTTTTTTAAACAGTATTTTAATGGGTATTCTTCAAATATTTCCCACAGGGAATACTTCAAAGGGAAAACTTCCCAGTGTGAGGAGCAGGCCTTTGCAAGTGGAATAAGGACAGCAGGAGGAACAAAACCCTCTAAAAACCACCAGGAATTATCAAAGGGGCTCGGGGCCTCCCCTGCCAGAGCTGCAGCTACAACTGAACACGGGCATCTCGAGGCTCATTAGTGGGAACAGCTGGATTTTCCAGGAAATTGTCAGCCTCTCCAAGCAGCCCTGGCCTGGGGGGTGGGGGAGCTGCTTTAATTCCCACCTGGAATTAGACAGCGAAGTGTTTACAAATGGTAATGGGGGAAAACATGGAGCTGAACTCCTCAGTGCTGTGATGCCAGGGTTTGTTCCCTGCTGGGTGTGGGGTGGTGGTGGATGAGCCTTGGGAAGGGCTGATCCAGATAAGAGCTCGGGAGTGGAGGGGCTGAGCTCACATTCGAGGCCTCTCACACTCATTTTTAGCGATGAGGCTCCCAGCAGGCAGCACAAATCCCTGAGGAAAACAGGGCAGGAGGGCTGGAAGAGCTGGGTCAGATCCCAGGGCACCTGAAATGTTTGGGAATCTCAGCCTCAGCCACAGTCAGACATCCTGGGGTACCTGTCCCAGGGATCCTCTCGATTGTGTCCTGTCCAAGTCCAGGGAAAATTGGGGTTTTTTTTTATTTGAAGCGAGCACTTTATCCAGTCCATGATCCCAGGAAACACTTCAGGGAATGTGGAAGCACCAGGACAGTTTTGCAGCCTGTCCTCGCTCAGTGACACGTCACAAACAGCTCCAGGAAAGGCACTGCCAGCCCCTCCTTGGCATTCCCAGTAAAGCAGAGTCCAAGACAACAAATCACCTGCTCCAAAGGAGGATCAATTATCGTGCAGGGGAGGCTGGATATCCTCAATTAAATATAATTAGTTTAGGAAAATGGCTTAGAAAATTCTGGTAAGATAAGACAAGGCCAGGTTGGGCAGGACTTGGAGCAATCGGGAATAGTGGGAGGTGTCCCTGCCCACGGCAGGGGTTGGAACAAAATGAGCTTTAAGGTCCCTCCTAACCCAAATTTCTTCTCATTCGAAGACAAATATAATCCTCGAGGCTCTCTCATTTGATTAGGCATTCAATCTGTGATTCCCATGGCAGCACTGCAAGTCTGGAAGCTCTTCAAGGTTACTCACATTAAAAAACTGAGAACTTAACACCAAAAAAAAAAAAATTAAAAATTAAAAAACCCTCAAAATTTAACAAGCCCCAAATCAGCAAGACTTTAAATACCTCTGAGGCTGCTGACATTGCACACCGAGTTCATGTCTGGTACCCAAACAGCCGCAGCCCAGGGCAGGGAGGGGGTGTGAAAACTGGCCCCGTTCCTGCAGCATCAGTGTCGGGAGAGCCAAGCACAGCCCCGGGCGCTGCGTGCGCTTCCCAGGAATGCAAAACGGGCTGGGAAGAGGGGGAGCGAGCCAACAGCTGCCTCCAATTCCTCGGCAGCTCCAGGAGAGGATGACTCCGGGGTGCCGAGGAGCAGAGCAGGCTGGGGACAGGGACGGAGGGAGGCGGGTGGCACTTTGGGGACAGCGCTGCCGACAACGAAATAAAGGCAGTTATTTATTCTGGTCTGACTTCAGGAGGGCTTAAATGCTGCTGGTTTGTGGCTTTTCCTCATCTTTCCATCTCCAGCTCTCTCCTTCGCAGCTGATTTACCCCGTTTTGATCTCGGGGTGGCTGATGGGGCTGAGCTCCAACAGCTCCACGTGTGGGGAAAATCCTGCAGCTGCTACAAAAGCCATTTACCGCCGCGTTTTTAAGAGTGCTTTTGGAGGCACAGGTTAAGCTGTATCTCAGTAAGATTGTGCTCCCTCTTCCTGCCTTTTTTTTGCATCCAAACGAGGCCCCTCCCCTGCAGGAATTTCTGTAAATCCCAGCACTCCCCTCTATGGAAATCCCATCACAGCCCCTCCAGGCCTGTCGCTGCCAGGCATTAACGAGCCTGCAAAATCCTCCCTTCTCTCATTTGGGCTGGCACAGCAGACGCTCGAGTCTCTCCATGCGTTGTTCAGAAAGTTTGGGAAGCGGCAAGTGCTGCTGAGGGAAATGCCAAAGCCCTTCGCTCCTGGGGGAGACGTTCATCGAGAGAGCAAGGAAAAGCCTCTCAGGGGGGTTTACCGAGGGCATTAAAACTTCCCACTCTTTTCGGGACTGGCTCTATCCACACAAAACCTCTTTGCTAAGAAATAAAAGCACCCAGGTGCTATGAAAGTGATGAGTTGATCAAAGCAAGTCCCCAGTGCAGGCCAGGCAGAGGACATTTATTTGTAGCATTAAGGAGAGAAGTGGCTTTTGGTGTAATGCCAGGAAAAAGTTAAAATGGAAGAGAAGATTTTTAAATTTTTACTTAAGGGTGCCTAAACTGACAATCAAACCTGTGGTGCCAGTGCTGCTCACTGACTGCAGCCTGGAGGAGAAGGGAAGGGTTGAATTCCTCAGTGCAGTGGAGGCCGGGATCCTCCAAAATTCGTGTCCTTGGAGAGATCAGGAGCCCAGGTAAGCCGGGATCACAGCAGGGCCTCACCTCTGAGGGACAGGAGGTAAAGGGGGTATCACCCCCAGAGAGCAGCGTGGTTTGGGTTGGGAAGGGCCTTAAAGATCATCTCATTCCATGTTTTTCTAGCTGGAAATTCCCTCCTCTCTCAGCACGGTGGTCACGGCGTGGTCACTCCCCACACCTGGGCACCGGGGTGACCTGCCCCGGGTGGAGCCTGGCTGAGCTCAGCTGGCTCCGCGGGGTAAATAATGGGGTTTAACACGGGATTCATTACAGCAGGGTTTAATTACACGATGTTTAACAAGGGGTTAATTACAGCCTTCTGGTCACCTCAGACAGCCACGATTTCAGCGTGAAATCCCGTTTCTGGCGAACCTTGAAAGAAGGGGCTGGGAGAGCATCCTGGGCAAGGAAAGATGGGAAGGAGCCGCTCCCAACATCTCCTGCAGGGAAACGGGAGCTGAGCTCAGCTTCCCGCAGCTCGGGGACAGAGCAGGACCCGATCCCGGCATCTCCTTCTCCCGCACCGGGGCAGGACCCCGGCGCAGACTTTGGAATTCCGGCTCCAAGGCATCTGGCTCCCTCTTGTGTTCCCGTGCTTACGGCAGGAGCAGGCGGACGGGACAGATCCGGCTGGTGGCACCTGCTCGTGTCGCCGTGTCCCGCCGGAGGAGCAGCAGAGGGAGAGCCAAGAGCTGACCCCAAACGGACCAGCTCCGCACCTTTGGGCTTGCAGGGCTCATCCCACCTTTCCTGCCCGATCCCGATCCAGCGCTGCTATTTATTTGTCCGTCCCACACTCAGCAGCCCCGGCATTCCTTCCCCACCGTGGCAGCAATTTCAGGAGTATGAAACAATTCCAGCTGTACAAACACAACAGAACTTTGTTTTTCCAGTATTTTTTTATTCCTTTTTTTTTTTTCCTTTTGGTATTGTGGGGGCAGGTGCTGATCCCCAGTGCTCTAATGCCAAAGGCAGGAGCAGAAAGGACAGGGAAAATCCACCTGGAAAAGTGCTTTTAATGCAACACCCCAGCACTGCTGGCTGCTGCCTTTAGGGGTGAGGTTTTTCTTTGAGTGAGTTCCTTTTAGGAGATTTCTTCAAAGGTCATTAATGGGTGTCAGGAGACAGAGGAAAGCTGTGCTAGGAAAGTAGAAAAAGGGATTTGTTTTCCAGCAGATGTTCTACAACTCTCCAAACTAAGGAAAAAGTAAGTACAAGCAGACCAGGTGCTGTCAGTTCTGAGTTGTGCAGTCTGACTCAATTTTTCGGGTTTGTTTTAAATCATAATTAAAATTAATGATTATTTTTTATTCCCTTGGCCAGGTTGTCTGGTTATCTTCAGGCAGCTGCTGCAGAAATCAGGGAAGACTCCCACCCTCTAATTTAGGTGAAGGTGGTGAAGTATCCACACGTGGTTTCTCTGTGCTCCTAATTTAAAAGAGAGGGGTGGAAAAGGTCTTTTCACTGGTAACTGCAGCAGTTGAAGGGAAGGAGCCCAAAGGAGTTATTTGGAATTAAACTGGATGGAAACCATGGATCCTGGAACCCCGGCCACCCTGGATACGAGGGAGAAGCTACCTCGGAAGGGTTGTGCAGTGGAGAAAGCACTTTCAGCCCTCCCTGGGCAGGGTCACAGCTGCTTCTCTCTCTTGCACAAGACGTGCTCCAAAACAGGAACGAGGGTTTGTTCCAGGAGCCAAGGGAGATCCCTGCTAAATCCATCTCCTCTCTCTGGGTGGGATCCATCCCTGGATGGCTGCAGGGACTCACCCACCATCCTGAGCTGGTAAATATTCCCATTTTCATCTGGGTTTGATGCTGCTGAGTCTCCAGCGTGGCCTGATAAAGATGTAGGTGTGAAAGTTGTCTCAGATAATGAGTTAATTGTTACTAACGCTGTTTGGTTTTTTTTTCACGTCGTTCTGGGGGTTATTTTTACATAAAACACGTGGTTCTCAAAAGCAGGATATTCCTTCAGACTATCCCTCTGGGACTGCAATTTTTTCAGGAGATGTGACAGATCTTTTGTAGTTTGTGCGCATACAAGTTCCAGCGCAGCTCAAAAGTGGCAGGGGCAGCTTTGGGGACAAGAAACCTGCGGGAAGGAGGGTTTTCCATGAGGAAAAAAGCCCTTCCTGCAGGAATGGCATCCATCCTTCCCCCTGCATAACGAGAGGCACAGGTACAATGGGGAAGAGGGGAGGCTTTGTCCTCCCTCCGCTGCAGCAGCAGCCCTTTGTGTCAGGGATGCTGAAGGATTCCAGTCAATCATTCCTGCTGCATCACCTCCCCCAGCCTCTCTGGACAACCAGGAGATTGCCTGGGCCTCCAGATTCGGTAATATTTTCCTGCTGAGGGATATCCCTCAAATCCTCATGTTTTTAAGGTGTTTTCCCCACTGACTGTAGTGAACTGGGCTCACATTCTGCTGCTATTTCTGCCCCTTTTTAATTACATTTTTTTAGGCTTTTTCAGTAGGAGTTGTGCCTCAAATCACAATCAGGCTTTGTATTTTTACAACTCTTATTTATCCCCTTCTGGGGAAGGGCAGCGAGTGAGGGCACAAATATTTTGTTGAGGTCTCCCGAGCAGGTTCTTTATTCAAATTAAGGTGCAAACCTGAGAGTCCTGAGTGAAATCAGCAGATTCAGGAATAACAACTGTTTCCCCAGATATTATCCAACATCCACAAATGTTTTTCAAGTGGCATTTCATAGGGACAGCAGTGCTTTGCTTGCCATAAAAATAACTGTGAGAAGGAGAGAGCTGGCAAATCTCTGAGCAGCCCTAACACGGATTTGTTTGGTTGTGTTTGTTGGAGATTTCATGGCAATGACCAAATCGGAGGGGTTTTAGCTAAATATCCATTGGATTTTTCCATGGATATTCCATCCAATATCCATGGAATCTGCATGCTGAGGGAAGGAATATGTGCTTCACTTGGTGATGTTATTCTGTTTGTGTTTTCCCAGCACACACTGGGCTGTGCTGGGTCACAGCTTTGTTCCTGCCACAGAAACCTCGACCCCTCTCCGCCTCCCTGCCCTGGATCCATCCCAGGTGCCAAAGGTGGGGCGTTCCCAGCCAAATCCAACCTGGAAAAGCAGCCCCGGAGCACAATAGCTCCTCTTTCCCCACCCACACCCCCCAGATGCCTCTTTACGAGGCACTCCACAAACAAAACAGCCGAGGCAAAGCTCTTTTTGTCTCCAGAAGCGACATCCTGGGAATGAGAGCGGCAGATGGGAGAGCCCCGGGAACAATGGGATAATGCTGAAGGGGTGCCAAGGACATGGGGGCAGAGGGAATGCGAAGAGGAGCTGTTACAGCTGAGCCAGGATTCAACGAGAACATTTTATTCAGCTGTGATTTCAAGGTTGTGACTGCAAATCGTTGGGTAAGAAGGAGTTGTTTGGCAGCAAACCAGAGCTGAAGGACACCTGAAGTGCTGCTGCCAACCGTGCTGCTGCCAAAATTGCCTCAAAACCCAGCCTCAGCCAGCAGCAACCAGTCAGGGTTCACACAAACACCAGTGCCACTGGTTTGCCAGTCCAGCAAATAGGAAATACCAAAGCTCTGAATCAGAAAAAAAAAATGAGGCTCTTTGGAAAAAAGATGAGCAGCTCAACGTGGACACCAGAAAACAGCACTAATTTCATTACAGGATTATCCCTCATAGAGGATTTTCTCTTCGACAAGGTTAAAAATCTTCCCATCTCTGCTTGAGTTCTGCGGGGATGACCCTAAACAGCTCCCGGGGGAGTTTTCCAGAGCATCCATCTTCTCCCCCCCCATCCCTGACCCCCTTGGAGAGCCTGCAGTGCACAGGGGAACTTGGAAAGGATGAAATCTGTAAATACTACTCCTCTCCTCCTGGTTCAGCAAAGCACTTAAGCTCATCAGCCTGCTGCTTTGACAGTCGTTTTTCATGCACTGCTTTACCATCTTTCATTGGCCTAATTGCAATGGATAATCAGTGGTGACAAGAAAATGCCTCAAGCATTTCTTGGGCTTCAGGTTTGGGCTTCCAACCAAAAACCTGGGATTTGGTTAGAACAGCACAAATGTTTTGTACAACTCCTTTCTTCAATGGCACAAACCCCTAAAACTTTCCCTGCACATCAGACAAAAGAGTCGGTGCTCTGTGTTTTGACAAATTATCCTAAACACACTGATACCACAAAATAAAAGCTATTTTCTAAATCAGTTTCAAAAAAACCCCTTTGTGCCCTTGTAATGGACACAGAAATGGATTTGCATAAAAAGAATCTGATTGCAAAGTCTGAGTGCCCCCAAATTTTCCTATCAAACCTCTGGATGTACTTTCATGTCTAAATAACGTGCTGTCAAGAGATGCTGCAGAAGCCTTTCCAACTGGAAAAAAAAACCCATTATTGTTCCTATGCAAACAAACCTGCCTCTTTCCTACAGGGAAGAATTTCCAGTGCCATCTCCTTGGGGCTTTCCCAAGCCTGTCCATTTCGTGTGCAGTTTGTTGTGCCAAGTGTCACAGCTCGGCTCTCCTCTGTGTACCTCCAGGGTGAGAAGATCCCTGTGCAGATAAAGGCCACAGGAAAGGTCCCCGTTCCTGCCTGCTGTGGTCACCTCCTCACATAACTTCACACAGAACTTCCCTGCAGTGTTTCCTACAAGGCTGGCCCACCCAGCTGGAAAAAAAAAAAAAATCTCTTTTCTCATCATGGTGATGATGAGCAAGGTGGGATGAGAGTGCACTGAGGCATTAAAAGGAAAATGTGGCTGTTTCTGGACAGAAGAGGTTTAAATTCTTTGCTCCCTAAGTGCAGAGATCATTGGTTTCTTGTTCTGACCTTAATTTGGTGTTTGGGGGGCCAGGCTTGGTCACCCTCCCGTGCAGAGTTCCCAAGCTTGTGAGAGGGACAAGGTGACATCCCAGTGACAGAGTGGGAGAGCTGCAGGGCCACAGGCACAGTCCGGGTGCGAAATCAAGAACACAAACCACAGGAACACTCTTTCCTACCTGGAGTGACTCCTCACTTGCTCTGTAAACTCAAAAATATCTCCAGAAGTTCCCACAACATCAATGTGGGTGTCATAAGGAATGATCAGAACTTTAGGGTAATGGGGTTTTAGTCTTTCACAGAGCCGTTTGTACCTCAGCTTCTCCCCTCTGCTGTGCTCCTTGAAGCAGAGCCTTTCCTTACGTAAAATCTCCTGGAGTTCTACGGAGTGGCTTTCAATCGTTTTCTTGACCCTTAACCCGTGTGCAGCGCCAGCCTTCCTCCCAGCATTCTCAATGCACACTGTGGTGATGTCACCATCAGTGACACCAGAAATGACAACATCATTTGCCTGGAATGCTTTGGGAAGGAAGTGCCTCATGTAGTGATAGATATCCGTGTCCAGAACCACCACTTGTTTTTCCCTGTGTGCATCCCGAGCAGAGCTCCTCGTCTCTGTGGCACCTCTGTGCTCCTGCACCTTCCTCCTCAGTCTCTGACGGGATTTCCCCTCTCTTTTGTCCTCCTCTGAGAGGGATTCTGCCTTTAACAGGAGGAATTCTCTCAGCCCTCGGAGGGCTGGGAAGGGTCCTTGCACAGCAATTTGCCCGTCGGGCTGCAAAGGCCCAAAGCTCAAAGCCGGGCTCTGCTTTTTCATTTCTTCCACCAGATCTTCTAAAACAAAGTGATCTCTGAAAACAGCCACGTTGAGGATGGATGTGACGGAGAGGAAGGCCTGGAATTTTGAATTGGAGAAGTTAAGGAGTGGTTAATTAGGCATTAAGCATAATTAGATGAATTAGGGAGGAGCTCACGTTGTTGCAGTAGCGGGTCACTGTCAGGGGGTAGTGCCTGGGCAGCCTCTTGTCCTGCAGGAGATGCTGATCCTTCTTCAGAACACTCTCCACAACTGAAAACAAACCCAGGTTCACTTGTTGAGCAGTGAAATAGTCACCTCCAGCCCGCTGGAACCCTTCATGCAACCAAACCCACAGGCAGGCCGCTCAATATTCTCAGCTAATATTTTATGTATTGCTCCAAATTGCTCGGAGAGACAGGAGCCTGTCTCCTCGGCACATTAATGGGCAGAGATTAATTCCCCAAAGCCTGGCTACAAAAAGAATACGTTATTCATGGTATAAATTTATTCCTGCAAAACAAACATAATGCTTTGCATGACGAGTGAGCCATTACTGCAACGAGCAGGAATAAAACCCTGAACCTCAGCCTGATTACCAGAGAGGCTTCAGTCTCCCAGTTCTATAAAATCCCAATTTAAAATCATTTGGCTTGGGATCAACATTCTAGGGCTCATTCTTTGGGGGATGGCTCTGCTTTAATACATTACTTTAAATACCTTCTTGATCTTCAAAAGTTACGTAGGCAACTCCTTTGTTCCGTGTGGGATACGTGACCTCTTCCACGTCCCCGCCGTTATTCCTCGACATTTGGAAGTGGATGGTGAGGATGTCAGCCATGACATCATCCTGCAGGAGGCCAGCTGGGACACCAGCAATGACGATTGTCCTCGTGGATCTGGCAGCTTGGCCCGTGGCCTGTGCAGAGATGGCACATGGTAAATGCAGGGAGTCCTGGAGACCCCCGCAGGGATCTCCCAGATTCCCATCCCTGGAGAGACTCCCATTCCCTTTGCAATGTGCATTCAGGAGTTAATTAATCCTGCTGAATCAGATCTCAGTGCATGCCAGGCTGCCTCAGGCACCTACATTACCGTGCACTAAAAAAATGGCTTTAAATGCCATTTACGCCCTCTCAGTATCTTCTTAAAGCAGTAAAAACGAGCACTAAATTTAAGTTTCTCAACTGGAAGGTCCAGCGTCCCACTGATCATTTAGAAGAGAATGAAAAATTGTAACTGCATGTGGTGCTCAGCAAGGACTCCTTGCAGAGTGGAAGGGGCAGATTCCTTGTTAAATCCAGGAGAGCCGGGATCTCGGGCTGTGTTCTGACTCAGCTCTCTCCATTTATTACATGGATAACCTTGTTAAATTGGGAGAACATAATCCCAGCCAGCCCAGACTCGCAGTGCATGAAACAGCCAACCACACACATGATTTCCATCAGAGCCAAAGCCCCAGCAGCAATCAGAAACCCCATCCCAAATAGGATTTGCATCCATGTCTTGTTAGGAAGAGCAGATTTTCCTTCCATTCTTATTACACGGACATGAACAGTAACATTTCACTGGGAATACCACAGCAAAATCGCTGCAAATTGTGGAACATGGACTAAATTTAGTAACAGCTCGTTGACTTTTTGGAAGAAAGGAGATAAATTTGTTTGTCTGCATGGCAGCGTTCATGGGACTGTGCCTGAGGTCAGTCACTCCATCTGAATCCTTTAAACGAATTCTTTAAACTTCTCTGAAGTTGTTTTTCTGGGCCTGGGCTGCCTAAAGCACGATCCCAGCTCCAGTTCCAAAGCAGAATGTGCTGCTGAGGGAGTGATGTCTGTCCAAAATCCTGGGGACCACCACGGCTCTGGAGACAAACCCAGCGAGGCTCTGCAACCTCCTTTTATCCCCCATCAAATTTCGAGAGCCAGGAGCTTTAATTAATTACACTAGCCAATTATCCTGGTGGCGAAGCTCGTGTGAGAGCAAGTCCCCGCTCTAATGAGGCAGCACGGAGGGAATACAAACAGGGCGCTTCCAAGATGCAGGCGGGATTTTCTCACGCCTGGCACAGCCGGAGCGCTCAGCTGCCAGACAGCCCTCACACCTTCCCAGCTGGTGTTTGGGAGCAACACTCGGGCCTGCTAGTGGGGTTAGGGGGAAAAAAAAACCCCACAAACACACAGTTTGTGCTGAATCACTCCCGAGACGCGTCTGTGCCGAGCAGCTGTTCCCAGGCAGCGATGGGCGCTGCGGGAGGGGCCGCGGGGACGGGCGGCAGGGACGGACGGGGCAGCGGCTCTGTCTGCCCGTCACCGGTGGCAACGGGGTCCTGCTGGGGCTTCCCGGCAAATCCCACACTGGTTTGGCTTGGGAGGGATCTTAAAGCCCAACCAGTGCCACCCCTGCCACGGGCAGGGACACGTTCCACAATCCCAGGCTGCTCCAACCTGGCCTTGGATACTGCCAGGGATGGCACAGCCCCAGCTGCTCTGGGAATTCCATTCCAGGGCCTGCCCACCCTCCCAGGCAGGAATTCCTTCCCAGTATCGCATCTAACACGGCCCTCTGGCAGTGGGAACCATTCGCTGTGTCCTGTCCCTCCAGCCCTTGTCCCAAGTCCCTCTCCAGCTCCCTTCCCACCTTTTCCTGGCGCTTTTCCCCCCAGCTCCTCCCGGCCCTGTCCCTCGCGGTGCGCGGCCCCCGCTCCCCCCGCGCCCCGGCACTTGCCATGGCCGCCGCTCCAACGGGATGGGATCCCGCTGGGAAGGGGATCCGGCTGGGATGGGATCCCGCTGGGAAGGGGATCCGGCTGGGATGGGGCTCCCGCTGGGACGGGGATCCCACCGGTCCGGGGATCCCACCGGGATGGGCCGAGAGCAGGCGGGACCGGCGGGGAAACGAAAGTGAAAGCGCGGGGGAAGCGGCGGGACCGCCCCTCCGGGCGCCTCCAGCCCTGCAGGGACACGGGCCCGCCTTTCCCGCCGGGAACGGACACGGGAACGCGGAACATGCTGGGAAGGGATATACATGGAGAGGGAATTACATGGACAGGAACACGCAGGGATAGGGACATGCATGGAGAGGGATACGCAGGGAACAGGGAACACTTCCAGCGGCAGCCACAGCTTCTCTGGGCACCCTGTGCCAGGGCCTCACCTCCCTCCCAGCCAGGAGCTCCTTCCCAATATCCCACACGGCCGGGGACACACATGGCAGAGCGCACCCATGGCACCCCAAAGGCTGCGCTTGCACAGCTCCCGTGGCCCCAAACAGCCCCAGGTTTGATTCAACACCGATGTTCGGGTGAAAGCTGCAGCTGGGAAATGTCCATGTAATGTGTAACGTGGGTATAAAACCCTCCCAGCCCGAGAGAAAGTCAGCCCAGTGGGGAGCAAAAAGGATATTGACATTTATAGAAGCATCAGCGACACTGTATTCTTATTTTTCATCATTAAAACCAGTCTCCAGCCTTTAAAGCACCACTGCTGCTTTAAAATTTAACAGGGTAATCATCACAAGCCACAATTCATCAGGGATGAAAGCAAGACACCTACAGACATAGTCTTTAAAATGTAAAAATCTGATTTATTTTCTGTGCTTTAAAACCTGCAGCTTCTCACTGCTCCCATACACTGTGACACTTTATGAGAATTTTAAGCTTTTTCCTTTTTACGGATTTACTTCTCAATATTTACCAGTGAGGTACAGTTGAAGTTCATGACATTTTTTACCTTTTTCAGGTTTTCCCCCCTTTCTTTTTAGGCTGTCTGGTCTTACCAAGTTTCTGAGAGTGCAAAAGTGCACGATGTCCATAAATTCTTCAGTATTACTTTGTTTGAATTAATTATTATTATTCCACAATGGTCAGGTAATCAATCCATGCCTTTGCATGCCCTAAACAGTGAGAGGTGCTACAGTCACACAGATCTCACTCAGCAGCAAATTCCAAATAAACTGTGGTGTTTGCAGCATTTTAATTTTCCATATTCAACTTTTATCCATTGCCAATTACCAGCTTGTCTGGAAAAATAAACCCTGAGGTATTAGTGCAGTGCTCTTCTCAGTGCACTGTCCCTTTTCTTCGTATCAAGATGTCAAATACCCTGAAAATAAATTATTTTCATTTCAGGCTCGTGTTAGTTTGGAGTTAAGATTGTTGGAGCCAAACCACTTCAGCCCCCAAGGGTGGCAAAAGTGCAAAGTGAGGGAAGGATTTATTTTCCAAGGATGACAGCAGAAAGGGAAAAACATTCCTCCTTGGAAAGTAACTCTCTCCAAGCTCTCCCAGCAGCAGCCTGGGGATCACCAGATCCCTCAGGGCTGTTCCCCCAGCATTGTTACAAAACCGGATAGAGCAGCAGCTCAATCCTTGACTGCAATAGTTTAAGATAACCAAAATCATGAACAAAACTGAGGGAAAATTTAATTGCAGAAACAAATATTAAAACCAAACAATAAAGCAGGCTATGAACAGGGAGAAGCTCAACAGCTAAAGGCAGCAAATGCCATGGCATCTCTTAAGTGCAATTTCTTGGGTTTGCATCTCCCATTTTCTGTTTTAATTCTATCACTGATTTGATAACGTGGGGTTTATGAAATTACAGGATTCTTTCAGGTATTTGAGTTTGGTGGCACTCAGCAACCTCAGCAGGACTGGAGCTGTGTCAGAGCCACCTTCTGAAGCTCTGGCACTTCAACAAAGCAGGACTGCGAGGAGGCTTTGGATTGGGATTAGATGTGGCTTTTGTATCCAAAATATAAGAAATAATACACTCATCCCACTCTGGAGTATTTAAAAATCTGCAAGATATAAAATATGCAAAGTTGCAGAAAATCTTAGATGATGTTTCAAGGGCTGCTGAAGGCTTTGTCTGTGCCTTTAACCTGGAACACAAGTGGGGAGTTTTGCTGACTTTCCGTGCAAAGTCAGTGCCATGAGACAAATCAAAGGCAGGAATTCCTCCTGTACATATAAATTTCAAAACGTTAGAGCACAATATCTACATAAATTGCTGTGCCTCTGAGGAACAAAACCTCAGAACTTCACGAGTTCCCTGTGATTTCCACGGTGGCATTCCCAGTATCCTCCTCAAAACAAACATAGGCTGCTCCTTTGGAGATGTATTTGATTTTCTCTATCTCCCCCCCTCCGTTACTTGGCTTTTGGAAGTGGATTTCAATCATGTCCTGCACACTTTCTTCATCCTCTTCCACCTCTGGGATTCCTTTCAGCAGAATGGTCTTCTTGGAAACCCCACAGTATGGCTGGGGAGGAAAGAACACACTTGCATTATACAGCAGCTGTGCATTCAAAGGAACTGAGAGAGATGGGAATTCCTTGCTCAGGTGTGGCTGGGATCTTTGATAAGGTTAAGGCTTTAGACAGTGGAAATTTCACTGGAAATAGCACTACTATGAAAGGTCTGGAGGGGCCATGGAGGAGCAGCTGAGGGCACTTGGTTTGTTGGAGGAGAGTGAGGGGAGACTCATCCCAAGGGACAGCTCCAATCTCTGCCCTCTGGGAGCAGAGGAAGAGCATCTGAAGCTGTCCCAGGGCAGATTTAGGTTGGATCTCAGGGAAAGGTTCTTCCCCCAGAGGCTGCTGGGCACTGCCCAGGCTCCCCAGGGAATGGGCACGGCCCCGAGGCTGCCAGAGCTCCAGGAGCATTGGGACAACACTGCCAGGGATGCCCAGGGTGGGATTGTTGGGGTGTCTGTGCAGGGCCAGGAGCTGGACTGGATGATCCTGTAAATCCCTCCCAGCTCATGTGATTCCATGATTCTGAGCCCAGTGCATCTGGATTCCTTAACTGGTGCGTCCTGCACTCCTTAATGCAGCCACACACTAAATGTGGGGATCTCCCATGGCTCCAGACAGCACCACTCCATAAAAATCCCTGCCAGGAGACGCCCCACACCTGCAGGGACTCCTGCTGGGTGTCCTGCACACGCTCCAGCCCATGCCTTAATTACAAAGGCCTGATTATATACACAATACTGACTCGATTACCATCTGTTCATAAAGCAGCAGACAACTGGAGGCAGAATATGATGAGCAAGCTGTGTGTGACAGAGTCAGTATTTGGGCTGAACGAAGGAATGAAATCAATGAATGAATGAGCAAATGTTTCGTTTGCAGGGTCTCTGGGATCCTGCTTAGGGATCAGCCTGACAGAGCTTTGTGACTTGGAGAACTCTGTGCTCAATCTCCTTCCCCAACAGCTCCCTCCTGTCCAACACAGGCATGTGGGGAGTGCTGAGATAATTCCATCAAGGAAAGACAAGCACACCCTTGGAAAATAAATTACAGCTTTCACACTGCAACACATGAGCTCATCAGCCTATTTCACACTCACACTTGCTGTTAAGTTCACACAAAAGCCTCTACAGGGATCAGGACTGAAAAGTCTGCCCATTCTCCTATTTCCCCCTTATCTGTGCTCTATCAGCCTGGAGTGGATTCTTTTACCTGAAAATTTCTGAAGTGAAAATCAAAATTTGGGGAGACAGAAAGCTTGAAGCACCTTCCCTCTGCATAGAAAGGGTATTTAGTACATCCCAAAAAGTTGTTGCTTGCTGCAAGGAGAATGAGGAAAAAAAAAAAAAGAGTTAATTATTTTATATAATTTAAACAGTATTTGATGAACATTTCAAAGACCAGACTCATCTTTCTGGATGTAGAAGCTAACGTAGGATGGCACACTTGTAGATTCTTCATGTGCATTCTGCAAAAAAATTCTGTGGCACTCCCAGAAAAAAGAGCAAAATCATTAAATGCCCACAAAAGCTTCTGAAATAAATCGAAAGCAGCTGCTCTAAGTGGATGTGGCTCCACTGATCATGAAATTCCAGCCAGCTGGGCAACAGGAATGCCTGTCCAACTTCATTGTTGTGCAACAGGAGCTGAAATCAACCACATTTCCACATTTTCCTGATTTTCTTTTTCCAATCCGAGTGTGTGGCAATGCAAAGGAAAAAAAGAACCAAGTTTTTTGAAAAAGTTCTGAAGGAAATAAAGCTCATGAACTGTGAGCAGGTTATGTTTGCTCAAAAAGAGATGTAATGAAAAGCTGCTGAGGGATCCATGAACTCCCCGTGGGAAGAGTTTGCAACACTCAGTGGTTACCCCAGAATGGAACCCAGGATGGAAAATTTGGCCTGAATTTGGGTAAGAAAATATTCCAGACTCTACCTCCAGGTTTGAGGAATGTGATGACAGCTGTCCCAGACTCCTTGTTGTAGGTCACATTTTCTATTTCTCCTCCTCCTCCTTGCTCAGTTTTGTAGAAATTCAGCTCAAGTTTGTCTCTCATCCAGTCTTTAGGAATGGGAAGCTCAGGTATTTTTGAAACGTTGATCTTCTTTCCAGAGACAGTGACGTGGAGCTAAAAATACCAAATTTTTGTGCACTTTGTGACTGAAAATACCAAAAAAAAAAGAACCTAAAGCTTTTTAAGAACCTGTGTTTTTATATTTTAGGTGTTTACCTCAAACTGGAATCCCATTTCAAGTTCAAAAAGCCTCACTCCCACATTTGCTGTTCTGTTGTCCAGGTTCACAGAGTGCTTGCCCATCTTTGTCAGTCTCTGGGCAACTGAGGGAAATCAGATATGAAAAGCTTTGTTTAATCATTGTAAACCCAAAACTATTCCCCAGTCTCTTAAAAAAATCTCCTTTTGCATCAGTAAAGGAGAAATAAATAATAATTAGGCCACCAGATCCCAAGCATCCATGTCTACAGGCATGTCTAGTTCCATAAAATCTCAGTGGTTATAGGCAAAATATAATAACAGGCAAAATATCTTAGCATCTATAATAATAATAATGAACAATAAATATTAACAAAATAATAACTATAACAAATATATTATGAATAATATATATTGAAATAGATTTTGAGTGGGAATAGTAAAACTTCTATGCTGTCAAAAGATGCTCTTATTGTATAAAACATTAACACAAGATTTTTCCCATTCCTTTCAAAATACCCTTGGGTGAAAACCACACCACTACCAGGTGAAATACATCAGACATTATTTTTATCATTAAAATATACATCCTACCCTCTTCATCTTCAAAAGTCAGCAGAGCCTGGTTCTGATTGAGTCTGAAGGGGATTTTTGTAGCCGCCCCAAAAACACAGTGAGTGTCCATATCTGCCCCATCATCCTTCATGTCTTCCAGGTGAGTGAACTTCAGTTTCATTTCTGCCACCTTCTTTTTAATCTCAAACTTTAGAATTGACACAGGAAAAAGAAATCTTGAAAATTACCAATGCTATGAATATTTTTTATTCCACTGTCTACCATTTAATAAATTTCTGCTTCTCTTCATTCCTCTCATGCTTTCAGTACCTCTTGTATTTATTTCCATATCCTCAGCCTGCTTCAAATTGTCTTGCCATGGAAAATAAGGAACTGAAACTTTCAGGTTTATTTTATATTGAAACGAGCAGAAGTTCAAATGCTGAACAAGTGGCCCCAACAGTCTAAGAGGGACAAATTCAGTGGGGCTGAAATTCAGGCTGCCCAGAGAAGCTGTGGCTGCCCCATCCCTGGAAGTATCCAAGGCCAGGCTGGACAATTGGGATAGCGGAAGGTGTCCCTGGGGTTGGAATGAGATGAGATTTAAGGTCACTTCAAACCCAAAACATTCTCTGAAAATAAAGATCTGCCCTCCTAAAAGACAAATTTCCAAATATTTCACCTCCTTTACCAGATTATCCTGGGAATTGTATTCTTCCAGGTCTTCCTTGAGCTTTTCAATCTCTTCCTTCAGCTCAGCGTTTTCTTGGTTTAACAGAAAGAGTTCCCGCTACAGGGCAAAAACATTAAAGGCAAAATTAAACACTTAAATAAAGACAGAAATGTATTTCAGCAAAATCTGGGCAGTTTCTGCCATGCTGCTGCTCTTCCCTCTTCATGCTCTTCTCCTTCCTCCTGTCTGCTCCGCAACTCCTCCACAACAATGGATCCTGCTGGGACACAAAGCCCCTGTAACTAAATCCAGGGTTTCCTGGACAGGGAATGTGCCAGAATGAGAAGGAAACAGAGCAGATGTTGTCAGCTCCAGCCAGCCACAATTAGAAGGTGGCTCCTTTGAAGTCATCAACCACTGGAGCCTCTTAGACCAGTTCCCATCAGCCAAAGGCAAAAGCCTGATTTGATAATGACCTTTCCTGGGTATAAAATCCAAACATTTACGATTGAAGAACCAAAATCAGCTTTCAGAAAATCTCTCCCCAACCTGAGTGTATTTAAGCTGTTAATTATATTTTAATAGCTTGAGCCATAATTTCTCATCAGTGATTTACCAAACCTCACTGAAAGCACCTCCTTGGCAGCCCGTGAGAACCTTCTCCTGTTACTGCACAGGGAATATTGAGGGAATGAACCAATGGGCTCTGGAACCACGCACTTCTAGAAGGAAAAACCCTCTTCAAACAGGCCCTGGCTCTTGCCCAGCTCACTGGCACTCAAGAAACGCGGATCCCTTGGGAGCTGTGACCTCTCACAGAACAGGGAGTTGGCAAAGCAGTGGAATCAACCCACTGAGCTTTATCCACATGACACAGACCTGAACTCATCTGTAGGGGAGAATCTTGGAAGGGAAAGACTGATTTTGTCAGGTTTCATCCCCAAACAGACTTGGTTTATTGCACTGTTTCTTTGCCTGCCCGTGAAACACTAAAGTACAGAAAACAAAGTGTGGAACATTCTACCAGTACAGTCTGCACACTGGTGAAGCCATTGAAACTGGAAATATTCCTCCCTTTTTCCTAATCCACTCCTCCTTCCCAAGCTCCCAAACACCACCAGCCTTCTCCATACCTCAAAGATGATAATGCTGTCCTTACGCTGCTCCTCTTGCTCCTTCAGCTCTGTCAGCTTCTTCTCTGCTCTAGCATACTCCCTATCAGCACTTGCTTTGGAGACAAGAAGGTCAACTTCTACCTTTTCAGCCTCTTCAACTCTTTTCTGGATCACAAAAAGAAACAGACTTTAAATTTTTTTAAAAATTGTATTTCTACGGGAACAAACAAAACCTTGAGTAAGCCCTTCACATTTATTGGTTTGTAACGCTTTGGGTAAATATTAAACTTGCAAGAGTGGTTCCCACTGAGAGCAACACAAGCACAAAGCATTGAAGAACAGAGAACAAGGGTTATGAATATGGGGGAGTTGATCTGGTTTTAGAAGGATGGACTAATCCTTATCTTTCAGCAAGTCTCCAGAACTTTACAGAACTTTACAGAACTTGCCTTCCACATCTCTGGCTCTTCCTTGAGTCTTTCCATCTCTTCCTTGGATGTCCCAAGTGCATCAGTGGGTACCATACTCTGCAGACAGAAGAGGAACACATTGGTTTTCTCCTCTCTTGGGCAACAACTGAGACAGCCCAAACAATTCCAAAAAAAGTTTGTTAAAAATTAAAAAGTTAGAAAAAAAATTTTAAAATCATTCACTTAGGTGAAATCATTGAATTATTTTAATGGCTGGACAGGACAAAAATCCACAAAAATGTGAATTACTGACCAGCCATTATTATTTGCTAATTATCCAACTGCTAAAATCCACAGGCTAATATTTAGCTAAATAATAAATCAAGTTGTGCCCATGTTCTTCCACACAGAACTAAGCCCCTCAAACCCACAAATGTTTAGCTCTGTGCTTTCTCAGCAGTTCCTCCAGGACAAGGTGTCAACAAAAAAAAAAAAGAAAGTGAAAATGGGATTTTGAGCTTCCAAGCTTGGGGAGATTGGATAATAAAAGGCAATATGAAGGAAGGTGATAAAAGAACCATTTCAGAGTTGAAATTCAGGGCAGAACTTCACAAGGGCAGGGAAACTACAACTGGACAAAGCCCAAGGAGACAGAAAAATCTTTGTTCTGTTTTGTTTCTATGACTGCAATATTCTGCAGAAAATAAAATAAAAGAAAAAATCCAAAGACTCTGAAACATTCCCTCCCTTTTACTCAAGATTACATAAAGCTTGAATGGGAACCATGAAACTTAGGCATGGAAAAGGTCTGAATGAGATAATCCATGGAAAAGGTCTGAATTAGATAATCTTGTCAATTCCCTTGGTAGTGGCTGGGTATTCCCTAAAAATAATAAAATATAAAGTATTTCTTTCAGTTTCAAATTAAGCAACAGGGAAATACCCATCTGTGTCTTAGTTAAAATGGGAAAAATATTCCTTCACTCCAGGGATTGAGTGCAGGAAAGCAGAAGGATGCACGTGCCAACAGCTGGAAGAAAAAGGATGCCTGTTTTTTACTAAAAAAATGGTCTCACACAACGGTTTCCAACCTGAAAAAAAGGGAAAAAATATCCAGGAAAACATAAGAAATGGGAAAGTCCCATCCAAACCATTTGTGCACTGCTGGAGCTGAATCCCAGGAAAAGAGAAATTCCCCTAAAAAAGCTCCATAAAGACAGATGAGCAAGAGAGGCAGGACAGGAAGCTCTAGGAGGATCTCTAATGCAGAGTGTTGGGAATGGGATTCTCCCTATGGAAACAGGAATGTCCCAAGTATTAAAGGGTGGAAGAAGGTGAGACAAGCAGAAGCAGTGCTAGCACAAATCTTCATTCAGAGGTACAACTGTCAAATACAGATTTTACTGCCAGGCAGCACATCAGGAAATGCTTACAAAACCATTGTCTTGTAGAGATGATGGGGGACTGTTAAAATCCATTGAAACCTGAGGAAACAGGAAAAAAAAAAAAAGACAATTGTGTGTATGGTTTGGGGAGTTTTTAATGTAACGCAGTATCAGGAATACCAGAAGCTGTGCTGAACTGCAAGAATTTTTAAACATAAATGTACTATTTTATAGGCAAAAGTGATAGATATTGGGTATCTGAAGCCTCCTTCCTTACTAGGAAATAAAAGCTGGAGACAGATGTGAGGAATTCTGCTGTGCACAACTCAACTTTGCTGTTCTGATAGTTCTGTATTTACCTTTATGCTACTTTTGTGCTGTTACACACATGGGAATAGCCTGTATGTTCTGTGCTGGAGAGCCTGGAGAAAAGGGGACCTCAGAGCCCCTTCCAGTGCCTAAAGGGGCTCCAGGAGAGCTGGAGAGGGACTGGGCACAAGGCATGGAGGGACAGGACACAGGGAATGGCTTCCCACTGCCAGAGGGCAGGGATGGGTGGGATCCTGGGGAGAAATCCTTCCCTGGGAGGGTGGGCAGGCCCTGGCACAGGGTGCCCAGAGCAGCTGGGGCTGCCCCTGGATCTCTGGCAGTGTCCAAGGCCAGGCTGGACATTGGGGCTTGGAGCAGCCTGGGACAGTGGGAGGTGTCCCTGCCCATGGCAGGGGTGGCACTGGATGAGTTTTAAGGTTCCTTCCAACCCAAATCATTCAGGGATTCTATGAAACCTGTTTAACGCAAATGAAAACACTTTTACACAGCAAATAATTTAAAATCTGGAATCTGCTGCCACAGCATTTTATGGAGGCAGATAAGAAGGAACAGGTCAGACACTCTCTGACCACGAGATCCCAGCAGGAGCAGCCCAAATTCCCGACCCATCCGGGCAGTTCTGACCCTCTCACCTGGGAATCCTCACCTTGGTTCTGACCCGACTCACTCAGAGTCTTGAAACCGAGTTTACGGATCCCGGAATCCCTTTCTGGTTTGGATCAAGCAGCCAAAACTCTGAGACTTCTGTACAGGTTCCTGGGGAAAAAAAAAAAAAAATGAAAGTGAAAGCATAAATGAACAATAGCCTCCCTGGGTTTATCCGCGCCTCCTCCGCCGCGGGGGACCCGAGCGGGTCCCTCACCGCTCACCTCCCGGGCGGGACCGACGGACACGGCCGGCAACAGGCTGGGGACACGGCCGGCAACAGGCTGGGGACACGGCCGGTGACAGGCTGGGGACACGGCCCGGGGCTCCCGCAGCTCCCGGCGGCTCCTCAGACACCTCCAGAGCGCTCCCGGGCTCGCCTTCCGCTTTCGCTTTCCCGGCTGCGGAGGAGGGGCCGCAGCCCTGCCGGCCCCCTCACACGCCCGGGGACCCGCGGGGAGATCCGCCGTGGCAGCCGGGTGCTTCTCGCTGCATTCGTGCGCCGTGAGGGAGGAGGCGCCGGCCCTGCCACCTCTCAGCTAAGCCTTGGTGAGGCTCACGGGCACCAGTGCGGAGGAAACGGTGAAATCCCAGGAAAAGGCGGGGAGCGGTGGGTTGGGAGAAGGCTCTGGAGCAGCGCCCTCAGGGCCGGCGTGAGGGCGGCCGTCGCCTCACGGCGGAGCCGCTGCCCGCCCGTCCCGGCTGGGCTCGTCTGGGAAATCCAGTGACACAAACTTGGCGTCCTCAAGCGGACTCTGCTGAATTTGTTTGTGTATTTATTTGTTTGCAATTCCTTGGAATTATGTGTTTGTATTACAGGGAATATGGTTTCCTTCTGTGGCAAAAAGCATCCCCGATAGAAAGAGCCCTTGCGGGTGGAGATGCCGCATTCCAAGAAATAAATGTATAGAAGAATTCTGGAGACCCGAGTGTCAGCTTGTCACCGAAATGTGACCTCTAAAGAGGTGTCTGGAAAAAATAAACCCACTTTGGTTTCAGTGGTGATCATTTTGAGGAAGAGAAAGCACTGGGTTCTCATCCAAGGGAGAGTAAAAGGCTGGAAATGCACTGTGGACAAGGGATGGAGGGACAGTTCACAGGGAATGGCTTGCCACTGCCAGAGGGCAGGGAGAGATGGGATATTGGGAAGGAATTCCTGGCTGGCAGGGTGGGGAGGCCCTGGCACAGGGTGCCCAGAGCAGCTGTGGCTGCCCCTGGATCCCTGGCAGTGCCCAAGGCCAGGCTGGACATTGGGGCTGGGAGCAGCCTGGGACAGTGGGAGGTGTCCCTGGGCATGGCAGGGAGTGGAACGGGATCTTTGAGTCCCTTCCAACCCAAACCGTTCCTTGATTCCACACAGATAATTAAAGGAAAGAGTCTATATCCTACACTAAGAATAAAAATGAAGTATATTACTTTCAGGTTTCCTTTCAAACTGATCTTCAAACTGATCTAAGCTGACTGATCTTTTAAGTGTTCCCCTCAAAATTGCAAACAGACTTGTACTCATTGGCTAAAGGATTTTGTATGCGTTGCAGTCAAACAGCGCTGACTGTTCAAGAAATTAATCCTCAAAAATTCAAAATATGTCAAATAGTTGGGGAAGGAGTAAACGCTGACTTTGTCACTTAGCAGATGTGGACTCTGCTTTCGGAGAAGTAGCAGATGGAGCTGGATAACAATGAAGCGCTGCGGCGGAATTGCTTGGGGTCTGCGTGCACACTCGAGGAGGTCTGTGCTGGGGCAGCCAGATTAAGGGTTTCAGGATTTTTGTTTTCACTGGCTCCAGAGAGGGAATCTTGGATTGCCCCCTGCTTGGATAACAATCACTTCGTGCCACCAAATTCACTGGGAGTTTTACCCACAGCGTGATTGTTACGGCAGCTTCAAAAGTCCGTATCTGTTATTTCAGATAAGTGGTTGAAACTCTGACCCTGCATTTGAGGGATTAATATTATTATTATTATTGTTATCATTTTCTGCCTTGACAATGGCTAACAATGTTTACTATTGCTTTATAAACACAAAGTTGGTTACTAATGAGTAAAAGGGAGAGGTTTGCTGGAGTAGCCAGGGAGGAGGAGGTGGTTCTGTTATGACCTAAGTCCAGCAGATTTTCACATTCAAATGTCAGAGTGGTGGGCTCCTCTCCAGTGACCGTGGTCATGTTGGGATCTGAAGGATCTTTATTTCCCTGAACTCCGGGGAACAAGCAACGTCAGTCTGGTTACACGGCCTGCTTTGGGATTTGAGCTGAACAATGTGTTTGTGCTTGTTTGGTAAAGGAAATTTATTGGAGATGCTGACCTGAGCCAAGTTCCTTAAGTGAAATGGGGTTGCCTTGGAGTTGATATCTTAATGGATTTCTGGGTGTTGTGGATTTGTGGTGTTAACCACATGTGAAGCAGAGTAAAGGGAAAAACATGGATTTCGTAACTCTGCGGAGTTTAGCTAAAGGGGAAAATCAAGGAGTAAAATATAGCATGGAGTACAAGAAGCTTTATAACTCTCCAAGCAGCCTGCATTGATTCCAGACTTGCTCTTCAGGAGCTTGAAAAACTCTGGACAAGCCCAGGAAGCTGAACTGGAAACTTGAAAAGAAAATCATGATTAGGGCTCATCTACAGCAGGAAATATTCTGATTAAGCTGGAGGAAGTTTCACAGCCATAAAGTACCTTTTGTTGGTACCAAGACTATTTGAGAATAGCTCAATGCAATCTCATGGCACTACCTTCAGAGGGAGAAAATGTGAGTTCTTTTGAAGTTACAAGAGATTCAAAGAGGGAAGCAAGTGGAAATTAAGTGCCTGGGACTTTGTGGTGTCTTCCCTGCTCATCTCCAGGATTTCCAGAGCCTGGAAAATGGTAGTTTATTAGTGCCTGGGAAAAAGGAAATAGATTTCCAGGTTCTTGTTTAAGGACCTGCATGTTATCACACAAGCAGGACACAATCATGGTGACTGCTGTACCACCTCCCATCCTCAGGAATCCCTACTAAATTACTGAGGAAAAAAACTCTACAAACCTCAGGCAAATAAAGAAATCTTTCTGTCCTTGGTGCTGTGCCAGTGTTGAGGAGCAGATTGGGATCTTTCATTTATTGTGTTCTCAGGATCTGTAGGCGATACCTTCCAAAAGCAGCACCAAAACTCATCAGGATAAGAGTTCTGGATCTCACTGCTGAGGCACCAAAATCTGTAGTTATCAGACCTTGATGTCATTGAGACACCAAGAACACGTAGATCCCTCGAGAAGTTGTCCTGTCCTTCAGTTCCCTGTTTCTCCTGCCTCCTGAGTGCTCATGCAGCCATGTGCCAATCCAGACTGGGAAATTAAGCAGCTTCAAAATGAACCCTGACTAAAGCTGGGTTTAGCTGGCTCATTTCTCCACTCCAGCTCATCCCATGCCATCCCAGGGGGGTGATGTGCAGCAGGGTCACCTCAGTGAGGGTGAAGAATAACTTAGTTCAGGGTGAAAGAGCTTCAGTCTTCTCTGATGAGGGGTAGGGGACCCCAACACAGGTTCCAGATCGTGTTTCAAGGGGCCAACATTGTAGGCAGCACAAACCCAGTCCTTTTCTCAGCCCTTCTTTTTCTAGCAAGGCAAAGGAGGAAAATAGACCTGACAAGGGATATCCAGCGCCTTGAGTTTAGGTTGTCAGATACCTGCCTCACACAAACGTTCAATTCCCTTCCCAACACAGGCAGAAGGATGAAATGAATGCTCTCTACCAATCTCCATCCCTCACAGGACGGATTCTGAAGCGTGTCCAGCAGGAGTTGGGGATGTTCCAGCTTCCCTGGGCTGTGCGTCCCGGGAAGCAGCACTATGAGGCAATGCCCTGGGCCATGAATTAGTCCCAGCACGGCTGCTGAAAGCAAACAATGCAGAAGGAATCATCTGAGATGCACATTGGCAGGCCTGAATCCCATTCCTGTTCTTTGGAAAATCACTGCATGTTAATGAAATAATGAAACTCATTGCAAATGGCACTGTTAGTGTTTCAGGGAGAATTACTGGTTTATTGAGGCAGAATAAATTCCAGGTGCAGCCCATTTTGTGCTGAGAAGATGTAAATGAGAGGGCAGGGAAAGCAGGAGAGCAGGTGTGGAGATGTGCCTGGAAAAAGTGGTGTTCTATAGGACAAGGGGGAATGGCTCCCCACTGCCAGAGGGCAGGGAGAGATGGGATATTGGGAGGGAATTCCTGGCTGGCAGGGTGGGGAGGCCCTGGCACAGGGTGCCCAGAGCAGCTGTGGCTGCCCCTGGATCCCTGGCAGTGCCCAAGGCCAGGTTGGAGCACCCTGGGATAGTGGGAGGTGTCCCTGCCCATGGTATGGGAGGAATGGGATGAGCTTTAAGGTTCCTTCCAACCCAAACCAGTCTGGGATTCCATGATCCCATGAGAAAAAAGATCTTTTCTGTTTCTTACCAAACTTTGTAGCCAGCAGGATTTCTGAAGGAATATAATTCTAAGTGAAGGTTACCAAAATAATATTTTTTGGGAATATATAAGTGCCTTAGTCTCTAGATATGATTTTTTGAAAGCAATTGTGACATTTCCCCCCCCTTGTATTTTTTTTGATTCTTGAAAATTATTTTCTACAATCCATTCTTCATGAAAGAAACACTTACTGAGAGTAAAGCAAATAGAAAGTCTTAGGTAGAAAGCCGTGGTGCAGCTGAGATAAATTAAAAAGTGAATATGTGCAAGTTAAAACGTGGAAATTGCTCATGTAGATATTTCTAGGAAGGAGAGTAATCCCAGTATTATTGGGCTTTGGCCTGGACACATTCCTGGAAAAACTCCTGAGTGAGTGGTGAGGAAGGGTCATTTCTGAGAAGCTGTTAATGAGAACTGAATGTGTTGGGGTTGCTTCATTAACACCACTGCTTTAGTTCACCCCACTCCTTTTCTCTTTCCCTTTTCCCCTTCTCCTTTTCCCTTTTTTCTTTTCCTTTTAATCTTCCTTTTCCTTTCCCTTCTTTCCTTTCCCTTTTAATTTTTTTCCATTTTTCCCCGAAATAACCCAGGCTTTAATTGTTTTGGATGCACTCATATCTCAATTTCTGCCTTCACTCTTGTGCATGAAGCACCTTTTGAGGATTAAGACACAACAACTCTTAGCCCAGCTCATTTCCAAGTGTTACCAACTCCTAAAAACTGTTTAGTTTTTAGAGGATTTTTTTAAACTGTTTTTTATGACACTGATTCTGGCTAGGTCGCTTTCCTGTGTCCAGCTCTAAAAGAACTGCCTCCTAATCCTTGACACTCTGGTTTAGATCTGACAGGTTTCATGTTAATTCAACATTAAATATCTACTCTGATGTTATTCACAGCCTGAAAATTCAGTGAACAAATTTGTGTTTTTCTTATTTCACCACACAAAACCGAGTAAGTTTTAGGGAGGAGAAAACTTTTAAAAAGTTGGGTAAAAAGCAGTTATGGAAAGAAAGAAAAGATATTGAAATATATTCAATTTATTAGGAATTACCTTTCCCAGGATGAGTGTGCTGGCAGGAAGGGTCCTGCATCAAAGCCTAGGATATTCCACAGGCAGTAAATTTTGGTAAGTTTGTATCACCAGCTTTTGGGGAAAGATGATTCATTCCGCTTTCCAGCTTCATCACCCTGCTCTAAATTTGGGATATTGATTTATTTAATGGGATGCAGCTGTAACTACTCAGGGAGGAGAGAGAATGGAGTTTCTGCAATGACACTGCCAGCTTGAGAGCTTTGCAAACCTGATTGAGTTGGGCAGGGATTCCTGGAACAGACCTGGATCTGGTCTGCAAACAACTGGATATCAGACCCTGCACGTGTTCCACCAGGATGGAAGCACGTACATGAAAAAAAAAATAGGAAAACTGGAGTCAAAAGGAAGGAAACAAAAACGAGCCTAATTTTCATTAGGGTAATCCATTGTGGCAATGTTATCAAGGAAAGCCTTTGATTATCAGTTTTTTCTAAGGCTGAATTTGAATCTTTTGAGGTCATGGAATCATAGAAAGGCTTGGGTTGGAAGGGGCCTTAAAGATCCTCTCATTCTAAGATATGGAATTCAGGCTGAAGTTTCATCCTGCTTTTGGCCCGGATGCAGATCCCAGTTTTGTCACTTGAATCAGCCACACTGGGTTTGTGACAGAGCAAAGTTTGCCTAAAATTGTAAACTCATGAACACGCATCTTTGAGTGCAGCAGTTCATACCCCACTAAGGCACTTTGGTGCTGTTTAAAAACTCCTCACACTGAGAGAAGAAATTTTGTGAGAGCTGCAAGAATTCTTGTTTTACCTTTTCATCTTTGAGTGGCAAGAAATGTAATTTTCCATTTATTATCCCACTGATATTTTTTCCACAGTGCCTGCAGTGGTGTTTAATAATATTTACTCTTGGGCAAGATAAATATCAGAGGAATATTAATCAATTCTATTGTAAATAACAGGGAATTGGTGTTTTACATTCACAAGGTGCTGAAGCCTCAGAATGACTGGGAATGTTTAAGAGCAATTAGCTGGGTTATTTTGATCCATTTTTGACACATTGGATATGGTGTTGATTTAAAAGAACTCGAGTTCATGGATGTATTTGTACGATGGAATTAATCCTGCTGAAGGGGATTGGTTTGCCTTTGGAATTGTTATTTAGGAGTGGAGTGTTCTAATGGCTCTCAGGCTGGCAGATTAAGAGAAGCACAGGCAGAGCATGAAAAATAAAGACAAATTAATACTATAAAAATAAAATGTGATCAGTCACAACCTGCCAAGTGTGTGCACAAAGCAAAGGGGAATTTTAATAAATGTGTAAAGAGGAGGTTGAGGCCACAGTCACGTAAAAATGCCTCTAATGGAGAGATGTTACCATGGGATAGGATATTGCATTTTATTTCATGATCAGAAAGATAAGTGAGGAAATAGACTTTGAAAAAGAAGTAAAGCAAGGAGAATTCCAACTCCATAAAAAGCCACATACACCAGGATAATTTGGGAAGGAGACAGTGCCTCACAGGCACAGGAAATAAAGAAATATCTAAACCACAGGACGATTAGAAGAGGAAAGTGTGAGTTTCCCACAGGAAGTAGCTTACTCAGAATTTACATCAGGATGAAAAGCTGGGATTGCCTCTGTTGGAAGCCCAGACCTCCAGCAGGTCATTCCTTAGGGAAGATGCTGATTGGGACCACCCAGAGGTAAAACTCCAAGCATCATTTCAGAAGAAGGTGGAATAATCCAATGTCTTTATACATTTCCAGCCATGTTGTGCAAGCAGGGATTTCCAGGATTAGGACGCAATGCCAAGAGCATGAGTTGGCACCACGCTGGATGCTGCAATGATGGAATTCCATGTGTAAGGCCATGCCAGAGACAGCAGCTGGCTTCTCCAGAGCCCACAGGATGGGAACTATGCCCATAGATATAAGCAAATCCACAGCCCAACCCTTGACAGAAGTTAGGAAATGGGTGACAGAGATCTCACACATCACACTAAAATAAATACATTAGGAGTAACGAAAAAAGCTGATAAAATCTTGAGTCATTAGGAAAAGACAGAAAGCTGATTTCCTCAGTGGCTGCAGCAGACAGGGGGTGGAAAATGAGTGTTGCAGACATGAAGGGGCATCCTAAGCAATGCCTGCTGAGACTAATCCCAGTGTGTTGTCACTGAATCCGACTCTCTGGGGTTCAGATGACCTTGCTGGGAGACCAGGACATGGCACACGGAGAGGGTTGTCCTAGTAATCATCCTTTTCGAAATCTAGGTGACCACTGTCCAGTTGGGATTCATGGTGTGTTGCCCCATGGTGGGCACAGGAAGAGGAAAGCAGGTCTTAGCCTGGCTTTTGCGGAAGGAGCTGCTGGTAGTGCTGGAATTCTGCATCCCAAGGCGTTCGAAGGCGTCAGGCTCAAGGAATCCCAAGGAAAGAGTTGAAGAGAGAGCCTGAACAGGCAGCTCCTGGAGATTCAGGGATTGTCCCTTTTCCCTGCACTGCAGGGCCTGCCCCAGACCCTTTCTGTGTTTTTACAGGTGGACTTGATGATCCCAAAGGTCTCTTCCAACCTTGGTGATTCTGGATTGCTGAAACCACTGGAAAAAACACCCGAGGAGTTCAGTGCCCTCCAGCTTTTCTGAAGTGCAGAGTTTAGGGAGGAATGATGGAATGCTGGGCTATCCAATTCCATCCTGGGGCTAATAAATTCCTATTTTAATCCATCTGCCAGGAATATCGATCAGGAACAACACATCAAGAACACGGAGCAGGAGACATTTTGATGATGGCTAAAAAGACCAATTTTTCCAAAGTATTCAGGGACCTGTCCAAATTTTCTCAATTATTTGTGGACAAACTCATGGGAATATTTTTCTTCTGAAAACTCCCAACCTGCCTATGCACAGCTTAGGGGATGAAAGGAATTCTTATTCCTTTCTCAGAAGTAATTATTCCTTACAGTTCACTAACTGACCTTTGTAGGCATAAATAATTATCTCTTCTATTTCACACATGGGAGGATTTCTTAGAATTCCCCATTTTTAAAGCATGGGAGCTTACAGGAATACTTATTCCCCCAAACTGCTTGAACAGAGTGTCTTTTCCCAAAAATTGTCTCCACGAGCTTGAGTGGTCACCAGTGATCCAACTCCAATCTTCCCTTCACCGCTGTGAAAACAGTTAATATAAAATGCTTTAAAAATTCCTGCAGTGCAAATTCCAGATGTTTCATGTGCGTCTGCCAGGCAGTAATATTTTTATTTTCTATATATATATAAACATAGTATATGTTATATAAATACATATTGTATTAGGCCTGCCAAATCCCATTGGATGCTTTCATTTTGGATGCATTTTCCTGCTTCAGGCATCTTCTTGTCAAAGTCATTTTAAGTGAAAGAGCTCTTTTAAAAACCTGACTTATTTCTAAAGGAAATTTCACCAGCAGCAAATGCCAAAGATATAAAATATTGTATTTTTATAGATATATAATATATAAAGAAAGAAATAATACATGTTATATGTTATGAAAGGACATCATTTTCAAACCTCTTATTATTTGGTGTCTATTTAATACCCAAGGAACAAATCTCACTTCTCCTACCTGTTCTCCTACAGACCTAAATTCTGTACATCTGACCCTTTCCATACATTAATTCTTCACTTGAATCTTAATATTTTCATAACACCCCCCCCCCCCAAAATTGTTGCAGTTGGCTTTGCCCTGGCTGGAGCTGCAACTTGTTTTTAATTTTCGGAGTTTCTTGGCAATCCTTGGAGCCTGTTTGTCTTGGCACCCCCCTACCCCATTACCTATTCCTCAGTATCACAGGCTGAACACTCTGTTTACAACATTTTGTGCTTTTTGACTGGATTTCTGTCGTTTTAAAATGGAAACACAGGAGGACATCCACGAGACACTGGTTAATTTTATATCTATCCAATATATACATTTTAAACGTTGATAGGTTCAACTTTTTTATTGAGAGCAACTGTCACTATAGGGCTTCAAATATTTGCACTTGGCAAACGTTCAGGTTTTTTATGAGTGAATCCATTCTACTCTGCTCACATCTGCTCTTAATAATCCCAAATGTTTGGGGTTTGTTCTGCTTTCACATGTAGGTTTTTGTTCGCTTTTTCTGAACCGAGGCACCACTACACACAATGGGTGATTCTTGTCTCTCATTGACGCTGCTGATAAAAGTGGGAATTGATTTCAAGGAGAATTCAACTACAAGACAAAGGAGAGAAAGTTTAAAAATATTTAGTTCTAAGAGAAAATATTCTCTGAAAGATTAGCTTAACCCCGGGACAATAAATGGTAACATCATTGGCCAAGAAGTTCTCATGTTATCAAATTCTTCTAAAATTGCATCATCTGAAGCCTATAAGGGACAGAAGAAGTTGGGAAATTTCATCAGAAATTCCTCCTGTCTTTCCTTAAGTACAACAAATGTGTGAAAAATTTAGAAATCTTGTTTCATAAACCCATAAATAGGGATTTTTCTTGTTAGTCTAAATCGTAAATGTAAAAATTTCATCAATTCTTCCCCCAAAGGCACCATTTCTGCATCACTTTTGGCCTTCATGGGAGCACAAGGCATCCAAGCAAAGAAAGCTTGGAAAAGCAGGTGGATAAATCCAGGTAGGCCTGCCAAATCCCATGGGATGCTTTCACTCTGGATGCATTTTCCTACTTAGAACATCTTCTTATCCAAGCAACTCCAAGTGAAAAAGGTGTTTAAAAACCTGATTTGTTGTTTTTAGAGGGAATTTCACCAGCAGCAAACACCAAAACATCATCTGGAGCAGACATGACTCAGCCCTGCCCTGGCAGGGCCCAGCCTTTTGTTGGAGCTCCACATTTTGTTCTTGGCATGGCCCTTCCAGAAGGTTGCAGGACACCTGGGAAGGGAGCAGGGAGAGGAGCAAGAATGATCTGAGATCTGGAAAATATGAGCTGTAGGAAGGATGGAAAGAGCAGCCTGGTCATTCATTTTTAAGGAAACCTAAAACAAGAGACAATAAAAATTGCAACATAATTTTCCTGCTATGAAAAGGCACAAAAGAATTTGTTCTTTTGCTGAAGGAAAAAAAGAAGAAATAAGCTCAAGTTGCAGCAGGACAGATTGAGGTATTACAAGATAATTCTGGTGAAGGAAAGCTTGAGTATCCAGCAGGAATAATTCGGGTAATGATAATTATTTCTGCCATGTGGCATTTGGTTGGCATCTGATGGTTCTTAGGTTCTCCATGGAGGTCCTGGAGTGTGGGACAACCCTTCAACTTGTACCTTGTACCTCAGTTTGTGGAAAAAAAAGTTGAAAATGAAATCAAATTGGTTTTAAATGGGATAAAGATAAGATAGGTGGAAGTGGCCTTCTTTCAAAGCATATCAAGTCCAAGTTCCTCCTCCAATATCCAGAATAAATTAGGTGGTTTTGTTTGGCTGTTCTAAAACTTATCTTGACTTCTGGTGTGAAATTATCTTCGGCTTTTCAGCCTACATTTAACTCTCAGTGGGATGGGATGGGATGGGATGATTTTATTGTTAGGTTTTTTCCTGTCTTTGGGTTAAATAGCTCTTCCTCCATTCCCAGGTTTCCCCCAATGTAAATTCACTCAACAAATTCAATTCACAGCAGCTATTTTTAGTTTTTTCTCATAAGAAACACTTAACCTTAATTCTCCCACTCCTTTTTTTCCCTGCACTCCTTTTCCTATGCTTCCCTCCAAGTATTTTTTTCTGAATGAGATTACAGCTTCTTGCAAAAAAAAAAAAATTCCAGTGAAAGGCTTTTCACTGCATTCTTTCCATTGAAATCCATAATTTTTGGGGTTGTTCTCAGGATCATTCTCAAAGCCATAAACTATATAATTGTAACATATTCTATACCACCGATAATAAGATATGAATACAAAATATAAAACTATAACTCATCTCTAAATATTCTCCCTGTGTATATAAATAGAAGAGGAAAGAAAAGTTTAGGTGCTTGATATTTAAATTAATGCAAAGAGATTCATGACCCACATACACATATTTTTAAATATTCCTTCATCCTCAGTGGTTCATTCATTAAGCTCCTGTGTGGTTTTTTCCTCTCTTTTGTCACTGTGGGTCTCACATCAGTTTGGGAATCACCAAGTTTAGGGTTTACTTCGAGTGCTGGTGAAACCCAGAGAAAAACTTTCAAACTATTTCTTAATGGGGGAAGAGTTAAGGAAGAGTTAACAAAGTCTGCTCTCCCCCTTCAATTTATATAAGATTTGTCTGGGATATATTTAAATGTGGGAAACTTGGAAGAAAGCTGAAGAATGTCAGCTGGATGCCTGTGTCCAGCTGTGGAATGTCTTCCTGGTGCTGAGAGGTTCTGCTGGGCTTTGCAGGTGGAAACTTTCCTTTGCAGCTCCCTGGGGAGTGCAGGCCTGGAGGTGGGACTGTACTGACACTGCAAAACTCCCCTCATTCACAATAAAACATGTGCTGAACCCTGCAGGGCTTCTGATGGAGTCCCAGGATCAGTGAGGCTGAAAAAGCCCTCCAGGATCATCCAAAGCCTGATCTCCACCTTGTCCCCAGCCCAGAGCACTGAGTGCCACGTCCAGGAATTCCTTGGACACCTCCAGGGATGGGCACTCCAAACCTCCCTGGGCACTCCAAACCTCCCTGGGCAGCCCCTGCCAGAGCCTGACCACCCTTTCCATGGGGAAATTCTTGCTTCTGTCCAACCTGAGCCTCCCCTGGCCCAGCCTGAGGCCGTTCCCTCTCCTCCTGCCCCTTGTTCCAACCTCCTGTCAGGGAGTTGCTGAGAGATTTGTTCCAGTCTGACAGAGGTGAAGTTGATTCCCTTGATGGAGTGTTCAGAGGATGTGATCATGGACATCTGAATCCTGGCTCCAGGACTGGATGATCCTTCCTGCTGCCCCACAGCCTCAGTTATTCCCTGATTCTCTGATCCATAAGCCACTCTATTTCTTGGACTTCTTAACAGCCAACCTTGTTCTTCCAGAGAGGCACAAGGTACCTGGAACAAGTGACAGGATGAGAGCAAATGGCCTCAGGTTGCACCAGGGGAGGTTCACATTGGATATTAGGGAAAATTTCTTCACAGAATGGGTTGGCAAGCACTGGAATGGGCTCCCAGGGAAGTGGTGGAGTCCCCATGCCTGGAAGTGTTCAAAAAAGCTGTGGATGTGGCACTTGAGGACGTGGGTTAGTGGGGACAATGGTGGTGCTGGGTTCAGGGTTGGCCTTGGTGACCTTGGAGGTCTTTTCCAACCTTAACAATTCCTGATTCTGTATTCATTCAGCCACTGGACCTTGCATAAATGAAGGGATGCTGTTAAGAACTGTCATTATTAGAACTTTTTCCTACTTTATGTCCTTCATTTAATAAGTTGCTTTTTCCGACTGAGGCCTTTCACCATTAGCAGTTAAATTCAGTAAAGATTACTTTTAATTCATTATTGCAGGACGGTCTTTCTCAACAATTTCAGTGTGTCAGTGTGTGACAAATCATCTCCCAGCTGGTTTGCACTCCTTGCTCTCATGCCTTAGTCACTATCCCCACATTTTTGGGATCTGTTGGGACGGGCACCCGCCTACCCCAGGACAGAAAATTCCCTGTGGTGCAGACATCTGGCTCTGATAGGGGATCATTAAACTCTCAGTTCCCATTGCAGCATCAACATGGAATGGCAGAGATAAGAGTGTCCTGTGCAGGGAAGGACACCTGCAGCCACATCATGCTTCTTTCTCTTCATCTGAATCCGGAATTTCTCTTTTTAAATTGCCAGTGGATTACATTGCTGTTGAATTTTCACTTTCCCTTGGTTTCCACTCCTGCCCTTATTCCTCTTTATGATTTGTAGGTTCTCAGAAGATTCCATGAATATGTGACGGCTCCAAGTCAGCAAAGGCTGTGTGCCAGCTATTGAGAAATGAATGTTCCATGGCAACCACCCCAAAAATTTATGCTGCCACCTTCCCAGCTCATATCCCAGGTAACCTCAGGATTAATGTTCAGAAAGCAACAGATTTCTACCAATATCCTTCCACAGGATAAAGTTTAATTGGGTGACATTCAAAAACCTGAATTCTTATCTATTGGGCATTAGTTCAGGAGGAATTTCCCCATGGAAAGGGTGCTCAGGCCTTGGCAGGGGCTGCCCAGGGAGGTTTGGAGTGCCCATCCCTGGAGGTGTCCAAAGAGTTCCTGGACGTGGCACTCGGTGCTCTGGGCTGGGGACAAGGTGGGCATCGGGCACAGCTGGGACTTGATGGGCTGGGAGGGCTTTTCCAGCCTCAGTAACTCTGGGATTCTGTAGAGCAGGAAACAATACAGATAAAGCACCAACCCTCCAATCTAGAAAGAAAAGCCAGAGTAGGGCTCCTGCCCTGGGATGGGACAGGTCTCTCTGGAGAGTTTTTCCTGTTTTGCTGACAGAGGAGCACTAAAGTGTGCTGGGACAGGCAGTGTGGTGGAGACTGGGGAACAAAGTGGCAGCCAGGCAGCCCCTGGAGCAGTCCCTGGTGCCAGCATCCTGCTCTGTGAGGCTGCACCAGGTGACCCTGCTGTGACCCCTGCCAGCCTGGCCCATTCCGTGGCACCTCCCTGGCACAGCAGGACAGAGGACAATAACCCACTGTGTCCTGAGTGTGCCAGGCTGCTCAGAGGTTGCCAGGGGGTTGTCAGCAGCTCTCTGGGACACCTGAGGGGAAAGTCCTACCTAGTGCCAGGCCTTGACTTTAGAGTGCACAGGAGCTTGGAGGAGCTAGAACACACCTGTCCTTGCACAGCTGCTGCTGCTGCACTCTGAAGGGTCGGCCTCCAAAGGACGCGCACACCAGGATGTACGTGGAGATGAAATCCGCTGGGAGAGCAGGGCTGCTCCCGTCAGAGACTGCTGGACAGGCACTGGACACTGCTGTTGTGGTCCAGGTGCTTTCAGCTCTCCCAGCTCCTTCCTGACAGCTCTTCCCTTCAGCCTCTGCTCGAGCTGTAGGTGGGAGGAACACGAGGGTGGCTGTTCACCATTCACCACGTGAGGGCTGGAGTGATGAAGAACCTTCCTCAGTGGTACAGGTCATCTGTGCTAAAATATCTGTGGGTAGGCACAGACACCTCCACCCTTCCCTTCTCATTGATCTCATTCATTTGATTGTTTGCATGCTCATGGGCACATCTCTGTCCAAAGCTCCTGACTCAGAAGTTAACCATTTTTATCAGAGCAGGAGGGCACAGTTTTCCAAGGGCTGCTCGGGAGTGTGGAGCACCAGACCGTTTTTCCATCCCCTCATCTTTCCCCCTTTCTCCTCTCTCACTCATCCACGAGGAGCAGCTGCAGGATTCACTTGCAGCCAGAAGGGAAGACAGGCAGACAGCTGTCACGCTGTGAATCAGATCTTAAACTGTGGTTTGGAGGGGAAGTTTTGAGCTTGATTTCCCACTTGCAGAACAAAGAGCAGCTGCTTTTGACACTTGCGGCTTTGTGCTGATCTGGGAGTTCGATTTGCAGTTACAGGTCCCTTGCAGGGAAACAGAATTCAAATAACCAGTGCAAAATATTCTCCTGGCTTCTTTTCATTGATCAGGTCACTGTGAAAATAAACCCACTGTGAAAATGAATCCACTGTGAAAATAAACCCAAATTCTCTATAAAAGGAGAGAATGTTTAAATGAGAATGAGAGAGAGCAAGTGGGATCTCTTGGATCCTGTAAATGGTGTGACTGGAAACACTCTGAGCAGATAGGCTGGCTCCTACTTTTACTGTATGAAATTTGAAGGCAGCGAGTGCTGAAGAATGAACAGACCTTGGCTTGGGAAGTGTCCGTGTGTGCTGCAGTAGTGAGGGACAGGATGGATTCTTGGCCGGGCTGGGAATGAGGAGAGCCAGCAGTGAGTCACATGGGCCACTGCAGACACCCCAGTGAGTTGGGTAAGAGCTGCAGCAGCACAATTGGAGCAGGCTCGCTGACCTCACAGCTGAGCACACTATTTAAGATCTGGCTCCCAGATGTTGCAGCGGGATCGAGCCAGCTGCAGAGCCAGCCTGGAGTGTGTGAGCCGGGCGTATTTACAGCCCCTCGCTGCCCGGGAGATGATTGCACTGCTTTTCTTCTCTGCCCTGCTGTGGGACAAGGCTCGAGCGTGGGGCTTCAAGGATGGGGTGCTGCACAACTCCATTTGGTTAGGTAAGAACTAACTTCATTGTCACCAATCGTTTGCTGCGGGGTCGCTGTGTTTGTCCAACAGGGGAAGGATGAGCACCCAGCACGACAAAAGCGAGCTGTGCACTGGTATCAGCCAAATCCTGCACTGAAATTCATTGAAATCACTTTACCTGAGCAGTGGCTGTCCCTTTTTACATGCTTAGCATTTTTAGTTTCACTGAACTGCTGGCAAAGGTAATGATAGAAATTTCATCCGAAAGTATTTTCCTGCAGCAGGAGGTAAAGTGAAAACTGCATTCATTAAATAACAGTTGCTTTGTTTTGAAGGAAAACGAGCCTGAAAAGAAACATTTGCCAAAGGAATGAATTACTTTCTGCATGAGCATACTTCCCATGCCTGGGGTCCTGCATATGAAACTAAATGATCTGGAAATAATAGTGATAATATTTCCTGGGTTTCTGGAAAAGTGCAGGAATGGGTATGTTTGGGCCATTGGTTTGTTCACATCATTAGCAGCACAGAGAAGATTTCAACAGGGCAAGACAAAAATGCTGTGGGAATAGTTTCTGGTACCACAAGAGGGTTTCAGGAGCTCTGAGAGTTCTTTTACAGCTCTTTATAATTATCCAATACAACAGAGAACTTACTCAGGATAGAGCCTCATAAAGGATGCCAAAATAAAGGCAAGCACCGAATGCTCTGTTTTCCAGACAAGTACTTAAAACTCCTTTATCCCCTATAGAATGTTGTGCATTTCCCTAAGGATTTCCAGGAGTCCCTGGAGCTGGCTGTGCTCAGGTGTCTCACGAGGGACTGGGGCCACGCTCTGCCAGCTGCTGCAGCCACCACGTGGCCCCAGCCCCTCTCAGAGGAGCCTGCAAAGCACCAGAAACACAAATGAGGCACGGAAATGATCTGTGGTGTTTTCCATTTGGCTGCACATTTTTAATGACTTCTCTCTCCCCCCCCCCCCCACCCCAAACCTTGGGCCATGCCCGTTGTGCCTCCCAATTCCTGAGGGTGCTCAGGTGGGGAGAGCTCCAAGGAAGAGCAGCTTGGCAGCTCCAGGCTCCACCTCAAGCAGCTGCTGTTCAAGAATTTGGGATAACAGGGATCATTTGAGCAGTTTCATGAATTGAAGTCAAATGGGAGAAAAAGATTTTAAATGCTTTAAAATGGAGCAACTGTGTGCTAATTGGAATGCAGAATAAAATTCTGTTTGGCTACACCTCTCAGCATTTACCATGAGAGTAAATAAAAATAAACAAGGGGGTGAAAAATTGATGGCTTTCTCCAAATAAAGAAACCAAAAGAGAAATGCACCATCTTGTGTAAGCACAGCAATAACATTATTGAAATGAACCTCAGTGCAGTTAATTGAATCACCAATGGAATTCAGTGACTCCATACATAAATGAAAATAGAATTGGCAAATTCACAGACATCCAGTTCATGCTTCTTTGTATTTCAAATAAAATAACTTGAATAGTGAAAGAAATCACCCCAATCTCAGCCTCGCTGTGCATGAGCTCCCCTCCCTGGAATAAAACCTGGGGATGCACAGTGACATCTGAGCTTTGCTTATCTCCTCTTCTGATAAAGAACTAAACCCAAAAGTCAGGAAAATCTCCATTTTACCTTTTCCCTCCACGAACCTTTAGCATATATATATAATCTTGAATTCCTGTCACTCTGGAAATGCTCATGGCTTTTACCTTTTTCCTTGTCACAAACCTTCTCCTGTTCCTCAGCCAGTGCTGCTGCAGCTGCCTCTGTCACCTCCCTGGGAATGTATTCCTGGTGCCAATGGAATTTTAATGCTGCTCATTTTTGCCACCAGCACGTTGTGACCAAGGGTTTATTGTCAGCTGAGGGCAGGGTTCGCACAGTCTTGCCCAGATTTGCTCATAGACTCATTCCAGTGCCAGTTCTTAGTGCCATGGGGTTTTTCCAGGACAGCTGCTGCATCTGTTCACAATTCCATTCCCATTCCCACCCCGTGTGTCAGGGGGGTTTAGGGGCTGCACCGACCCCGTTTGGTGGAGTTCTCTGAGTAGCAGAGGCCCCTGCCAGGAGCTCTACGTGGCCACCCTCTGCTTAAAAGTGAAATATTGCTCGTTGTTTAGCATTCAGCATTGGTTTCATGCATATTGCAGGTACTTCATTAGGCCAAATTTCACGCTGCTTGTGTTTGTGCAGGAGAGATTGGCTGTGCTTCACCATCTCCTGCTGCTGAGGGTGAGCACAGGGTCACTGTCCTTGCAGGATCCCGCTGTCTCTGGGCTCCAGGGAGGCATTTTAGGAAGTGTGAGCTGGAAGAAACATGTCCTGTCAGGTGTGGAACCCATGGCCCTCTGGCACGTGCTTGTGCTTGCCAGAAAAATCAACATTTCCTGCAGGTTTATCTGCAGGGCCACGAGCTCACGTCCATAAATTGCAATTTGTGTGCATTTTCCTCTGAATATATGCATAGGAGTATATCCAGAGACATAAATATGTAAATGAAGAGTTAACACTGCTCTGACCTAGGTCTGTGTTTGATGATGAGTTTATCTGCCTGCACAGCCCCACATGGAATTAAGAGGGACCGGGGCGGGGGGAAATTTGCCAGTGCAAGATCCCATCAGTTAATTAGCATATTCCATTAGGGAATGCTGTGTCATTAAACTGGGACACAGGGAGACAGCAGCAAATCTCAGAGCTGGGGGGAGTAGATGTGTGTGGTCTGTTTTTCCAAAGGCTACTTTTTCGTGTTGCAGAGGAATAAGAGATGAAAGCTGGCTGCTCCTTGCAGGGTGGTGCTGCTGCTGCTTTCAGCCTTGCAGACTCTTTGAAGAGCTGATCTTTCCAGCAATATTCTGGAAAATCTGGTGCCTGTCCATAGTGATATTTCAGCAGTAAGTAGGGGGAGATATCTTTAGAGGGATAAGATTTGAAAACAATGTGCCAGGTGAAAAAGCCAACTAAAAATGGTGAGATTTTAGTGGCAGCTCTGAGAGCTCAAGGAATACAATCGGTGTATGGGTGTTTTCCAATCACCTTCCAGTTCCCTTCCCTGTGCTCTGCAGGGATCAATAATGTGGATTCCAGGCTGTCCCAGGCTTGCAGCCAGGCCCAGCCCTGTGCTGCTCACTGAGGGATCCAGCCTTACCAGCCCTGCATTCCCAATCCAACACAACATTCCCAATTCTGCACACACAGGGAGCTGATTTATCCTGATTTCTCATGAGCTCACACATGACAGACTACTGAGTGACCGAAAAGTCATACTTCCTATGAATAAATTCTTCATTAGAGTTTTTGTACCAGAACATGCCATTGCCCCCCAGCTGTGGCTTGTTATGGCTAATGGAACTGGCTCCTTCAGGAAGAGTTTTCTATGGAGGCTCTGTTATCCCGTGCCCATGGCAGTGATATTCCCAGTGATGTTGTGATGGAGGCTCTCACTCTCCTGAGACTGTTGTCAGCATTATAATTTATTTCTCTGGGCACAAGGCCAGTGACTGCAGGTCCAGAAACCACCCTGGCAAACATCATCCTGTGTTTATTAAGGGCTCTCACCATTCCTAACCACAATCCAGTGCTGACTGTGGCTTTCTTAAAAACTCCCCTAACCAGCCAAAAGCACAGACTCCAAGCATGTCCCTAGAAAATACATTCTTTATTTTTATGCTACAAATAACTTCTGTAAAAATGCTCCCTGCTTTCCATCTTTTCTCGGTCCCGTTGGCTGGGGAGAGCTGCAAGCAGCCATTCCTCTCAGATTATGCTAAATATAAGTGAGACCTAAACAAAAAGCCCGTTCAGATTAGATATGCAGATTGCTGCTGAGACAGATTTCCATACATATGGCATCAGACAAGTGCAACATGCAAAGATTATAAAACTTGTAGCAGCACTGGCAGTTTCTAGGTTTCCTTGGAAAGCTGTTTTATCTCGGACTTGCCACGGCAAAGTAAAAAAAAAATAATGAAGAAAGTGCTTTAATTTTCCATGCAGCAGAAATGTCAGCCAGCAATTGTTCTGGTCCTGCCCTTTGTGACACACGCTCAGATACTTTTATTTCACATTTTTCCCCCCTTTAATTTCTGCCTTTCCTCTATCCAAGTAGCTGTGATTTCACTTCTCTGGAGATTCAAAACAAAGCTCTGATTCATCTTCCAAAGGCTCTTGGAGTTACAGCCAAAAGAATGCTGTGGTAGGGATCCAGAAGGAGCTTCCCCCGAGTCAGACAGGATACACAGAGCTTGGGATGCTGACTCCAGACTGTTCCCATAACTACTGCCCTCGGAGTCATCCCAGGGGAGGCCTTCTCGGCATTTGTTGACTTTCTGTTGTTCACAAACTCTCCAGGCACCGCCTCGCTCTGTTCTAAACTTGTCCCACACCAAATCCTACCATGGGGTTGTACGCACACATCTCCTTTGGGTCACACACATCCCTTTGGGATGAAAAAACATCCCTTTGGGTCACACACATCCCTTTGGGTTGCACACACATCCCTTTGGGTCACACACATCCCTTTGGGTCACACACATCCCTTTGGGTCACACACATCCCTTTGGGATGAAAAAACATCCCTTTGGGTCACACACACATCCCTTTGGGTCACACACACATCCCTTTGGGTTGCACACACATCCCTTTGGGTTGCACACACATCCCTTTGGGTCACACACACATCCCTTTGGGTTGCACACACATCCCTTTGGGTCACACACACATCCCTTTGGGTTGCACACACATCCCTTTGGGTCACACACACATCCCTTTGGGTTGCACACACATCCCTTTGGGTCACACACATCCCTTTGGGTCACACACACATCCCTTTGGGTCACACACACATCCCTTTGGGTCACACACATCCCTTTGGGTCACACACATCCCTTTGGGTCACACACACATCCCTTTGGGTCACACACATCCCTTTGGGTTGCACACACATCCCTTTGGGTCACACACATCCCTTTGGGTCACACACATCCCTTTGGGTCACACACATCCCTTTGGGTCACACACACATCCCTTTGGGTCACACACATCCCTTTGGGTCACACACATCCCTTTGGGTCACACACACATCCCTTTGGGTCACACACATCCCTTTGGGTCACACACATCCCTTTGGGTCACACACATCCCTTTGGGTCACACACACATCCCTTTGGGTTACACACATCCCTTTGGGTCACACACATCCCTTTGGGTCACACACACATCCCTTTGGGTCACACACATCCCTTTGGGTCATACACACATCCCTTTGGGTCACATACATCCCTTTGGGTGGGGAGGGATGAGTTTTCCTGACGCTTCCCGCGTGGCACAGGTGAACGTTTCCTCTTCACCTGGAAGAGGAGCAGCCCGAGGTGCAGGGCTGGGGGAAGCAGCTGGGGCTGGGGAGAGCTGAGCTGCAGAGCCTGTCCCGGTTTGTGCCCACAGAGCGAGCAGCCGGCGTGTATCACCGGGAGGCGCGCGCCGGCAAGTACCGCCTCACCTACGCCGAGGCCAAGGCCGTGTGCGAGTACGAGGGAGGACACCTGGCCACGTACCAACAGCTGGAGGCCGCTCGGAAAATAGGTCTGGAAAAAGTCGTGGCGCTTTGGGGGCTCACGGGGCTCCTGCAGAGGGGGGCCAGTGGTGTGTTGTCATGTCTGTTGTGAGAGATGTGTAAACTCCATGGATTTTTGCCCAAGCCGCCTACCAGGTAACGGAGCATGATGAGTGCCAGGGCCTCCCCACCCTCCCAGCCAGGAATTCCCAATTCCCAATATCCCATCCATCCCTGCCCTCTGGCACTGGGAAGCCATTCCCTGTGTCCTGTCCCTCCAGGCCTTGGCCCCAGCCCCTCTCCAGCTCTCCTGGAGCCCCTTTAGGCCCTGCAAGGGGCTCTCAGCTCCCCCTGTGTCCTTCCCTTCTCCAGGTGAACATTCCCAGCTCTCCCAGCCTGGCTCCAGAGGGGCTCCAGCCCTTGGAGCATCTCCCTGGCCTCCTCTGGACTCGCTCCACCACTCAACATCTTTTGTTTTCATCAAGATATTTTCTCTGCAAGGGAATAAGTTCTGTGCTTGGAGTGAAAAGTGGAGCTGAGTGAGGGGTCCGTGGTATTTCCAGTTGATTCCTAATAAGTTTTCATTCATTCAGAGCGCTGGGAAAACAATGGAAAATATCCTCCACTCCAGACATTTTTTCACTCTGCTGTTGAGTCAGAAGCTGGCTCCCAGCACCAGCACACATGTGAAAAGGGTACTTTTGTTTCTTCTGAGGAACTCAGAGCACTAGGATGCCACAAATATATTCCAGTTCCTCTCCATGAAAACATTGGATGGGTCTCTACCAGAGGGTGAACAACATTGCATTCTTTGGCTGTTGGTGTTAAGTTCTCAGCCACAAAATGCATTAACAGGACCTTTTTGCTTGGCAAGAAATACTTGAGGCATTTCAGGTATTTAAACTTAAATTGAAAGTGTTTTAAGCAAATACTTGGGGATTCTAACTGTCTGTAGTGTTTGCCTGTAGTATTTTATGTATTTTTAGAACTTAATGCTGAGAACTCTTGAGATGTGATTGAGTAAATTTGTGTGACCTCAAAAGAGAAACAAAGAACACCCTTGGAAAACTCATCCAATGGATAATTTGATTACAAGTGCTGGTAGAGCACTTCAAACTGACTACCCGGGGAACTGTGCAGTCCATCTGCATTTGATTTTGGCTTTCAGATGAAGAGCCAGTAATCACATTGTGGAGAACACATTCAATTTTATCCTCTGTGTTTAAAATTATCCCCTCAACGTCCTGTTCTCCCGTGTAGCTCAATTTCTATCAGGCCAATTACACCCAGGTCATTGAGTTTGAGTAAGACTTGGTTGAATAAGAGCAGCCTAGGATTGATCAGATCCACATCTCATTTTCCCTCTCCTGCAGGTTTCCACGTGTGTGCTGCTGGCTGGATGGCAAAGGGCAGAGTTGGTTATCCCATTGTAAAAGCTGGAGCCAACTGTGGCTTTGGCAAGACTGGAATTGTGGACTATGGAATTCGCCTCAACAGGAGCGAGAGGTGGGATGCCTACTGCTACAACCCCAACGGTGAGAACAGCAACCACTGGGCTTGTCCTCTTTTGTGCAAGGCTTTGCATTTAGCCTCCAATTTATCTGAATAGTCTGAGGAGTTTCTGCCCATAATCTGAGGGGGTTCTGCCTGTAACAGGCTAAATTTAGTGTTAACCCTTCTTTTTTGTGTCTGAAATAGAGCAACTCTGAAAATGAAGCCCTGTCTGGCAGTGGCATTCTTAGGAACTTTTCCTAGGGACAAACTCTTGGCTGAGAGGGTGGAGAGGCCCTGGCACAGGGTGCCCAGAGAAGCTGTGGCTGCCCCTGGATCCCTGGCAGTGTCCAAGGCCAGGCTGAACAGGGCTTGGAGCACCCTGGCACAGTGGAAGGTGTCCCTGCCCATGGCAGGGAATGGGGCTGGATGGGATTTAAGGTCCCTTCCTACCCAAACCATCCTGGGATTCTGATTCTGTGACTGAAACTCCCACCAGCTCCCAGCAGTGCTCTGTGTGTAACTAGATGAGGAAAAGTGGATCTCCAGAGCAGATCAGAGTTCCAACATGACTGACAAGAAGCTCAGCAGAGACACCTCTCCAGTCCCTCCACACTGCCCTGCAGGTGACTGCAATACTCACATGGCCACTGGCACACTTCAGCTTGGTGTCACTTCACTGAGCAGGGGAGATGGAGAACGTGGCACCAAGAAGGAAAGCACAGCTTAGCTTGGCTCTGCTGCTGCTCCCAGTGGCCTGGCAGAGCCTGTCCATGACGTCTGCACAGCTGTGCACATTTTGTTTGTGCTCCCAGGGCTGGAGCTTGTTTATGTGAATCGAATGGCTCTGTGGGGTGGGGGCCGTTCCCAGATGTTGCACACACAAAGAGCTGCGAGAGAGGCTCCTGCCCTCGGAATTACTGCATGGGACTTTGTCCTTTGTCAGCCCTCTCCTCCGGGCCGCGGGGAGCTGCTGTCCAAACACTGTTTGGTCAGAGCACAACAAAAGGAAACCAGAGCTGCCAGAACTGCACAGACACAAGTCTCCAGCGCTGCAGGGATTTGTAGTCGTGCTCTGTGGAGCCTGGCAGGGCTGTTGGCAGGTGGCACATGAGCAGCCTGGGGGAACAGAGACAAATCTCTGACAGAACTGAGCCTGTGCTCTGCTCCAGGAGGCCAAAGATGGCAAGTGGAACTTGTGGAAATGTTTGGGTGTTTGAAGTGTGCATCCCACCTAGCAGTGATCATGGAATGATGGAATCATGGAATGGGTTGGGAGGGACCTTACAGCCCATCCAGTGCCACCCCCTGCCATGGGCAGGGACACCTCCCACTGTCCCAGGTTATTCCACCCTGGCCTTGGGCACTGCCAGGGATCCAGGAACAGCCACAGCTGCTCTGGGCACCCTGTGCCAGGGCCTCCCCACCCTCCCAGCCAGCAATTCCCAATTCCCAATCTCCCATCCATCCCTGCCCTCTGGCAGTGGGAAGCCATTCCCTGTGTCCTGTCCCTCCAGGCCTTGTCCCCAGTCCCTCTCCAGCTCTCCTGGAGCCCCTTTAGGCCCTGCAAGGGGCTCTGAGCTCTCCCTGGAGCCTTCTCTTCTCCAGGTGAACATTCCCAGCTCTCCCAGCCTGGCTCCACAGCAGAGGGGCTCCAGCCCTGCAACCAACTTAGTGGCCTCCTCTGGACTTGATCCACGTGTTTCTTGTGTGGCAGCCCCCGAGCTGGACCCAGCTCTCCAGGTACTGGAGCGTGAGCTGAGCTGGAAAGTTCTGGGCTCATGGACAATGTACAAACTCAGGGCTTAATCCGTCTTAGTGCTCCTAATTCCTGTGCCCTCAATGCCCTGACACAGCCCCTCCCTCTCCCCAGCTCTGAACTGTGACAAATCCTAAATTCAGGCAGGATGAGGTCCCCAGTTTGGTCAGCCCCGCTGTCAGGGAGCTGGCAAAGTCCTGAATCAAACCAGGAGTGTTTTTATCCCAAAGGGAGTAAAGAGCAGCAGGAACAACAGGAGTACAACACCAGGTGTGTGATCACAAGCCTGTTTTTGTAGAGGACACACTTGCAAGAGGCTTTTGAAGAAGAAAGGATGAACCTGAGTGTCTGTGTGACTTGCAAGTACAGCTGTAAAGCTTGACAGAGCCAGAAATCCCAAGTGCCTTTTACATAAAACACACAGCTTTGGCCCCAAATCCACTGAAGTCAATGAAAGCTTTTCCTCTGAATTCAGTGAGTTTTGGATCATGCCTCTTGCTTCCAAAATATCTTCTTCCCAAAGCTAGGAATGACTGCCATTTACCAAGTGAATACACGAGAAGCTTTATCACTCTGGATGTTCCTGTGTTATTTCCTACAGATCTCCGGGTCAAAGTGCCTGAAGATTCAAACCACAGCCAGAATTAATTCTTAAACTCTGCTGGTTTTATTTCTCTCTAAGGAAAAGAGTGTGGTGGAGTCTTCACGGATTCCAAACATGTTTTCAAGTCCCCAGGCTACCCAAACGAGTATGAAAATGATCAGATTTGCTACTGGCACATCCGAGTCAAGTACGGCCAGAGGATCCACCTGCAGTTCCTGGAGTTTGATGTGGAGGATGACACTGCCTGTCTGGCTGATTTCCTGGAAATCTATGACAGCTATGATGACATCAATGGATTTGTGGGCAGGTAAAGCCAAGCCAGCTTTAAAATGCAAATGAATGTTTAATTTGTCATGCCCCCCCCCTTCAGAAGAACACTGTTTATAAATGATAAATTATAAAATATACTTACATGAATAATAGAAAACTCTTTTTTGAGTACTGTAAAAATCTGAAGAATTCATTGCTACCAAAGACTTACAAAAATTATTTTTCTATATAAACTGTTTCTTCTCCTCATTTCTTGCACCATTTGAACAAATGTTTTGTGTGACTGTCCCAATTATTTTTAAATTTATCAGGCTCTCCTCTCCTTATTTCCCTTGATTTTCCCCCTCAGAAGAACCTTATCCAATTAACACTGCTGAGGTGCCCCCAATTCCTGTAGCAATATTCCCTGATTTATCTTTCCTGGTAATTTGCTTTAATGTCATTAACACAGACCTGTTCAGAGTTTCAGGGAATTGAGCTTTGCCTTTTTCTGCTTTGTTAAATTAGATGAAAGAAAACTGCAAGACTTTTTATTTATCTGCTTATCCTATTTCTCCAGGAAGAACCCCAGGCAATCTCAAACAGTATTTTGTGTTTGCTTTAATTGAAAGGAGGTGTTAAACTATTAACAAAAATACATTTAATTAAAGTTATTGTCTGCTACTGTTATTTTCTAACAATTCCAGAACAAGGGTTATATTGTGTCTCTCTTATTAGATTTAGTTCCTTCTTTGCTTAATTCTCACTTTCTTTTCTTCAGTGTTACAGTTTTACTTACTTTTTATCAGTCATATTTTGGCATGAAGTGTCTGTATTCTCCAGAACAGAAATTAAAGCAGAAAAAGTGATAAAAAACCAATTGCTGCCACTTTTCACATCCTCTCTGTGACTCATGTGCAGCAAAGCAAGGATACAGTCCGTTTGTTTTGCTTTTACAGATAATTTAAATGGACTTTTTTTTTGCAATGTTTTTCCTTTCTTAGCCTTGGGTCACTCTTTTCCTTCAGCCCTTGTGGAATTGCTCTTTTTCTTGTTTTGAATCATTTACTTCCTGCAGATATTGAAAACTGGTTCCTCCCCTAAATCTTACCATGGGGCGATGACAAAAATTTCTTTAGGCAATCATTTTAACATAGAATTCCAAACACTGAAGACCTAAAACCAATTTATTCCCTTGAGCCCCAGCAGTGCAGGTCCCCATGGAGCAGGGCTGTGCCAGAGTTCCTGTGTCCTTTAATCATCACCATTTCCATGTTTTTTCCAGGTTTTGTGGAGATGAGTTGCCAGATGACATCATTAGCACAGGTAATTTATTTGCACTCTTTGTGGAAAATCAAGCAGGCAATTAATTACTTCTAAATAAATGTAAATCAGCCTAATTAGAGGGCATTGTTCCCTGGGATTAGATTGTGTTCCCTGGGATAGTCTAGGGATAATCTGTGTGGAAACTCATGTTGCTGTCAGAAGGAGAACAGAAGAATTGAATTCATGGAATCATGGATTCACAGAACAATGGAAGGGGCTGGAAGGGACATTAAAGCAGAACTTTCTCCAAACTGAGACAGCTGAAGAACATCTGCCTGGTTTTCCATGGAGCTGATGGATCTACAATCCTCCCAGCTCAGAAGCAGAGAGACCCAGTGGATTGCTGGAAAGATCTCAGCAGCTCAGCAAGAAAGAGCCAAAAAATATACCTGAAAAAACCTTAAACCCCAAAAAACCTACCTGAAATACCACGGTTTTATGCCCCCCCACACCCATAACCTCTGTTTGTGCTTCCCTCGGCCCAGGCAATGTCATGACCCTGAAGTTCCTGACGGATGCCTCGGTGACTGCTGGTGGCTTCCAGATCAGGTACACCACCGTGGACACGCCTTCCAAGGCAGGGGATGGCAAGAATGCAACGTCCCAAGGAAAAACAAACTTCTTATCTGGAAAATTTGGTATTATGTGAGCAGAGTAGCCAGACACAGAAACATGTTCTAGAGTGAACCCAATTCAGATATTTGTGTCTTCAGATGAGACTTTTTTTTTCATCTCTTTCTGAATTTTTCTCTTCGGCTTTTCAATAAGTTTTGTTAATAAACTACACTAGGGAATAAATTATAAAACGTGCTTACATGAATAATAGAAAACTATTTTTAGAATACAAGTACTGTAAAAATCTGAAGAATTCATTGCTACCAAAGACTTAAAAAAATTATTTTTCTATATAAACTGCTCCTTCTCCTCATTTCTTGCACCACTTGAACAAACTTTTTGTGACTGTTCCAATTGTTTTTAAACTTAACAGGCTCTTCTCTCCTTATTTCCCTTGAGTTCCACATATTTATTTTTTAGGCAGTTGCCTTTTTTCCTGTTCTCTACACATTATTATTTTTTTTTAATTAACTGATTTTCTTGAACTCGAAGGGTCTTTAGAGTCAGCTGATTTTTAAGACACATAAATTCATCTTGTGGATGGCCTGGGAGCCACCCATGTGAAGACTGGGAAGCAGCACGAAGAGCACGGGATCAATTGGATCCACACTTTAATTTTATTGTCAGATCAATCAGAAACTGGCCAATGGATTCTGTCAGGGTTTCCTCATCCAGAAAAGAGTTGTTGAAGTCCTTTCACTTCTCTGAGTCCACTTAGTAAAGAATTAAGCGGATGGCTTCGTAATGAGAATAAAACTGGTGAGATGAAGCACCAGGAGAAACTTCTCAGCGAGCACCAGCACGTTCAGAAGACACTGTCGAGGTGTTGCACATTGTTTACACGGGTTTAAGACTGTTCTAGTTTAAATTGCTGAATTTAAGTCCTTCTCCATATGTTTTTAACTGAAGCAGCATTAAAGCTACCTCTGTTTTAATCACACCAAGTTTGCAGCGAATTTTTTTTTGTTTCTTGCCAATGTTCCAGACTTTGAGGCATTTTATTTATTTAAAGGAGTAAAGAAGTTTTATGTTTGTTTCGGAGTGTTTTCTTGATTTCAGATCTGCTGAAATCTAATGCCCACTAAGAATTTTCATGTGAATCACATTTCATTTGGAGTGTTTGTGAACTCCTCAAAAAGCATTTCACACAAGAAAGATCTTAAGCTAACCAGCCCCATCTTTGCTTCATTTCTTCTAGTTCTCGATTGTTTAAATTTATTTAATTTCTGAGCTTTTATTGTAATTTCACTGGGAATATAATCCTGTTTTCTGGCTGTACTAGAAAAAAACATTGCAGCTCCTCTCCCGGTTATTTCCAACACTTTATTCATGCTCCACATGAGCACCACGAAACAAGTTTTCACTACATTTCACTACATTTATGGGTTGTAACCGTATCTAAAATGTGCTTTTTAATCCTGCCACCTTGTGTCCACAATGCCTGTTGTACAATGGCATTCCCATTTTCCAAGATCAACAACAGTGCTTGTTCACAGGGAAGAGAATAAGGAAAAGCACGAGGAGAGATGTTAATATTTTATTTATAACCTCGGGGCGAGGGAGATTTTTTGTTTTTTGCTGTTGTTCTTTCTTTAACTGAGAAGCAACAGGTCTTGGATTGGTATGGATGAGAAGCAGGGATACCTGCCAGGAATCCCCATGGGGTACTATTTTGGGAAGAGAGCCTTCCCAGGATACCCACGCCCGCTGGGCATCTCCAGCGGCACAGGGAAGCCCCGCCGGTGACAGACTCCGCCATGGACGTGATGCTCCGGCCTGGCTCCATCCCGGACATCCAGGGTTTTCCGCACACTTTGGATTCGCTGCCAGGGCCGCAATTTCCTATTTCACCGCTGTAGCCCGCAGCCGTCACCTCCATCGCGCCAGCCGGGACATCCCCTACGGGGGGAATTCCGGGCTGTGCCGGCACGTTCCTGTGGAGCTGGAGCGCAGCTTAAGGTTAATTCCCAGTCATTAATTAGGGATTTGACCTCACGTGAGCTGACCTGCAGCTTCCTCCCGAGGGGCAGCTCCCACCTCTGCTCGCTGTGACCAGGGACAGGACCCAGGGAACGGCTGCAGCTGTATCAGGGCACGTTTAGGTTGGAAATTAGGGAAAGTTTCTTCCAGCAGAGGGTGGTCTGGCACTGACCAGGCTCACCATGGAATGGCCACGGCTCCAAGGCTGCCAGAGCTGCAGGAGCGTTCGGACAACGCTCTGAGGGATGCACAGGGTGACACCGATGTCTGTGCAGGACCAGGAGCCGGAGATGGACCATCCCCGGAGGTCTCTTTCCCGGCTATTCCACGATTTGCGGGCCGGGAGCGCCGGCTCGGGCCGAGCACCCTCAGGGCAGAGGCGGCCCCGCCCCCCGCGCTCCCCCGCCCTTCCCGCCGCGCCTCCGCCAATCAGCGGCGGGGGGCGGGGCTTCCACGGGGCGCGGGAATCCCCGGGCCGCGCTCCCATTGGCCCGGACCCGCGCGCCGCCGGGCCCGCGCGCGCCGCCATCTTAGCGCGGGAGGCGCGCGGCGCTGAGGGGCGGCCGCGCTGGGGGGAGGCGGCAGCGCCATGAGCGCTCCCGGCCCCGATCCCGCCGCGCCCGGCGCCGGCTCCAGCCTCGGCCCGCTGCTCCACACCCTGGGGGACCCCGCCGCCCCGCCGGGAGAGCTGACGGACGCGCACCTCACCATCGTCAGGTGAGCGCGGGGGGACGCGCACGCTGCCGGAGGGGAGGGGAGGGGAGCGGGCGGCCTGAGGGCTCGGGCCGGCCGGGCCGGGCCGGGCCGGGTGTGGGAAGGGAGAGAGCCGGGAGGGCGATCGGAGCGGGGAGGTGCTGCCCCGGCTGGGATCAGGGAGGCAGGACTGGGGACGGCGTGGCCGCGGGGGAGACCGCGGGAGACACGCGGGTCTGGGGGGAGGGAGAGGAGGAAGGAAGAGGGAAGGGAGGGAGGAGTGAGGGAAGGAAGGAGAGGAGGAGGAGGAGGGAGGAAGGAGTGCATCGCTGTAGGGTCTGCGCATCCCAGAGCCTCTCTCCCCTCCTGGATTTCTTGGGGAATCATCAGAGGTGGCTGAAGGAATGTTGGGAAATAATAACTTTCTTTTAATGACAAAAAAAAGGAACTGCGTTGCAGCTTTATGTTTGGAAGAGTGAAGTTTTTAGTTGTGTTTTTCGGGTTTTGGAGCGATCGTGCCTTGTTTTAATTGCATTTCTTTCTGGAAGGTGCTTCTTGCCCATGAGGTTGTGCCTGTACGTGCATCGTTCCGATTTTATCATGTGCAAAGGCACGATCTCTTGCTCTCCGTGTCTCCCTTGAGTTCCTGCCCTTAGTTCTGCAGTGGCTTTTAAAGCTGTAGCTACTCAGATACCAGATTTTACAGGTTTCTAGAAATAACTGGCAGCAAAAAAAGTCCTGATGTAAGTATTAAGCAGCAACAGGTTTCTCAGGTTGTCCTGGATGACTGAAGTTAGCACGGTTTGGGTTTTGCTGTAAGAAACTGATAATTAACCTTTTATGGGATAATTACGGCTCTCCTGCAAGGATGTTCCTCACATATGTGCAAAGTCATCCTTGCTGGTTGTCAAACTAGGATTTTCCTGCAGTGGGGAGCCTGCATTCTGGAACTGCTTATAAGGAATGTGCTTTTTCAGCTCCTGTGTTTCTGTTTATCCGATTTTCAGCAGTCATTTAAAGCTTGCCTGTTAGCTCGTAATGTTTTCTAGAAGCTGACCAAAAAGTGAAAGCCCTTAATGTTTGTGTAGATGTTCTATAAGCAGAAAACGAGTCCTTGCTCACTTTGTGCTCTAACACAGGATTTTGCTGCTGGGTCAGACCATGTGGTGACATTTTTGCTCTTTAGCTCCTTCAGTGTTGTGTCAATTTCTTTCAAGAAACTTCACCGCTGTGTGTGAGAAATTGAATGTTAAGTCAGTTACAAAGTGTTTAACCTGTAAATATTGTTTGTTTTCCCTTCCTCTCCTTACAGTCGCTTGACTGGTGAAGGAGGCAAAGCATTCGCCGCAGATGTCAGGAAACACTTCCCTCAACTCTGCAAGGTGTTTAAGGTATGGTTTTTCCAGTCAGTTCTCTACACTTCAATGAACAAAGATCTATTTTGGTGGACAAGGTCAGTGGGCATTGAAAAAACAGAATTGAACTCATTTGTAGAGTCACAGATTCATTAAGGTTGGGAAAGACATCCTAGATCATGGAGTCCAATTTTTAATAGGAATGCAGGGTAGTGATAGAGTAGGAAGGGGGTTTTTGGCAAAATAGATCTTCCCTGTGATGAGGAATTACTGCAAGAAAAAATAAAATGCAGGGTCTTGGGTGTGTTCAGGCAGTATTGCACAGTCAAATCTAATCTTCCAGCCAGAAGAGATAGCTGCCTTAGAAACACTTCAGAATTCAGAATATGCAGTAAGCATCAAGGTTTTTTTAAGGATTAATGTAAAGATTGTTTTTAGCCATTGTTCCCTTTTGTTTTCAGAAGTTTAAAAACAATTGGAGGGTCAAGTGATAGAACATAACATATATAGCCAAGGTGGAGAACTTGGGATGTTTAGGATTTACTTCAGTAAAGATGTCTGAATTACTGAGAGCAAAAATGCTTTCAGCACCTCAAAGTGTTTTATTGATTTGCCATGTATGGAATTCAGGAAGGATTTCCTACATGGGTGCATTTTTCCACCAAGTGTTTGCTTTTGTCAGCTTCCCAGCAGTGTTGGTGTTCAGACAATAAACTCAGTATTTCTCAGCTACTTTTCTAACCTGAGATTCTGTGGGTTTGGTTTTTTTTTTCCAGGCACACATTTCTAGTCCAAACTTGGAGCTCAGTAATGCAGCATTGCAGGCCTTGGGATTCTGCACTTTTAATTCAAATAACACAGCTGAATTATCTGGTAAGCAAAGCAACCTGTGAGTATAAATATATACATCAGAGTTCTTTCTTTATGCCTGTCTTGGCATTTATTTTAATTTTGACCAGGTTTTGTCTTTTATATGAGCAGTATGATCAGTTCATTAATTACATCTTGTACACAAGTCTGGTGATACTTTTTCATGCTCTCATACTGATTCTGTTGTACTAACTCCTAGTTTCATTAAATGCTTTGGTAGCAATTAGTACAGTAATTAGTTGTGTGGAATTAGTGATCAAAAAGAAATGTTCACGTGGGAAAAGAGTGAAGAGCCTATTTTTAGGGTTTGGGGGTGCACAGTAGTGCTTTTCCATGTGTTCCAGCTTTTACTTGGAGATTTCTGGTGGTTCCATCAAACCATTGATTGGTTTGAGTTGGAAGAGACCAATAAAGGTCATCTAGTCCAGCCCAAAATATTTCAAATTAATCTAAAGTAATCCAAAATCTTATGACCTGCATTCCTAGAAAGTACTAAATCCCTTTCAACAAAGGTTTTGTTGCTAAAAAGTTGAGGCTTTGTCTCAAGGTAAAACCACAGGGTTTTGGTAACAGGGGAGAGGGCATTTTTCCTGTTTGAAACTGGTTCTTTTGGTTCTCCTACTCAATTTTTTCAGTGTCTTCTGCTTTTCTATTATTCAAAATTTCCTCTGGTTTCCTGTGAGAATGAGGCATCTCTAATAATGTCTGTGTGGTGTCTTTTTTTCCTCCCATAACTCATTTTTTTTAATCTGTTGATAAATTACAATTTTGTTAGAGAATGTCAGGCTCCAGGAACCACAAAGCCCTGAAAACAATGGGGAGGGAGGGAGGACAAGCAGCTCCTGTACCTTTGTGTGTACATTTGACTGGGGAGAAGAGTGAATGTGTTCTTACATTTCTCTGATTGTGACATCATTCACCCACAAAGTGCAGATTTGTAGTAAATCAGACTATTAGCCTTGAATTTTAAAGGAACTCATGATTTCTCCATCTGTGTTCCTAGCTGGATGTAAGTTCTAGATTAACCTCATTAATTTTTATGTAATAAGCTACAATTTTACCACCTTTAATAATAAAACCTCTTGTAGGCCCTAATGTGAATTTATGTCAATGTAGCAGTGAGATTGACCAAAGTGCTGCTAAATTCACTTAAAATCCAAGAAGTTTTGAAGAATTAAATACTTTTTCTGTAGTTCTGGTGAATTTAACTAAAGTTGTCTTCTAATTTTATGGATTCTTATAAAAGTAATCCAGATGTACAACAGTACTAGTATTTATATATTAATATATTTTCAGCTTTTTGGCTACTTAATTGGGAGAGAAAGTGCTCCAAAGTAATGCTGAAGACAATGGACCCTGGGCAATGTTAAGTGAGCAGAATGACCTGGCCTGTAATGAGCAGGCTTTGAGGGTTTGTGTGTTCTGCTTTCAGCCACTGAAATCCAGGACCTGCTGTCAGCAGTGAACAGCGTTGCTGTGAAATCCTCAGACAAAAACACTCGCACTCGGGCACTTTGGGTCATCTCTAAGCAGGCATTTCCTCCAGAAATTGTGAAAAAGGAGGTGAGTTTCTTCATTTTTCATTTTCTGGCCTCATTTCTCACAGAGAGGAGGCTTAAGAAATTGTTTAAAAAGAGGTGAGTTTCTTCTCTTTTTTTTTTTGGTGGCCAAGGCAAATCCTTGGTCACTCTCCACTCAGTAGCTTTTGAATCTGAAGGCTATTTCCCATCAAATCTGACAGCCATGTATGAATTCTTGGAAAACCTGAGCCAGTAATTATTGCTTTCCTTGAGGGAGAAAGCTGCAGTGTGAGCAACTGTATTAGAAAGCAGTGAAACAGCACAGGGGAGAAAGGTTATGAATATTGCAGTTTGAAACGAGACCTGGCATAATCCAAACACAACGAAAAATGAAATGCCCTAATTGCAGCTCCTCATGGAATTATTTGTATCTAGGGGCTCACTCTGCTCTTCTCTTGTTTCCTCAGGTGTCCAGCATTCTCTCGACCCTGGAAACAATCCTGACTAAAGGAGAAGTTCAGTCTGTTGTGGTTGAATATGAAGCACTTAATGTTATTATACGGTGAGTGCTCTGCAGTATTCACTTGTCATCCTTAATTTGAGGGGGAAACTCTTCATACAAAACCTTAGTGGCACTAAATATGCTAAAGAAAAAAAAAATTTAATGCTCCTTGAGTTGTTTAATATGTTAAGGATTGTTTTCCTCCAGTGTTGTCCTGGTTTTGACTGGGCTAGAGGTGATTGCTGAGTGCTGTGGTTTGGGTTTGGGATGGGAATAATGTTGATCACACAACATTAGTTTGTGTTTTAGTTACTGCTGAGCAGTGTTTGCTTTAAGTCAAGGTCTTGGCAGCTTCTCACCCCACCAGTGGGGACACAGGAGCTGGGAGGGGACACAGCTGGGACAGCTGATCCCAAGTGAGCAGGGGATATTCCATGGAATATGGCATCGTGCCCAGATGGGAACTGGGGAACTGCTGGGCAGTGCGTGGGAGCAGCTGCACTGTGCACCACTTGTGCATTATAACTGCAAAAGATCACCTTAATAATGACATAACCATTCTGATGCAGAAATCAGACAATATTCAGAGGAAAGCTTTGCTTTCATTTTTAATGGCTTTTTAGGAATTATTTCCCAAGTCTCACCTGTGCTTCCCAAGTCGTGTTCATTTTGTTTCCAGAACCTGCCTGGTTGAGAAATTTTCTGCCATTATTTGGGGAATTATTTAAAAATATCCCCTTGGCAACACATCTTAGTGCAATGTTTCCCATAACACTGTTGCGATTCCTGTCTAACTCCAAAGGTGACTTTTTAGGACTGTCACTGTGAGCACATTGTTTTGGTCAGCAGAACTAGAATATTCAAATTTTATCTTTGTAAATATGTTGAGCTTGTAGCTTTACTCTTGTTTAAGTATGCTCCTCAACTTCTGGCATCTGGTTTGAGCTGCAAATCTACGTGAAAGTGAAATAATTCTTTTAAAGAGTGCTTTTAGAAAGTGCACTGGCTTTAATAAAATGACTTGAAAGGCAGCAATTTTCCTTAGTGTACAGCAAATTCTCCATAAACTGTAGGGATGGGGCTGTGACTTTGCTGGGTCAAAGGGGACACTTGACAAAGTTCCAGGATTTCTAGATACAGGCTGGTTTGAATATATGCCAGGTATTCCCATTTCTGCCAGGTTTTTTGGTGTGTGTGGGATGGTAAAAAAATCCGGAATTGTTTGTCATGGTGTGCTCCAACAGCTCAGGAATAGGAGGATAAAATCAGAGCTCTGACCAGGCCAGTGTTCATGGAGTCTGTGCAAACCTGGCTTGAGATGTTCCCAGAACAGGTGGGAGTTGTTCCCAGCTGTGGGGGAGCTGTCTGGGCTGCTGGGAACACCCAGGGATGGCTGCTGTGCAGACTTTCTGTGGGCATTCCTGGTGCATTCCTGTCAGGCTCTCAGCTCCGTTGCCCAAATTGTTGTGATGAAACAGAAAGGACAGCTCTAAAGTCAGTTTATTGCTCTTTTGGAGAGGTTTATCTGAAATAACACCTGAGCTTTGCAGTTTTTAATAAAATGTCAAAATACAGTTGATGAAAAAGTTTGGAATGGTTTCCTATAAATCACAGATTGAATTAGAGCATTTATTAATGATAGAAAGATAATTTGAGTGCCTGAGCAGTCTTGCTGATCTGTAATCCCTATTTTTGGGGTTTGTTGGTTGTTTTTGGATCCAGCTTAATGGAGCAAACTCCAGCCCAGATGGGAGAAGAGGCTGTGAGGTGGGCAAAGCTGATCATCCCTCTGGTTGTCCACTCAGCTCACAAAGTGCAGTTAAGAGGTGCCACTGCCCTGGAGATGGGAATGCCACTGCTCCTGCAGAAGCAGCAGGAGGTGGCAGCTGTCACCGAGCACCTGATGACCACAGTGAGTGGCAATGCTGGGCCTTTGGGCCAGGGGCAGCAGCAGGAGGAATTGGGGGGTTGGGGGCATTGATTTGAGTTCCTGTGCATTGCCAGCAGCTTCTTGATGGCAAAGGTTTTAATGGAAAAATTCCTTTAATAGCAGTGTTAAGTACAGGACCACTGCAAAACGGTGGTGCCTGAGTAGGAGACAGAATTGGGAGGCCTGAGAGTGGAGATGGAGGCAAGGAAGCAAAGGATACTCAGCATTGTCCATGTCCATTCAGATTCCCCATCCTGTTCAGCAGCAGCCCCTTGGTGGTGTTGGTGAAGCTTTTCATGTTCCCCTGCACTTCCAGGACTATGGACTTGCTTGGCTTCTTTATTTTGCCTTTTTCCCTGCTGAAAAACCAGAAAACCCAAACAAGGAAGGTGGTGTTTGGGGTCAGAGTGTGTTTTGATTTTAGAGTTGGAGGAAATGCAAACATTTTAGGAAATGAATTTTGATTTGTTGGTTGCTACCATCAGAATAACAACCATAAATTTCAACTGAAAAGAGAATCAGGTGGTAGCAAATGCTCTGTGGTACAGAGTGAAATCCTTCTGATGTAGAAACAGGTTGGTTGTGTCCCTAGACATTGGTATGAGTGTATAGTTTTTAGAATATTTTAAATATATTTCTTGTAGAAATTCTGTTTCTTTCTGTCTGCAGAAATTAATTTCCGAACTTCAGAAATTGTTTTCTACAAAAAACGAGACCTTTGTGTTAAAACTGTGGCCCCTGTTTGTGAGATTACTTGGAAAGGTAAGCAGAAAGGCAGCCAAGAATCTGTAGAAAAGGAGTTTTTACCAGCAGAAATCTCTTAATTCTCAATTTCTTCCTCCTCAGACTCTGCATCGCAGTGGCAGCTTCATCAACTCCCTGCTGCAGCTGGAGGAGCTGGGATTCCGCAGTGGCTCCCCAGTGGTGAAGAAAATTGCCTTCATTGCATGGAAGAGCCTCATTGATAATTTTGCTCTAAATCCAGGTAGATTTAAAAAAGAAATAAAAATTAACCTGAATTGTTTTACCTGCTTTAATACATAACTGGAAAAACTCTGTTAGTGGTCAGTGCTCTGGTAGATACCACTGGGTGTGCACATAATGTTGGTGTGTAGAAACAGATAAAATTCAAGGTTTGGCTTTCTTCGTTGTTTTTTTTCCTTGTTTTGTTTTCTTTTTAAGGCAAGGTGATAGTTGGATCATTTGTTCTGTCCTAATTGTTCTGCTGAGGCTGGTAGAAATAGAATAAAATTAGTAAATCGTGTTTTGTAATGCTTTAATTGATCCAAACAGCAATGAAATGGAGAATAAAACATTCTGTATATTTTATTTCAGATGGTGTGGGTTAACTGGACAAGGGCAATGCTTCAGGATTCCAGAAGTGTTAAAAAAAGTAGTTTTAAAGGTCTAACCTAGATCTGGACAAGTTTTACGTCTAGCTTGTGTCAGAGGAATATTTTTTACCTTGGTTGTGCTTCTCGGTGTTCTGAAAGGAAAACTGTTCGGTTTTCCTTTTCCTGGGGCAGATGGGAGCTAACAGAGCGAGCAGGGGGGAATTTCTTCCTGTTCATCACAGAATCCCAAAATGGGTCAGGTTGGGTCACCTGGCCTGACCTCTCTGCTCAAGCAGGGTCAGGTTGGAATTCAGAAAACTTCATTTCAGTCTTGGTATTGAAAAGAAAGACTTGATTTTTCCAGAGTTATTCTAGATAATAATTAGAGCAGTAAGACAGTCTGAAAGGCTGCTGTGTTTGAGTTTTGCAGATTGCCAGTAATTGAATTGGAAGCTAAAATATATTAGAAAAAAGCATAATGGTTTAATCAAATGTTGCTGTCCTGTGATTTAATTATTTATATTGCTTAAAATGCACCTCTTTGGTCTCCCAGACATCCTGTGCAGTGCTAAAAGGCTGAAGCTGCTGATGCAGCCCCTGAGCTCCATCCATGTGAGGACAGAGGCTCTGGCACTGACCAAACTGGAGGTGTGGTGGTATTTACTGATGAGACTGGGACCTCACCTGCCTTCAAACTTTGAACAGGTAACAGCTGAGAGCAGCCCTGATTCCCTCAGCCTGGGTGGGGGGTGCAGCTCAGTCCCTGCTTCATCCTCGTCTGGTTTGTTACTGAAATATAAACTGCCTCAGGGAGCCAGTTTTCACTCATGTGACTTACAGATTGTACAGAAGGAATATTTGGGATTTGCATTCCCAAAATATTGGAGAGCCTGTGGGAATGTCCTGTGAGCATCTCTGAAAATCTCCCCTGAGTGCCATCAGGGATTATAAACGTGTTAAATAAGGGCTGGTTTGTCCTTTCACCAAGAGAGGGTGTGCTTGGAAGAGGCTGCTGTAGGAAAACTGAGGAAAAGACCATAAATACTGAGGAAGATAGAAAGAAAAATGACCCAGGTGTTTCATTTCTAGTCACATTGTAAGTGGAATCCAACACCTGGATTTCATTAAATTAATCTTCAACATAGGCGTAAAGGGAGGGAAAAGTATTTTCTTAGGGTGATCCAAGTGTACTGCATCTAACAGGAATTTTTGTTTATTTAGACATTTCTAATTCATTATAAATACCCAGAAACTCTTGATTTGTGAACAGCCCAATCTGTGATATTTGAAATGTGTGGTTTGTCGCTTGCATGTGTTGTAGCTGTTTGCCCTGAGCTGGGATCTCTCTGCAGGTTTGTATCCCATTAATCCAAAGCACCCTGAGTGTGGATCCTGCTGCTGCATTCCCAGGAACGCCCTCACGCCTGCCAAGCAATCCCAGCTTGGGCTCAGCAACCCCTGGGCAGAAATCAGGTATTGAAACATCAACCTGTTGGTATTTCCAGCTGCATTTCAGATGCAGAGACTTGTCTGTTCTGTTTATGGTGTTCATGCTTTTTCATTTATAATTGCCATTCTTGAGAACAGTGGTTTTCCTGCATGGTTGCTGCAGGGCTCAGAGGTACTGATTTATACTGGGTAAAACGAGGCTGTTCCAGTCAGTATTTAAAGTTGAAAAAGTTGTGCCAATCACAGTGTGAGGACCAGTTTTAATGTCCTGAATTGTGTTCCCTGTTGCAAAGGAACTTTGGGTTGAAATTTATTTTTTCATATATGTGCTATTTTTATATTCTTTTATTTCTGTAGCATTTTTAGTTTCTGCCTGAATAGAATAAAATCTTGGAATGGTTTGGGGTGAAAGGAAGCTTAAAGCTCATCCCAATCCACCCCCTGCCATGGGCAGGGACACCTTCCACTGCCCCAGGGTGCTCCAAGCCCTGTCCAGCCTGGCCTTGGGCACTGCCAGGGATGGGGAACCTGTGCCGGGGCCTTCCCACCCTGACAGCCAGGAATTGCTTCCCAATACCCCATCTAAACCTACCCAGAGATGATGATCCATCAGTAATTTTAATACTTTAAATACACGTGAAACCACATCTATTTGAGCTTTATTTCTAAATAGCCAATGAGGGACTCCTGCTTTTTCTTCCCCTTTTGCAAGCTTGGCATCCATGACTTGTGCCACTCTAGACTACCTCCTAGTAATTACTCCTAGTAATTAGGAGCCTCAGTGATGTCCTGGATGTGGGGAGTTTCCTGTGTTCCCTTCTTTAAAAGGTTCATCTTAGTCCTGTGAGATCACAACTGAATTGGTCAAAATGTTTTGCCAAGGCCTCTTCAGTTTGTGTTCCAGGTGACAATTTCCAATGGAAACTGTTCTGTAGCAGCAGAGTCACACAACAAGAGTTCAGTGACCACGTAACCGCAGCTTCCATGGAGATCTGTGTGGCCAACATAAAGTTTGGTGTCCCAGAGTTTGCAGTTTTGGGCAGATAATTTATACTTTGAAAACACCTGGGTGTGGCTGTGATGGCAAACCCCACTTATCTGAGATACCTGGCTGCCAGAGGTGCCTTTCAGGCAGCACTGCTCAATGACTTGTCCTTTTCCTGGGAGATTTGGGGCTGGTGCATGTTCCCTTTCTCTGGAATTGTGAGGAACTGTGACTTTTGTCCCTCCCTCAGGTCCTTTCCCGTTTGTGAGCCCAGGCACGCCCAGGATGGCCCTGAACACCAGCACAGCAGGAGTGGTGCTGTTCCCTTCCATCCAGCTCCTGGGAATTGAAATGCTGCTCCACTTCCTCATGGGACCACAAGTTGTGGATTTTGCTAAGCAAAACAAACTGGTTCTTAGTTTAGGTATATGAGGTTTATTTATTTATTTATTTATATTAAAAAATATTTTCATTATCTCTGGTTTTGTCTATTGAAATGATTTAAACATTTAAAACTGTTTAATAAAAACTAAAGATAGTTTAATAAATCCTCTTTAAGATAAGTTGTTTTCATGTTAAATGTTGTAAGTACACATACACTTGATTATTTTTAAGGCTTATTTTCCCAGTAAACAGCAAAGTAACAAGTTTATGGAATATGTTTTTTTGTTCTTGTAGAGCCTCTCCAGTACCCACTGATCAGTAGCCCTTCTTTTTTTTGTAAGCATGCCAGCACTCTGATAAATGCTGTTCAGGATGGCTTTATTGCAGTTGGAAAAGAAGTTCCTGGTAAGAACTCAGTGATGCAATTGAAATATTTTCTGGGAAATCAAGGGGGCAAGGGAAACGTGAGAAATCAGCACTTTGTGTAATGTCCTCATGTTACATGAAGTAGAACTGGTCTGACTTGCATTGCAAACTTGAGTTTGGCTTAAATCACAATCTGTCCTTTAACACAGTTTGGGGTTTAGCTGCAATTTTGTGGAATATGTTTATTGCAAACTGAATAAATCCATTGTTACCTTGCAGATTGTTTGCTGAATGTTATCTGGAAGGACATAAATGGATATGTAAAAACAGCAATTGAAGCAGGTAAAAAGTGGCATTTTCTTTAATTTGTCATTGCTCACCAGTCGGAGGTGTTTTGGTTTTTTTTTTTTAACTGGACCATAAATTGTTGATGCTTCATTGCTTGGATTTAGTCTGAATCAATAATTTTGTTTTATTTTAAAGCAATTTCAAAAGGAAAACAACCCCACCTCAAGTCTTTAGTATTGAGGAATGGAAACATTTAGTGGATTACTCAAAGTTTTTGACTCTGGTGCCTTTTTTTCTGCATCCTTCATTTTTCTTCTTAGTAAACTGTACTGTCTGCAGATGTGTAAAAGTTTTTTCCTATTTAAAAAATGTCCTTTATCCAAAAGGCTTTGAGAGTCCAGAATATTCTTAATAATGAAAACTTCTGTATTGAAAATCTAACTGCAAATGAAGAGGTGTTCTTGGGATGAATACAAAATTCCACAACTTGAAGTGTATCAAAATTTAAGTCCTTAATGAAACAAAGGTGTTTCCATTTACTAATTAAACTTGGAGGTTTTTATTTAAACTTTGGAATTTCAGTTATGTTATGAGCAGAATTGGCACCTGAATCTCTGAAGTATTTGGTAAATGTTTACAAATATACCCAGAATTTTTTTGCTCTTGCACTAGAAATTCTAATGATGCTCAGTGGCCATTGCTTTGTTCTGCTCTGACTGGAAATGTTCTTTATTCCAGGAAACAAGAAAGAAAAGCAAGGCTCAGAAATACTGACCATGTTACTCCAGGCCTTAAAAAACACTGTGAGATCAAATTCTCTTCCTGTGCAGAAAATACTGGTAAGTTTTTCCTTAAAGACATTTTCAGATTTAGCAGCAGAATTGGGTACATGCTTCTCCTATGCTTCAAAAAACAGTTTGGAGACCTTCTTGATGGAATTTTTATTTGTTTTTACTGAAGGGAATTGTTTGAATTTTGCTTTTATTTGTGGTGTTGCTTAAAATATTTAAACCCTCAGAAAAAATGTATTTACATGTATTTTTTTTTTTCTTTTCCCCTACTTAGTCCCTCATTGACATCACTGTCAAGGAGTTGCCTCCAAAAGTACTGGGATCACCAGCTTATCAGGTTGCTGATATGGATCTTTTAAATGTAAGTCTGAATTAATTCTGGGACTTTATTTATGCTAAAAAATGTATTAGGAAGTGAAATTATTTCATGTTCCAGAATGCAGACTTTGTTTCCTGGCCTCACTTCTGAGGAGTAATTTAACTGTCTCTAATTAATGAACTGAACCCTGAAATTGCTGCAGAAAAAGGGCTGATATTCATTAGTGAATATCATGTGCTGTGTTCCCTGTGCTGCATCAGAGGGGAGGAACAGATAATAAAATATTTAGAAAATAATCACAAAAATAACCCTGTGGAAAAAAGGCTGAAGTGATGCTGAATTTGGGGGAATGTTTGTTTGGAGAGGAGCAGACTGAGTAGGAAGGAGTGTGCTCCTAGTTGGAAGTTTTAATTGGCAGATATTAAATACATTTTGTTAAATACTGTTTAACACTAGCAAACATGAAATATTTGTGGTAGATTTGAGCAGAAGTCATCCAAAAGATCTCTTGCTGCAGCCTGGAAATCAGCAAATCCCAGGATCTGGCAGCAACTTCAGGTTTCCAGCTTTCCCCTCTCATTTTGATTTTGAATTGATAATTTTTGACAACTTCTAATAATTGTGAATTTCTGACTCAGAGTTAAATAGAGTTTATACTTGTGTAAGTGAGGCACCTATTTCATGTGATCAGTGCTGTTTGAACCTTTTAAATTTCTCTTCCAAGGGAACTCCAGCTTTGTTCTTAATCCAGCTGCCTTTCCGTAATAACCTCTTGGAATGCTGTGTGACAGATGAGAGGTACGTGGAGCCTTGTGGATATTAAGCATCCCTTAGAAAATACCACACAAGTTGTTTTTTCCTCTGATTTCAGCTGGGGGGAAAAAAAAAAAAATCTCTTACCTGTGGAATTTCCTTCCCCAGATTCTTTGTGATTCTGGAAACTCTGGTGGGTTATGTCCTGTCTGGGCCCACCTCGGCCCTGGCTTTCAGTGAGTCTGTGATCTGTGTCATTGACCAGAGTGCAAAGCAGGTGGGGAACAAGGAGCACCTCTGGAGAATGTGGAGTATTGTTGTTAATCCTCTGACTGAGTGGATTAATCAGGTAATTAATTAATCAGTGGCTTTTGGTTCTCTTCCCCACCCCAGAAGCCCACAGGAGAACTTTGTGCTGAGCATTTATCTTAATGGTTTTTTAGGAATTATGTGTCTTGAAGTGATAGTGAAATCAGATAGCTTGGCATAATCCTGCTGTTAAAAAACATGGAAAGCTTCCCTCCAGAAGCTGTTAACTTTTAAAGACCATGGGTTTGTTTGCTTGGTGTGAAAATAAAATAAATCCCAGATTGGGGTGTTCAGGATGTAATTAGACCAGAGTTTTACTCATGTTAGATGTCTTTAGTGTAATGAGAACCATATAAACTGTAATATTTGAGGTTTTGCAGCTTATTTACTAGAAATACATTGGCTGTGATGTAGGAGTTGCTGAATTAATTAATCCTCATTAGTCATTAGACCTAAAATTCATAGAATTTATGAAGAACGTTTTAGGTGCTGTGACTACAGCGTCATGTAGTGACAGACACAGGGAATGGCTTCCCACTGCCAGAGGGCAGGGCTGGATGGGATATTGGGAATTGGGAATTCCTGGCTGGGAGGGTGGGGAGGGGCTGGGCTGGAATTCCCAGAGCAGCTGGGGCTGCCCCTGGATCCCTGGAAGTGTCCAAGGCCGGGTTGGACATTGGGGCTTGGAGCAGCCTGGGGTAGTGGAAGGTGTGGAATGAGATGGGCAGGGGTTGGAATGAGATGGGCTTTAAGATCCCTTCCAGCCCAAACCATTCCATGATTCTCTAAGTGTTGTCATCACTGCAGCTGAAGGAAGTGGAAGCACCTGAGGCCTTTCCTAACAGATGGGTTTTATTCTTGGAATGAAGTTACTTTGGCATTTAGAAACAGAGCTTTTTCTCCTTTGGTAGCAGGATCCTCTTGAACTCTTGAACAGAATATCTGATTTCAAGCTGTGCTTATTACAGTGAATCAGGAGCAGCCTTATTCGTCATCCCAATTTTGCAGCTTCATTAATCAGAAAACTCTTCTTGTTGCAGACTAACGAGGTGAACCAGGGGGATGCCCTGGAGCACAACTTCAGTGCTGTGTACAGTGCTTTGTTGCTGCCAGTATCCCACATCTTCCCTGCTCAGGGATTCCCACAGGTAATGCATAAAATTAATTTATATAAAATTAATCCCACCAAATGCATAAAATTAATTAAGAATAATGTGGGGTTTATAAAATCTCCGAACTCTCAGAGCTGACTTCGCTACCATGGCGTACCTACACTGCACCACAGATTTAAAACCCTAAACCTCCAACTTAAAACCCTAAAGAATGACCTGGCTTTTGACAGAAGAAGAAAAAATAAATCAATTTTTCTCTGTGCACAGATATTGATATCTATGAACTTTTTCTCTGTGACAGCCAACTTTGAAATCCTTGTTGCGCACGTGGTCAGACCTGTACCGAGCTTTCGCTCGCTGTGCTGCTCTAGTTGCAACAGCAGAAGAAAACCTGTGCTGTGAAGAAATTTGTGCCAAAATAATATCTGGGCTAGAAGGTGAAACTCCAGTAGTGAGTATAAAACATACAATTTAGCAGATCTCTTTTAAATGATATATAAGAACGTGTTGTAAATTCTAACGGAGTGATTTCTGTAGCGTGGGGTGGTTTGGGTGAGACTTCAAGCTTTAAGAATTCTTTTTGCTGACAGGAGTTGGTAGAGAAATGAAAGAAGGGAGTAAAATTAATTATAAAGCTTTAAATATTCAAATAGTTAAGCAGACTTTAGATTTGTCTTCTGACTAATTAATAATAGTGATTAATGAGTGTCATCATGGTGGTAAATGGGATTTGTGCAGGTGAAATGTGTTTATAGGTGGGATTAACAAATACCACAAACCCAGGCACTGCAATTAGGAAGGAGGAGAAACATGGAACCATCAGCCTTGTACACTGAAATTTAAGGATTTTACTTCTAAAGCTGTATACAAGAGAAAGATTTTGAAAGAATCAGCCTCTTGTTACTGGAATTGCCTGTTCCCAGACCTACACCACAAGGGGAAGGGGTTTAACATTAACTTTGGGATATAAAATCCTTCATGCTTAAAGTTCATTCATGAAAAAACACTGTGAAAGAAACAAGGAAAAAAAAAAAGGGATTTGAAAACCTGGAATTAGAGGATTGCATCATTATAACTTACCTTGGATACTGCTGCTGATAAACATCACTTTCAAAAATCAGTAATTACTGAACAGGCAAAACTTGAACAGTTTAAGAGTTCAGTGTGAAGTTATATTGAAACTTCTTTTTAGCTCACAGTATCTGTTCCTTATAAAGCAAGTTTGGCCTTTTTTAGGAGGATTTGGATGGATTGAGGGAGAAAAAAATTAATTTTGATCGTCTTCATGCACTAAAAATTAATTGTGCTTTGACTGTAATGGCAACTTAATGGTTGTGCCTGTAGAGGCTTTTCTGGCAACCAGGCTTTGTCCTTGAGCACACAGTGACCCTTGAACCTTAATTTAATTGATGTATCTTAAATCTGACCTCTTCTCCCAGCTGCCTGTCACTGTTTGCTGCTTTAGACACTGTATTTATATCTTATTTATTAGAATGGGAAGCTCATCCTCAGCAGTTTAAATGTGTGTACTGAAAATGGAATTTTATCAGTCTGACCTGATCATGCAGAACAATTTCATCCACCTTTAATTAAAAATTATTTCTTTGCTGTCCTGAACATCCAATGTGGTTTTTTCTGTAGTTTTTCTCTTTTGAGCTCTGCTGAGGGTGGGTTTTTTGTTTCTGAGGGTTGGTTTTTTGTTTCTGCTGGTTGATTTCTGTTTCTGATGATCTCTGTTTCCTCCTCAGATGTTTTTCATGCTGGAAGGCCTCACCCACCTTGTGTCAGTCATGGTGGACTGCATCAACTTTGCACCCTATGGAACTAAATTCCAGCCAAAAACTAGATGTAAGGAAACACTTGGATTTGGGGGTTTCTGTGTGTGGCTTCAAGAGTTGCTTAAAAATTAGAGTATAGCAGAAGACAAAGGGTCATTGTGCATAAAACATTCTTTGTTTTGTTTCCTATTCCCACTTAAAACTGCTAAAGCTGAAGAAATAATTTCCAAAAAAGCATAATTCAGTAAAAAGGTAATTAAAATTTTTCTGCTTCATGGGAATTTGTTAAAGTAGTAAAATGTAGTGTTGGGCTACTGAAGGAATGAAATGCTTTAATTGGAAATGCTAATGAGGAAAAACGTAATGTAAACTTCACTTCCAAATAAATAATAAAAATTTATATTTCTCTTTCCCTCCTGTTCAGTGTTGCAGAATTTGTGTATCAGGTGGTATCTGAGGAGTGGTTGCTGTTTCTTTTCAAGTAGGCATTCAAACCTTAAAAGCAGAGTCTGACCAGCCATAAATATAAATGAGAAGAATAGAAATCAGATAAAATTATGCATTAAGAATGTCTTTAATTTGTTAAATAAATTCTTAAACTATTTATAGATAGATTTAGTTTGGGGATCAAAGTTCTGCCTCTCGTGCAGACTCAGTGTTCAGCTGTGTTTTATTGTCAGGCATGTTGGTTAAGGAAAAAATGGATTTTTTAACTGAATTTTTGAATATTAGCTCCCCAGACACCCACAGATTGGGCTAAGAAGAAAAAGGAGCCCCTTGGCAAGCTTGCCTCTCTCTTCAAGCTCCTGCTGATGCTCCTGAACTCTTTCCATGAGTTCAGCTCCAAAGAAACCCATTCAGAATCCCTGATTTCCGTGGGGCCTTCCCTCCTGGCTGCTCTCCACACCATCATCAGCCACATCTCGCTGCCTTCACTCATTGGCACCACGTTTGCCATTTTTTCCAAGCCCTTGGCGGTGTTCTATGAAAAAACCAAGTGAGTATTGGAAAGCTGGGTGGGATTTTGGGGTGGGGAATACTCTGGGTGCTCTGTAGTTGTGTGGGATGGAGCTCGGGGGTTTGCAGGGCTTCAAAAAAGCTCCATATTTCACATTTTTATCTCTTCAGAGGGACTGTGTTGGCATCTCTGCAAGGCTGAAAGGTTTGGTTTCCACCTGCTGGGAATTTTCCTTGGAGGGAAGATACTTATTAATAGAAATTTATTTTCTAGTGGGCACTGCATAAAATTTTCTAGGAAATAAATGATAATTACTTGATGTACCCTCAAATCATAATTTTTCATTTTTAAGCAGAAGGAAATACTGAGAAAAACTTGGCTTGGTGCTTTTTTCTTGAGCAGTTTTCCTTGGATTTATTCATGAAAATGGAAAAGTTGTTGTTTTTTTTCTTCTCTGAGCATCATTTTTTTAAGATTTAGAAAAAGGAGAAGTTGGATAAATATTTTTGAAGGAACACATGTGAGAGCAAATAAAAATTTGGGAACCTCTTCAGCTTGGAGGACACAGGTTTATAAAATGAGTTACTGAATGCAGTTTCCTCACATTTTTCTGGATAATTGTACCTAAGGATTTATGTATATGGAATGTATTTATTTCTCTGGAATTGCTCAGTTTATGGAATTGCTTAGTGGTGCTTCAGTATTTTAAAGCAAGTATTTCAGCTTTTTAATGCAAATATTTATGGGACTGGGAAATGTGCTTGGGGAGAGCATTAAGAAGGCAATTTAAAGTTAAAGCTCTAATTCTAAATTTGTACTAATTACTACTGACATTTGCTTTACTTTCTCCTAAAGTCAGCATATCCATGGAATTGATAGGATAATCTGGGACACTCCATCAGGAAATTGTTTAATCCCCCAACTGAGGCTCATTTCACAAAGTGATTCCATCAGGTTGCTCACTAAAACAAGTGTGCAGTGCTTGAATGGATGATGTGTGAAATTTTGGTGCTTGGGATAAATGAAATAGCAAAATAGGAATTTATTTCATTTGTTTTGGCAGGCTCCCTGAGGTACCCAAAGTCTACAGCAACCTTAACAGCAAGGTAAATTTGCTATAGAAATCACTGGGCTTGGGGAAAATGGGGGACACCAGAGTTCTGCCATTCCTCCTGTATTAAAAAAAAAAAATACAAAATGTGATGAGGGTAGAGATTTAATTTTTAAATTCTTTATTTTTGAGGGGAGGAGCAGTCAGCTCTTGGACTTTTATGTGCTGTGACATTTCAAGTTGTTTATAATAAAAAACTTTTAAATAAGCTTTAAATTCAAATATTTCAAACTTTATGTGAAAAGTTAGATAAAAAACCCTGTTTTTTGTTCTCCCTGAGCTCGAGAAGCTGCTGGCAGAGATCCTGCAGTGCCTGCAGTGTCACTGCCCGGGCTCCTGTGACACTGAGCTCCTGCAGCAGCTCTGCCCCGTGCTCTGCGTGGGCTTCCAGCACAGGAACAAACAGATCCGCCACCAGTGTGCCCAGCTCTGGAACTCCACCTTTGCCAAGACCTCCTCTCTGACTTACCCCGAGGAATTAAAGTAAGAAACAGGTTTTTAGTATTTATATCTTTCCAGGAAGAGCTCTCAAGTTGTCTTGTATCATTCGGAGTCCTTGTGCAAGCTGGGGGATCTTTTTGTTCCAAGCTGCTGCTCTTTTTCTGCACCTTTTCCCCCTCCCATAAATATAAATTTTTTTTGTTGTTGTTGTTGAGCAGATCTGTGTTAAGCCAAGCCAAAAAGAAAATCCCTCTGCTGCTGCCTGGTTTTGAAAGCATTGAGATGTCTGAGGAGTGCAGTGGCCCCTTCTCTGACACGGTGAATATTTTGTTGACCCCAACAGGGATTTCATGGGAATTGCTCAGCAGGGAGTGAAAAGTCACTTGGGATTTTTAATATGATTGACCTGCACTGGCTTCATGTTTAGAATGATAAACTGTGCTGGGTTAGTCAGAAGACTCAGATGGTTCTTACCACTTCCTGCATTGCAAATTTTGGGTTCTGTGAATTTATTTGAAATAATTAATTTTTAAGTTGTCCTCTACATAATTTAGAGGAGATTTGGGAATGAAGGATGGTTTTATTCTAGAAATTAACACACGGTGGGTTTTGTGAGCCTGGAGTTTCTTCACACAGTGCATTTGTTGTGTTTTTATTTGAATAGATGGAGAATTCCCAGCTGGATGCAAAGATCAGTGGAATGGAGGTGAAGGTGGGACAGAAACGAGATTCGATATTGGCACAGACGAGTGAACCAAAAAATGATGGCAAAGACAAGTCCAGCAACGTGCAAGCAACACCTGCAAAGGTAGAGTGTTCCCAGAGAGGTGCCCTGGAACCAAATCCAGGATCTTCAGGACAAAATCCTGAGTTTGGGGATGCTGAAATACTTCTTTTGCAACTTCAGCTGCCCAGCACACTCTGATTTAATATTCCAAGTTTTGGGGAGGGGTCAGGCTGGGTGGGAGGATGGGAGATAAAAACCTCAGCCCTCACTCTGGCTGGAGGTTGTGACAGATTCGGGTCTTGGTGGGTTTTGGGGTTGGCAAATCCCTCACAGGATCTGTTCCTTCAGGAATTCCTGATTTTCAGTTCCTCTCTTGTTCCTAACCCAGGGTTTGGGTTTTTTATCTTTCTGCAGTTGAAACTAGAATTTTCATCTCCTAAGACTACAAGTGAGACGCTTCTGGAAGAGGAGAAATCTGTTGATTTTGTGTTTATTCCTCCCGAAACAAAACCAAGAATATTGACAGAACATCAAAAAGAAGTGCTAAGGTCAAAGAGGTCTGTCTGTTACTGTTTTAAACTTAATGTGTAATGTCATTCATTGGGTAGCTGAGCTTGACTTAACTTCAGTGCCTGTTTCTCACAACTACCACAGGTAATTGAGTCTTGTTCTTCCATAAGAGTTACTAAGTTTAAAGCTAAGAGAGTTCCTTGCTTTGCTGTTTTGAAGCAACCAAATTATTCTTGCAATTGTGTTTCCTATTTTGATTAAATGCACTCTCTCTAGTCTGTTTGGAGTTTGAGAATTTGGGGTTTAGATTTTTACTTCGTGACTCACTTGCAGTGTGAAATAAAAGGTGTCATTTTTCATAAATCATGGAAATGAAAGGATTGGGTAAAACAATTTGAGGAAAGGACTCCTAAATGTAAAGAAAAATCTTGAGCCAGCAGCATATCAGGAGTTAGGATATTCCCAGACTCATCTTAATTGCAAAGGGATCTTTAGAATGATCCTCTTTTTAATGTGAGAAAATAATATTGGAGTGGTTTTTGTGCTTAGGCATCAAAAGCAGTGTGAGCAGGACTTGTGTGGCTGGAACTCCTCTGGTTTGGGTAGTCAGGTGTTGGTGAATTTTTTTTCAGTGGGATCCCAATCACAGCTTTTATTCCCCAAAAATAAAGATTTAATGCAGCTGAAAATAGTGGCCTTAAAATACAGAGATAATGAATTTCAAAGAAGAGTCTGACATCCCATTCCTGATTTTGTTCCAGAGTTGATATTCCTGCCATGTACAACAACTTGGATGCATCACAGGACGCCACCTCATTTTCCCAGTACACTCAGAGCCAGGAAGATTCTTTGTAAGTAAAAGTGCCCAGTTCTGGTCCCTGCAGGTGTCTCCTTTTGCACCAACGCTGATTCCAGTCATTCTCTTTTAGGGAAGTACCACCTTCAGTAGAAAATGCCAAAGAAGACACTGCAAACCAACCTCAGGTAATTTCCCATTGTCTGATGGTGATTAAGGTACCAGAGTTTCTACCACAACATGACTTTTTTGTGACTTTTTTCCATTCTCAGCAGCAGGTGAGAGGAAATTTCACACCATTGCAGTGCTGTGTTCTGCTTTCTATCATTTATACCTGGCAGGCCCAGTCACTGGGTATTTGATTTCAAAATGGGAGGATTTATGTGAGCAGTTTCTGATCACTCATGTGCCTGTGCTGTCACAATATTTTACTGGCGTAAAAACCGTAAATCCTAAATTCCTTTTGGGGAGGAACTGGCTGAACAACTGCTGTGCTGACTGTAGTGCCAGTCAGACTGGGTAAAATACAAGCTTTTAATAAAAACTGGGTTAGTAGCAAGTTTATTCATATCTCTGGCAAAACTTAACACATTTTTTGGAGTTCTTTGTTTTGGGATTAAATGGTTTTTTTAAAAAAGTGTCTTTTATAACTACCAGCAGATAATAAATAATTTGAAGGAAGGGTGGTTAGAAAACTTGTGGGTGTGTTGTTTTCTGCTACACCAGAACTGTATTTGAATATTCTGTTCACAGGACAAGTACAACTATTTCATTATATTCCTAGGACAAATATTTTGCTGTTTGTATTTTTGGGACAGGAGGAAAACACAGGGAGTGAAGGATGTCAGTCAGAGGAGAGCCCAGCCTGCAACAACAAGGGGGAGTCCAAAAATGAGACAGCTGAGATGATCCCAGAGGAAACATCAGTTGGAGAGGGATTGGAGACAAGTGCTATGGAAGCAGCTTCCGAGGAGGCCTCAGCGGGGAAGGAGAGCACCTCAAATGTCAGCAACAGCGAGGAGGAGTCCAAAAATGAGACAGCTGAGATGATTCCAGAGGAAACATCCATTGGAGAGGGCCTAGACACAAGTTCTGAGGAAGCAGCTTCTCAGGAGGCCTCAGCAGGGAAGGAGAACACCTCAAATGTCAGCAACAGCTCAGCTTCCAGTGACATCATCTCTGGCACCCCCCAGCCCGTGAGCCGGCGCCAGTCCTTCATCACCCTGGAGAAATTCGGGGCTGCAGAGAACAGGCCCTTCAGCCCAGCCCCACTGAACTCTGTGTTAGAGCTCTCTGGGAGTGCTGCTGGGGCACAGGAAAACACCAGTGGCAGCAAGGCCAGTGCTAAAGCAGAGAAATCTGGAGAGGAAAATAAAAACCCTCCAAATCCCGAGGCTGACGCGGGGGTTACGGCGATCCGCAGGGTGACGCGCCGGCAGAGCAGGATGGAGCTGCAAGGGAACAAATCCAAGCTCCTGAGCAGGTCACAGGAGTCCCTGGCCTCTGACAGCCTGGAAAGCAGTGCTGAGCTGTGCTTTGCAGGGGAGGACGTGGAGCATGTCCTCCTGAGCCAGTCCCAGGCTCTGCACTCCGCGGAAGCAGACATCAAAAAAGCCGAGGATACAATCGCAGAAGTGGAAAAGGCCCAGGCACTGGACATGGACTCGAAGGAAAACACCCCCCCAGACACCACCAGCTGCTCTGAGCAGGCCCCAGGGGATGACAGCCAGGTGCCACAGGTGTCCCCTCACCAGAAGCAGCTCCGGCGTTCCTCCAGGAGACGCTCAGAGACTGTGGAGAGCTCCTCAGGGAGCCAGGAGAAGGAGGATGGGCTCCCAAAGAGAGACAGGAGGAAAGAGGAGGAGAAGGCCGGGCAGAAGAAGCTGTCACAGGGTAAAGGTGATGGATCCCAAAAGCAGAAAGGAATTCCTGGGAAAACAACAGAAATCACAAAAGAGGGCAGCCAGCCTGAGAGAGTGGCAGAGGACTGGAGCTCCAAGGACTCTCCTGCTTCCCGGGGCCTGGATGAGGATGGGAGCAGAGGTGGCAGGAGGGCAGAGGATTCCCCCAGGGCTGAGGGGGAAGCTCAGGCCAGCCTCAGCACAGCAGGGCAGAAGGTGGTGGAGCGCCCACGGTACCACACTAGGAGATCTTCCCAAGGTTTGCTCTCCAGCATAGAAAACTCCGAGGCTGACAGCTCTGAGGCCAAGGAGGGCAGCACGAAGAAGAAAAAACACATAAAAGTGAGGAGTAGAAGCAATTCTCTTGAGGGTAAAGTGAAAGAGGGACAGCCAGAGAGCAGGAGCCTTGAGGTATCTCCCCAAGGGAATGAAACTAAGAATTCACTGGAAGCAACTAAAGATGAACCTGAGGTCAGCACAGGTGCTGCAGTGACAGCTGAACCAGGTGGCCTGGAAATCCAGGTAATTCCTGCAGCTGCTGGAAAAGCTGTAGGGTCTGGCAGCTCTGAGAGTCCCGGTGCTCTGCAGGACACCAGCCTGGAGCAAAACAAGGGTGATGCTTCCATGGAGTCACTGAGCAGCTCCTGTGTGTCTGACCAGGATGGGAGAGCAGCAGAGGAAAACCAGCAGGAGGAGAAGCAAACTAGCACAGGGGACTGTGCACCAGCAGCAAATGTTTCGGGTGCTGAGCCCTCCTCTCTGCAAAGCCCTGAGTGTCCAAGCAAGAGAAGCAAAAGGGTGAAAAAAATCAAGAGCTGTGATTGCTGCTTTAAAAAGCCAAAGCAGCAGGTGACTGAATTCAAGTTCATGGAATTAAAAAAGGAGAAAACTGAGCTGGAGGAGCCCCAGACCACCCCAGTTGAGACACCTGTGAATGTTTCTGGTCACTCAGATTTGGAGGAGAGCTTGGCCCTGGCTCCTTGTGCAATGAGCACTCCATTGCACCCTCCCAAGGAACCCAGCACCTTCAGCATGGAAAGCCAGGGAATTTCTGTGGATAACCTGCAGGGCAGCAGTGTGGTGGTGGAGGAGAATCCAGAGAATGCAGAGGGTTCAGCAGGTGAAACCACTGAGTCCATAGAGGAAATAAAGGAACCTGCTGAGCTGAAGGAGGAAACAGAACAGGTTCTGCCTGAGAGTGCTCCAGGAGAGCCCAGGGAGAGCTGCCTGGACTCAGGGGAACAAGGGGAAGAACCAGCAGCTGCAGAAAAGGAAGAAATAAATGAAAATGGACAACTCGAAGAGGTGCCCCAGGAACTGAATGCTGACAGCAAACCTGAGGAAAAAGAGATGAAGGTGCTAGAGGGAAATCAGGAGGATAAAGGAGAAGCTAAGAACACTGTAGGAGAAACTTGTGGTGTTGCAGATCACGAGATGAAGGAGGAACCGTTGGAAACTGAAATAAAAGTGGCTGAAAACGTGGCCTTGGAAAATGTGAGTGTGGATTCCCCTCTGAAGGTGGAAGGGGACCCCTCAGTGCAGGTGACTGAAAGCCCCACCAGCCTCCAGGCTCGCTGCACGTGGTCCCCTTCAGCCTCCCCATCCACCAGCATTCTGAAGAGAGGGGTCAAAAGGAACCAGGAGGATGACTCCCTGTCACCTGCTAATAAGGTATCCAGTGGGAATTGCGTGATACTGGGTTCAGAACTGGGATGGGTAACTGTAATAGTTCCAGATACATTGAGTTACTGGTTTCCACTGTGAGTAGCCTTAGAGAAAAGGTGATGTTTGGGTTTGGAATGTGCCAGCACTGACAGATTTGCATTGTGAGGGGTTGGGTGCGGGGTTTTATTTTGAAACAGAGCACTAGAGTCTGTTCTGCCTGGATCACTGCAAAGCCAGGATCAGCATCCTCAGGGTCATCCATGTGCATGTAGAGATTCCTTTGGGAGTCCTTCCAGTCTGTCCTTGGCTGAAATATTTCCTGTATCGTTCAAGAACTTCAGTGATTCTAAACTGAATTTTTTTGTCTCCTCAGACTTCACCAGGCTGTGCTGGGTTCAGTTCCCACTCTAAAACCTCCTTCTCTCCTCCTCAGATCCGCCGAGTCTCCTTTGCAAATCCCATTTTTCAGGAGGGCCTGGCAGATGACATCGACAGGAGGAGTCCTGTCATCAGATCCCATTCCTCACCCTCTTCCAGAAGTCTTAAAACCCTCTCTAACATGCAGGTCAGGGGAAATTCTGTTACAATATTATGTGTGTCCCAAGCATTCATGTATTTACATGAGTAGCATGGTTTTAGTGCATGTCTGTAGTCAATTACACACAGTTGTAAGAGATGAGGATCAAAAGTGTAAAAATCAAAACTGCTTTAGCCTGACTCGTTCTGTTACTCTGAACTCAAGTGAACTCTGAGGTTTCAGGGGCTAAAATCTAACTATTAACTGAATTCCTACTTTTAACTGAATTCCTACCACCCTGAGATATTTTTTTCCTCTTTTTCTATCCAGCACATTACCACTCCAACCAAAGGATTTCTGTCCCCAGGATCTCGTACCCTTAAATTTAAGAGCTCAAAGAAGTGTTTAGTAAGAAGTGCTTTGGTTCATGTTTCTCTTCTATTTTTTTCCCTCTATTCAGTGTGTGACAGTTAATTTAATACTTTCCCTGTGTTATCCCAGATCACAGAAATGGCCAAGGAAACTCTGCCGTGCCCTTCAGAATTTGTGTATCCTGCCTTGGCTGGCTGCAAAGCTCCCGTGGATGTCATTTTACCTCAGATCACATCCAACATCTGGTGAGTGGCTTGTTGCTTTTGAAGGTGGCATTTCAGTAGAAACCGAATTCTTACTGAACCTACAAAACCAGAATTTTAACCAGAATTCTTTAAAAAGAGTAGGGTTGGTTTGGTGAGGGAGAGACTTGACTCTTTTGGAATTCTTCAGGTACTTTTTTGAAGACTGAAAAGCTCCCCAGGGATGGAGACTTTGTGCAGGGCCAGGAGTTGGATTGATGATCCTCTGGGTCCCTTCCAGCTCGGGATATTCCCTGATTCTCTGCCAATAACCCATTTTCCCTCCCCTGCTGCAGTGCCAGGGGCCTGGGGCAGCTCATCCGAGCCAAGAACATCAAGACCGTGGGAGACCTGAGCACTCTGACTGCTTTGGAAATCAAAACTCTCCCCATCCGCTCTCCCAAAGTCTCCAATGTCAAAAGAGCTCTGAAAGGATACCACGAGCAACAGGTAAAATTGAATTTTAGCACCCAGGAAGCCAATACTGATGTAATCAACTGCAGGAGGAACTATGTGTTTTTTCCTTCATGAAAAGTAACACTTTGAAACCTAATCCCTGCTTGTCTCAGTACCACAAATTGATGATACAGATGAGCTGGTTAAATTATTAACAGGAATAGAGATTGGATTATGAGGCTAAAATATATCTCACCATATAATTTAATGAGTTTTTTCACTTCGAAAATGTTTTCTCTCCCCAAAAAATGCCCAGGTGAAATCTCGAGTGTTGGAGGAAAGCACAGTGCCTGAAGATGCTGAAAAGCCTGGAAATAATGTGGAGGAGAAATCTCTCTGTGGAGATGAGGAAAAACTTGCAGCAGGTACCTGCTGCTGGCTTTTTGCTTGGGACTTGGAGGGTTCTTCTGTCTTGTCTTCATTCTCTCCTGGTGGAAATACCTCATCCTTTTATTTTGAGTTTAGTTTTATTGTTACAATCATGATCAAACCCAGCAAAACTCACCCTAAGGAAGGGTAGCATGGACTGCCATGTTTCCCGTGGAATACATACTTTGTAGGCTGCTTGAGGATGTTACTTTGTACAAAAGCAGCTGGAATTCTGCTGGATTTTCCTCCACTTCTCTCCTTTCCCTCCTTACAGATTTGGTCGACGCAGCCACCACCAACAGCAGCGAGCAGCCCCCGGCAGATCTCCTGGGGCAGATCCAGGCTCTGGCTGCTCAGCTGAGCTCCGAAGATCTCCATGGATATTCTGGCAGGCAGCTGTTTGAGATGCAGGAGAAGCTGGCAGGGATGGCCTCGTGCATCCTGAGGAACCTGCAGTCCCGCTGGCAGTCCCCTCCCCACGAGGGCCCCGAGTAGCTGCTGCCCGCAGCTCAGGAAGGAGGAGTTTGTTCCAACACTTTTCCCCCCACTTGTTTTCCTTCCTGCTCAGTTACTCCTTAAACTCTGCATTTTGTGCTATAGGAGATTTTTTTAAACACCTCCATAAAGTCATTCTTTTTTTTCTTTTTCTTTTTTTTTTTTTTTTTTGTTGGTTGTTTTTTCCTTTTTGGGGATTTTTTTTTTTTTTTTGGTTGGTTGTTTTTCCCCCCTGATCTGTGGGACTGTTTCCTCCCTGGCAGAGGTGTTTGTATTGGATTGCTATGCATCTTTCTTTCAGGCAGTGAAAGAAAACCTGACAAAGCTGTGCAATAGCAAAGACTGTGAAAACCAAACCAACAGAGTAATTAAATTATTTTTTCAAATCCAAAGTGTTCTTACTGCTGCAAACTCTTGCTGTGGGGTAAGAGCTGGAGCTGGCAGCTCTGCTCCCTTCCTGCCCCAGCTGCTTCCTTTGGAGCTGCTGAGACTTTGACAGCACACGTGAGGTAAGCTGGGCTTAATTCCTTACAGCAGGAGCCTGGGATTTGTACTGGATCTATTTTTCCATGTATTTTTGTACGACTCAGACTAAGGAGTTCTAAGCAAATGTGCTTGTACAGGAGAAAGACTCTGCAAAGCCTCCCAGGCTTTGACCCATGTCCTTTGCTGGCAGCAGTTCTCCTTGTGGAAAGACTTTTTTCCATGAGGAAATGGATGGATTGGACAAGAGCTCTTTGTATATTGTGTACAGACTCACAGCAGATGTTGGGTAATAATTTATGGAGTTCTAATTGCATGGACTGCATTGCTGCTTCTTGGAGACCTTCAGCCAGAATTCCCGGGTTTTCCTCTGGAATTCTGATCTGTATATATTGTACTGTAGCTATCCAGATGGAGGTTTATTGAAATGAACTGCTGCAGGTGGTTTTAGAACTTTTACATGGGCAAATAAAAGAGCAAATGGTTCCCAAACTTGTTCATGGCTTTGTGGTTTGGTGGTTCTGGTTTTTTTTCTCTCTCCAGCTTCCTCTCAAATGTGGATTTCCAAGACTGGGAGGGACCTTGGAATGTCATCACTGCTGCTGTAAGGTAGGAGCAGGTCCTTGAGGACAGGCTGGGATGTGGTGTTCAAACTCTGAGTATTTTTTGCTCTGTTTGTGTCTCGTGGAGAAAGGGGACAAGACAAACAGCCTGGAGCTGTAACAGGAACAGTTCTCTGGGGCTTTTCTTGTTTTCCTGAAAATGTTAATATGGTTCCAGATCTGCCTCCTTAGGAGTGCTCAGCTTTACATCCCCTGCCCTGCACAGGGAAGGATGTTCCTCACACATGGAAAGGGTTTTAATCCCAACTCCCAGTGCTGCCAGGCCCGAGTCCTGCCTTGGGAAGGACATTTCCCTTCCAGGCTGGCTGTGCTGGGAATTCCCTCTGAGCTGTGAACTCCTCAGGGGTAATGCTACAGCTCCTGCTGTTAACTTGGATTTAGGCTTATCTTAGACATGGTATCCAAGGAATTTTATTCCCTTCTTTCCTGGGGAGTGGCTGGTACCAGGTGCAGCAGTAGATGAAGCAAAAAATGATGTTCAGGTGTGAAATAACCTGTCCAGATCCAAGTCCTTCCCTCCCTCAGCAGAGTTTCCTGAGCAAAGCCAGTTTTTGGGATCAGTCCCTGCTTCCAGCATCAGTGAATCCATCCATACTGCAGAAACCTCAGCTTTATTCATCACTAATTTACAAGAAATCACAGCTTTTGCCCCCAGAACAGTTGCAGGGCAACACATTCATGAGAGCTCAGCAAGCAGGAGGGGAGGGGTGGTTGCTTTTCCCTCCCCAAATTGGTTTGAAATACAAAGCTTAAACGTGGCTTACATGGAAAAGGAAGTGAAGAGATTCAAACATTTTAGAACAGCCCAGAAAAATTCTCTCTTTGGGGGAGAATGAATAAAGCAAAGTGTGTGTTAGTCTTTAGTAACAGAATTTTGGAGATGCTGAGCTGTGTAGAGTCTCATTACAGAGTGTGATGAAATGTTTGAAATTCCAGACAATAGTTGGGAGTTTTTTGCATGGGGAGAAAGGCAGGATGTGCTTAGAGGTACTTCACCGAACCTTGTGAGATACTCCAGGTGGATCTTGCTCTGCAGTTATTCCTGTTGTGGCTCCCAGGGACAGGAGACCCTGGGGGAGGTGTCCCAGCCCTGGAGCAGGCTGGGCTCACACGGCTTCCACGTAGTTGGCCGGGAGCATCCCGGTCTTGCCGGTCCTCTGCACCGTGCCGTACATCCAGCCCTCGTCGATGGCCTGCACGTTGACGATGGTGTCCCCGTCCTTGAAGGACACCTCGTCCGCATCGGCCGCCGTGTAGTCGTACATGGCCCGGAACGTCTTCTGCAGGGACACGAGGGACACAAGGGCCATGGTCAAAGCCTGACAGGACACACAATGGCTTCGGGGACACAAAGGGACCTGGTCAAAGCCTTACAGGGCCCTCAGTGTCTTGGGACACAGAGGAGACAAAAGGGACATGGTCACACCCTGACATGGGACAAAAAGGACACAATGGCTCTTAATGCCTTCTGCAGGGACATGGAGGACATGGACAAACCCTGACAGGGGACAGAACCGCTTCTGCAGGGCACAGGGGACACCAAGGGATATGGTCAAACCCTGACAGGACCTGGAATGTCTTCTGCCAGAGCCAGAGGGGACACGGTCAAACGCCGACAGCCAGGATTTGGAATTGGCATCACAGCAGGGTCTGGCTGCTCCTTCAAATGTCCTGGCTGCTTCTCCCTCCCTGAGCACCTTGGTACCCGAGTGCCACAACCCCTGGGGCTGCTGGTGATGCTGACTGAGGGTTTGAGCAGCAGCAGTAACTTTTAAGTTGTTACCTCCCAGCAATTTTTGGAGGCAGTGCCATTCCCACTGTCCAGTACCTGCTCCCGAGGCAATCTCTGAATGAGCACTTCTTCCCACTCCTAAATTTTCAAGTGTTAATTAGGAAGAAGAGCTCATTCAGAGTTTCCAACTGCTAATTCAGTGTTTCCAGGCACAGGGGAGGGTCTGTCGCCCTTCAGTCACTGTTACACCTTCACCTGCTTTCATACAGAGCTTCAGGCCCGTGGATTGGAATGTTACCAACTCAGTCTTGGATTAACGCTATTAATTAGTGCTCCCCGTGGGCTGTGACCCCTGTAGGCAGCCACATTCTCTCCTGGGGCTGTGTCCTCACCCCAGGGAGCAATCAGGGTTACTCACCCCAGCAGTGGAAGGGTGGGAAGGCACCGAGGACACCGTGGTTTGCTGCGTGGCGACTGAGGACGAGCGTTGCTGCGGCAACTCAATGGTCTTCACCTGCTTGTAGCCCACTGCAAAGGGAGAAGAGAGTTCCTGGTGTTTTTTAAGGAATTGTGATAGAGCACATTTACAGCTGTTGCTTGAGCACAACCCAGCCCTTTGGAGATGAGGCTTTTCCCGGCTCTGGGAATTGCTGAGCGCAGTCCCACGAGCAGCTGGGGTCCCGTCTGTCCCCACAGGGTGTCCCTGTACCTGTGGCCGTGGCGCTGAAGAAGCCCCCGTTGCTGTAGTAGGACAGGCGCTGGTCGGTGCCGTCCGAGGGCTCGGATTTCTCGTCGGCGGCGCCGCTGATGCTCAGGGCGCTGGCGGAGCGCGAGTGCTCGCGGCTGCGGCGCTGCGCCTGGACTGCGGGGACAGGGGCACAGCAGGGACAGTCACCAGCCCCGGAGCTGAGAGCTCACAGAACCCAGCCCTGCTAAGCTCAACTTTTTCCATGATCCCAGTGTAGTTTCATGGTTCCCTAGTGGGATTTCCCAGTGCTTGTTAAGCATTCCATGGATACCACGCTGAAATTTTACTCCTCAATATCCACAATATTCTTATCCTTTCTCCAGCCTCTTTCCCCTTAGTCCTAGCTGCTTCCAAAATTTTTATTCTCACTATCCTGTGCTTTCCTTCCTGACACAGCTCTGAGCCATCCCCAAGACTTTTCTACCCTCCAGGTATTTTTCCTGTCAGACAGGAGTTAAAAGAAAGGTAACTGAGAACAGCACTTTCAATAATCTCAAAAGGAAGCATATGTTGTATTATGGCAGCTGTGGGTCATATAAACAATCCTCCTCCTGCCTCTGTTGGATCATTTTATGAGAGGAAGATTAATAATGTATTTTTTGAATATAATTTACACTGGTGAGGAGCAGCTACAGCCAATTTCTCCTCTGTTCCCTGTGTCACTTGTAAAGTCTCAGCTCTGTTTGGCCCCCAAACCACACTTCTACAGGAGTTTAAATCCCACTGTGCCCCGGTGGAGCCTGACACACCTGAGATCATGTGCAGGCTCCGGGACTGGATGTTGTCCTCGGCAGGGTCGTAGTCAAAGACGGAGCCGGGGTTGGTTCTCCATACCCGGAGCCCTGCAGGAAAACAGCACTTGCTGAGGAGAGGCTGGAGCTTGGGCAGCTCTGGGAAAGCCTGAGCAGCACAGGCTGGCCTGGCCAGCAGGACAGGAGCTGTGTCCTCCCCAGCCCTGGGAGTGGCCAAGGCCAGGTTGGACACTGGGGCTTGGAGCACCCTGGGATAGTGGAAGCCCATGGCAGGGTGGAACCGGATGAGTTTTAAGGTCTCTCCACCCCAAACCAGTTAGGGATTGTTTGAAAAATCACCCTTATTTTATAAATTAGGGCTGCTCAATTCTATAGCACAGATCTGGCTTTTTGACAATCCATCTACAGCAAGACATTTCTCTGTGAATTAGAGATGAAGTTAAAAATAGAAGTAAGTCCAGTGTGACATTTTAAGTGTGGGGACAGCAGGTCACAGGTGCTTTACAGCTGCTGTGAGAGAGTATTTTCCAAAAGGACTTGGATGAGAACGTCTCCACGTGATGATGAATTTGAATTGATGTGGCTGAGCTGAAGTTAAACCCCTCCTCCAGCTGTGCTTGTGTAACACCTGTGCCCAGGTCTCCTCACCGGTGATGTTCTCCTGGTCCTGGTCCACGCGTTTCCGCTCCATCTCCACCACCCTCCTCTGGATGCCCCTGTAGCTGATGTCACTGAAGTCCTGCATGTTCTTCTTCACACGCTCTGTGATGGGGTCGGTGACCACGGGCGTGAAGCTCCCTTTGCTCTTCTCAAAGTCCTCGTGGTACTTCACCTGCAATTCCAAATGATTGTGATTCCTGCTTCCCTTGGGGGCATTTCCAACAGGCAGCTCTTGAACTTTGGCTTTCCCATTCTTGAGAGAGCCAAATCCCAAACTTGGGACTTGGATAACCGAACCTGGTAGGACACATTGTCCTTGCTGCCAGCCTGGGTTATTTTTCTATCTCACGCCCCTCCCAGGGTAAGGACACCTTTGGAAGTGCTCTTACAGTGGAGATGTGTTTCTGGGTCTCCCGCACGCGCCGCATCTCCGGGGTGTCCAGGACGTAGGCGGCCTTTCCTTGGACTTGCTTCCGGAAGCTGTCAGAGTAAAGAACCTGCCGGGGGAGGAGGACAGGATTTACCTCTGGAGCACCAGCTTGGCAAAGAAGGGCCAGTCCCAGATGATTTTACACATTTTTTATGAGACTGTTACAGAAGAACCATCATTTTATACATCCCAGAGTATTATGGCAGTAATTTGAAATTTAACTGGTTAAAAACCCCGAACTAACCCAGTTCATCACAGAAATACTTGATTGCACCAGGAAGTGTTAAAGAATTCCCTGTGGTTCCAATATCCTTCCAAATCTCTCCCATCTGAGTGAGGATTTCAGGGATGTAATGTTCTTTTCCTGTGTTTTCCCTCCCCGAGCAGCACCCACCGAGCTGATGTTCTCCTGGTTGCGCTTGGCTCTCTCCATCTCTGGGGTCAGTGGGGTTGGAGTTCCCTTGGCCATTTGCTCCTTGTACAGCACCTGCAGGGCACAGACACGTGGACACAGCTCAGACTGGAAGAATTCCAGCTGTTCCTGGGAGTGGGGTTAGTGTTCAAGCAAACAGCCCTGCAGAGTGGGAAAGATCTCGGGAAACAAAGCAGCTGAAAAGTTATTGGCAAAAGGTAAAAAAAAAAAAAAAAAAAAAAAAAAAATCAAAGGGAAAATAGGCAAAAATAAGGAAAACTGGGAAGATAAGGCTGAATTAGGTGGAGTTTGGCTCGGGATGGTTATTTTTGACACAAGGTGCTTGGCTGTGCTTTCAGTACCGAGCTGATTTGTTCCTGGTTCCGCTTGACTCTTTCCATCTCCGGAGTGAGCGGGCTGGGAGTGGCCTTCCCTAAACCTTCCCTGTATGCAACCTACAGACCACAAAGGAACCCAGTCACCAAGGCACAACTCCACAACTGGGATGTTACTGCTTTTAGACTCCACACCAGCCGTTAGGAAAGAAAAAAAAAAAAAGTCAGGAGAAATCGTATTAACGAGTTAAATGACAAAAAAACCCTTTTAAAGCCACAGTACTTAAGAGGTGACTTTTTAGAGAAAAAAAAATTAGAGGGTTAAATAAAACCAGGCAGAGTGAGGTTATTGAGAAGAGCTCTATGACATCCTCGGGTGTTAACCACTGCAGTGGGAGGTTTGGGAAGAGTTTTCCTGGGAAAATACCGAGCTAATCTGCTCCTGGGTGCGTTTGACTCGCTCCATCTCGGGAGTGACCGGCGTGGGGGTCGCCTGCCCCACGTTCTCTTTGTACAACACCTGCGGGACACAGAACAGGGACCCGGCGTCTTCAACAACCCCAAAGCACGAAGGGTGGAACCCAAACTATTACTTTGTTACCAGATTTCAAAACATCAAACGTTTAGTGCTGCAGGAGGGGTGAGGAACAGGGAGTGGAGAGGAAAGCTGGCATTCGTGGTTAAGGGCTCTATCCAGGTGTAGGGTGGCTCCAGAGGCTCAGGAAGTGCCTCTGGCCCTACAAAGCTGGTCCAGAAATGTTTTATCTGCTTTTTTATCTATATTTGAAGCAACTCCTGATCTTTTTGGGAGGGAGGGGGAAGTTTTGTTGCCACACTGCCCCAATAATGGTGTCAGGGATGGGTGTTTTTCCCTGAAGTCAAATCCACCTGAAAATCCAATGAAAGGTGAAACACTGAACACAGAGAGAAACCTGAATATCCCTGGAAAGCTTGGGCTAGTGGAAGGTAAAGGAATGAAGTGAGCTTTATGTCCCTTCCAACCCAAACATTCCCTGATCCCCAACAAGGGATCCCAGCTCTTGAGATGGTCTGGATAGAACCCCCAAATTCACAAACGAAGTTGTAAAAAAAGCCTAAAATTCTGGATCACACCGTTAAGACTGAAGTAATTTGGGTTTAGAAGGAGCAATTAATATGCAGAAAAAAAGAAATACATCTATTTTTAATTTAAAACCAGCTCTGGGTGGGAGTTAGGCTGTTACTTGATTAAGTTTAAGCACAAAGGAAGCCAGAAATCTCTGGGAAGGTACCGAGCTAATGATCTCTTGGTTGCGTTTGACTCTCTCCATCTCGGGGGTGATGGGGGTTGGGGTCACCTTCCCCACATTTTCCTTGTACAAAACCTACAGGATACAAGGGAGTATCCAAAGGTTATTAAAGAGGAAAAGAAAAACAAAAAAAACACCAAAAAGCAGAACACACAAAACAGCTTTGGAGTCGTTACACGGAGTTAGAGCTGTGGCACAGGAGGAGGAATTGGAGCGTTGCCATTAATCTGGGATGCAGGAACCCGCCCTGGCTGCAACCATTGGCATCAAAGCACAGGTGGAGTGAGAAAGGGTTCAAAAATTCAGCAGGAGAACATCATCCATCCCCAAAGGGATCATTTCCTAGTCAGCGCCTGCCTGGGGCAGCGTTAAAGAGCAGCTGGTGCCGTTTGTGTGCGAGCGCGGGGCGGGGCCTCGGGGCACAGTCATTTAAGGGGTTAATAAGCACGGGGTGCTGATGCTCCAGCCGGGTTAAACACTTCACTCCGATCTTCAGGAACGCTTCCTGGTGGAAGTACCGAGCTGATGATCTCTTGATTGCGTTTGACTCTCTCCATCTCGGGAGTGACGGGGGTGGGGGTGGCTTTCCCTATGTTTTCCTTATACAACACCTGTGGGGCGAGAGAAAGGAGTCAGAGAAAGGGACAGTCAAGAAACAGCTCTCCCGACACGTTTCTTTTCCCTTGGATTTAGTTTCCCGGGTGTTTTTAAAGCGGGTCCTGGGCACTGTTTTAGTAGAGAAGTAGTTTGGCAGGCTGGCTTGAACTACCGGTGATAAATGGTTTAAGTACTGCATCAAAGAGCACAAAATCCCACCGGAGGGGCTGAGCACGGCCAGAAAATTCAATTAACTGCTTTAAAATAAATGTCAGCACTGCAGAGGAAAGGAGAGGAGCTTGAGCGGGTTTAGGATTAGAACAGGACATTAAAATCGCTCTTAAAACCAAGATCAATTGAACCAAGTTAACATTTCAACCTGAGAAAGCCACGAGTGAGAAGTGAGCCCTGCTCTGCGCTGCTTTAGAGCAGGGGCAGCGTTACCTGGGGACAAAGCCACTTCTCCAAACGGTTAAAAAGTGCTTCGAAAGAGTTAAAAGGATTTAACTCCGCGTTTAAAGAGTTAAAGGGAAGTGTTGCTCTTGGCAAAGTACCGAGCTGCAAATCTCCTGGTTGCGTTTGACCCTCTCCATCTCGGGGGTGACAGGAGTGGGGGTCCCTGTCCCCACGCTCTCTTTGTACAACACCTGCACAACAAGAGACCGTCCAAAAGCATCAGCAACTCAAAAATCATTAAATCCAAAATTTCCTGGGGAATGGGAGCTTTCAGACCCCCCACAGCAGCCTCCTGGGAAGTCACACCCTCCTCCCTCTTCCACGGTTGAAATAAGGCATCAAGATTTTATACATAAAAAATCCCCACATAGAAAGGAAAAAGGAAGTTGGAACGGGAACAAAAGAGTTAAAAGTATTTAGAACAACGTAAATATTTGTAAATAATTGCATCAGTGAAGAAGTGGGAGGTCAGTAACGTTGGAAAACACAGTGAGGAACAGAGGATGTGATTATCAGTTGATTACATGGAAGAAAAAGAGGAATTTTGGTGCCGTTTTAACAAAGGTTAAGGATTTTGGTTGAGTGGAGTTAAAGGGAAAACTCCTCCTCCACACAATACCGAGCTCAGGTGCTCCTGGTTGCGTTTGACCCTCTCCAGCTCGGGAGTGACCGGGATTGGGGTGCCCGTGCCCAGCTCCTCCCGGTACAGAACCTGCGGGATAACAGGGCGAGGTCAGGGATGGGGAAAAAGCCGGGACACGGAGCCTTCGCTTGGAGAGAAAGTTTGGGATGGAAGAGAGAAGTGAAATCCTGCTCCAAACCACCGACACTGCTCAGCACCTGGACACAAAACTGAGCAATGAAAGCTGTGAAAGCAGCAAAAAAGTAGCAAATAAAGCAGTTGTGGTTCCTCTCCCAGCACAGCAGATCCCACTGAGCCCGCCCCAGCCAGCCAAGGTTTAGTGCTCGTGTATAAAATGAGGAAAATCAGGGGGAAATTCACTGCATGGAACAACACTGAAGGTGGGACTAAACAAGGAAAATAGGGTGGATTTCTAAGAGATAAAAAAAAAAAAAAGGCTGAGACTAAATAAAGGAAACAAGGTGGATTTTTAAGAGTTAAAAAAAGGACTCTTGGGAATAATTAAGGAAAACAGGGTGGGTTTTTTAAGAGTTAAAAAAAAAGTAATTACAGTCTAAAAGGTGGAATTCAATTACTAAAATGATGTAATTAAAAAAAGGGAATAAGAACAATGTAAGTAATAATTATGGAGGAAAAAAAAACCTGAGAGGGAGCAGGCTATTATTTTTTGGGTAAGTCGATTATAAGGAAACAAGAATATTGTTGTGTGGGTTAAAAAGTATTTTAAAATCGATTAAGAGGGATTTTTTTTTTTTTTTGCTTTTGAAATGAAAAAAATACCGAGCTAAAGTTTTCTTGATTGCGTTTGACCCTCTCAATCTCAGGAGTGACAGGGGTGGGGGTTCCTGTCCCCAGCTCCTCCTTGTACAACACCTGTGGGGCAATGGGGAAAAAACAGAATCAAAGCAGCACCAAAAGCATCAGCCCAGCAGAGAGGGGCTTCTGACACATCCAGGGTTAAAAATCCCTAGAAATAAAAACTAATTTAAAACTCTGATATGGCTGAGGCTGAAGGGAGGTGGATTTAGGTGGGATATTGGGAAAATGCACATATTTATATATTAATTATTATTCATTACATATATATTCCTTATTATTATTTATTTTATGTATTTTATAAATATATAATACATAAAATATATCAATCTATCTATCTATATATATATATATCAATCTATAATTTTATACCTTACACACACATATAATTCCTAGTGCTCTCCTGTTTTCAAGGCTCTTCCCCCACCTTTTCCACACATTCCATCCCTGCCAACACCCCCAGAGCACTGCCAGCATCTCCCTGCAACAATTCCCAAGGGAAAAGGCACCAAATGCAACCCAGGAGGAATCCAGGCACCAAGTGCAGTTGGTTTCCCCATCCCACACCCAGCCCAGCAGGCTCAGGGATCAGAGCTCAGGGCACGGCCACGCAGTTGGGTCAGGCACTGAAGAGCTGACATTTTATACAGGGGAAAACCAGGGGGGGGGGAAGAATCAAGGATTGAAGTGATTAATAAAAGGAAAAGCAGATCAGAAAAAATATGTCAGGAAAAAGATGGGAGGAAGGAATCTAAACTCACCAGTGGGATGGACTGAATCAAAATAAGGCAGTGATTACAAAGGAAAAAGGGCAAAACACAAGGAATGGGATGGTCTTGTGTCAATCAGTTATTCTGGGGTTAAGATTATTTTAAAACAGATTAAAAGGGAAATTCTTTTGGCTTTTGACATTAAAAAAATACCGAGCTAAAGTTTTCTTGATTGCGTTTGACCCTCTCAATCTCAGGAGTGACAGGGGTGGGGGTTCCTGTCCCCAGCTCCTCCTTGTACAACACCTGTGGGGCAACGGGGAAAAAACAGAATCAAAGCAGCACCAAAAGCATCAGCCCAGCAGAGAGCAGCTTCTGACACATCCGGGGTTAAAAATCCCCAGAAATAAAAACTAATTTAAAACTCTGATATGGCCAAGGCTGAAGGGAGGAGGATTTAGGTGGGATATTAGGAAAAAAGTATATATTTATATATTAATTATTATTCATTACATATATATTCATTATTATATATTATTTATTTTATGTATTACAAAATTATATAATACATAAAATATATCAATCTATATATATATATCAATCAATCTATAATTTTATACCTTACACACACATATAATTCCTAGTGCTCTCCTGTTTTCCAAGGCTCTTCCCTCACCTTTCCACACATTCCATCCCTGCCAACACCCCCAGAGCACTGCCAGCATCTCCCTGCAACAATTCCCAAGGGAAAAGGCACCAAATGCAACCCAGGAGGAATCCAGGCACCAAGTGCAGTTGGTTTCCCCATCCCACACCCAGCCCAGCAGGCTCAGGGATCAGAGCTCAGGGCACGGCCACGCAGTTGGGTCAGGCACTGAAGAGCTGACATTTTATACAGGGGAAAACCAGGGGGGGGAAAGAATCAAGGATTGAAGAGATTAATAAAAGGAAAAGCAGATCAGAAAAAATATGTCAGGAAAAAGATGGGAGGAAGGAATCTAAACTCACCAGTGGGATGGACTGAATCAAAATAAGGCAGTGATTACAAAGGAAAAATGGCAAAACACAAGGAATGGGATGGTCTTGTGTCAATCAGTTATTCTGGGGTTAAGATTATTTTAAAATCGATTAAAAGGGAAATTTTTTTGGCTTTTGACATTAAAAAAATACCGAGCTAAAGTTTTCTTGATTGCGTTTGACCCTCTCAATCTCAGGAGTGACAGGGGTGGGGGTTCCTGTCCCCAGCTCCTCCTTGTACAACACCTGTGGGGCAATGGGGAAAAAACAGAATCAAAGCAGCACCAAAAGCATCAGCCCAGCAGAGAGGGGCTTCTGACACATCCGGGGTTAAAAATCCCCAGAAATAAAAACTAATTTAAAACTCTGATATGGCTGAGGCTGAAGGGAGGTGGATTTAGGTGGGATATTGGGAAAATGCACATATTTATATATTAATTATTATTCATTACATATATATTCCTTATTATTATTTATTTTATGTATTTTATAAATATATAATACATAAAATATATCAATCTATCTATCTATCTATATATATCAATCAATCTATAATTTTATACCTTACACACACATATAATTCCTAGTGCTCTCCTGTTTTCAAGGCTCTTCCCCCACCTTTTCCACACATTCCATCCCTGCCAACACCCCCAGAGCACTGCCAGCATCTCCCTGCAACAATTCCCAAGGGAAAAGGCACCAAATGCAACCCAGGAGGAATCCAGGCACCAAGTGCAGTTGGTTTCCCCATCCCACACCCAGCCCAGCAGGCTCAGGGATCAGAGCTCAGGGCACGGCCACGCAGTTGGGTCAGGCACTGAAGAGCTGACATTTTATACAGGGGAAAACCAGGGGGGGGGAAAGAATCAAGGATTGAAGTGATTAATAAAAGGAAAAGCAGATCAGAAAAAATATGTCAGGAAAAAGATGGGAGGAAGGAATCTAAACTCACCAGTGGGATGGACTGAATCAAAATAAGGCAGTGATTACAAAGGAAAAATGGCAAAACACAAGGAATGGGATGGTCTTGTGTCAATCAGTTATTCTGGAGTTAAGATTATTTTAAAAAGATTAAAGGAAATATTTTTGGCTTTTGACATTAAAAAAATACCGAGCTAAAGTTTTCTTGATTGCGTTTGACCCTCTCAATCTCAGGAGTGACAGGGGTGGGGGTTCCTGTCCCCAGCTCCTCCTTGTACAACACCTGTGGGGCAACAGGGCAGTCAAAAAGAGGTAAAACCAGAAAAAAATCTGCATTTTATGAAGGGAATTCACGGAATTTTATGCCCAGTAAATGTACTAGAAAGCAGGAAAAATTAGGGAGCGTAAATCAGTCATTAAATGTGATAAATTCAGAGTAAGGGACTGCTGGGAATACACATCCAACTGCTTGGAGAGGCTGCAGTGGAGGAACAAAGTATTACAGGATGGGAAGTCAGCAAATTTAAGAAAAAAAAGGTTTAAAAATACAAAATAGCTTAAACTTCAGGAAAAAAAATAATGCACATGAAGCAACAAGTGTTAAAATCATAAGAAAAATATTTTCAAACATAAGTATATAAAATAGTGTGCCTAAAAACATAACAGCAGAAAGCGGATTTTTTATAAGTTAATTTGAGAGGATTTAAAGTTTGCAGGTGTTAAATAGCTACAGGGAACTGGGTTTTTTCTGAAAGGATAAAAAGATACCGAGCTAAAGTTCTCCTGGTTGCGTTTGACCCTCTCCATCTCAGGAGTGACAGGAACTGGGGTGCCAACCCCCAGCCCCTCCTTGTACAACACCTGTGGGCAGCAGGGAGTAATAAAATAAAAATAAAATAAAATGAAAGGTAAGGAAAGGAAAGGGAAGGACAGGGAGGAGAGAGAGAAGAGAAATAATTGAATATTGTGAAACGGCAAAGTGTGAAAAATAGAGTTTTTCTAGCCTTGGTCAAAAAAAACCTTAATAAAAATAACCAGGTAATGTTCCTGTCATCCCACCCAGGCCAAAGCTGCTGGAATGTTCCCAGGCTCCTGAAAATTCCCTGGCAAAGGGTTTTCCCTACTCCAGCTCCAGATGTGGCAGCTTTGCCTCAGAGTTCCAGCCAGGCTGAGGGAGCTGCAGGGAGCCCAGGCCAGGGAAGTGCCTGTCACTGTCCCAGGGATTTCTGCCAGAACTGAATTCCTGGTGGGATTGGGGCAGAGTGAACCCAAATGGGTCACAAATGGAAACAGAAATAGAGAACGAAGTGGTGGCACAGTGCTCATCTGAGTGGATGTGCCAGGAGCAGGAATTCCAGACAGGACTTCACTCCTGCAGCAATTTTCCCATCTACACCGAATGTTCCTGATGCTCCCTCACTGCTGTGACCTGGGAATGCCACCCGGGCTCCTCACAAAGACCTTGGGACACAGGAGAGCCCCAGCACAGCAGGAACAGGCAGAGACATCTCACTGCTTCCAACCCAAACCATTCCCTGATCCCCTGACTCGGGAAGGGTTGAGTCCACTTTCCATTGGCAGAGGTGAGCCTGGAGGTGCTGCAAGGGTGGACTCTGCTCCTGAGGAGCAGTGACACCACTCCCACAATTAATATTTCCTTGGGAAGCAAAAGAAGGCCCCGTTCCAGTGCTTTAATTAGTGAGGTTAGAATCTCCCAGCTGTAACAACAGCATAAATGAAATTGAGGGGAAAATGCAAAAATCAGGATCCTGACAGGGCTTTGGTGGTTTGATTAAGGAAGAGTTGCTCACAGCTCACCCAAGGATTGAAGGAATGTGACATGGAAGACTTAAAGGGGGTTGGGTTTGGGTTTGGAAGGGGAGGAAGGTGTGGTTTATCCCTCAGTACCGAGCTAATGTGCTCCTGGTTCCGTCGGACTCGCTCCATCTCCGGCGTCACCGGCGTCGCGGTGCCAGCCCCTAAACCCTCCTTGTACAACACCTGTGAGGGACAACAGCATTGCCACAAAAACCCCACTCAGCACAGGCCAAACCCACCAAATCCCACGTTTATGGGATTATGTTTAGCGTTAGGATCGCTTGGGATTCATGGCACACTCGTTCCAGAGGCAAAGATTAAGGAAGAGGCTGTGGTGGATTATTCTGTCAATAGGTGACTGCAGAGAGGAGAGAAAGGCCCAGGGTAAAACAGACATGGGGAGAAACACCACAGCTCCAAAGGGATGTTCTGCTGCCCAGCTTAGTTCAGGAAATGCCAGTATTATTTTCAGGCAGGTTTGCTCTTAGAAGAAAAGCACATCAAGGTGTAAATCCCCCAAAAGCACAAACAGTGGAAGATCAATGAGTTAAAATCCTGCCAGGGCAAAGCCAGGACTAAACCCCTGAGGAAGAACAAGGTTAGGATGTTATGAGCACAGGATTATAACAACACAGATGTTGTTATAACTCCTCCAAGGTGTAAATACCGAGCTAATCTGCTCCTGGTTGCGTTTGACTCGCTCCATTTCTGGGGTCACAGGCGTGGGGGTGCCTGTGCCCAGCTCCTCCTTGTACAACACCTGTGGGACACAAGCACCAGCGGGGTGAGACCACCTTTGGAGACACCTCTGACCTGTTTCCTGGGATTACAAACTGGGATTATACAGAAATAAGGACACAGTTCACGTTACTCAGTGTCTTTATCAGCACAGTCACCAGCTCAGAGTAATTTGCCTTCAATGTGTCTTCATTTAAAGGACACAAATATTCCCCTGACCCAACCTGGAGAGGGGCATTTTAATTTTTATCTTAGTTTAGGAAATATAACAGAATTACTTTTCAGGCAGTCAGCATTTCTTTATGGAATTAATAAACAGTTTAACCTTTTCTGCAATTATTCAACACACAAAGACTTCATTGTGGGCTTTATTCATTTTCATTTCTGTTTGTTTGCACCACTGCTTTACTTTGGGTTAAATGTCTAGGAAACAAAACCAACTGAGTATCAGCACTCATGTTATGAGGTTTAATTCAACCTGTAATGATTTGATTTTCAAAAAATTGTATTTTTCATGCAAGCAGATGCTTATGGAATAACCCCAACCATGTGGGAACAGAACAGCTGACAAGTGCACTCACAGCTCTCATTGCAAATAGTAAAATCCTTGTACCAAAACAAACCAACAACAAAAAAATTTCACTGCTTGATGTCATTGAAACAAATACAAAAATAAAGCAATCACAGCAAGGGAAAAGAACCTATGGAAAAGGCCAGAAAAAATGAGGAATCATTTTGAAAAACAACTCAGTTGTGCAAAAGTGAGCTGTGAAACACAAGTAAAATTGACTTGACTGGACAGGGGAAGGTTTTGTTTTCCCTTATAACTGCCACACAAAAAGGCTCCAATTGTTGTGGGCTTTTTCCACAAAGTTCTGTCTCCCTGATCCTTTCTTCCCCAGACAAACTTTAACACATAACCTGGGTAATTCTAGTTTCTAGCTCTGTGTTTAGAAACGGCCACAGAAGGAACACAGGCAGTGACCAATGGGGATAATTCCTGTAAAATGCAGGTATTTCGATTTCCTGCTGCTGGCCACAGGGATTTGGGAGAGCTGGTGCCTTCCCAACAATAAAAGGCTGGAGCAGGGCTGTGGATGGGGCAGGAGCAGGGACATTACCGAGCTGATGTGCTTCTGGGTCTCCTTGACGCGCTTCACCTCCGGCAGGTCGGGAATGGGAGTTCCTTTCCCAATGCTCTCCTTGTACTTCACCTGCAAGGGCACAGGAATTAGGGAAAGGAAAGGATTGACAGGAAAGCATTCCATGGTGCATAAAGAGCTTTATCCTGATCTCGTGCAGAGGGGAAGTTTAAAGGATCTCATGGAATTCAACACCTTCCCCTCACCTTCCCAAGGAATCTGGGACAAGGCAACTTCAGCTGTTGAGTCACTGGGAATGGCACTGAAAGGGGTTTATAAAACCAGGTAAACTCCTTAGAACCTGATACTATTTGGCCTTTCTACCAACCAAAGGAGAATTTGGGATCTGTGAGAATCCCTCATATTTAACAAGGGTGAGAATCATCTCACAGCATTTCAGCAGTGATCAAAGCATTTCTGCTTTGGGTAACAACAAAAAAAGCCTTTCACAAGAACATATTTAACATATTGAACACATTCTGCATGAACAAACTGGCTGCAGAGTTAGTGCCTGACACTAAATGACAACAGCATTCAAAAAAAGCATGGAGGAGGTTTAGGAGCTTCAAAATAAAATTAATAAGTAAAATTATTCCAATTTTAGAGTACTGTGACCTTTTAGATAACACCAAAGTTTGCCAGGACAAAACAAACTAGAAAACCATCACCAGAAAATTCAGTCTGAGCAGAGTAAAACACTTTTTCCTGGGAGATGGTCCCACCCTGGAACAGGTGGTGGAATCTTCATCATGTGGAATACTCAACTCATCCTAAAGCTGAGCCCCAGGGTTGAAATAGATATTTCAACACATCCCTCTCAACATAAATGGGTTTTTTTCCTGTCCAAACTGTATCTGGGATGAGCTCAAAATGACAGCAAGAGCTTCCACGGTTTAGAAATGGGTTGTAAGTAAGAAATGGGATGTTAATCATTAGAGAGGTTGCTGTTAAAGTAACGAGGATGGGCAAAAACTTTCAGAAAGTCACCCTTAACTGGGTGGGTTATTGCCAAACCACTGTTAGCAAGATGTAAAGAAAAGAAAAAATATTTTAAAAAAGTATTATTTCAAGTTGAATTAGCAGTGGTAGAGTGAGTATCAAAAACCAATTCTTGTGTACCGAGCTGATATTATCCTGGGTTCGTTTAACCCTCTGCATCTCTGGGGTCTTTTCAATTGTAGTTCCAGTTCCAATATCTTCTTTATACAAAATCTTAACATTTAGAATGAAGACAACAAGGTTAAGCATCCAAAACACAACATTCTTGCTCCCAGACACTGAATTTGGACACAACAGAGCAGCTGAGAGCCAGAGGATCCACTCTGGTCACTGCCTCTCTGAAGATGTCCAAAGTGAGCACCATTTGTGGAAAAAAAAAAAAGCTGATTTTTTTTATATTTAATGCATTTTAAGTAGAAAATTATTTCTACAATAAGTCAAATTATCAAATATATTTCAGTGGGATATTCCTGGGATAGTGGAAGGAGTCCCTGCCCATGGCAGGATGGAAGAGGACAAGCTTTAGGTCCCTTCCAACCATTCCATGATTCCATAATCAAAACACTTGGGGGCTAATTTTAGGATTGAAGGTTATTATTTGCTCTAATTCGATTTATACAAAGATTTTCCACTTTGTACTTTGCTAATGGTGCTGGAGGCAAAATGCCACAGGAGACCTGAGGCATTTTGTGGCAACAGGAACTGGGCAACGACTCAGGCACACAGAGCACGAGGAGGGACAGGGAGGGACTGGCATGGGAACAGCACAAAGGAAAAGGGACAATAATGATATTAATTTAATGACAGGAGGGATTAACTCTATCACAGCTGTGCCTGTGAAAGAAGCCAATCACCCCACAAAAACAGCAGGGAAAAGCACCTTGTAAAGCCCAGCTAAATCTACTGTTATCTGTAGGAGAAGCACCAAAAAATTGTAATTTTATTGAAGATATTAAACTCTGTTTTTTGGGCTGAGAAGTGAAGACAGAGGTGACCATACCGAGCTGAAATTCTTCTGGTTCTCCTTCACCCTCAGAATTTCTGGGGTGTCCTGTACCACTGTGACCTTTCCTTTACTGTTCTGTAGGTCTGATTGATATTGAAGCTGTGAAAAGGGAAAATGTCAGATGTTAACTTTGTGCTGTACAAATTCACTCAGTTTCCTTTGAAGACAAAAAATATATCTATTTTTTTTTAATTTTCTGTACTTACCATGCTGAAGTTCTTCTGATTCTCTCGGACCCGCTGCATTTCTGGTGTGTCAGCCACAGGCACATAGTAGGGCATGTCCTTCTCTGCATCTTCCTTGTATTTTTTCTGATGGAAAAGCCCAAATGGATTAAAAATAGAAAACACAAAACCAGCAATAAACAAACTAGAGTTATTGCTTGTTGAACAGTGCCCATCTTTGTGGAGATGTGAGTTCTCTGTCTGATACAAACTGAGATTACGCCTGTGTGCAAGGTTTATTTTAGACAGCAGGTTATTTAGGAGTAGGAAATTAAGAAGAATCTGCTTAAAAAAGAATTAGCTTTGCAAAGCAAGAGAAATTATTGTGTCACTTGGTACAGTAGTAAAATTAATTTGATTATTGCCATAGAATTCCAGAGCTCTGGAGAGGTTTGTTCCCTGGTGCCTCCTGAACGTTGTGAGAGGTGGTTATTTGGGTGCTCAGTTAGTATTTCCTGGATTCCCACAGGAGCAGGATTAATTGCTTCACTAAAGATACCTGGCTGGAAAGGTTCTTGACCTGCTGGGCATGAATAATCTCTGGAGTATCAACAACACTGGTGTAGTTGGCTTTCTCCATTTCTGCCAATTGTTTGTATTTGATCTGTTGGGCAAAGCTCACGTTTAGGTGCCTCGATCATCTCTGCACAACAACTTGCACTGGGTTGAACCAGAAAAATCTCCATTTTCCTTTCAAAAGAGCTCAGGGAGTCGGGGGGTGCCACAGACCTGGCTGGCGATGTCGGTGGCGTTCTTGGCCCTCACAAAATCCGGCGTCTCCAGGGCCAGCTCGCTCAGGCCCTTCCCGCGGATCTCCAGCTCCAAGGCTTTCTTGTACTCCTTCTGCAGGGGAACACAGCGATGGATCACAGCAAAGGGGTGCAACAGCTCCAGATTCACAGCCACAAACCAGGAATAGTTCCAGTCCCAAAGCAGGAACAGCGCCAGTCCCAAAGCAGGGATAGTACCAACTCTAAACTAGGAACAGTGCCAGTCCCAAACCAGGAACAGTGCCAGTCCCAAAGCAGGGATACCTCTAATATCAACTCATAATTATGCACACAAATTATATAATTCCAGATTATTTCAATGTGTGCTTCATGATTAAAATCTTGGTTTAGACCCTTGACTAATTAACTAATGAGTCCCCTGAGTGACTGTTGATCCCAGCTCCTGCTTTCCATCTGAATTCCTGACAGTGACTGTAAACACAGGAAAGAGCTCACTTCAAAGTCCACTTTGGTCCTTAGCCCCTCATCCGTGTTCTTTTCTTCCCTCTACTCAAGAATTTCTAGGGAATGATGAAGTTCACACCAGTGGAAGGGCAGGGATGGATGGAATACAGGGAAGGAATTCCTGGCTGGGAGGGTGGGCAGGCCCTGGCACAGGGTGCCCAGAGAAGCTGTGGCTGCCCCTGGATCCCTGGCAGTGTCCCAGGCCAGGTGGGACAGGGCATGGAGCAGCCTGGGACAGTGGGAGGTGTCCCTGCCCATGGCAGTTGGAGGCTGTTCCATCCACTCAGGCACTTCCCAAGCAGCTCTTCCATACCTCGTTCAGGATCTGAGTTGCATTCTTGGCTCTCAGCATGTCTGGAGTCTCCTCTAAGGCTGTCAGTCCCTTCCCTTTGACTCCTTCCTCCAGATCCTTCCTGTACTCTTTCTGCAGGAGAAGGAGAAAGAAAAACACTGCAAAGCAAGACCAGAGGGAGTTTTACACTCTACCAACTTTGTTGCAAAAAAATTAATGAAAAAAAAATTCCAAAATCTCCAAAAGAAAAAAAAAAAAAAAGAAAGACATTTGGAAAACAAAAAAGAATATTGTAGAGGGTTATAGAAGAACTACTCCAACAGAAGACAGGGATTATTGTGGAAGAGAAATTGGCAAGGCACACACATATGGACCAGTTAGGCTGAGAGAAGTCAGAGAGGGGCAGGAAATGGGAATACAGTTAAAGGACAAGGAAGAAATGTCCATGGCAAATTAGCTGACAGCACAAAATCCAAGTAAACATGCTCAGTGTGCATGGGGAGGAGAGTGGGGAAGAAGAACTGCTGCTGGGAATGCTGCAGGTGCTGAAGGAGGCAGAGGAAAGAAGCCCAGAGGAGCTGGTACCTCGCTCGCTATTTTGGTGGCGTATTTGACATGTAAGAGGGATGGTGTGACCTCCAGGCCAGTGAGATTCCTGCCCTTCATGGACTCTTCAAAGTCCTTCTTATATTCTTTCTAAAGAGAGCAAGAAGAAGAAGAAAAAAAAGTAAACCAGCAAATACTTCTTACAATATTTTCATTATGTGCAAAGATGGGAGGGTATCAATGCCACTGGGTACAGCTGAGGCTAAATGGGCACCTAAACCCTGTTCCCACTAAAACCTGTGAAGCAGCTCACTGCTTTCCATGGAAACAGGACTTGATCCTGCCTCTGGTTTTTATTTTTCTACTCATTTGTCTATGTAGAGAAAATATTCAAAAGGTACCACAAGGACTAACGGCCTTACTCAGCTGCTTTGCAGCCTCCATCTGGGCCAGAGCAGGATTAAACTTCAAATAAACACAAAAAAACTGCTCATGAAAAGAGAATGACAGGTTGGGGAGAACCTGTGACAGCAGAGACATGCAGGGAATAAAAGAGTTTCTGAAAAATGGAGTTTTGAGGTGAAAAAAAAGAAGCAGGGCACTTTCTCTGTCCTGTGATATCACACAAACACTGTCACGTCGTAAAAGTTTAAGTGAAATGAGTTTTGTACCACATTTCTTATTCAAGGACTTGTTTAAGCTTCATTCACTGAGAGCTGATAAAAATTACAGATAATTTCTGACTCATTTCTTGACAGGAAGGTGTCATGAATGTTCAATGTAGCATTTAACAACCATCATAAAGAAATCTGATCTATTTTTTCAGTCTATCAGCGTACACAAGGTGCAAGTAGAATTGCCTGTTAAATCCCTATTACAGTTTAGGTATAAAAAAGATATTTTCAAGCTTTTCAGCTTATCAGTGCTGATGTTACCTCGCTCTGCATGAGCTGAGACTCCTTTGCAGTCAGGTATGTGGGAGTTTCAAAGTCCAACATGGGTTTTCCTTTTTCCTTCTCATACTTTTCTCTGTATTTCACCTGAGAAGAAAAGATAAAAAGTCATGCTCCTAAATAATCAAAGACCTAATTAATTGAGCAGTATGTGCCTACTATCAACAGTTCTGTGATAAAAGCTAATGTCTAATAGAGTTTGCCTTCCTGAAATTTGTATTATTGACCAGAAAATGTAAAATTTGGTGTCCAGGAAGTAAAATGTCCATGAGGATGAAGAGATTCCTGCTTCAAGTTCTATTATCCAGATTTTCAGAGTGCTGAATGAGGTAATGCTGTGGCTGTGGCCAAGTCAGAGCCTGATTCCAAACTGGAGCAACAAGGACTGACTTAAAAATTAATTACAACCTCATTAACAACAACCTGATTAACAACCATTTCCTTACAGTCCTTTGCTATGTGACCTTTTTGCCTTTCCATACCTTGAACATCCCTGGAAATGTCCAAGGCCAGGTTGGAGCAACCTGGGATAGTGGGAGGTGTCCCTGCCCATGGCAGGGGTGGGACTGGATAATCCTTAATGTCCCCAAACCATTCTGGAATTCCACACCAACTACCAGAACAACCAGCCATAATTTCTAGCTGTGTTCTAGCCATAATTTCTCTCTTGCTTTACAGCCAGCAAGCACTTGGAACAGAGAGGATCAGAGTCTAAATCACACTATGAATTTCTCTGGAGGGATTCACTGTTTTGTTCCAGAGGGAAAAACTCCAGGCATGTTTAAAAGCAGCAGGAAGTGCTGTTTTGGATAAAGCCTTTTTGGATGCAGGAAAGGACAGCAGAGCTCTCCTTTGGATCACTGGAATGGATGAAGCAGTTGGAAATACACTGTCAGCAACAACCCTAATTCCTTCACTTGCCAGTTTCTGTGACTTCCAGGTCCTTTTTCCTCTAGACAAAAATCCCCCTGATAAATGTATCATCCTGTGCAAAAAGATCCTTGTGCAGCAGAGGTGAGCAACAGGGATTGACTCTGGAATGAAGGAATCACACTGAGATCTTATCTGTGTATTTTATGTGTTCTGAACTTGGACATGTGCAGGTGTTTCTCCCTGGATCCTTACCCAGGTGTGCAGCATTGGTGGGGCAGAGAAGCACAGGGACTGTCACAGCCTGGAGGATTTACTGGGAGGATTTAGATGGAATTTGGTGCTCAGTGAGTTGGGATAATGACAAACACACATCCAACTTACGTGGCTCTGGAGTTCTGAGGCCTCCCTGAAGTGAACCTGTTCAAGATTATCTGGCACCACATGGTAGTGACCCTTACTCTTCTCATATTGCTTCTTGTACTGGTACTGAAGGGAAGGTGTCAAAAATTATCTCAATCAAAAAAAAAAATCCCTCAGCAAATTTACTTCTTAGGTCCAATCAAAGCAACACTTCAATGGAACATCAAAGAGAAATTAGAAATGCAAGAAGTAAAACAAAAACCAAGAAGTTTAGAACTGATAATGGGGGTTAAAGATGTGGAGGAATAGTTATCTTTTTTATGGTCATTTGGATTGCAAGAAAGGTTTTGTAAAAACCAGGATTAAAAGAAAAAAAAAAAAGAGAAGAGAGAAAACACGGTGGGTAATGAAAAGGCTGTACCAGGCAATAAAGGGTTTTGCTTTTTCTCATTATCAATTACTTTGTTAGGCACAATTATGTGGATTTACAATAGGGGAGTGTTAAGCATGAAGTAAAAAAAAAAACCAGATAAAAATAAAACATTTAAATACAGTAATCAGTAAAGAAAAAAGGAAAAAATAAAAAGAAGTATTTGTTAGTGTAGTGCAATCAGTTAAAATGGGATCAAGAATCAATCCAGTAAAAATGATCAGTGTTTAAAATATTAGCAGTTGTACAGGTGATGAAGATTTCCCTCCCCAGAGCACAAACGTGGGGACACCACTGGTTAAGGAGGAGTCATTAGGAAATGGAGGAAGAGGTCACTACCAGGTGATGCCCATGAAGGGAGCAGCTGTTACAGGAGGAGGAGTTAGCAGAGAATTCCCAAGGGAATTCCCACCCGTGGGAGCTGTGGGATCACTCTGAGCTTACAGCGCTGGCGAGCTGGCTCGTGCTCAGCACGTGGTTCATGAGCAGCGACTCCTTCATGTCCGTGACGGGCTTGTGCAGCTTCTTCAGGTCTGCCTTGTACTTCACCTGCAGGCACAGGGGCCAAACCCCATCAGGAGAGGGCCCTGCTGGTCCAGCCTGGGCTGGGAGAGCTTCCAACAACACAAAGGAGGGATTTGGGAAGGCGGATTGGGATTTCCCCCCAGGAAAAGCAACCGCGAACGTACCTCGCTGGCCATGTTGTGGGCATCCTTCAGGGTCTTGTAGATTTTGGCCTCCTTCAAATCATACTTTGGCTTTTTACCCATCTCTTTGGCAAAGTTCTCCTTGTATTTCACCTAAACAGAGAACAGCCAGGTGCCACAGCTGCCGTGCAGGACTCACCTGTTTGGCTGCAGCACCCCCTGTTCCACTGGAGCTGATTAGGAGAAGAACAAAAGTGCAGGAACTCGAAGGTGTCCACTGGAATAAAGACCATTTTAAAAAGACCTGACACAGAAAGAGAATTGACATCTATTTGATATTTACAAGATACCACTTGTGATTTTTCTTCCAGTTACATCTCCTCACTGTAAAAATAAAAGAGCCAGGAGAATCGTGTGGCCAAAATTGTAACCCTTGGAGGTGAAAAATTCTTCACTTGATGGGAACAGTCCATTGATTTAAGATGTTTCACAAAGAGATAAAAACAGTGACAGGTATAATAAGAGTAAAATACAAGAAAATTATATCTTATATAATTAGAATATTATATATAACATTAATATAGAATATATTTTATAAAATAATATAAGAGCATATGAAAGAGTGTTTAAAAGAATTTTTTACATACTTCTTGGAGAAATAAGAGCTTTAAAAACCTCAAGACTTCAGAGCACTGAAGATTTCAGTACATTGTTATGCACACAGTATGTTCTGACTGGATTAGGGATAAAGGAGGACAGTAATGATCACAAACAGAACAGTGACACAATTAATTACTAACAATAAATAATTAATTCGATTCTGCAAGAGGTTTAGTAACACCTCCAAACCACATCAGCTTCAGCCAGGTAAAACATAGCAGTGTGAGCCATCAGAATCCAGCAGATCCAGGCTGGAAGCATGGAAATGTTGAAAGGAATGAAATCCATGAAAAATTAAAAGCAAGCAAGCCAGACAGACAAAATCCAACTAAAAAACTCAACTGGATAAACAAAGTGGACGTGATGCTTTACAAAGTTTATGAGAAGAGATGTCCAAGAGAAGAAAACAACAGTTAAAGATGATGCTGACCATTCTTTGCTCCCTCAGTGCCCCTCCAGCAGCTCATTTCCTCTCAGAACCAAAATCATCTCAGCAAAGAACGTTTAAAAGACTCAGAGTGGCAAAAGAATGGAAAACCAGGATCTCATCATTGAATGGGAATAAACAGAATTTCTTCTTTTTCCTGTAGATCAGTTTAAGAATCCTTGGTTCCCCTGAGGAGATCCTTGGTTTTCCTGCAGACACCGTGGTGGACATTCAAACATTCAAACGTGGCAGCAGACACAGCCAGACACGGAAAAACCAAAATCCTCCTTTTTTTCACTTGGAAATACATGTGTAAAACTGAAATGGCACAGACCTGTCTGCTGCCACTTCCAAATGGGCAATCCAGGCTCTGGTTTTCTATTTTCCAAAGGTTTTGATGTGGGAAGAAGTCTAAGAACCAAAGAGCCCTCAAACCAGTCCAGTTTGCACTTCTCAGTGGGACTGATTCAGTCATAGTCTGCTCTTCCATTATGAAATTCCAGCCAATAAAATAGTTTCATTAAAGTTTAAATGAAGTTTTAATAGAATAGCTAGAAGAGTTAAAATGAAGTTCTGGTGACTGTTTACTGAAAATTACCAGCACCACTGCTCAGGCTGGTCATACACATTTATTTATATATATATCCAGGGTTTTTTTGCATTTTTAGACAATAAATGCTCAAATTTGACGGTTTTTTGGGTGAAAAAGGTGAGTTTTCACATTAGGTGAGTGCACTAGAAACTTCCATTAAAAAACTTGGAAGCTCCAAAACCATTATGAAGGACAGAACAACATTTCAAGTTTCACATGGTGCTACAGAATTGCAAGATAATTATGCAAGCAAGAGACAGATACACAACGATGGCATTAATGTCACTTAATTAAAATTCTCTTACATGACTACTTAGCATATTTGCTTTCTTAAAGGTTCTCATCCAGGGTGTGTCATAGGAAGCAGCTCCATGGCCTCTCATGTGTTGTTTGAGGTACTCTGCCTACAACCAGCAGCAAGAAAGCAAGGTCAGAAAGGCAAAAATCCAGAATTCAAACAGGAAGGGGAGACAAAGAACCAAGAGGGATTGAGGTCCTGCCACAAGATCCTTTTAAAGACAAAGTAGAAAGAAAGTGGCTGAAAGAAACCGAGTGTCCATTCAAAGGATGGAAAATAAGAGTCAGGTAAAGGCTGGTTCTGGTAAAGCCAGTACCCAAAAGGGCTAAAAAAGAGCAGGACAAACACTTCAGCATTTAAAAGATCTTGTCACAACATCATTTGAAGAAGATTTTATACTTCCATTAATAACACTGGAAAAGTTTAACAAAGAAATACCTTGTACTGGTATTTAATTTTTATTTTAAAGCCTTCCCTTCCTTTCCCTTTTCCCCTACTCTGGCAATAATTTCAGTTATAACAGCGACATTATAAGTTAATTTTATTTCTCATTTCTCTCATTGCTTTGAAGTTTCACCAACTTTTCATTTTGCCCTTACCTGGCTGGTCAGTTTGGACACCTCCTTGGCCAGCTCAATGTCTGGACGCCCCAGCATGGTCACACCCACACCTGCTGCTCCACGCTTCTTATATTCAATCTAATAAAAGAAATAAATCCTTTGGCAGTGAGGAAATCCTCTTTTAATTATTCTACTGGATTTTGTAGTGAAATTAATGCTAAAGGATTATCCAGAGGACTTGAAAACACTCACATTGCTGATTAACTTGGCAGCCTGAGTTGCTTTCTTAATATCTGGTCGATCTGCTATGGGTGTGTAGTGGAGCTTGGACTTGGCATCCTTCTTGTATTCAATCTAACCCATGGAAAAAGACAGAGGAAAGAAAATTAATGAGGTTTATTCATGGGGAATACACAGTAAAGGACACAGCAACGTTGCTGAGAAAGTGCATGGGTTTATTTTGGAAATAAATTCACAAGGAATGGATCTGGGAATCTGGTTTTGCAAGTTGTCTACAAGTGAAGAAATAAATGTGCGAAATTCTGTCTGTGTCTGAAGGGATGAAAAAAATTATTAGATGTGATTTGCACCACATTACTTGAAATGCTACCATGGGATTGAAGCACAAATCCTTTATTTTAGTGCATTTTTATATTTGTAAATACTTGTACCTTCATCTTTCAAAATTACACCTGAACATGGAGGCTGGGAGGAAATTCAGAAATCCATAAAGTTGGGTTTTTCCACCTGAATTTGCTTACATAACCTACAAAATTATTGGAAAAAGAAGGCGAACTTACTGTACTCTGGTTTTTAGCTACTTCCATGGCATGTTTCACCTCAGGAGGCTCCAGCATGACAGAATAATTGGATTTGCCTTTTTCCTTCACAAACTTCTTTTTGTAGTTTGTCTGTCAAGAGCAGAAAGGGCCACATGTGAGTTTTTAATGTCACATGGAGGAAAATGCTACAGAAACTTAGAAAAAGCTCCCTGAGACTGCTGTAGCTGGATAAAGAGGAATCACCTCATTCCCAAAAGTGGCTGCAGTTTTTGGAGCTCAGGTTGCCAAAGCTTATCTTATCTTTGGAGATGATGAGCTGGGTCTGAACTCACCTCGCTGACGTTCTTGGTCACCTCCTTCACATGGACGGTGTCCCGCGTCTCGGGCAGGGTTGTGAAAGAGCCATGGGGCAGCTGCTTCTTGCTCTGCGCTTTGTACTTGTTCTGCAAGCACAGGGGAAAACCAGGTAAAACCCAGCAGTTCAAGGATGGAAGGAAATGAAATTAATAAATAATTGCTGATGTTTTACCTCAGACACCAGAGAGCTGACATTCTTAGCCAGCAGGATCTGAGGGGTGTCTGGAACAACGTGGTAGGTCCCTCGGGCTTTGTTGTGCTTCTCTTTGTATTTTATCTAGCAGGAAGGAAAGATCTCAGTTTAAATAATGAGCATTTTGTCTTCTGACAGGTTAAAAAATAATTACTACAGTTGTGTCTGGTTTTTAGTGCAAAATTTTGTAGAAAATCCCATATTTTGACATTTTACAGCCTAGTCCATATATTCCTATGGCTCTCACTCGGAATATTTTTAATATACTCAATATTAACATATTGTTAGTAATTATTAAAGATATTTTGTTTTATTATTAACAATCTTTTGGGTAGTTATCAAATATATTTTGTGCTATTCCCAATTTATACCTGCAGTGGTTTTGGTGGTTTTCTCCAGACATTTCCATTTCAATACCAGGAATGCAGAGATGCACCTGGGTGTAAGGTCTAGGGGTGTTCAGGCAATGTTAACTTTGAATATTAATTTAATCCATGAACTAGGCCTGTGGCATTTACAAGACCAAACTAATTGAAATTAATTCAGTCAATTTGTTAATTAAATAAATCAATTCAGATGAAGTGAGACTGAGAACATCTGTTCAAAGCTTCACGGTTCATCCAATTGTATTTCCAATGCAACAGTTAAGTAGTGAGTAAAGTGGTAGCAGAGAACTTGGAGGGGAAAGGTGAGTTGAGTACTTACATCACTGGCCAGGATGGCATTATTTAGGGCCAACACTGTGTTTTTATCATCTGTGACAGAAAGTTTGCACCCCTTGAGGAACTCCCGGTCCAGTTTGTATTCGTACTGCAGGAAGAAAAAATAAGAGATAAAGTAAGAGAGTCTCAGATCTTCTCCAATTTTTTAAAAATTCTGAACAGGGGAGATGAGAAAACGGAATATTCAGGGTATTCTGATTTTCTTACATCACTCTGCTGCAGAGAGGACTTGGCTGCTTGGACAAAGTCAGGCCTGTCAGCAATCAGGTGCCAGTGGGCCTTGGCTGCCTCGTATTTCTTCTTATAATCCAGCTGTTTACAGGGAAAACCAAACAGACAGAGAGTTCATTGGAAGTTGGGTACCTTGCACACAACATACACAGGCCAATTCTCTTTTGGTCTGTGAGAAGAGGCAAGAAAATGCATCTACACCAGATTAGGGCTTTCCTCTGGGTCAGGCACACTGCAGCTTTTCCACTGCTGGGTGCAGAAAGAAAAATGAAGGGGGAGAAAGGAATATGAAGGACTGAAATGATGTCCTGACTTTGGAGAAGGGGAGAACTTTCAAATCCTTCCTACTGAAATGGGTCACCAATAACAAAAAACACAGGACAGCTTCCCATAAAGCTCTTGCTTTGTTTCCGTGAGCATCATTCCAGGGAATTCCTGGGACAGCTGTGTCTCTGCCAGGAAAGCAAAGGACAACAGGAAGAACAGGCTGTGTGACATACAAGGACCTCAAGGACAACTTGCCAGAGTGAGCACTTTAGTATGAAATGAATTAAAATACACTTTATCCTAGCAGCGGATAGGATTAGAAACAATGCCCAAAAAATTCAGTGGAACTGGAAATAATTCCTTGTGGCTTCCACTGCCAGTTCCCAACACCCTCCAGAATAAAATTAAAACATGAACAAGACAGAACTCACGTTGCTGTTCAGTTTGTAGGCGTGTCTGGGAGTTTTAATGTGAACTGAATCTGCCACGACGTTGCAGTGAGATTTACTCTTCTCATACATTTCCTTGTATTTCAGCTAAAGAAAGGCAAAGATGTAAAAACGTTTACAAAGATCATATCAGCATCAACAAAAAAAGCATCAAAATGTGAAAAACTTAATTAAAATTGCTCCTGTCTGGATAAAATCTTAACAGGAGAAAATGACTGGAGAAGCATTCAGGGCTCTGGGCTGGTGATGAGGTGCGGATTGGGCACAGGTTGGATTTGATGGTCTTGGAGGGCTTTCCCAACCTCAGTGATTCTGGGATTCCATGAAAAATTCCATTGATGCAACTTGATATCAAGCACCTGCCTGAAGGAGGGTCCTCTCCAGCAGCACTTCTCTTTAAGCAGAAAATGTGGCAGTTCTAACTCACCACGAGGCACAGACTGAGGTGTAACAGGATCTATTCATGGGCAGTAATTCTGCCTGTTTCTAGATTTTTGCAGCTAAAAGCAATCTTTGAAAGAAATTTATTTTCTGATAGTTACACTAACTGAAAACTCCTTCAGAGAATCTCAGCATTCAGTTTGGAACTTAGAAAATGTCCTTCAATTCACATCTCTTTCTCTCAGTGATCCACTTTAGCATCTGGATAAAATGATTGTTTTTAATTACTGGATTTACTAATTAGGTAGAAATTTACAGAGCATCTGAATGACATTCAGGCTACTTATTCTGCCAGTACCACACTGAGTTTCAGAAGTGCTAGTACCCTCATTTTATTTGTGGAGACCTAAGGAACAACAATACAAAGGACAGAGAGAAAGGGTGGGAGAAGGAATTAGGACCAGGACTCCTAAATCCTATATTATTCTATCCACTCCCTCTTCCTTTCTCTCTCATTTTTACTCTTCTATTGCCCCACAATCAAAACATATTTCTTTTAGATCAGAATATTTACCTTACCTATTCACAATATCTATACAAGAAATTAATAAACACAGCAATGCATGAAATATTTTATTCAATCCTCAAAAAAAAAAAAAAAAAAAAAAAGCCACTAGAGGAAGAAAACCCAGAAAAAAACTTCTCCAAATTAATGATTTAGATATCAGTTCCCGCTCATGGCTTTTATTTCCAGTGAGGGGTGGTTTGCCCCAGTAAAAAAAAGTTCCAAGAGCTCCAGGAGAAAATTATATGAAAAACTTCCTGAAAAACTGGGGGTTTTGAAAAAGCACTGAATGCAGATATTTTACAGGGCAATATGGTCTAAGTAGGTGATGATTTTCACTGACAGTGTTACATAGGCGTTAAAAACATTGGCTATCAAGTCCAAAAGTGAATTTTGTGTGGTTTTGATACCACAGCCACAGAGGATTTACTCACATCACTGATCCTGTCCTTGACCTTGCGCACGTGCAGCAGCATCGGCGTGTCCTGGATGGTGGTGTAGCCCTTGGGCTTGGCTTTGTTGTATTCCAACTTGTAAATAATCTGAAGGGACAAATTTGGGGTTGGATTATTTCTTGGAATCCTTGGTGTCAGCTAGAAATTCCCTAGGGGTGATTATACCACGCCAAAGGATCCACACTTACATCACTGATCTGTTTGTTGACCTTTGAGGTCCGTAAATATTCTGGAGTATCCAGAACTGTGGTGTATTTGTCTTTCTTCTTCTCATAGTCCTTCTTGTACTGAATCTGGAGATGGGGGAAGGCTCCAAGTTAATCACACTGAGGCAAGACAAAATCTCTTCCAGAGGTGGGATTATACCCACGGATAAAATTGCAAAACCCTCCCACAAAGCCAAAGAAAGCAGAACATGCACCGTGAGCTGAATTGCAAACTCCTTCCTTGCCTAAGAGGCTGCCTGTTTATTTGTCTGATTAATTTTATGGTTATTTCAAGCCAAAATCTCCGTGACTGAGCTAAAAAATCAATCTTGGCAGAGCAGTGACTTTTAAACTTCATAATGGACAGTATCTCATTCCTAAATATTCATCATATTCAGTTGAAACTTGGACTTGGTGACCTTGAAGGTCTTTTCCAACCTTAATGATTCTGTGATCAGAATGAAATGTTCATCATCTTGCACAGCAGAAGATAAAAACAATACCAAATATATCACAATGCCAGGATATTTTAAAGGCTTTGACAGCAGGATTTGTGCTTGGTAATGATTTTCTTAAAGATCACCTTGCCCTGCTTGGGTTTCTAAACCTGTTTTCACAGAGTTCAGTGAGAACAGGCTGTTCACCAAGAATGGGAATTCATTGTAGACAGCCTGAAGGCAGCTGGAAAAACTTAAAACACATTTTTTAAAAACAAATTTTCATGCTCTACCCTTTATCAGAAAATAAAACCATGCATTTGAAACGGGACTGTGACAGACAAAATATGAAACATGATAAACAAATAATCGATGATAACACGAAGAACTCGGGGGGACATGAAGGTCAGACATTTCTTTTTTTGAATTCAAACATACTCAAAGTTACCTGCAAGGAGTTTTTAATGAAAGAATAGAAATCCACAGAAAAATGGAAGAGAAATGTCTGAAAGACCTTCAGTAATTTATTACTGAAGAGTGTCACTATTGGCACAGGCAATAACAAAGAATTACAATTCCCTCACACAGAATTGTTTCCTACTGTTGTATTTCCAGTCTATCATTTATATGCCAGTTCCTGATGAGGAATCATTTTTCCCACTGCAAAGGGTGAGGTTACTGCCAGCAGCTGTGATTTCAGAGCAGAAATAACTGTTCTGTGTCTGATACCATTCTGGGCAGAGTGGGAGATAAATGTTGGAATCTCCTTGTCAAATCCATCATGTTCTTTCTGAATTAAGGAACTGGGGTTATGGAAAGGTGGCCAGGCCAAGAAATGGTGTCAGAATGAGGATTGGGTTAGGGAAATACCAGGAAGAGCTAACAGCCAATATCTGAAATGTATGGAAAATTGCTGTTCTATACAAATATGTGCAACACATACCAATTTCTTTATAATGCAAGGAGAAAATGGGGACAAGCTCAGTTTGAGCTGAGCAACGTCCACGTGACAGCAAATATTGTTTCAGATATTCTGTTTTATTTTATCACAGCCAGCATTAAGCACAGTGAGGAAGCTTTGGGGTCTGAACTCCATGGAAATCTAGGGAGCAGTAAATATGACAAGTCCAAGCAGGTAAAGTGGGTATCTAAGGTGTCCTAGAGCAGCAGCTCTGCAGATTACCTGGCTCCACAGGTATGTGTTGTAGAGTGCTGTCAGCATATCTGGCCTCAGAATTTCATTGCATCCGTGCTGCAGGAGCATCTTGGCAAAGGATTTATAGCTTTTCTGTCCATGCAAATGGCAACCAAGGACAAGAGAGACCCATGAACAACATGAACAACGACACAGCTCTAGATCCCAGGCACTTGGAGAGTGGAGAGATTTAGGCAAGGTGCTGTATGTATCCATCCACATGTGCATACAATTTACATCTGAATAATTAGCACTGTTGTCAAGAGTCAATACTAAAAAATTTGCCTACACTCACATTAGGGAAATTAATCATTTCTGGGGGGAGATGAAGGTAAATTAGAGATTAAGGCAAATATGTCCCTGTTGCTTTATCTAGAAATGATTTGAAAAAGAGAGGTTTTAAAAAATAAATGCTTGATTCTGCATTTTTTAAAACCTCTCCAGTGGCTTCAAGAGGGACTGGATTCCTGATGTCCATTGATGCACAATCATGGAAGTACATACAGGACAGATGCACAGAGCAGCTCACACAAAAAGTGACTCCTTTTTGGGTGGCAGGATGGAGACTGTGTGAGCGAGTGAAGAACCATCACAGTATCACAGGGCTGTGATACTGCTGGGTGTGAACGTGGCACACAGAGATTTTAGAGAGAGCTTCTGGGCTGCTCCAGGTGCTCCCACAGTACCTGACTGCTCAGAGTGCTGCCCCACTTGGCCAGCAGATTCCTGGGATCATCCACAATAACGCTGTACCTATCTTTGAGCTTCTCATAGGCAGCTTTATATAATTTCTGCTCAGAATAGCATAATACAGTGTAATAAGAGAGAGTTAAGATATAGAGAGATCACTGTTATCACCTCTTTACAGGCTGGGGTTGAAGTTCATATCCAAAAGAGAAAAAATACATTAAAAATGGGAAGGGAAGGGAAGGGAAGGGAAGGGAAGGGAAGGGAAGGGAAGGGAAGGGAAGGGAAGGGAAGGGAAGGGAAGGGAAGGGAAGGGAAGGGAAGGGAAGGGAAGGGAAGGGAAGGGAAGGGAAGGGAAGGGAAGGGAAGGGAAGGGAAGGGAAGGGAAGGGAAGGGAAGGGAAGGGAAGGGAAGGGAAGGGAAGGGAAGGGAAGGGAAGGGAAGGGAAGGGAAGGGAAGGGAAGGGAAGGGGATTTCCAAATGGTAAATGCATTTCTAAATTGCCTCTGGAAGGCCTACAATTTAAGGATGTCTATATTCCATCCCTTCAATAAGCAATTTTATGGCTGACTTTCTTCATGAAAAGTAACTGCAGAAGCAACTCTGTATTGTAGATTCCTGAGTTGAGTCCAAAGAGAACACAATGAGATGTTACTAAAAACATCACTTAAATAACAAAAGATACTTAGGCAAGTTCAGTTTAATGTATGGAGCCCCCACTGGTAAACTTTTACCCATTTACGTTTATGATATTAAATTTTTCCTTATTTGCTCTATGAACAATAAAAAGACTGAACAATTTTCATGAAAACTCTGGTATTTGTTGCGAAACAGTTTTCCCTACCTAGAACAGGTAATACAGTAATAAACTTACTGACAGGAAATGATACAACATAATGGCTGGTGAAATAGAAATATCAAGATATAAATCTAAATATCTGCTTCTTTGATAAAAAGCATCAGATTTTGATGTGCTTTTCCAACTCTAAGCTGACAGGAGTCACCCTGAACATGGTGTTTACCATGGAATTTGTCCTGGGGGTGTAGAACAGCAATCCTACAGTGGTGATTTGATTTTTAAACCCAGAGGTGTTCATTAACCCCCTTCACTATTAGGTTGTGTAAATTGTTTCTTTAGCACTACAGGAGAAAAACAAGAAAAAGTTGAGTAGTAGAGTGGAAAAATTCCTGAAAAATCACTGAAATTAAACAAGCTGTGGTAACTTCAAAAAGACAAAACTGTCTTCCTAATACCAATAAAGGTTTTGTCAATGTTTTAGGAAAGCAATTGGAATTCTCTCTATGCCTTTTTCAGATGGAAACCAACACAGTGTTACCACACCATCAGCATTATTTAAGTCAGCAAAGGAAAAGCTCCTTTGCCATGAAAAATTAATGAACAGGGGTGGGGATTTCACTTTCTAGGCTCTGCAAACCTTTTGTGTGCTAATACTCAGAAAAACAACAACCTTGTCTTTCATGACTTGAGGATGATCTTAAGGCATCTTCAAGCCTGAATATAAAGAAGGACAACCTTCAACTCTGTATTTACTCACAGACTAACTACTTAAGCCTGAGACGAGAGAAATCTTTACTTACCCCATCCATCAGCTGAGTTGCATATTTAAAATGCTCATTGATTGGAGAGTCAGCCACGTACTTGAACTGGGACTTGGTCTTCTCAAAATTCTCCTTGTACTTACACTGGAGCAAAAGAAAAATCAAACACACAAAACCCAGCCCATGTTAATCTGAAGAAGGATTAAGGCAATGAAAATGTGATTTTAGAGGTAACCTGTGGCAAAATCAAGGGGGAATTATTACATTTGTGAGTTCAACTTTTCTAACAGCAACAAATTGTTGTAAATGTACAGCAAATGTCAAAAGCTGTTCAGCAACACTTCAGAGGGTTTCACTCACCCCACTATAGAGCACTTTATTCTTCTCTGCCAGGACAAAACTTGGAGTATCCCACACGTAACAGCCAGTGCCTTTGAGCCATGCCAGGTCTTCCTTGTATTTGATCTTTAGAAAAGAAGTAAAAAGACTCAGTTTTAAGCAGATAATCGGTGTTGAAATGAACCTCAACACAAGGTGTGGCAAACAGAGTTGCATCCATCATAAAATAAATTAGTTTTTCATATTTTTTTGATGGACTCAGTTTATTCACACACCTAATCTAACATTAGCTATTGGAGTTCCTGTGAGAATTACAAATAATCTTGTACAGTTAAGGGGTCATTGTGTATGACCAGAAATGTACAATTAAAGGTCATTACAGGGTTAAACAAACCTAAGCAAATACAACTGAAATTAAGATGATTTGCTAATTTGACAAGGGGATGTGCTGCAATTTTAGCCATCAGATTCTCTCTGTCAGTTCCCAGATCTGCCAGGGCAGAGTGTAAATCACTGAAAAACGTCACCTCCTTTCCCTTTGTTGAGAAAGAAGGCTTGGGTTTCATTTTGGAAACCACTGGTAACTTTGAGCCTGTGCCATGCAGGAGCTGTTTGAACTCACATCACTGATGGCATCCGTGACCAGGCGGTGATGGGCGTGCTCTGGGCGGTCTGGGATGGATCTCCAGATTCCCAGCTGGCTCATGTAATTTTCCTTATATTTGATCTATAGAGAAAATGAAAGAATTAAGTAAAACAATTGAAGAGAACATTCCAATTCCCCTCTCTTTCTGAAACATCAGAACTAAAAGAGTAGAAAAGAGATTAATTTGTAACATCAACAGCAATCAATATTCCAGAGAAAGAAAGAAATCAACACTAATAATGCTGATATTTCTCTAATTATTTGTCATATTTAAACAGAACAGAAGGATAAATGGCCTATTTTAGGTTATTAAGTGGCAAACACTAATTAGGAATGAAGATGTTGTACATACACTGCTGATGTCATCAGTGACCTTCCTGTGATAGACAATGTCCAGAGCATCCTTCACTGTGTGGTACTTGCCCTTGGTGTTCTCAAAGGTTTCTTTGTAGCGCAGCTGGGAAGAAAATAACACACAAAAGAAGGGATTAACGTGCCAGGAATTGTTTCAGTTAAATTCCTCACTTCTCAGGAATGATATCCAGGGATGTGTTGCTGCCTGACATCCCAAAGTAAGCCCTGAGGAATTTTAAGAGGCTGCAATTGCCTATAATCAGCTGTAATTTCACTGAGATTTATGGTGAAAAATAGAGAAAATTTCACCCAATTCATTTTCAGATTGAAGAAAAAACATCCCTGCATCACAGGACTGCTCTCTAGAATGGCACAAGTGCCACTTTCAGTATAAAAATTCACTTATCCCTTCTTCCCTGTCCTCATCCAGAAGAAAGCAGGAAGATCATCCCAGTCTGTGGAGAAAGACTTTCTCAGAGGAGAAATTCCCATGTACAGAAGAGCTGGGATGCTCCTTGGCAGTATTCAAAAATCACTCTTAGAGCAGTAAGACTAAATAACCCTAGAACAAACCAGCAGCCCTGCATGTGTCCTTTCACATCCTGCTAGTTCTGAAATATATGGAAAAGCTCTCACAAATGAGCATTTTTTAATTGCCTTAAATCACAAATAACTATTCCACGCTTGAAAAAATCCATTTCACCTTACCAACCTCCTGTGCAGCAGCTCAGGTAATTTTTCTCTCTAATCTACTTCTGAATTAAAAAATGAACACATTCTCAGTGGCAGGGCAGTTTACTCCTAACACAAAACTGAGATGAAAAAGCTGATAAAAGTTATTCTATCCTGGCCCCAGCATCAATCACTTCACTCCAGTCTGCTCTATTTGGAGACTTGATGTGTAAACAAATTATTTTAAGTCTATTTTTACTTTGTTGTAAGACCACACTTCAGTGCAATGGGAAATGAAAATGAATTCTAATAACTGGGGGGGAAAGGCCTTAAAGTGGAATCAAATCAAAACTTAACCCTAATTTCAAATGGAAATGGACATGCACATTTTTATGACCCACACTGAGATATTCTCTGCTTTGCATGTTTTTTCTCCAGTGATCTTTTTTCTGTTATTTCCATAAAGAATCCATGGAAAAGCAGCAGCAGGAGTGTTCCTGGAGTACTCACATCACTGGCATTCAGGTAGGCTCTCTTGGCTCTGATCAGCACTGGGGTGTCAGGGACAGGGGTGTATTTGTCCTTCATCTTCTCATACTGGGTTTTGTACTTTTTCTAAGAGACACAGCAAAAGTGAGGAGTGATAATTGCAATTTTAGAAGCATTTGCCAATCTGCAGAAAAGCTTATCTTACAAAATACTGAAACATATTTTCAGAAGGTTTTATTTTATCAGAACTTACAAAGGAAACGTGGAATTTGAGTATAAGAGAGAAAAAAAGTAAGTGAAAGCTAAACAGATTTGAGCCTTGAAATTACCACTAAAATTATAAAATAAACTTGTAAGGAGTTCAGCATAATGGTACCAAATTTAAAAACCAAGACTTTACCTCACTGATCATGTCCTTGACATTCCTGGCATGTGTAAAGGCTGGAGTCTGACCATCAGCATGATGGTGGGGCCTCTCTTTTGTGGCTAGTTCCACATACAAGTACTGCAGCAAGAAGAAGATAATCAAAAAAATACACACTTCAACTAAATTCTACTTTATGTCTCTGAAAAGCAGCTGCAAATTCACAATATACACATAGCCACTGCTTCTTTTAAGAATTTCAAGTCGTTTTTAAAAGGTCTGAAAAGCTTTTGCTGTACTTTAACAACATATTAAGAAGTATCCCCTGTCTGGTTTTATATCAGCACAAATTTTTCACCTGGCTCTGTATTTTCTGTCCTTTCTTGGCTCTTATGAAGTCAGGTGTATCAAGGACAGAAGTGTATTTTGTCTTCAGCTCGTTGCCTGCAGCTCTGTAAACCAGCTGGGAAAAAACAGGTCCAGGAATTATTTCTTCTGCTGTTATTTAGAAGCTGCACAATCACAGCTTTGCAATTATAACTTCTCATTTATTTCAGAAAAAAACCGCAGGGAAGGGTTCATTACAGCTACAAAATTGGGCAGAAATAACAGAATTTACCTCACTCAGATGGGTTTTCAGTTCCTGCACTGTTCTGTATCCAGGGGTATCCAACACCACATTGACTTTAGGCCACATTTTCTTGGCAGTACTTGTGTAGATATAATTGGACTGGAAAGGAAAAGCAGTATTAATAAAGGAAATGTTATAGTGCTACCCAGCAGTGCTAATTGGCTGCATGGCACAAAATCCTCTCATTCTTTGCTCGTTTTCATGTGTTTCACTTCCTGCATGCACAGAAACAAATCCATTGCTGTCATACTCGTTTCCCAGAGGAGAAGTCTTACCCAGAGCTTCCGGAGCTCACGAGCACGGACCATGTCAGGAGTGTCATACAGGAAGCAACCCAGGCCCTTCAACCACCTCAGGTCCTCTTTGTATTTATTCTATGAGAGACATCACAATCAACAGTCAACTTTTGGGAGAATTTCAATCATCAGTCCTTAAACACAGTTACAAAGCATTTCTTTTGTTCCAGAATAGAATGGAAGGGAGAGAAACCCAATCCCACTGCCAGTACAGAAGTTTTGGGCCTCCCACCAGGTGTGTGAGCAGCAGCTGCTTACGTCACTGGTGATGTCCCCGACGTAGCGACAGTGCAGCACGTGAGGGGTGTAGGGCAGGGAGATCAGGTGTCCCTGCATCTTGAAGAAATCTGACTTGTAGATCAGCTGAAAAGAGAGAACAAAACAGCATTTCACATGTTTGCTCAGGGAATAATCCCAGTTTCTTCTGTTGTTCTGTTAGGAGGGCACCTACATCACTGACAGCCTCCTGGGTGGCTCTGACTTGGCGGATTTCGGGCGTGTCAGGGGTGGTGTGGATCTTGTCCTTGTTCTTGTGGTATGTTGCCCTGTACAGCCTCTGTCACAAGAGACAACATTCTGCACTTTAACATAGTTTAAAACATTGGAAAACCTTGAATGGCAAAGAAGCTGGGCACACCATAAGCACTTCTTAGACAAATTACTATTTTCTACCCAGGTGGAGATATTCCACAATTGTTTTCAGTAGGAGAATCTCAGACTCTGATCCTAAAAACATGTAAATACATATATTTAATTTTCATGCTGTTAAAGCCAATTATCAAAAAAGTGAAAAAATATATATAAAACCCAAAACTATTGCAAACCAATTTTACACAGATACAATAATTTCTATTCAACTTTAATCACAGCGAATAAACTTAGGCTGCAATTTTATATTATGGTAACAGTTTCAGCCTGGATCAATGATCCCTCACCATTCTTGATGGATACTTTTCTAAATAAAAGCCTAAAGGAAGAGGGATCCTACAAGTTCCCAGTCAACGTACTCTCATTATGCATATTTTGGGCACTGCAAATACAACTGAAAGCAAATACATATATTTACTGTACCTCATTAATGATTTGATTGACCTTCCTCACGTTTTCAAAGCCAACATCTTTAGGTCCCAGAGTGTAGCCCTTGGCTTTCATGTGTTCATAGGCTTCTTTATATTTCAGCTATAAAAAGTACAACAAAAACAACACAGAAACTAAATCTGATCATCATTCTACTTACAGTGCACTTCTGACAGCAATTTATGCTCTATAAAGAGACATTTTTAGAGATAAACAAGTGAGATGTAGCTGTATCAGAGTTAAATAAATAAACACATCATAATTATTTCTCCCTCTATCATATGGCCCAAGGTTAATAATATATTCCATTTCTCTTGCCTCTAATAAGGTATTTGCATAGTGCTGAGGAAATTTATATTTTGATAGCAAAGGTCCAAGCTGAGAGTCCCTTATCTGGGGCTGCTGAGCATTCCCATGGTGCAGAAGGCTTTAGTCCCTGACTTACATCGCTGCCGATGTGCTGGACGTGTTTGGCATGCTGGAAGTGTGGAGTGTCCGTGGGAAGGCTGTATCCAGTGGGCAGAGCATTCACACCAGCCCAGCGATACAAATTCTGCAAGAGGAGAGAGGAAGACTTTGTGCAACTGTGAGCCATATCTGAGAGGAAAATCCCTTCATCTCAGAAATCCCTCGATCACAACTGGCAAAAGATTTCCCTCATGTCTGCATTAAAATGCATCCTTGTAGCTTAAATGAGGATATTTTCCCACTTTCATTTTAGAGCAGTGACATGCAGCTTCACCTGAAAAGCTAAAACCAGATACTGACATTCAAAGAATTTGGTGTTCCAGTATCAGAAACTCTGTGGAACCCAGTTTTGTACTTACCTCACTCTGTATTTTGTTTGCATTATATGCCCGCTCCAAATCCACTGTTTTATCAGTAGAGATCATCTTGCCTTTGACATTCTGCCTGTAATCACCACGATAGACAGCCTGGGAAAGAGAAAAAGTCGTAATTGCCAGGTTCTCTCACAGAATGTTTTGTTTGCAGACAATGGGAATTGCTCCTAAAGAAACTGGATGAAGGTTTTTTGGCTTCAGGCAACTAATGGTTTTAGTGATTGTGTCTACAATGAGGTGTAGATAACCAGCAATGAATAAATTATTAAAATTAAGTTATTAAAAAATATTAAAAGTCACATTTCTAAAGCTGGTGAGGTAACAGCACTTGGAATAGTGGCTGGCAGGTGAGACAAGCACTTACTTCACTTAAATTCAAGGCACTGAGCACATTCTGGACGTAGACAGGAGTGTCTGTGACCACAGTGAAGTCCTTCTTCATTTTTTCTGCCTTAGATTTGTACTTAATCTGCAGAGAGAAGTAAAAGAGCTCTATTTACTATTTATTTTATCAAATAATTATTCTTTTAACAAAGCAGCACTGAAACAGAAAGTATATTGAAACTATGGCTGGTTATTTAATGAATCCTTCAACCAAGAAGGATAAATAACATTTTCCAGACTACACCTGGAGCAGAACAAAGCTACAGTGAAGTGAAAAAGAAGACTAAGAAGCAAACCCAGAGTTATGCACTCACATCATTGCGAAGGTCATAGGCGTGCTTGGCATGGAGGATTTCAGGAGTGTCCCAGACAAAGCAGCCAATGCCTTTCAGCCAGTTCAGATCATCCTTGTAGACCACCTAAGGAATCAGAGAAGGAACCTGTAAGAATCCCATTAGGATCTAACCCCTCATTTCTAAATCACTCTGAAACACCCTGTCAAATGATGGCAAGGAGAGTTTCTACCACTCTGATTTTTTTTTTGTTTTGTTTGAGAAAATCAAAACTATCCCTTTTGGAATTTAATTAATTTTTGTTCCATTTGCTTCAATTTGGGCAATAAATTAAAAATCCAATGATTTTTTAAAAAAACTACCTGCACATCCTACTGGGCACTGATTTACTGCCAGATCCTACTGCTGGGCTGACCTACCTAAGGCAAGTGTGTAGAAGCTTTGCCCAACCAGGATTTTCTCAGACTTCCTAAGTTTCCACACCTCATACAACCAAATAAAGGACAATTTAGAGACAGGGATGGCTGCATGGGTAGAAGGGTAATGTTATGACCCAAATGCCTACACTGATAGCATTGAAATTATTGAAATTGTTGCACAGAGAGGTTGTGGACTCCCCACACCCAGGAGTGTCCAAGGCCAGGTTGGACGGCTCTTGGAGCACTCTGGGACAGTGGGAGGTGTCCCTGCCCATGGTAAGGGGTGGAAGAGATGAGCTTTAAGGTTCTTTCCAACCCAAACCATTCCGGGATTTTCTGATTCTATTCAACTAAGCCCCATCTCAACTACACATTCATTGCCAAGTGTTACAAAACCACAACACAACGAAGTTAAGCGACGACTTCAGAGCGCTCCTGCGAAATTTTTACTAAATTATTTCCTCTAACAGAGCATAAATGAAGGAATGATCTCAGCAGTGAGCCAGGAAGAGGTGATTTGTGGACTTACATCACTGACTTGGTCGGTGACTTTTCGCACGTGGGCGTTGACCTGCAGGTCTGGCAGGCAGATCCACTCGTGGAGCCGCGTGCGATAATCGACCTCGCTGATCTTCTTCTGGGCATCCTTGGCTGAAATGATGTCCACCATGTCTGGGATAATGTGGACCCTGGCTTTGGTCTTCTCATAGGCTTCTTTGTACAGACGCTGTGGAGTTAAAGCACAAACTGTCGGTAAATTTGGAGGAAATCATTGCTGTTTTCATGGGATGTCAGTGGGAGAGCGATCGCTTTGGCCATGACTAAAACTTGTATCTGGCCTGCTCTAAAAGTAATTTGCAGAATCTCAGCAACACAGCTGAAATATTATTTGTTCAATTTTCATTGTGCTGATGGGTTAAAAGGAGGCAGATGATGATTTTACCCACAATTACACTAAAGGTTTGGCCACGCAGGCAATGCAGTAATTGAATTAAAACTGAAATTTATGGTTGTATCCTAGAATTTGGCAAATACTGAACACTGCCAAATGCACGTGGGAATGTGATGTCTGGATCACAGCACGTGGATTCTTTGAGGGGTGGCTTCTGAGATAAGCATGGCTTTATCAGGAAAACTCATGTCCAGAAGCAACACTTACGTCAATGTTGAGCTTCCCAACTCTGAGGCACCTTGCTGTATTGGGATCATCCTCAACACCTCTGGGGAGGGTGTACAGGGCTTTGAACTTGTCATATTCCTCACGGTACTTGACCTGAGCAGAAGCAAAGAAATGCAACGATTAACTGACTCTGATGAGTCAGTTGTGTTTTTGGAACAAAACTCATCATCATTAAGCAAGAAGTTGAGTCCAACAAGTAGAGAAAGGCTTTAAAGCAGGATTTTGGTTTTCTGTTTTGTCTGAAATGGTGAAGAAAGCACATCATAAGAATCAGGTTGTAAGAATAACAGCTGACTAGAGCATTTTAAAAATCAATAGATGTAGTGTAAGGTACTTATTTATTGTTCCAGCTCTTTCATCTAGAGAGATCTGTGGAGTGGTCTCTCTTAATTCTAAGTTCAGTAAAGCCTAAGATGTTTTCTATACTTAATAAGCATTATTTAAAGATTTTTGGTGTTTTTCTGACCTGGAGGCTCATGACATTTAGACTAGAAAAACCCTAACATTTTCAGTTTGGATTACTATAAAAAAAATGACTTTTTTCTCCATGACAAGAAGCCACAAAGGATTGTTACCCAAACAATTATCAGAGAAAAATTATTATCTACAGATATATATTATGTCTCAGCTAAAAAGGGAAGATAAATTAAAGTTTAAAAAATATTTATATCCGTAGTAGATGCACGACATGAAGGATTTAATTGTTAGAATTCATGATCTGATTAAAAACAATATTTAATTCACTTACAATGCTTGCATTGTGCTTCAGTTCTTTGGCACGTGCTAAGGCTACAGCATCTGAGGGCATTGCATAGCTGGTGGCCTTCACTTTTTCCCAGGCTTTCTTGTAGAGATTCTGTGGGGAAATAGAAAGTTTGTGTGAGTGGAAAAATAATTCTCATAAATAATAACCAACAACCAATAGAAATCAAAAGCCCTTTTGCTTTTATTTAGACACCACACAGTAAAATATTGTAAATAAGACATTAATACCTAATATGAAGTTTAATCTTGACAGTGCATGTAAAGGGTGATAAAAATGCTTTCTGACTATTCATGTCTGCTCTCATATGAGGGTTTTAGTTTTGTTCAGGTGTAATTTTGTTCAGGGAATCCATTTATTAATCCAGGTGTTTTGCCAAGACTGGCATTACACTTGGAAAATATGGCCCTTGCCTGAAATACAACATCTCCCCCGAGATCAGGTAGTGCAGAGGCCAGCACTGGCTTTGATAAGCTCCTTGTTTGGATGTTTATCTTCAAACAGAGTGAGCAAACAAAATAAAACAAAAACCCCACATTAAAGGTCCTGAAGAGAAAAAAAATCCTGTAGAAACACTTACATCACTATAGAGATGTTTCAAACTATGAATTCTTTCTGAATCCACTGTGTCAGTCACAGTTGTGTACTTGTCCTTAGTTTTGTGGAATTCCTCCTTGTATTTCACCTAGAAGATGAAAGCTGGGTTTAGTGAATTGTTTCAATGCTCAGAAGGACAATCCTGAGTAGAAAAGGTGGGGATTCACCTCACTGGCATTGGCAGCACTTTGCAGAGCAGTCACATAGACAGGGGTGTCTGTAACCACACTGAAGTTCTGGAAGTTCTCCTTCCCTGCAGAGGTGTATTTTATCTAAGGAAACAAAACCAACAAAACACTCATTATAGTGCTGAAAATTACCTGGAAATCCCCTGCCTTCCTTTAAAAAAAGCTTCCTTTAAAATCACATCTCTACAACTGAAATTGAGGATTACAGCTAACTTAAGACCAACTCCAAAAGTGACAGGTCATAAAATAGAAATACTCAATATACAGCCAGGATGAACCAAGGAAAAATGAAATTAAAAACCACAGTTGTCTTTCCATTCTCCTAAGTTTTCTCCTCCTCCAATAACACAAGTGATGTCTCTACAGAAGCAATTCAAAGATTGTACTATCACAGTTTGAACAAAATATTTCTGATGTAACAGGAGTCACTTCCTTCTGCTCTGGACTAGGACATGTCAACCTAAAAGGAAACATAAATGCAAAAAAAAAATATATAAATATTTATTTATTTAAGGAAAACATACTTACCTGGCTCTGGAGGTCATAGGATTTCTTAGCCTGTAGGATTTGTGGAGTATCCCAGACATAACATCCAAGTCCCTTCAGCCAATTTAAGTCATCTTTATACACAGCCTACATGGAAATGAACAGAACATTAAGTTAGGAAGAAATTTGCCTTCTGCCAATCAAACCAAGGAATTCTGCATACTAATAAGCCAGGCAATTAACACACCCTCCGATTTTATTGGGAAGGTTGGTTGGCCCAAGCTGAGACACCACTGACTGCAGAATATGAGCACCATTCTCTCAGCTGTGGGCTGATACAATCCCAACAAACAAGGGGAATTCTTTTCCAGACCCACTGGATCCAGAAGGATTCTGGATGCTGTACTGGCCCCTGTGCTAATTCCAGCATTCCCAATTACAATAGATAAGGATCACTGCAGTGATTGGTACTAAGAATCTAAAGCCATGGTTATTAATTTCATATTTAAATATCATGGAAGACATTCAAAAGTATTTTATATTTAAATAACTTGGAATAAATGATGGGAAAGGCTTCTATAATGTCAAACAAATGGGTTCAGTAAGTTCATGTAAGTTCTAGAAGGGTTTGGACAGGCTCCTGGTGGGACTTTTAGGGTGTCCTGAGCAGGGCCAGGAGTTGGACTGAATGACCCTGATAGGTCCCTTCCAACTCAGCCTATTCTGTGATTCTAAATAAAAGATAAACATACATCACTCAGAATCTCCTGGGCTTTTCTGGCGTGGATAACATCATTTTCTTCAGGTGAACAATTCCACTGATGGAAGTAAGTGCGGTATTCCAGGTCACTGAGGATGTACTGGCACTTCTTGGCTAGGACGTGGTTCATCATGTCAGTTGGAATATGGACATTTTTCTTGGTGTCTTCATAATTCTTTCTGTAGGCCAGCTGAAAAGCAAAGATTGGGGAAAAGGTGAGAGAAAATAAGAGTGATTTTCTGCATAATTTTGGATTTTGGACTAAAAGGTGACAGCACAATCTGAGATAAATTTCCTGGATTTAGTAGCTAAACTCCCAGGGGATTCAACAGGATGAAATTTTAACTTGGATATTAATAACCCTTTATTCTGATGAGGTTCTAGAAGGACAATAATTACCTCCGCTTGCAGTTTTAACAGCTGGTGAGGAAACTAACAAGTCTTCAGGATTAAAAAAGTCATGCTCCAAACATGGTTTTTATCTAATTAAAGACAGAATATTTGGGATTACACTGATTTTATGCCCTGCATGACATCCTGTATGTGCAGTGCTGAGAACAGCAACACACCAAATGTGCATTTACTTTTCCAGTTCTTAAATTCCTATTTCTACTCAAAATCTACACTTTTATTTGTAAAGGAAATGAAACACACATGGCATTTTTTACTGCTCAGATCCTTACACTGAAATAGAATAAGGGTTTTTTCCTCATTCTAATATTTCTAATAGCTAAAAAAATACCTTCTCAATCTCCTAAATCATTGAAAATTCAATTATTCAACCCACATATAAAATAAGCATTCAGGAAACATAAACACGTTGAAATAATTTTTACTGATATTATTGTGGATTAATGTTGAGGTTGGACTTAGTCTTGCAAATCTTTTCCAACCTTAATGATCCTGTGATTCCGTAGTTCTATTAAGCTTTGCATTATTTATGCTTAAGTAATGAAATAGTGAATTTCATCACTGGAATAAATGGTGCAATAAAGCAAATGGAAAATATTCCAGTCAGACTCGATCGTTCCTTACCGCGCTCCTCATTTTCTGGAATTCCAGGGAGTGAATAACACCAGGGAAATCACCAATATCCTTCCCAGCCAGGTAATGGCCTTTCAGCTTCTCATATATTTCCTTATATTTAAGCTGAAAAATATTCACGTGGAAATTTTAAACATTCATTCTAACAACATATTAGGGAAAAAAAGGGAAAGAATGGGAAATCCCTCCTGACCTCGCTGTTGATGTGGTTTGCATGTTTGGCTCCCACAAGTGGAATGTATTTCTCATCCAGAGTGTATCCAATGGGCTTGCTCAGTTCCCAAGCCTTCTTATAATGTTTCTAGACAAACAAAGCACATACAGGTTTTGATGAAAAAAATCAATTTTACTTCCCAAGAAGCCTGACTCTGCCATTCATACACACATGGGATATGACATGGAATACACAATATTTTTACAGAGTGGGTCCCAATAAATTAAATGGAGAAGGTTCATTTTGAAAAGTCATTCAATGTGAGGCACACAGAACAAGTGTTCACTTCAGAAAGCTACCTGAGCACAAATTTGAGCTGATTTCTTCTTTCTTTACTATATTTACACCAGAAGAGTAATAAAAATATCCAAAATATAGATATGAACTCTTGTTTAAAAGTGCAGTATAGAATTGAGATTGATAATTTTAAAGATGATCAAAATTGTGAAAATCTTCAAGAAATACTGCTGTTTATTAAAGAAACAATAGTGCCAGTGGCACTTTCCTAATACACATTTTGTTAAATATTAAATATATTCACCTTCAGACAAAATTATGAAGTGCCTAGTCATATGAACGAGTAATCACTTATAGTTTCAAAAAATAGAGGTTTCTCATTAAAATTAGTGAGACAACTCAAAAGTAACTGCTTAATACTGTAAATCATCTACAGTTTTCCTTTCTTATGAAAAAAGTAAATTTAAAATTTATCAGTAGTCTCGGAAGGTATTATTGGATGGAATTATATTTGGTTTTGTCACACTATTATGACTTCCAAGCATCACACAGCTGTGCCTTAAGATCACTTCAATAAGCAAAGAAATTATCCAGGTTCCAATAATCCAAACTGGGAAAAGCTGAAATAAAAAGGGATTAAATAACTTTCCCAGTGCCTCTACTGAGAGTACAACAGTTCCTCAAGTCCACCCCAGTCTGTTGCTTTTAAAGCAAGGGAATCAGTGCTTAGGTTGATATTTATGGGATCTCACCTCACTGTGGAGCAAGGCCATGTCTTTGGCGTGGTGCAGAGCAGGAGTATCATCAGACCCAATATACTGACCTTTCTCCTGGTTAAATGTTTCTTTGTATTTTAGCTACAAAAGAAAACAAACACAGGAGAAATACATTATTATCATTATTATTACTACTACTCCATCTATTAGAAGGAGACATTAATTTTCTCTTAAGTTATCATGCAATAATGTTGTGTAGGACATTCCAACCACTGTAGTACCCAGGCAAATGTCCCTGTGTCACCTCAAAATCCACATGGTATTCTTAAAAAATTTAAGACACTGCTCAGCAAATACAGTTTAGCAACATTAGGAACTCCACAAACTGTTCACCAAGAACAGGACTCAGTTTTCAACTACTATAAGAAAAATCTTTGCAAACTCTAAGTCAGGGACATGCTATATTCTTCTATAGGAAAATGTTAAATTTTCCTATAGAAATATTAGAAATATAGAAATTATTGAATAATAGAGAATACTATTCAATAATATAGGGAGATTAGAAATACAGAAATATTGAATAATATAGAATTATTATTGCTACAGAAATATAGCAAGATTGTGTTGTTCATTCATATCACCTCTTACTAAACTTATTTACCCCAGGAAAGCCTGTTATTAATGAAGCAGCATGTGCTCACACATACGTATGGCTAAATATAGCATAGGCTAGCAAAAGCAATTAAATCACCTACTCATTCTTGTAAATGAGTTTATATTTTTAAAAAAAAAAGTACATACATCACTCTGATTGACAGAGTTCATCTTTGCCAAAACGATGTCGGGAGTGTCAACCACGCTGGTGTAGTTGGAAAAGTTCTCAAGGGCTTCTTTTGTGTATGCTCTCTGCAAAGAGGTGAAAAAATGTCTTAGACACTGTGTATGAGAACGAAGTGCTAATTGTGGAAATGCTGAAATATATGCTCTTACCTTGTTTATCAGTTCTTGTGCATTCTTAACTTTCTTATGCTCCACTGAATCGAGAGGGATCCAACCACAGCCACGAAGCCACTCCAGATCAGCTTTGTAAATGTTCTAAGTCAGAAAGAAAATGCAAAAGGACAGAAATTACTGAACTCAGGATAGATTGTGTACTGTGGGCAGTATCCTTAGGCCAGACCATGTGGAAATGACCTCGTAGGGCTGTACCATCACTCACATCACTTTGCAGGTCGTAGGCCTTCCGTGCCTGGATGCAGTCGTTCTGGTCAGGGTGGCAGGTCCACTCGTGCAGGTAGTGGCGATACTCAACATCGCTGACCAAGTTCTGGCACTCCTTTGCTGCCACAACTGACATGGCATCCGAAGGCATGTGGATTTTGGACTTGGTTTTGTTGTAGTCTGATTTGTACAGCCTGTCGTTCTGGATCTCACCCGCGTGCTCGTACCACACCAGCTTGGGGTCATCCCTCATCTTGGCAACTCCCACATAGTGACCTCTCTGCTTGACATACTCAGCTTTGTATTTCAGCTGATGGAAGAAGGGAGAAATACAGATAAAATCAGCACTGGCTGTATCCACTCTGGTTCTAACCTGAGAACAGCTTCAGGTTTGTCAACACAAAGAGCAGATGAGACAGGGAGTTGTCAAACAGAGCCTTAGGTTATGGGTACACGACCAGATAAAAATCCCATCACAAACAATAATACTACTTTGTATAGGCCTTCCAGTTCAAAATATAGCATTTTCTAATCTAATATACTCCCAATTTTCAGTAAATAGTATCGTCAACAGAAGAGGAAATACTTGTTAGAAAATGTTTTATAACAAGCGCATTTAGTCTCATTTTGGCAACAAATTACTTCAGATTGTCTGAAGAGTGGATGCTTATTTAAGGTATTTACATCACACTGTTTTGACAAAATGTTTATTCCAAATAAGAGTCATGTAATAATTTCAATATCCATTATACAAACGTTTAAAATGTATGGTGTGTACTGGCCTACAGGTTTTGATAGGCCAAAAGGTGAAACCAGAGCCATGTATGTTACAATCATAGTATCACTTCAATTATGTAACACAAAGTACAAAAGTCCAGCTCAGTTGATTTTGGAAGACTTGTTTCTGGAGAGAGTGAATGTGGAAGGGTCAAGCTGACCTTTCAGCACTGATATCTCCAAACCCCATAATCACAAAGATGGCTGAGTTGTTTGGAGGACAGTGGAATTCATGGGTCATGAAAAGTCTGCGTGTTACCCCAAATGGAAAGCTTTTAAAGCCTGGCAGTGAATTTTGAAAGCCTTTAATATTTCAGGCTTCCAAGCAGTCATCTTCCTAATGAGAAAAATCATTACCTCACTTTGGACATCACTTGAGTGTTTGGCATGAGAGATCTGCACCGTGTCAGGAGGCAAGAGGTAACCAGTGGCTTTTTCCTTCTCCCAACTTTCCTTGTATAAATTCTGTGGAAAACAAAAGTGATGAGGAATTCAACACTACGTCAATGATAATGATTACTGAATATATGTAGTTTATATAGAAGTATGAGGATAACAAATCCTTCTTTCAGGTTGTTCTTAATAAGGCATGTTTTCTAAATACCTAAAAAATGTGAGTAGAAGCTGTCAAGGAGTGACCATGTACCTGATTTAGAATTCTGGCTGCCTCTCGGGCCATATCCAGCTGTGGTGTATCTGTGAGAGTGTAATTTGACTTGGCCTCATTCCATTCTTTGTGGTATTTAACCTAGGACACAGAAAAAAAATGACTGCCTTGTAGCACCACCACAGAACTAGGAAAACACCATAATTTACACATGAAACAATGAACCAACCCCTGAATTTGCAAGGCCATTAGATCTTAAAACCACATTAAATACAAATCCACAGAAGTCAAATGTAGCCCAAAACTGAGAGCAAACTTACATCACTGAGAATTTCAGTGCTGTTCTTTGCTGTGACATAATCAACTCTGTCAGCCACAGGAGTAAATGGGAGAGTTTCAACTTTTGTGCGGTACTTCCTCTGTACAAGGCAAAAGAAGAACAAATTACCCCGGAATATCTGACACTTAATACAGCAAGTCTGAATAGATACACATGACAAGGAAGTTCACATGAAGAAAAACTTCTCCATACACAATGAATGTTGTGAAAACACTACAGATGTATTTTCCATTTGAAAAAAAAAAACCATTATGTGTTTAACCACTTAAAATACTTTGAGTGAAAAATATCCCTGAAGAAAATTGATATACTGAAAAACATTTGGTTACCTCACTCAGGAGATCTCCAGCATGTTTGGCATGCTTGACTCCAACAGAATCATTTGGCAACCATCCAATTCCCCGCAGCCATTCCAGATCAGCTTTATAAACAGCCTGGGAAAACAAAATAGGGTCCATGCTGTTAGCTACAGTTCCCAGTGCAATCCAGCAAGATTAATAAACAAAGGCATTTACTTCCAGTGGTTAAAAGGGATCAGTAATTCCAACATGAGCACTACATCTGAATTTATCACCCTTCAATCGTGGCAATTTATACTTGACCTGTACTTTGCAACTCTGACAAAGAGCATGGTGGGTTCCCTGAATTCAGACAATTCCACTCCTCAGAGCTGAAGCAGAATGAGAAGAGGTAATACAGGATTAAGTTAAGGGGTGTTCTCAGGTGAACTTACATCACTCTGGAGGTCGTAGGCTTGCCTGGCATGAATGATATCGTTCTGGTCAGGGAGGCAGATCCACTGGTGCAGGTAATGCCGGTAATCGGTGTCGCTCACCAGGCTCTGCCCATGCTTGGCTGACACAATGGACATCATGTCCACTGGCAGGTGGCACTGGGTCTTCAGCTTGGCAAAGTACTTCTTGTACTCTCGTTCGCTCTGAACTTTGCCTATGTCCAGGGCAAACTGGATTCTGGAATCTCCCCTTGCGTTCGGCACTCCCACGTAGTGTCCTTTCTGCTTCTCATGGTCCAGCTTGTATTTGTACTGGGTGAAGAGCAGAGCTCACCATTAGTAACAGTTAACATGCAAGAGCTCTTGGAGCATGTGACTTGCCTCTTTTGGCACTTACATCACTGGCAATCTCTCTAGAAGCCTTGGCTGCCTTGATTGGAATTGCATCTGCTCTCAAATCGTAGCTCACCTTCAGCTCATCCCAAGCACCTTTATAATGTTTCTGAAAAGACAGAGAAAACATCACACACATGCTGAATGCTCTGGCATCTGCCAATATAGAAACACAGTTTCCAGCCATTTATTTGCTGGATGTTTTTGAGCATTACTCCTGCTCCTAACCATAAATGCAGCTGCCTCTGAAACATGCAAGACTAGTTGTGCAACCTATAAAGCACAGAAGGGTGTTTGTAAAAGTGTAGAAAATATTTATATGCCTTGGATTCTCATCCATTTTAATAAAATATTCCCTCAGTGGGGCATGATATTAATAATTTTTAAATACATGTATGTAAGTATTTATTTTTAAATGGCTAAATACTTTAAGGATCTTCAGTACAGGGAAGGGAAATGTTGCAAGCCCTGTATGAGGACAGACTTCACTGAGATTCAAAGAGATTCAACATGTTAGAATGATATAATTCACAGACTATTTTAGAGAAAACAGAATGATAAACATACCTGGCTGTAATTAACAGCATTAGCCTTGGCTAGATTGATTTCAGGTGTGTCTGGCATAATGTGGATCATAGTCTTGTCCTTTTCCCAGGCTTCTTTGTATTTTGGCTGTTAAAACAGAATTTAATAATATCATCAGAATTGTGGAATTTTACTTATCAATAACATAAAATCCCATAAATCTCTCCTGACTTATCATCTCTAAAAAATAAAATGTTTGGAAAAGCATTACACTTAAAACACCATCAGTTTTATATTTTAGCAGTGAGATTTCTCTTCAGCTTTAGTTTCTAGTCTGGAAGCTGCTTTGAGGAGGTTGGAACGTACAATGCTGATCTGTTCAGCGTTGGTTTTGGCCAGAACGACATCTGGGGAATCCACAACACTGGTGTATTTCAGGCTGTCAATGGGGGTCCGATACACGTTGTCACTCAGGAGATCCTGGGCATTCTTCACCCTCTTAATTTCTGGAGAGTCGTTGGGTAACCAGCCAATTCCACGGAGCCACTCTAGGTCTGACTTATACACAACCTGGGTGAGATGGTCAGAAAAGGAAAACATTGTTCAAAATAATTGTCTTAATTATTTTAAGCTATGCAAAGCAGATTATGTTTTATAAACCTAGCTAGAGTCAGATTAATCCTTTTTACATGAAGGAGATGTTCAGTGTCATAAGTAAAATTAAATCTGGCACCAAGGTTTTAAGTAGTTCATTTCTTAAACAACACATTCTAAACATTGTAAGGGGAAACAATTGGAAGGAGTTGCAGTTGAAGATGATAAATATTAAGAGCTTAGAAGAGTCTTCCTGTCATCTCCAAAATACTTATTTCTAGTCATTTCAACAATTCACAAGTCCTAACAAAACCCCAAGCTACCTACCAGGAAAATTGGCAAAAAGTAAGGAACAGGAACCTCATGTCCAAAGCTTGTAATTGAAACAGTGGAAGAGAGACTGATGTTGACTGTTAAGTAGCAAAGCCAGGTCAGGAAATCAGCTGCACTGACTCCTTCTGCTTTGCAATCAGCCACTAAAACCTCTCATTGGCTACCTCACAGAGGTTTCTTCCAATTAAATAAATTTCCCAGCTGACTAAAGCAAACAGAAGTAACGAGAGCCACCTGATTCCAAGGCAGCAAACAGCTGGTATTCCTAAGTCCCATCAAAGCAGGAAAGGCAAATCCTTCATCCTCTCCAGACAACACCACTTCAAAAAATCCAAATCCACCACAAAAGTATGATGTAACACAGCAACTATCAACTGAAGTTTCAGAACATTTAGAGGTAAAAGCAATGCTTTTTAAGGGTGTAGAGGAGCAGATAACAGCAGTAGCAAAAAATTGAAGAAAACAATGTAAATAGAAATCTGTTGTGACTGTATAGCATTGAACAATCAGAGTAAGGCTATAATATATTAAATAATAAGAGTAGTAACCACACATCTCTATGCATACTCACGTCACTCTGGAGGTCGTAGGCCTGCCGTGCGTGGATCACATCGTTCTGGTCAGGAAGGCAGGTCCACTGGTGCAGGTACTGCCTGTAGTCAACGTCACTGACCAGGGTCTGACACTCCTTGGCTGCCTGCACCGACAGGGCATCCACAGGGATGTGGATATGGGTCTTGGAATCATTGTAGGCCTTCTTGTAGAGGCGGTCGTTCTGCAGGGCCATGGCGCGCGCGGCCTGCACCAGCTTGGGGTCCTCCTTGGCACTGGGGCACCCGATGTAGTGGCCTTTCTGCTTCTCATGGGTTTCTTTGTACTTGTACTGGAAATACAGAGAGAACAAAAGGCGTGTTGCTCACCTGGACACAGCCACCAGACAAAAGGCTTCCAGCTCCCCAGGCTGTCAGCCTGAGCTTCACTCAGTTCTGCTGAGACACAAGCACCACATGAAGAGAAGGCTGTACCTCACTGGCAATGTCTCTGGAGGCCTTGGCTTGTTTGATGGGAATGGCATCAGCTCTTAGGTCATAGCTTTTCGCCTTGGCCTCATCCCAGGCCTTCTGATAATGTTTCTGCAAGGAAAATTAATCACCTTTGTTAAACATAGTGAAATGCCTTCTCTAAAAATCTACTTCCTTGGAATGACCAGCTTGGGAGCCCTGTTTGCCTCCTGTAACTGGCAGAGTTACAATAATGATCCTGGCAAGTGTCTTAACAGAAAACTCATGACTTAAAATAGGTGCGAGACCCAAAAGACAAAGAGGCAGCAGAAATATTCCTGGAGACAGACTACTATGTCTGCAGACTCCAACAACGCCTCCATGGAAATTACTTGGCAGGTTTTGACAAAGGGAGCGGGAGTTGTGTGGAATTGCACACTGAGCTTGGGTGTTTGCTCGTGAACACACCACCTGTTGATAGGCTGAAAGGTGATAAAGAGCCCCTGGATGTAATTTCCTGTTGACAAGCACATTAGAAGGTGGATTTGTACACCACAATTTACAGCAAAAACTGAAAGAACAATTGCCAGTCTTCACTTTCTAACGCTTCACAAGGATTTCATTTTGTTTTCTTACATTGCTGATGTTGATAGCGTTGACTTTGGACTGCAGCATGACAGGAGTGTCTGAAGGGAGGGAAATCTGGGTCTTGTCTTTATCCCAGGCCTCACGATACAGACGCTGAGGAGAAAAGAAAGGAAGAATAATGGCATTTCAATAGGGTGAGAAAAAAGCACCAACAGGAATTCTTTGGTAATTCCAATTTGCAAAACTTTCAACTCGACATTCCTGTGGTAGACCACAAAGGAAAGAAATGAATCCTGTAAGTGAAAGGGGAGTGCAAGGTGAGCTTACATCACTGAGCTGCATGGCATTGGTCTTGGCCAGGACAACATCTGGGGAGTCAGTGATGCTGGTGAACTTCAGCTGCTCCGGCCGCGTGCGGTACAAGCGCTCATTGAGGAGCTCCTGGGCTTTCTTGGCTTTGACCACATCCACAGAACCTTCTGTTAGCCAGCCAATGCCTCGCAGCCATTCCAGGTCGGACTTGTACACGTTCTACAAACAAATCAAGGGTTACTGGCATTGCAGAGATACCTTTTTCACCTAGGGAGCTTGTGGACTCTCAGTCCATGAGGACATTCAAGACCAGTCTGGATGAGGCTCGGAATAACCAGGTCTAGTGCAAGGAGTCCTTGCCCATGGCAGGGGGTTGGAATAAGATAATCTTTTCCAATCCAAACCATTTTGGGATTCTGTAGTTCTAACTAAGTGCAAGAAGGTTTTTTTCCCCAACTTCTCCTCATACTCTTACACAACAAGCAGCCAATGAGACTGGTGGAGAAGGACCTTTCTAGACACAGAACCCCTGATTTGCACAGCAACAACAATACTCTTAAGATGCTGCATTCAAACCAGGGGCATCATCTGCAAGTACTCTGCAAGCAAATGTTCTACAGTAGACCAAGAAAACATGGCTTCCCTATGAACTGCCCCGAATATTTCTGGCCTCCAGGCTGAAATCCTTTGGAAAGGATAACATACCAGGACAGACTCTAGGCTCATGAACATGCATTTAAAAGTGTATGTGCCAGTCACTAACAAACAGAGCCTCACACAGCCACACTAAAGCTTTCCTACAGTTATTGTCACTCACGTCACTCTGGAGGTCGTAGGCCTGCCGTGCGTGGATCACGTCATTCTGGTCAGGAAGGCAGGTCCACTGGTGCAGGTACTGCCTGTAGTCAACGTCACTGACCAGGGTCTGACACTCCTTGGCTGCCTGCACCGACAGGGCATCCACAGGGATGTGGATATGGGTCTTGGAATCATTGTAGGCCTTCTTGTAGAGGCGGTCGTTCTGCAGGGCCATGGCGCGCGCGGCCTGCACCAGCTTGGGGTCCTCCTTGGCACTGGGGCACCCGATGTAGTGGCCTTTCTGCTTCTCGTGGGTTTCTTTGTACTTGTACTGGAAATACAGAGAGAACAAAAGGCGTGTTGCTCACCTGGACACAGCCACCAGACAAAAGGCTTCCAGCTCCCCAGGCTGTCAGCCTGAGCTTCACTCAGTTCTGCTGAGACACAAGCACTACATGAAGAGAAGGCTGTACCTCACTGGCAATGTCTCTGGAGGCCTTGGCTTGTTTGATGGGAATGGCATCAGCTCTTAGGTCATAGCTTTTCGCCTTGGCCTCATCCCAGGCCTTCTGATAATGTTTCTGCAAGGAAAATTAATCACCTTTGTTAAACATAGTGAAATGCCTTCTCTAAAAATCTACTTCCTTGGAATGACCAGCTTGGGAGCCCTGTTTGCCTCCTGTAACTGGCAGAGTTACAATAATGATCCTGGCAAGTGTCTTAACAGAAAACTCATGACTTAAAATAGGTGCGAGACCCAAAAGACAAAGAGGCAGCAGAAATATTCCTGGAGACAGACTACTATGTCTGCAGACTCCAACAACTCCTCCATGGAAATTACTTGGCAGGTTTTGACAAAGGGAGCAGGAGTTGTGTGGAATTGCACACTGAGCTTGGGTGTTTGCTCGTGAACACACCACCTGTTGATAGGCTGAAAGGTGATAAAGAGCCCCTGGATGTAATTTCCTGTTGACAAGCACATTAGAAGGTGGATTTGTACACCACAATTTACAGCAAAAACTGAAAGAACAATTGCCAGTCTTCACTTTCTAACGCTTCACAAGGATTTCATTTTGTTTTCTTACATTGCTGATGTTGATAGCGTTGACTTTGGACTGCAGCATGACAGGAGTGTCTGAAGGGAGGGAAATCTGGGTCTTGTCTTTATCCCAGGCCTCACGATACAGACGCTGAGGAGAAAAGAAAGGAAGAATAATGGCATTTCAATAGGGTGAGAAAAAAGCACCAACAGGAATTCTTTGGTAATTCCAATTTGCAAAACTTTCAACTCGACATTCCTGTGGTAGACCACAAAGGAAAGAAATGAATCCTGTAAGTGAAAGGGGAGCGCAAGGTGAGCTTACATCACTGAGCTGCATGGCATTGGTCTTGGCCAGGACAACATCTGGGGAGTCAGTGATGCTGGTGAACTTCAGCTGCTCCGGCCGCGTGCGGTACAAGCGCTCATTGAGGAGCTCCTGGGCTTTCTTGGCTTTGACCACATCCACAGAACCTTCTGTTAGCCAGCCAATGCCTCGCAGCCATTCCAGGTCGGACTTGTACACGTTCTACAAACAAATCAAGGGTTACTGGCATTGCAGAGATACCTTTTTCACCTAGGGAGCTTGTGGACTCTCAGTCCATGAGGACATTCAAGACCAGTCTGGATGAGGCTCGGAATAACCAGGTCTAGTGCAAGGAGTCCTTGCCCATGGCAGGGGGTTGGAATAAGATAATCTTTTCCAATCCAAACCATTTTGGGATTCTGTAGTTCTAACTAAGTGCAAGAAGGTTTTTTTCCCCAACTTCTCCTCATACTCTTACACAACAAGCAGCCAATGAGACTGTGGTGGAGAAGGACCTTTCTAGACACAGAACCCCTGATTTGCACAGCAACAACAATACTCTTAAGATGCTGCATTCAAACCAGGGGCATCATCTGCAAGTACTCTGCAAGCAAATGTTCTACAGTAGACCAAGAAAACATGGCTTCCCTATGAACTGCCCCGAATATTTCTGGCCTCCAGGCTGAAATCCTTTGGAAAGGATAACATACCAGGACAGACTCTAGGCTCATGAACATGCATTTAAAAGTGTATGTGCCAGTCACTAACAAACAGAGCCTCACACAGTCGCACCAAAGCTTTCCTACAGTTATTGTCACTCACGTCACTCTGGAGGTCGTAGGCCTGCCGTGCGTGGATCACGTCATTCTGGTCAGGAAGGCAGGTCCACTGGTGCAGGTACTGCCTGTAGTCAACGTCACTGACCAGGGTCTGACACTCCTTGGCTGCCTGCACCGACAGGGCATCCACAGGGATGTGGATATGGGTCTTGGAATCATTGTAGGCCTTCTTGTAGAGGCGGTCGTTCTGCAGGGCCATGGCGCGCGCGGCCTGCACCAGCTTGGGGTCCTCCTTGGCACTGGGGCACCCGATGTAGTGGCCTTTCTGCTTCTCATGGGTTTCTTTGTACTTGTACTGGAAATACAAGAAGAAGTGAATCTGGGATGAAGGTGCCATAATTTCCTATTGCTACTGATCACAAAAATATATATTTTGTTTTTAAGATAACTGAAAATAAATGTAAAAGATGAACATACATCACTCGCAATATCTCTTGATGCTTTGGCAGCTTTGATTGGAATTGCATCAGCTCTCATGTCATAACCTTTCTGTTTGGCCTCTTCCCAGGCTTGTACATAAAGTTTCTACACAAAAGAAGACAGAAAATGACTTATCAATATTTTGAAAGATGGGATTTCTGCATGTCATCATTTTTTCTCAAAGTTTTAATGAATGCGTATTTTAGAACATCTTTATGATTTAAGAAATTCTGACTTAACTCTAAATTTCTACTAGTTTAGTGAATGTTTAAATGTCCTTACATGGCTAACATTGGCTGCATTGGCCTTTGCTAACAGGATGTCTGGTGTGTCAGGCATGACATGGATGGACTTCTTGTCTGCATCCCAGGCTTCTGTGTACAAGCGCTACGAGAGAGGAAAACAGCCCTTTACAAACAGTTCTTTATGAAATTATTTTTAAGTTATTTTACAATTATTTTACAAACTGCTATGGGTAGCTCAAGTCAGCTCTAAATACCCTGACTCAGCAAAGCTTCTCTCTGAAACAGCTCAAGAAGGAAACTTTGTCCCTCCTGATTTTTTCTCAGGCTAAGCTGGTGCAGCAATTGATTGATTTGTACTGTGGAGAAACAGCCATAGGAGGAAAACTATTAATTATTCTGTGTAAGTTGTTTGATTATGTTTCTTATAAAGGAGGAGGTACTTAGTGACTTTCACCCTCCAGATCTGAGATACATTGCAGGAGTCTCACATTCAGAGAACTTCCAATATTTCCTCATAACTTGTTCATCGTGCAGTATTATTCTTGGAAAATCTGTGATTTAAGGGAGTTTTTTCTGGAGATTTTTACCAACTGCTCATGGCAGATTGAGCCATGAAGGAACAGCTTTCCTGTATAATGGCTGAATCTGGACATTGATTTTCTCTTAAATCCACAAGTCTTTAGCTTTACTTTGTATTTTGTACTTTTTACCTCATGAACAAGTTCTATTAACTGGCAATACCACCCTCACCTTGTTCATGATCTCAGCATTCTGCTTGGCTAAGACCATGGCCAAGGAATCGGTCACGCTGGTAAATTTGATTTTGTCGGCAGGTTGGCGATACTTCCTCTCACTGAGGATTTCTCCAGCTTTCTTGGCTTTCTCAACTTCCAAGGAACCAATAGGAACCCATCCAATGCCTCTCAGCCATTCCAGGTCTGATTTGTAAACAGCCTGAAAAAATTTGAAAGTTTGTTACATATATGCAAGTGTGATCAAATATTAAAATTAATATAAATGAGCACATCCTATATGAACAACTGGGTATGTTTCTGAGGATATGGTTCTGAAAACAGTTGTTATTTTTGAAGATTAAATAAAATAGTTAATAAATATACCTCAGGTTAAGGACTGAAAAAACAGAATTAAACATAAATTTGATGAAAGAATAATAAACATTTCAGCAAGTCTGATGCAAGTGACTAAGGTGTATAATCCATACTTTAAAACTTAGATTTATAAGACACAGAGTATTTAATTATGTATGACAAATGTAAGGATTTGCTCACATCACTCTGGAGGTCGTAGGCTTGCTTGGCATGGATCACGTCGTTCTGGTCGGGCAGACAGATCCACTGGTGCAGGTAGTGCCTGTAGTCAACATCACTGACCAGCTCCTGGCATCTCTTGGCCAACACAATTCCCAGCATGTCCACAGGGCTGCTGAAGCGCGTCTTGGACTTCTCAAAGTCTTTCTTGTACTCTCTGTCACTCTGGATCTTGGCCACGTGCATCGACCACATCATCTTGGGGTCGTCCTCGATGTTCCTGGCCCCGATGTGGTGGCCCAGCTGCTTCCGATACCCCTCCTTGTACTTGTACTGCAGGGAAAAAAATACACATATATATTTATATATTTTATCTTTTTTTAACACAAAGCATTTAAATAGATTTCTTGGTAGAAAAACAAGGAGCATAAAAATCTGTTATCCTCTGTCTCTTAGTGATGTTGACTCATGCCAGAAGCAAAACCTGTCTCAGTCACTGCAGAGTTTTTTCCTGGTTTTGTATTCCAACATTTTGAATTTCAGTGTGACACTGAAACAAATTTCTTTCCTCCAGAAAAGACAAGCATATAGACTTTTAGAATTTATTTACTTACATATCTCTTTTGGGGACATATTTTAAAGTACTTCCTATTTTGAACCAAAAATTAACTTGACAAACTCTAGCATGGACTCCTACATCTTTTTGATCATCCATGGATGGCAATGGGGGCCATAGAAACAATCTTCATGTTATTATATTTATTTGTTACTGTGATACATAACTCATGCAAAAATAGTAGCTATCCATTCCTTTTGTGCACTAAGGCATGTGCTAGAATCACCATAAAAATAGATTTCAATATTATCTATTTTGTGAAATATGACATTAACAAACAATGGAACAACCATTCTGATTCTTTCCCATTACCAAATCCTTACAGAAATAAGAACAAAGCCTTTTCCCATTACCAAATCCTCACCGAAATGAGAACAAAGCCTGCTTACCTCACTGGCAATCTCTCTGGAGGCTTTGGCAGATTGAATGGGAATGGCATCATAACGCAAATCATGGCCCTTCTTCTTTGACTCCTCTAAGGCCAGTTTGTACATTTTCTGTGAGAAAAAATTCACATTTTAGTTTAAAAAACAAAATACCAAATTGCATTTCAGTTAAGCACAACTGTGCAGTAAAACAAATGAAGTACCTAAATAATATTGTTAATCTTCAGACAAATTTAATACTGTTCTCTAGAAAAGAAAAAAAAAAAAAAGGGGATTTCAAAGACCTTGTAATTTTATTTTAGATGTTTGGAAAATGGAAATCATTTAGGGAAGGCAGAGACTGGAACATTTAAAAAGTTAAATTACCTATTTCCCCAAATTGCTGTAGAAATGGTTTCTCATTTATGTCAGATAATATATTTTAAAAGACCCATTAGATATCCAAGAGGTAAATTCCAATGAAAGAACAACTTTGATTTCATCACTGGAAGTGGCAATTTGTGAAACTAAACAACCTGACAATATTTTAATATTAATAAATAATCAAAGGTGAATATAGTGTACTTATCAGAAACCCTTTAATTGTCTCAACTCTTCAGTTGCACTCACCTCACTGTAGTTCAATCTGTTCTGTTTGGCCAGCAGGATTTCTGGGGTGTCAGGCATGACATGAATTGTGGTCTTGTCTTTGTTCCATGCTTCAGTGTACAAACGCTATGAAGGAAAACAGGGGGAGATTTATAGGACATTCCAAACCAGGTTCATGTCTCAATAACCATGGAAAACCCATTAATTAAAATGATAGGAACCTGGTCTAGTAAAAATTGCCCTTTCCCATGGCAGGGAGTTGGAACAAAATGATCTTTAATGTCCCTTCTAACCCAAACTGTTCTATGATACTATGAAATATAAGATGGATAGACAGTTATGTGTTAACCTGGTAGAAATAACATCAACAAAAGGAGAATTTATCTAAGGGAGTTTAAAAACATTAAGGAAACTGTCACATTGCTTCAGAATAATGAATAATCCAAAGCATCTTTAGTGCACACTGCACACACAAGTCAAGGAAAAGATTTAAATGTAAAATGCTGAATATCACACAAATTTGAGTCTTCCACTACCTGGCCCAAGAGTTTTGAGTGAAATAACAAGAGCACACTGATTGAAAATACATCATGTCTGAACTGCAGCATTGCTTGTGCTCAGTTGATTCCCAGTCCTGTCTCCAGGGATGAGGTACAGACCTCTGATGTGTCACCCAGTGGCTTCAGAACTCACCTTGTTCATGGTGTCTGCGTTCTGCTTGGCCAACACCATCTCCAGGGAATCCGTGACACTCGTGAACTTGATGGTGTCTGGACGCTGGCGGTAAATTTTATCACTCAGGATCTCCCCTGCTCTCTTGGCTTTCTCAACTTCCAAGGAACCAATTGGGACCCAACCAATGCCCCGCAGCCATTCCAGGTCAGACTTGTAGCAGTTCTGTTACAAGAAAAAGTTACACAAGTTATTTTAATAAAACAGTCATAATTATAATAATGTATGTTACACCGTGCATCTTTCCAAAGGAAAATAACCTTCCTATCAGCTCTTCATTCAAATAAATGCAAAGCTGTAGAGAAAACTGTAGAAAAACCGACTGCATTTTCACCTACATTAAGGGTGAAACCATTATCCAAGTTTCACGGAATTGTAAATGATAAATAGTCCAAATCCTGGAATTACAGGATTTCATTTAAATATCAGTTAGTTAATACAACACGTAGGAGATATGAGTGTCAATTAACCATGAAACATAATAATAAATCTCAAGAAGTTGGTTCTACCACATCAGAACATGATGGCCTGATCCAATTATGTAAAATAAACTCATTCCTCAGCAGAAATTAAATGCCAGAGAACTCACATCACTCTGGAGGTCGTAGGCTTGCTTGGCATGGATCACGTCGTTCTGGTCGGGCAGACAGATCCACTGGTGCAGGTAGTGCCTGTAGTCAACATCACTGACCAGCTCCTGGCACCTCTTGGCCAACACAATTCCCAGCATGTCCACGGGGCTGCTGAAGCGCGTCTTGGACTTCTCAAAGTCTTTCTTGTACTCTCTGTCACTCTGGATCTTGGCCACGTGCATCGACCACATCATCTTGGGGTCGTCCTCGATGTTCCTGGCCCCGATGTGGTGGCCCAGCTGCTTCCGATACCCCTCCTTGTACTTGTACTGAAACACAAACCAAGATATTACATTTCTGTATCACCTCTAAATATCAGTTAGTAATATTAAATATTTCTGCCAATAACCTTTCCAAACTTATTTATAGCCTGCCTTTAAAAACCTAAATAGTCAAATCAATTCTCATGCTAATAACACAGATTCTGGCACTAAAGTTTTTTGCTGCTTGAGTTAGAACTCTAAACAGAAATTTTTTATAATTTTGTATTTTGAAGAAATATGCTTCACTAATATTAGTGAGAAATAATCCTGGTCTTATTAAATGCATTTAATCCTTATTACATATAATGTAAATACTTATTTACACATATGGGGTTACGAGCTATACAATTCTCATGATAGCAGAATTATATTGTTCTTATAATTATCAACATCTATTTTTTTAAACATACATGATAATTTGCTTGCAAAAAATCTATTACTTAAGGTCATAGTTTAGCTACAGCATCTTTTACAGAATTCAGCTGATAATTTTCAGGTTGCAGAGGAGAGAGGTCAACATAGAAAGAAAAGTAGATTCTTACATCACTGGCAATTTCCCTGGATGCTTTGGCTGCTTGGATGGGGATGGCATCAGCTCTCAAATCATAGCCTTCCTTCTTGGCATCTTCCATGGCCTGTCTGTATTGTTTCTAGATGAAGAATTAAACAATGGGACTCATATAAGTTTCATATATTATATTCTATGCAAAACAAATTGCTTGGAAGTAGATCTAAACATTGTGTTTAGATTTATTACACCCAGTTTTATCCACCTTTAACTCAAAGCCTCAGATCAGTAGCAGATACAAATTCATATCAAAGGAATACCTTTGCTAAATACATTTGTAAATTAATTTTTCTTTTACTGCTTTAAATAATGTAACACTGACTACAATTTAGAGCTAACTTTTTCTTTTATACAAGTGGAGAAAACCTACTTTTTAAAGCCACCAATGTGCCTTGCCATTGTGAACTTGTTTGCCTAAAATAACTATGAACACTGGCATCACAGCATTTCAGAATTGTGCTGGTAATTGCCTTTTTGGTATTAATTTTTGCCTTCCCAACATCATGCACCCTGGCAGAAATGACTCCAAAAATTCAGTGGAAACACACAACTTTGTGGAATTTATGGAATTTTTTCTCACCATTGCTCACTGCTCTATGTACACACTACTACAAATATCCAAACAATACTTCTGAAGTCACAATTTTGTGGATAAATATGGGAGTTACTTAAGGAAGTTGATGGTGATATCTATAGAAGGTTTCCCAGAACATTGCTGACCCAGCCATGACCCAGAGCAGTTACATTTGGAGAGCTCCCACACTCACCAGACTGTAGTTTTTCTTGTTCTCTCTTGCCAGTGTGATTTCAGGCGTGTCAGGCATTATGTGGATTTGTGTCTTGTCTTTATCCCAGGCCTCAGTATACAGACGCTGCAGGAGAAACACAGTAGAGTATTTGGAGACCTTCACAATTGATAATTGTGACAAATTAACTTAGTAATTATCTTAGGAAGACATTATTAAATCAACTCTTGATAAAAGTAAGTTTCCCATTGATTACCAAGAATGGAACTTACAATTTACAGCCTTACTGTGCTGAAATCTCACAGCACAAGCACAGGTGTGTGGTCCTAGTCCTGTCTCAAGGGTTTAAGCAGAAACTGTTAATGTGTTACCTGATCAAATCTGCCTCACCTTATTCATGTTGTCTGCATTCTGCTTGGCCAACACCATTGGGAGGGAATCGGGGATGCTGGTGAACTTGATGGTGTCCGGATGCTGGCGGTAAATTTTATCACTCAGGATCTCCCCTGCCTTTTTGGCCTTCTCAACTTCCAAGGAACCAATCGGGACCCAACCAATGCCCCGCAGCCATTCCAGGTCAGACTTGTAGCAGTTCTGTTACAAAATATAAAGGCAGCAGTTAGAAATTTCCCCTTTATATGTTAATTAGCATTTAAATGTATTACAATTACCAATTAGGAAGGATTATACGGAGATAATTCTGCTGTTTGGCCATATACAAACCTTCGTAATGGCCTTACACACAGATTCATTCACTACACAAAATCTAATGACATTGCTTGGAACAGGGGAAGAAAAATACATTGTGAAAAAAGACAAGAGCAACTTGTCTAGTTCATATACCAAGGAAATTACGAACTTTTCAGTAACCCAGGGTTTATCAGCAAGTACTAACATCACTCTGGAGGTCATAGGCTTGCTTGGCGTGGATCACATCGTTCTGGTCGGGCAGACAAGTCCATTGATGCAGATAGTGCCGGTAATCGACATCACTGACCAGCTCCTGGCATTTCTTGGCCAACACCAATCCCAGCATGTCCACAGGGCTACTGAAGCGTGTCTTGGACTTCTCAAAGTCTTTCTTGTACTCTCTGTCACTCTGGATCTTGGCCACATGCATCGACCACATCATCTTGGGGTCGTCCTCGATGTTGCGGGCCCCAATGTGGTGGCCCAGCTGTTGGCGATACCCTTCCTTGTACTTGTACTATGGACAAAAAAATGTTCAGTGAGTGCCACTTTAGGGGTTTTTTGTGTCCCCAAGAGTCCCTGTGGTACCACCTCCAGAAAACATAGCAGCTGAAACCACAGAGACTTTAGAGTGAGAAAAGACTCAGCCCCAGCATGGGCCACAAGGGCTGCTGTGCACTCACATCACTGGCGATGTCCCGGGAAGCTTTGGCAGACTTGATGGGAATGGCATCTGCCCGCATGTCGTAGCCCTTCTTCTTCTCCTCCTCCATCGCCTGCTTGTACAGTTTCTGAAACAGACACCACCGTGCCCTCAGACAATGCTGCTTCCCAGGACACAGCAGCACCCAGGGACGGACACGGCACCCACAGCACCCACCCACCTCGCTCAAGTTCACTTGGTTCTGCTGGGCCAGCAGGATCCCAGGGGTGTCCGGCATGATGTGAACACTGGTTTTGTCCTTCTCCCAGGCTGAGATGTAGGAGCGCTGGAAAATGAGGAGGACAGAGGGAGATAAGATCACACAGGCTCAGGAACAAACTCAACAAGAAGGTCAGCTCCATGAACCAAAGCAAGGGGCCTCTACTTTTCCACTGACTAAGGAACTCCCGCCCTTTCCCAGAACTTTCTAATGCTTCACCCTTTTCCACCCTGTGCCCCATTACTGCTCCAACCACACAAAACTGAATTTTGTCTCAAACAAGGAACACAAATCCCTGAGGCAAGAGGAGTCAACATTCCCCTTGCACAACTCAGGCCACGGAAGGACCAACATCTTGAGAAAGAAGGCATCTGTTTCCTTCAGGGTGCAAACATGAGGAAATCTCACTTGGTCCATGATTTTGGAGTTGTGCTTTGCCAGCTCCATGGGCATCGAGTCAGGAAGGCTCGTGAATTTGATGGTGTCTGGGTGCTGACGATACTTCTTGTCACTCAGGATCTCGCTCGCCCTCTTGTTCTTCTCAACGTCCAATGATCCAAGTGGGGACCAGCCAATGCCCCTCAGCCACTGCAGGTCGGACTTGTACACGTTCTGCAAGATACGTAAGGATATAAAGCAATTCAGCAACTTCTCACTCCAAGCAATCCCATCTCCTACCAACAAATGCTCTGCTTATTCCAGCATGTTCCCCTGGGTCAACCAACAGGGTGACCCAACCCCTGGGTCAGCCTGTGCCACAAAAGAGACTCCAAGTAAGCTCAGCACCCCACAACCTGGCTCCCCACTCTTGGAACACCACAAGCGACTGTCAAGTAATCCACAAACCGTCCTCACTCTTTCTTCCCATTATTCCCAGCAAAGACTTGACCCATTTGGCAATCTGCAGCTGGCAGAGACATGGGATGAGCCTTTTATCCAATCTCCTGAGGCTCTTCATACCATTGTCAGCTGCACGATTTCTTGCCTTTGACAACTCTTGATTCTCCAGAAAAAAAAAGGATTTGAATTCCCTTGCCCTTCCCTTGCCACACAGACCCCTTCTCCAACGGTAGAACAGACAACACAAGGTTATCACAAAGCCAGTACAAATCAACTCACATCACTCTGCAGGTCGTACACTGTCTTGGCATGGACAACATCGTTCTGGTCCGGCAGGCAGGTCCAGCGGTGCAGAGGGTGCCGGTAATCGACATCACTGACCAGCTCCTGGCATTTCTTGGCCAACACCACTCCCAGCATGTCCACAGGGCTGCTGAAGCGTGTCTTGGACTTCTCAAAGTCTTTCTTGTACTCTCTGTCACTCTGGATCTTGGCCACGTGCATCGACCACATCATCTTGGGGTCGTCCTCGATGTTGCGGGCCCCAATGTGGTGGCCCAGCTGTTGGCGATACCCTTCCTTGTACTTGTACTATGGACAAAAAAATGTTCAGTGAATGTTATGCTTGAGTTTTTATAAGGCCCCAGCAACCCCTGCGGCACCGCCTCCAGAAAACATAGCAGCTGAAACCACAGAGACTTTAGAGTGAGAAAAGACTCAGCCCCAGCATGGGCCACAAGGGCTGCTGTGCACTCACATCACTGGCGATGTCCCGGGAAGCTTTGGCAGACTTGATGGGAATGGCATCTGCCCACATGTCGTAGCCCTTCTTCTTCTCCTCCTCCATCGCCTGCTTGTACAGTTTCTGAAACAGACACCACCGTGCCCTCAGACAATGCTGCTTCCCAGGACACAGCAGCACCCAGGGACGGACACGGCACCCACAGCACCCACCCACCTCGCTCAAGTTCACTTGGTTCTGCTGGGCCAGCAGGATCCCAGGGGTGTCCGGCATGATGTGAACACTGGTTTTGTCCTTCTCCCAGGCTGAGATGTAGGAGCGCTGGAAAATGAGGAGGACAGAGGGAGATAAGATCACACAGGCTCAGGAACAAACTCAACAAGAAGGTCAGCTCCATGAACCAAAGCAAGGGGCCTCTACTTTTCCACTGACTAAGGAACTCCCGCCCTTTCCCAGAACTTTCTAATGCTTCACCCTTTTCCACCCTGTGCCCCATTACTGCTCCAACCACACAAAACTGAATTTTGTCTCAAACAAGGAACACAAATCCCTGAGGCAAGAGGAGTCAACATTCCCCTTGCACAACTCAGGCCACGGAAGGACCAACATCTTGAGAAAGAAGGCATCTGTTTCCTTCAGGGTGCAAACATGAGGAAATCTCACTTGGTCCATGATTTTGGAGTTGTGCTTTGCCAGCTCCATGGGCATTGAGTCAGGAAGGCTCGTGAATTTGATGGTGTCTGGGTGCTGACGATACTTCTTGTCACTCAGGATCTCGCTCGCCCTCTTGTTCTTCTCAACGTCCAATGATCCAAGTGGGGACCAGCCAATGCCCCTCAGCCACTGCAGGTCAGACTTGTACACGTTCTGGAAGGACAGGAAAGGACACAATCAGCTTAGCAGCTTCCTCACTCCAAGCAACCTCATCTCCTGCCACGGGAAACTTTGCTGAACAGAACATGCTCCTCTGAGTCTACCAACCCGCCTGTGTCAGATAAGAGACTCCCGTTATGTTCAACTCTCCACAGCCTGTCTCCCCACTACTTCAACAGCACAAGGAGCTATCATGCAGTTCACAAAGCCTCACTCTCCATCTTCTTAGTATCTCCAGCAAAGACCTGCCCCATTTGGCAACTTCTAGCTGGCAGAGGCTTGGGAGAAACCTTATAGCACAATTCAGAAGACCCTTTGTACCATGTACCACTGCACCCAAGGCTTGACATTGCCATTATTGGTCCTCCAAAAGCAAATATTCGACTCTTTGCTCTTCCCCTGTACTGTAGACCCTGTCCACAACTCTCCCAGCAAAGTGTTAATGGCAAGACACGACTCTTCCATGCCCATAAAGTATGAGCCCACACAAATGTCACCCCTGACTGTCCACGAAAAGAAGCGCCACAACACAACCTCAGTCCCTCAGAATCAGCCAAGAGTTATTATCCCCACATGGACCTTGTCCAGCACTGGAACAGAACACAAGAGAGACCGGTGGTGGTAATGCAGCCAGTACAGAACAACTCACATCACTCTGCAGGTCGTACACTGTCTTGGCATGGACAACATCGTTCTGGTCCGGCAGGCAGGTCCAGCGGTGCAGAGGGTGCCGGTAATCGACATCACTGACCAGCTCCTGGCATTTCTTGGCCAACACCAATCCCAGCATGTCCACAGGGCTGCTGAAGTGCGTCTTGGACTTCTCAAAGGCTTTCTTGTACTCTCTGTCACTCTGGATCTTGGCCACGTGCATCGACCACATCATCTTGGGGTCGTCCTCGATGTTGCGGGCCCCAATGTGGTGGCCCAGCTGTTGGCGATACCCTTCCTTGTACTTGTACTATGGACAAAAAAATGTTCAGTGAGTGCCACTTTAGGGGTTTTTTGTGTCCCCAAGAGTCCCTGTGGTACCACCTCCAGAAAACATAGCAGCTGAAACCACAGAGACTTTAGAGTGAGAAAAGACTCAGCCCCAGCGTGGGTCACAAGGGCTGCTGTGCACTCACATCACTGGCGATGTCCCGGGAAGCTTTGGCAGACTTGATGGGAATGGCATCTGCCCGCATGTCGTAGCCCTTCTTCTTCTCCTCCTCCATCGCCTGCTTGTACAGTTTCTGAAACAGACACCACCGTGCCCTCAGACAATGCTGCTTCCCAGGACACAGCAGCACCCAGGGACGGACACGGCACCCACAGCACCCACCCACCTCGCTCAAGTTCACTTGGTTCTGCTGGGCCAGCAGGATCCCAGGGGTGTCCGGCATGATGTGAACACTGGTTTTGTCCTTCTCCCAGGCTGAGATGTAGGAGCGCTGGAAAATGAGGAGGACAGAGGGAGATAAGATCACACAGGCTCAGGAACAAACTCAACAAGAAGGTCAGCTCCATGAACCAAAGCAAGGGGCCTCTACTTTTCCACTGACTAAGGAACTCCCGCCCTTTCCCAGAACTTTCTAATGCTTCACCCTTTTCCACCCTGTGCCCCATTACTGCTCCAACCACACAAAACTGAATTTTGTCTCAAACAAGGAACACAAATCCCTGAGGCAAGAGGAGTCAACATTCCCCTTGCACAACTCAGGCCACGGAAGGACCAACATCTTGAGAAAGAAGGCATCTGTTTCCTTCAGGGTGCAAACATGAGGAAATCTCACTTGGTCCATGATTTTGGAGTTGTGCTTTGCCAGCTCCATGGGCATTGAGTCAGGAAGGCTCGTGAATTTGATGGTGTCTGGGTGCTGACGATACTTCTTGTCACTCAGGATCTCGCTCGCCCTCTTGTTCTTCTCAACGTCCAATGATCCAAGTGGGGACCAGCCAATGCCCCTCAGCCACTGCAGGTCGGACTTGTACACGTTCTGCAAGATACGTAAGGATATAAAGCAATTCAGCAACTTCTCACTCCAAGCAATCCCATCTCCTACCAACAAATGCTCTGCTTATTCCAGCATGTTCCCCTGGGTCAACCAACAGGGTGACCCAACCCCTGGGTCAGCCTGTGCCACAAAAGAGACTCCAAGTAAGCTCAGCACCCCACAACCTGGCTCCCCACTCTTGGAACACCACAAGCGACTGTCAAGTAATCCACAAACCGTCCTCACTCTTTCTTCCCATTATTCCCAGCAAAGACTTGACCCATTTGGCAATCTGCAGCTGGCAGAGACATGGGATGAGCCTTTTATCCAATCTCCTGAGGCTCTTCATACCATTGTCAGCTGCACGATTTCTTGCCTTTGACAACTCTTGATTCTCCAGAAAAAAAAAGGATTTGAATTCCCTTGCCCTTCCCTTGCCACACAGACCCCTTCTCCAACGGTAGAACAGACAACACAAGGTTATCACAAAGCCAGTACAAATCAACTCACATCACTCTGCAGGTCGTACACTGTCTTGGCATGGACAACATCGTTCTGGTCCGGCAGGCAGGTCCAGCGGTGCAGAGGGTGCCGGTAATCGACATCACTGACCAGCTCCTGGCATTTCTTGGCCAACACCACTCCCAGCATGTCCACAGGGCTGCTGAAGCGTGTCTTGGACTTCTCAAAGTCTTTCTTGTACTCTCTGTCACTCTGGATCTTGGCCACGTGCATCGACCACATCATCTTGGGGTCATCCTCGATGTTGCGGGCCCCAATGTGGTGGCCCAGCTGTTGGCGATACCCTTCCTTGTACTTGTACTATGGACAAAAAAATGTTCAGTGAGTGCCACTTTAGGGGTTTTTTGTGTCCCCAAGAGTCCCTGTGGTACCACCTCCAGAAAACATAGCAGCTGAAACCACAGAGACTTTAGAGTGAGAAAAGACTCAGCCCCAGCATGGGCCACAAGGGCTGCTGTGCACTCACATCACTGGCGATGTCCCGGGAAGCTTTGGCAGACTTGATGGGAATGGCATCTGCCCGCATGTCGTAGCCCTTCTTCTTCTCCTCCTCCATCGCCTGCTTGTACAGTTTCTGAAACAGACACCACCGTGCCCTCAGACAATGCTGCTTCCCAGGACACAGCAGCACCCAGGGACGGACACGGCACCCACAGCACCCACCCACCTCGCTCAAGTTCACTTGGTTCTGCTGGGCCAGCAGGATCCCAGGGGTGTCCGGCATGATGTGAACACTGGTTTTGTCCTTCTCCCAGGCTGAGATGTAGGAGCGCTGGAAAATGAGGAGGACAGAGGGAGATAAGATCACACAGGCTCAGGAACAAACTCAACAAGAAGGTCAGCTCCATGAACCAAAGCAAGGGGCCTCTACTTTTCCACTGACTAAGGAACTCCCGCCCTTTCCCAGAACTTTCTAATGCTTCACCCTTTTCCACCCTGTGCCCCATTACTGCTCCAACCACACAAAACTGAATTTTGTCTCAAACAAGGAACACAAATCCCTGAGGCAAGAGGAGTCAACATTCCCCTTGCACAACTCAGGCCACAGAAGGACCAACATCTTGAGAAAGAAGGCATCTGTTTCCTTCAGGGTGCAAACATGAGGAAATCTCACTTGGTCCATGATTTTGGAGTTGTGCTTTGCCAGCTCCATGGGCATTGAGTCAGGAAGGCTCGTGAATTTGATGGTGTCTGGGTGCTGACGATACTTCTTGTCACTCAGGATCTCGCTCGCCCTCTTGTTCTTCTCAACGTCCAATGATCCAAGTGGGGACCAGCCAATGCCCCTCAGCCACTGCAGGTCGGACTTGTACACGTTCTGGAAGGACAGGAAAGGACACAATCAGCTTAGCAGCTTCCTCACTCCAAGCAACCTCATCTCCTGCCACGGGAAACTTTGCTGAACAGAACATGCTCCTCTGAGTCTACCAACCCGCCTGTGTCAGATAAGAGACTCCCGTTATGTTCAACTCTCCACAGCCTGTCTCCCCACTACTTCAACAGCACAAGGAGCTATCATGCAGTTCACAAAGCCTCACTCTCCATCTTCTTAGTATCTCCAGCAAAGACCTGCCCCATTTGGCAACTTCTAGCTGGCAGAGGCTTGGGAGAAACCTTATAGCACAATTCAGAAGACCCTTTGTACCATGTACCACTGCACCCAAGGCTTGACATTGCCATTATTGGTCCTCCAAAAGCAAATATTCGACTCTTTTGCTCTTCCCCTGTACTGTAGACCCTGTCCACAACTCTCCCAGCAAAGTGTTAATGGCAAGACACGACTCTTCCATGCCCATAAAGTATGAGCCCACACAAATGTCACCCCTGACTGTCCACGAAAAGAAGCGCCACAACACAACCTCAGTCCCTCAGAATCAGCCAAGAGTTATTATCCCCACATGGACCTTGTCCAGCACTGGAACAGAACACAAGAGAGACCGGTGGTGGTAATGCAGCCAGTACAGAACAACTCACATCACTCTGCAGGTCGTACACTGTCTTGGCATGGACAACATCGTTCTGGTCCGGCAGGCAGGTCCAGCGGTGCAGAGGGTGCCGGTAATCGACATCACTGACCAGCTCCTGGCATTTCTTGGCCAACACCAATCCCAGCATGTCCACAGGGCTGCTGAAGTGCGTCTTGGACTTCTCAAAGGCTTTCTTGTACTCTCTGTCACTCTGGATCTTGGCCACGTGCATCGACCACATCATCTTGGGGTCGTCCTCGATGTTGCGGGCCCCAATGTGGTGGCCCAGCTGTTGGCGATACCCTTCCTTGTACTTGTACTATGGACAAAAAAATGTTCAGTGAGTGCCACTTTAGGGGTTTTTTGTGTCCCCAAGAGTCCCTGTGGTACCACCTCCAGAAAACATAGCAGCTGAAACCACAGAGACTTTAGAGTGAGAAAAGACTCAGCCCCAGCATGGGCCACAAGGGCTGCTGTGCACTCACATCACTGGCGATGTCCCGGGAAGCTTTGGCAGACTTGATGGGAATGGCATCTGCCCGCATGTCGTAGCCCTTCTTCTTCTCCTCCTCCATCGCCTGCTTGTACAGTTTCTGAAACAGACACCACCGTGCCCTCAGACAACGCTGCTTCCCGGGACACGGCAGCGCCCAGGGACGGACACGGCACCCACAGCACCCACCCACCTCGCTCAAGTTCACTTGGTTCTGCTGGGCCAGCAGGATCCCAGGGGTGTCCGGCATGATGTGAACACTGGTTTTGTCCTTCTCCCAGGCTGAGATGTAGGAGCGCTGGAAAATGAGGAGGACAGAGGGAGATAAGATCACACAGGCTCAGGAACAAACTCAACAAGAAGGTCAGCTCCATGAACCAAAGCAAGGGGCCTCTACTTTTCCACTGACTAAGGAACTCCCGCCCTTTCCCAGAACTTTCTAATGCTTCACCCTTTTCCACCCTGTGCCCCATTACTGCTCCAACCACACAAAACTGAATTTTGTCTCAAACAAGGAACACAAATCCCTGAGGCAAGAGAATGCAATATCCCACTTGAACAACTCAGGCCATGGAAGGACCAACACCGTGAGAAAGAAGGCATCTGTTTCCTTCAGGGTGCAAACATGAGGAAATCTCACTTGGTCCATGATTTTGGAGTTGTGCTTTGCCAGCTCCATGGGCATCGAGTCAGGAAGGCTCGTGAATTTGATGGTGTCTGGGTGCTGACGATACTTCTTGTCACTCAGGATCTCGCTCGCCCTCTTGTTCTTCTCAACGTCCAATGATCCAAGTGGGGACCAGCCAATGCCCCTCAGCCACTGCAGGTCAGACTTGTACACGTTCTGGAAGGACAGGAAAGGACACAATCAGCTTAGCAGCTTCCTCACTCCAAGCAACCCCAAATCCTATCAAGGGGACCTATTCAGAATGGAGCACGTTTTTCTGGGTCAGCCCACCAGCCACCCAGCCAACGGTTATACCCATCCCCTAAGGCTCTTCATATCATTCTCCACTGCACCCAGGCCTTGCCTTTCCCAGCTGCTGGTTCACCATAAAAAAAACTTGTCTCCCTTGCCCTTCCCCTGCCACACAGACCCCTCCTTCAAAACTAGAACAGAACACAAGAGAGACAACACAAGGTTATCACAAAGCCAGTAAAGAACAACTCACATCACTCTGCAGGTCGTACACTGTCTTGGCATGGACAACATCGTTCTGGTCCGGCAGGCAGGTCCAGCGATGCAGAGGGTGCCGGTAATCGACATCACTGACCAGCTCCTGGCATTTCTTGGCCAACACCACTCCCAGCATGTCCACGGGGCTGCTGAAGTGCGTCTTGGAGTTCTCAAAGGCTTTCTTGTACTCTCTGTCACTCTGGATCTTGGCCACGTGCATCGACCACATCATCTTGGGGTCGTCCTCGATGTTGCGGGCCCCGATGTGGTGGCCCAGCTGTTTGCGATACCCTTCCTTGTACTTGTACTGTAGGAAAAAGAAGTATCTACTGAGTTTTATTTTAGTTTTTTTTACAATCCTAGCAACCCCTGTGGCACCACCTCCAGCCAATTTTTCAGCTGAAACCACAGAGAGTTTACAGTGAGAAAGTGTTCAGCTGATGACTTGCAGTCTACAGCTACAAAAGAATTCACATAACATCCTTCTGACAAAACTCACATCTTCCAAGCCTCTCCCTGGCCTATATATTAAGAGCTACTGTTCAATAACTGAGAGGAAGAAAGTCTCCAAATCATGGAAGCTACACCAAAGACCTGAAGTTCAATAAATACTCCCTACATAAAGAATCATTACTGAACTTCAAGAGAGATGGCCAAATCAACTCCTACTCAAACTAGTGAGGCAATAAAATATAACAACATAGAGACTGACTGGGAGAATTAAATAAAGACAGCTAACACATACAGGAATGCAATTTTGTATTAATACCTAAGACTAAAAAAAAATAATGCCCTTTTATATAGCTTTAATTTTTACATGAAAACTTAGTTTGGGTTTTCCTTCCTCATGCCCAGCTCAGCTGTGTAGCTGCAGAGCCAGGGCCATGCAGATTGGCAGTGCTGAGGGCAGCCCAACACCTCTGAGCCCCAGGCTGTTGCATGAGGAGACACTGCCACAAGCCCAGGAGGGACCATGCTTTGGATTATGGCCATCGTCCTGCTCACGTAGCTACACTTCCACATCACCCAGGACTTCCCTTGCAACAGTGCACACCTATAACTTGCAGGGACAGCTACAGGTGGACAGTGCAGAACCAAAACTTTGATGGGCAACTAAATGGCAGTGACAGGTAATGGATTTGTTGCCTCCATTTGGCACAGTTGCAAACCCTGAGTTCAACTGCCAGCATGTGGCACCCATGTGACAGCGTGGGCCACAAGGGCTGCTGTGCACTCACATCACTGGCGATGTCCCGGGAAGCTTTGGCAGACTTGATGGGAATGGCATCTGCCCGCATGTCGTAGCCCTTCTTCTTCTCCTCCTCCATCGCCTGCTTGTACAGTTTCTGAAACAGACACCACCGTGCCCTCAGACAACGCTGCTTCCCAGGACACAGCAGCACCCAGGGACGGACACGGCACCCACAGCACCCACCCACCTCGCTCAAGTTCACTTGGTTCTGCTGGGCCAGCAGGATCCCAGGGGTGTCCGGCATGATGTGAACACTGGTTTTGTCCTTCTCCCAGGCTGAGATGTAGGAGCGCTGGAATAACGAGGAGGACAGAGGGAGGTAAGATCACACAGGCTCAGGAACAAACTCAACAAGAAGGTCAGCTCCATGAACCAAAGCAAGGGGCCTCTACTTTTCCACTGACTAAGGAACTCCCGCCCTTTCCCAGAACTTTCTAATGCTTCACCCTTTTCCACCCTGTGCCCCATTACTGCTCCAACCACACAAAACTGAATTTTGTCTCAAACAAGGAACACAAATCCCTGAGGCAAGAGGAGTCAACATTCCCCTTGCACAACTCAGGCCATGGAAGGACCAACACCGTGAGAAAGAAGGCATCTGTTTCCTTCAGGGTGCAAACATGAGGAAATCTCACTTGGTCCATGATTTTGGAGTTGTGCTTTGCCAGCTCCATGGGCATCGAGTCAGGAAGGCTCGTGAATTTGATGGTGTCTGGGTGCTGACGATACTTCTTGTCACTCAGGATCTCGCTCGCCCTCTTGTTCTTCTCAACGTCCAATGATCCAAGTGGGGACCAGCCAATGCCCCTCAGCCACTGCAGGTCGGACTTGTACACGTTCTGGAAGGACAGGAAAGGACACAATCAGCTTAGCAGCTTCCTCACTCCAAGCAACCCCAAATCCTATTAAGGGATGTTCTCTTGAATGGAGCATGTTCCCCTGGGTCAGCCCACCAGCCACCCAGCCAACGGTTATACCCATCCCCTAAGGCTCTTCATATCATTCTCCACTGCACCCAGGCCTTGCCTTTCCCAGCTGCTGGTTCACCATAAAAAAAACTTGTCTCCCTTGCCCTTCCCCTGCCACACAGACCCCTCCTTCAAAACTAGAACAGAACACAGGACAGACAACACAAGGTTATCACAAAGCCAGTAAAGAACAACTCACATCACTTTGCAGGTCGTACACTGTCTTGGCATGGACAACATCGTTCTGGTCCGGCAGGCAGGTCCAGCGGTGCAGAGGGTGCCGGTAATCGACATCACTGACCAGCTCCTGGCATTTCTTGGCCAACACCACTCCCAGCATGTCCACGGGGCTGCTGAAGCGTGTCTTGGACTTCTCAAAGTCTTTCTTGTACTCTCTGTCACTCTGGATCTTGGCCACGTGCATCGACCACATCATCTTGGGGTCGTCCTCGATGTTCCTGGCCCCGATGTGGTGGCCCAGCTGTTTTCTGTACGCAGTTTTGTATTTATACTAATTGAACACAGAAGAAACAATTACTACCTATTTCCAAGCTGCCATTTCAGTTTCCCTCTTGTTAATATATTGGTTAATCATCTTGCATCTAACATATTTTAATTTGTTTGTTTATTTTCACAATATTTTTATCATTTCATTTAATGTCCAGGAAATATTACGGTATTTCTTATATATTATCATCTTTAAATTATTGTATTTATTTAATTAACTTTACACCATTAAGAACTATACAACCTTTGAGGTGGGCGGCAATGTAACAATGATAAAACTTTACATAACCACTCCTGTTCAATATATTTCTATCCAAGATTATGTGCCTCCTCTGCACCCCACTCTCATTTTCCCTCTGCAAGACCCACCTCACTGGCTATGTCTCGGGATGCCTTGGCTGCCTGGAGGGGGATGGCATCAGGAGGAAGGTCATAACCTTTCTTCTTCAGCTCTTCATATCCTACCTTGTAACGTTTCTGTTGGAGAAGCATTCAAAAGAATTAATGCAAATAAAACTCTCTAGAGAGTTTTTCAATGTTACAACTCTCCACCTCCGACTATTGAAAAGAAAGAATGAGTTTCCAAACACAATTTAATTAATCAAATTCAACTCCATACCCTGCTATTAATGACATGTATTTTGTAACCTTGGATGTACAATATTTAAAAACTACAATCTGAATATCTTCTGATTATTTCATTGAAGATCAAAATTTTCTTTTAGCAAATATAGTAAACTGAGTGATTCCCAGAGCCTTCTACAGAGGCGAGTAATATAACCCCGTGATTCTCTATACCCAGTTTCAAATGCAAACTTACATCACTTGTGTTAATCAAGTTTGATTTAGCCAGCAAAATTTCAGGAGTATCAGGCATGATGTGAACCTGAGTCTTGTCCTTGTTCCAAGCTTGCCGGTAGAGTATCTAAAGGAAACACAAACAAAGACCTGGTCTGACCGGAGATGCACCTGCACAGCAATAATTTCAGTTCACCTTTTCTCTGCATTAGCAAAGCAAAGATGTACTAAGCAAGCAAGAGGAATGTTAACAACAAAAGAGACTGAAATAAAAAAATACAATTACTTCTTACTGAAATACAGCCTTTCTTCTTTCTTTACATCCATGTAATGCCAGGGAAACAGCATTAAGGCAATATATTTACATACTACCTATTAAAGGTCTGATTTGTAGCTATTACTGAATAAGTTAGCAGCACTCAAGTTCTTCATCTTCTGAACAAGGCACAAAGAGCAGTGAGGCCCTGACTATAAACACCTGCTATTTGTATATTTTAAGCACATGTTCTGATAGAGAGATCCTTTTAAAAATGTGTATTAATGTATTCACATATTGAATCCCACATTCTGTCTCTAGAGGCAACTTACATCACTCCTATTTTTGGCATTAGATTTTGCCAAAACGATATCCATGGCATCTGGGATACTTGTGAACTTAATAGTGTCTGGGTGCTGCCTGTACTTCTTCTCACTCAGTATTTCAGAAGCTTTCTTGTTCTTTTCAGACTCCAGAGATCCCAAAGGACTCCATCCAATGCCTCTGAGCCACTGTAGATCTGACTTATACAGGTTCTGTTAAGGATGAAAATCAATCAAAACCATAGTAGATTATTTCACTGTTCATTGATTAAACCCTATGAAAAGTCTAACTGGCAGTTTAGCTCCAATCTGATCTATATTGGTATCAAAAGTGAGTTATCAAAGATACTTTCCAATAAGCAGTAATTATTTCACATGAAAATAAGTGAATTAAATCCAGAGGGAGCTTACATCACTCTGCAGTTCGTTGACCCTCTTTGCCTCGGTGACATCGACCTGGTCTGGCAGACAAGTCCAGTGGTGCAGTATCCGTTTGTAGTCCACATCACTGACCAGCTCCTGACACTTCTTAGCCAGAAGGAAGCCCAACATATCCACAGGCATATTGAACTTGGTCTTCCACTTTTCAAAGTCCTTCTTGTACTCCCTCTCACTCTGCATTTTAGCTACTTGCATGGACCACAACATCTTGGGATCATCCTGCAAGCTGCGGAACCCGATGTGATGTCCCTGCTGCTTGCGGTATCCTTCTTTGTACTTGAACTGGAATGGCAAAGATAGCATAACTCAAATCACAGTAACAAACATACAAGGGTAAAATACACAAGCAAAATATCAATATGATTTCTCATCTTAATGTTCCTTATGAAATTATCCCTGGAAGTGTCCCAGGCCAGGTTGGACAGGGCTTGGAGCAACCTAGCCCACAGCAAGGGTGGAACTGAACAATCCTTAATGTCCCTTCCAACCCAAATCCTTTTGTGATTCTATGATTCTATAAATAAGCAACTTGTTATGGCATCTCATGAAAAGTTTTAGCAGCCCCTTGATTAAATAGCATGCATCACTCGGTGTCAGTGAATGCTCTCCCTGAAAAAGAAAGAATCCTTGGGAAGGAAGAGAGCATGGCAATAGGAAAGGTCTCCTGTGCCATCTGATACAAACACTCACACTGCTCAGAACTCCCTGACACTGACACACTGAAATATTTTGATGAATAACATCATCAACAATGAATAACGATGAAATACGAAGATACTTAAGCACAGAAAACATTTCTTAATGATTAATAAAATCTCTTGCACAAATGCAGGAGTTGTATTTGTACCAAGTTATGGTAACAGCAGTGCATGTGTCACCACATCTATTTCAGAGCTGTGATGAGGATTTCTCTGCATAGGCACTGGGCTCAGCTAATTGGACCAAATTTGGTGCTGCTCTGAAAATGAAGCATCCAAATGAGCAGAAAACTCCTCCCTTTGTGTGACCAGCCATGTTATGGATGGACCAAACTTCAGACTTGTTAAGATGCCAAAGAAACCCTTGCTAAATTTGACAAAAACAGCTCAGGAAGGAGTTTTGTCAGCAATGCTGGTTTTGACTCCAAGCCACACCTTAGCAGAGAGGTGTACTTCAATTTAGTGTGAATCTGTAGGTTGTAACAACCAGATCAATGCTTGTCACATTGAGTTAAAATGCTGCTTACATCACTGGCAATGTCCCTTGAAGCTTTGGCAGCTTTCACTGACATGGCTTCAGGTGTGAGGTCATAGCCTTTCTTTATCATTTCCTCCCAGCCAAGCTTGTAGAGTTTCTAAAATTGAAAACAATATTAATTAAAACCAGTAATATGTACCTCACCTGCTGTTTAGATACACTAATGATCCCTATCACCAAATTCTGGTCACCTCACAGGCTTCAGTTATGAGACAAGGGCTACAAGAATGGGAACTGAGAAATGGGAAAGTGATAAACAAGAAATGCTGGTCTTCCAAGGCTTAGGAGAGGGACTAAGTAGTTTTTTTTAGCAGCTTCCCACTATAGCTTATCTTGAGGATTTGAAACATATCTGGAGAAGCTGAAATATATCCATCTGAGATAACTGAACACTTTTTGATTGGCTTAACAAAATTTTAATTAATAAGGCTTTCATGAAGCCATTTAACAGTCAAGTCAGTTTGTGCACAGTTGATTTTCAGTACAGGCATTCTTAAGTCAAAGATCTGCCTCTGAGCAATTATGCAAAGCAAAACCTGAGTATTTTTTACTGGCACAATGGTCACTTTCTCCTATCTGAAAGCTGCGAGAAAAGCTGGAATCACTGCGTCTACTTTTTCCCATAGACTAAGTTAAAAATATACACACTTAACTTGTAATTTTATAGTAAGGAATTTTTAACATGACTGATTTCTATGCTAAGCATAGAGTACAGACTATGGACTTCCAGATTTCAAAAGCAGGACTTATATTTTCCATACCTTATAATGCAATTCAGTCTGTTAGTTTGCTAGCCTGAAGCTGGTACTTATTTTACTCTGAAAATACTACCCACATGAAATTCTTGCCTGTGTTCTAAATCCCCAGTAGATATTAATTTAAAATACTGGTAGGATTATCAAAATACTCTACCTGACTGTAGTTTGTCTTGTTCTGTTTGGCCTGTAGAATATCTGGTGTGTCTGGCATCACATGGACCTGAGTTTTATCCTTCTCCCAGGCTTGAGTATAAGCATGCTATGGACAGAAAGGCACATAAGATGTGTTAATAGAAATGAGAAAAGATGATTCTTTCAGGGTTTTCACCTTTCCATTTGGATATGGATGGGTAAAAAGGTGAAGGTGCTGACTCAGATTTATTTTACTATGTAATGACCTAATCCAGAATCAGCTGAATTGTTGTCTGGTCTTGCTTCTAATGAAACCCAGCTATCAAGATTTTCAGGACCAGTCATTTCTATATAAGAATGGGAAGAACATATGTTGGAGAAAAATGAGAAAAGATTTCTTTAACCAATGCTGTTTATCAGTAACTGTTTCACTGAGGAAAAAAATGAAAAAAAGAGGAGCCTGTGACAGTTGTTTTTCACATGGAAATGCTGCTATGTAAAGGTGTGACAGAGATTTCCAAACTGGTTATTGGAATGGATTATATGTGAATGCCTGCCTGGCTTTTCCCCTAAATACTCACTTTGTTCATGATATTTGCGTTCTGCTTTGCAAGGACCAGGTCCATGGCATCATTCTGTTTGGTGAAGGGCAATATGCTGGGGTGCTGGCGGTACTTCCGATCACTCGCAATCTCTGTGGCTTTCTTTGACTTCTCCACATCCAGAGAACCAATGGGATTCCAACCAATCCCTCTGAACCACTCCTTGTAATCCTGCTTGTACTCATTCTGCCAAACAGGACACAAAAGCAAAGTTCACAATGTACAAACATCTCAAACAAAATAATCCTGTTCTTTCCAAAATGCAGCCATGATGCATAAACAAAAGTCACAAAAAGAAAACTTACATCACTTTGGATCTGATTCATGTTTCTGTACAGCTCCAAACTCATTGCATCTGGCAGGAGCACGTACTGGTGGATCAGGCGTTTGTAGTTGGCGTTGGTCACACGGTCCTGGGCCTCCTTGGCTGCCACCACGCTGAGGGCATCAGAAGGTGTCTGGTAATTAGTCTTGCTCTGCTCATAGGCCTTCTTGTACTCCCTGTCTGACTGCATCTTGGCCACTTGCATGCAATGGACAAGTTTGGGATCATCCTGGAGGCTGCGGAAGCCGACGAGTTTCCCCTTGTCTTGTTCGTACCCTAATTTGTATTTATACTGGAAGAGAACAGAAAGAGAGAGTTTAATTAATTTAGATTTGAAAATAAGGAAAAAATTCCTGGCTGTGAGGGTGGGGAGGCCCTGGCACAGGTTGGCCAGGGAAGCTGTGGCTGCCTCTGGATCCCTGGAAGTGTCCAAGGCCAGGCTGGAGCAACCTGGGATAGTGGAAGGTGTCCCTGCCCCTTTTTTCTCCCAAGAACTTACATCACTGGCAATATCCCTGGAAGCTTTGGCAGCTTTGACAGGAATAGCATCTGCCCTGAGATCATATCCTTTCTTCCTGGTTTCTTCAAATGAAGATCTGTACATTTTCTGTAAAAAGGAAAAACAACATCTTTAAATAAAGCAAAAATTTGCATATTTTCCACACGCACAAATAATGGTGAAAAGTTACATCTATAAGGATGCCAGCTTAAAAAATAAAAAGAGATAAAAATGTCTATTTCTGCCCATGTTGAAGATGTGCACAATTACAAGCAGTCCTTTATTTAGCATATGCAGATTTAACAACTGGCTACCAAAACCTGTCTATAATGTAATTTTTTTCCCAAAAGAACAGGTGCTACCTACAAACATTTTGAATCCTGTACAAAACTTTGTGCATGGGGAAATAAAATAATCAATAATAAAATAATAAATACAGTAAAAGAACATTAATAGTACTCAAAGTCTACTATTTTGTTAGCAGCTGTTATATTTTAATGACCTCCATGAACATTTCACAACCTGACTATAACATGGCTTTGTCTTGGAAATTTTGGGTATTTAATTTTGGGGAAGGAAGCAGGGAAAAGGAAAATTAATAGATTTTGTGAAATTACTGCAGGCTTGCAAGGTGAGACTTTTGCATGCTCTCATCTCACTTATTCCTAATCAAAAAACAAGAGCAAGGTCATGGCCTCACAAACAATACTCACGTCACTTAAATTGAGTGCATTTGCTTTTGCTAAAGCAATCTGTGGAATATCTGGAGTGATGTGAACTTTCTTTTTGTCTTCTTCCCAGGCTTGTTTGTATTTGTGCTGGAAGAGTTTAAACAATAGAGATCTCAACATCTCTTACTATTAAATAAAACAATTTAAAAGACTATTTCCTACTTGAAATCCAAGCTGCCTTGACAATGATGTGTTACTACCATGGGAGGCACACTTAGCTTTTTATTTTAGCACTTAAAGCACATTAGCTACGAAAGAAAATCATGTTTTCTAAAGCTCTGCATACAATAGGATTGACTATTCAATATGATGTACATTGTTTCCTACTTCTGCAAGCTTAAATGAATTTTGATGAGTACTTTCTTACCTCATCCATGATTTTGGCATTATTTAAAGCTAAGACCATGTTCATGGAATCCATAGGAACAGAGTACTTCAACTTGTCTGGATGCTGGCGATATTTCTTCTCACTAACAATTTCCATGGCTTTTTTGTTCTTCTCAGCTTCCAGGGAGCCCAGTGGGAGCCACCCAACACCTTTCATAGTTTCATCATACTCTGCTTTGTATTGATTCTGGATGCAGAAAGTAGATAAAAATCAATATGAAGCATAAAATAGTTGATAAATTTGGAAGTACAAGATAAAATGTATTAAGGGAAATGAAGCTTTTCCTGTCTTGGTCTGCACATGACTGTTGCTCCTGAAGAGCCTGATGGGACACGTAAGGAGTAAATATCCATAAAATGACTTATTTCTAAGCTCAAATTCTTTAATATTTCAGAGGAAAAACAAAATGGCTGTAACTGTTGAAAAACTTGTTTAATTTACTACATTTTAGTATATACGTGACCTAATTTCATTCAGAAAATAACACTATTTATCTTACAGTGTTTTTTCATAAACCAAGCAGCTTTGTATTCACAGGTCAAAGGATGAAGAACCTCTTACTTACATCACTTTGTAACTGCATCATGTTTTTGGCCAATTCAATGCTCATAGCATCGGGCAGGACGTTGTAGGTGTGGATCAAGTTCTTGTAGTTTGCATTTGTAGCCACTTCCTGAGCTTTCTTGGCTGCCACCACACTGACCATGTCAACTGGAGTGTGGAAATTAGTCTTGGCCGCCTCATAACCTTTTTTGTACTCTCTGTCAGATTGCATCTTGGCCACCTGCATGAAGTGCACCAGCTTGGGGTCGTCCTCCAGGCTGCGGAAGCCAACGTGCTTCCCTTTGCTCTTCTCGTAGGCCAGTTTGTATTTATACTGAGAGCAGGAAAGAGAAAGAACAGCAAAAACCTCAATTAAAACATGCAATATTAAGCTCTGTTTTATCACTGGAAAAACAGATCACAAGATCTCAGGTTTAGTCATTCAATTTAAATAAAGTCCCGGAATGGTATCACCCAACCAAACTCACATCACTCGCAATGTCTCTGGAACTTTTGGCTGCTTTTATTGGAATTGCATCTGGCTGCAAGTCATAACCCTTCTTCTTGTCCTCCTCCCATTCAGCTTTGTAAAGTTTCTAAGTTCAGATGTGAAAGAGAACAGGTGTCATGAAGGCAGAACTCTGAAGTTAAATGTTTTCAAACAAGGCATTAAAACGACAGCGACTTTTGCTCTGTGCAGGAGGCACTGAACGCCCACCACGAGCACAGTAACTCACATCACTCATTGTCATCTGGTTCACTTTGCACTGCAGAATTTCTGGGGTGTCTGGCATAACATGAATGCTGGTCTTCTCTTTGTTCCATTTATCTGTGTACAGCCTCTGCAATTACAAAGAAATTTTTAGCATTGAAAAGGGATTGAACTCATAAAATAAGAGTTTGCTTCTGTTCTGCTCATTTGCAATAAGCAATATTTCATAGAAATATTATCAGCACCAGAAATAACCTTCACAAATTGAGCTGCTGAGAAGCAACCTTAGCTTCCTCCTTTCTTTAGTATTTTGAGAAATTTGCAAAGTATGTTTTGATAATTAAGAAATATTGAGGCTGGAAGTTTTCAGTCTGTGTTCTTCCCAGCTTTAATGGGAAACGTATTTTTATTTTCACAGACACTCTTTCCATGGAAAACATGGAATAAGGATCAGTGGTGTCCTGGATAACTGGGGACAAGTGTGAAGAACTCCAGTTTTAAGGAAACCTGTACAAAACTGACAGAATTCCAGGTTTTTTGCCGTTCATTGATTGTGAGTACTTCCTACAGAAAAAAGGTTACTAAAGCACTACAAATGTAGAGAAGAAATCTTCAATCTTTAGAAACAGAAAATGAAACTCCCTTAATTATGAGCAGTCTGAGGCTTCCATGATCTCTCAGTGTCCAGTCTTAACCAAGGAACCACTACACCCACTGGAAATTTTAATTATTTCAGTGGGAATGCACCTTGCCCCACAGTTTTGCAAGACAAAGACCCAAACTCTGGGTCAATCCAACAATTCCCACCTTGTTCATGGTCTTGGCATTTTGCTTGGCCAGGACTTGTTCCATGGCATCCATGGGGATGGAGAACTTCAGCTGGTCGGGATGTTGGCGATATTTCTTCTCACTGAGAATTTCTGTGGCTTTCTTGGCCTTTTCTACATCCAGTGACTGAATTGGTACCCAGCCAACTCCTCTCAGCCAGTTATTGAAGTCAGATTTGTACAGATTCTTTTCAACAATAAACAAGAAAAACACAGTGAGGCAAGAAAAATGACATAAATTTATATACATAAAACAGGTAAAGCCTTAAAACTTCTCCTCATGGTTCATTTTAGAGGGGAAATTTAGATTTAGTTAAAATTTAACTATGATAGAGTCAGTATTTAGACCTAGTACATAACCTACAATTTCTGACAGGAGAAATAAAATCACAGTAATTAAAATCTGACTACAAAAATACATCAATTAGTAAAGCATGCTCATTTCCTGGGAATAAGCCAAAATATGAAGAGATATAAAAAAAGTTGTTCCTTGCTAGACAAGTTTCCTAGAACTTAATAGCTACACATAATTCTCGTAATGTTTGGAAAATACATGGTTCCAGACCAGTCATTTACATCCCAATCTACTGCTAATTCAGTATAAAATATATTGGGTTATATAAATACATTTTTTAGCCTTAAAAGGTTAATGATGTCACACAGTCATTATGAGAATTAAACATGGAGCTGATTATTGATGACATACATCACTCTGAAGCTGCATCACGTTTCTGGACAGCTCCAGGTTCACAGAATCAGGCAGGAGGGTGTAATGGTGAATTGGCTGCTTATAGCCAGCGTTTGTCACCACTTCCTGGGCTTTCTTGGCAGCTGTCACGCTGAACATATCCAAAGGAGCGTGATATTTGGTCTTGGTGACCTCATAATCCTTCTTGTACTCCCGATCCGATTGGATTTTGGCCACTTTCATGTAGTGAACAAGTTTGGGATCATCCTGCAGGCTCCGGAACCCGACATGCTTGCCTTTGTCTTTCTCGTAGGATTCCTTGTACTTGTGCTAGAGACAAAGGGAGAACAGCCTTACCCACTTGTGAAAGAGAAAACACACTTTGGATGGGTTTAAAACACTGAGTTCCAAAGCACTAACGGCTGCAGCTCATTCTGTAACCTCATAAATGGTTTTTACAACAGCACAGGATTATTTAGGTCAAAAAAAGAAGAGGATTATTGGATTTTTCAGCTTGTCTTGACACCTGGTACATATCTCAACCCATGTCTGTAGCTAGAAGCCCTCCCTCACCATTGTCACTGACACAGGCTTGTAACTCCCAGGGACATTCTGCTGTTAATTAAGACCATAATAATAATAAATTATTGAATAGCCTCACCAAACAATGCAATATCCCAGTATTCAATTAGGGATGTTCAAGAGGGGAATGAAGAGTCACTTACAAACTTTTGCTAAAGCAGGAGCACAGGTCTCCAGCACAGGTAAATAATAATAAATAATGAAATGCAGGAGGGGTATGGTTCCACTGGATGTAAATCCTACTTACATCACTTGCAATATTCCGAGAAGCTTTAGCAGCAATAATTGGAATGGCATCTGGTTTCAGATCATAGCCTTTGGCAAGGGTTTTCTTCCAGTCTGCTTTGTAGTTAGCCTGGGAGGGAAAAAAAGGAAGAGCTTGTGGCGTCAGGAATAGCAATTCTAATAAAGAGTTTAAGCCCACGTTTTATTATAGCTATAGGAATTAAAATATCCAGTTTAGTCCATGTAATTTCAAGGAAAAATTGTCAACCTGTACATAAACTACAGTTCTATTATAATAAATAAATCTACTACAAAGATACTCATGAACTCCATAAGCATTTTTTGCAATTTTTGTTTAGAACAACTCTATCAGTGCCATTTTTTCCCTTTCTTAAGCAAAACCCTTTTTCATCTGACTGAACCTTCAGAATTTTTTTCCTGTTAGCTTCAAGCTCAGGCTTTGTGCTCTACAGGGACTGGGGAAAGCAGCCTGGCTGATTTTTTTTAATCAGTCTGGCCAGACTATTAAAATTCCAAGGCTGTTAAGGGAGATGTCAGTTTTTATCTCATTTCTGGAAAGCTGATAATGCCACCAAAAATTTAACATCACAAAGGCAATAAAATTGATATTATCAGTGGAGAGCTTCATGGTGTTGAAATGCAAAATATACTCACATCACTGATGTTGTAGGCATTAACTCTAGCCTGGATGAACTGGGGCACATCAGGAGGGAGGTGGTACTTGTGAATAATTTCTTCCCCTTTGGATTTATACAATATCTGCAAAGAAAAATAAAGAAAGACATTTAGCAGCCCAATTTATTGACTGTGAATTGAAAAACTATATTTAAAAAAAAAAAATCTGATTTCCAGGTGATTTTTGGCTGGAATAAAATTGTAAATACACACATTCACCCAAACAATTGTTTCAGGAGTGCTCTTAAAGCCGGAGGATGGAGTGAAGGTGGGCACAGGGCAGAAACTGATAATGTCAGAGTGTTTCCAAAGTTTACTTACATCACTCAGTTGTTTGCTGTTGATCTCTGCTTGCTTCTGTACTGGAGAGTCAGTCACTGAAGTGAATTTGGTTTGATCAGGATGCTTTTTGTAGGTGTACTGAAAGAAGATAAAAAAATATTTGTAGAAAATGCATATAAAGTATTTTCCAAGTGTTGATAAAATAAATAAAATTATTAATAAATTAAGTTCTTTTAAAGTATAAATTAAAAATATGTTGACTTAAGCAAGTGAATGCTTGAGGTTCATGCTTCATTTTGGTACTACTGTTCTAATCTTTTGGTTTTACTTATGAAAAGGATTGTGCTATATCTGTTTTGATCACTAGATGTCACAAAAGGCCCTAAAATAGATATGAAGATGGTTTTTAAAAGTCACATGGCAATGAGGCCAAATTCAAAATCATTGATGTTACCAGGGATCACCTGGTTAATTTTTCTGTGGTGAACCACTGCTGTCCTGTACTCACATCTTTACATTGCTCCAACTTCTTAATTGCTTCATACTCTTGAGTTATGGTCTGAGGGAAGTAGCACTTTGTCTTTTCCTCCTCATAATCTGCTTTGTAATTTTTCTAGGAACAAAAGGAGCATTCAGTAAGGAACCACAACTGAGCTTTGTCTGAATGGCCAGAGTGATGGGGAAAACAGAACAATTGCCACACTTACATCACTTTTCATAGCTTCAACTTGCATGCAGTGGTTGTAATGTGGGTCCTCAAAGCTGCCCAGGTAGTGTCCCAAAATGTTCTTCTGATATGCATCTTTATATTTTACCTGCCAAAATAACCACGAGTTGAGAAGCAAAAGTAATCAAGAGGGTCAGTACTGAAGGATGAACCCCAAACAAAATACCTACATCACTAAAGTCCTTCAGAGCAGCATCAGTCTGGAACTTGGGTGTCTCACAGTAATTCATTCTGTTTCCTCTGGACTGTTCATAGGCTTCTTTATATAATTTCTGCAAATCAAATAACACCAGATCATGCAGGAGATTTCACTGCAAGTCACTTCCACCACGTTAAAAATGACAAGAGTAAAACTGTGAAACGGTTCCAAAGAAAAGCTTTCCCACAGGACTGAGAAACAGATGGCACCGTTTTCCCAATGGTTTTTTAAAATAACTCTTTTTAGGTTTGTAAGAGAAGACAGAAAGATCTTACCAATGGGTTTTGAACTTCTGACACTGAGAAAGAATCAATGTCTTCTCATACAAATAAAAGAGGAACTGAGAAGACCATTACAGTGAATAACCAGAACATAATATAAAAATATGTAAAAGTATCAGGTATTTTATCATCATTAGTTGAAATTCCTTCAAACAGTAAGGGAAGAACTGTCCTCTTGTGATTCATTATCCATAAGGATCTAAATTAACTATACAGTAATTAGCTATCCACATGCCACTGCTGTTGCTACATTTATATGTGGAGAAATCATTCTTTACCTGAATTGTTCTGGCTGGTGCTATCTCATTACAAATATGGGTCTACAAAACTAAAAATACTACAAGATCCAAAGGAGAAGCCTTGTGAAGAAATGATGGGTTTGGTTCCTGGTACATGACTGAAAATGCACTTTGATAATACTCACATCACTCAGAATATCTCCTGCAGCTTTTAATTGCTTCAGCAATGGGTTCTCTGTAGCAGGGAGCACATTATAATCTGCAATAGCTTTATTCTTTTCATAGTCTGCTCTGTATTTGAACTTGAAAGAATAAAAATAAAAAAAGAAGGGGTTTTAAAAATCAGTATTAAAAGCCAAACAGTCACTAACTTGTGTGATTGCCCAGAGAAGCTGTGGTTGCCCCATCTCTGGAAGTGTCCAGGGCAAGGTTGGATGGGCTTGGAGCAACGTGGGATAGTGGAAGGCGTCCCTGCCCATGGCAGGGGGTGGCACTGGGTGGTGTTTAAAGTCCCTTCCCACCCAAACCATTCTGTGAGATGAATCTATTTTACTATGTAATCTTCAGCTTTTCAGGAAAAATGCCCTTGTTATTTAAGTTATGGTGGCAAAGGACCATGCAAGGTCTTGACAAAACAATTTCAGCACAAACTTGTGTGAGTTCAGGACTGTTCCCAAGCTGGACAGGTGGAACACAGGTCCCTCACCTTGCTGACATTCTCTGAAGCTCTTTTATTGGCTTCATATTCTGGAGTTTCAGTCTGCATGAAGTAGATTTGGTCTTTTATGTTTTCAAAGTCTTCCTGGTATTTCCTCTGTTAGGAACAGAGACAGACAGAAAACAACATATCATCTAATTGTAAATTAGACATCTACAGCATGGATTATTTAGGAAATAAACAATGCCACAAATGGAGCATCAGTATTTTCCAAATGAACATAAACAAGGATAAAGCTGTTGAAGATTTTCTGCAGGATTCACTCACCATACTTAGATTCTCTGCATTCATTTTTGCAACTGCCACGTCATAGCACGGAGTTTGACTCCACTTGCCTTTGATTTTGTTTTTATAGTCCTCATGGTAAATAACCTATAAAGAAACAAAACAATAAAATTTAATCCTGAAGACATAGCTCCATGTTCACTTGAGAGATTCATTTTTCAAAGCTGTCTTTTTAAAGCTGCTTCATATTTTACACCTGCCTTATAACTATTTTAGTAGTTATTGTAAAAAACACCTTAAATATGATTTGGCCAAACCATTTCAGTGCTAAGCCATTTCTCTTAGTACCTTCCCTGACCTAAAAAAGGATAAATAAACCTCTAATGTATTCCTTTAGCTCTGTTTTCTCACTGGGCACATAACATTGGGATATTGCCCATTAAGTCAGAATTTACTGGTATTGCTGCTGGAACTGGTTATAAGCAAACCCTTTTAATTACCTGGTATTTTTGATTTCTATTATTTATTCAAGCTCACAGAAATCAAGTATCAAATGTTTAAAGAGTTTGTCTAACAACAAAACACCTGAGTTTTGACTCAGTGTTCCAGGTGCATTTTCAGCCACAGCTGCATTACTCACCATAAAAAATAAAACTCCTCCAATGCCTTTTTAACATTGCTAAAGAACATATATGCCAAAAATAGTCTTAAAAAACTCTATATTTTATAGTTTTGGAGATACCTAGACAGCTTACTATTTTATTAATTTTAAAGAATTATGATCCTTTTTTTTTCCATGTTATAAAATTTTCTCGATAACAATTTAGCTTTTAAGCTATGGAAAAATAAGATTAAAGAAATTGTCTCTAAATTAATTATTTTACCTTCCAAATGGGTTCAGTGCAATTTTCCAAGTGGTTCCTCCACCATGAGTGAATACTGTAACTCGAATCTTAAAATGCAGGTAATTTTCAATATGCAATAAAATAAATAAAATAAAATAATACATAATAGTTAAATTCTGAATGGAGTTAAAATCCTATTTCTGCCTTACAAGATTATGCAACTTGGTTCCACTTTCTCCAGCAAAAGTTGGTCTTCCTGTGTGTTTTTTCTTTTGCTTTCCCTTTCCTTAGGTACCTTTTTTGCCTCTCTACCTGCAGGAGTGAGGTTTAGGCAGCGTGTTCTACTCACATCACTCAGCTGCCTTGTCACCTTCTTGGCTTGTTCCACATCAGGGGGGTCTGGCAGAGAGGTGAATTTAGCTTTCCTTTCATCGTGCCCCTTTTTGTAGACAATCTGAAAATAGGGAGAAATAAACATTTACTTGAGCATCACAGCACTGAGCTCTGCTACCACCACATTAACAGGGTAGGTCTGCCCACAGCCCCTGCAGCAGGAACTCTTTCAATCTGTGTATTACCAGGGAACTTCTGAACATCTGCAAAATTCACTGAAACCTTCAAGTAAGAGCTGAATTCCCCTGTTGAAGAGTTCTATGTATCTAAATATCAGCAAATGCCAGTCTCACCAGCTCCTGACTTTTCTTATCACTGCTTTAGAGGCACATTTGCAGACCCACAATAGTGAACCTGACTTAGCAACAGCCTAGAGAGTTCCTGCATTTGGGGAGATACTCAAGGTCCTCTTACTGATTTAACAAATTAATTATTTCATTCATTCCTAATCCAGCATCAAATTGCCAATGGATTTATACTCTAATATGCTCTACTTTGTACTCTAATATCAAGTACAGCTTTGTCTATGAAACAACACTACTATCAGAGCTATCTGTGCACACTTACACATTTTTATTTTCTGTTCCATTGTGAAGCTTTGATATCTAACCAAAGTCCACGACATCTCCCAAGGTACACCATGACCCAACAGCCTTTGGTACCCACATGCAAATATCTGCTTTGATACTCACATCACTCAGAGTCTTCTGAGCCTGTGCCACCCTTCTGAGCTCTGGACTGTCATTGTAGGGATAGAACAGGGTTTTGTCTGCATCCCACTCTTCAGTATAGAGTTTCTACAAGAAAAATGCCAGAATGCTCATTATTAATTAATTTCTGGCTTTGAAAGCTTCTTTCACTTCAGCTGCTTGGACCCGTGGTTATTTTTTCTTACCTTGCTGAACATTGCTGTGTTTTTTATTGCATTCACAAGCTCTGGAGCATCAGGGGGAAGCAGGTACTTGTCCTTATTCTCCTCCCAATTCTGTTTATATAATACCTGGAAGGAAAGATCAGCAAGTTGGTCACTCTATCATTAAAGAAATATTTACTTTTGTGAATAAACTGCCTGCTTTAAAGATATATTTTCAAAGTGAAAGTCTCAGACCAGTGACATCTGAAGAGAGCAACTGGAAATATTTAAGATTATAAGTGTATTTGCCTTACCAACTTCTCTGCTGTCCCCCCCTGTGCTTCTAAACCATTGTATAAATGTTGCTTTAGCACTCTGAGCTCAAAACTTTGTTCTTATCAGTAACCTCAGGATCCACTGATGCTGGGAAAGTCAGAACTCACTCACCTTGCTCACTTGCTGTGACACTTTCTTTGCATGTTCTATATCCTTGGCCTTTTCATCCATGTGGCAAATGGTTCTGGCAACTGTCCCAGCCATGCGGTATTTAACCTGGAGCACAACAAAATTCATTGATTCTACAGAAAAAGTGCTTTTTTTAAAACAAAAATCAGAATACTGACATTTTCACCCTCCATATAAACATCCAGAACCGAAATGAACCTCGAAATGAAGCCCATGGAAGCAAATGGATTTTGTGAATTAACTGAGGGAGAAATGCAGCTTTGAGACAGCTTCATGAGATGGGAATCCAAGTTAGAGGTGGTGCCTTCTGTAATCACAGAGCTCTAAAAGCACTTCCACGCTCTACAACGAGAGATGCCCAGTGCAGCTCCACTTCCCAGGCCCTTCCCATGTGAACACTGGCTGCAGGGCCCAAACCAATACAGCCACATTGCCATGGCAAGACAGCAGCTGGGTTGGAATCATCACTTCTTACTTAACCTTTAAAATCAAGACTTAATTTGCTTCTTTACTTCTCACTAAATATTGTTTTCCTCATGCAGTTGTTACCCACCTCGCTGAGCTGGTCCTGCACTTTCTTGATCCTCCGGATTTCAGGGGTGTCAATTGTGGAAGCATATGGCTTTCCTTTTTCTTTTCTAAATTTTTCTTTGTACTTGTTCTGGAAGAACATAATGATAAAATAATTAAGACATCTCCTAGAGCTCTGGCAGAACTGTATTAGCAATTATTGCCATATTTATCTGGTTAGGACAGGAATTTGGGGCAGATTATTAAATAATACAAACTAAAATTACTCAATTACATTTGCACTTGTGCTTTTTTTAGCCAACTGAGGTTATTCCATCTGACACAATAGGAAAAAATCCATCTCTAACTTTAGCCTGATTTGGATCACCTCTAATTTATTATATTCTCTCCGTGAGCTTAGTATTGATAAATTCAGTTATTTGCAATGTAACTATCAAACAATCCCTGTAAAATATTTTTAAAGCTGCTGTTCCTCAAGAACTGAGAGACATGGGACAACCTACCTCACTGAATAGGTCCTTCATTTTATTGCTGTGTTCCAGGTAAGGTGTCAAAAACTTGGATGGGTCCACTTTTGTGCGGATTTTCCTCTTCCTGATGGGACGGGCTGCATCCTCCCCAGAGGGCTGGGTGTGCTCAGCTGTGTAGGTGGTGGTGGTGGTGATGGTCTCAGGGCCTGAGTAGTCGGTGGTGATGGTCTCAGGGCCTGAGTAGTCTGTGCTAATGGTCTCAGTGATCTCAGTGACCACCTGGGGATTAAAAAAATGAATAATCGCTCGTTTTATAGCTGTAAAAGTTCATTATCATAAGTGTTTTTCATCCCTCCCTAGCTGGTGAAAGGATGCTCTTCTCTCATCCAGATCCACATGGAGACAGAAAATCAGGGACACTGTTCCTACTGGGATTAACTGCTATGCTCCCTATACATCATCCACCCTGAAAGAACCCACAAGGAATGAACTCTCGGGCTGGTTCCTGCATCAAACTCACGGAATTATTCTCCAGAGGATCTGGGAGAGTGGGCTCCAGCTGCCTCTGCTCTACATGCATTAACTTCCAATCAATTTAAATGGTTTATATACTTGTTTATCGACATAGTCATGCTGCAAGCAGTAATTTTAATACTAAGATTCTAATGAAAAGCATCTAAAAATAATTATTGCAACTAAAAAAAAGTGCTCCAAAAATCACCCAAATAAGTGTCAGGTTTTATTTCATATCAATTAGCTTTATAAAAAATTGCCTTTAAAAAGGAATTCAGGAAGGTCCGAGTTCTGAGAGTCAAGGAGACAGAGCTGAAAACGCACCAAGAATTCAACAATTAATAACTTCTGTTTCTGCATAAGCCCATGCCATAAAGAGTATTTCATGGTAACACAGCAGGGAGTTGGGTTCTATCTGTTTTAGAAGTAGAACTTCAAATTATGGCAATCACTCCTTGGTGACTCAAATATTTGTTACCAGTGACATGATGAAAAATCTGCAAAACCGTAATTTTTCAGTGAAATTACACAAGCTGAAGGGAACAGAACTGACACATGTAAACTGATCTTAGATCATCACACAGCAGGGAACTGCAGCAAAAATAAAGTATTAAGCAGCAATTGCTCACTGATATTTGTGTGTTTAATGTGAAAAATTAAACCTCAGAATACAAGAGGCCACTAATTTAGTGTTCTGTGTTAATTACATGCATTTTTGCACTACATGCGGCATGACAAAGACCCTTACCTCGTGTGGCTCACCCCCCTCAATAATTGTCTCCTCAATGTAGTACTTTTAAAAAAAGAGAAAAAAAAAATCATTTTTAGGCCAGATCAGCAAATTGTAGCTTCTGTGAAGTTGTTTTAAAACACATCTGGAGAAGCAGGGCTGTAGTTCACAGGTGCTTGTATTTGTATTCTGAATTTGGTAGTTCTGAATATCTGTTGTTCACATTTTGCATTGATGATTGGATTTTTATTCCATGCATTGCTCAACTAATCATCACCCAAACAATCAATGAAAGATTGTTATCTAATTTTACCCACAAGAGGGAAGACACTGATGACCTCATTAAAAGAATCAGCACTTAAACCCCAGGATTTTCCTGGTTTTTTATTTGGTGACACTCATGACTGTTGTTCTCAGGGTTGTTCCTACCTACAGATGCTGCAAGGACACCAATAATTTCTGACTGCCCATTAAACTTTGTTGCTGATCACAACTCTGAGCCTGCTGATTTTCCACCCACTTTACTGCCCACTATCCCCCCACATCTCATAAATTTGGGGATACAACCCCAATGGGAGGTGTCCCTAAAGCAGCCCAGGTACACAACCTTCGCTGGTCTCCCCTTGTCCACAGCAGCTGTGAACTCATTACAAAAATTAATGAGGTTCATCAGCCATGCTTTGCTCTTGATAACTCAGGGTTCACTTCTCCACACGACCTTCATGTCTTTCACGTGTTTAAAAATAGCTTCTCGAAGGATTTGCTCCACAGCCTTTCCAAAGAACGAAGTAGCTCCCTGGATCTTCTTGCCTTTCTTGGAGACCAAATCCAGCTGAACATTGCCTATGGTTGCAGGAACGGAGTTTGCAATGTTTTAAGTCTTTAAGGTCCTTCCCAGTGGCTTGTTCCTGCTTCCACCTTCAGTGTATTTCTCCTTTTTTTTTGTGATTTTTCTCAGTCAGGAGCTCCGGGTTCCTCCACACCATCCTCCTGCTGTTTGATTCCTGCACTTTTGGGCTGAGCTGCGTGCTCAGGGATGATCATGCTGGAGGATCACACAACTACCCTGGACCCCTTTGTTGTTTCCCACGGGATCTTCCCTGAACATCCCCAAGTCTGCTCCTCTAAAATCTGGGATTGTAATTCCATTTATCTTGCTCACTACTCCCTGGATCTTCAGCTCCATCGTCCCGTGGTCACTGCAGCCCTCGATCTTTGCATTTTCCACCAGTTCCGGCTTGTTTGTGAGCACCGCGTCTTTCCCAGCCGGGACAACGGAGTTGGGAAAGGATCGGGAGCCCCAGGAGCGGCTGAGGGAGCTGAGGGGGCTCAGCCTGGAGAGAAGGAGGCTCGGGGGGACCTTGTGGCTCTGCACAACTCCCTGACAGGAGGGGCCAGCCGGGGGCGGGCTCTGCTCGCAGGGAATAATCGACAGGACAATGAGAATCAGTCTCTAGTTGTGCCAGGGGAGGTTTTTGTCGGATTTCGGGGAAAATTTGTTCCCCGTCCGCCACTTCCCGCCCGCGGCCGCGCGGTGGCGCCGTCCCGCGGCAAATGGCGGCCGCGCTGAGGGGGCACCGCCGGGGCCTCGGCCTGCGGCACTTGCCCCGCTCAGAAATGACGGGGAAAAGCATTTTAAAGACATCCGAACAGCACCCGCTGCATGCGGGATGTGCTTCACCTGGACAAAAGGAAAATGGAAAATGCGGGGTTTAGGTTGGAAAATCTCTTCAGCGATATTTGCTCAGGGTCACTTGTCACAACGGACAACCCTTTGAACTTAAAAAATTTCTCGTTAAAATTTAAGTCCCTTTCCCAGAGCTCTTCATCAAAGTTAATTCAAGCGACCAAGCCGTACTTTCCAAGATGTATTGGGCTGTTCTGAGGTGATTTCCATGCTGGACCTACCTTCCACAAAACCTTCTCCAAAATTTTCCACAAAACCTTTCACAAACTTTCTAAAAAATCTCCCACAAAACCTCCACAAAACCCTTCCACAAACTTCCTACAAAATTTCTACAAAACCTCAAGTCCCTCAGCAGCAAAAATTTGTATCACTCACTGTGGATTTTTGCACATCCCAAGACAGCCACAACATCAAGTAATGGCTCATAATTCCAGAGAAAGTTAAAAAACAGTATCTTTAAATCCCTGGCATTGCTCAATAATGAACAGTCATGTCCTACTCTTTCAGAAGATGAATTTCTGATAGAACTCATAGGTTTAAAATCTTGGATTGATACAGGAATTAAGAAGATTCTGGAAAGGCTTAAAATTGTACCAGATGCTGTTGTTCCTCTTTTATTTAACATCTCACCATGAATATCCCAAAGGAAGCTACTGAAGCAGTGCCTCCTCAGCCCAAGGGATGTGGTTACAGCAAGGCGGTCATTGAAAATTTAAAACAAAGGATTAAATGGGGCTGTGTGAACAAAAAGTCTAAAATACCATAATTCCTGTTGGAATAAATAAACAATGAGAGCAAATAAATATCTATTACAGAGAGCACACAATGCACAGGAAGCATAAAGGCAATTACAACTAATATGGTAATAAGAAATTTAATGAAGGGTGGGTGTCATTGTAGTTAGGTAGTAAAAGGTCTTTAAAATGCACTTTATGAGTGGTGACACTTATTTTGCAAAATGCATTTAACTACTCTGACAGGCAAGTCATTTGCCTTTACTTCATTCACTATTTGAAATATATAAAGCTGGCAATGCCCTCACGCACCTGAAATCAACAGTCCACTGAACACAGTGGTAACAACGAGTTGTAGGATGTTTACATTTATACTCTTGTTCTTTTCCTCAAACACTGAGCGATTTTTTGCAAGACTTTGTGTATTTCATAACACATAAGTTAATTTCAGAGTAGTAGCAATGCAACAAGTGAGACCATATTGTTAATTTCGTGTACTGTTTCAATAGTAAAGTCATTGTTCCCGTGACTCCAGCTGTAGGTTGCCCAGTACCTGGGGAATTTTTTATTCAGTTTCCTGAGACTAAATAATTCAGCATCTAACTGGGAGTTTAAATGACCTACTGGCAAATTAATCCATGCTGCACCTCCACAGACAGAATCATGGAATCACAGCATGCCCTGGGTTGGAAGGGACCTTAGAGATCCTCTTTTCCACCCCCTGCCATGGGCAGGGACACCTTCCACTATCCCAGGCTGCTCCAGCCCGGCCTTGGACACTTCCAGGGATCCAGAGGCAGCCACAGCTTCTCTGGGCACCCTGTGCCAGGGCGTCTCCACCCTCCCAGGGAAGGATTTCTTCCTAATATCGAATTTAAATCTACCCTCTGTCAGTTTAAAGTCCTCCCCCCTTGTCCTGTCACTTAAATCTAGCTCCATCTCTGCAACGTCTCAGGCTAAATTGGTTTGTGGTCCCCTGGTGGCACAAAGCTGCTGCATTTCTGCAGAGGCAGGGCTAGAAAGGGACTTCCAAAGTCATCTTCTCCAGCATGGATTGGGTGACAGAGGGCAAGCCAGGAGGGAAAAGAGCTGGCCCAGTGCATCTATAATTACGCAGGGAGTAATCAGAAAACCTCGCACTGTGAGTGTGGGATGGTTCCAGTCTTTATTTAAACTGAGAAACTATGACAGGAACCAGGAGACTTTGCTCCACCGAGAACAACTGTTGTTGTTGTTGTTGTTTTACTGATGAAACCATTTAATAGATATCTAATCATCCCCTAATCCTCAGAGAGCAAACAGCAACCTATGCTCCTGAGCAGCGTCTCAGTAAGGTGATTAATGTATTCAGTCACAAGGCAGGAAGCAAACATTTCTACTCTCACATTTTCTTCTTACCTCCACAACTTCCTCGTATTCTTCTTCCTCCATTCTGAGGGTTTGCTTCTGTCTCTCCCGCACTCACTGGTCACACAGCAGGTGAAAATGTGAATAAACAGTATTAGCCCATGACTGAAAGTACCATGAGAAGGTACAAGTCAAGCTCATAAAGCACTTGGGGTCATGGTTAGTAACTAGTCAGACCCTAAACAGAGTTGGGATCTGGCATTACTTGGACTTTTATGGAAAAACATTGGATTAAGTTTCAAACATACTGATATAAATTACAATTTTGGACAAATACTTCATTCCAGGAGTTATAACACCAAATCAAATATAACAGTTATAACATTGGAATCCAATGAAAATAACAGAGATTTCTTGAAACATGATGTTTAATTTGTTTCATTACAACAGTATTATTTGAAGTATTCTTCTTTTCTCTGTGACTATTCGATGCTATTTCATTATATCATTCAAGCACCTGTTTGAATGGGAGCTTTATGTTCTACTATGTTCATTCATAGTAAGAGCATAATGTAGAAAAATACTGTAAATATTTTTTTAAGTGACCTTAGGTTAATGAGGCAATTTCTGTCTTCTCAGCATCAGCCTATAGAGATGCTCTGGGGTTTTTTGTTTAAGCTCTTGTGGCTTTTTTCTTTCTATCTCTTCAGACCTGGAAAAGATGAAAATCCATAGAGTTGGCTGAAGTACAAAGCACAGATTAGTGTCAGAACCTTTGAACGAATTAATTAACACACTGATTTTGCTGTGAGGCAAAGCCACAATTTTCCAGCAGAGTCTGCAGCCCTGTTTCTAATGTTGGGAGGGGATGAGGCTTTGGAACAGCTGCTCCTGAGTCCAGGGATATTTGCCGTGTAAGCTAATCCTGCCAACTGACGGGGTGGTTGTGTTTAGCTGGCTAAACTGCAATTCCTTCTGAGGCAAGGGAAGTCAAGTAATGCAGGTTAAATATAGGAACACTGAATACTGTCCCTTTTTAGTCCCAATGGGCTGAGAAAAATGGCCAAAACATTAACTGGAAAAAACGTATTG